>NC_000068.7:56161089-57514214 GCF_000001635.26 Mus musculus
AGCCCTATCTCCTGAGAGGCTCTGCCAGTGCCTGACAAATAAAGAAGTGGATACTCACAGCCAACCATTGGACAGACCATAAGGTCCCCAATGAAGGAGCTAGAGAAAGGACCCAAGGATGTTATTCTTAATTAAGGATATGTAGACAGTTGGAAATAGGACAAGGTACCACAATGCTAAGAACACAAATTCTAGAGCTAGAATCCCTTAATTCAAATATTTTTTTTTGAAGGGGGATTCATTTACCTGTGTTTCATACTCTACATATGTTAAAACAAAACAGCAACATTATGTACCTCAAAGGTTTTAAAACTATTTAATAGCCAAAAATATTACAAATGCGTTTGTTAAAAATATTTAAGGACTATTCCTCCTCTTCTTTATCTCTTAGTTTAAGTCAGAGAAGCAGTGTTAGGCCTCATGTAGTTCACACAACCTTCAAAGCTGCTTTTGTAGATGAGGGTGAATTTGCACCCCTAACCTCCTTGCGTAAACCTTCCAGGAGATGGATGACAGGCATCCATCTTCATGTGCGCCTTATTTTCTTTCTCTTAACTGAGACTGGCCCTTTTCAATAAATAAGATTACAAATTAATAGCATCCTTGTTTATATACTCACCAAGGTCAGCACAAGTATGCACAGCTATTTCTTAGGAATCTCTGATGACTACAACATTGATACCATTATAGTATACTCTCAGGTACTTCCTACTTTATAAAAAAAAATCTGTGTAGATTATAAGTTCAAAGAAACTAAAAACAGTGTCATTATTTTTTTTTCCTGATATGTACTATACCTAATTAGTATGAGGAAGAAAATTAATGGCATATTAATAAATGATATAGTTATATGCCTCTTTAAATATCCAAGTTGCAAGTTGATGTATCTCATCTCTAAGTTCTGGATTTGCTATGCATTGGAATACTTGGCAAGTCCCCTGGAAATTATCAGTTAAGGGTTTACATGAACATTTACTCCTGGTTCCTACCTACACTGCCCATGATAGAGAAAACAAAAATGTCAGAGAATCTAGTAGCTGTCTTGTAGCACCAAGTAAACTTCCTAGAAGACAATACCAAGCATAGTAGAAAAATTAGCTCTAATAAGTTTGAATTGGATATAATAACCTTTTAGCTCCTTTTTAACTTCGTTGACTTTTCAATTGTGAACAAGTGGACTTTTCTTTAATAAGACAAGTGTATATATTTATTCTGTTTGCTACTTTTGGTAAATCTGACTATGGCTTCCACAAGAATGGGTTGAGTGAATTAAAACAATAAACATTCTATAAATAGATACATTTTCTGCATTTCATATTCTTCACAATATATTAGGCCAGAAGATGGAATCAAACCCCATGAGACTATAGAGACAGTGAACCTAAGCTACTGTTGGGTACTGGGATTTGAAAGTCACCATTGCTCCTCACCACAGAACCATCTCCCTCACCCCTTGAATGTTCTTAATGAATTATTAGATGTAGAATATATCTCATGAAGATGCATTTGGAAGTTTGTTTGCTTGTTTTTGCCATAAATCATGTATTTCTTTACCAAAGTATTTATAAACTATCATGAAATATTTAGAAAACAAAAACATTACAATAGAATCCCAAACATACAAACTGTAATTTGATCAAATATGTACAAGGTTGTCAGAGATTAACCAAAATTTTCATTAAGGTCTCCAACTTTATTCCAAGTTTTCTACAAAACATCTTTTATTTTAACCTTTAACAATTTTGAAAAATGGATATTAGTAAGTTTTAATATATAATATCAGTTCTTTGATAATTTTATATAACATGTTTTGTTCTTATTCTAGACAACTTTTACCAAATTCCCTCTCCCTTTTTAGCCAAAATGATGTTCTTTTCTTTCTATTTTCTTTCACAAAACCAACCTGTGCTCCTGCATTTCCCACTAAACTCTGTATCTTTGTGCTCTTCAATGTGGGACCTCACTATCAGAAAGATTAACATATATGACCTACATAAGAATGAAATAGTTCCTACAAATAAATTGGGATAACAGCAAGGTGAACATGGCTGGAAGATAATTCCAAGGGGAGGATTGCACAAGCAGAAAAGTATTGAATCCAGAAGAAATAGAACATTGTTTGTAAACAAATGATCCCAACTTGAGCTCACATCCAGTTCCAGCGCGCTACAAGAATATTAGGAACATACTATGGCACATAGGAAAGACAAGTCCCTTGATTTAGATAAAGCATGCACTAATTTTTAAGTGATTATACAGCTATTGAATCTCAATTCCTATAAAACAATCATGAAAAACATATGATTGAAAATAAAATCTTATAGCAGGAAAAAGAGAAGTAATGAAATAAATACAAATGAATTACATTATTGAGCAATGAACATATTGCCTGCTATGTTTGGATAATTTACAATGAGATATAAAAACAAACATGTTAGCAAAGAGTGAGATGTAATAAGAAGAGATAATTTCTCAACAAATGGGGACAAAGTTGAGTCTACTCTCTGTCTGAGTAAAATGGACAAAATAAATGTGAAATGTGAAGACAAAGTTGCTCACTGAAAAGAGATAGAAGCACAACTTTATTCAGATAACAGCAGCACCAGTACTGCTGAAATAATAAAACAATAGATACAGTAGCAGGGCATTTTCCTAAAATACTCTATCTTGGTAGATTTTCTTCTTCGATGAGTATGAAGTGTTCTTCCCTATCTATTTTGATAAATTTTGGTTGTTAGAATGTTTGATTGAAAAATCTTTTTCTTGCCCTTTACTCTGAAGTAATGTCTACTTTGTTTCTAAGGTGTGTTTCTTGTACGCATCATAATGATGGATTCTGTTTCTGTGTGGCATTTAGGATTACCTGTTGTTCCTCCTGTCAGCCAGGCTTAAGGAAAGTAGGCAGAACTGTGGGGTAGAAAGTGGGGCACAGGGAATGGTGTACAGTTTACTGCTGTTTGTTGGGCTTTCAGGGTAGTTGCTGGCACTGGCTTGGGATGGGGCTTACCTGCTGTTCCTGGTGCTGGCATGCCTTTGGGAAAGCAGGCAGAGAAAGCAGCCCTGACTGGGCTGACTACTCTGGCCTCAGGGTGAGAAGATATACTTAGTCATACAAATATTTGGTGCCAGGGGGTTGGAATTGCCAAGGGGTGACTCCACTCTCTCAGAGGCAGAGGGAGGGAAGGATAGGAGAAGAAACTGTGTGAGGGGCAGGAAATGGAGCACTGGATACTAGATACAGTTATAGCTGTTTGAGATGCTTTTAGCATAAACAGTATTTCTTCCTTGTTTCCTTTCTTTTTTAAATTCTTTCTCTTTTACCTTTAGTTTGTTTGCTTTTTCCATTTATCTATATATCTGTCCATCTATCCTATCTATCTATCTATCTATCTATCTATCTATCTATCTATCTATCTATCTATCTATCTATCGATCTATCTATCTATCGATCTATCATTTATCCACCTATCTATGTATTCACTTTGCCTCCTGACTACTGCTCTCCTCCTTCCTCTGCCTCCTTAAATTATAGCTGCTCTGGATTGGAGTAATGCAGTCATATAGTGATGCTGTAACATTATAAAGTAGAGAATAAACTACAACCAGGTTCTAATTCAAGTGTGAAACATACTTTTGGAAATTCATCATACTTAATACTGCCATTTTATGCATTTAACAAATATAATATTGAAAAGAAATACAGGTTAATAGCTGGAATTAACAGTAGTAGTGGTAAGAATGGTATTATTAGAGAAATATGTACTCTAATGAAACAAAATGAGAAAAATGTCATGATCCAGCCCCCACACAGGAATTCAGAAAACACTGAAGCATTGTTATAGTAAATTGTCATATGATAAAGATACAATTTTAGGTAGCTGTGACTATTGATGATTTGATATAAGTACCAGCTGTAGACATTTGGTAAAACAATCAAGCAACAAATGAGATTTCACAATGTATAAATATGTCATTTCAGAAAACAATAACATACATTTATTAGTGAAGATATTATGTAAGGACAAAATATAAAACTTGGAAGATTTATAGAAATGAATTACTACTTTATATCAATCTTTGTTTAGCTTTTTGATTTTAGTTCTTAATGAATATTCTATATTATATCCATAAGCTATCATGTATAGTTTCATCTACATGTAGACAGTTGTATTCATGATCATAATATATATATATATATATATATATATATATATATATATATATATATATATGAAACATGATTTTGATTAACCCTCACTGGCGTATATACTCTCTTTGGTACTAATGACAGTTTCTTCTATGTTGACATTCATCAACAGACTCTCACATAGTAAGTAAAATTGCGATAAAACTATATATTTTTAAATAGGCTTTGAACATTGCACCAAAAATTTGTATATAAAGAAGCATGTATATACATTTAATTTTTTATGAGGTTAATTTTGACCTAATAGTTATTAAATAATTTATTGTTATAAATTAAATTTTATTGTTAAAAGTTTTGCAAAAATAGATTGAATTATCACAAAAATAGCTATCAACAAAAATATGATGAAGCTAAACTGCCAGTGATAATAACAAGCTAATATTCTTAAAATTATATTTCATTAATACAAATATAAAGCTATTAAACATTCATTCTTATGGTGTGATGTTTTCTGGGGAGTTATAAACAAATATCTTTTCATTTCTGGTTCTGCCATGTATCATGTTTTTGTCCCTATGCATTAAGTTAGTCTTTTCTTAGGAGATGCAAATTTTAAATAAATGATTGTCTATTATCTAGAAATACCAATGGCAGAGTAAACCAAGCACTTCACCAAAGTACAATTTAGTGAACCAATCAAGTATGAGTGATAGGTTACTCATAGACTTGCTGATTTGAAGAAACAGAAAACCCATGAGTGACAACTCATGGAAACTATATCCTGGAACTCCTTGAGGAGGTTTGGACTTTGAAATGTCTTCTCTACACAGAGATGGAAACTCCTTGTATGTTATCCTGGAGAGGGATCTTATAAATCTTGTAGGTTTCAGGAACTTCCTGAGATTCATGAATTTTGTTTACTTCTTGAATTTTATGGTTTTCTTTCCTTCCACCAGGAAAAAAAAAACTGTTTCAACTCAGAGAATACTGGGAAGTAATTGCTTTGTTTTTTTAAATTTTAGCCACAACACTGTTTCATTTCCTAGAAAACATTTCTATACAGAGTATTTAACTATACATTCAGATATGTGTATATATGTATGTGTGTATGTGAGTGTCTGTGATCTGACTAATATTTTATATTGTTACGAAACATAATAGTTCACAGGGTCTACAATGAAGGAGCTACTGAAAGGACCCAAGGACCTGAAGGGGTTTGCAGCCCTATAGAGAAACAACAATATGAATTAACCAGTACCCCCAGAACTCCCTGGAACTAAACCACCAATCAAAGAAAATACACGGTAGGACTCATGTCTTTAGCTGTATATGTAGCAGAGGATGGCCTAATCGGTCATCAATGGGAGGAGAGGCACTTGGTCTTGTTGAAGGTTCTCTGCCCCAGTATAGGGGAATGGCAGGGCCAAGAAGCAGGAGTGGATGGATTGGGGAACAGGGCAAGGGGTGAGGGGATAGGGGATTTTAGGAAAGGAAACTAGGAAAGGGGATAACATTTGAAATGTAAATAAAGAAAATATCTAATAAAACCCAGATAGCCAGGCATGGTGGCGCACGCCTTTAATCCCAGCACTCAGGAGGCAGAGGCAAGCAGATTTCTGAGTTTGAGGCCAGCCTGGTCTACAAAGTGAGTTCCAGGACAGCCAGGGCAATACAGAGAAAGCCTGTCTCAAACAAAACAAAACAAAACAAAAAATGACTGGATGATATAAAGTATACATGTATAAAAAAGTTAAATACAAGTCAAATTCCATCCTAAAAGTCCCAGGAATTAAGAATTCAAAATAATTTTTCAAGGTTTTTGTAGATGGCACATTTTCTTATTGTTAGATGCTTCACAATAGAGTGTTATACATTCTAGTTATAGTTTCCATGTGTACTGATTTGATTATACTGACGTTGTTTCTAAAACTACCTGTATGTGATTGTATTCTATATTTACCTTAATGTTTAAGCAATAATGGGATGCAACCATGTTGTAACTTTCTAGTATTTAAGATGTTTTTCAGCACATAACTGTTTGAACTCAGGATTTTGGAAGCAAGTGGTTAATGCAGGCAACCCTGAATTCCTTTCTAGGCGTCTCATCCTTTAAAACCCATACAATAGCCAAATTATTAATTATGCTAAAAACTGTGTCTTAAGAAACTTCAACATGGATAAGGACACCTACTTTTTCATGGTTAAAATGTAGACTTAGAGATAAAAGTTAGACATAAAGTTTTATAGTTTACATCTGTTTTTTCCTTGCTACATGAAATTTTCCTTGCCAATCATATTGTGATGAATTAAATGATAATTACCCTCATAAGGTCATATGTTTCAAAAACTGGTTCCTAGTTTGTGAAACTGTTTGAGGAAGTATGATGAGAAGAGGCCCTTTGGAGGTGGTAAATCACTGAGGACAGACTTTTGAAGTTTCAAATAATTCATGTCATTGCAATGTTCTCTCTTTGGATGGAGACATGAGATATCAGCTGTTCCTGGTCCATGTGTTTTCCTGCCATCAAGGACTCTCACCCTCTGAAATCATAAGCCAAATTAAGTTTTGTTGTTGTTGTTGTATTTTTTTTTTTATGAGTTGCCTTGGTCATGGTATGTTATCACAGCTGAAAGGACCCTGATATAGCTGTCTCTTGTGAGACTCTGCTGGGGCCTTGCAAACACAGAAGTGGACGCTCATAGTCAGCTATTGGATGGATCACAGGACCCCCAATGGAGGAGCTAGAGAAAGTACCCAAGGATCTGGGGGGATCTGCAACCCTATAGGTGAAAGAACAATATGAACTAACCAGTTACCCCCCGCCCCCCAAAGCTCATGTCTCTAGCTGCATATGTATCAGAAGATGACCTAGTTAGCCATCATTGGAAAGAGAGGCCCATTGGTCATGCAAACTTTTTATGCCTCAGTACAGGGGAACGCCAGGGCCAAGAAGTGGGAGTGGGGGAGTGGGAGAGTGGGTGTGGGAGGGTTTGTGAGACTTTTGGGATAGCATTGGAAATGTAAATGAAATAAATACCTAATAATAAAAAAAAAGAAAAAAGAAAAGTATTGAATAGAAGCAATTTAAAAAACAAAACAAACAAACAAAAACAAATAAAGAAAAGAAAAGCAGCAACTAAAAACTTATACCTTAAAAATACAACTTTTGTTAGTTCATAATTTGTGAAAAACTGTTAATAGTTTGTGAAGGTATGATTTCTTTTGATAATCACTATTCTGATTGTCCCTACAGACTTCAGATATAGGTCAATATACAGTTTCTCAGATAATTATATAAGAAGAGACATTAGCGAAAGTCAGAGAGTACCTCTCACCATTTGAACTTTCTCTCCTTTTTTATGGAATATTATTTAGGGCATGGGAAGTGCACACACACACACACACACACACACACACACACACAATCTTAATTTTAAATTTGAGAACACCTACATAGAACTTAAAAGATGACTTAACTCTTAGAATATGTTGTGTAATAAAATTAGTTCATAGACAAAGCTTCAAATTACAACCTTATAACTTTAACTTAGTATTAACAAAATACAATATGAAATAGATGGTTATTATTTGAAAACTTTAACTTAACCAATTGTATTATTTAAATACAAATAGTTTCTAATATATATTTAATATTAGGAATTTAAGATCATACAATGAGTCAAAAGAGGAATTGACTAAAAACTTACTTTTTTTCAGAAATATAATTAGGAAATACCTTTTTACTCTCAAAAAGTAATTTATTTATTTCCTTCTCTTTCTTTCTTTCTCTCTTTCTTTCCTTCCTTCTTTCTTTCTTTCTTTGTTTCTTTCCTTCCATCTTTCTTTCTTTTTTCTTTCTTTCTTTCTTTCTTTCTTTCTTTCTTTCTTTCCTTCTTTCCTTCCTTCCATCTTTCTATCTTTCTTTTCTTTCCTTCTTTCCTTCCTTCCACCTTCCTTCCTTCCTTTCTTTCTTTCTTTCTTTCTTTCTTTCTTTCTTTCTTTCCTTTTCCCTTCCTTCCTTTCTTCCTTTCTTCCTTCCTTCCTTCCTTTCTTTCTTTCTTTCTTTCCTTCCTTCCTTCCTTCCTTTCTTTCTTTCTTTCTTTCTTTCTTTCTTTCTTTTCTTCCTTCCTTCCTTCCTTCCTTCCTTCCTTTCTTTCTTTCTTTCCTTCTTTCCTTCCATCTTTCTTTTTTTCTTTCTTTCTTTCTTTCTTTCCTTCTTTCCTTCATCTTTCTTTTTTCTTTCTTTCTTTCTTTCTTTCTTTCTTTCTTTCTTTCTTTCTTTCCTTCCTTCTTTCCTTCCTTCCACCTTCCTTTCTTTCTTTCTTTCTTTCTTTCTTTCTTTCTTTCTTTCTTTCCTTTTCCCTTCCTCCCTTTCTTCCTTTCTTCCTTCCTTCCTTCCTTCCTTCCTTCCTTCCTTCCTTCCTTTCTTTCTTTCTTTCTTTCTTTCTTTCTTTCTTTCTTTCCTTCTTTTCTTCCTTCCATCTTTCTTTCTTTCTTTCCTTTTTCCTTTCTTTCTTTCTTTCTTTCTTTCTTTCTTTCTTTCTTTCTTTCTTTCTTTCTTTCTTTTGGTAAAATTTAAACCTTGACCTTTAATGGCAAATCATGAAAAAACAAAAACTGACATTTTCTACATGCCTGTCTCAGAAATATGCATTCAACATCAGAAGAAATTTGTGTTCTTTTACAAGATTTACAGACAGAAAAATCTTGACACTTATAAAAACAAAAAGTAAGGAAGACTTATTAATGGGAGCTCTAATGATGGAGTTTTATAGTACATGAGAGACAGTGACCCTAACTCTGAATAAAAAGCTACACACAGACTTACAGAAGTAAGTCTGAAAAGCAGAGTAGGTGTCAGAAGTACATGATGGACATGAGAGGGAAGCAGGATTTGGAGAAAAGTGACTTGACAAGACTATTGTTGAGGTACAATAGCTAAGGTCTATTGCATTGTAATGTGAGAGGTAGAATGTCTTATGGCAGCTGTTTAGTATCACTATTAGTGAAGTATAGCATTGAGGATGAGACATAGTATGGTTAACTTGTTTTGAATACTTGAATTAAATATTTGCATACTGTATAACAATAATAAAAAGTGAGATAATATTAAACAATAATAAAAAGTTAAATGGTTCAGGAAGTATATAGTAGTAATAACCAGAGAATGACTAATTACACAGAGTTGAATGGATAAAACCTTACTAAAGCCAAATGCTATAATGAGATATTTCAGTTAGTGGCCCAAAACAAAGGTATTCATCAGTAAAAATAGAGTATGGATGGAGCACAAAATGCTAATATGGTTTCAGATAGTAATGACTTTTCCTGAGATTGCAGATTGAATATAGATTCTGTTGTGTCTTGGCCTAGAGCCATTCATGTAACCATTTAACAGAAAATTGTCTGTACTTTTTCCATACCTGGAGGCCTTATGTGTAGATGACAGAATAATGTGGATCACTATTAGTGCAGTATAGCAATGAGAATGAGATATAGTATTGTGAACTCTTGTCATTATTACTGTGAGTATTAAAAGAAGGAAGAAAATGAACACTTACAGGACTTGAATCTTGTCAGATAATCTTATTTGGTTAGGTATATTGTTTCTTAGAGTACAACATGTTAAGGAATGTTACTCTTATTTTCTGAGTTAGTTTTAAAGTTTTAATAAACTATGTTGTCCACCTTAATTTTTAGAAGAATTTAAGCAAAGCATCAATATAGAAAGTATTTTGTACATCTTTCTTGAGGACTTATAGACAATTAGGTATTGTTCAAAAGCTAAAGAAACAAGTGGATTTTTATAATTGTGAAATAATATAACAATCATGTTTATGTGCTTATTGATATTTTTATCATAAAATTGATATTCATATATTTCTCTGGTGCTTGGAAACAAACCTAGGACATTATGTTATGAGACTTTGTGATACAGTCTTGGCTCAGTTTTCAAATTTCCTTAAACAAATATCAAATTTCATCTTGAAGTGTGGCACTTCTTGCCTATGTAAGTTTCTTATTTTCCTGGAGACAGGATGGAAATTTAAATATAATTTAGACTATGGAAAGTACAGTGATTCTCTATAGCATTCTAAGCACTCCATGTCATGAGCTTTTAAAGATCAACTGCATTTGCTATTTCTTGGCATTAAAAATACAGTAAATCAGCATCTCTATCCACATTACTAGTCCTGTTATGGATTCTGTTTGCAACTCCACTGCTGCCTTCAATATGTGTGTTTACATTTAAGTTAACATCTAGAGTTGGATAAGACGTTTTGGAACATTTTACATTTAGTAGTAAAGAGAAGACATTTGATATTTATTCGCACTCTGCTCACCACCAGTAATTTGCAGATCTAAAATCACATCACATTCTGTCTCACATACAGTGGCATTTCTTATGTATCCTCTTTCGTATTTTACTATTATTAAACCAATAGCGTTAGGCTATAGCCTCCCTTGAAGTCCAGAAGGAGAAATATAAAAAGAAAATGAAAGTCCAAAGTATTTGAGATAGATATAAATCAAATTATAACATTTTATAATTATTCTAAAATATTTAAAATGGCAGAAATAACAGTATGACTCAATGTCTGCTCAGTCATGATAAGTGTCTTCATAAAAATGCCACTGAAACATAAAACAGACTTCCATTTCTCTCCACGAATACTATGCATATGCCCAAGGCCTTTGCTGTAAAACAAAAAGTTGATTACTAAACTTACTGAATGTCTTAAAGCTAATAGTATCTGATCCTATTTTTAGTACAAGAGCCTCCCACAAAGTTTATGTGTATTTAAGAAGCTCATGATCTGAAAACTAAATGAGAAAAGTGCTATGTGAGTAAGGAATGTTGTGCTTAAGTATGTATTGTTTTTGAAAATAAACAAAAATAAAAACAGACAAGAAGCATTCATTGTAGCTGAGTACTTCAGTGCAGGCCTACAACTTTGCACTGGAGAGGCAGAATGAGGAGGGCTTCTGAGCTGCAGGCAAGCCTAGATCCTATACCAAAACCCTGCTTCTCAAAACAAAAGAAATAAAAGCAGAAGAGGGTGGTATCTATTTTGCATCCATACTACAAGCAAGCCAGATAGAATGTTCAATGAATATCAGTATTAGTCATTAGAAGAGAATGAAAAACATTTCACTCCTCCTTAGCACACCTATTTGCTTTACAGCATTGGCCATCGCTTCTTTATGTCTCTTTGCTTATAGCCATTTAATTTTCAATGCGTTCAGTTCTTCTGCTATCACTGCAATGTACTTATGTTTCCTTGTCTTGCACTACCATTCGGTACATCCATAAATTATTCACCCTTATCTTTTGGTCTAAATCCTTAAATACATTCTAACCCATATATATTATGTGGTGTTATTGGTGTCTTTGAGTTTGTACTCACACAAATTTAACTTGCCTTGGTTTGTGAATGCAGCAGCCTTTTCCTGGAAGTGTTTATGTATCTCACTGTTGCGCAGTGTTTCATAGTATGTTTACAATATGAACACTAGGATTGGTGAGCATGTGGGATGCCCCCAATGATGAGCTAGCAGTGCTTTGATGAATGTTCCTTCAGAACGCTGGATACTCAGAGGTGGTCACAAGAAACTGCATGCAACAGGCATGTGTGAATTTCATTAATTAGCTCTAAATTCTTTCTAAAATAGCAATAGTTACTTGTACCTCCTGTACTTTAGATCCTCTTTTATTTTTATGCTTTCATATCTTAAATTATTTTATCATTGTTTGCTTTATAGATGTTCTTCTCACTTGATTGGACCCATGAATTTGAACATCATATACCAAAGAATGTATTTGTAATTTTTTCCAGGCATTGTTTCTGCTATAGGTAGCAACTGGTTTGTAACTTGCATATCATTTCAAAGACTTCTCTTCATTCTGTTTTTTAATGATCCATGAATTATTTGAGATTATAAATTTTTCTTTCTGCATTTCAATATGAAAACCCCCTTTACAATTATAATTGTTTAACTGCGACACAAAAGTTCTTCACAAGCACTAACTATGGAGAGGAATGTGCTTGACCTTTCACCATGATGTTTATCATTGAAACTCCCTTAATAGATGATTTCTCAATCTTGAATCCCTACTACAGGTATTTGTGGTTGCCTCTACTCATGTTCAATGTTCAACTCTTCAACTCTTTTTTTTTTTTTTTTTTTTTTTTTTTTTTGGATTTTGGCTTTTGGGTTTTGTTTTGGTTTTTTTTTTTTTTTTTTTTTTTTTTGAGATAGGGTTTCTCTGCATAGCCCTGGGATTCACTTTGTAGACCAGGCTGGCCTCAAACTCAAAAATCCTCCTGTCTCTGCCTCCCGACAACGTTCAGCTCTTATATTTAGATTTTACCCAGAGTAAGGAGGTAACACTATTCCTTTACCCACAAAAGCAAACATACTTTTTAAGAATCTCTATGGGAAAATATATTTCTCATTACTTTGTGGTGCAAAAATTTTCAAATAGTACATAAAAATATTTAGATATCTAGTTATTTCTTTTTTGAAATCTTTATTACCTACTTCCCCCTGTGCCCATACTGTCTTTATCAAATGTTTCTATAGTATGGCTTAGTGTCTAAAAAGTCATTTTTAGAAACTTATATGATTGTAGTTTGTCGTTTTTTTCTATACAATACATATAAATACAGCCAATTTTCACTATGGTTTCAGGAATACACACATATTAAGAACTAACATATTTAGTATATTGTATTTTCGTTTCTGCTTGTATAGGATACAGCTTCCTGAATTTACATGTACTTTCATCCTTTTAAAATTTAATATTTGAGAAATATTGTAATGGTTTAATTAAGTTCCCAGTTAGTAGCACTGTACTGGGGGTGGGGATAGGGGATTGGTAGCCTTGCAGGAGGAGTTACATCACTGGGTATGGACTTTGAGATGAAATGGCTATAGCCACTTCCAAGTCCTTTTACTGCTTTGTGATTCTGGCTGAAGATATGTCCTCTCAGCTTCTTCCCTTCCAACCCCTCCCTCCCCCACCCCTGTGCCTCTTACCATGCCTCCCTGTCAATGGATCTCTTTCCCTCTGGAATCATAAACCAGGTAAAGTGTTTTACTTGACTTTGTTCCAGTATTTTCTCACACCAATAGAAAAGTAATTACACCTTTTTTCGTTATTTTAAATGTAGTTGCCTATTGTGAGAAAAACATCAATTCTATTGTACTCTTATTCTTCTTATTTTTCATGTAAAGAATGGTTACTAAATTTCATTAACTACTTTTGTAGCTTCCTACAATAACAACATTTATTAGAAACAAATGAGAGTACTACTTTTTTTTCCAATTTCTGTGTTTTTCTCAATTAAAATTTTAAGAACCTATTTTATAGAAATATGATGATTGGTTAAAGATTAAGTACTGCGGGGACATAATGAGTTATCATAATTTGAATCTGAGTTGTTTCCCTTAATATAGTCCATTTGAAAAACATTTCATCGTATAAAAAAAAAAAAACTCCAGGTTATTTTTCAGTAGTATTTAAGTATACTCTTACAAGACTTTCAAATAGTCTGTACATTTAGTAACTTTAATAATTTGGGTTACACCAGTGTAATGTGAGATTACAGAAACTATTAATATTCATAGATGGATACTTATGTGAACATAAATAAGTTTTGTAGCATTTGCTTTATAATAAAGGGTACGCTGTCTATGCAACCTGAATATCCAAAGATATTATAACCTACAAAAAACTTCATACCAATTGTGCCCTTCCTGCCTACCTCTTGAAAGTATAGGGAAGGTCTGCTTTACAGTTCTATAGTCTGGTACTATCAGATATTTTCTTTTAACAAATACAATAGGTACTTAAAGATTCAGTGTGAAATACTTAGAACTTTTCTAATGACTTGTGATTTCTCCTAATATTATGTGTCACTTTTATAACATTTTCTTTTTTAAAAATTTTTTTATTAGGTATTTTCCTCATTTACATTTCCAATGCTATCACAAAAGTCCCCCATACCCCCCACTCCCCTACCTACCCACTCCCCCTTTTTAGCCCTGGCGTTCCCCTGTACTGGGGCATATAAAATTTGCAAGTCCAATGGGCCTCTCTTTCCAGTGATGGCCAACTAGGCCATCTTTTGATACATATGCAGCTAGAGACAGGAGCTCCGAGGTACTGGTTAGTTCATATTGTTGTTCCACCTATAGGGTTGCAGTTCCCTTTAGCTTCTTGGGTAATTTCTCTAGCTCCTCCATTGGAGGCCCTGTGATCCATCCAATAGCTGACTGTGAGCATCCACTTTTGTGTTTGCTAGGCCCAGGCATAGTCTCACAAGAGACAGCTATATCTGGGTCCTTTTAGCAAAATCTTGCTAGTGTATGCAATGGTGTCAGCATTTGGGAGCTGATTATGGGATGGATCCATGGATATGGCAATCACTAGATGGTCCATCCATTCGTCACAGCTCCAAATTTTGTCTCTGTAACTCCTTCCATGGGTGTTTTGTTCCCATTTCTAAGAAGGGGCAAAGTGTCCACACTTTGGTCTTCGTTCTTCTTGAGTTTCATGCGTTTAGCATCATTTTCTAAACACAGATAAATCTAACTTCTTACCAAGACCCATTTACAATACTTTTCTTTTAAAATAGTTGCTGTCTGGCTCTGTGTCTCTTTGTCTCTGTCTGTCTGTCTGTCTGTCTGTCTCTCTCTCTCTCTCTCTCTCTCTCTCTCTCTCTCTCTCTGGGTGTGTTTCTCTATATCTGTTTTTGTCTCCTACTTTCCCTTCTCTTTCTTCACATCCTTGCATCTTTTACTGTTTCTGGACTTTTGATCTATCTGTTACAGGTGTGTATTGCTGGGGTTACAGCATGACAGCAGGTTCTGACAGTGGACAGAATGGGTACACTTACCCTAACAAAACATTTTTAACAAAAATCCGTGGTGTGAGGCTGGAAAGATGGCTCAACACTTAAGAGAACTTATAGTTCTTGTAGTGGAGCAGGATTTAATTCTCTGTACCCACAAGGTGTTTCACAACTATCCATAATTTCAGGTTTAAGGGAACCAATCCCCTCTTCTAACACCTATAGGCACTGTCTTAGTCAGGGTTTCTATTCCTGCACAAACATCATGACCAAGAAGCAAGTTGGGGAGGAAAGGGTTTATTCGGCTTACACTTCCATACTGCTGTTCATCACCAAGGAAGTCAGGACTGGAACTCAAGCAGGTCAGGAAGCAGGAGCTGATGCAGAGGCCATGGAGGGATGTTCTTTACTGGCTTGCCTCACCTGGCTTGCTCAGCCTGCTTTCTTATAGAACCAAGACTACCAGCCCAGAGATGGTCCACCCACAAGGGGCCTTTCCCCCTTGATCACTAATTGAGAAAATGCCTTACAGCTGGATCTCATGGAGGCATTTCCTCAACTAAAGCTCCTTTCTCTGTGATAACTCCAGCTGTGTCAAGTTGACACAAAACTAGCCAGTACAGGCACCAACTACAAATATGTTACACACACACACACAATCACACACAAACAGGCATGTGTGCATGTGTGCATAAAAAGTAGATAATAGGTATATAAAATATGTAGATGAAATATATAAAAGAAACTTCATGATGCAACTCTTTTGTATGGAGGCCGAGCCTGCTGATTCCAGGCACAATGCAAAGTACATAAGATTTTCACTTGTGGCTTTTAGTTTTCCCTATTTAATTAATAAAGTGTGTGTGTGTGTGTGTGTGTGTGTGTGTGTGAGAGAGAGAGAGAGAGAGAGAGAGAGAGAGGGGGGGGGGGTCCATGAATTAGTATGCTATTTATTCCAAATATTTGGCTTGTAGGGATGGAATTCAGGTGGAGAGACTTATTTCTATCCATCTATTTAGCTATCAGTCTCCCCTACCTATGGGCTTTTCTAGATGAACAGCAATTTAGTAAGTTTTGCCTGTAGCTTTCTTATCTATTTTGATAGCATATGTTCTATAGTTTAAGCCAGATTTCTCCTCTATCATCCTCTGTTTTACATATGAATACCCAACTGTTTCAAGACCATTTATTGAAAAGACCATCTTTCTTTTTTTAAACCGACTTTACAGCTTTGTTGAAATCAATTGACCATATGTGTATCAGTTTATCATCTTGTTGTCCAGTGAAGTGTTTTCTTAAATGTCAATTAGATTTAAAATGTTTGATATAATTTTTGAGGTCTTCTATTTCCTAACTGATTTTCTGTCAACTTGTATAATTGATTAATGAGAGAGAAGTATTGAGGTATTTAGTAAAAAGTGTCATTTTTCACTGTGTCTTTTCAGTTCTATCACTTTGAGCTCCCGTGTTTCACACCTATGCTTTCCATCCCGCTCAGTTCTGGACTGCTGTGTCTTCTTTGCAAATTACTCGCTTTAAAACGATGTGATTATTTTGTTAACCATTGGTTAACTCTCTCGTTGTGAAGTCCATTTGTTTGTTATTAACCTAGCTACTCCTGCTTCTTTCGGGTTGCATGAAATTGTGAATTCCTAGTCTTTTACTTATAGACAGCATACAAAGAAATTTTGGGTGGTTTTAATCCAATTTTTCAAGTTGCACAATTTTTTATTCTTTAATATTTAATATAATTATTGCTATTTTGAGATAGAGTCATGTATGTTACTTTCAATTTATTCTATCACTTCTAACGTTTTCTTTGTTTTTTCCTTATCTCCATTGGATATTTTTGTATTTCTGTATTACTCCAGTCTTAAAGAAATAGTTTTCTTAATTATCTTAGGATTTACAACAGTAGCTGGTAATTTATGCACTGTTGGCCTGATCTGGCCATTGCCAACTTTGTTGTCTTGCAGAGCCAAGAATATCTATTAAGTAAATATTTGAAGGTTTTTAACTTGTGTTATTTGTTTGCTTCCTCTTGTGTCTGAAGCTGAACCTGAGGCCTTGTGAATGCTAAGCGTGTGCTGCATCACTCAGACTTTCAAATGGTATTAGAAGGAAGAAAAGCAAAGTAAAACACACGCATGCAACAGATAGGCAAACAACCTATAGTTAGAAAGCAGAGTGGTGTGGAATGCTGAGATCTTGATTATCTGACCCTTGTGTAGGAAGTGATTTCTAGTCCTGGTGTTTTTATGATTTCCTCTCATTAATTATACCTTCCTTTGGAATGTGTTGACTTCATGAGTCTGACTATGCTTGGCACACATACCATCTCTTTCCATCATGTTCTATGTTACATTTGCTATGCATTATACATTCTTGGATGGTTTAACACTGATAGTTCTTTTACTAAATCAGTTACATTTTATAACAAACAATAACACTAAAGTATTTTATGTGTCTTCATTTTAATTCCTTCCAAGTATATTGTTTCATTTCTTTGTAAAAAAATCTCACTTAAACTGTCCTAATAGTGTAGACATGTTGCTAATAGATTCTTTCAGATTTTAGTTATTTAAAATTATCATTTTAAAAAGATAACTTCACTGAGCTTTGAGTCCCAGATTTAACATTTAAAAAACCAAACCAAATCAAAACAAAACCAAGATTTTCTTTCAAACATGTAAAGATTAAAGTAACTTTGGTGTTCTATAGATTCTGATAAAGTATGATTGTCATGTGCTATGGTTCATATCTTTGTTCCTCTATAAGCACTGTGTTTCCTTTCCTTATAATTAGGCACTGAGTTGTTCTTAATATTCATTCTAATTTCCAAAGGAACTTTGCCAAGACAATATAATAAGCGTAGAAAGTAGGCTGTGTCTCATGGTGTGCACAATGGGAAAAAAATCTCAGACTATAACTTTGAGAGGTACCAAGGGAGGAAGAGAAGATGGGATAGATGGAGATCATCACCATCTTCTCAGTTGACTGGAGATGTTAGGTGGTGTATTAAGACTGTATAAATAAAGTCAACTGAAATTAGTTTCACTAAGACACTAATAGCAATTTCTTTTAATTCTTGCAACTAAGTGATCCACTCACCTCCCTCCTGCCAATGTTTTACCCAGTTTATTCTAACCTAGAGATATCAAACTTCATTGTAGAAATTTAGAGTAAAAGTGATGGGATAATAAATTGGCTAATTCCTAGTTAAACCTGCAGAATTGACAGACGTCTCACTGTAGAGGTTAAAATTTGCTTCACAGACCAGGTGTATGTTATTGAAGTCATGCAGGGTAAAAACTCCTTGAGACTGATTGGTCTTAACATTGGGGAATGCAGGCTTAAGATAGAGCAATAATTTTGGAGAAAAGGGTAGCTCCATGGAGAGAGTTGGAGAAGAAGGGTGTGGATCTAAATAAAGCTCGGGTTGGGATAGACTTCTTCTTCTTTTTTTTTTTTTAATCCAATCCTGTTTACATGAATGTGAAACTGTGTTGGGCATTTTGGAGAATGAATCTTTTACCTCACTTTTCATAGGATTTACCCACAGTGCTCCTTTATTTTCCATTCTTTATATTAACTGGAAACTCATTATAAACACACTATATTCATTCAAGGAATAGAAAGCACAGCTTGTCTCGGGGAGTGGATGTTCTTTCTAAAAACTTACAGATATTATAAACTAGAATGTGTACATTTGTCAGTATCCAAGTAAATCAGGTTGTCAAGTGCTCAACACACCATAGCTTGATAGATTGTTAATATATATGTAGTAAAATTCTCAATATTCGCTGTGTACAATTTCTAACAAAAATACCTGGGAATCTATATATGCAAATAGTGTATGTTAAGTGGAACACTTAGTTAGATGGTAGTCTGGCCAGTTTAACATAGTATTACAATCTACTGTGAGTTAGGAAACAAGAGAAGAATCAGAACATGTAACCATGGTAGCTTTTATAGCCAATGTAAGAAACATACTAAGTACCAATTACATCATTATTATTGCTGGTGCATTGAAAAATATTTTCCATCACTAATAACTTTTACTTTGTCCTTAAAACCTGTATTATATGTTGGGGCACACTGCGTGAATGTATGTCTCTGTATATTCAATTATTAATTCTGTATGGGCAGAGAGCTAAATGCTGGCAGGACTCTGGTATTGCCATATCTATAGCCCATTACAGACCTATACACCTAAAGACAGTAGCACAGTTCTTGAGATATCAGAAATCTTAAGCTGAAAACAAGTGGGCAAGCAGTGAATACTTGACCTTAATGGCTAAGCTTGCAGTGCAAGAACCAACTCACAGTAATTTATAGAGCAAAGATACCTCAGTCACAGTCATTAGAAGCAGGCAATACATGGTTTCCATGCTTTAGCAGAACCAATCAAAGCCTCAGAATTTCTCTGAGTCATTTGAATAAAGTCATAACCCCTCTCCATTTCATCAGAAAGATCACCCACTGATGCTTTTTGTTTTCCTCTTGAGATCTTATGAGATTTTTAGTTTATACTGCAGACCTCTTAAGTGTAGACTCCATGCTGTATAGTACATGTGTAAGACTCACAGAGTCTGAAAATCTGAAGCTTCATTCATATCAGCAACAGTCAATTATTTACAAGTATCTGGCTGCAGGAACCCATCAGTCCTCTAAGAGATTGGCTTTCTCAGGGATCTATGTGACTGATGGTCTGTGCCACTATTTCTGTGAATGGTGAATGTATCAACGCAAAGTTTATATTTATACATGTTGCCACATACCATAGTATAGTAACTTTCATAGAATTGGTTATTGTTTCATTATATATAATGATCATATTTTTCTTACATATTAATCTGATGATTGGCACTTGTGTTTTTTTTTTCTCCTTATTATTGTGAATAGTTTTATGATGGTACCATAAGGGTACAGGTTTCAATTTTGAGATAAGTGATCAAAAATGTAATTTCTGTATCATTCAAAAGTTTTGTTGTTAATTATTTAATAAATATCTTTCTCGGGTTTGGTAGTACCCATGGCCTTCTGCATGTCTATCAGTAGTATTCAACATTATAGTTTTTTTCACATTCTCACCATTTGCCTTTTTATTTCTTTAGCTATTTTCTTTTTTAATGGAATGAAGTTGGATGACTTTAATTGAGACCTACCTCCACGTCTTCATCAGTTGAATGTGGACAGTGATAAGGTGCTCTCTCCTGTGGATTTTGATCTGTATCTTCTGACATTAATGACTTTAGACATCTTTTTGTGCAGTCATTGGCTATGAATGTATATATGCCTTCTTGGAAAACATATCATTGCATCCGTGGGAGCAAAGCACATCCAGAGGTGAAGGTTCACACATGGGACAAAGTGTGTCCAGAATAGAGTGCATCTAGGTGGCAAGGTGAGACCTGTGTTCTCTGTAGAGAATTCTGTGGAGTAGGACTTTGTTTCTCTCTATGATCTTTTCATAGGAGACTTTTTCTGTCATACATGTTAGTTCCAAAAGATCACTATGTGCCAAGAGATCAGAGGATCAAGAAGGGGGTTCATGTTCATGTTTCATCTGGTTCTGAAGTGAACTTACTTAAATGGTTCCTCCACAACACGAGAAATTTTACACGAGAAGATGAGTAAGTGGAGCAGATTTATGAATCAGTACCTGAGTTGCTAGCCATTTCTCCACAATTTCAGCCCTGGTGCTGACCCAATCATGGTGTATATTCTCCTGGAATGTAATCCAGGAACCTGTTCCCATTTTCCCACAAGAGTACTTGAAAGTCTCACCATATTGCTCTAATCTATTTATGTGGCAATTGGACTTACTACCTAGAAAAGTAGGTTATGGTGTGTTCCATTAAAGCACTCAAAGGTGGGGATGCTGGAAGAGCTAAGGACTGTACTTAGCTATATAGCAGACATTGATTTTGGGTTAAATACAAATCTGTTCAACGACATTTCTGAGCACTGTGTGGCTGTAGCAACAAGCAAGCAATCTTTTGCAAGTAGAAGTTCTCTCTCTCATTGGCTCTGCATTAAGCAGACACTTACTGATTGGCAGCATCCATCACAATCTTCTCTTCAGGCCATATCAATCAATCTTTGTTGTCATCTGAGAAGACAGAGTTAGAAGATTTAAAAACTGTATATATGCAGAAGGCTACACTGCACAGGACTCCCAGGATTTTAGTTCTTGATAACCATTTGAAAACACAGAAACATATAAATGGGGTCTTTCTGCAGTTTTTCTACCACAGAAAAATGTCCAACAATCCTGAGAGTAGAGACCAGGTTCGTCTTTTCGAACAATTGGGAAGAATATTTAAACAGCCTTAGAAGTTCCTGAAGTAAAGCTGAAGAGATGGCTCAGTAGTTCTGAATGCTTACTGCTCTTCCAGAAGATCAGACAAAACACATGTGGCTCACAACCATCTGTTAGTCCAGTTCCAGGGAGGATCTGACACCCTGTTCTGGCCTCTGCAGGCTCTTGCACACACACACACACACACACACACACACACACACACACACACACACAGTACTCATAAAATCATACAGAAACACTCAATTGTTAAAAAGCTAAAAACATAAATCCTTAAAAGACACTTCATTGAGAGGGAATAGATCATACACATGAAGTTACTGCTTTAATCAGTAGGGCCAGTATTCAAGGCCAATGGCACCCCCGACCCCTCTCTAAACCTTATCTTGTAATCATTTTCTCACAACCAAGGTACAATAGCCATGAGGCTTACCAATGTGGGCTCCTGAATAAATAGAACAGTTACTCTTTGGAAATGAGTGACATTTACCCTGCAAAAGGTTAAAACATTGTTGGGCAAAGTTGATGGTATATCTACATAGTGAAGGTGGAGAAAGAATGAAAGAGGAGGAAGGAAGTTAGCAGGAATGAAAGTAGGCTCCTGTTCTAAAGGGAATCCTGGGTTTCCTCTGTGTTTGTGAGTTATGGGCAATGACTCTGTCTTATTGATATAAATAATTTTTCAAAAACACATTCTCACAAAGCACATCCATTCATGCGCATTTCTTTAGGACTAAAGAATAACTGAGATGTGTTCTGCAAATGTCTAAGGAAGATCACAGGTGTCATGACCAAGGCCAAATGGAATGGACACTAAGGGAGTTGACACTCAGCGCAGAGTACAGAAGCAGATAATCACTGATCCATATATACAAGTAACGGCATTGTGGTTAAAAATTAAGAAGGGGTTTTGGCTTTAGTTTGGTTTTGATATTTTAATTTTAAAATTTTGTGAGAATATTTTTCCCTTCAAATAAATATATGTTGCTCACAAATGTATTACACTTGAAATCCTCACCAAGGAATGCCTATAAATTGATATCAATTATGGATGATGTTATTACCTCTTGATTACCTATAAAAGATAAAAGATTGGAAAATATGGTAATGACAACACATTTTCTGTGATGATGGTGATGATTACACATATACACACATATATTTGTGCACATGTACATATGACCTAGTGGGCCCATTTAGAGTTGCTTATGGTACATGTGTTGAAGAAGACATTTTGTGTAGGAACTCAACCTTGGAGGAAACTATTTATCCCTGTCTCAGCAGTTTTTGACCACGTGTAGCTTTTCATCTGGGATGGTGCCATGTGGAGTCTCCCTTGTCCTTTGTGTCATGTAGCCTGGTGTCATGGATATGCTCACCTTGTTCAGGCAGCCATACTGTTGAGATTTCATGGGTGTTTTTCCCTCTTATGTAGGGGGGTGTTATCTAGTAGAAAGAGTCTTGTACTTCTGGCAGTATTTCTACAACCTCTTCTTCAGGTGTAGATGTAGGGGTTATATTGCAGATGTGTCACTGGGGTCAGGCCCCTCACAGTCATGTGCTCTCTGTATTTTAGTCCATTGTGGATCTCTGTAGCAGTCTCATCTGTTACAAGAAGAAGCCTCTTTGAAAAGAGTGTGAGAACTACCTTAATCAGTGAGCACAGGGATAAGCATTTAAAATACAGGTAGAAAGTATATTATTTTAGGAAAATGTCAGTAATTGCTTCCCACCTCAGATTCGTGACCTCTCCAGCCATGACTAGTTAGACAGGTTTATGGGACCAGGCATGAATTCTCATAAAGCAGGCCTTACTTCCAATTAAACAGCATTTTTATCCTCAAGTTAAAAATTGCCACTATTTCACTGTTGTATCTGACTTGTATGTGTTAGATCCACATACATATAAATACATAGAAGACTTTCAAGTATGTTTGTGAAATAATATGCTTCCTTCTTCCTTCTGACTCATTTGAAATACATTTTATATAATGTTGGTAGGTTTAAAAGTAAAAAGGTGCTGAAAATGTTTCCTAATAACTTGATGTGATATCTTTAAAAAGATTTGTCAGAAATGATCCTTACAATGTTTGTCAAAAATGTTTCTTACAATATGACACAAACAATTATTTTACTGTTTTGCCTGGTAACACATTTATCTTATAGGAGGTATTTTCTGTAAAACTGTATTTTTTAACTCTAGTGCTTTTAGACTCTTCCAAGAAAACATAAATTGTACATGTTATTTTAAAATTAAATAACTTTTGTCCATATGTTGTTTGGGTTTTATAATCAAGCATATACAAATATTTATATTTACCATATTTCCTGTTTTATAGCTCAAATAAAAAAGTTTTATACTATTGCACATTTATGTATTATACTACCAAAATAATGCTCATTTAATATAATTAATATTTTAATATTAGTTTATAAAAATGGAAAGTAAAACGATTGTGTTTATTTTTTCCAATGATTACTCTGTGTATACTCAAAACAGAAAAATGTTGAACATGCAGTATATTTTCCTAATTATAATTTAATTCATAGTTTTTCATGTGTAAGTTTAAAAAGTGCAAAAATTGAGTTTATTAAATATCTATTCTACTCAAATTCTTGTCATGAGGAATCCTCTAATGAGATTTAAAATACATCATTCTTATCTTAATATGAGAAGTGTTATCACTACTGATGTCCCAAAATAATTATTCTATCACCTCAATGTTTTTATATTCAAATAAGACATTTACAGAATTGCTGCTGGCTTGCTGTGTGACCTGGCGCCATTCACTTAACCTCTCTGTTTCTTGATAGTAATCAGATTGAGATTAATTGCAAATGCATGCTTTGCTAGCATTGAGGGAAATGAGAGGAATATGTAAACTAAATGAGATTTTACAATATGTACCAGACATTCAAACTATGTTTTAATATGAAGTCATAAAGTATATGCCAGCGTATGAATGAAATGATAAGCCTTGAAATTCGAAGTAGTGTTAAATTTAAATATTACAGTAAAACACAAGTTTCCTTTCTTTATAATTGATAGTGAATGATTAGAAGCGGTAAAAGGGATCTACCTTAAAATTAAAATAATGTTTCCTGCTTATAAAAAACCTACTTTTCTTAGAATAACAATCTGTTAAATTCTTAGAATTCTCTTATTTTCTTCCAAATGAGAAAGAAGACACACTTTCCCTCAGTGGTGCATGATGATCGGTAAAGCTGTGATTTCTAATCTCCTCACTCCTCTGAGGAACCAAGATTCCTGATTTCTAGTCTGCTAGGTGTTAAATAATGAGCTATTCCTTGATTAATTCAGCTGCAGGGTTTGAGCTGCACATGTTCTCCTGATGAAGACGAAATGGGGACTTAGAGTAAATGACTTCTCGGAGTAATTTCAGAATCAGCATTATATGATTTATAATCATTCAAACTGTTCTTGTAACCTTTTTTTCTATTCTATCTGAATTTCAAAAATACATACACGTACAACAGTTTAAAAATAAGAAATAGGCAGAAAAACCAAACCAAACAAAAAAAATAAAACAAAAACAAACAAACAAACAAACAAAAAACCCAAGCAGCTTCTGTCAGTTTGTATTTCAAAGGGAGAGGGCTCCAGAGCTCCTTATCAGCAAGTGTGTATTGTATACAGAGCCAGGTTCCACAGTTGGTGTCTATGTATTAGGGAACAAAGGTTTCTAGACTCAGGAAAAAGCTAGCTTGTAGACTTCCCTTGGCCATGCCTGTGGCAGGTCATTCTGGATGGGAATGTCACAGATGAACATTGGAACGTCATCTTAATGGCAGTGTTCCCCATGGATAGCGTTTACGTCTAACTATTGCAAGGTCTCAGGTGGGTGTTTGTTTAATGTCTGCACTCCTTCTCTTAAATGTTCTTAGTTGTATTTTTAACTGAAGCCTAGTCCTAGAATGGGCCACGGATTCACTACAACATGCCAAGTTCCTACCACACTTGTGTTACTTCCTGAACTCTGAGTATATGCCACCTTCTGTTTCCTGAACTGTGAGGTCTCTCAACTCGCCCTCCCCATTTAATGTGACATGTTATGATCAGCTGCACTCGTCTAATCCAGCTCCCACCTCTCTCCACCATATGTACATTTTAATAAGTTGCTTGTGGCCAGTCAATCATGAACCATTCATAATTTAAGCCATTTATAATTTAAGGATTACCCACATTCCAAAGATTTGACTGTTATCCCGGGCTCTTTGATCTGCTTTTACTTGCAAACTAACCATCATCCGCATCAAGAGAAATGATGAGCATCCTTCTGTCAATCTGTGCTCACTCCCATTGCAAAGGGAAGCCTGGTGTTTATGCTTTAGCTATTGTGAGCACTGCCCCTCTGACACCTCCCTATCTCTTTTCCACTAATGCCTGTATTGTTAACAAGCACCCTTGATGATGGTTTCTATGCTCTGTGACTTGTCCTCTTTATAGGCATTTTCAGCATGGCTACATTTCCTAGAAAATGGAGCTATCTTGTTTACCCTTTTAGCTTTAGGTATATGCAGAAGCAATTGAATGGTGGCCAGGATAAGAAACATAGCCAAGATTCATCTATAGGTAATTTCTTCCATTTTTACTGTAGGAAGAGCCTGATAATGTTAATCAGATGCAATAATCACGATAATAGTAGTTGATTATTGAAGAAAGTTCTGAATTATTTTCCTATATATTATCATCTTGTGTTGTATTCACACTACTCTTCTGGAGAAACAGAAATCTCAAAATACACTCGATTTCTCTCCCATTGTAAGGTAAAAATAAACATCAAACTAAATAGGATTACATGACTATTACAGTCTGTTTCTGATTAACTCAGAAATCATTATCTGAACAGAACATTTTTATAAAAATAAAGTTGGGACCTCTAATATAAAGTATGTTGAGATGCTCACAAGGTGCCCACACCTAAGATAACATATATTTTACCCATAAAACTTGCTGTAGGGAAGAATTCTTAATTATGAAAAATTGATGAAATGAGATTTACCACCTAGTGCTTTTCCTATAATGATTTAATAAAAAATTTTTGAAATATTCTTTTGGTCTATAGTTCTCTATTTTTCATATTCAAGACAACTACCAAGTTCTCAGAAAGACTGTGAAAGACTTAATGAGACATTTATCTGCTCTATGTATTTTATATTTAGCCGATAATTTAATGAGGCCAAGGTACTGGAATGAAACATCCCTAACATTTCACGTAATTTTCTACTTCCTCTCCACCATTTTTGATATTTCTGCAGTGTTTCAACTTTTTGCTGTTTTGAACTTTATCATCACTATCAATAATCATTATGCCACTTGCAGCATGCCGGGAAATCTTATTCTGAAAAATGCATTTTCATTTAATACTGAGCTTATTATTAAGTCCAATAAACAAAGCAATTTGTTTAAAATTTGATTTTCTGAAACGCCACACATGATTCCTTTTACTGATGCTGATGCTGCCTTTTGTACATCTTAGAACTATATTACACAAAAGGCACTTTTTATTTCTCCAATTATGTTTTTAAAATATGCATGCATCTATACTCTCCTTTTGAAAATGTAACCATTTAATAATAATATCATATGAATAAATAGTATGCCTCATTGAAATATTATATCCTCCAAATACCTGAAGATATTTATTAATGTATATTAATTTAAAAAATAAATGTGATAGAAGAGAAATTCATAAAATTCTTAGTTATTTTTAGACACTTTAACATTGCTTTGAAAGGAAAATTAAAATGACACAGAAAATCACCTTTATTTCCCTAAATGTATTTCATCTTTCTAAGATATACACCTTACGCATTTCCTTCTTATTTCATGTCAATACACCATATCTAAAGATTGGCATATGAGTCGAATTATAGATATAATGTGCACTGTCATCATAAATCAAGGTTGAGAGTATTTAGAAAATTAATACATTAAAAATAAACATTTTGCTAATAACCAATGGTCTATTGGATTATTTATTTGCAAGAGGCAGATTAACTTATTGAAACTTGTAAGAATCAAGAAAAAGACTGAGCTGTAAGAAATGATGGTGAGTCAAGGTGCCTGATTTATGTCTATTTCTCAATCAGTCAACCAACCAACCAAACAAAGAAGTGATAGTCACAGCTTATTCCTTTCAGAGTGGCTGTTAGCTTAGCGATAACATATTAAATCAGTATACTTCAAACTGAAAAGAATCTCCATATCAATATAAGGTATCATTTTTTGCTCATGTGTCTAATAAACTGGTTCATACACACTATGGAAGTCTATAGAGTTATGAATAAAACACAGTACATCTAGGAAGGTTGGCATTGGAATGCATTGTGGGAAAGTCTCTATACTGGTGATTCTCAACATGTGGGTTGAGACCCCTTTGTTGTACCATTAAGAGATACAGACATTTGCATTACAAGTAATAGAAGTAGAAAAATTACAGTTTTGAAATAGCAGCAAAAATAATCCGATGGTTGGGATCACTGTATTAAAGAAGTTAACACAGGTGAGAAACTGTATTAAAGGGTAGCAGCAATAGGAAATTTGAGAACCACTGCTTTAGAATAAGTGAACATTCCAAGAATAATATTTATTGATACATTTTGTAGGAACAAGAGCAATATGCAATACTATGGCAGTCATGCTATTCTGAATAGGATACATGGAGAGTGGTTCAATTTTTAGTCCATTCATAAACTACTTTAGAAGAAATTGCAATCACACTGACTACCAAAATGCCGTGGTCCTCAGGCTAAAATGTTCTCTTGTGTCCCAATTCAATTGAAATTTTATGTGTCCCCCCCCCCGAGTGATTTTGAGATACAAATCAACATAGAGAATGGATTAGAAAACATTTGCAATTTTATCCAAATATTTATTTTCTGTGCCTGTGCACTAATGTCCAGACACTGTAGGAGAGAAAATACTAAGAAAGTAATCCTGAAGAAGTTTTAGTTAAATGGAATGGAGTAAGATAACTGTATGAATGTCATTTACCTCATGGCTTAGTGGTCTACAGATAAGCACAGAAGAAAATCATTATATGTCAGGAATAGAATTTTATTCTTAGAAGATAAATGGATAGTCACCAGACAGCTGAGAGGAAAATCTCTGTATTGTGTTCTGAAACCCTGAACAGTAACCCCCAGAGAAAATAGAAAACTCCACAGAGATTGCTAACATTGAATTGGCCTAAAATGACATAGGACACAGAATGCAGACCAAAAAATAAAGGTTTAAAATATGTTCAGGTAAATTCCCCTCTGCCAACAAGAAACTCAGTATGAAGCATCAATTCCCAATGGACAATGCTGAAAATTGATTTTACGGCACCTTCCTACTGTACATAAATAGAAAAATATATGTTAGTGGTTGAAGATGAATTTTTCCAACTTCATTGGGCATTGCTCTATGAATAGAATTACATCAATGTAGTTGTCATTGAGTAAACTTTATGGGAATATTCTAGATTGATATTAGAAGGTCACATGAAATCTTACAAAAATTTGACATGCTCTTAGAAAGTTCTGTATATGGATATTATAAAGTAATAAACTATGAATAACTGCCCACATTGGTCTAAATATTACTGATATATCATTGCAGTCAATCTTATCTTAAAGCTAAATACATTGGAAACTTTTTAATATTATATAAATAGGTATATTATATAATATAAATTATTCTTTGGTTCAAGTGCCAGTGTTTGACTCAAAACATGCAGGCAACTAAAAAGAGCAACATTCTCTTCACTGCCTAACAACAGGGTCTTAATTTCTCTTCTATTTTTTTTTTCTTCAAAAAACCTTTTCACACTTCTTTAATTTTTTCTTCTGGATAACAGCTGTGAAATGGTCAAAAGGCAGAGCTGAGAAGGAGAGCAAAGAGGAAGAAGCCACAGGGTGTAGATAATCCACAAACAGGCTAATTGGTCCCTGGGTAATTAGTGACTCTTCAGCAGATCTGCAATTGTGATTTCCAGGGAAATGAAAATACTGTATTTTATCTGTTCAAATTTCATTTTCCAGAATAGAAGTGCTAATCAGATGGTTTTAAATATTTGATAAAGCCTCCGAGGTGTATCCACTTTTGAAATGTTTGAACTGCCATTGTCTACCTTACCAGGCAGTTATAATGTCATTGCTTGCAAGGGAACAAAATGTTAATATAACTCTTGAAACTGGGCTAGAAAAATCACTACTCTATATCATATTTTCTTTGTATTATTATTTTGACTCAGTGGCAAGTTATGTGACTCTGCTTTATTACTTTATCATTAGACTAAAAAATGTAATTCACTAAAGAAAAATATCTTGCAACAATAAGAGCTTGGTGCATTTCTAAGAAGAGTTATATGGTGCTGGGATCCTGAAAGTTTTGATCTAGTCATAGTGGAAGCATAAGCAATCTTAAATCATAAACTTTGTCTTAATTAGCTACCATTTTAGTAAGGGGGGGGTAGTTTAAGAGACGAGTAACTACAGCGTACCATCATAATCTCTGCTCTGGAAACAGAGCACCTGACACTTCAGATGCTTTATCCTACAAACGAAGAGCAGATAAAAGAGTGCTGGGCTGAAAAATTCTACTTGATTTGGCCTTCCAAATTATGTGAAATTTTGATAGATAAGGGTGAATGAATGATAAGAAATGGCCTAGAATGGAAAGGAAGGAAAAACTGGAAGGTGGAAGCAAGGGACTTCCTTGGGTTCTATGCAGGGTGCTGGTTGAAGGCTTCAGTCTACATAGAATAGTTTTTTAGACAGAGGTTAAACAGCTTTGAACTTTGGGCAGAAAATGATACTTTTCATTTCCCCTGAATATTTTCAGGAAGACCAGTTGCTCCTTGGAAGTATTTAGCTTGATGCTCTGGGTGGTATTGAGAAGAAAACCTAGAAGGAGATAACTTCACTGGACTCTCTGAAAACGAAAAAGAAACTAAGCCAGGATGGCAGTCTTAGACATTATAGAGTAAATAGATAAAGCATACAACACCTACTTAAGATACACACTAGAGGAACATTTTTTAGTTCCTAGGGAGAAGAAACATGAAGCATATTGTAATATTTCAAACTGGCTCTATGAAAATGGGATGTCATTTAGTGAAATAAGGAGACCAAAAGAGGACTGGTTTGTGACTGGGAATTATCTGAAATTATACATGTCTCTTTGACGTGTAACACCTGGCTAATTAATAGATAATATGTGCTTGAATTTCTGGAAAGAATCTAATATTAAATGTAATCTCAGAAGCTCTTGCCCTTGCTTTCTTGATGCCTATCTCTTCTCTCACCTCTTTCCCCTCTCTCCATATGCTCATGATCAACCGCTCATGACCAACCTCTACTTCTCTATCCCCCCCTCTCTCACACACACACACATTATCTCTCTCCTCTCTGCCTTTTTCTGTCTCTACTATCCTCTTAACTCCCCTCCCCATGCCTTGAATAAACTCCATACTAAAAAAAAAAAAAAGAAGAAGAAGAAGAAGAGAAGGAAAAGAAAGAAAAGAAAAGAAAAGAAAAAAGAAAAGAAAAGAAAAGAAAAAAGAAAAGAAAAGAAAAAAGAAAAGAAAAGAAAAGAAAAAAGAAAAGAAAAGAAAAGAAAAAAATAATCTCATAAAATGGAGAGATGTTCCATGCTTATGGTTTACCAAAATTAACATTGTAAAATGGCCATCCTACCAAAACCAATCTACAGATTCAATGCAATCCCCATCAAAATCCCAACACATTTCTTCAAAGACATGGAAAAAGTAATTCTCAAATTCATCTAGAAAAGAAAAAAATCAGAATATTGAAAATGATTCTTAAAAATAAAAGAACTTGTTGGGAAATTACCACCTCTGACCTCAAGCTATTCTACAGAGAAATACTGACAAAAACAGCATAGTATTGGTCTAGAGATAGACAGATCAATCAATGAAATAGAAATGAAGACCTAGAAATAAAACCACATGCTTACAAACACTTGAACTTTGACAAAGAAGCCAAAAATTTACAATGGAAAAGAGAAAGCATTTTCAAAAGATGGTGCTGGTCTAACTGGAAATCTGTGTGTAGAAAAAATGAAAATAGGTCTATATTTGTCACCTTGGACAAAGATCAAGTCGAAGTGGATCAAGAACCTCAACATAATACCAGATACAGTGAACCTAATAGAAAAGAAAGTGGGAGAGAGCTTCATACTCATTGTCACAAGGGGAAATTTCCTAAACAGAACTCCAATGGCTTGGGCTTTGAGATCAAAAACTGAAAAATAGGACCTTATGAAACTAGGAAGCTTCTGTGAGGCAGAGGACATACTCAATAGGACACATAAATAACCCATAGATTAGGAAAATAATCTTCGCTAACAATATATCTGGTAGAAGGCTAATATCCAAAATATATAGCCAGACAACCAAGTAGACCAATGGAATAGAATTGAAGACCCAGAAATGAACCCACAAACCTATGGTCACTTGATCTTCGACAAGGGAGCTAAAACCATCCAGTGGAAGAAAGACAGCATTTTCAACAATTGGTGCTGGCACAACTGGTTGTTATCATGTAGAAGAATGCGAATCGATCCATACTTATCTCCTTGTACTAAGGTCAAATCTAAATGGATCAAGGAACTTCACATAAAACCAGAGACCCTGAAACTTATAGAGGAGAAAGTGGGGAAAAGCCTTGAAGATATGGGCACAGGGGAAAAATTCCTGAACAGAACAGCAATGGCTTGTACTGTAAGATCGAGAATTGACAAATGGGACCTAATGAAACTTCAAAGTTTCTGCAAGGCAAAAGACACCGTCAGTAAGACAAAAAGACCACCAACAGATTGGGAAAGGATCTTTACCTATCCTAAATCAGATAGGGGACTAATATCCAATATATATAAAGAACTCAAGAAGGTGGACTTCAGAAAATCAAATAACCCCATTAAAAAATGGGGCTCAGAACTGAACAAAGAATTCTCACCTGAGGAATACCGAATGGCAGAGAAGCACCTGAAAAAATGTTCAACATCCTTAATCATCAGGAAAATGCAAATCAAAACAACCCTGAGATTCCACCTCACACCAGTCAGAATGGCTAAGATCAAAAATTCAGGTGACAGCAGATGCTGGCGTGGATGTGGAGAAAGAGGAACACTCCTCCATTGTTGGTGGGATTGCAGGCTTGTACAACCACTCTGGAAATCAGTCTGGCGGTTCCTCAGAAAATTGGACATAGTACTACCGGAGGATCCAGCAATACCTCTCCTGGGCATATATCCAGAAGATGCCCCAACGGGTAAGAAGGACACATGCTCCACTATGTTCATAGCAGCCTTATTTATAATAGCCAGAAGCTGGAAAGAACCCAGATGCCCCTCAACAGAGGAATGGATACAGAAAATGTGGTACATCCACACAATGGAGTACTACTCAGCTATTAAAAAGAATGAATTTATGAAATTCCTAGCCAAATGGATGGACCTGGAGGGCATCATCCTGAGTGAGGTAACACATTCACAAAGGAACTCACACAATATGTACTCACTGATAAGTGGATATTAGCCCCAAACCTAGGATACCCAAGATATAAGATACAATTTGCTAAACACATGAAACTCAAGAAGAATGAAGACTGAAGTGTGGACACTATGCCCTTCCTTAGAATTGGGAACAAAACACCCATGGAAGGAGTTACAGAGACAAAGTTTGGAGCTGAGATGAAAGGCTGGACCATGTAGAGACTGCCATATCCAGGGATCCACCCCATAATCAGCATCCAAACGCTGACACCATTGCATACACTAGCAAGATTTTATTGAAAGGACCCAGATGTAGCTGTCTCTTGTGAGACTATGCCTGGGGCCTAGCAAACACAGAAGTGGATGCTCACAGTCAGCTAATGGATGGATCACAGGGCTCCCAATGGAGGAGCTAGAGAAAGTACCCAAGGAGCTAAAGGGATCTGCAACCCTATAGGTGGAACAACATTATGAACTAACCAGTAACCCGGAGCTCTTGACTCTAGCTGCATACGTATCAAAAGATGGCCTAGTCGGCCATCACTGGAAAGAGAGGCCCATTGGACACGCAAACTTTATATGCCCCAGTACAGGGGAATGCCAGGGCCAAAAAGGGGGAGTGGGCGGGTAGGGGAGTGGGGGTGGGTGGGTATGGGGGACTTTTGGTATAGCATTGGAAATGTAAATGAGCTAAATACCTCATAAAAAATGGTAAGAAAAAAACAAAATATATAAAGAACTCAAAAAGCTAACTACCAAGAAACCAAACAACCCAATAAAAAAAAGATGGGATATAGAACTGAAAAGAGAATTCACAACAGAGGAATCTCGAATGGCTGAGAGGCACTTAAAGAAATGTTCTAAGTCCTTAGTCATCAGGGAAATGCAAATCAAAATGACCCTGAGATTCCATCTGACATCAATCAGAATAGGTAAGATTGAAACCTCAGGTGACAGCACATGCAGGTGAGGATGTGGAGAAAGAGGAACATTCCTCCTACACTGCTGATGGGATTGCAAACTGGTACAACCACTCTGGAAATCAATGTGGAGGTTCCTCAGATTTTGAAAAAGGATCTACCTGAAAACCCAGCTATACCACTCTTGGGCATATACCCAAAAGATGCCCCACCAGGCCACAGGGCCATATGTTCCACTATGTTCACAGTGGCCTTATTTGTGATAACCAGAAATGAGAAACAACTTAGAAGTCCCTCAACACAAGAATGCATACAGAAAATATGGTACATTTACACAATGGAGTACTACTCAGTTATTAAAAACAAGGACTTCATGAATTTGGCAGGGAAATGGATAGAACTAGAAAACATCATCCTAAGTGAGGTAACCCAGAAACAAAAAGACACAAATGGTATGTACTCACTTATAAGTGGCTATTAACACAAAAGCTCTGAATGGCCATGATGCAACCCACAAACCATATGGAGCTTAATAAAAAGGAAGACCAAAGTGCAGATGTGTCCGTCACACATAGAAGAAGGAACAAAATAATCACAGGAGGTAGAGGGAAGAAGGGACCTGGGAAGGAGAGTGGAGGGGGGAGGGGGGCAAAATCAAGTATCTGAAGGGACTGGAGAGAAGTATAGAGGGTCAGGAAATTCGATAGAAGTGTGTAGGGGCGGGGATGGGGAACTGTAGGTGTGTCCACTAGAAAGTCCCAGAGTCCTGGTAAGTGAGAAGTTCCCAGAACCCAGCAAGTATGACTTTAGCCAAAATATCAAACAAGCTTAGCTCTCAGCAACAGAGTTTTCTGTCTTCATTATTAATGTTTAACTGTCAAGAGCTTGTAAGCCCCACCTTTGGTCTCCTTCCAAACAAACAAGAAAGCTGGTAAGAAAACCAAAGACCTCTGTTGTGGATACTTGACAGTTTGACTAAGGAGTCTCACTGAAAATGAGTGTGGTGTGTACATTTAATACCAACTTTTATTTTAAGCTCAGAACTTGACTGGCATGAAAGTATCCATCTCTCATATTTGTTCTGGAAAGGTTTCTCTCATGAACATAATTTCCATTGTATTACAACTCAATAAAGTAAAATATATGAAAAATGAAAATGAATTAAGTCAAATCTGTATGTTTAATAATGATATGATGTAAGAGAAATATTTTTGTTTTTATATTTTATTTTATAATTAACATTCTTTAAAGAGATGAGATATTTTTGGTAATTTATTATTCTGTAACAAAATTACTTGGAAACACAATTGACTTTCACATATACCAACCATCTGTCAATTTAAATTAATTACATTAATCCACTAGCCTTTATTTCTATTAAGCTTCCAACTCCCTGTGCATAAATTTACAGTCTAATAATTTAAGTAATCTGTGTAAAATCATCAGTGACATAGGATTCCAGCCTAGACGATTTCTCCATCCCTTTACTTTAGTCTCTCATCTTCGACTGTCAACACAGCCCAACCTTTCTGAGTGCTGCTAGAATTGACGTTGGAATCTGAAGTACTATTTGTCTTAATCCAATATTTGTCTCATTCCTGGTTCTTACTCTCTGTATTTACCTTATTCCTGAGTGTTTTAATTTTTGTGTTTGTCATATGCCGTTTCTTCTCCCAAAGCCTCATCTTCTCAGGATTGTTCTCCTTGTGCCTATAAATAACAGCTCAGCGTATGCATGTGTAATTCAGGACAACGCCAACAACCACGTAACGGCTAGATGAGCACAGCAGGCGAATCTGAATCACCAAGTCATTGCTCTCAAACTTCACGAGTGGAAGTAGAAGTGATGAATACTTATTTTGGGCTGACTTGGTTAAATCAGAGGCCTGGCAAAGTAAGGTGGCTCCTTATCTGTAGTCGGTTCCTACAGCCTCAATTTCAATCTCTTCCCTTTACTCTCTCTTTTCCTTTCTTTCTTCCTTCCTTCCTTCCTTCCTCCCTCCCTCCCTCCCTCCCTCCCTCCCTCCCTCCCTCCCTCCCTCCCTCCCTCCCTCCCTCCCTCCCTCCCTTTCTTTCTTTCTTTCTTTCTTTCTTTCTTTCTTTCTTTCTTTCTTTCTTTCTTCCTTCCTTCCTTCCTTTCCTTCCTTCCTTCCTTTCCTTCCTTCCTCCCTCCCTCCCTCCCTCCCTCCCTCCCTCCCTCCCTCCCTCCCTCCCTCCCTCCTTTCTTTCTTTCTTTCTTTCTTTCTTTCTTTCTATCCAAAATAGAAGTAACTGATGCGCATTATGTTTTATGTGGGATTGTTAAACTATGTCAGTTCACAGCAAGAAAAGGGAAAATAATACCAATCTCACACATTGTTCAATACATCAAAGGATGACAAAGAATGTCTTTGTGCTCCTTTACTTAATAAACCCTTATTGTAACACTATCAAATACATCATAAATTAATTTAGGTGTGGTTTTCATGAAATGCAATTTTTGATCATGACCTGTACTATAAAGAATAGTGACTATAGTAGCTATGCTTTAATGAATGCTGAAATATAAAATGATTTGCTAAATTTGCTCTCACTTTACAAGTTAACCTTATTTTTCTTTGCAAGAATAATTGAAACTGCTTTAAATTTCAGAAATAAACATAGCTGGTGAGTGCAAGCCGATGTGCAAACACCTACTTGCACTTCAAAATAAGGAGAAACAAGTTGAAAAGGTTGGATTACTGGAGAGGCTTCACTTCCTGGACTGTGGAAAACATTTACAAGGAAATGAAGTGTACCCACTTCATTCTTACCCACAGGTAAGATCTGAGATTATCAGAAGAGTTGTTTTTCCAATAAAGAAATATGTTTAGGAATAGTTAAAATTGATTTGTGGAAGAGGAATAAAGCAAGGCTTAAATATATTCATTCATTTATTTTTTTCATGCCTTCTTTGATTTTTATTATGTAAATGTGCTCATGTTATATATTAACATGCATGCTTGTGTGTATGTGTGTGTCTGTTGGGGGTCTTTGTCTATGTGTAATCCCGTGGTTGACATCATGTGTGCTTTAATTGCCCCCCTCCCTTATATATTGAGGCAGAGTCTCTCCTTTCACTTTGAGTTCACAGTTTTGGATAGCCAGCTTGCTCTGGGAAGTGCATCTCTGTCCTCAGTTAATAGAAAGACAGGCAGAGTGCCAGGCTCACCTTTCAGAAGTTCTACATATCTGAGCTCATCTTCATGGTGTTCAGCACATTCTTTAGCAGCTGGGCCACCTGCCCAACCCAAGGAAAGTGACTTTTAAGGTATTTTATACTTTTAAATAAGAAATTGAGTCCATTAACCCTTAAGCAATATTGCTGATGTGATTAACAACAGCAACAACAACAACAGCAACAACAACAACAACTGCAGGAAATAAATGGGTCTTTTCAATGGTACATCAGTGGTGACATTATGATGAAAGGAATATGGAGTACCAAAGCCTCCTATTAGTAAATTATTCAGGATCTCTCTCTGTCTGTCTCTCTCTCTCTCTGTGTTTCTCTCTCTCTCTCTCTCTCTCTCTCTCTCTCTCTCTCTCTCTGTCTCTCTCTATCTCTCTCTATCTGCATATATGTAACTATGTTCCATGTATGTGAGCCTATAGTGCCCAGAAGGGAGTCTCTGAAAGCTTGGAGCTGGTTTTCCAGGTTTGGGAGTTGTCTGGCCAGAGACTTAGGAACTGAACTCCAGTCCCAATCATTCATATTTTATAGTTTCTCTGAAGAACTTCTGTCTCTTGTTAGGGTATTCACCCCCTCAACCCCCCAGCTCTATTGCCTATATCCTCAGTGCCTGAAGATGTATTAGAGTAAGGAATTGAGTCAAGTAAAAAGAAGTACTGGTGCTGCTTCCAGGCAGGTATGCTCACCTAGAATTACTTGAGAGTGTGCCTGTGTTAGGGTTGTGCCTTTTTGCTCTCAACTGGGAAATGAATAACCAATGAGGGGAAACCCAGGGCAACAAGAAACAATGACATACTTTCATCTCAGCTCCAAATTTTGTCTCTGTAACTCCTTCCATGGGTGTTTTGTTCCCATTTCTAGGAAGGGGCAAAGTGTCCACACGTTGGTCTTCGTTCTTCTTGAGTTTCATGCGTTTAGCAAATTGTATCTTATATCTTGTGTATCCTAAGTTTCTGGGCTAATATCCACTTATCAGTGAGTACATATTGTGCGAGTTCCTTTGTGATTGGGTTACCTCACTCAGGATGATGCCCTCCAGGTCCATCCATTTGCCCGGAGCTCTTGTCTCTAGATGAATATGTATCAAAAGATGGCCTAGTCAGCCATCACTAGAAAGAGAGGCCCTTTGGACTTGCAAACTTTATATGCCTCAGTACAGGGGAACGCCAGGGCCAAAAAGGGGGAGTGGGTGGGTAGGGGATTGGGGGGGTGGGTATGGGAGACTTTTGGGATAGCATTGGAAATGTAAACAAGGAAAATACCTAAAAAAAAAGAAACAATGACATACAAACGTATACCTAGGATTGAAGAAGAAGAAAAAGCACCAAATGACAAAAGTAAATGTCAAATGGCTAGAGACACAGAATCTATAATATATAATATATAATGTTCTTATAGATTTAGAATTTGAAAGTCATTGATAGTTATCAAGAAAACTTGATATCTTCTCACATACGTATGTAGTCCTAACAAGAATTTCTGTATATTTGGAAGTTAAAATCTCTACTAGCAAAAACTTGCATCTGCTTTGTTTTTTGGTCTCAAACAGTTAAAATATATGTTGGCATACACTTCATATCCTTACTGTTTGGCTGCTAATAATTTAACAAATTTATATCATAAAATGTACAGAAATAGAATATGGAGAGAAATAGAAAATGTATACATGACTGCTGGTTCTCTGGTGTTTTCTCTTTCTGGTATGCCATTCCAGCCCACAAAGTGCACATTTAATCTTGAAGAGTATAATTTAGACATTAGAAAATGCAGGCATATAAGCTAAATATAGCCTTTAACTTGATTTTTATATGGTCCTGGAACTAAGACTGTCTTTTACATTTTAAATGGTAGGGGAGCATTTAAAAATGTGTGTGGTTTTCTAAAATAAAAATTGTATGAAATTTTAACTTCAGTTTTCAAAACTAAAGTTTTATTGGCACACTGTCACATGCATTTGTCTGCATATTACCCATTACCATTATCAGTGATGTTGAGGATATATAAACCAACAAATAAACACTTGGGACAGAGGTAGTGTGACCCACAGAATTTTCAACAGTAATGACTCTCTACAACCAAGTTTAGTGTTGTCTGACTCAGTAAGCAGTGAACACTCAAGGTATATCTTGTCTTTTCAAATCGCAAATCTCCCTTCACATTCCAGATCTATACTTCAACTGGTTAATACATGTCTTTTATTTTCTCTCTGTGCCTTGCTGCATTATGGACTCTACATTTAGATCAAACTATCTCAAATATTAATAAGTACCAATTCTCAAAAGGAAATGCTATTTTCTTGAAATAAAATACACAAAATGAATTTAGCACAACCATGGACTTTTCAGCCTTGAAGTTGGATCATCAGTTTGGTCACCAAGCCTGACAACCTGAGCTCCATCCTTGAATCTTATAGAGTGGAAGAAGAGAACTGTCTGGCAATGTGTCCTCTGGCCTCTATAAGTGCCACTGTAGCATGCAGATACTTACATCTATAAACTCGAGTGCATAAATAAATACAAATATATAAATATAATTTTATAGAACCAAGTGGACCATTTCAAAGATATTTTCATGTCTCTCTGGAAAGTGACCCAGTTTCTACATCTCTGAACTATTATGGGTTTATTTTCTACCCTTTTACCTGTTTCCTCACAGAAGACTTTATTACATTAGTGAATTCCTTGCATATAGGCTTTCTAATAAGGTTTTAAACAGGAAAAATATGGGGCAAATGGGAAATTCATACCGACAATTCTCACAGACAGCTTCTACCTCCACATCTGACAGCATACTGAAATAAATAGAACATATAATTTAATATTTACTTAGATATTTGTTTAAAAACCTCCATCACACACGTTAATTTATAATTATTTTCATACACACCATAATTACTAACTCAAATACATTCTCTTTTAACTACTGTTTTTCTGACTGATAGAGACTACCGGATGTTTTTATTTGAATTTAAACTCCAAATCAAAACTGGAAAATATTGATTGTTGACATATAAAATTGGCATTTCTTCTTAGAATAAAAAAACTGCCTTTGCTTTCACTTATTGTCCATTTTAGGTCACTTTCACTTATTGTCCATTTTAGGACTTTTGTGTCCTCTACCATTGTGATGATTGTCTGCTATAATTGAGTGGTAAGAAAAATACTGAAACTTGCTTTTATGAGTGTATGTTCTATATTTTTAGATATTTCTAGATGATTCTTGTAGAATAATTATATTTTATACATCTTCAGAGTTATTGCAATAGTAGAACAACGTAATGGATAAAAAATATGATTTACACATACACTTATGTTCCATAAATGCTCCATTGCCACTCTCCTGACAAATGCAATGTTTCTCTCTTCTTTCCTTCCACGTAGACAAAAGTCCCTTGGCTCAGGACCGTGAGTAAGGAAAAGGTCTGCTAATGATTAGTTCTTCCTCTTGTTCAACTACTTGATGAGAAGGAGAACAGCCTAAGGCTTTACATTACATGCCTTTACTTAGAATAGTTGTTCCTTCTGGGAATAAAATTTCTTTTGACTGGGCTAAAACAGTCATCTCCTCCATGTGGCTTTATGCAGAGCCATCTGGGGAAGGAGTTAAAAATCTAGAAAAATAGTCTGTAGAGGGAACCTTTGCTCTCTGCTTCTGGTGGACAGCACAGACCAGTTGCATTTTAGCCAATGTTCAAATACTTTGCTAGTTGCTTATTGGACCTCTATAAATTCAAATGAAGTGAGTTACCAGATTTACATTAAATGATTGAAGACAAAGAATTTACATTCAATGACTTTGGCTTTCATTCAAGTATTTAATAGGATATTACATATCTACAACAGATTTATACGATATGTGCACATCAGTGAGGATGTTGTTATATGGTTCTGTAGGTGACAGTATTATTGAACTTATAAGAATGTCTTGAAAAGAGTTAACCACCCAACAAAATGACAGCTAACACACAGTTGATCCTTTGATCCTAGCACTTGAAAGGTTAAGGCATATAGATCTCTGAGTTCAAGGCCAGCATGTTCTACAGAGGGAGTGTCAGAATGGCCAGGACTACACAGAGAAAACTTGTCTTGAAAAACACACAAACAAACAAATCTTTGAAAGGCCAGAAGTTAACCTGCTTTCCACAAGCATTGCAATCTTTTTCAAATTATAGATTCTTCTACTTAAATATAATATTAAAATTTGAATAATTGCTTCTTTCTATATTAAAATTATTTGGTAGATGTTAATTGAGGACATCCTCTGTAGCAATAAGTAAAACAAGTGTGCATTTCAGGATACATTTCTGAAAACAACATGAGGAAGTCCATATGGAAAAGAGGGTGGCTTGCCCTGAAGATGGTTAAGGCTCTCCATCAAAGCTTCACGCATGTGAAGAACCTGAAGAAAATGATACCATGAAGTGGGAGGAAAAATGTCTCAGGTGATGTATTTATATGATTTAAAATATCTATGGGTAAAATATTACAAATAGACATTGACTATTATATGGATATTTTAAAAACTCATACAATTTTGGTTTCTCAAAAAAGATTTTTTTGGGAAAATGGAAACATTCTTTTTCTATAGACGCTTACAGTGATTTTATTCAACTTCATATAATTAAAAGGGAAAAATCTGGATCAAAGCCATGATTGATTTGATTCATAGGCACATAGAAATCTTGTAGAATTATTAATTCTTCTAAAGTCCAAGGATTCAGGACTGTCATAATAATTTTTTCTATATTAGTGTTGCTAAATTGTCTGTCCATGTGTCTGTCTGCCTGTCTGTCTTGTCTGTATGTCTTTCTGTGTGTCTCTCTCTTTGTGTCTCTGTCTTTCTCCATCTCTCTCTCATTCTACCACTGGGCAGTGAAATCAGATCTCGTACATATATGCCATGCAGTGACCCATCACTAAGTTAAACTTCTACTTGTGTTCTACAGTGTTTGGCAAAATCTAGTAGACTAAATTCATATAAAGTTTCAATAAAGAATAGCTAGAGTTTAGTAAGGTTTTTGATGTGTGTTCAGTACTGAACATTAAGATTATTGTTTCTAAACTTGCCCTTTTAAAGGACACCCTCTGTTGGTACTGGCTTTTCTTCTTTTATGAAGATAGAACCCCTTTGTCAAAGTGCCTCTGATTAAATCTCACTTTCCTATACTGTCACACAGGTGAGGAAGCTTCCAATACATTCTTTAAGACAGTCACATTCAAATAATAGAATTTCCTAATTGAAATATTAAACTATAGCTTCTATATACAGCAGACATGGGATAATGTGGAATTCTATTTCTCTGTTTCTCTGTCTCTATGTGTGTCTCTGTCTCTGTCTCTGTCTCTGTCTCTCTGTCTCTCTCTGTCTATCTCCCCTCTCTCACCTTTTCTTGTTATTTATTACTCTCACTCATAACACATCCCAAATAAGGGCTCACAGAGACTGAAGCAACAATCACAAAGTCTACATGGGTCTGCAATAGGTCTTCTGCATATATGTCATGATTGTGTAGCTTGGTATTCTTGTGGGAGAGAGGGTGTCTTTGAATCTTGCTTACTCTTAGGTTGCTTTTCCTTTTACTGTGCTGCCCTGTGAAGGGCTCTAGCACGTCTAAGCATGATAAACATGATACTAATAGGTTTTGTCTTTTGCACATCTTCTTCTTACAAAGCAAACAGTTACATTTCATTTTTAATATTATTTTATTATTATTACTATTTTATTATTATTATGTATTTCTTCATTTTCATTTCCAATGCTACCCCAAAAGTCCCCCTAACCTTCCCCCCCACTTCCCTCCACCACCACCCCCCACTTCTTGTCCCTGGCGTTCCCCTGTACTGAGGTATATAAAGTTTGCAAGACCAATGGGCCTCTCTTTCCACTGATGGTCAACTAGGTCATCTTCTGATACATATGCAGCTAGAAACAAGAGCTCCGGGGGATACTGGTTAGTTCATATTGTTGTTCCACCTATAGGGTTGAAGATCCCTTTTAGCTCCTTGGGTACTTTCTCTAGTTCCTCCATTGGGGGCCCTGTGATCCATCAAATAGCTGACTATGAGCATCCACTTCTGTGTTTGCTAGGCCCCAGCATAGCCTCGCAAGAGACAGCTTACCAGGGTTCTTTCAGCAAAATCTTGCTAGTGTGTGCAATGCTGTCAGCATTTGGAGGCTGATTATGGGATGGGATCCCCGGGTATGGCAGACTATAGATGGCCTGTCCTTTCGTCTCAGCTAAAATCTTTGTCTCTGTAACTCCTTCCATGGGTGTTTTGTTTGCAATTCTAAGAAGGAGCAAAGTGTCCACACTTTGGTCTTTCCTCTTCTTGAGTTTCATATGTTTTGCAAACTGTATCTTTTATTTTGGGTATTCTAAGTTTCTGGGCTATATCCACATGTCAGGGAATATATATCATGTGAGTTCTTTTGTGATTGGGTTACCTCACTCAGAATGATGCCCTCCAGGTCCATCTATTTGCCTAGGAATTTCATAAATTCATTCTTTTTAATAGACTAGTAGTACTCCATCGTGTAAATGTGCACGTTTTCTGTATCCATTCCTCTGTTGAGGGGCATCTGGGTTCTTTCCAGCTTCTGGCTATTACAAATAAGGCTGCTATGAACATAGGTGAGCATGTGTCCTTCTTACTGGTTGGAACATCTTCTGGATATATGCCCAAGAGAGGTATTGCGGGATCTTCCAATAGTACTATGTCCAATTTTCTGAGGAACCGTCAGACTGATTTCCAGAGTGGTTGTACAAGCTTGCAATTCCACCAACAATGGAGGAGTGTTCCTCTTTCTCCACATCCTCGCCAGCATCTGCAGTCACCTGAATTTTTGATCTTAGCCATTCTGACTGGTGTGAGGTGAAATCTCAGGGTTGTTTTGATTTGCATTTCCCTGATGATTAAGGATGCTGAACATATTTTCAGGTGCTTCTCAGCCATTCGGTATTCCTCAGGTGAGAATTCTTTGTTTAGCTCTGAGCCCCATTTTTTAATGGGGCTATTTGATTTTCTGGGGTCCACGTTCTTGAGTTCTTTTTACATATTGGATATTAGTCCCCTATCTGATTTAGGATAGGTAAAGATCCTTTCCCAATCTGTTGGTGGCTTTTTTGTGTTATTGAAGGTGTCTTTTGCCTTGCAGAAGCTTTGCAATTTTATGAGGTCCCATTTGTTGATTCTTGATCTTACAGCACAAGCCATTGATGTTCTATTCAGGAATTCTTCCCCTGTGCCCATATCTTCAAGGCTTTTCCCCACTTTCTCCTCTATAAGTTTCAGTGTCTCTGGTTTTATGTGGAGGTCCTTAATCCACTTAGATTTAACCTTAGTACAAGGAGATAGGAATGGATCAATTTGCATTCTTCTACATGATAACCACCATTTGTTCCAGAACCATTTGTTGAAAATGCTGTCTTTTTTCAACGGATGATTTTAGTTCCCATGTCAAAGATCAAGTGAACATAGGTGTGTGGATTCATTTCTGGGTCTTCAATTCTATTCCATTGGTCTATTTGTCTGTCTCTATATCAGTACCATGAAGTTTTTATCACAATTGCTCTGTAGTAAAGCTTTAGGTCAGGCTTTAGGTTAGGTCCTTGAGGAGAGTTTTTGCTATCCTAGGTTTTCTGTTATTCCAGATGACTTTGCAGATTGCCTTTTCTAATTCCTTGAAGAATTAAGTTGGAATTTTGATGGGGATTGCATTGAATCTGTAGATTACCTTTGGCAAGATATCCATTTTTACTACATTGATCCTGCCCATCCATGAGCATGGGATATCATTCCATCTTCTGAGATCTTAAATTTCTTTCTTCAGAGACTTGAAGTTTTTATCATACAGATCTTTCACTTCCTTAGTTAGAGTCATGCCAAGGTATTATATATTGTTTGTGACTATTGAGAAGGGTGTTGTTTCCCTAATTTCTTTCTCAGCCTGTTTATCCTTTGTGTAGAGAAAGGTCATTGACTTGTTTGAGTTATTTTTATATCCAGCTATTTCATTGAAGCTGTTTATCAGGTTTAGGAGTTCTCTGGTGGAATTTTTAGGGTCATTTATATACACTATCATATCATCTGCAAAAAGTGATATTTTGACTTCATCTTTTCCAATTTGTATCCCCTTGATCTCCTTTTGTTGTTGAATTGCTCTGGCTAGGACTTCAAGTACTATGTTGAATAGGTAGGGAGAAAGTGGACAGCCTTGTCTAGTCCCTGATTTACTGGTTGCTGTAGATTGCTTTTATCATGTTTAGGTATGGTCCTTGAATTCCTTATCTTTCCAAGACTTTTATCACGAATGGTTGTTGGATTTTGTCAAATGCTTTCTCCACATCTAATGAGATGATCATGTGGTTTTTGTCTTTGAGTTTGGTTATATAGTGGATTATGTTGATGGATTTCCATATATTAAAACATCTCTGCATCCATGGAATGAAACCTACTTGGTCAGGATGGATGATTGTTTTTATGTTCTTGGATTCAGTTAGCTAGAATTTTATTGAGTATTTTTGTATCAATATTCATAAGGGAAATAGGTCTGAAGTTCTCTATCTTTCTTGGGTCTTTATGTGGTTTAGGTATCAGAGTAATTGTGGCTTCATAGAATGAATTGGGTACGGTACCTTCTGCTTCTATTTTGTGGAATAGTTTGTGAAGAACTGGAATTAGATCTTCTTTGAAGGTCTGATAGAACTCTGCACTAAACCCGTCTGGTCCTGGGCTTTTTTTGGCTGGGAGACTATTAATGACTGTTTCTATTTCTTTAGGGGATATAGGACTGTTTAGATCATTAACTTGATCCTGATTTAACTTTGGTACCTGGTATCTGTCTAGAAACTTGTTCATTTCATCCAGGTTTTCCAGTTTTGTTGAGTATAGCCTTTTGTAGAAGGATCTGATGGTGTTGTGGATTTCTTCAGGATCTGTTGTTATGCCTCCCTTTTCATTCCTAATTTTGTTAATTAGGATGCTGTCCCTGTGCTCTCTAGTGAGTCTGGCTTAGGGTTTATCTATCTTGTTGATTTTCTCAAAGAACCAGCTCCTCCTTTGGTTGATTCCTTGAATAGTTCTTTCCACTTGGTGATTTCGACCCTGAGTTTGATTATTTCCAGCAGATTACTCCTTTTGGGTGAATTTGCTTCCTTTTGTTCTAGAGCTTTTAGGTGTGTTGTCAAGCTGCTAGTGTGTGCTTTCTCTAGTTTCTTTTTGGAGGCACTCAGAGCTATGAGTTTTCCTCTTAGAAATGCTTTCATTGTGTCCCATAAGTTTCTGTATGTTGTGGCTTCTTTTTCATTAAACTCTACAAAGTCTTTAATTTCTTTCTTTATTCCTTCCTTAACCAAGGTATCATTGAGAAGAGTGTTATTCAGTTTCCACATGAATGTTGGCTTTCTATTATTTATGTTGTTAATGAAGATCAGCCTTAGTCCATGGTAATCTGATAGGATGCATGGGACAATTTCAATATTTTTGTATCTGTTGAGGCCTGTTTTGTGACCAGTTATGTAGTCAATTTTGGAGAAGGTACCATGAGGTGCTGAGAAGAAGGTATATCCTTTTGTTTTAGGATAAAATGTTCTGTAGATATCAGATAAATCCATTTGTTTCATCACTTCTGTTAGTTTCACTGTGTCACTGTTTAGTTTCTCTTTCCATGATCTGTCCATTGATGAGAGTGGTCTGTTGAACACTCCCACCATCATTGTTTGAGTTGCAATGTTTGGTTTCAGCTTTACTAAAGTCTCTTTAATGAATGTGCATGCCCTTGCATTAGGAGCATAGATATTCAGAATTGAGAGTTCCTCTTGGAAGATTTTACCTTTGATGACTATGAAGTGCCCCTCCTTGTCTTTTTTGATAAATTTGGGTTGGAAGTTGATTTTATTTGATATTAGAATGGCTACTCCAGCTTGTTTCTTCAGACCATTTGCTTGAAAAACTGTTTTCTAGCTTTTCATTCTGAGGTAGTGTCTATCTTTTTCCCTAAGATGGGTTTCCTGTAATCAGCAAAATGTTGGGTCCTGTTTGTGTAGCCAGTCTGTTAGTTTATGTCTTTTTACTGGGGAATTGAGCCAATGGATATTAATAGATATTAAGAAAAAGTAATTGTTGCTTCCTTTTTTGTTGTTGTTGTTAGAGTTGGCATAATGTTCTTGTGGCTGTCTTCTTTTAGGTTTGTTGATGGATTATTTTCTTGCTTTTTCTAGGACGTGGTTTTCATCCTTGTATTTTTTTTTTCTGTTATTATCCTTTGAAAGGTTGGATTTGTGGAAAGATAATGTGTGAATTTGGTTTTGTCATGGAATACTTTGGTTTCTCCATCTATGGTAATTGAAAGTTTGGCTGGGTATAGTAGCCTGGGATGGCGTTTGTGTTCTCTTAGTGTCTGTATAACAACTGTCCAGGCTCTTCTGACTTTCATAGTCTCTAGTGAAAAGTCTGATGTAATTCTGATAGGCCTGCCTTTATATGTTACTTGACCTTTTCCCCTTACTGCTTTTAATATTCTATCTGTATTTAGTGCATTTGTTGTTCTGATTATTATGTGTCGAGAGGAATTTCTTTTCTGGTCCAGTCTATTTGGAGTTCTGTAGTCTTCTTTTATGTTCATGGGCATCTCTTTCTTTAGGTTTGGGAAGTTTTCTCCTATAATTTCGTTGAAGATATTTGCTGAGGCATATATAGTTTGCAAGACCAATGGTCCTCTCTTTCCACTGATGGCTGACTAGGCCATCTTCTGATACATATGCAGCTATAGACACGAGCTCTGGGGGTACTGGGTAGTTCATATTGTTGTTTTACCTATAGGGTTTCAGATCGCTTTAGCTCCTTGGTTACTTTCTCTAGCTCCTCCATTGGGGGCCCTGTGATCCATTCAATAGCCGACTGTAAGCATCCACTTCTGTGTTTGCTAGGCCCCGGCATAGTCTCACAAAAGACAGCTATATCTGGGTCCTTTCAGGAAAATCTTGCTAGTGTATTCAATGCTGTCAGCGTTTGGAAGCTGATTTTGGGATGGATCCCTGGATATGGCCATCACTAGATGGTCCATCCTTTCCTCACAGCTCCAAATTTTGTCTCTGTAACTCCTTCCATGGGTGTTTTGTTCCCAATTCTAAGAAGGGGCACAGGGTCCACACTTTGGTCTTCATTCTTCTTGAGTTTCATGTGCTTATCAAATTGTATCTTATATCTTGGGTATTCTAAGTTTCTGGGCTAATATCTACTTATCAGTGAGTACATATTGTGTGAGTTATTTTATGATTAGGTTACCTCACTCAGGATTATGCCCTCCAGTTCCATCCATTTGGCTAGGAATTTCATAAATTTATTCTTTTTAATGGCTGAGTAAATTGTGTAAATGTACCACACTTTTTGTATCCATTCCTCTGTTGAGGGGCATCTGGGTTCTTTCCAGCTTCTGGCTATTATAAATAAGGCTGCTATGAACATAGTGGAGCATGTGTACTTCTTACCAGTTGGAACATCTTCTGGATATATGCCCAGGAGATGTATTGCTCCTGTATTTCTTTAAGTGAGTTATTAAAGTCCTTTTTGATGTCTTCTACCATCATCATGAGATATGCTTTTAAATCTGGGTCTAGCTTTTCGGGTGTGTTGGGGTAACCAGGTCTGGCTGAAGTGGGAGTGCTGGGTTCTGATGATGGTGAGTGGTCTTGTTTTCTGTTAGTAATATTCTTATGTCTGCCTTTCGCCATCTAATAATCTCTGGAATCAGTTCTAGTTGTCTCTGGTTATAGCTTGTTCTTCTCGTGATTCTGTTAGCCTCTATCAGCAGAACTGGAAGTCTAGATCTCTCCTGAGTTTCAGTGGTTAGAACACTCTCTGCAGGCAAGCTCTCCTCTTGCAGGGAAGGTGAACAGATATCTGGCATTCGGGACAGCCTCCAGGCAGAAGATGAAGGCCGGAAACATGGCTTGTCCCAGAATATGTCTAGCTTCTGTAGTCCACACTCTCACCTGTGCAGAGTATTCTCGGAGGGATCCAGGAACCAAGATGTCTCTCCCAGATGCTGTGGCTAAACTCTCCCGTGTGGGCCGGATACCTTTCCTCTGGCAGGGAAGGTGCCCAGATGTCTGGAACCCGAAACATGGTCTGCCCCAGAAGCTCTGTGCCTTCTGCCTGTCCCAGAAGCTGTTAGCTTCTGTAGTCCACACTCTCTCCTGCACAGACTATCTCGATGGAATCCTAGAACCAACATGACTCCCCCAGATGCTGTAGCAAATCCGTCCTAGGGGTGGTAGACACCTCTCCTCTGGCAGGGAAGGTGCCTGGGCGTCTCTAATTTTTTTTTTTTTTTTTTTTTAATGTATATGAGTACACTGTAGCTGTCTTCAGACACACCAGGAGAGGGCATTAGATCTAAACACAGATGTTTGTGAGTTACCATGTTCTTTCTGGGAATTGAACTCAGGACCTCTGGAAGTACTCTTAACTGTTAAGCCAACTCTCTTGCTAGCCCTCAACGTTTATTTTCTTTGGCCACTGATGTAGTCCTGAGACAAAGCAGCAATGTCAACAATCAAAATTTATTATTTGGCTAATATTTCAAATCAGAATTGACCAACATTTTCTAACATAGACTTGACCCCATTCCCATATTTCCCCTTAAAAAAACCACTCCTGCAAAACAAAACAAAACAAAACAAAACAAAACAAAACAAAAAAGGAAAAACAAAACAAAACAACCCCCCCCCCCAAGCAAAAAAAGCCACCACCACCACCACCACTACCACCAGCAAAAAGATCACTTGACTTTTTTGCTGCTTTGCTGCTGCTGCTACTGCTGTTGCCTTTGCAAATCGTCTGTCTCCCCTCAGTGCCCACCCCCACCATGTTTTTCCTTCAGAGTAATAAATCTCACTTTTGCTGAGAATTTGGTATGCTCTATAATGCTGTTGAGGGGTCCATTCTACTTTGGTTGGTATCCCTGATACACCTGCTCTTTCCTGAAGAGAAATGAAGGAGAAATAGATCTGGGGAAGATGGGGTGGGGGGGAGTGAGACTGGGACTGGGAGGAGAGGAGGACAATTGCTTTTGTTCCTTAATATGATTCCTGCTATTTTTACTTCCTTTATATTATTCTTTCCTTATTTATATAACTACTTTCTTTAAATGTTTTATGAGTTGGATTTTTTTGGCTAAAAAAATTCAAATATATATATATATATATATATATATATATATATATATACCAGGTAGAAACCACCAAGATAAATATTCCCAAACTCAGCTATACCCTTATATGCTATGATATACTCCACAAATTTACTTTTATTGGACATTTCTACAGCAAGGAGGACCTAAAGTTGAATTTCTGTCTCTGTAAAATAGACATCCAAATAGATTATAGAATATACTTAATTTAGAACATTAGATATTAAAGTATGAAACAAGGAGATTTATATAATATAATTTTTAAATTAATGCCTTGAAAACCATATCTATAATATAACTACATACTGACCCATGGAATCCAAACATCTTGATATAAAGAGATATCAATATTTAAAATTCAACTAAAAGAATCTTTAGTCAAATAATCTCAGATTTACTGGCAGATATCAGAATAAGTATAGTAAAACAAAGATCATAGACTGGCATGAGAAAGCCCCTCATAAGCAACTAAAATTTAAAGTAATAGATGCTGAAGTTCACACAATCTAATAGTATCATTTTACAATCTTAATTGACAACCTAAGAGTGTGGAATATGTCTCTGTCATCGGTTATTCTTAAAATTTTGTTCACTGTAGTTAGCCCTGCTCAGTCACCAGTTGCTGGGGACCAGCACTATCAGTGAACTGTTTCCAGAGAGGATGTAAGTATCAGTCAAGGGGAAGGATGAGTCAGACACCAAAACTGGGATGTTTTGCAACTCTGATTGACTAGCAATCAAAAAGTGCTTTTATTTATACAGATTCAAAAACACTCATGATTTCAAGAGATACAGCTGGGCCAGCATAATCTACATTGATCTTAATACCACTGTCTTCTCTGATCCTACTGGTACTGCCTGTAAAGTCCCACATAAAGTGCCCAATTTTTTTCTAGTCCAAAATCCTAAAGTGTTCCATATTCTTCTAAAAGCATAGTCAGGCTTATCACAGCCTCACTCCTGGTTCCAATTTCTGTCTTAGAGAGGGTTCAGTTGCTGTGAAGAGACATCATAACAACAGGAACTCTTATAATGGAAAATATATAATTAGGGCTGGTTTACAGGTTCAGACATTTAGTACATTGTTATCATGGTAGGAAGCACAATGGCACCCAGGCAAACATGATGCTGGAGAGAGAGCTATGAATTCTACATCCTGAACAGCAAGCAGGAGGGGGAAAGAGATGTTGGATTTAACTTGAGCACTTGAAAACCTAAATGTTACCCCCGTAACACATCTACTCCAAAAAGGCGATATCTTCTCCAAGATAGCTACTCCTCCTTCTCTCAAGCAAAGGCACCCCTGAATAACCAAACCATCAAAGATGTGAGCCTATGAGGGCCATTCCTATTCCACCTAACACAAAGAAGGGGAGAATAAACAATATAAACTATACCATGATGTTGAAAGCATATGAGTTGGGACTCTGGATGATAGCAGTATGGCCATTTAGATGTAAAAATGAGAAAGCATAGGTTTTTGTATGGAAACATGAGGACAGTCTTCGAGGTTTACCTTTGTGTGACAGAGGTTAAAACACAATGGATTAACAAAGTAAAGGATTGCAAGTCACTTTAGAAAAATAACCAATTAAAAACTAAAATGTTACACAAAACAAAAATATACACCATAAATCAAAAAAAAAGTAAAGGGACATTTAAGCCAATTATCTAACCAATATATTAACAAACAAACCAAAAAACAACAAAGAAGTAAAAAAAATCATGTAGAAAACACCATAGATAAAATAGAAAATAATGAAGTATAAACTCTGTTTGCATTTGTTGCTCTGGTTTTTCAATAGTACAGGATGAGATTCTCAAAACTAATCCTTAACAAAATTCATCCACAGCAGTCATTGAAGCAGATTCATTGCCTGTGGGGGAAGATGCCCAGTGGATACTAAAGCTCTTCTTGTCACCAGGGAACAGGCCTGTTTGCAGAACTCAGAGGTAGTTAGATATGCAGAAGCAGAAACTAAGTGGTTCCTGGGTCAGGACAGTGGAATCGAACCTTATCCCAGGGATTATGGAATCACGTCTGGGACCAAGGGAGGCACAAATTGGGCTTTACCCACAGAAGTTGAGTTGTCTTTGGGGCCAGGCAGGAATAATGAGGTCAAAGACTTTCTCCCCAAATTCTCTTTTGCATGTTGTTTAAACCATACTTGTTGCCAAAGGAAGAAATGTGAAGGTTGCTATGCTGAACGTTTATTTTCTTTCTTGTCTGGGGAGGAGAAATAGTTAGAACCTAGAAGAAAGGTAGAAACCTATAAAAACAAAAAAAGGAAAGTGATTATCATAAATAAAAACATGACAACTCATATAAAAAAGATAATCAAAACATTTAAATAATTGCAAATTTAGGGAAATAACATTCAAATCAATATTACTGTGATTTATATTAAATAAATAATAAATGTAGGTGAATTAACATTTACACATTGGAGTATTACTCAGCAATTAAAAACAATGAACTCATGAAATTCTTAGGCAAATGGATGCATCTGGAGAATATCATACTGAGTGAGGGAACCCAATCACAAAAGAACACACATGATATGCACTCACTGAAAAGCAGATAGTAGTCCAGAAACTTAGAATACCCAAGATACAATTTGCAAAACACATGAAACTCAAAAAGAAGGAAGACCAAAGTGTGAATACTTCATTCCTCCTTAGAATAGGGAACAAAATACCCATGGAAGGAGTTACAGAGACAAAGTTCGGAGCTGAGAAAGAAGGAAGGACCATCCACAGACTGCCCCACCTGGGGATCCATCCCATATACAACCACCAAACCCAGACACTATTGCATATGCCAGAAAGATTTTGCTGATAGGACCCTGACATAGCTCTCTCTTGTGAGGCTATGCCAGTGCCTGGCAAATACAGAAGTGAATGCTTACAGTCATCTATTGGATTGAACACAGGTCCCCTAATGAAGAAGCTAGAGAAAGTACCCAAAGAGCTAAAAGGGTCTGCAACCCTATAGGAGGAACAACAATATGAACTAACCAGTAACCCCCAGACCCATGTCTCTAGTTGCCTATGTAGCAGAGGATGGCCTAGTCTGCCATCAATGGGAGGAGAGGCCCTTGGTCTTAAGAAGATCATAAGCCCCAGTACAGGGAATGCCAGGGCCAGGGAGCAGGAATGGGTAGGTTGGGGAGCAGGGCAAGTGGGGGGGCATAGGGGATTTTGGGTATAGCATTTGAAATGTAAATGAGGAAAATATCTAATAAAAATAGTGAAAAAATTTAGCAATATAAAATGTAATATGTAAGTGTGAAGGCATTGACAAGAAAACATTTAAACAACTGTAATTAGTGAGAAGAAAAAGTAGTGAAAATCAGTCCTAAATTTACCTGTCTTTGTGCGTGCATCCAGGAATGTGTCTGTGTGTTTGTGTCTGTATGTGGTATGTGACTCATATAAAAGCTAAAGTACAAATATCTACCACAATGGTAAATTAACTTACTTTAATTCACCTATTAAAGGAAATTTGTTCAAATTTGGCCTTAAAATCTATCTATTCTAATCTATGTGCAAGGTGCCCAACTTAAAATAAAATGATATTTAAACATTAAAAATAAACTGATTACCAGCTTCCCCTAAGTAAATATAACTAAAAGATAAAATATATTGTGAATTTTCTCACAATTGAAGGTAGAATACACTTAGGATGTTGAAGTTGTTAAAGGATGTATATTTGTTATTTTCTGTTGCTGTGATCATAACCATAATCAAAAGCTACTATGGTTTTTATTTTCTCTTCTGCATCCAGAAGAATTCATAATGGTGGAAGAGTCATTGAGTCAGGCTAACAGAGAAAAAAAGCTAAGAGATAATGTCTTCAAATACATGGAGAAAGCAAGAGAATGAATTGGAAGTAAAGGGGAATTTTGAACTCTCAAATCTGTTTCCAGTGACACATTGTTTCCTGCAAAGTCATATCACATGAAGGTTTTATAACATCCCAAAACAGCACTGCCAAATGAGGACAAAGTGTACAAGGTCCCCTACTGGAGCCACTGCTCATTCAAAGCACTACAAAGACCAGTAAGAGAGATGTGTCACCAATGTCAATGAACAAGTACTATGGAAAACAATTTATAATATTGGATATGAGAAGAAAAGAGAAATCGATTTTTAGAAGGAAAACAATGAGAAATAGATTTTAATTTATCCAGAAATGTCTGAATTGGATGACATGTTTACAAAATAATTAAATTTAATAGGGTTATGGGATAATAGAGTGGGAAAGAACAGGGTGAACCTGGGACTTCTCTAGGGAGAGGTAACACATGTCAATACAGGAGAGAAGAGTTTAAAATATCAGTAAGAATGTCTCAAGGATTCATTCTATTTCCTATTTTTCTAAAAACATCCTATAACACACATAATTCTATCTATACATAAACATATATAGTTTGAACTGTTAAAGCCTGGTGTAGGCTAAATAAATAAGGCTGCTATGAACCTAGTGGAGCATGTGTCCTTATATGTTGGAGCATCTTTTGGATATATGCCAAACAGTGGTACAGCTGGGTCTTCAGGTAGTACTATGTCCAGGTTTCTGAGGAACTGCCAGACTTATTTCTAGAGTGGTTGTACAAGCTTACAATTCCACCAACAATGGGGGAGTGTTTCTCTTTCTCCACATCCTCACCAGAATCTGCTGTCACTTGAGTTTTTTAATCTTAGCCACTGTGACTGGTGTGAGGTAGAATCTCAGGGTTGTTTTCATTTACATTTCCCTGATGACTACGGATGTTGAACATTTCTTTTTTTTTTTTTTTTCCATTTTTTATTAGGTATTTAACTCATTTACATTTCCAATGCTATACCAAAAGTCCCCCATATCCACCCACCCCCACTCCCCTGCCAACCCACTCCCCCTTTTTGGCCCTGGTATTCCCCTGTACTGGGGCATATAAAGTTTGCAAGTCCAATGGGCCTCTCTTTCCAGTGATGGCCGACTAGGCCATCTTTTGATATATATGCAGCTAGAGTCAAGAGCTCCGGGGTACTGGTTAGCTCATAATGTTGTTCCACCTATAGGGTTGCAGATCCCTTTAGCTCCTTGGCTACTTTCTCTAGCTCCTCCATTGGGAGCCCTATGATCCATCCATTAGCTGACTGTGAGCATCCACTTCTGTGTTTGCTGGGCCCCGGCATAGTCTCACAAGAGACAGCTACATCTGCGTCCTTTCAATAAAATCTTGCTAGTGTATGCAATGGTGTCAGCGTTTGGATGCTGATTATGGGGTGGATCCCTGGCTATGGCAGTCTCTACATGGTCCATCCTTTCATCTCAGCTCCAAACTCCGTCTCTGTAACTCCTTCCATGGGTGTTTTGTTCCCAAATCAAAGGAGGGGCATAGTGTCCACACTTCAGTCTTCATTCTCCTTGAGTTTCATGTGTTTAGCAAATTATATCTTATATCTTGGGTATCCTAGGTTTGGGGCTAATATCCACTTATCAGTGAATACATATTGTGTGAGTTCCTTTGTGAATGTGTTACCTCACTCAGGATGATGCCCTCCAGGTCCATCCATTTGGCTAGGAATTTCATAAATTCATTCTTTTTAATAGCTGAGTAGTACTCCATTGTGTAGATGTACCACATTTTCTGTATCCATTCCTCTGTTGAGGGGCATCTAGGTTCTTTCCAGCTTCTGGCTATTATAAATAAGGCTGCTATGAACATAGTGGAGCATGTGTCCTTCTTACCTGTTGGGGCATCTTCTGGATATATGCCCAGGAGAGGTATTGCTGGATCCTCCGGTAGTACTATGTCCAGTTTTCTGAGGAACCGCCAGACTGATTTCCAGAGTGGTTGTACAAGCCTGCACTCCCACCAACAATGGAGGAGTGTTCCTCTTTCTCCACATCCTCGCCAGCATCTGCTGTCACCTGAATTTTTGATCTTAGCCATTCTGACTGGTGTGAGGTGGAATCTCAGGGTTGTTTTGATTTGCATTTCCCTGATGATTAAGGATGTTGAACATTTTTTCAAGTGCTTCTCTGCCATTCGGTATTCCTCAGGTGAGAATTCTTTGTTCAGTTCTGAGCCCCATTTTTTAATGGGGTTATTTGATTTTCTGAAGTCCACCTTCTTGAGTTCTTTATATATGTTGGATATTAGTCCCCTATCTGATTTAGGATAGGTAAAGATCCTTTCCCAATCTGTTGGTGGTCTTTTTGTCTTATTGACGGTGTCTTTTGCCTTGCAGAAACTTTGGAGTTTCATTAGGTCCCATTTGTCGATTCTCGATCTTACAGCACAAGCCATTGCTGTTCTGTTCAGGAATTTTTCCCCTGTGCCCATATCTTCAAGGCTTTTCCCCACTTTCTCCTCTATAAGTTTCAGTGTCTCTGGTTTTATGTGAAGTTCCTTGATCCACTTAGATTTGACCTTAGTACAAGGAGATAAGTATGGATCGATTCGCATTCTTCTACACGATAACAACCAGTTGTGCCAGCACCAATTGTTGAAAATGCTGTCTTTCTTCCACTGGATGGTTTTAGCTCCCTTGTCGAAGATCAAGTGACCATAGGTGTGTGGGTTCATTTCTGGATCTTCAATTCTATTCCATTGGTCTACTTGTCTGTCTCTATACCAGTACCATGCAGTTTTTATCACAATTGCTCTGTAGTAAAGCTTTAGGTCTGGCATGGTGATTCCGCCAGAAGTTCTTTTATCCTTGAGAAGACTTTTTGCTATCCTAGGTTTTTTGTTATTCCAGACAAATTTGCAAATTGCTCCTTCCAATTCGTTGAAGAATTGAGTTGGAATTTTGATGGGGATTGCATTGAATCTGTAGATTGCTTTTGGCAAGATAGCCATTTTTACAATGTTGATCCTGCCAATCCATGAGCATGGGAGATCTTTCCATCTTCTGAGATCTTCTTTAATTTCTTTCTTCAGAGATTTGAAGTTTTTATCATACAGATCTTTCACCTCCTTAGTTAGAGTCACGCCAAGATATTTTATATTATTTGTGACTATTGAGAAGGGTGTTGTTTCCCTAATTTCTTTCTCAGTCTGTTTATTCTTTGTATAGAGAAAGGCCATTGACTTGTTTGAGTTTATTTTATATCCAGCTACTTCACCGAAGCTGTTTATCAGGTTTAGGAGTTCTCTGGTAGAATTTTTAGGGTCACTTATATATACTATCATATCATCTGCAAAAAGTGATATTTTGACTTCCTCTTTTCCAATTTGTATCCCCTTGATCTCCTTTTGTTGTCGAATTGCTCTGGCTAATACTTCAAGTACTATGTTGAAAAGGTAGGGAGAAAGTGGGCAGCCTTGTCTAGTCCCTGATTTTAGTGGAATTGCTTCCAGCTTCTCTCCATTTACTTTGATGTTGGCTACTGGTTTGCTGTAGATTGCTTTTATCATGTTTAGGTATGGGCCTTGAATTCCTGATCTTTCCAAAACTTTTATCATGAATGGGTGTTGGATCTTGTCAAATGCTTTTTCTGCATCTAACGAGATGATCATGTGGTTTTTGTCTTTGAGTTTGTTTATATAATGGATTACATTGATGGATTTTCGTATATTAAACCATCCCTGCATCCCTGGAATAAAACCTACTTGGTCAGGATGGATGATTGCTTTAATGTGTTCTTGGATTCGGTTAGCGAGAATTTTATTGAGGATTTTTGCATCGATATTCATAAGAGAAATTGGTCTGAAGTTCTCTATCTTTGTTGGATCTTTCTGTGGTTTAGGTATCAGAGTAATAGTGGCTTCATAAAATGAGTTGGGTAGAGTACCTTCTACTTCTATTTTGTGAAATAGTTTGTGCAGAATTGGAATTAGATCTTCTTTGAAGGTCTGATAGAACTCTGCACTAAACCCATCTGGTCCTGGGCTTTTTTTGGTTGGGAGACTATTAATAACTGCTTCTATTTCTTTAGGTGATATGGGACTGTTTAGATGGTCAACTTGATCCTGATTCAACTTTGGTACCTGGTATCTGTCCAGAAATTTGTCCATTTCGTCCAGGTTTTCCAGTTTTGTTGAGTATAGCCTTTTGTAGAAGGATCTGATGGTGTTTTGGATTTCTTCAGGATCTGTTGTTATGTCTCCCTTTTCATTTCTGATTTTGTTAATTAGGATTTTGTCCCTGTGCCCTTTAGTGAGTCTAGCTAAGGGTTTATCTATCTTGTTGATTTTCTCAAAGAACCAACTCCTCGTTTGGTTAATTCTTTGAATAGTTCTTCTTGTTTCCACTTGGTTGATTTCACCCCTGAGTTTGATTATTTCCTGCCGTCTACTCCTCTTGGGTGAATTTGCTTCCTTTTTTTTCTAGGGCTTTTAGATGTGTTGTCAAGCTGCTAGTATGTGCTGTCTCCCGTTTCTTCTTGGAGGCACTCAGCGCTATGAGTTTCCCTCTTAGAAATGCTTTCATTGTGTCCCATAGGTTTGGGTACGTTGTGGCTTCATTTTCATTAAACTCTAAAAAGTCTTTAATTTCTTTCTTTATTCCTTCCTTGACCAAGGTATCATTGAGAAGAGTGTTATTCAGTTTCCACGTGAATGTTGGCTTTCCATTATTTATGTTGTTATTGAAGATCAGTCTTAGGCCATGGTGGTCTGATAGGATACATGGGACAATTTCAATATTTTTGTATCTATTGAGGCCTGTTTTGTGACCAATTATATGGTCAATTTTGGAGAAGGTCCCGTGAGGTACTGAGAAGAAGGTATATCCTTTTGTTTTAGGATAAAATGTTCTGTAGATATCTGTCAGGTCCATTTGTTTCATAACTTCTGTTAGTTTCACTGTGTCCCTGTTTAGTTTCTGTTTCCACGATCTGTCCTTTGAAGAAAGTGGTGTGTTGAAGTCTCCCACTATTATTGTGTGAGGTGCAATGTATGCTTTGAGCTTTACTAAAGTGTCTCTAATGAATGTGGCTGCCCTTGCATTTGGTGCGTAGATATTCAGAATTGAGAGTTCCTCTTGGAGGATTTTACCTTTGATGAGTATGAAGTGTCCCTCCTTGTCTTTTTTGATAACTTTGGGTTGGAAGTCGATTTTATCCGATATTAAAATGGCTACTCCAGCTTGTTTCTTCAGTCCATTTGCTTGGAAAATTGTTTTCCAGCCCTTCACTCTGAGGTAGTGTCTGTCTTTTTCCCTGAGATGGGTTTCCTGTAAGCAGCAGAATGTTGGGTCCTGTTTGTGTAGCCAGTCTGTTAGTCTATGTCTTTTTATTGGGGAATTGAGTCCATTGATATTAAGAGATATTAAGGAAAAGTAATTGTTGCTCCCTTTTATTTTTGTTGTTAGAGTTGGCATTCTGTTCTTGTGGCTGTCTTCTTTTTGGTTTGCTGAATGATTACTTTCTTGGTTGTTCTAGGGCGTGATTTCCGTCCTTGTATTGCTTCTTTTCTGTTATTATCCTTTGAAGGGCTGGATTCGTGGAAAGATATTGTGTGAACTTGGTTTTGTCGTGGAATACTTTGGTTTCTCCATCTATGGTAATTGAGAGTTTGGCCGGGTATAGTAGCCTGGGCTGGCATTTGTGTTCTCTTAGTGTCTGTATAACATCTGTCCAGGCTCTTCTGGCTTTCATAGTCTCTGGTGAAAAGTCTGGTGTAATTCTGATAGGCCTTCCTTTATATGTTACTTGACCTTTCTCCCTTACTGCTTTTAATATTCTATCTTTATTTAGTGCATTTGTTGTTCTGATTATTATGTGTCGGGAGGAATTTCTTTTCTGGTCCAGTCTATTTGGAGTTCTGTATGCTTCTTGTATGATCATGGGCATCTCTTTTTTTATGTTTGGGAAGTTTTCTTCTATTATTTTGTTGAAGATATTAGCTGGCCCTTTAAGTTGAAAATCTTCATTCTCATCAATTCCTATTATCCGTAGGTTTGGTCTTCTCATTGTGTCCTGGATTACCTGGATGTTTTGAGTTAGGATCCTTTTGCATTTTGTATTTTCTTTGACTGTTGTGTCGATGTACTCTATGGAATCTTCTGCACCTGAGATTCTCTCTTCCATTTCTTGTATTCTGTTGCTGATGCTCGCATCTATGGTTCCAGATCTCTTTCCTAGGGTTTCTATCTCCAGCGTTGCCTCGCTTTGGGTTTTCTTTATTGTGTCTACTTCCCCTTTTAGTTCTAGTATGGTTTTGTTCATTTCCATCACCTGTTTGGCTGTGTTTTCCTGCTTTTCTTTAAGAGCCTGTAACTCTTTAGCAGTGCTCTCCTGTAAATCTTTAAGTGACTTATGAAAGTCCTTCTTGATGTCCTCTATCATCATCATGAGAAATGTTTTTAAATCTGGGTCTAGATTTTCGGTTGTGTTGGGGTGCCCAGGACTAGGTGGGGTGGGAGTGCTGCGTTCTGATGATGGTGAGTGGTCTTGATTTCTGTTAGTAGGATTCTTACGTTTGCCTTTCGCCATCTGGTAATCTCTGAAGCTAGCTGTTTTAGTTGTCACTGTTAAGAGCTTGTTCTTCAGGTGACTCTGTTAGCCTCTATGAGCAGACCTGGAGGGTAGCACTCTCCTTAGTTTCAGTGGGCAGAGTATTCTCTGCAGGCAAGCTCTCTTCTTGCAAGGCAGGTACCCAGATATCTGGTGTTCGAACCAGACTCCTGGCAGAAGTTGTGTTCCACTCACTAGAGGTCTTAGGATCACGTGTGGAATCCTGTGTGGGCCCTTGCGGGTGTCAGGCGACTCAGCTGGCAAGGTAGCCGGGGCTCGAGTGGAGTGGAAGGGGTTTGTGCCCCAGATCAAGCCCGGGTAGCCTGCTTCCCTATGTACCGCAGTCTCAAGTTCCACGTGATTGGATTGGGGTAGGCGCTGTGTTCCACTCAACAGAGGTCTTAGGGTCCTGTGGGGAGTCCCGTGTGGGCCCTTGCGGGTGTTGGGCAAGACTCTGCTGTCAAGGTAGCCCGGGGCTCGAGTCTCGAGTCGAGCGGAAGGGACTTGTGCCCCAGATCAGGCCCGGGTAGCCTGCTTCCCTATGTACCGCAGTCTCAAGTTCCGCGCGATTGGATTGGGGCAGGCACTGTGATCCACTCACCAGAGGTCTTAGGGTCCCGTGGGGAGTCCCGTGTGGACCCTTGCGGGTGTTGGGCAAGACTCTGCTGGCAAGGTAGCCCGGGGCTCGAGTCTCGAGTCGAGCGGAAGGGACTTGTCTGAACATTTCTTTAGGTGCTTCTCAGCCATTTGGTATTCCACAGTCGAGAATTTTTTAAGCTATGTACCCCATTTTTAATATAGTTATTTGGTTCTCAGAATCTGACGAAGAGCCTTAAACACATAGGCATAGGGAAAAATTTCCTGAACAGATCACCAATGACTTATGCTATAAGATCAACAATTGACAAATGAGACCTCATAAAATTGCAAAGCTTCTATAAGGCAAAGGGCACTATCAATAGGACAAAATGGCAACCAACAAATTGGGAAAAGATCTTTACCAACCCTCCATCTGATAGAGGGCTAATATCCAATATATAGAGAAAGAACTAAAGAAGTTAGACAACTACCATTATTAGTCTTAAAGAATCTTCTTGTGGTAAGAATAAGTGACCGGTTGACTTTCAGCCTCAAAAAAGACATTTATAGCATCCCCTCCCAAGTTGGAGAACATTGCAGAATAAGGGGTAGAAAGATTCTAAAAGCTGGATCCCCTACACTAAACCATTAAATAAATAAAGATTAAAAATTATAACCAAGTATTAATAATTTTATTAGTAGTATTTATAGTGCTACATTTTACTATAATAGTATAATAGTAATTTATTAGAAAAGTTCAAAATTTAAATAATAAAATCTGCATGATACCATTAAGAAATACGTTAAAATAAGTATCTAGGAGTAAATATTTAAATTTTCCTTTTAGAAACTGTGTCTCATACTGCTGTGTAGGTTGCACAGAAATTCAGTTTAACCCAGGTTGGCCTTGATTTTGAGATGATCCATCTACTGCAGTCTCCCAAGTGCTAGGATTGTAGGCTGCCTCACCTATACATTTGGTTTTATAAAGTATAATAATATAAAATTGAACATGTTGTCCACAAATATCAAAGAAAGAAAAATAAATAAATGCAAGCAAGAATAAAATTAACTAAAAAAAGTAAAATCAGAAAATAAATTTCCCTAAAGTAAAATGATAAAAAATCTACAAAAATTTATAGATGAAAAATTATAAATGAAAATTTATAGTTAATCTATAGATAAAACATTCTTTTATAATATTAATGATTGCCATGTGGCATTCAGAGACAAGGTAAAATGTCTATGGAGTAATAGTGAAGTTATATTCCTCTTCCATTCTTATTTTATTTTTTTACCCTGATTTCTTAAACTAATGAAGACCTCAAGTAAAGAGTGGGATGAATGCTTCATTTCCATTTGGAACATCGTATTGATGATCTCACAATTAAACGCAATAATCTATATCTGGGTGAGACACGTCTACACCCCAACTTTGTTGAGACTTTTCTGATTAAAAGAAGCTGAATTTCGTAGAAGATTTTTTTTGTATGTGTTTATAGTCATTTGACTCCATTCCAGTTATAATATGGTCAATACTTAATCTCCAATTTCAATGCTAGTTTATGTTTATTTTCCTGAAATACATTTCATTCTGTGATGCTGTGTTTAGTATTCTATATACTGAATTAATAACACCCAGATACATATTTGCACATCTCTTTTCATGAGATGTCTTCATGACATGTTCATACTTGTCATTAGAAACTTTCTTAGTTAATGTCTACTCATCTTTTAAAATTAAGGTATTGTTGACCCCAAAGGATATAATGGGCACTATTAGTCTTCAACTTAATTTCTCTTTTATTTACAATAAAACTGAGATAAAAGGAGGAATTCTTTTTCTAATTTTCTTCTTAAGCATTTGGAAGAACATAATTCTTAAGGATTATAATACAAGTTTCTAGTAAGTATTTTTTCTGATTATTTCTTGACATATTCATAACACAGATGTTCGATTTTTATTATGAGAACCAGAAATAGACTAAGTTGAGACAATTATTTTGTGGAAAATGTAGGTCAATGAGTTATTTAAGTTACAGTCTATCTTTATTGAATTTAGGATTTATCAGTCAGATATGCATACTGTATCATTTTAGGATATCATAGAAGCTTCATTGTCTTGTTCTTCACTGACTAATATATACATGTAGCATTTGGTAAGATGAGTTACTTTAATGTTACAAAATTATTTCATGATTTACTTAATTTAGAGAGCCATAAAATATAGCACTAATAAAGAAAATATCTTTCCAGCAAACTTTTCAACTCATTGGGTGACTTCTCTCACCAGTTTAACGTGCTTCTACTATGAAGGCTTCCCTAAGCAGCTGTAACCTGTTCTCCCACCAAAATTTTTTTTCTAATTTTGGTCTCTTGAACAGTTTATTTTCTCCTTTGTGTATTTTCAAACTTGTATATGTTTGAACATAATGAAGTCTGTTTCAACAGGATTCCATTGGCAACCAATGGATTATGCAGTTTTAGTCTATTATTCACTCTCAATAATATGTGTGCCAAAGGAGCATGCAGGAGAACATAACCAGAGTATCCTATCCAAAGAAAAGAATCACTCACCTCCTTATTAGTTTATTTTTATATTAATTCTGAAATATTAGGAGACTTTTTATTTTTAAGAACTACAATGCTTGTTAAAGAGCCCTCTCTGGGGAGGTAGGCAAATGATGATTATAGACTGCTGTGGCTTAAGGTCAGCCTACATACTCTCTCACCAAACTTTAATTAGTTAATATTAAAATGAAGTGCAATGACAGCCAACCATTTGACTGTGCCTGGGACCTCCAATGGAAAAGCTAGGGGAAGGACTGAAGGAACTGAAGGGGCTTGCAACCCAATAGAAAGAACAACAATATCAACTAACCAGACTCTCCCACGCTCCAAGTTCCCAGGGACAAAACCACCAACCAAGGAGTACACATGGAGGGACCCATGGCTCCAGATGCATATATAGCAGAGGATGGCCTTGTCAGACATCAACAGGAGGAGCAGCCCTTTGTCCTGTGGAAGCTCAATGGCCCAGCATAGGAGAATGGTAGAGTGGTGAGGCAGGAGTGGGTGAGTATGTGGAAGAGCACCCTCATAGAAGCAGGAGGAGGAGGAAAGGAGAAATCGAAGGGGTGGGGGTTGTGGAGGGGAAAGGTGGATATCATTTGAAATGCGAATGAATAAAATGATAATACAAAAAAATAAAAAGTAAAGTGCAATAAAATGCCAACTGTTGAAGAGATGTCTGCCATTTCAATCTTTGTAGTTTTTACATAAAGAAAAAAAGTAAAGACAAATGATAATACTTAATGCCATCTTTATGTCCAATAAAATAAAATATTTTATTTGAAAATAATTTATTTCAAAAGTAATTTCAATTAATATTAAAAATTTGAAATGTTAAATGTAGAGAATATGAAATTGCCATGTCTTATGTTACTGAGTCAGTATCTCACATCTTTCCATAGTCTATAATCTCTTGATTTCTCCTTAAAGGTAGTCATTGCCAAGAATACAATTTATATCAATTATAAAAATACTTAGTATTTGAAATTAAATTAAAATATATTTCAGCCATTCTTAGTAATGTTGCTGTGATACATAAAAAGGACACACATCAAGTGGTAGCTACAGTATCTCTCCCAGACAATGCACAAAATCTTGTAGTCAGACCACCATATTCACATAAATCACACAAGATAAGAGTCCATGCAGGAGAAATGAGAAGACAGAGTTAAAATAAATACTCCAAAACTACTGTTCCTCTAATGTGCTACCATTTACCTCTACACAAACAGCAATGCCCCTCACTGCTTTCAGATGGGGAATAGAAGCACTGTAAACCATTTTCTGATGAAATGATGGGGTGCAAACCAAGTTTCAGTCCAATACAGAAAGGCTGGAGACTTCAATAGACACTAAAGCTCACCATGAAGCAAGCAGCTGTCCTTCAAAGAAAATAGATAGATAGATAGATAGATAGATAGATAGATAGATAGATAGATAGATAGATAGATAGATAGATAGATAGAAAGGCAGGGAGTTTGATAACAAAGATTCACTTTCTTTGGAAAGGAAGATTGGTTTGGGCTGTTTTGTGACAACAGAATTCATTGTAAATGAATTAGCCAGGAATTACTGGAGTGGCAAACCTAAATTTGTTGCAACTACTTTTAAAAGGTAAATGGCTAGATCTGTATGTCATATGTAATCTGAACAAATTTAAATTCTGTTTTAATAAAACATCATAAAGCAAGTACTGAAAAATAGCGATTTTGAATTTTGTATTTATACTATTAGGAAAACTTAAAAGTATGCTTAATAATTCTTACAGGTAACTGTAGAATATTTTGAGGGTACTGTGGATAAATACAGGTAATTAAAAAAGGAATTCTAGCCACTATTCATAACTGATAATGCTAATAATCATGTTTAAAAATAGTTCAGCAATTGGGTTCATATTCAAAGTGTGTGTGTGTGTGTGTGTGTGTGTGTGTGTGTGTGTGTGTGTGTGCGTTGCTTTTCATGGCAAATTTACACTTTGAGCTTTGAGAGCTGTCAGATGTTTTTGCCAATAGAGTTGTTGAAAAGTACATCTCCATAGTTCAATTTGCTACGTCTGGCCAAAATAATGTGACACTTAAGGAGTGATGTGGTAAATTAGTTGACCTCTGCACATCACCAAGCACAAGATGTTTCTTTTACATCTGTGTGAGCCTCTGAAGCTGCTGACAAAGAAAGGCTTCTGAAAGTAGTCATCAGATTCTTCTCTGACAACAAGTTTTTACAGAAAAACAAACATTCTTGAATGGCTTTTACATATCACAGAGTTATATTATTTACTTCAATTTTTTACCAGAAATGTTTAAGCTACATAGAACTCAGAAATTATTAAATGATTCATGAATACAAAATGGCAGTGCAGGGACATTTGACTTAAAATATTCATTCAGTAAAGATTAAAGTATCTTGGTTATTAATTTAAAATAAAATTTCTATCTCATCCCTTTAAAATCATTCCCAATAAGTATGTATTTTATTTAAAATAACAGGCCAGAGGCATCCTTACCTGCAGATGGGTAATATCTTTAGGAAAGATTGTGTCTAATTCTTTAATGAGCATCTCAAATTATTTTCAATTTATTAACTGAGAGAAATATTTTCTAGTAATTTACAGTCATACAAAAATATTTAAGAAGGAGCAAACCCCCGCCCCGAAGCTGGCAGTCTGCCGAGCTGAGACTGGCAGAGTGAGCACAGAGAGGCTCAATGTGAAAAGTGAAAGATAATGTGCTCACACACTAATGGGCACTGAACTAGACACGGGCTCATTTTTCACATCATGTCATCTGTAAGGTTTGAATAAAAAGTAATGGCCAGAATGAGGCTGGCTCTATCTCAGACATTATCATTTACCTCCTCGGTTTTATTTGTGTTGACTTGTACAGTCTAAAAAGATGACAGTCTCTAGGCCTCTGGATCACTCACAGTGATAATACACAGCACATTACACTGTTGGTGACAGGTTCTGTTCTCTGGGATGGCATATGAAAGGAACGCATCTCTTTCCGTCATTTCAAATGCTATAAACTGACAGGATAAAGACTCTTGCAGAGGGGACATCACAAACCCTGTCTGTTACGATTTTATGAGATAAACTGGAGTTTCTAGGGTATCTTGTTCAGGAAATTAGTGTCAGTCAAACTTTGGTGGTTTTTTTTTTTCCCCCAAGGGATAAATAGCAGATTCTAGAAAAGTGGCTTTGCTTTATTGCATGCAGCCAAACAGTCAAAACCTTATGTCTCATCCAGAGACAAACTATGGTTATTCTCCTTTTAGAAAGATAACTGCTTTTCACCTGAAGTGCCCCCAAACACCAATGGATCCTGTAAAAAATAGTGCCCACCTCAACCATATCTTTAATAAAATAAAAAGAAACTGGTACTTAAAAATAGTAGAAAGATCTTTTCTTTTTCCTCTTTTTCTAACTCAATATCCAGTGTAATTATAAACATGAAAGATTGTAATTATTTTTCTTAGTGCATTTAGTTGAGGTTTTTATCTTCTTTCTTTTTATTCTAGCAACTACTAAAATTTAAGTGGAGGCATCACCAAAATATAACTTAGGTAGATAATAATCTCAGAATTCTATCAAATGATGCTTAACTGAGAACCATGTGTATTTCCTATTTAATGTCTTTTTTTTAAAACATCACAATTTCCTAAGACCTTACAGATGCTTGAGGCATAATCTGGCATTTTAAGTTAGATTGCTTATTGTCCTTTTCCATGTTTAAAACTTTTTGTGCTGTCATGATATGTAGACGTCAGTATCAAAGGATGCTCCAGACATTTTCATTATAAATGATCCTTTATTTAAATCTGTTTATTGTGTACACATTCAAAATATTATTTCAATCTAGAATTTGTCCTCATAATTGCATTTGTAAGTAATTGCTTGATATTTTGCAATGACTAGATTTTCGGAAAAACAGCCATTCTAAAAGTTTAAGATTATAAATACTCTATCACAGCACATACATTGTGATTCAGTAAAGGAAATAATCATAATACAAATTCAATCTTATTTGACTCTTCTACCTCCGTGGATATCTTATCAGTCACTGATACTCATTTTGCATACTATTTACAAATGAAAATCTGATCATTAAGTGGGACTTTGGAGGCTGGGTTTAAAAACAATAATTTTCTTTCAAATGTTCATGTGAAACACAAAAATTATAGCTTATAATTCCAGAGGTGATATGTAGACATTCTGGAGCTGGGTTGACTGATGGGTCATTCCTCCCTCACCTTCCGTTAAGATATTCACATTCATACACTTGCTGTAATGCATTATATAGTTAGACGGTTAAGTTGTATCATAGAGGCCATGGGAAAATGAGTGGAGAAATTGGAAAAATATGAATGAAAGGATCATTACAGCATGACATTGACTTGTAGACCAACCCCATAGGAATAACAACAATATCAACCAACCAGACCCCTCCCCCCACCACATACACACACCCTAGAGCTCCCAGGGACTAAACTACCAACCAAAGAGTACACATGGCTCCAGCCACATATATAGCAGAGGATGGCCTTGTAGGGCATCAATGGGAGGAGAGGCCCTTGGTCCTATGAAGGCTCGATGCCCCATTGTAGGGGAATGCCAGGAGGAGGCGGGAATGGGGGTTGGGTGGGTAATGGCGCACCCTCATTGAAGCTGAGGGGGTGTTCTGGGGGGGTGGAACCAGGAAAGGGGATAACATTTGAAATGTAAATAGAGAAACTATCCAATGAAAGAAAAGAAAAAAAGGATGGATATCAAAATGTTCTCAATATTTACCCTAATGAAGCATGTTCTCATGAGATCTTGTCCCCCTGCAAGTTCTTCTTCATCTTAGGCATGGTATTATCTCCTTAAAATAGGAACAGTGTCAACACATTGCACAATGGCTGCTATCTCCTAGACGATCCCCTTTCTGTAACCCCAGTTGATCTTCCTCCGCTGTTATTATGTTGCAGGTTACTAAACACCACACTTAGGTGCATTCTCTCCATTCCTCAGATCAGCACATAGTGATCAGGAGTCCGCACAAAGCTGATGATGACAGCATAGGCTAACAGATGTCCTTTTCAGATGACTCCTGCAGCTACCCTTCGAATTCAGAAGCTCACATTCAATACCTACTGGGGGAGATTCTAACATATAGTTGTAACAATATAAACTTAGCTAACCCAGTAAAAAACAGTAGATTAAGTAATAAAAGTAGTAACAATAATAGTTAAGACTGCATTTCTTTCTATTAATATAAACTAGTCTAATAAATAAGTCTTTGACTGGAAATTATAAATCAGTGAGATGTTTAAGAAACAAATCTTTATGTTAATATGTAGATATAGAACTCTCAAGTGGGCACCCTTATATGACGCTCATAGCAATAAGAGAATTAATTCCTTCAAAACTGTTTTTTTTTTCTTTTTTTAATTTCGATGTGCCAAAGTCTATAAAGCAGAACCATTTTGTAGTTGTCTCCGTGATTTTCTGCCCCTACACAAAAGGGTGCCCCATACCTCCTTCCTGGCTGGCCGCTGGACAACACAGGGACGCGGAGAGTGTGTCACTAGCTGGCGCTTAGTGTAAAAATCATCTTCACCCTTGGGACTGGGAATTGCTGCCCAAACCCATTAGGCTTCCATGTCATGTCCTGAGACTTGCTTCTGCCTTTCTTTGTTCAGGTCTTATCCCTTAGTGTCAATGTTGAACTCGCCTCCCAGAACAAGTAAGCCCTTTTCCTTGTAGTCTGCCCATGAAGGCATCAGGTTAAGGGTGTATCGGCTCCATTCCTGATAAATGCCAGCGTTATCTGCCTCTTTTCTTTTGTGTGCTTCTAGGTTAGATATCGGGGTTAGGACATATGAAATCTTGCATTCTCCATGTCCCTTTTATTTTGGAAAGCTTTTGAGAGCTTAACATTTCTCTGTTTCTTGTTGTTCAGACCAAACCATCCCATCCTGAGTCTGTTTACGAGTGGCCTCTTGCCTCCTAGAGCAAATCCAAGCTTCCCCTTGCCATCTTCAAGGAACCCACCTCTCATTCACGTTTCTGTCGTTGTTCCCACTGCCCAGGCAGTTACTAGACCGTGCTCAGTTTTAGCATGCAAGCAGATCAAAGCCATAAAAGCGGTTAAACGGGAAGTTGTTATACCAAATTGAGATTCAAAATATGAGAGTCTAAAATTATACTTTATAAAAAATGAATATATGTTTAGTGAAAATTTATTGATTATTCTTTTCAGTATCAGAAGTTTCCAACTCACCAGCCTTCTTGAATCTAAACGTTAATGATGTGTAGTACAAAATATCAATCAACTGGCCTTAACTTCTAGAGAAGTTCTTATTCAAACCATGTGTGATTGATTACGTGAAGAAATACTCAGATAGTAAGTTCCCGTGTCTTATGATTTCCCTCATTCCCTAGGATTCAATTTCATTTCCTCTTACATGCCACCTACAAATTGCCTCCTATTTTCTGCATTAAACATAAAACTCTTCAAAAATATGTCTCTAAGAAATGCCCTTCAATTGTTAGGTAGTGCTAGCTTACATATTTTACTTTGAATTGAAAGATCATCAGTAGTGTTCAATTATTGAATCTTCTTGCTGCCTCTTGAAGCATACAAACTGTTGCTGAACAAATCTTCAACATGATTCTTTTTTTTTTAATATGTATTGTATTTCACCTGAGCTATTTGGGTTAATCAATCTAGTCTATTATTTAGACTAGGAAACATGATACCTTTAGCACATCTCTTACTGTTGCTTTGTGACATCCATTTCTGTGTGTGGTGCCCACAAACCAAATTTGATGGCCTGGCCTGGCATGCTGATTGTGAAGCTAAATTTGAACTCTATTGTGATTTATATATCATGACTCACACGTTGATGGAATGCTTGTTTTCTTGGATGTGACTTCTGTGATGTCTTCAGGATGTGCCTCCCAAACACTAGTGTGACAAAGGTTTGGTCCTCAGCTCCTGAGACTTTTAGGAAATAGAAGAACCTTTGAGAGGGAAAACCCAGTGAGAGGCATTAGGACAGGGAAGTGTGTCCTTGAGAGGGATTTTCACATCCTGGCTATAATGAAGTGTGTGTTTTTTCTCTACCACATGTTTCAGCTATGATGTATTGCCACAGACTCAAGCCAAGGCAAGTGATAAACTAAAACTTCTTGAACTTTGAGCTACAGTGAACCTGTTTATAGGTTGGTTTAGCTCAGACACTTGTTAACTAACAAAGACGACCAATCAATACCATTCTATCCATGTAGTCTTGGCTTTTTCAGAACTAAGCCAGTTATGATTATCATAAGCCATTAAGGTATTTTAATCTTATAGATTTGTCTGCTTTTCTTTTGCCTGCTATCTTTTCTCACTTACTAGTAATAGGTGAGCATTTTCTCTAGTGCTTCAACCACATGCCATTTATAAATATCATATATCTCAGGGGCTCATCAAATCCTAATAAAATACCTAAAAAATAATTTAACTATTTCATAAACCTTATAACTTAATCAAGTACATATCATTCATTTTAAATATAAAGAAATATCAAAATCTTATTTTTAATTACACTTATAGTGAAATTTTGTTCTATGCTCTTACAGTCTGTTGTAATAGTTTAACTATGAATATTTGACATTTTCTTTACTTTTATGTAGCACTATATTTAAAAATTATTTTAAAGCTTGAAAAAGTTTAAACAATATCCAATTTCTCTTGCCAAAGGATTCATGTTCAAAATGTTTAAGGGAGAATTACCTAGAAGTATACAATACACCTAAAGCTTGTTTACAGTGTCATTGTCATTGGTTTGGATGCTCCATTGTATGAGGCTGAAGAAATCACTTACATAGCCATTTCGAAGGAAAATGTGATATTAATTTAATGGCTTGTTTGAAAGAAAGGACCTTTAGACATTTAATATATTAGCATTTGCAACAATGATTTCTGCCTTTAACAAATATGTGCCATTCTCAGAACTCACTATTCTTTTGAAAAATGTCTGTATCTTATCACCAGGCTAAGCCCTGTCCATAACATTTTGAATTACATTATTCCCTGTTTTCCAGTTGATAAGAAATCTCAGAGGAGATGTTGTAGCTCCAGATAAACAAAGCCAGACATCCCATTGAAGATCTGGTGAAGTCACTTCATCTTCTTTCAAGATTTCCTAATGATAAAGTCAACTAATGATATGTCACCACCTCCTGGGGAATGATTTCGAAGTAAAGAACATGCAGTGAGCAATTTATGGATCAAATACATTGGGCAAAAGACTAAACTTTATTATAGTGGATACTCACAGCCTTATGTAATCTGCCAGTCTAAACCATGTGCTACTTTGGCACATGTCTTCCTGAAAATAGCAGACAAGTCTGTGAGCTGGCATAGTCTCAGCAAAGCAGATGGACATGCAACAAAATAACTAGCAAAGAGACCTTGTTTCAACATCAAATATGTTTCCTCAAGGCCAGACTCTTAAGCAAAGTCCCATTGGGGATGCTCTTCTATCTAAGGGAAGATGTTAGTTTTCTCCTGCATTTAGACTCCACCTACCTTTCCCATCCACCTGTAGAGTTTTTTCCTGCTATCCAATCATCTAGTCTATTGTAATATTCAAATTAGAAAGCAATACTGCTTTCAATTAGTTTAGTTTAGAACTTCAAACACTGATAAAGATAAGGTTACTGGTTTTAAAAGGAATTACAATTACTTAGCTATTTGAATAGTTAGTAGTTGTATTCTATCATGATATTGTTTCTCCAGCCTTTTTAATCTTCTATGGTTGCAAGCATTGATGGTGAGCTTTTTACTAGCACAGTACATTCAGGTATTGTTTAATTATCTTCTACGAATAGCAATACATCCTTATGGCAAATACCAGTAGAGACTCGGAAATTAATGAAAATATCAAATATTTCAGCTTTTGTCCCGGCTCATTGGCCCTTCCTGGTCAGTCGCTCTTATAGTACTTCTTCCGTCCTCCCTCCCCTTTTCCTCTGAGCAGGTGGGGGAGCCTCTGGGTTTCTCCCTACCTTAGCACCTCAAGTCTGTGCTGGGCTAGGTTTTTCCTTCTCTCACTGAGGCCAGTCAAGGCAGGCCTGCTAGAAGCAGCCACTACTCCAGTTGTTCAGAACCCACGTGAAGACTAAGGTGCACATCTGTTAATAGCTGCTTTTTCACCACATGAAAAAGCATGCAACTTATGCAAACAAGTCTCTCATTAGAAATCATTATAATGTCTAACAAGACCGAGATCTTTACGAATCGTTTTCTAAAATTTCTTTGATGATGTTATATGTGAACAGTTCTCTCAGATAAACTCCAGGATCGTTTTGGCAGGTTCTCAACCAAAGTAAAATGGCTGATGGAATTTAACTTGGCAGTTAATCATTTAATTTAAAATATATAAAGAGGAAGATAATTAATTAATTAATTATCTTAGAGAGAATATTAAAGAACATTATCACTCTCATTTTTTATCTAAGGAGCATTTTAACTTCTCTATTTATGTTTTTTCAGTAAAGGATTTATCATGTTTTTCCAAAGTACTTAACCCTTTCCCAACTAGAGGTACTCTAAATTATGATCATCATATGACTACTTTTACCAATAGATTTTCTTTTTTATTATATTTTAACTTGTCATTTTATATAAAAAGGCTACTTTATACTATATGACTAGGCACCCATGTACTGAACACTCATTTCTTTGGATTTCAGTTTATGGTACTGTTTTTCTTTTTAGTTAGTTCATCTCCAAGCAATATTAGCTTTCATTCTCCCTTCAACTTGTATACCATCCATAACTTTCACTGGTTAGGCATTGCATAAAAGCATTCAATAATAGTAGAATGCTTTCCATTTCCATTTTGGTTTTGTTTTTGTTTTTGATGTTAAAATGTTAAGCTAGGTATTAGCTTTGATTTTAAAAGTACTTCTATGTTAATTCAGAATCATCTTTTTTAAAAATGTGAATACTAATATATTTATTTTCCCCTTGACTTAAAGTAGATTACTTCTCATACAATATGCCTTGACTGCAGTTTCACCTCCCTCTACTTCTCCCACTTCCTCCCCACTTCCCCTTCTACCCATATTCATCTCTTTCTGTCTCTCAATAGGATAGAGCAGGGATATAAGATATCATAAGAAAATATAACACAAGAAGCAGAGACTCACTCATCCATACACTCATGATTCCCAAAGAAATGGTAAACTGAAAACTATAATATATGTGTAGAGGATCCAGTGTAGACACCATGCACCTTCAGTGTGTATGCTTTATAAAGAGCTTTTCTCAGTTGATTTATAGGTCCTTGTTCTCTTGGGGTATTCTATCCCCTCTGGCTCTTGCACTGTTAATGCTTCCTATTCCACAGAGTTCCCTGAACTCTGAGCAGTGGGATTTGATAAAGATGTGTCATTTAGAGCTATATGTTTCAAGCTATCTCTCTCACCCTTTCACTCTCTTGCTCTGTCTTTCTCTGTGTGTCTAGGTTTCTGTTTGTGTCTCTGTGTGTGTGTCTCTGTGTGTCTCTCTATGTATGTTTAATGACTGGCATATTGTGGGTGATGTGGATATTGATTCCCATCTGCTTCAGAAGGCAGCATCTCTAATGGTGGCTGAATAAGGCACTGATCATGCTTATAGAAGAATATCATTAGCAGTCATTTTTCAATACTGTTTTATTATTATTAATATTATTAAACCAGTACTTGGTTCTTGGTCACCAAAGCAGTTTGATATGGGTTCTGTCTCATAGAGTGTGCCATAAGTTAAATCATTGTTTGCTTGGTTACTTCCAGAAGTTTGTACCACCATTGTTCTGGTATATTTGTTAGGCAGGACAGCATTATAGATCAAAAATTTTCTGTCTGGGTTGGTATTTATATGTCTCTTTTAGTAGCCTACTGAGTACCTTTCCATACCAAAGACACTAGAACATAGAGATGAAGGTTATAGGTAAGCACCACCTCAACTTCCCTATGTTCAGTAAGTTGTGTGGGTATTGTCTTCAGCAATGAGGTCTTGCTCTCAGTTTGTAGAAACGAACATATTGTCTTGGCAACTGCCTGAGTTACTTTAGTATTTCCATGGACCTGTCACTGAGCGGCCTTTCTTTCAATCGCTATTCCATTTTTGTTCCTGCATTTCTTCTAGACAGGAACAATCCTGGGTCATAAATTTTGAATGTAGGTTGGTGACCCCATCCCTTTACTGGGAGTCCTGTCTATCTACTGGAGATGGTCCCTTCACTTTCTATTTCCCACTCTTGGGCATTTTGGCTAAGGTCATTCCCATTGAGTCCTGGAATCCTCTCGCATCTGAGGTCTCTGGGACTTTCTAGAGATTCTCCGAGTCCCCAAGCCCCCGAAACTGAATAATTCTATTCATTATCTTGGACATATGGGAGTCTCTCCTGTCTTCACCCATACCTGATCCTGCTCCCTTTTCCCCTTCACATTCTCTGTCCAACTAAGGTCCTTCCTTCCCTCTGCCTCTCATGATTATTTTGTTCCCTCTTCTAAGTGGGATTGAAACACCCTCATTTGGGCCTTCCTGATTGCTAAACCTCTTGTGTCTGTGAGCTGTATGATGGATACTCTGTACTTTTTGGCTGATATTCACTTATCAGTAAATACATACCATGCATGTCCTGTGTCTCTGGGTTAACTTACTCAGGATAATATTTTCTAGTTCCATCCATTTGTCTGCAAAATTCATGATGTCCTTGAAGTAGCTAAGAAACATCTAAAGAAATGTACAACATCCTTAGCCATCAGGGAATCTCAAATCAAAACTAATTTGAAATTCAATCTTACACTTGTCAGAATGGCTAAGATGAATAACACAATTGTGAGCTTATGCTGGAGAGGATGTGAAGCACGGACACGTCTTCAGTGCTGGTACAAATACAAACTTTTACAGCCACCAAGGGAATCAAATGGTGGTTCCACAGAAAATTGGGAATCAATCTACTTCAAGATCCAGCTATACCATTGTTGAACATATACCTAAAAGGTGCTCCATCTTACCACAAGGCTTCTTGTTCAGCCATGTATTTTATGCCTTTATTCATAATATTCAGAAATTGGCAACAACCTTGTTGTCCTTCAACAGAAGAATAGATAAATAAAATGTGACACATTTACATGATGGATTATTACTGAGCTGTTAAAAGATGACACCATGGAATTTTCAGGCAAAGGGATGGAATTAGAAAATCATCCTGAGTGAGGTAACTCAACCCAGAAAGATTAAATATGGGGTGTATTTGCTTATGTATGAATATTAGCCATTAAGTAAATGAAACCAAGCCATATAGAGAAAGTAACTAGGAGGAACACATGAATCTCGCTGGAAAAGTAAAATAGACTAGATTCTCTGGATAGACTTGGAGAAGCAGGAATGGGAGCATGAGGATCACGTGAGGAGCAGGGTGAGATTTGGCACATAATCATCTTTTTAGTAGAGTGTTAGAAGCCTTTTATTGCCTACTTGTATTTATTGCTTTTAGGTATGGATTTATTGGTTTGTACTTTCTCCCAGGGGAACATTTTTACACCATCTTTTTCCTATGGTAGTTTGAAAAACAATGACCACATAGCCTCACATATTTGTATTCTTGGTCCCCAGTTATTAGCACTGGTGCACTGGTGTGTGTGTGTGTGTGTGTGTGTGTGTGTGTGTGTGTGTGTGTGTATGTCTTAACCCTCTATGTCTGTCCTTTTTTTTTCTATCAGTGAACTTCATTGTATTTAGAAAGTTATGAGTTCATAACACAATTTAAAGGAAAAAAACAAAACAATTTTTCATTAATAATATTTAAGAAACCCACATAAACAATCTATGTAAGATAATAACAGTTTTTACATCTACAAATATAAACAAAAATATTAAAATCAGACAGTAAAATTTCTACCTTTAAATAATTAAGCTTAAAAGGAGGAACAAAAATATCAATTTAACATGATGCATTAAAGCTAAAGTTTACCAAATAGCAATGTAATTTGTTTAAAAAGTTACTTATTTAATATAAAATATTAATCTGATTAAACATACATAGAGAATAAGTAAAATGTATATTGTTTAAAGACTACTTTGAGTATAGGATTGAGAATAAAAAATGATGTGTCAAATACTTATTTTGCTTTAATTCTGTGTGGAGACTAATTATTGTTCAATAGAAAAAAGAAGTCATCCAAGCAATAAAGAGTTTAGTTAAATTGTTTCCTTTTGTAAATAATAAAGTCTTACAAGGACTCCACCAAAAGTCTATTAGCATTACAAACATAATATGAAAAAGAATACGTAAATAATAAGAAAGTATGTTAAAATAACAATGTTCAAACATAGTATACATCCTCACACATAAAAAGAACTTTCAAAAATGAAATCAAGGAAACACAATTCAGGTATTGATGAATGAATAACAAAGTGAAAATTCTAAAAAAATTAGTACTATACAATATTGATTGAAGAACTAGAAGCAGATAAAAGTAGCAGGAGAGATGTGTGCTTCATTCATGTCCTAGTAGATTTAATGGTGTGGAAATGGTCATACTAGTAAAGGGATTACATGTTCAGTGATTCAGTGTAACCTCAATCAAATTTTCCAATAAATTTTATTTTTAAAATAGTTGTTTTTATTCGTGTGTGTGTGTGTGCGCACATGCGCGTGTGTGAGTGTATCTGAATGATTATCAGTGTCTGGCTCAAGTGCATGCAGGTATCCTCAAGTGTCAGAAGAAGGTATCATATCAACTGGAACTGCAGTTACAGATACTAGCAAGTCACTAATTGAGACTTCTGAAAACCAAACCCAGGTCCTCTGCAAGATCACCAAGTGCTCTTAATACTGATCTGTCTCTTTCACCCTCCAACTATAGCCACACAATGAAAATATTGTATCAGCTAAAGGTGGAACTACACGACCTCCTTCACCTATGCTGAAATTTCAGCTGGATATTCTTTTGACAGTCCTGAGCATATACAAGCTGCTGTGCCTCTTTATGTGCAATACCCTTGTCACACCCAGCAAATACTTCTTTGCTGAAGATATTCAATACCTCTGGTTCTTATAACCTTTCTTGTGTGTTCTGTGTTGATCCCTGAGTCTTGCAAATGAGGGTTGTTATAGATGTGCCATTTAGAACTGACCACCTCATTTGTAAGTATCTGAAGTAATAGCCATCAACTATAAAAAGAAGCTTTTCTGATCATTGTTGTGAGATGTACTAATCTATGGGTATATAGATAAGGGTCAAGGGGGGGGGCAATTTATACTATATTACTAAGTTCATTTAGAAAAAATAATAGCATTAGTTTCTTCCCTATAGTTTTTGACCTAGTGGTAAGTTTTGTGGGATTGGAGGACTTAATTGATGTTAGTTATGAGTTACATATAGTGGGGAGGTCTGAATTCAAATCTGAAAGTGGTTAGTTATGCTATAAAATTTATGCCACTATTGAACCATTGGAAATATCTTACTTGATCATTTTTTCTTGTGTCTTTTAGGGTTAACACCTGGATAAAACAGACGATGACTTCTCGCTCTCAGTAGCATACATAGGATCTTCCAGCAGTGTGATAGCTAGTGGAAAGTGATGATATTCTAAACCTGTAACAGCTTGATTTCTCCATGTCTTCTGACTCAAATATGTGTTATCTTTAGGAATAGGATATTATCAGTATGTCCTTGAGAATAATCAAGAGCAACAACAATAGCCTGCAATCTTCGAGGTGGGTCTATGGGACCATACTAACCATCACAATGTTATTTTTAATATGTGCACTACATTTTTAGACTTCTCTTTCAGGACAAATCTAGCATACCTAAATCAGATGAGAATGGTTTTCTTTTATTTATAGAAGGTATCTTATAAAATTGCTTTCCTACACCCTTCAATTTTTGCTATTATTCATCAGTAGAATATTCATGCTCTGGGATTTCTTTATTGGGATGCTTATTAAATAAAAAAAAAAAATACTTCAAGTATTCTATTGGTGTAGGACCAGGTAGAGATTACTGTCTCCTTGGAAGTGATTGTAATTTTGCTTCTAAAATAACTGTTTTATTTAATTTAATCTTTTAGATACTGGAAAGTTTCTCACAGTATATCCTTCTTTAACATCTTACATGCCATGAATTTTTGCTTTTGTTTGATAAACATTTGAGTTGAATTGCTGAACTAGTTGTACATGCATTTAAGTTTATACAAAAGAGAAATTGTATTTGAAAGTATTTGTGTCATTCATATTCTCCCCAGGACTCATGACATTTTTACTCTCCTAGTTTCTTTCAGCACCTGAGCAGAAATTTTAGCAAGATGATTTCTAAAATATCTCTTCAATTAAGCATTTCAAACATAAATGTATTAGTTTCATATCTTTGCCAACATTGGTGATGTCTGTCTGCTAAATTTATCATCTCTGCAAGAGACGTTGAGTTTCAATTGATTTTTACAAAATCTAAATACTTTGATATTTCATTTGTAAATAGGATATTAACATTTTTTCTAATGCTATCTTTTAAATATGCTGTTCTTAATTTTGATTTGAATTTTAATTGCATGTGAAAATTTCCTTTACATATGCATAGACTATATTAAAGTCGAAGTTTCTTCAACACTTATTTTGCTTTCTTTTATTTCCAAATGCTCTCTCAACAATACCTATACTATTATAATGTAGACTATTATTCCAAATCATTAATATGAAAATTACTTACCATTATTACATATATTTACTTTTGACCTCTGATCTCCACACACAAGCCATATTACATGTAACCTCCATATATCAGCACAATAAATAAACATGCACATGAGGAAACTATCTCACAAAGTTGTCTAAGTTGATCTCCAATTCACTCTGCACTTTAAACTTCATATTTTTGTGACTCGGTTTCCCTACAGCTGGGACAACAACCTGCAGTATAAAGCCTGACTTTATTTTACTTTATTTAGAAAAGTGCTTCTTCATGAATGCGTGTTAAGGTTAATTTTCTGTGTTATTAGATGAAAAGTGCTCTGATCTTTACATTAGCACAAAGTGAATAAAAATGCTGTGACTTTAACCTACTTTTTCTTTTCATTGGGGGAGGACACAAAAATAATGCGAGCTGAAAGAATGAATCAAGTGTTCCTTAAAAGTATATTCAAGGCAAATATTTGGTTACAGTTTGAAGAAAGTCTCAAAAACTCATTTTTCTCTTTTATTTGTTTATTTTTCTTTTTTAAAAAAAAAGACCTTATTTATTTGCATTCTAGCCATTGCCCCCCCTCCCAGTGTCCCCTCCCAGAGTTTCTCATCCTATTCTTCCTCCTCCTTGTCTCTTGAGAGTGTGTCCCCCAAACCACCAGGCAGCCTCCTTCCCTAGGGCCTCAAATCTCTCAAGAATTAGACACATCTTATCCTATTGAAGCCAGAATAGGCAGTCCTCTGCTCTATATGTGCTAGTGTATGCTGCCTGGTTGCTGGCTCAGTCTCTGGAACCCCCCAGGGGTGAGGGATAGTTGAGACTATTGATCTTCCTATGGGGTCACCCTACTTTTCAGCTTCTTCATCTTTCTCCTAATTCAACTATAGGGATCCCCAACTTCAGTCCAACAGTTTGAAGTATCTACTTTTATCTGAGTCCGCTGCTGGTATGGTCTATCAGAGGACAGCTGTGCTAGGCTCTTGTCTGTAAGCACATCATTGCCCACCAATATGAACTAACCAGTACCCCGGAGCTCTTGACTCTAGCTGCATATGTATCAAAAGATGGCCTAGTCGGTCATCACTGCAAAGAGAGGCCCATTGGACTTGCAAACTTTATATGCCCCAGTACAGGGGAACCCCAGGGCCAAAAAGTGGGAGTGGGTGGGTAGGGGATTGGGGGTGAGTGGGTATGGGGGACTTTTGGGATAGCATTGAAAATGTAAACGAGGAAAATACCTAATAATAAAAAAAATATTGTCATGAGAAGGATCTCAAGGTGGACCAACTTTTCTTCAGTCTCTTCTCCATTTTTGTCCTTGTAATTCTTTTAGACAGGAACAACCATGGGTCAGGAATTTTGAAGGAAGGGTGTTCCTTTTATCCAAATGTTGACCAGTGTGTGCTGTCACTTACCCATTCTGATCAGTTTAATGTGGGAATTAATTTCATTTTGATTTGCATTTCCCTGGTGATTAAGAACTTTGAATAATTCCTTAAATTCTTCTCAGCCATTCAAGATTCCTCTGTTGTAAACTCTTTGTTTAGCTCTATACCCCATTTTAAAAATTGGGTTATTTGTTTTTTTGGAGGTTAAATTCTTGAGTTCTTTATATATCTTGGACATTAGCCTTTAATCAGATGTAGGCTTAGTGGAGATTTTTTTTTCCCAATCTGTAGGTTGCCAATTTGTCCTATTGACAGGGGCTTTCGCAATACAGAAGTTTTTCAGTTTCATGAGATCCAATTTATCAAGTTTTGATTTTAAATCTGAGCAATTGGTGTTCTGTTCAAGAAATTCCCACATGTGCCAATGAGTTCAAGGTTCTTCCCCATTTTTTCTCCTATTAGATTCAGTGTGTCTGGTTTTATGTTGAGGTCCAAGATCCACTTGGACTTGAGCTGTATGCATGGTGATAAATATGGATCCATTTTGGATGGACCTGGAGGGCATCATCCTGAGTGAGGTAACACATTCACAAAGGAACTCACACAATATGTACTCACTGATAAGTGGATATTAGCCCAAAACCTAGGATACCCGAGATATAAGATACAATTTGCTAAACACATGAAACTCAAGAAAAATGAAGACTGAAATGTGGACACTATGCCCCTCCTTAGAAGTGGGAACAAAACACCCATGGAAGGAGTTACAGAGACAAAGTTTGGAGCTGAGATGAAAGGATGGACCACGTAGAGACTGCCATATCCAGGGATCCACCCCATAATCAGCATCCAAACGCTGACACCATTGCATACACTAGCAAGATTTTATCGAAAGGACCCAGATGTAGCATAGTCTTGTGAGACTATGCCGGGGCCTAGCAAACACAGAAGTGGATGCTCACAGTCAGCTAATGGATGGATCACAGGGCTCCCAATGGAGGAGCTAGAGAAAGTACCCAAGGAGCTAAAGGGATCTGCAACCCTATAGGTGGAACAACATTATGAACTAACCAGTACCCCGGAGCTCTTGACTCTAGCTGCATATGTATCAAAAGATGGCCTAGTCGGCCATCACTGGAAAGAGAGGCCCATTGGACACGCAAACTTTATATGCCCCAGTACAGGGGAACGCCAGGGCCGAAAAGGGGGAGTGGGTGGGTAGGAGAGTGGGGGTGGGTGGGTATGGGGGACTTTTGGTATAGCATTGGAAATGTAAATGAGCTAAATACCTAATAAAAATGGAAAAAAATATGGATCCATTTTAATTCTTTTACATGCAGACGGCTAGTTAGGCAAGTATCATATATTGAAAATACTTTCTTTTTTCCACTGTATGTTTTTGGCTTAGTCAAAGATCAAGTGTCTATAGCTGTGTGAGTTTATTTATACATCTTTAATTTTATTCCATTGATCTACCTAGCTGTCTCTGCACCAATAACATGAGGTCTTTATGAATTTATATTGCTTTGTAGTATAGCTTGAGGTCAGAGATGGTGATTCTCCCAGAAGTTCTTTTATTGTTGAGGATGGTTTTGGTTTTCCTGGGTCTTTCGTTTTTTTCATAAGAAGTTGAGAATATCTCTTTCCTTGTCTGTGAAAAATAGTGTTGAAATTTTGATTGGAATTGAATTGAACCTGTAGATTGCTTTTGGTAATTTGTGGACATTTTTACTATGTTAATTGTACTAATCCATGGGCATGGAGGATCTTTCCATCTTCTGAGGCCTTTGATTTCTTTTTTTCTGGGATTTTAAGTTCTTATCATAGATATCTTTCACTTGCTTGGTAAGGCTTACACCAAGTTATTTTATATTATTTGTGGATATTATGAAAGGTGATTTTTTTTCCTATTTCTTTCTCAGCTAGATTATTATTAGTGTAAAGGAAGGCTACTGGTTTTCTTGGTTTTTGTTTTTTTGGGTTTTTTTTTTTTTTGAGCTAATTTTGTATCTTGCCATTTTACTGATGGAGTTTTTCAGCTGTAGTTTTTATCTGGTAGACTTTTGGGATCACTTATATATTCTATCATATCATCTGCAAATAGAGATACTTGTACTTCTTTTTTGTAACTTGTATCTGCTTAATCTCTTTTTGTTGTCTAATTGACAATAACTAGAACTTCAAGTACTATGTTGAATATAATGGGGAGAGAGTGGGCAGCCTTATCTTGTCCCAGAATTTAATGGGATTGCTTCTAGTTTCTCTCAACTGAATTTATTGTTGGCATGGGTTTGCTATATATTGCTTCCATTATGTTTACCCATGCTCCACGACTTCCTGATCCCTCCAAGACTTTTAACATGAAGGGGTGTTGAAGTTGTAAAGGATTTTTCAGCATCTACTAAGATGATCATGTAACATTTTCCTTCAGGTTTTTTATATAGGGCATTGTGTCCATGGACTTTCTTTTTTTATTAGATATTTTCTTTATTTACATTTCAAATGTTATCCCCTTTCCTGATTTCCTTTCTGAAAACCCCATATCCAATCCCCCTCTCCTCCTGTTTACCAACCCACCAACTCCTGCTCCCCTGTCCTGGGATTCCCCTACAGTTGGTTATCGAGAATTGACAGAACCAAGGGCCTCCTCCTCCCTTTGATATCTAACAAGGCCAACCTCTGCTACATATGTAGCTGAAGCCATGGGTCCTGCCATGTGTACTCTTTGCTTGGTTTAGTCCCTGGGAGCTCTGGAGGTACTGGTTAGATCATAGTGTTGTTCTTCCTATGGGGCTGCAAGCTCCTTCAGCTCCTTTGATGCTTTCTCTAGTTCCCCCATTGGGGATCTTGTGCTCAGTCCAATGGATGGCTGAGAGCATCTGCCTCTATATTTTTTAGGCACTGTCAGAGCCTCTCAGGAGACAGCTATATCAGGGTCCTGTCATCAAGCACTTGTTGCCATTCACATTAGTGTCTGTGATTGTTGACTGTAAGTGGGATGGATCTCCAGGTAGGGCAGTCTCTTTGTCTGGGTATCTCCTCCCATGGGTATTTTGTTCCCCCTTCTAAGAAGGACCAGAATATCCGTACTGTGATCTTCCTTCTTCTTGAGATTTATATGGTCTGTGAATTGTATCTTGGGTATTCCCAGCTTCTAGGCTAATATCCACCTATCAGTGAGAGTATACCATGTGAGTTCTTTTGTTATTGGGTTACCTCATTAAGGATGATATTTCCTAGTTCCATCCATTTGCCTAAGAATTTCATGAATTCATCATTTTTAATAGCTGAGTAGCACTCCACTGTGTAAATGTACCACATTTTCTGTATCCATTCCTTTGTTGAGGGACATATGGTTTCCAGATTCTGGCTATTATAAATAAGGCTGCTATGAACATAGTGAACCAAGTGTGCTTATTACATGTTGGAGCATCATCTGGATATATGCTCAGGAGTGGTATTAGTGGGTCCTCAGGTAGTATTATGTCCAATTTCCTGAGGAACTGCCAAACTGATTTCCAGAATGGGTGTACCAGCTTGCAATCCCATCAGCAATGGAGGAGAGTTCTTCTTTCTCGACATCCTTGCCAGCATCTGCTGTCACCTAAGTTTTTGATCTTAGCCATTCTGACCGGTCTGAGGTAGAATCTTAGGGTTGTTTTTTTTATTTACATTTCCCTGATGACTAGGAATGTTGAACATTTCTTTAGGTACTTCTCAGCCATTAGATATTCCTCCTAAGCCCATTTTTAATAGGGTTATTTGTTTCTCTGGAGTCTAACTTCTTGAGTTATTTGTATATATTGGATATTAGCCCTTTATCGGATATAAAGTAGTTAAAGATCTTTTCCCAATCTGTTGGTTGGTGCTTTGTCCTATTGACAGTGTCCTTTGCCTTATAAAAGTTCTGTAATTTTGTGAGGTCCCATTTGTCAATTCTTGAGCTTTGTACAAGGAGATAAGAACGTACTGACTTTCATTCTTCTGCATGCTAACCTCCAATTGAACCAGCACCATTTGTTGAAAATGCTGCCTTTAATCTCAGGGCTTGGGAGTCAGAGGCAGGCAAATTTCTGAGTTTGAGGCCAGCCTGATCTACACAGTAAGTTCTAGGACAACCAGGGCTACACAGAGAAACCCTGTCTTGAAACAAAACAAAACAAAACAAAACAAACAAAAACCAAAAAGAACAGAAAAGAAAATGCTGTCTTTTTTTCACTGGATGGTTTTAGCTCCTTTGTCAATGATCAAGTGACTGTAGGTGCTTGGGTTCATTTCTGGGTCGTTAATTCTATTACACTGATCTATCTGTCTGTCTGTATACCAATACCATGCAGTTTTAATCACTATTGCTCTGTAGTACAGCTTGAGATCAGGGATGTTGATTCCCTCAGAAGTTCTTTATTGTGAAGAATAGTTTTCACTATCATGGGTTATTTGTTATTCCAAATGAATTTGAGAATTTCTTGCTCTAACTCTATGAAGAATTGAGTTGGAGTTTTGATGGGGATTGCATTGAATCTGTAGATTGCTTTCACATAATCTTCTTTCAACAAATCCAAAAGAAGATAGCAACACAAACATAATTCCCGCTCTAACAACAAAAATAACAGGAAGCAACAACCAATTTTCTTTAATATTTCTTAACATCAGTGGACTCAATTCCCCAATAAAAAGACATAGACTAACAGACAGAATACGTGAACAGGACCCAGAATTTTGCTGCATAAACGAAATGCACCTCAGTGTCAAAGACAAATACTACCTCAGAGTAAATGACTGGGTAACAATTTTCCAAGCAAATAGTCCCAAGAAAAAAGCAGGAGTAGCCATTTTTCTTTTCTTTTCTTTTCTTTTCTTTTCTTTTCTTTTCTTTTCTTTCTTTTTTTAGTTTTTAGGTCTTTTCTTCATTTGCATTTCAAATGCTTTCTCCTTTCCAAGTTTCCTCCCTGAAAATCCCCTATACACTCCCGCCCCCCTGTTCCCCAATTCACCCACTCCCACTTCCTGGCCCTGGCATTCCCGCCCCCCTGTTCCCCAATCCACCCACTCCCACTTCCTGGCCCTGGCATTCCTGTATAGGGGGGGGGCATAGAATCTTTGCAAGACTAAGGGCCTCTCCCCCCATTTAATGGCCCACTAGGCTATCCTGTGCTACTTATGCAACTAGAGACAGGAGCTCTGGGGATACTGGTTAGTTCATATTGTTGTTTCTCCTGTAGGGCTGCAGACCCCTTCAGTCCCTTGGGTACTTTCTCTAGCTCCTTCACTGGGGACCCTGTGTTCCATCCAATAGAGAACTGTGAGCATCCACTTATGTATTTGCCAGGCACTGGAATGGCCTCATAGGAGACAGCTCTATCAGGGTCCCGTCAGCAAAATCTTGTTGATATATGCAATAGTGTCTGGGTTTGGTGGTTGTTTATGGGATGGATTCCCAGGTGGGGCAGTCTCTGGATAGTCCTTCCTTCGGTCTCAGCTCTGAAGTTTGTCTCTGTAACTCCTTCTGTGGGTATTCTGTTTCCCATTCTAAGAAGCAATGAAGTATCTACACTTTGGTTTTCCTTCATCTTGAGTTTCATGTGTTTTGCAAATTGTATCTTTGGTATTCTAAGTTTCTGTAAAATAGTTCTTTATATCCTCCTTAAAGGCCTCTATCATCTTCGTGAGATGGGATTTTAGGTCAGAATCTTGGCTTTTCAGGTGTGTTTGCTATCCAAGGCTTGCTGTGGTGGGACAACTGGGTTTTGAAGGTGCAGAATTTTGTTGCTTATGATCTTGTGCTCATCTGTTTCCATCTGGTTATCTCTGGTATGAAACATCTTTGATGTATCTGAGTAGAGCCTGACTCATTGGAGCTAGGTAGATCTCTGTGACATGGGATAGAGTCAGACTCCTGGGAGGCAGGCAGTAATGTCTCTGGTTAGGGGGACCCCCTTTTTCTCTGGTTAGAGCAGGCCTCCTGTGTTTCTGGTTAGGGCAAACCTCCTGGAAGATTTTGTGTTCCAGTTGCAGGATCTGCCACAGTTGCAGATGGAGGTTTAAACCAGAAGAACTGTGCTCCTGGTTAAGGTAGACCTCCTGAGTACCTAGTTACTGCAGATCTCCTGGGAGACAGGCAGTGGGTTGTCGGCAGATATAGACCCACTGCTCTGATCTGGGTGCTGAGGCAGACCAGAAAAAAGATAGAGCTGGGGCAGGTAGAAGCATAGGTTCTGAGTGAGCTGGGCTCTGTGGGTGTCCCAGCTGGCATAAGTATTTGGTTGGGAGTTGTCGCGCCCGCTCTCGACCAGCAAGAACGACGCGACCACCAGTCCTTCTAACAGCAGTTTATTCAGTCCTGATTCTTCTTGTTTATATCTCCCCGAACCCTGGGCCTCTCACTCCTTTTATACTCTCTCTCATCCATGCACCGCAGGCCACGCCCCCTCGCCAGTCTTCAGCTAATCAGGGCAGCAGGGGCAAATCTCCACCAAATTGGATTCACCTGTATCCTGGTACACCTGCACAGCACTCAAGATGTTTGTGTCTTATATGAGGAAGTCAGGTGCAAGTCATATGACTTAGCTGCAGTCCCTGGCGCCTTTGGGACTGCCTCCACACCCGCTCCCCACAGGGAGTATTACCTGTGTCCCTGGTTACTGCAGACATTCTGGGAGACAGGCAGGCTGTAGGGTGTGGAAGGGTACTGGGCCGATGGTTCTGGTCTGGGTGGAAAAGCAGATCTCATTTTCTTTTCTTTTGTTGGGTTTCCATTTTCATGGATGCACAGTATACAAAGTACCAATCTATTCTTCACGTCTCAAATGATAATTTACATATCTTTAAATTATTTTTATCTTGTTTAGGAAAGCAGGTTTAGATAATTACCTATATTCTCTATACAGGTTAAATCAAATTATTTTTATAACAATGGTACTATTTTACTTTCCATAATATCTTATAGTTTAAGCATATTTATATCACCTATATATTAAGTAAATATAATCTTCAGGTTGCTTAATTATATTTGTCATTAATTTTACCTAAAAATAGAACTTTTATTCAATATTGAATATTTGAAAGTAAGGGCTGGTTGTTTACTTCATAAAAAAATCATGTTTAATGTAGGCTGTACAGATTACATGGATGCATTGAGGCCATCTGTATGTTTCTCTCTATATATACATATATACATACATACATACATATACATGCACACATATATGCACATAACACACACAAATATATTGTACAAATGAAGATAAATTTTACTTACTCTTTCTTTCTGATCAGGACGTTGTGGAAAGATTATTATCTCCATGAAAATACCTTGTTGAGAACAATTGATTTACATAGAATTTAAAGATGTGGTCTCCAGTAAATGAACCATGTTGCAGTGGGTGACCACATATCCAAGAGTATATGGGCAGCACAAATAATAGGACTTAGTGTGTTTTGTTTTTTTATTTTGTTGTTTTGGTCTTTTGCTCCCCATTCCCTTTTAGGAATCTTACAGAGGAACCAACTTTGGACATTTTCTAAACCAAATAATTTCTAACTGCATGCTAAATGCTCATCCTTAAACCCACAGGTAAGTGTAGATCTTATCCCCCCATCAAAGCCTTGTCCTTTTACAACAGAAGAAGATCATTACAGAAACTGCCATCTAGTTATAAAACAGGGAACAAATGATTGTGGGGGTACCAACCCTAATGAATTTATCTGCAACACAATTCCTGCCTAAGGCTCAGGAAAGAGCAAAGATGACAGAGTGTAAAGATTATAATAGCCAGAGGACCAGGAAGTCTACCATGAGATTCGGCCTGCTAATTATGTCAATAAATAGGCATACATAAATAATACACACACACACACATACATATATAGTATACATGGAGGTAAATTGTAATTTTTCTTTCTTTCTGATCAAATTCATTTTGTAAATATTATTATAGCCATGAAAATATATTTGTAAAATCTCTACCACATCGCTGCCCAGAGAATACCTGAATGACTCCTGCACTGGCTGACATCCTAACATAGATGGGAAAAATCTCACAGGACCCCACCCCTAGAAGAGGTATAAGCAATTAACAACTGCTGAGAGAGGGAGATGAGCACCTTAATTCATGCCAAGTCATCATCTTAAAAAAATATTACATAGAAGAAACACTAAGCGGGTTCATCTTATTGTATTATGTATTTATAATAATAAGAATAAGAATAATAAAATAATAAGAATCCATGAACTTGAAAAGGAGTAGGAGGAAGGATATCGAAGGAGTTGGACTGAGAAGAAGGAAGGGGAAGCGGTGCAACTACATTTTACTTATTCATAAAAATCTTGAAAAAGTACATTGTGTAAAATTCTTGAAGAGTTAATAATAACTTTTCAACAAAAAATAAATGTTTAGATAAATAATTCTCATAGAATCTCTTGAGCACGTTGAAGCTAGGCCCATACATGGAAATCTTGACATTCTGCCATGCTTATTTTCTGATGAAACAATTTAACTATGAATAGAACATGCCAACTTATCATTTAGTTTTTGCTTCCTTTGCAGCTAGAAGGAGGGATTTCACAGTTTTGTCCTCAGAGACATAAGTATAGTTCATCACTTTGTGTATCCTATATGGCTTGCAGACTAATTTGCTGGCATGTATGTGTTTCTAATAATTTCCCATTTTAATCTTCCTGCTTGTGAACACAATATCTCATGTCAGCATCTCTTTACTGCCTTTAGATGTATTAAGAGATAGAAGATTTTTATTCTGATAGCCACAAAAATTAATCATCCTTGTGTAGTATGATTGTGTAATCCATGTGCCCACATAGGATTCAAGATGTCTGTGTACTATTATAAGATGATTTATACAAATCTGCTACTGAAATGATAACATTCTGTCTAAATTGGCTTAATGTAAGAAACACATTATTATTGAAATGGGAAATCAAGCCGTCTAGGCAACATTGCCACAGTTCAAAGACGAGTAGTAGAGTTGATGACAAGAAGTTATCTACAGTTTGCCCTTGATAATTTCTATTTTCAGTATTCAAAATACATGTACCCTTCTCAGTTATACAGAACTAAAGTTCTCATGTTTGCATAAAATATACTCCATTACAGGAAGATATTCTATTATGCTGCAATCTAAAGCAGCTCAGCTCATCTTTTAAGACTAGGTTTCACTTTTTCAAAAGTGTATTACAGTCTCCTGATTAAAGTGTGTGCCAGGTTCTTGTCTTCCTCAATGTGTCTAATCTGTCTTTTACCTACCCTACCTAGTCAACTTGACTCATTGATAACAATTTTATTACTTGTCTATTTTTCTCAACTAAAATATCTTAAAGTTGATAGACCATGTTTTTTTTGTTTGTTTGTTTGTTTTTTGTTTTTGGTTTTGGTTTTTGTTTTTGTTTTTTGTTTTTTGTTTGTTTGTTTGTTTGTTTTTGTTTTTTGTTTTTTGTTTTTTTGTTTTGTTTTTTTTTTTTGGTTTTTCGAGACAGGGTGTTTCTATGCAGTCCTGGCTGTCCTGGAACTCACTCTGTAGACCAGGCTGGCCTTGAACTCAGAAATCTGCCTGCCTCTGCCTCCCAAGTGCTGGGATTAAAGGCATGTGCCACCACCGCCAGATGGTAGACCATGTCTTAATCACCTTTTTATACTTAGTTTTATTTTCATACTTTGAAAACAAGTAATTATTTCCTGAACTCTGAGTAATTGTTAGGTTTGTTTTAGTGCATGTTTCCTTTGAATCTCTGTATTATTAGGAGATAAGGAAAACAGACTAATATTGTTGATTGTAAAATGTTTTCCATGTTTCTGAAGTTTAATAATTGCTACATCTAATTAGTTCAGACTTATGATGGTAAAAACAACATAACAAATCACCATGCCTGACCTAAAGCTGTACTACAGAGCAATTGTGATAAAAAACTGCATGGTACTGCTATAGCGACAAACAAGTAGACCAATGGAATAGAATTGAAGACCCAGAAATGAACCCACACACCTATGGTCACTTGATCTTTGTCAAGGGAGCTAAAACCATCCAGTGGAAAAAAGACAGCATTTTCAACAAATGGTGCTGGCACAACTGGTGGTTATCATGTAGAAGAATGCAAATTGATCCATTCCTATCTCCTTGTACTAAGGTCAAATCTAAGTGAATCAAGGAACTCCACATAAAACCAGAGACACTGAAACTTATAGAGGAGAAAGTGGGGAAAAGCCTCGAAGATATTGGCACAGGGGAAAAATTCCTGAATAGAACAGCAATGGCTTGTTCTGTAAGATTGAGAATTGACAAATGGAACCTCATGAAACTACAAAGCTTCTGTAAGGCAAAAGACACCATCAATAAGACAAAAAGGTGACCAACAGATTGGGAAAGGATCTTTACCTATCCTAAATCAGATATGGGACCAATATCCAATATATATAAAGATATGGGACCAATATCCAATATATATAAAGAACTCAAGAAGGTGGACTCCAGAAAATCAAATAACCCCATTGAAAAAACGGGGCTCAGAGCTAAACAAAGAATTCTCACCTGAGGAATACCGAATGGCTGAGAAGCACCTGAAAAAATGTTCAGCATCCTTAATCATCAGGGAAATACAAATGAAAACAACCCTGAGATTCCATCTCACACCAGTCAGAATCGCTAAGATCAAAAATTTAGGTGACAGCAGATACTGGCAAGGATGTGGAGAAAGAGGAACACTCCTCCATTGTTGGTGGGATTGTAAGATTGTAAACTGGAAATCAGTCTGATCATTCCTCAGGAAATTGGACATAGTACTAACGGAGGATCCTGCAATACTTCTCCTGGGCATATATCCAGAAGATGTTCCAATTGGTAAGAAAGACACATGCTCCACTATGTTCATAGCAGCCTTATTTATAATAGCCAGAAGCTGGAAAGACCCCAGATGCCTCTCAACAGAGGAATGGATACAAAAAATGTGGTACATTTACACAATGGAGTACTACTCAGCTATTAAAAAGAATGAATTTATGAAATTCCTACGCAAATGGTTGGACCTGGAGGGAATCATCTTGAGTGAGGTAACCCAATCACAAAAGAACTCAAATGACATGTACTCACTGATAAGTGGATATTAGCCCAGAAACTTAGAATACCCAAGATATAAGATACAATTTGCTAAACACATGAAACTCAAGAAGAATGAAGACCTAGGTGTGGACACTTTGCCCCTTCTTAGAATTGGGAACAAAACACCCATGGAAGGAGTTACAGAGACAAAGTTTGGAGCTGAGACAAAAGGATGGACCATCTAGAGACTGCCATATCCAGGGATCCATCCAATAATCAGTCTCCAAACGCTGACACCATTGCATACTAGCAAGATTTTGCTGAAAGGACCCTGATATAGCTGTCTCTTATGAGACTATGCCAGGGCCTAGCAAACACAGAAGTGGATGCTCACAGTCAGCTATTGGATGGATCACAGGGCCCCCAATGGAGGAGCTAGATAAAGTACCCAAGGAGCTAAAGGGATTTGCAATCCTATAGGTGGAACAACAATATGAACTAACCAGTACCCCAGAGCTCTTGTCTCTAGCTGCATATGTATCAAAAGATGGCCTAGTCGGCCATCACTGGAAAGAGAGGCCCATTGGTCATGCAAACTTTATATGCCCCAGTACAGAGGAACGCCAGGGCCAAAAAGTGGGAGTGGGTGGGTAGGGGAGTGGGTGGGAGGGTATGGGGGACTTTTGGGATAGCATTGGAAATGTAAATGATGAAAATACCTAAGAAAAAATATTAAAAAACAACAAAAGAAAACAAAAAAAAACCAACATAGCGTCTTTTTAGGAGGAAATAAACTGTGTTTTATTTTTCTTTTTTATTAATCATTTTATTTGTTCAAAACACAGCTTGATGATGGAAAACAATAATAGGTTTCTCTCAGATTTAAGAAGTATATATATTACAATGGTTCATCACTTGGGTACAAGATCAAGTCTGTCCCACACAGAGTGTGCATGCACCCTCAAGGCTGTGGACAGGTCTAGTCTGAGCATGAGCACTTAGGCTGAGTTGTTGCACACACAGGATTATAAGGTACACTCATGGTAGGCATGCCTAATTACCTTTGTTTTAACATTTTCTATTCTATTATGTCTCCCTTGTTTAAGTAGTCCCTATAGAATTATCTCTTAAGAATGGATTCAATTGTTGTCTCCATAGCATGACACCAATCCTAGGAGATTTGAATGTAAAGGGACAACCATACTTTAAAAAAAAAAAGTCAAAATCTTATTTTCCTGAAAATGCATGCATTATATTTTCTAATTAGAAGTCATGAATTTAAATGAATGTAGAAACAATAAGTCTAGAAGAAAAAAGTGAACATAATGAATTACTTCTTGTCAGGAAAAATAGCAAACACAGACAGACATGGTACATGCCCATCTGAGTTTTAACAGAAACAACAGTCATAAATGTATTTTTAAAACTCTGTCTATATATTCCCTCTGTGCAGCCATAAAAATGTCCAGGTTAAATGAAAGTGTTCCCGATTGAAGTGTACCATGATCCAGTCTCTCCGTTATCAGCCTCGCATGTGCAGTTCCAAGGTAAACAGGCACTCTATACTTGGAGATTTTGATTTCAAATCTTGACAGCACATTTCTAAAGGTATAACATCTTAATCAAATTTAAAAATAAAACATCCCAGTGCTGAGCGTGGTTGTAAACCTAAAATTACATAACATACATGTTTTTATGCTTTGTCAATTACATTTGAAATCGGGGACTGTTTGTTTCAGCCCTTCTAAAAATGAGACGAGGATGTGAAAACAACCTATTTCCTTATTAGGATCAGGAGTCAAAGGACTCAGCCAGGAGCCGCAGGCTTCAAGAGCACAGAAGATTAAGACATATATTGGATTCATGATGGAGGGCAGAAAGTTCATTTTCAAAATAAAACAGAATTTTATTCATATTCCTTTTAAAATTCAGATTGCCATTTGCCAGCTGACCTGTGACACGGTGCAGTGTATTACATTTTCAATGAGCAGCCTGTCTGGAGCTGCTCATGGAAGAAATGGCTTCCTGGTTTCTACGTCTCTCTGTTTTGTTTTGTTTTGTTTTTTTTTTTAAGTAAGATATTGTCAGAATTTTAGATGGTGCAAACAGGGGCAAGGTAACATATTTATTTTTAATAAGGAGGAGATGCAGATTGATATAGTCATCAGCATTATGCATGGAATAATCCTGTTTAAAAACACACACACACACACACACACAACACCTCAGGTAGAATGTGTATGTGGGACAGGCAAGAATAGGAAGCCAGAATCTCAATGAGAGAGAAGGGCAGGCCAAAAAAAAAAAAATCTTTATTTAAAAAATAAATACACGTGAATGCCTTTTTAAACAAGTTTTGGTAGAGTGCAAGTCAAGCCAAGGTTTTTCTCTAGTCAGGGACTAGATTTATCCAGCTCTCCATCTGTCAAAATTATATTATAGACGACACATATGCATAGATACAAGACCACTGATTTTCATATATATTAAAACCCAAAAGTACTGCAGGATATGAAAACCTACAGACTGTTAAGCCAAAGGCTTACACCTAGAACTTTTATTCTCCCACTGTGTTTTAAATCTCTTATCTTTTTGACCTATATTCAAGAAAAGTGGACATACTCAGTAAAATTAAAGGTATTTAGAAAAAATTAAATAGAAACTTAGCAGAAGTTATAAAATGAAGGAAGGTATCCTTTTCCTACATTGTTGCAACTGCTTCTATGAGGGAATCTATCCAAAACAAAATATAGGAAATATATTTAAGATGCAACTGAGGACAGCTTTATTATCAAACAAGCATAGTTGATACTTGTAAAAGAAAAAATGGGATTAAAGGAATGTGTGGCTTGCTGAGATGACTCACAGAACTCTGTGTCCATGTGACCCCAAGAGCAGCTTTGTGATAAATCATACATTTCTTAAACCCTCAAATGAGAAACAAAGAGATACATGTAATTTTACTGGTTTTACACTGCATTTCTAAAGTATATTAAAGAGGAGAGAATTTCTACCTCCCATTTAACCTGGACAAATCAAATCTATTCATTTTTCTGATATGTTAGTTACAAGCAGATTTTCAGGTAGAAGGCCTTGGTTGTTCATATTAGCAAGTGGATTTTTACACTAGACTTTATTGTTTTTCTTATTCCTGTAAATAAAATAATAAAATTGTATCCTGCTATGAAATTTGTTCAAAAATCTTGTTATTGAGTAGCATGATTTCAATGTGTTATTAAAAACACAGACAGTAAGTAGTTCAAAATATTCATGCCAATATTCACTTAAATTTTTATGTACAGACCATGATAACTTTTTATTTTAAAAGTAATTTCCAAAGTAAATTGTACAAAAAATGGATTTTTGCTTTAATAATAACTGGTCTACAGCAGATAATTTCTATTATGTTTTAATACTCACAACACAAAAGGAAACAACAGCTAACCTTTACTTATATCAAACTTTGTATATCTACGACAGGAGTTCAGTTTCTCTAAAATCTCAAATTATAATCCACACCATATCAAAGATCATGTAAGTACCCAACGGGCAATCCTTAAACAGAAGTTCAGTTCAACCTTTATTGTCTGTATTTATATTTGAATTTGGTAAACCAGTTTTCCTTTCTGGAAATGCTATAACAACATAGTCTTTTTGTCTGTAGATTTTAGTATGATTTTATATCCAATAAAGAAACCAGAAAAAATATTTTTTATGAATTTTTCCTACTCATTTAGTAAAATATATTTCAAGTTGCCACAAATTTTATGATAATAGTGTTGTCATTTATTGAAGGAAGGAAGGAAGGAAGGAAGGAAGGAAGGAGGGAATGAGAGAGAGGAGAGGGAAGAAGGAAAGGAGGAGGTAAGGATGGAAGAAAGAAGGAGGGAGAGAAGGGTGGGACAGAGGAGGGGAGAGATGAATGGGGAGAGAGAGAGACAGAGAGAGAGAGACAGAGAGAGAGAGAGAGAGAGAGAGAGAGGAGGAAGGAAAGAAGTAAGAAGAAACCAAACTAGAAGAAACCTTAAATAGATGTGTTTTAACATAATATATGTACTTTGGGAATTTCATCTCCATATGCCAAATCATACCATTCTCTTCTCCCAAGTACACTCCTCAAAGTCCACCAAGAGCCTGAAAATCCTGACGTTCTGCCTTTGTCTATACAAGCACATTAGCCCAGTCTGTATGAGACTCAGGACTGTACGACCCATTTTATTGCCTAGCATGGAAAATTGCTGTCAAAATTGATGAAACTGGTGTCTTTTGAGCTGTAATGTACTTGGCATATGTCACTGGCAATGTTTCCCAGTAGCTCACCCAGGCATCAAACAAACATTTTTATTCTTTTCCTATTGACTAACAATAAATTGATCCACTTTAGATTTTACAAGTTTCAACTCAGAGACTCAAGGAAATGATCCCCAAAGAAGCAACCAACATCGGAATCAAATTGAGGTGTACAATGAGATTGAGACTGCGTCTTCACTGAGCTAATTCTCCCAGAATCCACTGTTCATCTCATCACTCCTTATAAAATACAGAAGCCTTAATTGGTCTGTGCTTCTCCAACATGTTTTTAATGAAAACGCAGCACATAACTCTTAGTTTGTTGGCTGCCAGAGCCCAATTTACAAAAGTGGGAGTGCGAGATAAGAAAAGAGTACATCTGCAGAGCAGGCTGTGCAATGAATCACACGCTGCCAGAGTTGAGTAGAATATAATTGAGTCCAACATCTCTGAGCACTTTCACCATAATTAATGATAATCTGTAACAGAGGAATCTGAGATTCCAGTTCAGAGAACTGTTTAATTAGGCCAAGTAATGAAAGCAGAAGCAGTACAAGAATATGGCCTGTCTCATGATTAATGATTCATGCTACTGCACACAAAAGTGCCGCACCGTTAACTCTCACGGATGCAGCATCTCTCTGGCATTTACAAAATAGTGAAATGCATGCATTTTTGTATTTTAAAGATGTAACTGGCAGTATCCTTTTCTGAGCTATTTACATGATAAATATGGTTCCAAAGGTAACTGTCTTCCTCACAGATTCTTTGCTCTGGGGTACTTAAAGATAAATATCTGCCTTTACAGTAGAAAGAAGGTAAGAGCAATTCTACCTCAGGGTAATTAACACTTACACTTTTCATATTAGCTAACCATATTTTATCTCTTGTTTAGGAAAAATGGGTCTTTTATTAATCAAATCATCGAAATTAATAATTTGGTTTTTCATCAGTAAAACAGTAAAGAAAAACAGTAAAGAATCGAATGGAAGGGGTAGAAAAAGAAAGTATACTGGATACCTTATTTTGATAGGTCAGTGAACAATTGTTCAATTTTACCTTGAGTTTGAATTAAAAGTATGGGCAGAAGACAAAAACAGCTTGCCTGAGGACTTATCTTACAAGCCAGCAAAATATATAGGTTGAATGCTATTAGTTGGCTTTCTAATAAAATCCTTAATCAGAGGGATTCTAGAATTACATATTACAGATGTAACACCCTTAATAAAACATATATAACAAATTGTGCATAGGTTATTAAAATAAATACTGTGTTGTTTTCAGTGCTGTTGCTTAAGTTTCTGTGTTTTAGCACGCTCAAGATACCCCTTAATGTGAAGGGTAACTTTATCTACTACAAGGACCAGTAAAAGAAGAAAGGTCTCTGGGTGCTTAGTCAAATCCAAAACATAACACATTTGTGACATTCACATACCTCCTGTGGGCCCTATAAGTCATAGAATATCACAGATAATGTTCCTATAAGATTGGCAGGACAATTTAATCCATACCACCTCAGAAAAGATCCTATAAAGGTTTCAAACTCTTCAGGGAGTCCAAAGGAAGGCTCATACCCTCACACATTCACCCACTAGAATGACTTGATCTTGTCTGTGAACTGCGTGGAAAATTAACACAACAGTAGAATGTGTATGGGCAACTTTATGAACCAAAGAGCACCATGCTTTGTCCCAAGATTTCAAGTATGTTTTCCATATATTAAAGCTGTCATTTAATTGCTATATATACTTGCAAAGCCAAACCTTTAAGTTGCTGATAATGTTTTTGTAAGAATAAATGAATTTCTTTGCTTTCCTGCATAAACATTCAAAGAAACAATTCCATTTATACATAGAATGACACATATGTTACTATAACAATAGTGTATGGAATCCCCTTAGTATTCCTGCATCTTATATGGGAAATAGCAAGTTACTTTTGAAAAAGTTTTAACCACAAAACTACAAAGGAATTTAAATTAGTCTTTATCAACTTTGATTTTTATATAATAGTATATAAATAATATCCGACTATACAGTAGAACAACTCATGACTTTTTGGCTACAAAAAAATGTTGTGGTTTTAGTATAAATACTTTGTCCCCAGCTAGTGGTGCTGTTTGGGGAGGTTCTGTTATCTGTAAAGGTAAACCCTTGCTGGAGGAAGTTCGTTAACAAGAGTGTGTTTTAAGGCTCAATAGCCTGATCCCTGTTATTCTCTTTCCATGTAAATGTGATAATGTGAACAACCAGCTTCCAATTCTGCCATCTTCTCTTCCATTGTTGGTCTTTCATGACATTATGGATGCTATTCCTCTGAAACTCTACACTAAAATATGCATCTCCCTTGTTTTTATTAATGTCAGAAATAGGTAAGAAACTAATACAGAAATCAATGCACTTCAGGAAGAATCCTGACATAGGATTTTGAATTTTTATCCTTCCTTGGCTAGCAATGTGAGGCAAGATATTTTGATATGCTGCTAGGTTTAGAATTATAAATTTAAGTCATTCACATGATGGTGAGCACAGTCCAACATACAGTTTTGCCAGTATATATTGAATATTGAATTTTTCATCTCATCATGTCTGTGAATATCCATCTTTCTGTGCATACAAGGTATTCAGCATTTTATTTTTAATGAATAAGTCTTTTGCGAAATGATTTTGCACAATCATAGGCTCATTGTCAGTCACCTGAGCACATTTAAGAAAGGCTTTCTTAAATGTTGACATTTGCTAGAACAGGTATACCAAATACTTTTTTAAAAAATGGTATTTTCAATTTAAAATTTGCTTCCTAAGGTGTTATTTGTTGTAAGTCAAGGGTCATCTGCATAAACTAGTAGTCCAAATTATATACACAAAAATATCAAAAGTATCTTATTGTATCATAATAATGATTACCCCATAAAACGTGTAACAGATGTGTTTCCAATACAAAAGACTAGAGATATGATACAGCTTCCAAAATATCATCAAGTTGTCAACCTTCTGTTTCTGAATTTCTTAACCCATCAGGTCTCAGGCTATCCAAGAAAGATATTCAAGTATGAGCTAGGCGTCACACACAAAGCAGTTAAAAACGAGGGGGGAATGATTTGTCCCGTCTGACATATTCTAGAAGTCTGATCTGGTATCATTCTAGATGTTAATGACATCTGGGCAGCATAGATTTTAATCTGGATAGGAATTGATAAAACTGAAAATTAGATATCTTCACCAATAAAAATGAGAACTGAAACTTGGAAGTCCTACAATACAGAGGCATGCTGGCATACTATAGCTACGTGATTTTCAGCAAGCAGCAACAATATTCCCTAGAGATGGAGCTACCTCTGTGAAGTTGTGCTGGAAAAGCTGAAATGCATATACAGAAAACTGAAACAAAACTTGTATCTCTCTCTCTGTCTGTCTCTCTGTCTCTGTCTCTGTCTCTGTCTCTGTCTCTGTCTCTGTCTCTGTCTGTCTGTCTGTCTGTCTGTCTCTCTCTCTCTCTCTCAACAGAATTCAACTACAATTTAAGCAACGGTCTAAGTCTAAGACCTAAAATTCTGATTAAAAAATCTTATCTTGGTAGAGTAGAATTATATTGAAAGGTGTTCAAAGAAATTATGGAGAAAGTTCTAAAATATTTAGAAATTGGACAACCTCCTAATTTAAAAAATGGGTCATAGAAAAGTAGGTTGCATAAAAGTGGAAAGCATTTTAAATTTAATTAATTAAAATCCCATACCACAGTGTATAGATGATAACTAAATCATCTTATAAAATATGATTAAATTGTTATCATGTTAAGTTGTAAAAACTGACTTCAATTAATTTTACTTTTTTTTTATTACGTATTTTCTTCAATTACATTTCCAATGCTATCCCAAAAGTCCTCTCCCCACTCCCCTACCCACCCATTCCCATTTTTGGCCCTGGCATTCCCCTGTACTGGGGCATATAACGTTTGCCTGACCAATGGGCCTCTCTTTCCAGTGATGGCGGACTAGGTCATTTTTTGATACATATGCAGCTAGAGTCAAGAGCTCTGGGGTACTGGTTAGTTCATAACGTTGTTCCTCCGATAGGGTTGCAGATCTCTTTAGCTCCTTGGATACTTTCTCTAGCTCCTCCATTGGGGGGCCCTGTGATCCATCCAATAGTTGACTGTGAGCATCCACTTCTGTGTTTGCTAGGCCCCGGCCTAGTCTCAAAAGGGACAGCTATATCACCGTCCTTGCAACAAAGGCTTGCTAGTGTATGCAATGGTGTCATCACTTGGAGGCTAATTATGGGATGGATCCCTGGATATGGCAGTCTCCAGATGGACCATCCTTTTGTCTCAGCTCCAAACTTTGTCTCTGTAACTCCTTCCATGGGTGATTGCTTCCAATTCTAAGAATGAGCAAAGTGTCCACACTTTTGTCTTCGTTCTTCTTCAGTTTCATATGTTTTACATATTGTACATTATATCTCGCTATACTAAGTTTCTGGGTTAATATCCACTTATCAGTGAGTACATTTCATTTGAGTTCTTTTGTGATTGGGTTACCTCACTCAGGATGATGCCCTCCAGGTCCAACCATTTGCCTAGGAATTTCGTGAATTCATTCTTTTTAATAGCTGAGTAGTACTCCATTGTGTAAATGTACCACATTTTTTTGTATCCATTGCTCTGTTGAGGGACATCTGGGTTCTTTCCAGCTTCTGGCTATTATAAATAAGGCTGCTATGAACATAGTGGAGCATGTGTCCTTCTTACTGGTTGGGACATCTTCTGGATATATGCCCAGGAGAGGTATTGCAGGATCCTCTGGTAGTACTATGTCCAATTTTCGGAGGAACCGCCAGACTGATTTCCAGAGTGGTTGTACAAGCTTGCAATCCCACCAACAATGGAGGAGTGTTCCTCTTTCTCCACATCCTTGCCAGCATCTGCTGTCACCTGAATTTTTGATCTTAGACATTCTGACTGGTGTGAGATGGAATCTCAGGGTTGTTTTGATTTGCATTTCTCTGATGATTAAGGATGTTGAACATTTTTTCAGGTGTTTCTCAGCCTTTCGGTATTCCTCAGGTGAGAATTCTTAGTTCAGCTCTGAGCCCCATCTTTTAAGGGGGCTATTTGATTTTCTGGAGTCCACCCTCTTGAGTTCTTTATATATATTGGATATTAGTCTCCTATCTGATTTAAGATCTGACTTCAATTATTAAATTAAACTTTATAATCGTTTAAAATCAGATATATGTAATTGTGACAATGTTTTACAATATGGGACAAAAATAGTATGGTAAATCAATTACATATAAAAATAACATAAACCATGTTTATAAATCCCAAACAATAAATCTGAAAAGAAAGGAGAAATACTAATACATTTAATTTATATAATAAAAGAAATAATAAATCTATTGATTATCAAGACTGATGGAAGAAACATATCCCTGTGTTAGTTCTCTGAGCCCTGGTCTTGCAGATATGTAACATAATGCACCAAACTTGTTATGAGTGGCCCACAGCAGAGACACAGAGAAAGGGAATTATCCTTGCCAAACCTACCAGGTGAGTGGCTTATGTGTGGCCAAAAGGAGTGAAAAAGATAGTCTGTATGCTGTGAGTTGTCCCACAAGCTTACCAAACAGGAAAGAATACTCAGGTATCAGGGGCTTTCTTTTGGGCTCTTGGGTAAGCCATCTTAGACAGAGCTGAAGCATTCTGCTGATCCAATCTAGAAACTCTTTCCCTAACTCTACTTATCTACTTCCTTTCTTCTCTAGCACATTAGAGTACTAAAGCTGAATATGTAATAAACTTTAAAAGAAAAACTAAAAGAAGACTCTGAAGATAATGATGGCAAGGAACTTCTGAACTTTGAAGTTTCCTGCTATTTATTCCAAACAAATGCAAATCTGAGGAACTAGGAGAACATTGTAAGATCCATGAACAAGGACCAATAGAAAGACTCCTTTCATATATATTATTTTTACAATGTTCAGTATAACAATATAGAGTTTGAAAACCACCTAATTTAGTTTTCTATAAGACTGCCATTCTCCAGAAGTTATCTGGTATATTTACAGAGGAGAGTGGGTTGTTTAAAGATATTGGCCTCAGTAAATAATTTCTATTCTTTCTCACTCCTTAATGGTTTCTTTGATTTAAGACAGACCCCAAGGTAGTCTGTCATGTTTGCTATTTATGGCCCCACTTATAGTATGTATTGTAAAACTATCTTTTATTCACCAGATGTAACATTGTATTGGAAGCTTACTGCTGGATTAGCTCACACTTTCTAGTTCTTTCTGAACTCTGCCTGACTGGTTAAACTCAGCTGTGCTGGCTCAAAACTTCTTTCTCTCCAAGCTGACTGATCCAATCTGGCCTCTCTCTCCGCTTCCTACTGAAATTTTCTGCATAGCCTCAAACTAACTCTGCCAATCTGTTCTAATCTTCTGGCTCCTTCACATACTCTGGCTCATTTTGTCCCCACCTGCAACATGTCTGTACCCCCCCCCCCTCAGATGTTCCCTTAAGTTACCTCTCTTTCTGGTCTGTCCTTGTGAGAATTGGGTATATGCTATCTCTGATTCATTCTGTGAAACCTTTCTCTGATTCCCCACTTTGTCTGGGCCTTAATTAGATGTCACTTTCAAAATGTTTTTTCCCTCTACAAACTTACTTTACCTTCATTGTTTGGGATTAAAGATATGTACTAAGGGTGTGTCTATATACCAGCCAGAGGTATTACCTGTGTCAAATCCTTGTCAGAGAAGGCATGCTGCTGAAGTAAAATCCCTCTACAATGTATCATTGCAAATTCCATCTTAATTAGCCACATGTGGCTGCCTTTACAGTTTATACTCAAACAAAACTCTCCACAGGTGATGGCAGCACTGGGAGTGCCTCAACATCATTTCCACCCTTAGAATCTTCTCCTGCAATGGAAATATGAACATGGTACATTAATGGAGCATATTATTGTCTCCCTTAGGACAAATGCAGTCCTCTTCACTGGTACTATTTGATCTTCATATTCATCTGCTCCTATTCATTCTCCTTACAATTTTGTAGTGTCCCATAAATTAAAGTACAGTTGGGTCAGTATTCACTAAAGACCGATTCTTTCCAATAATTCTACAGGTCAATGTCAGTCCTCCAGTAGATATATATGTACTTCCCAACAATTGCAGCCATTCCAAAAGATAGAGTCTGGGATAGTTAGCACCCTAGATTCCCATTCTGCAGACCAAGTGATACAGCAAGGATCACCTGTATCTCACTGTATTCTGCCCTCTTCTTTCTTTAGTGGACTTGTGATCAGGTCTTGAGCTTTTCAAAGGCTTATGGATAAAGGTTCCATTTTTCCATCAGATTTTTGCTAAGAAACTCTATTTGATATACTTCTTGTGACATTTCTTTTGGGTGACATGGATAGGCTGTTCTGCCTGGCTTTCTCATCTGTTTGCTTTAATAGTTTAAGAATCTGATTTACATGTCAGTCTAAGTCACTGAGATCTGCCAAGTCCTCTCTTACATCATAAAGGTCAAAACCACATTGCACTCAGCAAACACACAAATGCCCCTTATTCATCTTATGGTTTCTGCTGGATCAGTATTTCTTGTAACTGTCCTGAAAACTTGACAAACCACATAGCATCTCATGTCTTGATTCTGTCAGCAATGACTGTGCTTCTTTCAGTTGTCTCAGTTGCCAATATACATAGACCTAGAGATACCAAGTGTCTTTATTTGTTCCTATGAGCCAGTCCATCAGAAGATTTATTCACCTCACATTGCCTTGGGTTATGCAGCCTTTGTCTTTCTCAAGAAAAGATAGTAGTGACATTTTTATATTCCTATGTTTCAATAACTTTCAAACTGATACTATCTGCCCTCATATCCTACAGCTTGACAACCCAAGCCAGAGGATTTATCTCACTATTTCCCTAAAATGATTCTCAAATCAGATACTTCTGAGACAGTATCTTCCTTGACTAGAATGGCTTATTTTGCTAGGCTACTTGTAAATGCCACAATACTCATCTTCATGCTAAGCCATGGAATTTTCCTTCATCTGCATTGAAGTTCTAAACTAACTCTTCCCATGGCTCCTAGGAGGAACTAGTTAACACAAATGTAACTTATACTTTTCCCTTTTCACTCTTATGGCACAATCTAATAAAGCAGCAAGCTAGTATATTTACGCCATGATTTCTTTTTATCCTGTTTACCCAATAAACCAGAAGCTAATGTGGAAGACGCTAGAAGGCATATTCCTTTTCTGTTTTAATTCCTCTTTTACATGAGCAAATCCCTTTGGCTATCTTGGCCAAATTTGCACATGCTATTAGGCATAGCAGCAGCCAGACACAACCTTCAACTTAACACCAATTTAATCCTATTTTGCTACTCCCAGGACTCCAATTCACTCTCTAGTTCCTCATTTGTAAAAGAAACCTCTTGTCAAGAAAACACATGCTTCCATATCATATGGTCACCCTAGGAGTCTTTTCTCAGCCTACTTCCTCATGTCTTAATATCCAAATCAAGTCACATACAACCACTATCATAACAAGAAATCACACGCCACACACAACTTAGAGGAGAACTTCTGTGTAGATATCATCCTTGTGAATGCTCCACACTTAATCAGTGCACACCTGGCTATCCATTGCCAGAATCTTCCAATTGCACCTCCCAAAGTCACCTTTGGTCCCATCTTGCCACCAGTTGTGCTCAGTATTAATGTTTTCCTTAAAAAAAAAAAAAAGTGAGCAAAAGGGCATCATGACAGATCACTGTGCAAACTCCACCAAAGCCCAAGTTGATGAGGCATTGAGTTTATTGGGCTTACAGAGCATAGGTGTGAGTTGACTGACAGGTTTATAGGTAACTGAAAGGCAACTGCATCATTGAAAAGTCCTTTCTGGTATTGGGGTTGACTCACAAATACTCCATCCCTGGAAATCTATGCACAATGTACAGCCAATTCGGATGGTCTGAGAAGCTCCTCAGTACAGCAATTCTTATTGCTGTTATAACTCTGGTTCAAATGACTCTCCTAAGTTTCAATATTTGTAAAATATCTATAAATGTTTTTTAGTCTTACAAGTTTCCTCACCCCTGCAGGCGATAATGTTTCATTTCAGAGGAAGTTACTACATATTTCTTCAAATTAATATCAATGTCAGATCTTCTATTAGATTATACTCCTTTTGAGGAAAAGAATAATGTACTTATTTTTCATGGTAGCTTTGTACTTATTAGGCTTATAATGATTCGAATGAATTTGGAATACAAGAACATGATCAATGCTGAGAAGACATTTATACTATTAGCTCACTAATGCAGTGAAACAGGCTTATAATTACATATACACCCCTGTTTTAATATGTTTCATTTACATTTTTAATATGATAGAATCATAAATAGGAAGGAAAATACAACATATATGCTTAGTAATTTTTCCTTACATTTTATGATTAAAATGTAATTATCTAATCAGTGGAAACTGGCATAATGAATAAGGTATGGCACACAAGTAGCAAGTGAATTTGTAATTCAATTAGTGCTTCTAAGATTTTAGAGAATATTTTCCAGCAATGAGTAACATAATCGAGACCTATCGTGTAATAACAATTTCACTTTAAGCTGGCATTTGTTCTCCATTATCTATTGTAAAATATGGCATTTTTATCAATTAAATTTATCTTTGATCAATGCATCCTGATAACTCACCCCATCTTTTGTATTACCCTTAGACTCCTTCATATATTCAGTGTTAATATTCATGTATTTTTTGTCTTGTTTTAGTTTGTGACACATTGAGTTTAGCCAAGTTAATCTGTGACTATGGGTCTGTAACTATTATTCAGTGTTTCTTGGGTGGTATACTAGTGAATGGACCCCTGAAGACAATGACCACCCATTCTCTTAGGAACCATCAGTAGTCAATAGTTGAGCAGGGAAGGGAAGGACTCCATGGGCTCCTAATACATCCATGACTATTTACATCCCAACATAGATAAAACCAGCTGCTATGAGTTCATGATTGCAATGGATGTAGCATTTCTAGCAAATAACATTTTTTTTTGTCCTTCTCTCTGTCTTCTTCATTTTATATCCATTTAACTCCCTATTTTGGGATGAAGCCTGAAGATTGTTGGTAAAAGTGTCCTATTTATGGCAGGACACTCATTCATCCAATATCCTCAGCACCATAAGTACTCATATCTAGGTATTGTCTATCCACTGTTTTAATGCAAAGGTGAAGTTTTAACATAATTATACATATAACTAAGTATGATAGGAGAGGAAAGAAACAAGAAAGAATGACTGATATATGTGTATTTAGGTTGATATTATTGATATGGTCATTTAGATTTTTTATCATTTCCTTCATTTATTTGTAGAAAATGCAGATAAATGATACAAATATACAAATATATACTTGCACCTGTCACCTTCTCTGATACTCTTATAAATCCATTGTTTTATTTCTGAATTCAAGGATTCTAGCAGTTTTTATTTTCTATAAGGTCATAAATTGAGCATTGCTTCAATAATAATTAAGATTAAATATTATATTCTATCTTCCTTTTCCTTTTTCTCTAAACATTAAGATCTATTGATTCTTGTATTAGATTGATGTGTGCCGGACATTTATCTTTAGGTTTCATGTACTCTACTGCTCCCTATTTCTCTCTCCCCCTGCACCCCCTTTTCTCAAAACATTTCCTGATTAGAATTTCCCTCTCACAACTACTCCAAGTCTCTCCCTACCTTCCCCCATCTATATCCATGGGTTTTTTGTCTCTCTTTAGAAAAAAAATAGGCTTCTAAAGGATAATACAATATGGTATAATTAATATAATATGATAAAATAAAAACTAACATTGAAAGAGAACAAAACAAACAGTAGGAATGGCACCGCTAAAAGGTTAAAAAAACAAAAACAGCAATAAAAATTCAAACAAACAAATCTTAGAAATTCTATAACAACACTAAATTGGAAGTTATAATGAGCATTCATGTGCATGTGCATGTGCACGTGCACACACACACACACACACACACACACACACACAGGACCTATAGGGTAAAATGATCTGAAAAAAATATATAAATATATATAATTTTAAAGTAAGGAGATATATGCTAGGTCAGCAGCATTGCACCCACATGCTATAGCATGCATGCCTCCCAGGAGGTCCACAGTAACCAAAGACACAGGTGAGAATCTCACCTAAATACCCATTGCAGCTGGGAAACCACAGAGCCCAGATGATGCAGACCATACTATCCTGCAGCTACACCTACCTTCCAAAAGACTTCTTACCAGGGCCAGATCAGCTACCTGCACAAGCTATATCTTGTGTGCCTCCCAAGAGGTCCACACTAACCAGAGACAGATCCTGTATACCTCCCAGGAGGCCTACAGTAACCACAACCCAGAATTGCTCTAACCATAGACACAGAGACCCTACTTAGAGACAGCACTGCCTGCCTCCAAGGAGACCTTCTCTAACACAGGTCTCAGAGCTCCACCTGCCATCAAGGAAGCTGGCTCAATTCAGAGACTCCCATAGCAGTTAATACTAGAGATACCTACATGCCAGAGGCAAGCACAAGACCAAAAGCAACATAACCTAATGCAATTTGGCACCACCAGAAACTAGTTCATTTACTCCAGCAAGCCCTGGATGCCCTAACATGCCTGAAAAAGCCAGAAAGTGACCTAAAACCCAGTATCATGAAGATGATAGAGACATTTAAAGAGGATATAAAGAACTCCCTTAAAGAAATACAGGAAAATAGAATCAAGCAGGTGAAGACATTAAACAAAGTGGTCCAAGAATTAAAAACAGAAACAGAAACAATAAAGAAAACACAAAGGGAGGCAACCCTGGAAATGGGCAACTTAGGAATGAGATCAGAAGCTACAAGAACACAAGAGATTGAAGAGAGAATCTCAGGCTTAGAAGATACCATAGAAAATATTGGCATATCGGTCAAAGAAAATACAAAGTGTAAAAAGTTCCTAATCCCAAATATCCAGGAAATTCAGGGCACGATGAAAAAGTCAAACCTAATACTAATAGAAATAGAAGAGGTAGAAAAATCCCAGCACAATGGGGTAAGAACAAAACTTCAACAAAATCGTAGAAGAAAACTTTCCTAACTTAAAGGAAGAGATGGCTATAAATGCACAAGAAGCCTACAGAACAACAAAAATATTGAACCAGAAAAGAAATTCCTCTGTCACATAATAATCTAAACTCTAAATACACAGAACCAAAAATGTTAAAGGCTGTAAGGTGTAAAAGCCAAGGAACATATGAAGGCAGATCTATCAGAACTATACCAGATTTCTCAACAGACACTCTAAAAGCCAGAAGATCCTGGACAGATGTTACCCAGACCCTAAAAAACATAAATGCAAGTCCAAGACACTATAACCAGCAAAACTCTCAATCGCCATAGATGGAGAAAACAAGATATTCCATGAAAAAAAAACAAAAACAAAACAAATTTAAACAATATCTTTCTAAAAAATCCATCCCTACAGAGGATTCTGGAAGGAAATCTCCAACACAAAAAGGATAACTCCACCCAAGAAAACACAAGAAATTAAACATTTCTAAAGAAGTGAACAATATACACATAGTACAACCTTCAGCAGCAACAACAACAACAACAAAACAGGAACTAACAATCATCTGTCTTTAATATCTCTCAACATCAATAAACTCAACTCCCAATAAAAAGAGACAAGTTAACAGACTGGATATGTAAACAAGATCCAGTATTTTGCTTTCAGAAAGGAAACAAACCTCAGTGACAAAGACAGATACTACCATAGAGTAAACAACTAGAAAAAAAATTTTTTTTCAAGCAAAGGGACCCAAGAAACAAGCTGGAGTTGCCATACTAATATCCAATAAAATTGACTTTCAACAAAAAGTTATCAATTGAGATGGGGAAGGACATTTGACAGTTGGCAAAGGAAAAATCTAGCAAGAGGAAGTCCCAATTCTAGACATCTATCACCCAAATGCAAGGACACTGACATTCATAAAAGAAACATTACTAAAGCTCAAAACACACATTGAATCTTACATAATAATAGTGGAAGACTTCCACATCCCACTCCCATCACTAGACAGGTCTTTGAAATAGAAACAGAAACTACACAGAGACACAGTGAAAATAGTAGAAGTTATAAACCAAATGACTATAATAGATATCTACAGAACATTTCACCCCAAAACAAGAGAATATACCTTCTCAGCACCTCCTAGAAATGTCTTCAAAACTGACCATATATTCAGACATTAAACAAGCCTCAACAGATACAAGAAGATTAAAATAATCTGATGCATTCTAATAGATCAACAGACAAGGCTAGACTTGAGAAACAACAATAACAGAAAGCATACACACTCCAGAAACTGAAGTATTTTCTGCTCAATGATAACTTGGTCATGAAAAAATGAATGAAAATGAAGTCAGAGCATACTCAAACTCATGGGACGTGATGAAAGCAGTGTTAAAAGGAAAATTCATAGCACTAAGTGTATTCATACAGAAAATGGAGCTATTCCATACTGGAATATTAATATTATACCTGAAAGCTCTAGAGCAGATGGAAGCAAACAAAGACAAGAAGAGTATAAGGCAGGAAATACTCAAACTTAAGACTGAAAGCAACCAGTTAGAAACAAAGAGAATGATACAAAAAATGAACAAAACCAAGAACTGGGTCCTTGAGGAAATCATCAAAATAGATAAAGCCTTATCCATAACAACAAAGGGCACAGAGAGAGTATCCAAATTAACAAAAGCCGAAATGAAAGAGGAAACATAACAGCAGAAACCAAGGAAATTAAAAAAAAAATCATCAGAACCTCCTGCAAAAGTCCAAACTCTACAAAACTGGAAAGCCTAAATGAAATGGAGTTTCATTTTTAGACAGATACAACTTACCAAAGCTGAATCAAGATAAGATAAACTGTCTAAACCTACCCCAAAGCCCAAAGGAAATATAAATAATCATTAAAAACCCCCCAAACAGAAAAAGCCCAGGGCCTGGTGGTTTTTTGTGCAGAATTCTGTCATACCTTCAAAGAAGAGCTAATACCAATACTCCACAAAATAGAAACAGAAGGAACACTACCAAATTCATTCTATGAAGCTACAATTACTCTGATACCTAAACCACACAAGGACCCAACAAAAAGAGAACATTAGACTAATTTTGCGTATGAATATTGATGCAAAAATAATGTGTAAAATTCTCTCAAACCAAATCCAAGAACACATCAAAACCATCATTCAACACGATTAAGTAGGTTCATCCCAGAGATGCAGGGATGGCTCAATATAAGAAAATCTATCAAAGTAATATACTATATAAAATACTCAAGGAAAAAAGCCACAACATTATCTAGTTAGATGCTAAAAAATCCTTTGACACACTACAACACCCCTTCATGTTAAAAGTCTTGAGGAGATCGGGTAATTGTGGCACATACCTAAACACAATAAAAACAAGGTGTAGCAAAGCAACAGCCAACATCAAAATAAATGGAGAGAAACTAGAAACAATCCAAATAAAATTAGGGAAACAAGGCTGCATACTCTGTATCTATTCAATATAGAACTCAAAGTTGTAGCTAGAGAAATTAGACAACAAAAAGAGATCAAGGAGATAGAAATTGGAAAGGAAGAAGTCAGGGTATTACTATTTGCAGATGATATGATAGAATATATAAGCAACCCCAAATATTCCATCACAGAATGCCTACATTTGAGAAACAACTTACAAAGTTACAGGATATAAAATTAACTCAAACAAATCAGTAGCCTTCTATACAAATGATAAACAGGCTGAGAAAGAAATTAGGGAAACAATACCATTCACGATAGCCACAAATAGTACAAAATATCTTGGTATAACTCTTATGAACCAAGTGAAAGATCTGTATGACAAGAACCTCAAATACCTGAAAAAAGAAGACCTCAGAAGATGGAAAGATCTCCCATGTTCATGGATAGGAAGGATTAATATAGTAAAAATGGCCATCTTGCCCAAAGCAATCTACAGATTCAATACAATCCCCATCAAGATTCCAGCTCAATTCTTCATAGAGTTAGATAGAGCAATTTGTAAATTCATTTGGAATAACAAAAATACAAAACAAAACAAAACAGGATAGTGAAAACTATTGTCAATAATAAAAGAACTTTTGGGGAATCACCATCCCTGACCTCAACTACAGAACAATAGTGATAAAAACTGCATGATATTGGTACAGAGACAGACAGAAAGATCAATATAATAGAATTGAAGACCTAGAAAGGAACCACATACCAGTTTTAATTACAGGAAAGATGACTATTGAGAGCCTGCAGGTGGAATCAGGCATCTGAATAATTATGAGCAGGCATTCTATTCAGAAAACTATAACAATTAAGAGAGAACAGACCCCAAATTAAGGCTGTAGGGCAAAGGCTGGAGCACGTGAAGAGATTCCTCAAATATCTTGAAGACAACATGATATTATGAAACAGGGAACCCTTATTTGGTGGTTTAGTCCCAGGGAGCTCTGGGGGTACTGGTTAGTTCATATTGTTGTTCCTTTTATGGGGCTGCAAACCCCTTCAGCTCCTTGAGCACTTTCTTTAGCTCCTTCATTGGGGACAGCTGTGAGCATCCACTTCTGTTTTTGTCAGGTACTGGCAGAGCTTCTCAGGAGACAGCTTTATCAGGCTCCTGTCAGCAAGCTTTTGTTGGCATACGCAATAGTGTCTGGGCTACCAGAAGATCCAACAATTCCACTCCTGGGCATATACTCAGAAGATGGTCCAACTTGTAATAAGGACATATGCTCCACTATGTTCATAGCAGCCTTATTTATAACAGCCAGAAGCTAGAAAGAACCCAGATGTCCCTCAACAGAAGAATGAATACAGAAAATGAGGTACATTTACACAATGGAGTACTACTCAGCTATTTAAAACAATGAATTTATAAAATTCTTAGACAAATGGATGGATCTGGAGGATATCATCCTAAGTGAGGTAACCTAATCACAAAAGAACACACATGGTATGCACTCACTGATAAGTGTATATTAGCCCAGAAGGAAGAACAAGTGTGGATACTTTGATGCTTCCTAGAAGGGGGAACAAAATACTCATTGAAGGAGTTACAGAGACAAAGTTCAGAGCAGAGACTGAATGAATAACCATCCAAAGACTGCCCCACCTGGGAATTCATCCCATAAACAACCAAAATGCATTATTTTTGTTCCCCTGTTCATGGCATCATGCAGGCAGGTAAGTAGGCATTGCAGCAGTGGCTGAGAGCTTACATTTGATACCCAATCATGAGGTAAAGAAAGGACAAGATTGTGAACCTGACATTGTGAGATATCTATCTATCTATCTATCTATCTATCTATCTATCCAATTTTTAAAAAAAAATTTCAATCTTTTTTTTTACAGTCTAATCATTATCCCTCTCTCAGTCTGTCCTCTCGATTTTTCTCATCCCATACCCCCTCCCTTGTCACCAAGAAGGGTATCCCAATTCCCCCCACCACCACACCAACAGGCCTACCTACTCCCTGGGCCTCAAGTCTCTAGAGGGTTAGGTGTATCTTCTCTCACTGAGGCCAGACCAGGCAGTCCTCTGGTGTATATGTGAAAGCTTCTGGTATATATGTGAAAGGGGCCTCACATGAGCTGGTGTATGCTGCCTGGTTGGCAGCTCAGTGTCAGAGATCTCTGAGGTTCAGGTTAGTTGAGTCTGCTGATCTTCTTATGGGGTTGCCCTCCTCCTCAGTGCCTTCCAGATTTTCCCTAATTCAACCACAGGCTTCTGCCCATTGGTTGGGTGTTTCTGCATCTGACTCTTTCTGCTGTTTGTTGGGTCTCTCAGAGGGCAGCCATGCTAGGCAATCTTTGTAAGGAAACCATAGCATCTGTAATAGTGTCAGGTCTTGGAGCCTCCCCTTGAGAAGGATCTCAATTTGGGCCTGTCACTGGACCTTCTTTCCCTCAGTCTCTTCTCCATTTTTGTCCCTGCAGTTGTTTTAGACAGCAACAATTCTGGGTCAGAGTTTTTGACTGTGGGATGGCAACCCCATCCCTCCACTTAATGCCCTGTCTTTCTACTGGAAGTGGATTCTACAAGTACCCTCTCCCCACTGTAGAGTACTTCTTTCAGGTCCCTTCCTTTGAGTCCTGAGAGTCCCTCACCTCCCAGGTCTCTGGTACATTCTAGAGGGTCCCATTCCCTACCTCCTGAGGTTGCCTGTTTCCATTCTTTCTGTTGGCCTTCAGGACTTTAGTCCTGTTACCCCCACCTAAAACCTGATCATGTTTCCCTTTTGCCCTCCCTATTCTCTCTCACACCCTGGTCCCTCCCTCACTGTGATTGCTTTTTTCTCCCTCCCAAATGGAATTGAGGTATTTCCACTTGGGCCATTCATCTTATTAACCTTTGTGAGTTTAGAGTATTCTGTGCTAGTGAGTATATACCATGCATTTCCTTTTGGATCTGAGTTACCCACCTGCCGCTGTGACATGGTGGAACATCTTTTTGGTATATACAACAAAGGTACATGTTCAACTATGTTCATAGCAACCTTATTTATAATAGCCAGAAGCTGGAAACAAACCAGATGTCCCTCAACAGAGGAATAGATTCAGAAAATGTGGTATATTTACACAATGGAGTACTACTCAGCTATTAAAAACAATGGCTTCATGAAATTCCCAGGCAAATGGACGGATCTGGAGGATATCATCCTGAGTGAGGTAACCCAATGACAAAAGAACACACATGGTGTACACTCAGTGATAAGTGGATATTAGCCAACCAACAAACAAACAAACAGAGCTCAGAATACCCATGATACAACTCAGGGACCATATGTAACCCAAGAATAAGGAAGACCAAAGTGTGGATGCTTCAGTCCTATTCAAGAAGCTAATCACCAAATAACCATGCAATCTAATTAAGAATGGGATATAGAACTAAGGGGAATTCACAACAGAGGAGTCTCGAATGACTGAGGAGCAGTTGAAATGTTCAAAGTCCTCTTTGATCAGGGGAATGCAAATCAAACTTACCCTGAGATTCCACCTTACACCAATCAGAATGGCTAAGATCAAAACCTCAGGTGACATTGGCTTTTGAAACCTCAAAACGTATTCCCAGGCATACAAACAAGGCCACACTTCCTATTCCTTCCTAAACAGTCTACCAACAGGGGAAAATAAAACAATTAAATACCTGAGCTTATGGAATTATTCTCATTCAAACTCCCACAACTATATTTCTATGTTTTCAGAATGTCTCTGTTTCATATTCTTCACACTATAAGTGGCAGCATCCTTACTATACAGAAGATCTAGATTCTGACTGTAGCAAGAGAATCACCATTGTGAACCAACAGTGTGAAGGAAGTCAATAGCACAGTTTTTTGTTTGTGTCATTCGTATTTGGTCTACAATCATCCATTTAATTATTTGCGGAGACTTCTTCAAAGATGCCTCTAGTGTACTTCTTTTGTACTCTGACATTGCATTTGAGTCATGGGATAATGTTATTGTCCTCACATATGGCAAAATAATTATATTTACAATTACATTTTCTTTGTGAGCCTTTTCATTACACGGGAAGAATTTCAGTATTTCTGCAAAAGCTGTTGTTACTTTGGAGGGTTTGGAAAGACAGACTGACAAAATAAAACATCTATCCCATTCCAGTATTGACTGACTTGCCTCTGGGTAGTTTATAATTCTATCAATGTAAGAGGGATAGTTACATTCAAATGTTACAGAGTAGGCCTTTGACCCTCACTAAGCTTCTATGTTTATTTGTGCCAAAGACAATATATAAGAACAGTTGTGTACCATAGAAATTGGGGTTCCATTCTAGGGGTTTTTATTCTTGTTTACTAAAGAATTTAAAAACTAGATCAGAAGGAAATCCCAGGACAATTTTTATTATCATTTTTAAAGTCAGCAGTTTCCTGAGGGAAAGAGGTAAAGAATAGAAACATGTGCCTTTTAAGTTAGGCATCGAAGTCACCTGATAGCTGGGAATGGGACTGCTCTTCAGTGAAACAGTGAGAAGGGCCAAGCCTTCAAGACAAACATCCTCCACATTTGGTCATTATTTGAAGCAAAACTAAAAATTAGCAAAAAAGAAAGTTACTCTTGAATTTAAACACAGAAACTCAGGCAGGTTTAGCAATGAAGATATGCAAACAATTGATTGAGGGAGGGGTTTCTGGGAGTAGAAAATTTTTATCTCATTAAAGAGATAATTATTATTCCCATTGCCTTAGCACATCTTCAGGTGAATAAGTTTTCCTGAGGGATATGCTCTTGGGCAGATGATTGACAGGCACAGTTGGATTAACTCTTAGGGGAAAGAACAATATTATATCATGTTATAATCTTTGTGGCAGATTAAAATGTCATGGTTCCACGTGGGGTCAGAAGTAGAATTCAGAATCCACTCTTCTTACCAGGAGAAAGGAGCTTTCCCTAATGGACTTCAACGAATCCTAGATATCTCTATCTCTATTTTTTTCATGTGGTATTTTAAATCCTAACAAGGGGCAATTACTAAGCTTCCCTTTCTATTGTTACCAGAGAAAATGAAAGGTGAGACTCTTAATGGCCTCCCAGCTGGCTAATGTCTGTCTGTGTGCATTAACAGTTTCAGATCTGAGGAAGTGTCTCAGACCAGGCAATGAGAGCTAGCAGAATTACAGGTACATGTTTTGACTTGGAAAATGTCTATGTCATTTTCTTCTCCCCCTCCATGTGTGTGTGTGTGTGTGTGTGTGTGTGTGTGTGTGTGTGCGCGCTCGCGCATGTTTGTGTGTGTGTGCATGATTGTGTGTATGTGTGTGTTTGTGTGTGTGTGAGAGAGAGAGAGACAGACAGACAGACAGACAGAGACAGAAAAAGACAAAGAAAGGCAAAGACAAAAACAAAGACAAAGACAAAGACAAAGACAAAGACAAAGACAAAGACAAAGACAAAGACAAAGACAAAAAGACAGAGAGAGTATTAAGTTGGTTTTACTCATTGAAAATTCTATCACAGTAGCCCTCTTATCACCTTCTTATCACCTTCTTTTTCATCCTATGTGGTTGGTATATCACTAGCCAATCCCTCCACTATGTAATAAAGCCAACCCCTTTTGGAAAAAATATAAATGGAGATATTGAGAAATCTAAAAGACTGTCTTGTTATTAAATGAAGTGAGTGAGAAATATGATATTAAGTTCAATAAATCTTTTTTACTACAAACTCTATAATTTTATCCACATTATATGTAATCTCCATAATATATATTCTATAAAACTCATATAATACAGAATACGTGAATAATATGGAACCATAGGAGGTATAAGGTTCAGGGCTAATCTCATGACTTTCTAGAAATTTGTCCTAAGATTTAGAAGAATCTAAATGGCTGGTTTTGTATGTCAAGTTGACACAAGCTGGTGTTATCACAGAGAAAGAAGTTTCAGTTGAGGAAATGCCCCCATGAGATCCATCTCTAAGGCATTTGCCTAATTAGTAATCAAGGTGGGGAAGGACCCTTGTGGGTGGTACCATCTCTGGGCTGGTAGTCTTGGGTTGTATAAGAAAGCAAGCTGAGCAAGACAGGGGAAGCAAGTCAGTAAGAAACATCCCTATATGGCCTGTGCATCAGCTCCTGCTTCCTGATGTGCTTGAGTTCCAGTCCTGACATCCTTTAGTGATGAACAGCAGCATGGAAGTATAAGCTGAATAAACCCTTTTTTCCCCAACTTGCTTCTTGGTCATGATGTCTGTGCAAGAATGGAAATGCTGGCTAAGACAAATTGGTACCAGGAATGGGGTATTCTTGTGACAACATGACCATGTTTTGGAGAGGACTCTGGAAGAACTTTGGAACGTTGGGCTAGAAGATCCATTCAGTGATAACAGGTATGTTCCAAGCATAGTAGCTTGGAACATAATGTTGAGAACAGTGCGGAAGATTGAGGCCTGGTTAGTGAAATTTCAGAGGGAAGATTAAAACTTTTTTTTTTTTTTTTGATTGTGAAGATTCTGTAGTTCTGGCTAGCTGGGGATGAAGAATCAGCTGTTGTTGTGTCTGGCCAGCGGCTCACATGTCTGGGTTCTAGTCTGGAAAGGCATCTTGGAAATGTGGAAGAGAAGAGGGAGCTAGGCAGATGAAAGAAAGATGTAGCTAAGACAGTCATTCTGATCAAAGCTCAATTTTTTATTTCCGACACTCAGTTATGAAGGAGGGGAAGGGGCCCAATTCCCGCCAAATAATCCTGGGGTCTAGTAGCAGGGTGACCATGTGTATGGCTCTGGAACAGCAAAGCGGCAAGCTCCAGCAGTGGGCGTGGCAGAATGATTGAGAGGCAAGCTCCAGCCCATGTAAACAATGAAACCTGAGCAAGCAGGTTTCAGGCTGGGGAGGGGAGGCTACAAGCTGTGATTAACAAGATACCAGAACTACTAAAGTGAAAACTTTGCATTACTGGGACTATTGATGCTATTTAGCTGGAGAGAAATTAGAGGTGATTAAGAAGAGACCAGCAAGACCAAGGGCCTGTCCTCCCATTGATGGCCGACTAGGCCATCCTCTGCTATATATGCAACTAGAGACACAGTTCTTCGGGATACTGATTAGTTCATATTGGTGATCCTCCTATAGGGTTGCCGACCCCTTTAGCTCCTTGGGTACTTTCTCTAGCTCCTTCTTTAGGGGCCCTATGTTCCATCCAATAGATGACTGTAAGTATCCACTTCTGTATTTGCCAGGCACTGGCATAGCCTCACAAGAGATAGCTATATGCCCCAATAAAAGGGAATACCAGGGACAGGAAGTGGGAGTGGGTAGGTTGAGGAGCAGGTCAGGGGGAGGGTATAGGGGACTTTCAGGATAGCATTTGAAATGTAAATGAAGAAAATATGTAATAAAAATGGAAAAAATGATTTCTATTAAAATTAAAGGTATTCAGGAAAAAAAAAAACAGCATCATTGAAGCAATAACTTCTAGGAAGTGTTTTCTGAGAGCACAAAGAGGCTGTGTTCCAGAGATAGCCAAGGTTGTACCTCGTACTGCAGCAGGACTCAGTAACGTGTAAGAGTCACCCAGGTGGTACTGGTTTTAAAGGCATGAAGGGGTCCTGAAGAGCAACTGAGACTTGGCACTGTGAGAGACCACAGAAGGTCATTAGTGAAGGTGTAGTCTCAGTTGCAATTGATGACCCAGGACTTGAAGGGATCCTGAAAAGGAGTTGAGGCTTGGCACCATGAAGAGAGACTAGGAGAGGCTATTGGTGAAGCCTAGTTACAGCAGAAGATGGCAGTGTTTAGGAGATGCCAGTACCATGAGAACAGCAGCAGTACCATCAAGAACAGCAGCAGCAGTGGAATACAGGCATCTGGAGCCTAGGAGAAAAGGTGTGTGATACAAAGGGTAGGGCTAGAGAAGTGACCCAAGACCTAGGAGGAGCCCAGAAGATCATGAGTTGCCCAGACATCAGATGGTTGAGTTTGATTTTGCTTTTGACTGTGACTGTGCCCTTATAGTTTTCCTTCTTGAAGGAAAAAGGTATTTTAGTGGAGCCCACAGTTAAGAGACTTTGAATTTTAAAAGATATTGGACATTTTAAAAGGATTGAACTTTTACTATGTAAATACTGTGGGACTTTTAAAGTTATTTAGATCTTGGGGATGAATAAGAAAGTAAGTGTTTAAGCTTAATAGTGATGTGTTTGTGTGTCTAGTTGACAAGGGGTCAATTGTACTGGCTGGTTCTTTGTGTCAACTTGACACAAGCTGGAGTTATCATGGAGAAAGAGTTTCAGTTGAGGAAATGTCTCTGTGAGATCCAGCTGTAAGGCATTTGCTTAATTAGTGATTTAGGCAGGGAGGGCCCCTAGTGGGTGGTACCTTCTCTGGGCTGTTAGTCTTGGGTTGTATAAGAAAGCAAGCTGAGCAAGTCAGAGGAAGCAAGCCAGTAGGAAACATCCCTCCATAGCCTGTGCATCAGCTCCTGCTTCCTGACCTGCTTGAGTTCCAGTCCTGACTTCTTTTAGTGATAAAAAAACAACATGGAAGTGTAAGCTGAATAAACCCTTTCCTCCCCAACTTTCTTCTTGGTCATGATATTTGTGCAGGAATAGAAACCCTGACTAAGACAATAGGTGATGTTTTATGATAATTTGGATGCTTGGTGGATTTAAATCTATCCTGTAACAGACTAGCTATTTGACTGAGGATATTTAAATGACAAGAATGAATATCTGCCATTAAAACCAAAGAGATAAAATATTTATCATCAGTGTGTTTTATCTACACATTTCAAATAAGCTTTTTGAGCTATCTTCCATATTTCATACAACTCTTATTAATGTTAATTGTAGTTCTTGCAATGAAGCTGCATTGTTTTTAAATTGTGCTGTAATGCAAACTTGGGTTTTTTTTTCTATTTGCTTTCATCTGTATTATACAAAGAGAAAATATTATATATGATGAAAGCATTATTAAATTATCTATTTATCTCAATACAGAAACAATGACAGGTCAAAGAAATGGTTTTACTCAAATACACCCAGGTGAAACAATGATTTTCATTAGGGTTACTTTCAGACTTATGGGCAAGATCAGCAGCTAAGGGAATATTTAAGAGAAATGTTAGCAAGGTCTGAGCATAGCATGGATAGTTTCTATCCCATTGCTTCCTCAAGAATTCATTGTTTTTGTAGAGTGGCATGACTAGGACAGGGGTTAACCCTTTACACTCTACAAACATTCTTCTGTCATCAGGGTACTTCCTCATCCCTGACTACTCCCACAGATGTGTTTCTGTACCTCCACAGGCATGATGGAGCTGCAGCTGACTTCTGTTGTTCTGAGCAGCCAAGGGCCAAAGGAGGTTTGCTAAGCTCTCACTTGATGCTACCAGTGTCTGGCAGTCTCTAGATCTGATCCCTATCTGCCACACTAGGTGGCAAAGTATACCAGGTGGTAAAGTGAGCAATATCCATTCCAGCACCTCCTTGTGGAAGAGAAATGTATACATTTCATTTAGGGATAGTAACTACCTACTCTTGGGATAAGCACCATCTTTTTCATTTGCACTCATCTATCATTTATTCCTTCATTAAACTTTTATTCAGGTGCTAAATTTTTTCCAAGTATCGGAAGCATGGAATTTGGCTTTCTGTCATTTTTTATTTTTTATTTTTTTAAACTCTAGAAAACACTAGATGTACATTTGGCCACAGTTGCTTTCAAGTGACTCAGACCGCCTCTTACACCTGTTTTTCTTAATCCATCTTCCTCTCTTGATTGTTTTTATCCATTTGTAAGCTGATTTATACTCCAGTTTGAATCACTCAGATTTGCCAGATGTTCTCCTACCTCATAATGGCTGTGTTTTACCACTGGGTTCAGTGAAGCCACTTGAGGTCCTTGTCAAATGAATGTTTTTCTTATCCCTCCTGCAGGCAAAGTTCTATCAGATCCAGTGAACTGGGCACCAAATATTGGGTGTTTTATGTCTCCTTTCCTCAGACATTCATGTTCTTTCTCTAATCAGTCACTCATATTCATGCAGATCTCCACTTTCAGGGGCTGACTTCATTCGTCTTGTATCACATTGTGCACATTGTGCAGCCTTGATCTAAAGAACAGTAGGCACGTCACTGTCTGTGCTTCCACAACACTTAGGCAGATCCTATCTGTCTCAGTGCACTAATCATGGAGTTGGAAAATGCTTTGTATTTCTTCTTTTATATATATCTATTTCTTCTTTAAAAGTTTGTACCATGGTGTCAGCGTTTGGAGGTTGATTATGGGATGGATCCCCATCCCCGGGTATGGCAGTCTCTAGATGGTCCAAGTGGATTCTCACAGTCAGCTATTGGATGGATCACAGGGCCCCCAATGGAGGAGCTAGAGAAAGTACCCAAGGAGCTAAAGGGATCTGCAACCCTATAGGTGGAACAATAATATAAACTAACCAGTACCCTCCAGAGGTCGAGTCTCTAGCTGCATATGTATCAGAAGATGGCCTAGTCAGCCATCAGTGGAAAGAGAGGCCCATTGGTCTTGCAAACTTTATGTGCCTCAGTACAGGGGAACGCCAGGACCAAGAAGTGGGAGTGGGTGGGTAGGGAAATGGGGGGGGGTATGGGGGACTTTTGGTATAGCATTGGAAATGTAAATGAAGAAAATACCTAATTTAAAAAAAAAGTCTGTACAAAGGTATAATATTAAATGATATTAGAGTTTCCTGTGTTAGGTTGTTATGAAGGCTTCTAATTATATTCTCTTATCATGGATTTTACCTTTTTCTTCATAAAAGATTGGTATCTTTTGTAATTTTGAACCTATTATCTCCTTCCCTGTCTGATTATTCCCATTGCTTCCAGCCTTTGAACTCCTGGAAGGTACTTATCAAGGGCCTTGTATGTATTTCTTAAACTTATTCTCACCAAATCTTAAGACAAGGCGTGATAGAATCTCCATCTCATGGTTTCTGTCTCACATTTTCTGCCTAGTCAGCCCTAACCTTGAGAACAGCACCAATATGTCAGCACATTCTTTCTGGAAATAATCCTGCCTCAGTTCCATGTCTTATTTTTCAGAGCAAGGATGACACAAAACAGTGTCACAGCCCATTTACAGTCTCATCCCATACATTCTACTTTTAAGAATTGTTGTCCATTTGGCCTTCCCCTGTACTTTTATAGTGAACCACACCATTCAAAGAGTCTTATTCTTTCACAAGACTTAGAAGAGGATGGTTATTCTGTATTCTTTTCATACGCACACTACCTTCAGATGGATAAATCTTGGTTGTATTGTCCTTTCCCATAGCAGGGACAATACAACCTCTACTGTATCAAGAAGACATTTAATTTCATATAATACAGCAGCCATACCAAGTTTGTCTCTATAGACTCTCCAATCTCAGATGGCTTAGCTTCAGTTCTGTGATCTATCATCCACAGCAGATACAAGGAAAACACTTTTCTCCAACTCATGTTTGATTTTGACAGAACCCACGTTTGGGCACCAAGTGTTCTGTGAACATTCCCCGAGATCAGCAAACATCTATTTACCTCAGACACAACACTAATGACAGAAAAAAGATAATTCTATCCATTCTACCTTGAAAGTATAATTATTTTAATTAAGGTTGCTGAGAAGAGCATGAGTAAGGAACACAGACAACTTAAGCATCTACACAAGTGAGGAAAAATTCTCTCCCCTTGCAACTATTAACTATATGAAAAAAATACATACTTAGGAAAATATATGCTCTCAGGTATCTCTTGCCCAAGCAACCATTAGCTGCCTGTAAGTATCTAAGAAAGTTGAGGCCTCCTGGTTCCACTCCACTAGTGAAAATTAACTATTTGTAAATCCTTTGGAAAGGGCTTGGTCTCCAGAAACCTCTTCCTATTATTACAGATGCTTAATTAACACAATCTTGTTCTGATCTCCTAGAGGTCATCTGACCTACTGAGGACAACAGCCATGCTATGTCTGCAGGTATCTTCCCATTACAGTCCACATCAATTCTATCACCTCTCTCTTCTCCACTCCTTATATAAATTGTAATGTAAACAGTCACTACATATGAGGTGAACAAAATGTAACTTTTTTCTAAATGTATTAACTCATCACATGAAGATTTGGAATAAGTAAATCTCACAAAATTTAGAGTCAAAATAATGGTGAATTTCAGGTAAACTTTTCATTCTGTTTACAACCCAAGGCAGTGTACAGAGCAATGTATATTAAGCAGAATTGCACAGTAATCTTGGACAGTAAGAGGAATCTGCAGGTGATTATGGAGTCTCTGTAAGGTTAACAAAAGATATTTGTATAAAGGAATGCAATAAACAGACAAGGATGAATGAGACCTATCACTGGAAATTTATGTGATATCATAAGAAATTTGTATTTTTTCTTATAGTGAGTAAGAATCAAGACCATGAATTCAAAACACAATTATATACATGTTCAAAATATCCAATAATATACAAATAATGAAAGAACAAATGAAACAAATGAAAAATGAGAAAAAAATAAATGAACAAAATAAATAAAGAAAATTAAGGCTATGAAAATAAATATAATTATTATAATATATAATGATATTATATATTATATGCCCATATATTTTATATAAAATATAAAGTCTATTGAAATTTTTAGATTTTAGATTTAGATTTTACATTCAAATTTAGGTTTCTATTAAATATAGGAAAAATCAAATATATACACACTTCTATATAATTATATTATTACAATACAATTCAGTAAGAAAGCAGAAACAGTGAAGAAAACTCAATCCAAAATATTCCATGAAATAAAAATGTCAGTTATTCTAATAAAAAGTTCGGTTAAAAGCTTCACCATTGGAATGGATCAAGTAGAAAACAGGGCTTGTTGACAAGGTAGAGTGTGTTACTCAGCAAAAGATTATAATACTATTTTGAGAAAAAGCATGAACAGAAAATGTATGATCCTTTGGATGATGTGAAAAGTTCAAGTCTATGAATTGTGGACAAAGGGAAAGAAATACAAGTCAAAGGCACAGAAAATATTATCAATGAAATTAGAAAAGAAGCCCAAATCTAAGGAGATACCACCCAATTGCAATATACATATAAAATATTAAATAGAAATGAAAATAAATCACTCATATAAATGATAACACTAAGTGTGAATGGATACGAACGAATATAAAATGCAATAATAGAGAATGACAAAGTCAATATAAAATCAGACCCATCAGTATAACAGCTAATTTTTTGTTGGAGATGTAGGAATTCAATAACCCTGGATGGATCTTGTACAGGTTACAAAAAAATCATAGAAAAAAGCCCAGACAACTATATTTAGCAAAGCTGCCTGTCATATTTGAAGTAGGAAAAAAAAAAAAAGCACTTTCTACAATAAAAACAAACTAAGTTAATTCAGGACTACCAAACCAAACCTACAGAGAATACCAGAAAGAATATTTCATATTAAAAATAAGAATAATCTACTTGGAAAAACAGATATGTCAGGGATTGAGGAAATTAAGCCTAAGAAAACAAATATCACAAAAGAAACAAAATTATGTTAATGGCTCAATAAAATAATTGCAAACTGGATTCCAGTTCACTTGTAACAAATTAATTATTATGAGCAAGTATCCTTTGTTCCAGAGACTCAACGATGGTTCAAAATGTGTAGATCAATAATTATACATTAAATAAATTGATTAAAAGACAGAAGTCATATGATTACCTTAGAAAACTCATAAAAGGTCTTTGAGAAAATCTAATATCTCTCATGGTAACATTCATAGAGAAGCTAGGGATGAAAAGAACATGCTTCAACATAGTAAAGGCTAAACGTGGTAAATCTACAGCCAACATCATGTCAAAGGAAGAAGATCAAACATCCCCTCTAGGGTCCTGAATATAATAAAGATGTTCACTCCCTCTACTCTTAAAAATATACAGATTGAAGTCTTAGCTAAAGCACATGGTCCCAGATAAATTTTTCTGAATGGGATTCTACTAGCACAGGAAGTAAAACCTCCAATTGACAAGTGGAGTATCATGAAACTTAAAAGTACCTTACAATAAAGGAAACTGTCAATCAAATAAAAAAGCATCACTTGGAAATGGAGAAAATCTTGCTGGCTGCACATCTGAGAGACGATTGATACCCAGAATACACAAAGAATTCATAACAAAACATTAAGAAAAAGAAAAAGAGAACAACCCAATCAAAAATGAACCATTGATTTGAACAGAGAACTCTCAACGTAAAGACTACACATGGCAATTAACACTTAAACAAATGTTTAATATCAGAAAAATAGATATTAAACTATAAGATTTCATTTCACCACAATCAGAGTGGCTGTCAGACATAAATGGAATGACAACAATGGTGGAAAATTTAGGAAAAGATGAACCCTTATATTTGGTAGGAGTACACACAGGTATAGCTTTGATGTAAATGAGTTCATGGTTGATCAAAAAAATTAAAAAAAAAAATCAAACTACTATTTGTCCCAGCTCTTCCACTACTGGGCATATGTTCCAAGGAATTTATGTTATACTTCAGAGCTACTTATCAAACTATGCTCATTGCTTATCTATTCACAATAGCTGTGAAATAGAATCATCCTATATGTCCATCCACAGATGAATGGGCAATAAAAATGTGGCATATATACATAATGAAATTTTATTCAGCTGTAGAGAAAAAACAGTTATGAAATTTGCAAGTAAATTGCTGAAACTAGAAAAGAATGACTGAGGTATTGTAAGCTTAGAAAGATAAATGTCATATGTTATCTGGAACACTTAGATCTTAGCTTCAAATCTTTAGATTTGTGTTTAACTTGTAATACTCACAGAACTGAAAAAAATAATTGAAAAGGACCATTAGAGTAGAGGCCCTTAAAGGACAGGGTTAGGGGGCAATAATGAATGAAGATTATAGGAAACCAGAAAGGATCAAGGGGGGAATTTTATCAAGAATGTGGAAAGTAAAAGATTATTAACTATAACTAAGGATGTATGAAATAAGTCACATAGAAACTTAAAATACTATAAATACTACGAGAAAGACAGAGACAGAGAGAGACAGACACACACACGAGGCAGAGAGAGAGAGAGAGAGAGAGAGAGAGAGAGAGAGAGAGAGAGAGAGAGATCTTGTATTTCTAGTGAATGTCGATCATGAAAGCCATGGATTACGAAACCAACTTTCCAGTGTCAGATGTCAAAAACTTTCTTAGGATTTACTGGACAGGGAGAGCCCAGAGGACCCCTCCAAACAATATAGTTTCTTTCTATTCTTCTTAGCTATCTACCAAAAACTGTCTGATACTATCAGATTGCTGAAGTGACCACACGAGTTGGTTAGAAGACATAGAGGAAGCATGCTGGAGCTCACCTGGAAACTTTCTTTCCCCGTGATAGATTTAGTAGCACAACCCCAAGGTGCTAGATACTCTGACAAGAAAGTAAATAAATCAACAGCCTTACCAAGCTGTGAATGCTATAGTCTATGCTATACCTGCCTTGCAAGGTGGTTTACTGGTCCAAGTGTATCATCACTGTCACTGGAGTAACAAAATGCCTTCACTTTGTATTTGAGAACTTCTCTAAAGGAACTCATAATTGGTTATGTAAGTATGATTGAAAATCTGTTGCTAAGAGGTCATTCTTTGGGCCTAGAAATGTAACGATTAATATTTACATAAATCTGCCAAACAGTTGGAAGAAGACTTCTAAGGAGGAAAGATTGTAGTAAGGGTAAGGAGAACATAATAAAGGACTGGGGACATAAAATCTGATTGGGCTTTATAAATTGTCTAAGAAAAAGCCCAAATATATAAAAGAAAATATTAATGAAAATCCAGTTGATAATGGTCTCTGAAAAGATTAATGATATTCTTCAACCAATTTTTTATTTTAATAAAGAGAAGTAAACACTAAACACACACACACGTACACAGACACACAGACACACACAGACACACACACACACACAGACACACACACATACACACACACACACACACAGCTAGATGGCCTGTATCTCTAATCCTTAACCTTGTGAAATAGGATGGGAAGTGAATACAGGAGAATTATCCAGAGGCTTACAGGTTAGCTGGCCTGAATACAGAGGAGTACTTAACATAGCAGAAACAATACAAAAGTACCTGCGTCACTAACGTGAAGAAAAGAAACAACTCCTAAAATTTTTGTTTCGACACACATTGTGGCACATGTATAAATCCACACACTAATCATACTACTAATGAATTAAAAAATGGAATGGAATTGGTACTATTTACTACAGTAAATATATATTACTGGAATATATTAAGAACTTCTACAAAATAACAATAATTAGTAATGATAGCAACACCAACATTGACAGCACAGCTCAATACAATTAACTGTATTAAGTAAAGCAGAGGACAGCCTTTTATTTTTCTCATTATTCAATATTTGTTTGACATTACAACATTTGTTTCACAATACAAAGACATAAAATTACTACTATTTTGGCTTTATAAATATACCTGAAATAATTAGAAACCTGTGAAAAGAAAACACAAATCATACAAATTAGTGTTTGTTGAGACTAATAATGTGCAGGAAAAATATTCATATTCAATAAATTAGCTCTAAGAACTAGAATCACATATAGAGGTAGGTCAGGGTATGTGCTTTCAACCTACCAGAGCCCCAGGACAGCAAACAACCACGGAAATGCAATCCTGAAGCCAAGCAATACTGAAACTGTAACGTATTCTAGTGTCAAAGATTGGGTTCACATGGTAAAAGGTTACTATGGGAAGTTGCCATTACTGGAGAGCAGGATTACTAGAAGCTGAGCTCATCACCTGACGGTAACTGCTGATTCTTGTACCCCTAAGTTTGAGGTCAGTAGATCCCTCTATCTTTGGTGCCAAAGGTTGCTAATTGATGACTTTACAGCAAGACTGAGAACTGAAATGCAGGGGAGAACTTAATTATTTTGGCTTCCTCCTTAAAGCAAGGTGTTTATTATTTAGCAAGCTTGGAAACCCTAGTTCATCTAAACAGATCTTGAGGCCATGTGTACTTCTCCGTACCTCAATGCACAATGTAATTGAAACATACACCACCCCAGTGTCACAGCAGTCTTGGGAATGTGGGAGGACCTGTGTACACAACTACCTGCTAAGTTAGACTTCGCCATAATTGGCTTCTGGTATACCAGAGAAAGAAGGAAAGATTCCTCTGTGGATATGTGACATCTGACTTTTCCTAATACAGCCTGGCCAATGGAAAAAAAAAAAAAAACTCGCAACTTTGATTCCTATATACTCCTTCTTCAGCCTACATTGGCTACCTCTAGTTTTAAAGGAGAGAGAATGAAGTGGCTTCAGATTCTAAGGGACAATTTTTGTCCCTTGTCTCCCCCATATTTCTCTCTATTTTACTTGTAAATTTTCTAGTTTTCTACACTTAATAAATATATATATGTGTGTGTGTGTATATACATGCATATATATATATGTGTGTGTGTGTGTGTGTGTGTGTGTGTGTATTTACATATGCACATGCATACATGTTTCCATGTATGTTTGTGTAGGTATAGGTGAGTATCTGTGAGAAAATGAATGGAAGAGAGCAGTTAATAATAAAGACCACAGATTAAAAGTGAAAATATGGAAGTCAATATACAAAGAGAGAGAGAGAGAGAGAGAGAGAGAGAGAGGAAGGAAGGAAGAAGGAAGGAAGGAAGGAAGGAAGGAAGGAAGGAAGAAAGGAAGAAAGGAGGAAGAAAGGAAGAAAGGAAAAGTAATCATGTGTTGCCATAAATAAATCTAATAAAGAATGTTTCCATTGTCCTACCATTTCTCCATCTGCCTTCATCAGACATGCTGATCCCTAATCATACAGATTGGATTGCCTTACTGTACCCCTCTTTACCTCCTGAGTCTTCAGTGGCACTCACAGACTCCCTGGCAGACGTCTGTTTTCCCACAATTCAGTCCACCTACATCAGACTTGGTGAATAGAAACCATATCACCTAAGGATACCCACCGGAGGCCTGCCACATCAGGCTCATCAAGGTTCAGTCCTCTCCCAGGATCTACTACAACAAGAACATCCAAGGACTAAAGCTATCCAATGGCTAAAGGCCCTTGGGAGAACACAGTTTACAAAAGTCAGGGCAATATAACACATGCAGAGCATAACTAGCCTATCACAGCAAGCCCTAACACAATATCCTAACACAATTTAAACATAAAAGAAAATGACCATAAATCCAACCCTATTAAGTGGATAGAAACCTTTAAAAAGGAAACAAATAAATCCCTTGAAGAAATGCAGAAAAATGGAATTAAAGAGGTGAAGAAAACAAGTAAAAGTGTTCAAGACACGGAAATAGAAATAAAAGCAATAAAAAAAAAAAACAAAAAACATGAGTTGAGAAAATCCTGAAGAGGGAAAACCTAAGAGAACAGGAACAACAGGTGCAAGCCTCTCCAACAGAAAAGAGATAGAAGAGTGAATCTCAGGTGTATAAGATAATTGATACTTTAGTCAAAGAAAATGTTACATCTCGAAAATTCAGGACACAAAACATCCAGGAAATCTATGAGATGCCATGAAAAGACCTAATCTAAGAATAATAGGAATAGAAGAATGTGAAGAATCCCAGCACTGAAGTCTAGAAAATATTTTCAATAAAATCATGTAAGAAAATGTGCCTAACTTAAAGAAACAGAGGTCTATAAATATACAGAAACTTATAGAACACCAATTAAACTGGACTAGGAAAAAAATAAAAATCTCCTGCCACATAATAATCAAAACACAAAATCTACAGAACAAAGAAAGAATATTAAAAGCAACAAGGGGAAACGTTCAGGTAACATACAAAGGATGACCTATCAGAACTACAATCCAACTTCTCAACAGAGACTATAAAAGCTAGAAGGACATGAACAGATATCTTGTAACTCCTAAAAAAAAAAAATCACAGCAAGACATCACAACAAACGGAGAAAATAAATATTTCAAGAAAATACAGATTTAAAAATTATCTATCTACAAATCCAGTTGTACAGGAAATGCTAGAAGGAAACTATATCCAAGAAAACATAGAATATAAGTAATGCAATACCAGCAAAAAGCAAGGGAAGTGTGTGTGTGTATGTGTGCGCATGTGTGCGCACACACACACATCACCAACATCAAAATAATTCCCATCAGGAATTAGCAATCATTAATATTTCTCAACATCAGTTGACTCAGTTCCCCCACATACAAAAAACCACAGGCTAACAGAATGTATATAAATGCAGAATTATCACTCTGCTGAAAACAAGAAACATTCCTCAGCAATAAAGGAACAACAACAAAAACCAAAACAACAACAACAACAACAAAACAATGCTTGCACATTGAAGCCCACACATTAATAGCAGGAGACCTCAACACCTCACTTTCATCAATCCACAGGTCATCCAGATGAAACCTAAATAGAAAATAATGAAACTAACCAATGTCATACATCAAATGGTCCTAAGAGACATCAAAAGAATAACTCACCAAAACACAAAAGAATATATCTTATTCTTAGCACCTCATGGGTTCTTCTCCCAAATTGATGACATAGTTGGTTATAAAGCAAGCCTGAAAAGATAGAAGAAAATTGGAATAATACCTTGAATGTTATCAAATCACCATTTATTAAAGCAGGACTTCAACAACAGAAACACCAGAAAGCCTACATACTAGTGGAAATTGAATAGGTCACTTGTCAATGATCTCTGTGTCAGTTAAGAAATAAAAAATAAAGACTTTGTAGAATTCAATAAAAATGAAGGCACACATATCTAAATTTATGGGATGAAGAAAGTAGTGCTAAGAGGAAAGTTCACAGGATTACGTGCCATCATAAAGACATTAAAAAGTTCTCATATCAGCAATCTAAAAGTATATATAAAAGCCCTAAAAGAAAAGAAGCAAACACATCAAGAGAAGTAGAAGGCACGAAATAATCAAAATCATGGCTGAAATTAACAATTAGAAACAAAGAAAACAATATAAAGAATCAACAAAACCAAAAGCTTGATCTTTGAGAAAATCAATGATATAGACAAACTCCTAGTCAATCTAATTAAAACATTGACAGACAATATCAAAATAAACAAAATCAGAAATGAAAATGGAGGCATAACAGAAAATGAGGAAGTCCAAAGAATCATTAGGTCTTACTATAAAAGCCTGTACTCAACAAAATTGGAAAATATTAAGGAAATAGATGATTTTCTAGACAGAAAGTGGTAATTTATCAAAGTTAAATCAAGATCATGCAAACTATTTGAACAGCACTATAAACCCCAAGGAAATTGAAGCAGTAATCGAGAGTCTCCCAACAATGATATCCCAGGACTAGATGGTTTTAGTACAGAATTCTACCAGACTTTTAAAGATATATTACCAATACTCCTCAAACTCACTCACAAAACAGAAACAGAAGGAATACTACCAAACTCATTCTATAAGGCCACAATCAACATGAAACTTAAACTACACAAAGACTCAAAAAAGAAAAATAATTTCAGACCAATTTCTAATATGAAGACTGATGCAAAAATACTCAATTGAATACTTGCAAACTGATTCCAAGAACACATCAAAAATATCATCCACCATGATCAAATAGGCTTCATCCCTGGGATGCAGGAATGGTTCACTATAAGAAAATCCATCAATATGATCCACCATATAAACAAACTGAAAGGAAAAAAACACATGACCACCTTAAAAGATAGACAGAGAGATGGTATTGATATTGATAGGTATAGTTATCCAAGTTCATGGCTACATCCCATAGTTACCTTTTTTCTGTAAACCCAGTCCCTATCACCAAAATGTTTTTTAGTTTCAGTGTGGTCTGCCTCTCAGGATTACCTACCTATGGCCATTTGCTCTCCTCAGGCTGTGGTAGATTGAACCCAAACTCCATAGCCTGTCTCTGTATATCTATCTATCTATCTATCTATCTATCTATCTATCTATCTATCTAGGAATAAAGATATAGAAGTAGAGTAATTAGATTAGTATATAGATGTTAGATAGTTAAATATAGAAATAGATACAGATGTAGATTAGATAGAGATGATAAAGAGATGATATATGAAAGATAAGTATATATACATAGGCATAGACATAGATATAGATATCAATAGAGAGATAGATAAATATATAGATATATAGATATAGATAGATAGATAGATAGATAGATAGATAGATGGATAGATGATAGATAGATAGATAGATAGATAGATAGATAGATAGATAGATAGATATTGAACTGCACTGAAGAAAGGGAGGAAGGATTGTTGAAGTCAGAGTGGATGGCGAACACCAGAACAAGGATCTCTGAATTAACTAAGCAAGCCTTATATGGGATCTCAGAGACTGAAGCATGGACCTACAAGGGGCTGCATCAGTTCCTAAAAAATCTTTGTTAAGGACGTTAGCTTGGTGTCTTTGTATAACTCCTAATAGTGGAGATGGATGAATCTGTGTCTCTTTTGCCTAGCTCTTTAGAATATTTTTCTCCTATTGGGTTGCATTGTTCAGCCTCGATTGCCTTGTCTTATTATATCTTGTGTGTGTGTGTGAGAATGTGTGTATGTGTGTGTGTGTGTGTGTGTGTGGATGGAGATATAGATACATAGATACATAAATACATAGAAATATACACCAAAGTAGGGCTCTGAATTCCCTTAAATAACTCCGCCAGATAAACAGAACATCAAGGTACGGAAATAATTGGAGTGAATGACATCATTAACTTTTTCTAATGAGCAAATAGATGATTGAGTTAAATAACTCAACAGTAACTTCATAGTTAAATTTTACTATATAATCAAAGCAAAGAGACATGAAAATAAGCTAAAATATAACCCATTAATAGATGTGAAATATAAGATTATATATACATAAATATATATGTACATATATATGTACATCTGTGGTCGATGGTACATTTTCTAAAATCATTCACACCTTAAACCAGAAAGCAAATATTAACAATCATAAGATAATTAAAATACTTTTGTGTACCTTGTCAAATAGTAATGGAATAAAAATAGCAATCAACAGCAAAAGAAAATGCAAAATTAGACAAATATTTGCCAATTGAACAATAGAGTCTTGAGTGCTATACCATTCTTTGAAGAAATCAGGGAGGAAGTTTTTATATTTCTACAATTGAATCAAATGAAAATGCAACTTATTTGAACTCTTGAAATTCAGAGAAGAAAGTTAGAGCAGGAAAATATATTTCTCCTGTTAAACTCAGATATCTTAAATAATCTAAGGGTCGAACTCAGGGTCTTAGAAAAATAAGAAAAAGCAAAGCCCCAAATCATTCCACAGAAAGCAATTAAAATGGTCAGAGCATAGTCCTTGGATTTCAGTGGAATATTCTGTAAGTATCTATTAGAATCATTTGATATATCATGTCAGCTAGCTTCAGCATTTCTCTGTTCACTTTTTAAATGGATGATCTGTCCATTGGAGAGAGCAGGGTCTTGAAGTGTTCAACTATCAGTGTGTGAAAGTAAATATGTGATTTAAGTTGTAGTAGTGGTTTGTTTGTTCTTTTTTTTTTTTTTTTTTTTACAAAAGTTAGTACACTTGTGCTTAAGGAAGAGCTGCTAAGAACTGAAATGCCATCTTGGTGGAATTTTTCCAGTGATGAGTATGCAGTGTCCTTCCATGTGTGTTCTTCCAACAGTCAGACATGGGGCGAGTCTAGATTGGAGTTCTCTACTGGGCCCTTCCCTCCAATCTCAAGAAATCAATCAGAAGGGCAGGAAGGCTTGTATGAGTCAGAGTGGATGGAGGACACCAGGAGGACATGGCTCACTAAATCAACTAAGCAGGGCTCATAGGGCTCTCAGAGACTTAAACAGCATGCAGGAGGCCTACAAGAGGCTGCATCAGTTACTCTACACATATGTTAAGGCTATTAGCTTGGTGTCTTTGTAGGACTCATAATAGTGGGAATGGATGTGTCTCTGATTCTTTTGCCTGCTCTTGGGACTATTTTTATCCTATGAGCTGTCTTGTCCAGCCTCAAAATGAGGAATTTGCCTTGTCTTATTATATCTTGGTGTGTGTGTGTGTGTGTGTGTGTGTGTGTGTGTGTGTGTGTGTGTGTGTGTTTGGTTGCTGTCTCTTGGATGCTTGCTCTTTTCTGAAGGGAAATGGGGGAGGGAGAGTAGATGTGGGGGAGAAGGGAGGGAGAGCTGCAAGTAACAGAAGGAGGGAAACAGTGGCCAGAATACACTGTGTGAGTGAAGAATCTATTTTGAGTCTAAAAGAATGGTCAGAGCAGACATTGAAGAATGGAGACAGAATATACAAATAATCAATAAAACAAAACATTGGCTTTTTAAGTAAAAGAAAATCAATGAAAGCTAACCCTTAAGCCAAACTAAGTTTGAAATGGAACAGAATATAACAAAAGATTACTTCTCCATTCTTGGAATATTGGAAAAATTATATTCTAAAAAAAAAAGGAATTTTCAGAAGAAATGTATTTCTAGGAGATTTTTTTTAATTAATTAATTTTTTTACACTCCATATTTTATTCCCCCATCCTCAGTCCAACCTCCTACTGTTACACATCCCATACCTCCTCCCTACCCTGTCTCTACTTGGATGTCCCCACCCCCCACCCTACCTGACCTCTAAACTCCCTAGTCTCTTGAGGGTTAGGTGTATCATCTCTGAATGAACACAGACCTGGCAGTCCTCTACTGTATGTGTGTTGGGGGCCTCCTATCAGCTGGTGTATGTTGCTTGGTGGTCCAGTGTTTGAAAGATCTTGGGGGTCCAGATTAATTGAGACTGCTGGCCCTCCTACAGGATTGCCCTTCTCCTCAGCTTCTCTCAGCCTTCTCTATCAACAACAGAGGTCAGCAGCTTCTGTCCATTGATTCGGTGCAAATATCTATATCTGATTCTATCAACTGTTTGTTGGGTCTTTCGGAGGACAGTCATAGTAGATCTCTTTTTGTGGGTCCTCCATAGCCTCAGTAATACTATCAGGCCTTGGGACCTCCCATTGAGCAGGATCCCACTTTGGGACTGTCACTGAACCTTCTTTTCCTCAGGCTCCTCTCCATTTCCACCCCTGTAATTCTTTCATACAGGAACAATTATGGGTCAGAGTTGTGACTGTGGGATGGCAACCCCATCCCTCACTTGATGCCCTATCTCCCTGCTGGAGGTGGGCTCTATAAGTTTCCTCTCTCTACTTTCTGGTATTTCATCTAAGGTCCCACCCATTGAGTCCTGAGATTTTCTAACCTCCCAGGTCTCTGGTGCATTCTGGAGGGTCCCCCAACCTCCTATTTCCTGAGGTTGCCTGTTTCCATTTTTTCTGGCCCTCAGGGCTTCAGTCCTTTTCCCTAACCCAATACCATATCAGTTTCTCCTCTTCCCCACCACTCATTCTACATCCACCTTTCCCTCTAGGTCCCTCCCTCCCTCCCTCCCTCCCTCCCGACTTGTGATAGCTTTGTTCTCTCTCCCAAGTGGGACTGAGGCGTCCTCACTTGGGCCATTTAGCTTGTTGACCTTTTTGAGTTTGGTGGATTATATCTTGGGTATTCTGCACTTTTTTTTTTTTTGGCTCATATCAACTTATTATTAGTACATACCATGCATATCCTTTTGTGTCTGAATTATCTCACTCAGGATGATATTTTCTAGTTCCTTCCATTTGCCTACAAAACTCAGAAAGTCCTCATTCTTATAGCTGAGTAATATTCCATTGTGCAAATGAACCACTTTTTCTGTATCCATTTTTCTGTCGTGGGAGGTCTACATTATTTCCAGTTTCTCGCTATCACAAATAAGGCTGCTATAAACATAGTGGAACATGTGCCCCTCTAGTATGGTGTGAAATCTTTTGGGTATATTCCTAATGCAACCCAACAATATTAAACAATTCAAATCAACCTATAATAAATGGTGAGAAATAATGGATAACAGTCACCAATCAAAGAAAATCCTAGAATGAGATAGTTTCAGTGCTGAATTCTACTTTACCCTTAATTATGAATTAACTAATTTTAATATTACTGTAATATTTCATAAAATACAATAGGAATAAAGTGTACCAAAACCAATCATTACTTTAATACCAAGAACAAATGTGGACACAAGAAATAAGAAAATTTTACTGCAATTTCCCTGCTAAACAAAGGCAAAAATTTTTCTGAAAAAATTATTATACTGCAAATTGAACAACACATTAAGATATCATAAACTATGATCCAAATGATTATAATCTTAGATGCACAGATGTTATAACACACACTGACTAAGGGACTGGGGAAATGGCTCCATGGATGGTGGATAAAGTGCTGAATGTGCAGGTGTGAAGGCCTGAGTACAATCCCCAGGACCCATACCACCCTGGGTATGGAACTACAGACCTGTAATCCCAGCTTTGCCACAGCAAGATTGGAGTTGGAGGCAGGAGAATCCTCATAAGCTCCCTGGCCTGCAAGGTGTGATATACTGCACTGAACAAGAGAACCTATCTCAAATGTTGAATGTTGAAGGTTGACAGTTGTCATTGCCCCTAGACCTGCACTCACCCACCCAAGCATGCACATAGATATATACATACAAATATCACACAATACACACATGCAGAAATCACACTAGGGCTCAAAACCTTGACTTTCATGCCTATAAATCACACAAGGTTGGATGTAAAGAACTGACTCCACAAGTTGTCCTCTGACTTCCACACACCTGCTATGGTATACAAGTGAACACATGAATATGCACATATGTATATATGTGTACTTATACACATATATATACATACACACACACACACACACACACACACACACACACACACACACACACACACATATATATATATATCATAATAAAGATAATATGAACAACAAAGTTTTGGCAAAGAAGAAAAATTGTTTATTCTTTCCTTATACAGCTATTCCAACATGGGTAAGCTGATTTAGAATGGGCATGTCTCCCTTATGAATATTCAGAATCACATTACTCTGCTAGATAAGGACTCAATTGCTGGCATTTTAGCAGGTGTAGCTAAAATACTGGTGTCAAATACAGGGAGGTATCACTGGGTACATTACAGACTTTAGGGAGAGGCAGAGAAACACTGAAATCTGTTAAAACCTCATTGGTGACAGCCGAACCAGTCACATGGCTAAGCAGCATTGAAATGTGACTTCTTTAGGAAGCCAGGTGCCAGATGTGGATTTTGCAACAGGAAAGGATGAGGGGATTTACTTGAAAAACTTAAGCTTTCTTCACTTGTACCTTTTTCAATACAATATAGATTTGTCAAACATGGTCAAAACTCCTACAAAAGAAGTTTATTTTCCTATTCATTGTTTTACAATGTAAAACAATTTTTCTGATAATTTTCAGGTATGAAGTTTCGTTTAAAATTTCCTGCTTGTTCTTTTCAACCTAAACTTATTTAAATGTTTTAATATGGAAACATGATATTTTTTCAAGTCCATTTCACCACAAAATTCATGGATCATATGTACTCACTTAGTGAATATTAACCAAAAGTACAGACTACCTAGGATATAATGCACAGATCATAAGAAGTGTAACAAGATGGAGTGGAGAACTACCCTTGGCACATGCGCAGATTATTTGTTTACCACTTAGAACACAGGCGCTGTGGCAGCACCCTTTGTGGGCCGGGGACAGCCAGCCACCGTCCAGACCGGAGGACAGGTGCCCGCCCGGCTGGGGAGGCGGCCTAAGCCACAGCAGCAGCGGTCGCCATCTTGGTCCGGGACCCGCCGAACTTAGGAAATTAGTCTGAACAGGTGAGAGGGTGCGCCAGAGAACCTGACAGCTTCTGGAACAGGCGGAAGCACAGAGGGGCTGAGGCAGCACCCTGTGTGGGCCGGGGACAGCCGGCCACCTTCCGGACCGGAGGACAGGTGCCCGCCCGGCTGGGGAGGCGACCTAAGCCACAGCAGCAGCGGTCGCCATCTTGGTCCCGGGACTCCAAGGAACTTAGGAATTTAGTCTGCTTAGGTGAGAGTCTGTACCACCTGGGAACTGCCAAAGCAACACACTGTCTGAGAAAGGTCCTGTTTTGGGCCTTCTTCTTCGGCCAGGAGGAGGTCCAAATACAAGATATCTGCGCACCTTCCCTGTAAGAGAGCTTGCCAGCAGAGAGTGCTCTGAGCACTGAAACTCAGAGGAGAGAATCTGTCTCCCAGGTCTGCTGATAGACGGTAACAGAATCACCAGAAGAACAATCTCTAAACAGAGTCAACTATAACTACTAACTCCAGAGATTACCAGATGGCGAAAGGTAAACGGAGGAATCTTACTAACAGGAACCAAGACCACTCACCATCACCAGAACCCAGCACACCCACTTCGCCCAGTCCAGGGAACCCCAACACACCTGAGAACCTAGACCTAGATTTAAAAGCATATCTCATGATGATGGTAGAGGACATCAAGAAGGACTTTAATAAATCACTTAAAGAAATACAGGAGAACACTGCTAAAGAGTTACAAGTCCTTAAAGAAAAACAGGAAAACACAATCAAACAGGTAGAAGTCCTTACAGAAAAAGAGGAAAAAACATACAAACAGGTGATGGAAATGAACAAAACCATACTAGACCTAAAAAGGGAAGTAGACACAATAAAGAAAACTCAAAGCGAGGCAACACTAGAGATAGAAACCCTAGGAAAGAAATCTGGAACCATAGATTTGAGCATCAGCAACAGAATACAAGAGATGGAAGAGAGAATCTCAGGTGCAGAAGATTCCATAGAGAACATCGGCACAACAATCAAAGAAAATGGAAAATGCAAAAAGATCCTAACTCAAAATATCCAGGAAATCCAGGACACAATAAGAAGACCAAACGTACGGATAATAGGAGTGGATGAGAATGAAGATTTTCAACTCAAAGGTTCAGCAAACATCTTCAACAAAATTATTGAAGAAAACTTCCCAAATCTAAAGAATGAGATGCATATGAACATACAAGAAGCCTACAGAACTCCAAATAGACTGGACCAGAAAAGAAATTCCTCCCGACACATAATAATCAGAACATCAAATGCACTAAATAAAGATAGAATACTAAAAGCAGTAAGGGAAAAAGGTCAAGTAACATATAAAGGCAAGCCTATCAGAATTACACCAGATTTTTCACCAGAGACTATGAAAGCCAGAAGAGCCTGGACAGATGTTATACAGACACTAAGAGAACACAAACTGCAGCCCAGGCTATTATACCCAGCCAAACTCTCAATTATCATAGAGGGAGAAACCAAAGTATTCCACGACAAAACCAAATTCACGCATTATCTCTCCACGAATCCAGCCCTTCAAAGGATAATAACAGAAAAAAACCAATACAAGAACGGGAACAACGCCCTAGAAAAAACAAGAAGGTAATCCCTCAACAAACCTAAAAGAAGACAGCCACAAGAACAGAATGCCACCTTTAACAACTAAAATAACAGGAAGCAACAATTACTTTTCCTTAATATCTCTTAACATCAATGGTCTCAACTCGCCAATAAAAAGACATAGACTAACAAACTGGCTACACAAACAAGACCCAACATTTTGCTGCTTACAGGAAACTCATCTCAGAGAAAAAGATAGACACTACCTCAGAATGAAAGGCTGGAAAACAATTTTCCAAGCAAATGGTATGAAGAAACAAGCAGGAGTAGCCATCCTAATATCTGATAAGATTGACTTCCAACCCAAAGTCATCAAAAAAGACAAGGAGGGACACTTCATTCTCATCAAAGGTAAAATCCTCCAAGAGGAACTCTCAATTCTGAATATCTATGCTCCAAATACAAGAGCAGCCACATTCACTAAAGAAACTTTAGTAAAGCTCAAAGCACACATTGCGCCTCACACAATAATAGTGGGAGACTTCAACACACCACTTTCACCAATGGACAGATCATGGAAACAGAAACTAAACAGGGACACACTGAAACTAACAGAAGTGATGAAACAAATGGATCTGACAGATATCTACAGAACATTTTATCCTAAAACAAAAGGATATACCTTCTTCTCAGCACCTCATGGTACCTTCTCCAAAATTGACCACATAATAGGCCACAAATCAGGCCTCAACAGATTCAAAAATATTGAAATTGTCCCATGTATCCTATCAGATCACCATGCACTAAGGCTGATCTTCAATAACAAAATAAATAACAGAAAGCCAACATTCACATGGAAACTGAACAACACTCTTCTCAATGATACCTTGGTCAAGGAAGGAATAAAGAAAGAAATTAAAGACTTTTTAGAGTTTAATGAAAATGAAGCCACAACGTACCCAAACCTTTGGGACACAATGAAAGCATTTCTAAGAGGGAAACTCATAGCTATGAGTGCCTTCAAGAAAAAACGGGAGAGAGCACATACTAGCAGCTTGACAACACATCTAAAAGCTCTAGAAAAAAAGGAAGCAAATTCACCCAAGAGGAGTAGACGGCAGGAAATAATCAAACTCAGGGGTGAAATCAACCAAGTGGAAACAAGAAGAACTATTCAAAGAATTAACCAAACGAGGAGTTGGTTCTTTGAGAAAATCAACAAGATAGATAAACCCTTAGCTAGACTCACTAAAGGGCACAGGGACAAAATCCTAATTAACAAAATCAGAAATGAAAAGGGAGACATAACAACAGATCCTGAAGAAATCCAAAACACCATCAGATCCTTCTACAAAAGGCTATCCTCAACAAAACTGGAAAACCTGGACGAAATGGACAAATTTCTGGACAGATACCAGGTACCAAAGTTGAATCAGGATCAAGTTGACCTTCTAAACAGTCCCATATCCCCTAAAGAAATAGAAGCAGTTATTAATAGTCTCCCAGCCAAAAAAAGCCAGGACCAGATGGGTTTAGTGCAGAGTTCTATCAGACCTTCAAAGAAGATCTAACTCCAGTTCTGCACAAACTTTTTCACAAGATAGAAGTAGAAGGTATTCTACCCAACTCATTTTATGAAGCCACTATTACTCTGATACCTAAACCACAGAAAGATCCAACAAAGATAGAGAACTTCAGACCAATTTCTCTTATGAACATCGATGCAAAAATTCTTAATAAAATTCTCGCTAACCGAATCCAAGAACACATTAAAGCAATCATCCATCCTGACCAAGTAGGTTTTATTCCAGGGATGCAGGGATGGTTTAATATACGAAAATCCATCAATGTAATCCATTATATAAACAAACTCAAAGACAAAAACCACATGATCATCTCGTTAGATGCAGAAAAAGCATTTGACAAGATCCAACACCCATTCATGATAAAAGTTCTGGAAAGATCAGGAATTCAAGGCCAATACCTAAACATGATAAAAGCAATCTACAGCAAACCAGTAGCCAACATCAAAGTAAATGGAGAGAAGCTGGAAGCAATCCCACTAAAATCAGGGACTAGACAAGGCTGCCCACTTTCTCCCTACCTTTTCAACATAGTACTTGAAGTATTAGCCAGAGCAATTCGACAACAAAAGATCAAGGGGATACAAATTGGAAAAGAGGAAGTCAAAATATCACTTTTTGCAGATGATATGATAGTATATATAAGTGACCCTAAAAATTCCAACAGAGAACTCCTAAACCTGATAAACAGCTTCGGTGAAGTAGCTGGATATAAAATTAACTCAAACAAGTCAATGGCCTTTCTCTACACAAAGAATAAACAGGCTGAGAAAGAAATTAGGGAAACAACACCCTTCTCAATAGCCACAAATAATATAAAATATCTCGGCGTGACTCTAACGAAGGAAGTGAAAGATCTGTATGATAAAAACTTCAAGTCCCTGAAGAAAGAAATTAAAGAAGATCTCAGAAGATGGAAAGATCTCCCATGCTCATGGATTGGCAGGACCAACATTGTAAAAATGGCTATCTTGCCAAAAGCAATCTACAGATTCAATGCAATCCCCATTAAAATTCCAACTCAATTCTTCAACGAATTAGAAGGAGCAATTTGCAAATTCATCTGGAATAACAAAAAACCGAGGATAGCAAAAACTCTTCTCAAGGATAAAAGAACCTCTGGTGGAATCACCATGCCTGACCTAAAGCTTTACTACAGAGCAATTGTGATAAAAACTGCATGGTACTGGTATAGAGACAGACAAGTGGACCAATGGAATAGAATTGAAGACCCAGAAATGAACCCACACACCTATGGTCACTTGATCTTCGACAAGGGAGCCAAAACCATCCAGTGGAAGAAAGACAGCATTTTCAACAATTGGTGCTGGCACAACTGGTTGTTATCATGTAGAAGAATGCGAATCGATCCATACTTATCTCCTTGTACTAAGGTCAAATCTAAGTGGATCAAGGAACTTCACATAAAGCCAGAGACACTGAAACTTATAGAGGAGAAAGTGGGGAAAAGCCTTGAAGATATGGGCACAGGGGAAAAATTCCTGAACAGAACAGCAATGGCTTGTGCTGTAAGATCGAGAATTGACAAATGGGACCTAATGAAACTCCAAAGTTTCTGCAAGGCAAAAGACACTGTCTATAAGACAAAAAGACCACCAACAGACTGGGAAAGGATCTTTACCTATCCTAAATCAGATAGGGGACTAATATCCAACATATATAAAGAACTCAAGAAGGTGGACCTCAGAAAATCAAATAACCCCCTTAAAAAATGGGGCTCAGAACTGAACAAAGAATTCTCACCTGAGGAATACCGAATGGCAGAGAAGCACCTGAAAAAATGTTCAACATCCTTAATCATCAGGGAAATGCAAATCAAAACATCCCTGAGATTCCACCTCACACCAGTGAGAATGGCTAAGATCAAAAATTCAGGTGACAGCAGATGCTGGCGAGGATGTGGAGAAAGAGGAACACTCCTCCATTGTTGGTGGGATTGCAGGCTTGTACAACCACTCTGGAAATCAGTCTGGCGGTTCCTCAGAAAATTGGACATAGTACTACCGGAGGATCCAGCAATACCTCTCCTGGGCATATATCCAGAAGAAGCCCCAACTGGTAAGAAGGACACATGCTCCACTATGTTCATAGCAGCCTTATTTATAATAGCCAGAAACTGGAAAGAACCCAGATGCCCCTCAACAGAGGAATGGATACAGAAAATGTGGTACATCTACACAATGGAGTACTACTCAGCTATTAAAAAGAATGAATTTATGAAATTCCTAGCCAAATGGATGGACCTGGAGAGCATCATCCTGAGTGAGGTAACACAATCACAAAGGAACTCACACAATATGTACTCACTGATAAGTGGATACTAGCCCAAAACCTAGGATACCCACGATATAAGATACAATTTCCTAAACACATGAAACTCAAGAAAAATGAAGACTGAAGTGTGGACACTATGCCCCTCCTTAGAAGTGGGAACAAAACACCCATGGAAGGAGTTACAGAAACAAAGTATGGAGCTGAGATGAAAGGATGGACCATGTAGAGACTGCCATATCCAGGGATCCACCCCATAATCAGCTTCCAAATGCTGACACCATTGCATACACTAGCAAGATTTTACTGAAAGGACCCAGATGTAGCTGTCTCTTGTGAGACTATGCCGGGGCCTAGCAAACACAGAAGTGGATGCTCACAGTCAGCTAATGGATGGATCACAGGGCTCCCAATGGAGGAGCTAGAGAAAGTACCCAAGGAGCTAAAGGGATCTTCAACCCTATAGGTGGAACAACATTATGAACTAACCAGTACCCCTGAGCTCTTGACTCTAGCTGCATATGTATCAAAAGATGGCCTAGTCGGCCATCACTGGAAAGAGAGGCCCATTGGACACGCAGACTTTGTGTGCCCCGGTACAGGGGAACGCCAGGGCCAAAGGGGGGGAGTGGGTGGGTAGGGGAGTGGGGGTGGGTGGGTAAGGGGGACTTTTGGTATAGCATTGGAAATGTAAATGAGCTAAATACCTAATTAAAAAAAAAAAAAAAAAAAGAAGTGTAACAAGCAGAAGGTCCAAGTGAGGATGTTTCAATTCCACTTAGAAGGGGAAGGAAATAAGCGTGGGAGGCAGAGGGAGGGAGGGACCTACATGTGAGAGATGAGGGGAAGGAAAAAAGGGGAACATATTGAGGTATGGAGGAGGCCACAGGAAAGAGGGCCAGGGGAATGGAGATAAGCAGTGGGGGTGGGGGGGGGCTCTTTAGAAAGTACCAAAGACCCAGGAGGTGAGAGACTCTAAGGACTCAGTGGAGGGTGACCTGAGCCAAAATGCCCAACATTGAGGAAAGGGGAACTCAAAGAGTCCACGTCCAGGATATAGACTGGGCCTCAAGAGGAGGAACAGTGTTACCAACACACAGACAACATTTCTCTGACCAGAATTGTTCCTGTCTAAAAGAACTGCAGGGACAAAAGTGGAGAAGAGTCTGAAGGAAAGGTGCAGTGACTAGGCCAACTTGGGATCCATATCATGGGGGTCACCAAGGCTGGACACTATCACTGATGTCATGATGTGCTTACAGACAGAAGCCAGTCATGGCTGTCCTCTGAGAGGCCCTACTACCAGCTTATTGAGACAGAAGCAGATAATTAAAACTAGCCATTGGTTTGAAGTCAGGGGCCCCTATGGTTAGATAAGGGAAAGAATTGAAGAAGCTGAAGAGGAGAGTGACCCCATAGGAAAACCAGCAGTCTCAAATAACTCAGACCCCATGGAGCTCCCAGAGACTGAGTTACCAACCAGGCGCATACAAAGGCAGTTCCGAGGCCCCTGGCACAAATATAGCAGAAGTATGCCTGGTCAGACCTCAGTGGAAGAAGATGAGCTTAATCCTGGAGAGACTTGAGGCCTCAGGGAGGGAGAGGTGTAGGGGGAACACCCTCTCGGAAGCAAGAGGGATGAGGAATCGGATACAGAACTGTGGGAAGGGGATCTGAGAGGGGCTGTAACGACTGGAATGTAAATAAATAAAATAATAATAAAAAAGAAAATGGATGGTAATACAATTTTAGTTTTCTTTACATAACAGCTCTGCTGTAATGACATTTCAGTATGATGCCCAGGAAGCACCTGTCTCAAAGTGACAATGGGACTTTTACTGAAATGCAGAGAGGAGAGCAACAAACCTGCTGCATCCTGAAAGTGCAGCTCATTCTCACACTTCACAAATGCCTATTCCATATACTGGCCAGTTGTAATCTGAAGAACTGAAGGCATGTCCATAGTTTTGCTGAGGTCACAATTCAAATTCAGGGTCTTTTTCCTCCGTCTCGTTCCAGATCATGTTCACATGGAGTGCTCTTAATTGCTGAGCCATTTTGCCAGCCCTTACCTGAATTTTCAAACAGGAAACTACCGGATTATGCTGACTGACAGTAATGTAATTAAACTGCGAGTCCTTGGGTAATGTGCTCTCACCTACTGTGAGGAGAAAGAACTTCAGCACTTTTTCTTCAGTTCTGGCTAGACAAATCCTTGCCAGCCCCAGTCAGAGAGGATCAAAGAAAACAGTTCTTCATTTTTTTTTTCCAAAAAGGTTATCATATATACAGAACTCAGTTGGGGGAGCTGAGGGAGCCTTGAATGAATGTGTCAAAAGTAGATGAAGTTTTGGTGGTGAGCCTCAGCGTTTAAAGACAGAGCTTCATGAAAGCTCAGGGTCTCAATCTTAGACAAAGGATCATAAGCAGCTAAGGAATGCTGAGAGTGGGATACTGTTCCCCAGTCAAGACTGTGCCAGTTGGTTATACAATAGCAAATTCTCAACGCTAAAAACATGTGCATACAAATAATATTACATAGACCAAACTGGTTGTATTTATGTGTTTAAGAAACACACACACACACACACACACACACACTAACACACAAAGACTAAGGGAATACTTAAAACTGCTTGGGAGGAAGAAAGGGGAGGCAGAAAATGATATAATTATGCTATAATTTAAAAATTTTTTTACAAAGAGTAGTCGGAGTTTTGAGTAAATGTGTTCTGTTGACAGAGGCACAGCTGTGTCAGACTTTGACGGTATCAAAGACCTCCTGGTGTCAGACCAGGTAAAGCCTTCCTCTGGTCCAAGCATGGGTGTTTAAGAATTACTAATCAGTGTGCAAAAATTTTCACATGCAACTTCCTCCTGCCAGATGTTTATAGCTGAAGAGTTGTTCTCCTACAGGGATCTCTTACAGAGATCTTCTTTTGAGTTTAGCCAATTCCACCACCATCAGTACCACTCTCAACCCCTTGCCCTACATAACTAAATTTATGAGGTTCTTGGTTCTTGCTCCTTAGTGCCAATCCTTCAGAGTGGGAACAACCCACATGACCCAACATTTTCTGTACATGTGCCAATATGTCTTTTCTTCTTTAATTTCCCCTCATCTCCAGTCAGATTTCTGAGACCCAAGTAGTATGGAGATGTGGTATCTCTGCATAACTTTCATTAGTAGCAGTAACAGTAAATAGTTAACTCTTTTAAGAAATAGTTTATTATAGGGCCCAAGAATATTTGTCACACTTTATAGTACATTCACTGTATGCTTGAGACTATTATACCAGCATATCTTTTGTCTCCACCACAGCATCCCTGGTTGTCAAAATTTGCATGTGTACTAACACCTGCAGTATGTTTCACTTAGATCTTGAATTATTTCACTTGCACAATCTGCGAGAGCTAATATCCTTCACTGCTGTGTGGGGGAGATGGGCAAAGAAAGGATACACAACAGAGATGCGGGTAAAGTAAGAATCTTCACAAAGACAACAAGTCTTCAAAAATAAAGAGGAAGGGCATATCCATATACCTATCTATCTATCTATCTATCTATCTATCTATCTATCTATCTACATACATACATACATACAGTTTTATATATATACAGTTATAAATAAATACATATATATATATATATGTATGAGTGATAATTAAAAGTTAAAAACTACACATTTGATATAAATATGTACAACTAAAAGTAAATGTCTCTGTATTTTCACAAAGATGGGTTTCCAGGAGTAAGAATGAGACCAGAATGTCAGCACATGCCTGTAATTCCAACAGTGAAAGGCTCTGGAATCTAAAGAAGAATCACAAATTCAAGGGAAGTTTAAGCTAATCTGTAAGGCTGTGTCTCAAAAACAAAATGGAACAAAAGCCAAGTAACAAACAAACAGACAAAGTATACATTAGTGTGGGGAAATGAATGTATCTAGGAAAGGTACTAATATGAAGCTATGAGAGCATTATTATTCATGTATGTGTGTGCATGTGTCTCTGTGTGTGTGAATATATGCTCAGAAGTACATATATGTGAGTGAATGTAAACCCATAATTGTGTACTTGTGTATGACCTTGCAGAGGTCAGAGCAATATATTTACTGTTCCTCCCTCTACCCACATCACCTAGTTGCCTTCCTTCCAGTTTTAGCCAGGCTGGGTCAGAAAGCTCTTGGGACCCTCCTGTCTCCTTTCCAACTGTGAGAATACAAGCAAATGCAGCTACCTTATTGTCAATGTTTTATGTGACTGCTGTAGATTCAAACTCGGGGCTTCATGTTCACAGAGCAACTAATCTTACTCACTGACACATCTCTCTGGCCTCATAGGAAATATTACATATATAGATAAACCATTATTAAAAGTTTAATTTAAGATAAAAGTCTGAAATACACAAAAATATCTTGACTGATTGTATTAGGCTGAGTAAATGCTTTAGTATGCCTTCTTTAAAACTCGAAAGTTCCTCAAAATAAAATGAAAGGTAAAACCCCAGAGAGTAATAGCAAATAAAGTAGTTGTGAATAACAAATCATAGCAGAAAGTTAACTCAGAATGCATTTTAAACATTGATGTTATCTAAATACGGCTACGTTCTGTCTCACTTTCCAATGAAAGAGTAGAAATATCTTTTATCCTAAAGGTGTGAAAGTAATAGTGGTTGAGACACACCACTCACCGTGGGATTTGTACAAACCTTTGCAATAATTTTCAAAGCTGTGTTCTTATTCTGTAATCTATGTTGTGAGCCCCTGGAGCCACTTGAGAGAGGAAGAGTTCAGGTAAACTTGTCCTTTCCTCTGTGGCAGAGTGATTAAACCTTCCTCCCTTCTGTATGCCACTCCCAGTCTGCACAAAGTCTCTTCATTTCATTACTTCCTGAAAGAAAGAAAAAACAATGTCAGAATCTTTAGGATTTTTTAGATATCCCTAAGATCATCATAAATGGACTTTGAGGCCCTTGACAAAGCTGTGTAGCTAAAATACTAATTGAATGGAGATTCTGAGCCTTTATACTTAAGCTCTGTGTAGATTTAAGGTTGACCAGGTTCATAGTGGATAGAGGAGAGGAAGTAACTGCATACCTTCACTCATTTTTAGAAGAGAAATCCTTTTTTAGACGAGCCTCTGAAAATCTGGAGGCATTCTTGATTTGTTCTCTATTTTATCATTTCCTGATAATTATCTATAAAAAAAAGACATCTCAGACAGCCTGGTAGATCCACAATGAAATCATAAAAGTAAAGATAAAAATGTGTGTGTAAGCACAGATACTAACAGACACATACACACACACACACACACACACACACACACACACACACTGAACATTGCATGAAAAGAATACTGATGAGAAATATCATATGAAAAATAATTAAACATCTGTTTCATATTTGTATCAAATCACTATGGCCAGCTATAGTCTCTCTGCACCTTCTGTGCTTTTTTACCAGAGGCTATAAACCAAGATGCAGACTTAAAAAGTTAGAGCACACTTACCTTTGAATGACACACACAAACACTGTAAGGGAAACACATGAAGATAAGAGGGTTTAGACATGAGAGCACATTGAATAATACACAGTGTCGCCCCTAGAAGCTATGCTGTGGACTCTTAAGAGGTGATGCTCCATTATCAGTTATTATATGCAGTTATCATATCTGCTGAAGATTTGCTTGAATATTTGGTTCCTAAAGATCCAGCAAATGTCTGTCTCAAAGAAGTTTTCTCTCATGATTTTTCACAGCAGGAAACATTGGAAGCAAATATTGATTAGTGTGCTTTCATGGCTCAAAATGATAACATGTTATCAAGAAACCCCTTCTACACATTTTAATTCTATAGATTTGAATTTCACATGTACACACTTAACATAACATTCTTGAGAGAAAGAATGTATGTATGTAAAAAAATCATATAATGAATCCAATTATTCCTTCAAAAATATGGTTCTTGCATTTTATTTATTATTTTATACATTTAAATTTCAAATGTTACCCCCTTCCTGCTTTCCCCTCTGTAAACCCCCTCCCCCATGCCCCTCACCCATGCTTCTATAAGGGAGCTCCCATACCCACCCACCCACTCCCACCACACTGCCTTACCATTCCACTACATTGGGGTATCTAGTCTCTACAAGGCCAAGAGCCTTCCCATCCAATGATGCCAGGTAAGGCCATCTTCTGCTACATAAGCAGCCAGAGCCATGGGTCCCCTCCACATGTACTCTTTGTTTGGTGGTTTAGTCCATGAGAGATCCATGGGGGTGGGGGGTGGGAGTCTGGTTGGTTAATTTTGTGGCCAGAACCTGACCAATATAGATGCAGATGCTTGCAAACAACCATTAGACTGAGCACAGGAAGCCCAAAGAGGAGGTAAGGGGAGGACTGAGAGAGCTGAAGGGATTTGCAAGCCCATAGGAAGAACAACTCTTGGTCCTGTGGAAGTGAAAAGATAGCATTTAAAAAAAAAAAAAAAGAAATGTATGGATGCAGATGCATTAAAAATGATCTCAAATCATTAATGTTTTACCTTAATAAATTACAATAAAAGGAGAAACTTAATTTAATATAAGAAAAAAAATGTAAAGGTTAGGTTAGACAGGAAATGTGAATGTCTCTGGAGATAAAACGATTGCTGTGCAAGTGTTAGGACCAGGGTTTGGATAACCAGGACTTCCCAAAAGCTGAGAGTATATAGCCACAGACACTAATCTCAACATTTGGGAGAAGGTGATAGGAGATGCTTGGGACAAGAGGGCCCCTGGACTAGCTGATTTCACAAACTCTACATAAAGTGGAGGACTCTGTCTCAATATATAGAGAACGATGTAGGGAGGCATTTAATATAAACCTCTAGCCTCACATATAACGTACTCACACAAACTTGAGCACATATACACAAATGCATGCAAGCCCATATATATAAGCAAAAATAAAAAGATGAGGGAACTTAGATAAACATAAAAAATCACCTTAAACAACCTTTATCTTGATTAAAATATAGAACAAAGAAATCTAAGACCAAAATATTATAACTTGGTTATCACACCAAAAACTGGAAAATAAATATTTTGTGAGCATAATAAGAAAAACTGTCACTAAGCAAGTTACATAAACAAATGATACTATACTATGTAAAATAGAATAATATAAGAATAATATAAATATAAAATAAAATGTAATGATGGTCAAAGTTCTAAGGAGAAATTTTCAATAAGATATGATACTGCATTCTGAGTCTACAAGTAATAGTTTGTGGCTGAACAGCTTACATCATAAATTTACCCAAATTCAAAAAATAGCTAGCAGTAAAACTTTTGAATATTTTGCAAAATAAATTTAAGAATCACTATTTTAAATTTATTATAATATATCAATATACTCATCTATCTACCTATCTATTATTTAGTTGGTTCGTGTGTGTATGTGTGTGTACATGTGTATACATGTGCACATACACTCACACACACACATGCATGCTTAATGTATTCATATGAAGACATGTTTAGAGGTCAGAAAAATACCTGCAGAAGTGCTTTCTCTCCACCATGTGGATTTCAGTAGTTGAACTTAGACCTTCAGTATTTCAGATAAACAAGTTAAGTCACTAACCCAATTTGCTGACCTTTTCTAATTAATGTCTAATGACAATATTATGCTGACTAGAATAAAAGGCAAGACAGTGCATAAAATAATACCGTACCAAAATAGACACCTTTGTGAATGTAGATACAAAAGCCACTAACAAAGCTGAAGGTGGATGTCAATAGCACAGCACTTGGCAACCATGCCGTAGACCCTTCAGCCAAATAAAATAAAATAAAATAAAATAAAATAAAATAAAATAAAATAAAAAATAAAATGAAATAAACAAAATAAAAACACTAGAATATTATATCTGAGTTATTGAAAGGCATAAGCATTATGTTTAAATGGAGATTGTTCTAAGAATACATTGACCAAAATATAAAAATTAGCAAGTATGCCAATAGAATGTAGAAGACAAAATTTACTATATTTTTAGCAAATGAAAAAAATGTTTAATAAAATACAATCAAGCTTCTTCATGAAATACTCAAAGAATAGATAAGAATTGCCATATCAACATAGCAAAATTAGGTAAGGAAAATATATGCAAATCAAGTTTGAACTACAAAGTTATGGTATTTCCTCATAGATACCTCCATGAAACCTTACTTTCACTTTCGCCTACTATGTATTCTATTTCATTTCTTTTCTCCCTTTCTTAAAGCCTTTCCCTCTTCTCCTTTCTCCCGTTTTAGGTTCTTGCCTTTATCATCATTTATGTCTACCTAGACACAAATATCTAACAACTATAAAATAGGAGCCATCTATGTAAACAAACATATGTTATTGTGGGGCCTCAATTACCTTAGTTAATATAGTGCTTTCCAGTTTCACTGATTTTCCTATATTATTTTCTAATTTCATTTATCTCAATAAATGAATAAAATTCATAAGATATATGTACCAATTTTTTGTCAGCCATTTATTTTTTTCATTGGTATGTATACTGATTCCATTTTTTCTCTTGTAAAAAATGTAGTTTGTTTATTCATAGTTTAAAAACTTTGTTTACTATTCTGCTCTCAGATAAATTTTCCATAAGAGAAACAGAACTAAGAGTTGATAGATATAAGGAAATTTATTCTAAAGAAAATTTTCTCTACCAAATATTCAAATTTACAAATTATGAGTCTGCAGATGGCAAGCCAAAGACCAAAATGTTGTGGTCAATATTTAAGTTTGAAATCTTCAGTAAGCAGAAATGGTTGGTGGAGTTTTCAAGCTTAAGCTAGAAAACTGAAAACCCAAAAAGGAATGATTAAGTTCAAAAACTAAGGCTAGAAAAGGCTACTGGCCAACCACATGCAGAGTTATGTGCCTGGTCTCTAAGTTAAGGAGAGTCATCCTAGTATAAGCTTTCAACTGATTAGATGAAGGTCATTCACCTTAGAGCAGGCAGTAACTTTCATGTCTATCCATTCAACTGTAAATCTCTTCAGGATATATTATACAGAGATAGCCACAATAATATCTGACCAAATATCTAGCAATCCCTGAGCTGGGTGAAGTCCTTTTTATTTCCCGGTTCAGCTTTGCAATAGTCATGTCTTCCAAGGATCAGTTGTGAACTCTAAGGACACGATGCTGGGAAAGATTCAGGTGTGTGCTTAGTTTATGCCAATGGAAAAAATAACAAACATTATATCCAAAAGGAGATAAACAAAACCAGGACCAAATGTGTTCCAGTTGTTCTACACAGTCTACTGAGTGAGAAAGGTCATCAACACTTTGGTTTTGTTTGTTTGTTTGTTTGTTTGTTTTGTTTTGTTTTTGTTTGTTTGTTTGTTTGTTTTGCAGCATTGGAATTATGTGCAGGGCACTGGCATCATGAGACTTTTCACTGAGTCAGTGCTTCCTGTTGTCACCACCGCCTGTGTCTTTAATTTTGCCACAGTGAGTCTCCCACCCCTCATCTATAATATTCACAATCCTATGTTTTTTTTTCTTTCTTTTTTTATTGGGTATTTATTTCATTTACATTTCTAATGCTATCCCAAAAGTCCCCCACACTCCCCCACCCACTCCCCCACCCACCCACTCCCACTTCTTGGCCCTGTCGTTCCCCTGTACTGAGGCATATAAAGTTTGCATGACTAATGGTCCTTTCTTCCCACTGATGGCCGACTAGGCCTTTTTCTGATTCATATGCAGCTAGAGACATGAGCTCCAGGGGGGTACTGGTTAGTTCATATTGTTGTTCCACCTATAAGATTGCAGATCCCTTTAGCTCCTTGGGTACTTTCTCTAGCTCCTACATTGGGGGCCCTGTGGTCTATCCAATAGCTGACTGTGAGCATCCACTTTTGTGTTTGCTAGGCCCCGGCACAGTCTCACAAGAGACAGCTCTTTCTGCGTCCTTTCAGCAAAATCTTGCTGGTGTATGCAATGGTGTCAGCGTTTGGAAGCAGATTATGGGATGGATCCCCGGAGGCCATCATCCTGAGTGAGGTAACCCAATCACAAAGGAACTCACACAATATGCATTCGCTGATAAGTGGATATTAGCCCAGAAACTTAGGATACCCAAGATATAAGATACAATTTGCTAAACGCATGAAACTCAAGAAAAACGAAGACCAAAGTGTGGACACTTTGTCCCTTCTTAGAATTGGGAACAAAACACCCATGGAAGGAGTTACAGAGACAAAGTTTGGAGCTGTGATGAAAGGATGATCATCAACACTCTTATCCAGCTGTTAACTCTATGAACTGTACAAATGACCATCCTGACAATATATGCACATTGGTACAGTAGTGGCTTAAACATTGTGTGGTGAGTAACTAACTACTTCCTGGTTGTATTGGTGACTGCTCAACAAGCTAGGCACTCTGCTGCTCTCATCCTTTTTCGAAGGTTGTAATAAAAATAGGTAGTGGTTAAAGTAGAGAATGCCAGTAATAAGGGATAGTAGAGTACTCAGCCCAAAGTGGGTCTTTTATATAGCATCTTCCAAGTTTCAAGAAACATCTGGGCAGAGGGAGCAGAAGAAATTATAGAATAAGTTAAGAAAGGGGAGATAGTTGCATAGCCATGTTTTCTGGACCTGACATAGATGTGACATTCATGTATTCACTGAGCTGTGATTACCCTTACAAGATCTACACAAGAGTGGGCCCATGCATATTTGATCATGGAAGAAGGAAGAATTCATGAGATTCCGTGCCTTGCTAAAGAACTATTGATAATTTAGTGATAGCTCAGAGAATGGTTGTCTCTTTTCTTTAGCCCTGGATTGACTACTAAGTTGCCCAGAGTCAAGTGCATAATTTTACAAGCATAAGCAAGCCTAACTGCACTCAACAGGTCACACACTCACAAACAACATCAAAGTTCGAGGAAGAATTCCTGAGAACAGTTTCATTAGGGATAGTAGTGTGAATGAGGGGTGTAATAAGAAGTGAAAATACATGCATGAATATGTCAAAATAAAAGACGATTTTGTAAGAATTCTTAAAAAATAAAAAAGCAGCAAGAATAACAGAGGAGTTTCTGCCATAAACCAGGAGACAGATTATATGTGCTGTAGAAAGTCTCAGTGATGATGAGAACTTAGGTAAAATTAATTGTTCATAATTATGTAGGAGAGTGGACTACAGTGTTTAAAAGGTAACTAGTATCCTGGGACAAGGAGGACCACATTGTTCTTGCTCAGTGGTGGTGGGATGAAATGCTTGTTTGGCATATTATTTGGAATGCTCTCAAGATAGAATACAGTACAGAGATGAAGAAAGGCTTTGTGTTTCATCCATTTCCATGGATCCTTGTCCATTCATAGATGAAAAGTGACATTAACCACATTGCTTACTTTCCTCACTACAAAATTCCAATCTTTTCCTTAACTTTGTTTTATTTTATAGAACAAAGCTAACCACCACCACCAACAACAAAATACTGGCAAGGCAGTCCATGTTGATAATTGCCGTACACCATTAATAATGCTTGATTTTCAGAGAAAAATTAGAGTATATAGATTTTCTGGTTTACAAAATTACCATATTTCAATGTTGAGATTAGATAACCAAAACTTATCTATAATGAAATCCAATGCTTAATACCTACTTTTAAATTTAAAAGAAGGCAGAATTAAAATGTAAAAAAATTACACATACAGAATTAATTTAATTTTCTTTACATATAAGCACAAAATATGTATGTATATATTTTAGAAATCTATCTGGGAAAATATTAAAATTGGTTACCTCTGCACACTAAGACATTTAAATGTGGTTTTAAATTTATTTTCTATCCTTTGTTGTACTGTGCACATTATCCATAATGAACATGTATTACTTTTATAATCTGAAAAACAAATTCAGTGAAAGTAAAAGGGTTATTCACCACACAATGCATTTGTGGAATAGAATGCACTTGGCCTTAAAGGCATACAAAATTCCCTACCCAAAGACTGCCTTGAAGGAAGTGTGTCAGTGCCAAGCCAGCAACCCCAGACTCCTGTGCAGATTGGTGCCATTGTACAATAACATTACCCTCATCACGACCTGCTCAGTCTCTCGTGGCAACTATTGAATTCTGACTGAGGCCACTCCTGCTCATTCCCTTTCCTACCAGCGTTAAGTCACTTGGTCCGGTACAGCTTAATTCTTGACTATGGATTTCTTGAACTCCTCTTATAAAATGGTACAATTACTGCAGGTCATGAACATCAAATGCCACTAACACTTCCAGCTGTGACCACGGAATAGCCTCCCAACAGAAGTACAGCAACATGGTAATAATAACATCCCAGCTGTAGCCACAATCACCGAAATCACTGAAGGTGTCAATAATGTACAAAGCCCCATGGACACTCTACTGTACTTGCCAAAAGGCATTCATCAATTTCACTGCCTTTTATCTACCATTTAAAATGGTCTGGTTTTAGTGTTACAGTTTTAAAAGAAATGACAAGCATAAATAGGTACTGGCTGAACTGCTCACTATCTGCTTTGAATTGCTTCTTTAAATGTTGAGGACATGAAGTTTAGCCTTCGTCACTGAAGTGTGCTGTCTGACCACTACATGGAAAGTGATGGGATGTGAGCACAGAGACTTGAGTGTCCAGACAGGTGAACTTGACTAAGATTCTATTGCTGCTTAAGTTTATTTTGACCATTGCAGAATATATAGGAGAGAATGATGCTTTGATTTTTCAAAGCCATTCAGCTTTCTGGAAGATCGAGGGAAGTATTAATGTGGAAAAGCTGGAGACAAAGTGTCTTTTAGTTGCTGATAGGAATAACAAACTGTAACTGCCACACTTTCTTTATTACCATTTTCCCCTTCTATTTGCTCATATATGCTGTAGAGAAGATAAAATGAATGGTTGGGGGAATCTGAACAAGCATAAAAAACTACTGCTGAAGTCAAACAAACTAAAACAAATGTAACAACTTTATTTAATGACATTATTATTAAAATATCATATTCTATTTATCCATTGGTTTGAAATGTTATTGTAGCCTCATAGATTCTAGAATATGTATAATAGCACATGGTTATTCACCAAAATGAACACGAGGGTGCTGGTACTTGTTTACATAAATTACTATCTAGGAGCTCATATAAGCCTTGCTTGGTTTATTCAAATGGTCTTATTCTCCTGGTGTCTTCTACCTGCTCTGACTCTTACAATCTTTCTACCACATGAGGCCACTCCTGCTCACTCCCTTTCCTACCAGCGTTAAATCACCTGGTCTGGTGCAGCTTAGTTCTTGACTATGGATTTCTTGCATTTTTCCTCTTGCATGGGAGTCCCTAAGCTTTAAAATAGAAACCTCTCACTTAGACTCTCTCTCACCATAATGTCTGGCTGCCAGTCTCTGCATCTGTGCCCATCAGAGGAAGCCTGATATATGAATATACAGAATATCCTTTGGAGTCATTTGATTAATATTCTTCTTAGGCCAGTAAGAAGTAAGCACAGGGGCTACAAGGGTCTTCCCCAGATCCTTTATGTATATATTATAGCTATTAGCTGATAATTTTTATGGGACTCTTGACTGTGAGAACAAGTGGGTCTCTTGCTTTTTGTGTCTGCCCTTGGGATGCTTTTCTTCCTGTTGGGTTGCCATGTGCAACATGAATATGATAGGTTTTGTTTCGTCTTATTATATTTTATTATGGCATGTTTGGTTGTATTGGAAGCCTATTCTTTTCCAATAAGGAACAAACATGGAATGGATATAGAGGAGAGGGGTGCAAGGGAAGAAATGGGAAAAAAGAGAGGAGGGGAAACTATAATCAGGAGATACTGTATGATAAAATAATCTATTTCAATTAAAGGAAAAAATAAAATAAATAAATGAATTACTATCCTTGGATGAGTAAGACATCTTCTAGGATCAAGGTGCCTGGAGACTTGAGATTGATTGCAAGGCCTCATCTACTGGAAGGAAAAAACTAACTTCTGCAAGTTTTCCTCTGACCTCCACATACACATGGTGTCATGTGCATGTATATACCTATACCTATTATGACATACCCACAAACATAAATAAAAATGTAATATTAAAAATATTGTCTCCGTAATCTGTGTTTCCTATTGGAGAGAAATACTTCTTAAACTATGAGATCATACTTGGTAACCTCAGATTTGAGAATTTCATGTTTTCAGATGAGCTTTTCTCCAGTGGGGAGCAGAGAGTAAGTCTATCTTTTGTAGGCTAAACATGCTACCAATTGTAAAATTCCCTTCATGGTAGTAGAAACATAAACACTGAAGTAGCTTGAGCATTTTAATCTACTTATTATTATTTAACTTATTCTTTCAGTAAAACCTTTCTAAGCAATTTAAATGCCAAGCACTATATCAGTGTTGAAGGTTTAGTGGGGAAAAATAAGTGTTTTGTCACAGCCAAACACTTGTTACTTAAAACAGGAAATAAAATAAAATAAATATATATGAAAAATACAGACATCTCAAAATTTACTGTGCTGTGACGATAACTCTGCTCTGAAATGAAGAAGGTAGAGAGCATAATTCTCAAGAGCTCATCAGTAGTACATCTGTCAGAAGTCGTCATTAAAGTCAAAACAAAAGATTCTCACTGGAGGGGGAAAACATAGCCTTTACCATGAGGAAAATAAGATACAGTGATATTCAAATACTGAAAGCTACATAGATAAAAGTTTGAGAAGTCAGCTGGAGAAACAGATCAATTGAGCAAAATATTTTACTGAAACGCAAGGAAAGAAGGCATAAATCCTTCCAAATAAGATTTTTCATTTTGGCCTTGGTCAAACCTCTTTTATACTAATAAAAGAAAAAAAATATGTTCTTTTTGCTGGTGAAAGGGACTAATATTTGCTTGGGGTGTGAATTTTTTAAAAATATTTTTATTAGGTATTTTCCTCATTTACGTTTCCAATGCTATCCCAAAAGTCCCCCATACCCTCCCCCCTACTCCCCTACCCACCCACTCCCACTTTTTGGCCTTGGTGTTCCCCTGTCCTGGGGCATATAAAGTTTGCATGACCAATGGGCCTCTCTTTCCAGTGGTGGCCAACTAGGCCATCTTTTGATACATATGCAGCTAGAGTCAAGAGCTCCGGGGTACTGGTTAGTTCATAATGTTGTTCCACCTATAGGGTTGCAGAACCCTTTAGCTCCTTGGGTACTTTCTCTAGCTCCTACATTGGGGGCCCTGTGGTCTATCCAATAGCTGACTGTGAGCATCCACTTCTTTGTTTGCTAGGCCCTGGCATAGTCTCACAAGAGACAGCTCTATCTGGGTCCTTTCAGCAAAATCTTGCTAGTGTATGGAATTTTATGTTTCACTTTTTTTTCTAGACACCGTGCATAAGTTTTAGCCACGAACTTTCAAACATGGTACTTTTAATATATTATATTGGAGAATCCGTGACGTTGAATATGCAACATATTCCACAAAGAATGAGAACTGTGACTCATTCCCTTTACACTATGTGCCTTGATTGCTTGAGATCTAAGACAATTTTAGTCATTATTCTAGATCTCAGTGATTTTTTTTTCGGCATACATTAAAATTCTAGCATCACATTTGGCTTAATGCATCTATTATGGAGCTTTCAAAACAGCTTAGTTAAGAAATACCCCAATCCAGACCCCAAATGGACTAATTATATTTTCATTTTTAATTGTATTCTCTAGTAGAAAATTTAATGTTGCCACAACATCCAGTCCCAAGCAGTAATATGTTTTGCAGATTCCCCAGCTGAAATAAACTACAAAAGTAGTTATTATGGGAAGTATGTAAATATGAGAAATTTGTCTTGCAATATTGATATATTTTACCCTAGCGAGTTTCAAGTAAGGAATGAATGACACCCACTACGTAATGAAGATTAGATTGTTTTTGTCATTTTTTTTAATATTTAATAATTTATTTAGTCCTAGAGATTAAATATAACGTCTCCTTAGTGACAAGCAAGCACTCTACTCCTGAGATATATACCCCAAGTTATAATCTTCTTGCTCCGAAATTCTTTGTATAATCTTTTAGTCTCAGATGAATGCATTTGGAATTATGGCAACAGTTAGAAGAGAATGTGAGTTCAGGAAAATATGTAGGACAGATATTTTGAACTATTTTCAATACAGAACTTTAGCACAGAACATTGAATCTGTCATCTGTCAAGATTTTTTAACACTACCACACAAGAATGCAATGATGGACGAACCTTACCTTCTGTTGTAAGAACTGACACATGCTTGCTCTTGAGAGATGTGCTGGCAATCCAGCAACAAAACCAAACCAAACCAAAACAAACAACACAAAATGGGAATGCTAAGAAACAGTTCCTGGATAAAGTAAGCTTTGCAGTGACTCAATGCTATCATATATTAGCAGTGCAGTGATACACATTTCTGTGACGTTCCCAGCCTGTGCCTTCTGTACCTAATAGGAATTGGAAAATTTCTAAGTTTAGTGCAGCAATACAAATCTGGAAGGAAGAGTAAAGGTCTTGTGGTAAGAAAGAAAACCACTACCCGGTGAGATTCACTCGTGCCTTGGTCTAATTTTGTTTCTAGAATTCCAATTTGTGTCATTTCAACTGGTCAGGATAGTGTATTGAATACAGTTCTAGAGACAGATCCCATGAATCTGAAAGCTTTGATGTCTTTAAAACACGATGTGAATCCCATATATCTCCCAATTTCTCTCACTGTCAGTTTTCCATTATTTAGAGTGGACATAGTAAGTAATGAATGCACACATTGTCTTGGGAACTGGGTGGGTTATACATATTCACAAGCTCAGATGACATCTGCCATCTCGTAAAAGCTCAATAATTATTGGCTACTTTTGTTATCATCTTCAATAGCTTATTGGTTCTAGCTTTGTTATCTCTATGAGATTAAAAAATATGAAAACACATCTCAGCTTCTTTACAGTGGGGCTCTACATATAAAAACTTAAAATAAGAATCAACAATTTTATGCAGAAGAATCATAGAGACGTCTTTGAAAAGGTTTCAATAGAAAAGATTTTTTTTAAAAAAAAAAGTCATTTATACTTTGTTTTATAATTAATGCCACATAAATAGAAATTTTGAGGTTTTTAAAACTTTTAACTAAATAATAGATTTCCTCATTTTGGAATGTTTTCAGAAATAAACCTATCTATAGTATAAACTACATAAAGTATAGTTTGAAGTTGTGCCTAGAAGTAAAATCTGTGTATCTATGTAAATTTGAATTATTTCATGTTTTCTGATTCCTAATTAGAAAAAAAATTTTTCACAATGCATAATGCCTTTAAATAGATTGTAAATGGGTTTTCCCTGTCATGTGGCATATTTCATACAAACACCACAGGATTTAAAATCCTTTATTTAAAGCAACGTTTGAACACTGGAAATAGATTCTTAAAAGTAGCAACTTTGTCCAAATATCTTAAATACATCTTCTTTTATTCTTGCTTTCTTTCTGACCTGGATCTGGCTGCCAGAGCACATGAAAGAAATTACGAAAGTGTCTCAGTCACCGTGACTCGGGCTCCTTCTGCACTCCAGCATTTGTCATTGCCAAAACAGCAGAGTTTAATTAAGTGTTGTGAGCAGCCTAGTGAGAAACACACTTTAAATTAAACCTCTGTACATGCAGCTATTGGTTCTTTACCTTCTGAACAATCAGCAGGGTGTTAGGCATAAATTTCGTCTCTCAGGGGAATCGCAGTTCCACGCACCTCTAGCAATTCATAAACGGTCTTGCATTCTCAGAACCATATCTTATTAAAGCACATTTAATTATTTCTAAGTTTTAAACACCGATAGATGAAGGCGATAATTAATGTGCCTACCACTAAACATTTTATTTACTCTTGATATATTAATGATATTATCAAGAAAATATGCTACAGTTTTAGATTTAACAAAATTACATGGTAAATTATCTTTCAATGCATCAAACAATTGTTAATATAATGGAATAAATTATTTTAACACCTCAGTGGTAACGGATGGGTAAAAGTATATAAGATTTTAATTTTCAGAATGTTTTCCCAATTATACAACTCAGGGGATTTTTAAATCAATGATGCAATTCTTTTGAATTTTAGAAACAAAAGAACCAAAAAGTCTGTACTGGAAATTTTACTAGTCTTATAAACAGAATTTCTGGGGCAATTTTCCAATGACAAAAACGATGTATCTTAAAATTAATTTAGGATCTGTTAATTTTCATTTAAACTTTTAAATTTAGTATTTTGAAGAGAAAGGGAGATTGGGCGCCCACTTCTTAAATCCACTGGATCAAATACAGTGCTACAAACTGACGGTGATTTTTCTTTTCTAATTTGAAGATTCTATCAGACCAAGCAGACAGTCAGGATAAAGGACCGCATCCATAACATACTCTTGACTGCTTGACAACACCGTGGGGCAATTTCACACTCTGAAGGACATGCTCAGTGCAGACCTGCTCTACAATGGGCCAAAGCGAAGGGAATTTGGATGAGAAAGCTCACTATAATTAAGCATATGGGTTTATTTGCTTTCTAGGAATCAAGTTTCTATACCTTATCATCCATGTTAGGCAAATTTGGTAAAGTTGGTATTGCTAAAAGTTATTGAAAGTGTGTCAAAAAACTTTTAAAGAGAAGGAAAAAAGAAGCCTTTATGGAATTAGTTTAAAACATATTTTTCCAAAAATGGACTATCTCTAGACTCTGTCAACACCACGACTTTAGCATTTACATTTTAAACTACTGACACCTAACTAAAATAGGCTTGAATGATTACATTTAAATACATCAAAAGACTAAATATCCATACAAAGATGGGCTAAAGCTAAAATATTTCAGGACTTAACTTGCTCTCACTTAGGATGTAAAGCAATTTAATATGATATGCATTATTAATTGGTATTTGTTGAATTATTTAGCATATATATATTATTTTATTTTTTATAAGGATTTCCATGAGAATAGTGGATTCCATTAATGTATATAGTGGTTCTAAAGTAGTGTTCAAGTAAGAAGTTAAGAAATACAGACATAATCAAAATCTAGTCAATTAATTTACAGTTTTCTATTCACATTATTTCCATACAATGCTTTTGAATCAGTATATATGGTCCCCCCATATATACTATATTTTCTTTACATTCTCCATATCTACTCCCTACATTCACTATAGACTTGGGGAAAGTAGTAATAAAGAAATAATGTGAAATTAAAAAGAAATGATTTGGAAAATAGAGGATTAAGATTGCTACATAGACGCAGCAGGGTTATTAGGAAAATTAATAGATAAAAGTTTTATTTAAATGGAAAGCCACTTCCCCTCGAAAAGTATTTCCCTTCCGCACTTCCAGGTTATTTCAATGGATGCTTTCACACTAGCAAACAGTTCGTGGATTCAGTGTTAAGTTTGTTTCCTCAGCTAACTCCTTTAAACAAAATGAAAGTAATTTTGTTTAAGGCTTATAAACGAATACTCCTGATTTGAACGTGAATAGTTTCAATCATGCTGCTGCCTCCTGTGCCTTGTGTTGTGCAGAGATGAGGCTTAGGCAGTCCGAATGCATGCTCACCAGTGCTAAAACTCAACAGTAGTCTGAAGGTCAGTGACAGAGAACCGGAACAAAGATGCTCCCTGGAAGAATGTCTCAGTCCTTGTATCCAAAAGCCAGCTTTGTTGAGTTCATATTCTTTCCCTAAAGCATGCTCATTATACAGGAACACAACACATCATGAACTGCCTGGAATTCCCTAATAAAGTAGAACTCATAGCAATAGTGGCAACTTTATATAGTTTCTTTAGATACTAAATGAATTGATGGGTTAAAATTTCAACCCAAAACTTTAAAACATGATAGCTGCTTCTATTGTGTCTAGGCAATCATTTATCGAAGTACTTAGGTTAGATAAGACTTAAGAAAATAACACTTGTCATGTAGATATTTTGTCTGCTGGCAATCATCAATATTCTATGATGGTACTTCCATTTTGCTCCATTCTGCAATCTCCTATTTACTCAGCCTCTGCTTTCACATTGTTGTCTGTATTTCTCTTGCTGATTAATAACCATCTCTTGCTTCTGCCTTTGACTATTCTCTATATTACACTTAACACTCAAAGAAATATACAATGTCAATGCAGTTGAGGAGACTACAGTACAGGAATAAAGGCTTCATAGTTTTAAATCTTAGGAAGGTAAAAAAAACAAAAAACAAAAAACAAAGAAAAAACAAAAAACAAAAAAACGCAGGGTTCAAAAATACCCAGGGTCTGAATTCTATGAGTATTTCTCTTATCTCAAAGATAAGATTAAGTATTCTGAGTCACACCTTGTAAGCGTGAATCATGTTTAGAATATAACATTTTTGAAAAGCCTACAATGGCTTAAAACAATAAGTAAAATAGATTGTTTGTTCGTTTGTTTGTACACAGCCAATTTATCTTTTCAGATACACCCTAATTTAAATGGAAAGCTCTCAAAAACTATAAATGTTTAAAACAGCAGGGGGTGGGAGCTTCACCCAGCTTTTCCCCAGTTCAACCACAGTGGACCCTGGCTTCTGTCCATTGGTTGGGTGTTAGTATCTGTATTTGACATATTCAGCTGCTTGTTGGGCCTTTCAGAGGGCAGCCATACTAGGCTCTTTTCTGAAAACATGTCACAGCCTGGATCCAATCTAACTAGATGCCAGCCATCAGTATAAAAAAAACAGAACTGATTCTTTAATATTCCACAATAATTTTCTGTAGTTTTAACCATCTATCCAATCATTTGAAGTGATCTAGTAAGTTGCTTAGCAAGATAATATTCTTCACTCTTTTGCATCACTTATTAACTTATTGTTTTAAAAAAGAAATGTATTCACTAGAATAAAAAATAGAAAAGTTAATAAAATAAAAGAATAAGGTGGTGATCTATCTTCAAAATTTTTCACGATAAATTAGACTTTATTTTGCATCTTCTGCCCAATATTTCCTGGGTAGTTGGCTATATCTTTGCAGAATGCAGTTTTATATCTACAAACATGTAGCTTGGTATTTTATCTCTTCAATAATATTCCATATTGTTTTTTTTCAGTCACCTCAAAAGAATAAAAAAGATTAATTTTTGTTTTGTTTATGGGTTTAATAATGGTATAAATGTAATTAAAATCTGTTGCCATTTTTATCTCATCTAGATACTATGTCCTAGTATCTAAGTGATACTTAATATTCTAAGTGTGTGAAAATTCATTCTTTTCTTAGCATTATAGAGAATTATCATTTTCCACACCTTTCCCATGACAGACTAGAATAGTGATCAATGCAGCTTTTATAACTGATTATACATATATAAGATGTATCTACCATCTTACCACATGTCAACGCTAGACAGTTTCTCTTTGTTTATGAATATGAAACATTTCTGAAGCAATTTCATTTATTTAACTTAAGAAAATAAACAAAATAACTCATCTGAACTTTATTGAGGTAGGAGAGAGAAATATAACCAAAGAAGTAACAAGCATTTAAAATCTTTTTAAGGCACACTTCACTAATAACTCAAACCACATGCAACATAAACTTCTCTCAGCAGCGGCTTATTTTTCTAAGTCAAGTCATATCTAAATTCAAGACAGAAATTACATCTGCTCCAGACCACCAATAGGTCTTGTATCAGTATGCGGCAGTGTTGTGAATGCACTCCAGGGTACGTTCAGTCATTCATCATTTTGTCTGAGAGCTGAGAAGGGAAGGAGGCTGTATTAACAGCTTAGTTCCATGTAAGCTGTACCTTCTGATTACTGGGAAGCATACTTTACTTATGTGAGACGAAGACTTATAAAGCTGGCCTATACTTTTCATGCAGAAACTCAGTGTTGATCATTAAAAGGATAAAGAATGATATGCATTGATTTTCATAAATGATTGACTATTATAAATACAATGAAAAATATCTAAATCAGTGACCCGATTTTAAATGGCATGACTGAAAATTACAATCCTGAAATTATTTACTATCAAAAATGTAAATAAACAATCTCTTGGAGTCATATAAATTATCTTTTCACTTAGTTTCTAAGATGTTACACATTAGGTGTTTATAATTATGAATTTTTCTGTAAAGAATAACCATTTTTAACCACGCATTGGGTACTGAAGACTTTTACATATTCTTAAAAACCATTTTTTTTATAAATTATAAAAACATTTACATATCTTCAAAATTTTATATGTGTGTATTTATTCATTCATTCATTCATTCATTCATCCATTCATTCATTTTACATCCTGATCATGGCTCCCTTCTCCTCTCTGTCTCCTCTATCACACAGCACAGCCCTCATCCTCCCTCCCTTTCTCCACTGAGAAGGGGGAGGACCCTCTTGGTACCACTGACCTGCAATGTCAAATCACTGCTTGACTAGAAACATCCTCTCCCACTGAGGTCAGACAAAGCAGCCCAGTTATGGTAACAAGTTCCATAGGCCATCAGCCATGTCAGGATGAGCTCCTGCTTCAGGTCTGCTAGGAACCACATGTAGACCATGCTGCACATCTGTTATATGAATATATATTTATATTAGATATATAATATCTGCTTTTTGCCATATACTAAAATAATGGGTATCTTTTGATGACTATTAATTACACATTTCTGAAGCAAGGATCTGAATAACTTATGGCTTCATGTTCAAAATATTGAAGAAGTACTTTAGAATTAATGTTCATGAAAAAGAGAAAATGCTATATTACAAGAAAGACAGAAAGATTTCATTAATCACTTCAATTCTGCATTTTACCTGAAACATGTGACCAAGAATTTTTTTTTTATGTGATGTTACTTGTTATGCCAATGGGGTAAGGTAGATATGACAGTGGGCTGTTTCTGAGCATTCTTGATATATTGTGTTTTCCTTGTTCTCTTTAGGTCCTTTCCTACTGTCATGAGGATGTGCCTAGTGTATCTATTAAATAATGAAAAACATTGGTTAGAGGAAATACATTGGCCTTCTTAGATGACACCTAAATTGCATAGATGAAAAGTCCAGCCAAACTCAGCTGACCCATTTAGATTCTTAACTTTAATGCTGTTGTGTCAACTATCTGTTTGTTTATTCTATGGCATTATTATGACAATCGGTAACTGATAAAATGTCTAGAGAATAATTAGCTATTCCTGTGTAAGTAGAATAGGAGAACAGACAGAAAAAGATCAAGCAGCTGGAAAAGGGCAGAGCATTCCAAGTCTGTTGTGTAATATATCTGACCATATTTTGCACTGTTAGTCTCTTAAAAAATGATTAAGGTAAAATATTTCTTTATGCATTGAGTAGTTGGGTGGTAAATCCAGATTTATAGAAACAGAAAAATTATTCATAGAAATTAATTATCATTTGATGTTGGTGTTCTAATTAAAAATATTAAGTGAAAGGAACATAACTAGATTTTCATTTCAGAAACTATTCATACATGAAATTAAATTCCAAGTCCTTAAAAGGAAGTTTCTACACTACTACTGCATATAAAGGTAGTGAATGCTGAAGTGAAGTGATAAAAGCAGACACAATAGTAAACAGATAACTGATCTACTGAGACATACATCCTACTTGAATTCTTACCACTAGATTAAAAGGGAGAATAAATAAACCGAAGCTATTCCAATGTTGTGGTGATTTGAATGAGAATAGCCTGCAAACTCTCATATATTTTAGATACTTGGTGCAAATGAGTGGAACTGCTTAGGAAGGATATGAAAATGTGTTCTTGTTGGAAGAGCTATAAATTTTGAGGTTTCAATCATTCACATTATTCCATATTAGCTTTCTCTGCCATGCAGGTTGTTTATTTTTCTTCTGTTTGTGAACTCTCTGCTATTACACTGGTACAATGCCAGCCTTTTGACATTCTTCCCTCTATGGCGGTAAAAGATTGTAGCCCTCTTAAACCATAAGTTCCAAATTTAGTGCTTACTTTTATAAGATGCCTTGGCCATGTTTTATCACAGCAATAGAGAAGTTACTAAGACATTTTTATATTCAGTATCTGAGTATAATATTAGGAAATACTACTGATACTGTACTGGAAGGAGCATCCTCACTAGCTACCTTTCACAGTGGTGGAAGTTCCTATGCAGACTGTCAAAGAAAAAAGTAGACATCCATCTCACCCAGCTGTGAGCTCTATGAGCTCTGTCCACCACCAGATAGGAAAGTTATACATCAGTGTAATGGTGGCATGGTCATGGGATTAATTAAACACATTCTTATTAGATTTAATGCCTAATCCATGAGATAACACACATACCCGATTCTCAATAGGGCCAAGAGCATATGATTAAGTAAGTCATGAAACCTGAAGGAGAAAGAAACTTACTCTTATTATTCTTTTAAATAAATACAACCTTCAAACAACTCCTAATTATTTATTGCTGTAGTCATATATTAGTGCATTGCTCAAAACTCATCAGAGAACCTTCTTCATGCCAAAAATGGCAATTAATACAGAGATACATAACTGATGAATGTGAAAAGAATGAGAAACTTCTGAGTGCTCAAACCTAAATAGGACGTGTGTATCATATATGAGCATGCTAGGAAGAACACGGAGCAGAAGGATAATAATGAAAGGGTCAAGGAAACTGTTTTCTGGAAAAGTGTGGTAGGTGGTTGCCCATATTAACTCATGGCAATTGTGACAGCATACATAATACCTGTACAACCTCGAGCCAGATGAAACCCAAGAATAAAGGAAGAGAAATCATCATGAAGTTTCATTTCTAAATTAAGACCTATTCACATTTGACAACTTTTGGGAAAAAGAAAGTCAGTTTCCTTAATGATGTAACACTGGGCATATCAATCACACTCCAAGGCAGACCAGGAGTAGTTGACCAACACAGGGAGAGGAGAGAGAGAGAGAGAGAGAGAGAGAGAGAGAGAGAGAGAGAGAGAGAGAGAGAGAGAGAGTTTTGAAATTGAGTAAGAAAGCATGTATTAGAGAATCTGGAAGGAGTTAGAGAAGAGGAATAGTTATGACCACAATGCATTTTGTGAAATTCTCAAATAATTAAACATTTTTCAAAGAAAAAACTATAGAAGAAAACAATTTTTAAGACATTGAAGTCTAAGAAATGAAGGCAATGTTCTCAGGATCCCATCCTGATAATGAGACAGGAAACAAGCAAGTTTACATCCCATTTTGTCTACAGATCTAGAGAAAATGAGGGAAGTCTATTATTTGAATACAAAAGAGACTGTAATATACATCATATATGACATTGGGAATTCTGTTCTCAATGAGAACACAAACAAGACTAAACTGAAGGCAAATTGCATCAAATTAATGTGGTCCCGGGTACTTAATATAACCTTTCATCTCTTTGTGCATATTTTTCATTGTACCAAGGATATCAGAAGATAGAGGTCTGGAAAATTACCAAGGTTTTATCCACAAATTGTCAGGAATATACTCTGGTAAATACCTTTATATAATGATAAACTAGTGTTGAAAGTATCTTTAGACATAGTTAAATTCAGTGCTGAATCTTTTGCCTTTAGCAGTTCTTGCCAGTTCTTATTATGATTGGATTTTACTCTGAAGAAAATAAAGGTACTCAAAAATAGCATAAGTTTTGCAATACAAAGCTGTCCTTATATATAAGTTCTTCTTTCTTTAGTCTAAAACACATCTCGTTCCATTGTGCTCCAAATCACTCTCATTTGCACTTAACTTAGTATATTTATTCTACAATATCAAATTTGTCCCATAAAATAGGATAACACTTTAAAAGGTATTTTTGAAAGATGAAGTAAATGAGTACCGTCTAGGAAGAGTCACCTTTATCAGTATTGTAGTGAGAATGGGCTAATAAGCAAGGGAGGAAGCTGGGAGCATCTATTCAGCTTATAGCAGTGGTTAAGCTTTTAAGATTTTACTACTTAGAATATCCCATTGTTTTTACTTAATTTATTAAATCTATATTAACACGAGATAGTCAAATGTGTAGGCTGAGTGTGGGATATGGAAGTGTTTCCACTATTCTTATTTAAGTTTATTGCTGCATAAGTAGCAGAGTCAATTAAAATAATTTAAATAGAAACGTGCTTTAATTTTTAAATAAAAATATTTAAAATAGTATTGCTATATTCAGAATTGGCAACTATTATTTACAGAAAGGAAAATATTTCCCTAAGCATACATGAGGTAGCCCATGACTTCATCACACTACTTCATTGAGTCTCTACTCCCAGAAGCCCATGGGAAGATGACAAATACAGGATAAAGCAAGCATATATAAGCATTAAATTATTTTGTTTCTCCTCGATATTAAAGATGGTATGTTATATAAATGTAAGAGATGCATATGAATTTTATTTCAAATTATTAAAAAGCATTATATTTTGAGTTATCCTAGGAAGGAAGCATCTATTATTCCATATGAACATTCCAGAATTGAGTTCTAGGCTGAATAACATATGTACATTACAGAGCAAACAAAGCAGTGAAGAGAATTTAAAGTTTAGCTTATTTGTTTGCAGCAATTACCCAACATGTTAAGACATGTACACTATATAGACTTTATATGCCATATCTGCTGCATCTCAATAATACTGTCATGTAAAAATCACCATAGCAGCTGGAAAGACTAAGTGATGACAACTTCATGCAACAAATATGTGAAGGTGATCGTCTGAATTACAGCGACTATCATCAACTTTGGTTCAATCCTAATACATGTGTGCTGTTGGCTGATATGTGTACTGCTGGCTGTATCTCCTCGCAGGAGAGTCACACCATTATTAAAGATCTTTAAAGTTAGGAGTAATTAAGCTGTGAGAGAAGATACTCCAGTTATCCTTGAAAAGTGAAATGACTATTAATCCTTCAGGAATGATAGAAGCATTCAGATTCTATTTACTCAGGCAACGGTGGCTCCTGAGATCCATACATTTTTATAAACTCATGGGAGATTCAGGGCTGCTAAGGACATAAATCTGCTTACTACACATGAAGGAACAAGGTTGTTTTGGGTAAGAAACAGAGGGATGTCTGGTGTCAACAGGGACATTTCATGAGATTGTTGTCAGCCCTGAGGACCAGGCCAGGCAGTGTTAGCATTTTGTCAATTGATATGACTAAAAGAACAGCCTGGCAATAACAACCGTCTTCAAAGCAGGGACCCAGAACCTGTAAGGAAAGGGGTAGAATTCAAACTGTCACTTGCTAAAAATAAAGCAATAAATGGAGAGAGAGATGTGAGATCAACAAGGGAATTCCCACAGTAACATGTCCAGAGGGCAAAGAAAAAAATACCCAAAGTGTAATAGGAATGCTCAAACTGGCAGAACAAAGTCTGAAGGCTATGCTAGGTTCCCAGGGCCAATGAGCACTAAAGTTGTGTAACAGTGAAGTGCATGCATGAATGTCTAGATGAAATAGATTAGCTGTCTCTACCCTAACAATGATGGCAGTGATCATGTGAAACAGATGAGTGTCACTAAAGAATACCACGTGGAATAACCAACTGAGAACAAGATAGACAATTAAGATACAGTTATTATAGGGCAAGATGAAATTTCTTTTAAGGCAACTGGGAAATTTGTAGATTAGATTCAAACATGGGAGAAAACAAATGTGTAATTTCACACTTACCTTTTCCACCCGTCTCGTAATTTTCATTAACTCTTCCTCAAGACCACTAACTGGATAGCTACTTCCTCTGTTGCAGTCTGTGGTAAAATGTTCCTTTATGCATTGGTTTCTGTGTCATGAGTGTGAGTATGCACAGATCCTTACGTACTTTTTATCAGCTTATCAAGTACTTCAGTACAAGCCTCAAGCATGCAGTACTATCTTTTTTGTTAACTCTCATGCCCTTAGCTGAGTTTTGAAGAGAGAATATATATATATATATGATACATAGTCTCAATATATTTTGTTGAGTATTAATAAGTTGCTACATCTATAATTGAATGGTAAACAAACAGTATTACAAATGAACTGGTATATTGAACTGATTGGAATATTCTGCCATATATTCTTGACTGCATTCATAGTAGGAGTATAAATTATACTTCAGAACTGACTCCACATGATTATGCTAGTCACATTCTCTTCTTTTAATCATACAAAATCTTTGGCTAAAAAAAAAAAAAAAAAAAAAAAACAAAAACAAAAACAAAAACAAAAACATTGGGTAAGAAAGAGTATGAATGCTACACATATTGTTTCACAAGAAAGCAATATAGAGACACATCTACTGCACATCTATTGCAATCAACCCCTCATTATCAGAAATTCTGCTTTACAGTTCAACAATCCCTAGCTTCCCCAAAGCTTGAGAGCTCTCTCCTAAATGTGCTCTGAACTTGGGCTTCCCGCTGGGAGCACAGCAGTGCCCTCTTTGAAGTGAGGAGGCTGTGAATCTCACACCAACAAATGAGTACTTTGAAATTAACTGGTGTTTGGAAATTGATCTGGTAGGTAATAATCTTCTATATCTAACTTGTGGTTAGTTCTAATTTTAAAGCTTTAACACATACCCCCTGAAACATAAACGATTTCTACCAGGGCTTAATAATGCGAGGCCTAGCAGCCTGACTTTCTACATTCTTCTCTCAGAAAAGATGTGTTGTACTTATTAAGTATAAGAGTTTTGTTCTAGATTTGTATTTCAGAATTTTCACATTGTGAAAGATGAATAATTAACAACTTTTCCAACTGTATCAATAAATCTAGAGAAGAGACACATACCTTGAGTCTAATCTTAAACCTGCCTGGACTTTTAGAAATATGATACCTGACAGAGAAGAGTTTCAATTTTTAAATGATCATACCCATTTTTTCCTGCAATTCTGTTTTATAATTCACTTTTTTACAGCGAGACAATTATAGCTCTTCCATCTCTCTTGTTGTTCTGTCTTCTTATTGTTTACTAACATGTTATCTAAAATTGCCTCCATATTTGCTTCATTTATGACAAACAAAACAGGAGACTATACTATCAATTTTAGGACTCCAAATATAGCATCAACTCGTACACAGTAAAGTATATCATGAGCAGTGTCTGTTAAAGGTTTTGCAATGAAAATAAATTCTGGTCATGATTCTCAACTGGATTCTGAAAGGGACAACTTCAGTTGATGTATCTGTGTCTTTAAAGAAAGGTGTATATTGGTGGAGTCAGTTGGAGCAGCAAGTATTTCCAACTTATAAATGTCCACTGTCTTTTAAATAACAAAACAGAAATGTAATGCAGTTTTACAATATAGCCTATTCTTACTTTAAAGGCAGCCAGGCTTGAACATATGAAATATCACCTTAAAACTTGCTGTGAAAAGTTTGTGTGTTTAGCAGCAAACATCATGCTCAGATAAACATTTGTTAACTAGCTTCAAGGTCAGCCAAACCACACCATCAATGCAGGTCTTTAGAAATGAAAGTGCATTCCTTAAAATGTTCTGTTCTGCTTGAAGCATTCCTGCTAGTTCTGATATAACTTCGAAATATGGTTTCTCTGGGGACCAATGTTGAGCAAGCAAAGCAACCTGTTAACGTCAGAGGGTGATGGGCTCTCTTTCCCTAAACAACCAAGCACAGCCGACAGATGTCAAAAGTTATTCAAGATGAGGGAAAGTTGAGTATGCTTTAATTTAGACAAAACAAAAACAAAAACAAATATGTTTCAACCCAATTTTCATTATTCAGATGGCACATTTGATAATACAGAGACAGATGTTCGGGCTTCTGTTTCTTCAACCACAAATGTGTACACACTGTACTTAAATTCTTATGCTTAGAAGGAAAGTTATTAAAATACAAGTTCATATCTCGAGGCAGAAAACTGCTATTATTGTGGTCTTATTTTGTGAAAATACTTCTCAAAGAAATCATCAGAATAATCAACCATCTGTTTCAGTTATCTACTGAATGTAGCCTAACACGTCAAACACTGTTGGCTTAACACAATAAGCCTTTATATGTTTATGACTTACATGTTGGGATATTCAGCTGGGTTGATGATTGTTCTGCTTCTGTTTGGGGGTTACTCATAGGGAAGTCATCACTGGAAGGCTTCATCACTGCTGGGTGTTCCCAATATTCTCACTTAGGAGTCTGCTGGTAAATTTGACTAGATAAGAGCAATGCCAGGGTGTCTTCCGTATAACGCCTCTAGGACGACATCTCGAGTTTCATACAAAGTTGCAGCACTCTTGTCAGAATTTGAGCCTAGAAGGTTTAAGGTTTTGGAGTTTTCCCCATCCACAGTGGCATATCAATTGATGTTGTCATTTTTCAGGCTTATTATGAAACATTGTGGGAAGGTTCAAATTCAAGACACTATCTAGACTTTTAATGTAATTAATTGCATGTTGATTAATCATCTTTCAGTAGCATTAACAATAAAACATACATTTTGAAATCATCATCACAGAAAATTGATATACAAAGGGAGTATCCACATGTATATTAACACCTTGTTAAAAGATGTAGTTAATTATATCAAAACCCTTAAAACTTTATTTTGAGTCACCTGAGCTAAATTTAAGAAAAATTGATGTAGTAAACTTATCCATCAAAAATAATCCCCAAGAATTATAAATAATATTAATGACTTAAAATAAACATCTTAACTGATGGGTGATGCATCATTTATAAAGTTTCTCATATAATTGAGTCTCTTGCTGCCATTATAAAAATTAGTCTTCAATTTGAAAGTTAAGTCATTGTTTGCAATATGTTTAAATAAAGTATAAAGTTATGTCTTATTCTAAAAATATGAGGTTAGGAGAGCTAAGTTTCTTGATTCTAGAGTATATAATTAACATTTAAATTTTCTCGTTAACATCTCTTTTTAAAGGTAAATGTTAAATACACATTTATAAAATCCAACTGTAAATAGGGAAAAAAAGTTTAAGTTATGAAAACTCTTCCAGATCACATGGGTCACTAGAACAAGGACTCTTATCTTTTATGTACATTATGTGTAGTAATAAGCTATTATTCACGAAGGCAATGGAGATGAAAGGATTAGTTTTGAAGACATAAATTACATGACATAAAAATTCCCTCCGCTTAAGCAGATGCTGCAGCCATAAAGCCTTCCGATGGGTATAGGAATCAGCGCCGTCCTGCTTCAGGCCATGTTTGTGACATGCCATATGGGCTGCGACAAGTCCAGAGCACAAGTTAGAAGATGGGGGAAAATAGATGCTTTAAGTTAGAAATCCTGTAACATCGGTGGTTTCTCCATCCTTTGGGCTTCATGGACATTATGATAGCATGCTAATTATCCCAGTGTTTGTGTCTATACTTAAGTGGCAAATAGTGATGTTTTCTCCTGTGTTTTCATTTCATTTTAATTAAAAATCACCCCAGATGTCTACATTGCCATTGTTACTGCTTTATTAAGTAAAATTTAAAACCACCATCAACCCCCAATTATCAATAATTATATTTTTTTATTCTTTATTTAAACATTGCATACATATACTGATTTTTTAAAAGCTTTCATTTTCTATGATATTAAAAGCCCCGATTTTGTATCCAAAGCAGGCAGTTAATAAGTGCTTGCATACACACTATACAACTAAATGCATCGTAAATCAGTTTGCACCTCCAGGTCTTACATGTTGTGTTAGATCTTGAGCTTTGCAGTTAAGTTTTGGGAAATTTAGGGTTAAAAACTACACATAACCGTTTACTTGAACCTTAAACAAACTTACAACCGCATTTTTCTTTCAGCCGACTGACATTTTTCTTTATGTTTCGTCAGTTATATCTGAGTGATCAGACAGCCACTGCACGTGGTACACCCACCAGGATTATTATCTAGACCAAAGGCCCAAAGCTCATTGTGGCAGGCATGTAATTCTTTACAATGTATGCCACGTTAACTGTGTTGGGTTATCTATTCAACAGCTGACTGAGCTGGGCTCTCAAGCTCTTCTCAACAACAATGTAGGAACCGATGACAATTGTACGACTTCATAACAGCTGCATGGAACTCTGACACACACTTCACAGCAGCCAGTCATCTATATAAACCAATTTCAGGAGCAAAATTGCATGGTGCCTCCACTCTGTTATAAACACAATGATATCCACTCAAGGCTGATAAATGCACTGCATTTCTCTGGAGCTTAAAAGAATAAGTTCCTTGCATTAAGATTTCTTTCCCTCAAATTAGGCCCTTTCTTGGCCCTAGCCATTAATTTAAAACTTACAAAGAACAAGACAATTTAGTTTTTGAATGTCTGTAAAATTTAAAAAAAATTCAGTATTAACATTTTGGTTTTCCAGCTAAATACTCTACTTATTTCAAAGTGAATATGCCAGCTTCTCTGATCATTTCGGGCAGAAAGCAAAAGAAAAAAATAATTAAGGTTTAAAATACTTACCAATGTCGTAGCAATTTTCCAATTAATTACTGTATCTTTGCATGGGGTTATGCACAATCCAGTTCTTTCTCTTGAATAAAACATCTACAGCAACCTGGAAACCATTGTTAAAGCTTAAATGTTAACTACTCCATGTTTGGTGAATAATGAATCTTTGGAAGATCATTAATAACTTCAAAAGATTCAAGTAAAATTATTGGTAATATTTTTAAATACATACTTGTCTTACCAATAAAGATCTCTGAATATGGCTTGAAAGGACATGGATAAAAATTATGTATACTTCTTAAAAGAACAACTGAAATGTTCATGTTGGTAAAATAGTATAATCATTTTATATGTTAGAGTATTATACATATGTAATTTCATTTTCTTTAAGCAATGATTTTAAAGAATTAAGGAATAAAAGAATATTTAAGGTAAGAGCAAACTAAATATACCTCATGGGGGACATTTTAAGTCATCATAATCTATTTATATACTAGAACTTTGAGTAATTGAGCTCCTGATTACTGAAGTTTATTGAAAATAGAATTGATGGTCAGGCTATTGTATTATGTAAACTTTATGACATTAAGAGTTAATACCTGTCTATAAGCATTGTGATTAAATTATCTTAATCTGACTTCCAATTTTTAATATTTTTTAATTGCTCTTTACAGTTGTGCCAATCTTCTAGAGCAAGTACCTGAAACAAAGGTTTTGGCCTACATAAAGTTTCATTTCTAGGATTTTATTGCTTTAAAATAGTACTCTGAAGATAAATTATCCAAAAGAAGGGTCTAAATAAGACTGGTATAATCTTTGATTATATAGCAATTCTCTTTTTATTTTTCCCAGTGAACCTTCTGATTTCTGTGTTAGTTCACTTTCCACAATAGCGCTTTAAAGTATTTACAAGTTAAATAACTTCTAAGGAGGTGACAAAATAATTAAGAGAAGAAAGACAAAAAAAAACCCAAAAAACAAAAAACATTTACTGACTTGTAATGCTGGGTTGTATCTGCATACCAGCCATGTTCTACTTATAGGACAATTAATGATGAAAATCTAGGATGTAAAGAAGTCTGTAAACTTACTCAATATGCACAAAAAATTAAGACAAACAGATATCTATTCGCCCAAGCAGGCAGTATGTTTCTACTATAGTAAGATTTCTTTACCTAAAACATAATAGTGGTTCTTACCATCCACTTCAGTTGGGAAAGCACTGGCTGTGATATGTACAATGAATGTGTATATAACTTTTTTATAAATTTAAAATAAGTATCTGGGAGGAACACAATTAATTATAAGGGGTAAAACAGAATGTTTAGAAAAGGAAGAATCAAAACCACACTCCCTGCCTTCTCTTTCTCTGAAGATGAGCAGTGTTGCAATAGTATATGCATCATCTACCAAGTTAATGTCCAGGATATGTAGGATGTTGAAAATGAATATGAGGAAAAAAATTAAATAGTGAAGCTAGATGACTTGAACTCAAATAAAATGAGTTTTATACATGTGAATAACAGTAATCTATGATCCTTTGTTTTCCAGAAGGAACAGCTATAACAATATGTGTATTTGTTTTAGATATGTATCTGGTGGCACGATCGTCTCAACTCCATAAGTTACTTAAGCAAGAAGAGTTGTTTTGGAAGTGAATCAATGCAAGCTTCTAAATCTCATCAAGGCTGAAAATCTAGAAGAAAAATTTCTAAAAAAGATTGAGAATCAAGTGAATTTTTCTTCAGTATACACAGGTAACTTTTTCAGATGTCCATAGGAAAGTCTGGGCGACCTGTAAACATTTAGAGATGAGGAACTCGTAAGGTACACCTGCAAGAGAAAGCTTAATGCAAGTGCTTATGTTTCTGCTAAATGACAAACTTTACATGAGATCAAATTTATTTTCCTTAAGATTATGCACTTTCATAGAATTAGAACCAAGAAGTGTCTACCTAGTAAGCAGATAGTTTAGAAAATGGGATTGTTCAGATGAAGTTTCTGTGCATTCTACTGTATAATAACCTACAGTCTCCCCCACCATTATTTTGCATAGACTAGAAACTTGGACAATACTTAGAAGAAATGAACCCTTGCAAAATATTTCCAATTTCTTTTTACTACTATCCTTGTATTCCATTGTATTTTGTTTTGTAATTTTTGTTCCAAGTTTATTTGTGAAAAAGTAATTGCTGAAACCATATTGGCTTTTCATGCTCTAACAAATTCTTATGACAAATTAACTTATAAAGAGGAAGAAGGTTATTTTCCTTTCTGTTTTGCAAGTTTCTGTCCATGATTACCTGACCCCAGTAGTTTATCACCATAATAGTGTATCAAGAAAGAAATCTGCGGCAGAGTAACCCACTCAACTAATGGCTAGTGAGGGCTTTAGGTAGAGGGAGAAAGAGAAAGAGGAGAAGGAAGTGGAGAAGGTGGTGACCAGGGTCCCACAATAACAGTGATAGAGAATGCTTTTACTAAATTTCTCCTATAGGCACTGAATTAACTTTCTCTACTACTCTCCTAGGGATCAAACTGCACATACAACTTTGAGACACATTTCAAATTTCAAGCACATTATGACACCAATATAAAATTGAAAAGATACAGATGAGTTCATAGTGACAGCAAATCTCCCCCTGACCTTCCTGTATATTCTCAATGTTTCCATTTTTCCACTCATTCTCAATGCAACGCTGTCATTCTCCGCCGCCCCTACCGCCCCCCCCCCTCAGCTGATGTGTTGGGAAGTAGAAGCTGCCAATAGAGTTTCTCTCAAAGCCATGTTATACCTGCTGACCTTGTTAAATTCAGCTTCCATCTACCGACTGGTGGAAGCTAGACTGCAAAGATCCTTTCATCAAGTTAGGACAACCCTCAGAACCATCTCAGTATTAGGGCTCCTGTCAAATAAAGAAAGCTCTGCTATTTGGTAGCCACTCTGAAACTTCTTTCCTGCATCTGATTCCATTTCCCTCATTCAACTTTGATATCGCTTCCAACTTTCTCTTTGTTCTGTTTCACTTCTGTTTGTAAAACACTCCAGCCAAACACTAATGCCACACCCTCTTTTCAGAAACAAACAGTAATAATCATCTTTCTGAGTAACATGGAAAATGGTTTCTTTAGGGATGTCTTCCATTGGCTAGTGTAAATGTGGCTGTATTGATCTCAGGGACAGTAGTTTCAAGTGTGTGACTCTTATCTTAAGATAAACTTCTACTAGTATAATTATTCACCCAAAGGGTGTTCTTGGCTACATATCCATGCTCTTGAGAGATATTTGGGGTTCAGTCACTAAATTCTTCATAAGCAAGAATAAGGACCTGAATTCAGATAATACCACTCACATTAAATTTAGGCAACAAGAAATGGCTCATATCAGTAATCCCAGCATTGGGACAGAGACAAGTGTAGTCCTAAAGGTCACTGCTCAGCCAGTCTTGTTGAATTTGTAAGCCTTAGATTCAGTCCCCATCTTAAAAGAGGCAATATGATACAGGAGGGCCCCAAACATTGACCTCTGGCCTTTGCCTGAATGTGTATATGTGCAACACACACACACACACACACACACACACACACACACACACACACACACACAAAGTAAATTTAAAAAAATACACTACTAGAGATTGTAACCTCTCTTAGATATACTTTTAAGACCATAGGTGACAGCTCCACCTCCTGGCTGAGGATGAAGGCCTGAAGGGACCCTGTTCAAGAAGCTCTGTTGCTTCTGGAGCCTGTGTGCTCTTCTGTGCGGACTGGGATACAAGATGGTTCTCTCACCTGAGTCCCGGTGTCAGAGTCCTATCTGGAGGCTGTCTCTCCTCAGTGATCCTAAGATCCTGGGTGCTAGGGCACCTGCAGTGTGGAGAGTCCTCTGGGGACTATGGAACAGTGCGCCGAGTTCCTGCCCAAGGTGGAACATGGCTGGCAAACCCAGACACTATTGCATATGCTAGCAAGATTTTGCTGACAGGACCCTGATATAGTTGTATCTTGTGAGGCTATGCCAGTGCCTGGTAAATACAGAAGTGAATGCTCACATTCATCTATTGCATGGAACCCAGGACCCCCCAATGGAGGAGCTAGAGTAAGTACCCAAGGAGCTGAAAGGGTCTGCAACCCTATAGGAGGAACAACAATATGAACTAACCAGTACCCCACAGCTCATGTCTCTAGCTGCATATGTAGCAGAAGATGGCCTAGTTGGCCATCATTAGGAGGAGAGGCCCTTGGTTTTGTGAAGATTCTATGCCTCAGTACAGGGGAATGCCAGGGCCAGGAAGCAGAAGTGGGTGGGTTGGGGAGCAGGTCGTGGGGAGTGAATAAAGGACTTTCAAGATAGCATTTGAAATGTAAATGAAGAAAATATCTAATAAAAATGTTTTGAAAAAAAAAAACTGTAGGTGACAAATAAACCTCAAAATGTAATCTTGTAATTCTTTCTTGGAAATAATTTTTTAATGTTATAGGATCATGTGTTGACTTTGATGCTGAGTGAATTATGTTGTTATATTTCTCTTTTCCTGGCTACTATTCTTTTCTTTCTTTTGCAGTAAAGGTTTTGTGCATCATTTATGTTTTACAATGCTTTTCTCCAACTCTAATGTGTATCTTGGCATAACAAATTTCTCAAATGTTTGTGTAATTTTTTCCAATTTTTATTAGATATTTTCTTCATTTACATTTCAAATGCTATCCTGAAAGTCCCCTATACCCTCACCCTGCCATGCTTCCCTATAAACCCACTCCCAGTTCTTGGCCCCGGTGTTCCCCTGTACAGGGGCATATAAAGTTTGCAAGACCAAGGAGCCTATCTTCCCAATGATGGCCGACTAGGCAATCTTCTCTTACATATGCAGCTAGGGACTCAAGCTCAGGGTGTACTGGTTAGTTCATATTGTTGTTCCACTTATAGGATTGTAGACTCCTTTAGCTCCTTGAGTACTTTCTTTAGCTACTCCATTGGGGGGGGGGGGGGCTGTGATCCATCCAATAGCTGACTGCGAGCCAGGCACTGGCCTAGCCTCACATGAGACAAGTATATCAGGGTCCTTTCAGCAAAATCTTGCTGGCATATGCAATGTTATCTGGGTTTGGTAGTTGTATATGGGATGGATCCCCAGGTGGAGCAGTCTCTGGATGGTCCTTTCTACTATCTCATCTCTGAACTTTATCTCTGTAACTCCTTCCACAGGTATTTTATTCCCCATTCTTAGAAGGAACTAAGTATCCACATTTTGGTCTTCCTTCTTCTGGAGTTTCATGTGTTATGTAAATTGTATCTTGGGTAGTCTAAGTTTCTGGGCTACTATTCACTTATCAGTGAGTGCATATCATGTGTGTTCTTTTGTGATTAGATTACCTAACTCAGGACGATATCCTCCAGATGCATCCATTTGTCTAAGAATTTCATAAATTCATTGTTTTTAATAGCTGAGTAGTACTCCATTGTGTAAATGTACCACATTTTCTGTATCCATTCCTCTGTTGAGGGACATCTGGGTTCTTTCCATCTTCTGGCTTTTATAAATAAGGCTGCTATGAAAATAGTGGACCATGTGTCCTTGCAACAAGTTGGAGCATCTTTTGGTTATATGCCAAGGAGAGGTATTGTTGGATCTTCCTGTAGTACCATGTCCAATTTTCTGAGGAACCACCAGACTGATTTTCAGAGTGGTTGTACAAGCTTGCAATCCCACCAACAATGAAGGAGTATTCCTCTTTCTCCACATCATCACCAACATCTTCTGTCACCAGAATTTTTAATCTTAACCATTCTGACTGGTGTAAGGTGGAATCTCAGTGTTGTTTTGATTTGCATTTCCCTGATGATTAAGGGTGTTGAACATTCTTTCAGGTGCTTCTCAGCCATTTGGTATTCCTCAGTTGAGGATTTTTTGTTTAGCTCTGTACCACATTTTTAAATAGGGTTATTTGAATTTCTGGAGTCCAGTTTCCTGAGCTCTTTGTATATATTAGATATTAGTCCCCTATCAGATTTAGGATTGGTAAAAATTCTTTTCTAATCTGTTGGTGGCCTTTTTGTCTTATTGACAGTATCTTTTGCCCTACAGAAGCTTAGCAATTTTATGAAGTCCCATTTGTCGATACTAGATCTTAAAGCAGAAAACATTGCTGTTCTGTTCAGGAATTTTTCCCTTGTGCCCATATCTTTGAAGCTTTCCCCACTTTCTCACAAAAAAAAAAAAAATAAATAAAATAAAAAAAAATCCCAGAACCAGATGGGTTTAGTGCAGAGTTCTATTAGACCTTCAAAGAAGACCTAATTCTAACACTCCTCAAACTATTCCACAAAATAGAAACAGAAGGTACTCTAAGTAATTCATTCTATGAAGTCTCAATTACTCTGATACCTAAACCACACAAAGATCCAACCAAGAAAGAGAACTTCAGGTTCCGGGACTCCTGCAAATACAGTCTGTACAGGTGAGAGTGTGGACTACAGAAGCTAACATCTTCTGGGACAGGCATGAGCCACAGAGCTTCTGAGGCAGCCCCCTTTTCAGGCTCCAAATATCTAGGCACCTTCCCGGCCAGAGGATAGGTGTCTGCCCAGCCTGGGAGGGCTTAGCCTCAGCATCTGCGGGGGCCATCTTGGTTCCAGGACTCCACCGAAAGTAGTCGGAAACAGGTGAGAGTGTGGACTACAGAAGCTAACAGCTTCTGTGACAGGCAAAAGCAACACAGCTTCTGGGACAGGTCCTGTTTTTGGCCCTTCATCTTCTGCCAGGAGGGCGGTCCAAACGTCAGATATCTGTGTACCTTCCCTGTAAGAAGAGAGCTTGCCTGCAGAGAGTGCTCTGACCACTGAAACTCATAGGAGAGATCTAGTCTCCCAGGTCTGCTGATAGAGGCCAACAGAATCAAGAGAGGAACAATCTCTAACCAGAGACAACTATAACAACTAACTCCAGAGATTATCAGATGGCGAAAAATAAACGTAAGAATCTTGCTAACAGAAAACAAGACCAATCACCATCATCAGAACCCAGCACTCCCACTTTACGCAGTCCAGGGCACCCCAACACACCCGAAAAGCTAGACCCGGATTTAAAAGCATATCTCATGATGATGGTAGAGGACACCAAGAAGGACTTTAATAACTCACATAAAGAGAAACAGGAGAACACTGCTAAACTGGTAAAAGACCTTAAAGAGGAAGCACAAAAATCACTTAAAGAATTGCAGGAAAACACCAGCAAACAGGTGATGGAATTGAATAAAAACTTCCAAGACCTAAAAAGGGAAGCAGACACAATAAAGAAAACCCAAAGTGTGGCAACACTGGAGAAAGAAACCCTAGGAAAGAAATCTGTAATCATAGATGCGAGCATCAGAACAGAATACAAGAGATGGAAGAGAGAATCTCAGGTGCAGAAGATTCCATAGAAAACATTGGCACAATAATCAAAGAAAATGGAAAATGCAAAAAGATCCTAACTCAAAACATCCAGGAAATCCAGGACACAATGAGAAGACCAAACCTATAGATAGTAGGAGTAGATGAGAATGAAGATTTTCAACTCAAAGGACCAGCAAATATCTTCAACAAAATTGTAGAAGAAAACTTCCCAAACCTAAAGAAAGAGATGCCCATGAACATAGAAGAAGCCTACACAACTCCAAATAGACTGGACCAGAAAAGAAATTCCTCCCAACACAATAATCAGAACAACAAATGCACTAAATAAAGATAGAATATTAAAAGCAGTAAGGGAAAAAGGTCAAGTAACATATAAAGGCAAGCCTATCAGAATTACACCAGATTTTTCACCAGAGACTATGAAAGCCAGAAGATCCTGGACAGATGTTATACAGACACTAAGAGAACACAAATGACAGCCCAGGCTACTATACCCAGCCAAACTTTCAATTACCTTAGATGGAGAAAAACAGTATTCCAATACAAAACCAAGTTCACACATTATCTTTCCTCGAATCCAGCCCTTCAAAGAATAATAACAGAAAAAAAAAAAAAAAAAAAAAAAAAAAAAAAAAAAACAATACAAGGACGGAAACCACATCTTAGAAAAAGCAAGAAGGTAATCCCTCAGCAGACCTAAAAGAAGACAGCCATAAGAACAGAATGCCAACTTAACAACAAAAATAATAGGAAGCAACAATAACTTTTCCTTAATATCTCTTAATGTCAATGAACTCAACTACCCAATAAAAAGAAATAGACTAACAGACTGGCTACAGAAACAGGACCCAACATTTTGCTGATTACAGGAAACTCATCTCAGGGAAAAAGATAGACACTACTTCAGAATAAAAGGCTGGAAAACAATTGTCCAAGCAAATGGTATGAAGAAACAAGCTGGAGTAGCCATTCTAATATCTAATAAAATTGACTTCCAACCCAAAGTCATCAAAAAAGACAAGGAGGGGCACTTCATACTCATCAAAGGTTAAATCTTCCAAGAGGAACTCTCAATTCAGAATATCTATGCTCCAAATACAATGGCAGCCACAATCCTTAAAGAAACTTTAGTAAAGATCAAAGCACACATTGCACCTCACACAATAATAGTGGGAGACTTCAACACACCACTTTCACCAATGGACAGATCATGGAAACAGAAACTAAACAGGGACACAGTGAAACTAGCAGAAGTTATGAAGCAAATGGAATTAACAGATATCTACAGAACATTTTATCCTAAAACAAAAGGATATACCTTCTTCTCAGCACCTCATGGTACCTTCTCCAAAATTGACCACATGATTGGTCACAAAACAAGCCTCAACATATACAAAAATATTGAAATTGTCCCATGCATCCTATCAGATCACCATGGACTAAGGCTGATCTTCAATAACAAAATAAATAATAGAAATCCAACATTCACTTGGAAACTGAACAACACTCTTCTCAGTGATACCTTGGTCAAGGAATGAATAAAGAAAGAAATTAAGGACTTTTTGGAGTTTAATGAAAATGAAGCCACAACATACCCAAACTTATGGGACACAACGAAAGCATTTCTAAGAGGAAAACTCATAACTCTGAGTGCCTCCAAAAAGAAACTAGAGAGAGCAGACCTTAGCAGCTTAACAACACACCTAAAAGCTCTAGAACAAAAGGAAGCAAATTCACCCAAGAGAAGTAGATGGCAGAAAATAATCAAACTCAGGGGCGAAATCAACCAAGTGGAAACAAGAAGAACTATTCAAAGAATCAACCAAAGGAGGAGCTGGTTCTGAGAAAATCAACAAGATAGATAAACCCTTAGCCAGACTCACTAAAGGGCACAGGGAAAGCATCCTAATTAACAAAATCAGAAATGAAAAGGGAGACATAACCACAGATCCTGAAGAAATCCAAAACACCATCAGATCCTTCTACAAAAGGCAATACTTAAGCAAACTGGAGAAGCTGGATGAACTGGATAAGTTTCTAGACAGATACCAGGTACCAAAATTAAATCAAGATCAGGTTAATGATCTAAACAGTCCTATATCCCCTAAAGAAATAGAAGCAGTCATTAATAGTCTCCCAACCAAAAAAAAATCCCAGGACCAGATGTTTTTAGTGCAGAGTTCTATCAGACCTTCAAAGAAGATCTAATCCCAGTTCTTCACAAACTATTCCAAAAAATAGCAACAAAAGGTACTCTACCCAACTCATTCTATGAAGCCACAGTTACTCTAATACCTAAACCACAAAAAGACCCAACACAGAGTGAGAACTTCAGGCCAATTTCCCTTATAAGTATCGATGCAAAAATCCTCAATAAAGTTCTCGCTAACCGAATCCAAGAACACATCAAAACACTCATCCATCCTGACCAAGTAGGTTTCATCACAGGGATGCAGTGATGGTTCAATATACGGAAATCCATCAATGCAATCCAGTATATAAACAAACTCAAAGACAAAAACCACATGATCATCTCTTTAGATGCGGAGAAAGCATTTAACAAAATCCAGCACACTTTCATGATAAAAGTCTTGGAAAAATCAGGAATTCAAGGCCCATACATAAAAATGATAAAAGTAATCTACAGCAAAACAGTAGCCAACATCAAAGTAAATGGTGAGAAGCTGGAAGCAATCCCACTAAAATCAGGGACTAGACAAGGCTGCCCACTCTCTGCCTACCTATTCAACATTGTACTTGAAGTCCTAGCCAGTGCAATTCGACAACAAAAGGAGATCAAGGGGATACAAATTGGAAAGGAAGAAGTCAAAATATCACTTTTTGCAGATGATATTATAGTATATGTAAGTGACCCTCAGAATTCTACCAGAGAACTCCGAAGCCTGATAAACAGCTTCAATGAAGTAGCTGGATATAAAATTAACTCAAACAACTCAATGGCATTTCTGTACACAAAGGATAAATAGGCTAAGAAAGAAATTAGTAAAAGAACACCCTTCTCAATAGTCACAAATAATATAATATACCTTGGCGTGACTCTAACTAAGGAAGTGAAAGTTCTGTATGATAAGAACTTCAAGTCTCTGAAGAAAGAAATTAAAGAAGATCTCAGGAGATGGAAAGATCTCCCATGCTCATGGATTGGCAGGATCAATATAGTAAAAATTGCTATCTTGCCAAAAGCAATCTACAGATTCAATGCAATCCCCATCAAAATTCCAACTCAATTCTTCAACAAATTAGAAAGGGCAATCAGCAGATTCATCTGGAATAACAAAAAACCTAGGATAGCAAAAACTCTTCTCAAGTATAAAAGAACCTCTGGTGGAATCACCATGCCTGATCTAAAGCTGTACTACAGAGCAATTGTGATCAAAACTGCATGGTACTGGTATAGTGACAGACAAGTAGACCAATGGAATAGAATTGAAGACCCAGAAATGAACACACACACCTATGGTTACTTGATCTTTGACAAGGGAACTAAAACCATCCAGTGGAAAAAAGACAGCATTTTCAACAAATGGTGTTGGCACAACTGGCAGTTATCATGTAGAAGAATGTTAATTGATCCATTCTTATCTCCTTGTACTAAGCTCAAATCTAAGTGGATTAAGGAACTACACATAAAACCAGAGACATTGAAACTTATAGAGGAGAAAGTAGGGAAAAGCCTCGAAGATATGGGTACAGGGGGAAAATTCCTGAATAGAACAGCGATGGCTTGTGCTGTAAGATCAAGATTCGACAAATGGGACCTCATAAAGTTGCAAAGCTTCTGCAAGGCAAAAGATACAGTCAATAAGACAAAAAGACCACCAACAGATTGCGAAAGGATCTTTACCTATCATAAATCAGATAGGGGACTAATATCCAATATATATAAAGAACTCAAGAAGGTGGACTTCAAGAAAATCTAATAACCCCATTTAAAAATGGGGCTCAGAGCTAAACAAAGAATTCTCACCTGAGGAATACCGAATGGCTGAGAAGAACCTGAAAAAATGTTCAACATCATCAATCATCAGAGAAATGCAAATCAAAACTACCCTGAGATTCCACCTCATACCAGTCAGAATGGCTAAGATCAAAAATTCAGGTGACAGCAGATGCTGGCGAGGATGTGGAGAAAGAGGAACACTCCTCCATTGTTGGTGGGATTGTAAGCTTGTATAACCCCTCTGGAAATCAGTCTGGCAGTTCCTCAGAAAATTGGACATAGTACTACTGGAGGATTCCGTAATACCTCTCCTGGGCATATATCCAGAAGATGTTCCAACCTGTAAGTAGGACACATGCTCCACTATGTTCATAGCAGCCTTATTTATAATAGCCAGAAGCGAAAAAGAACCAAGATGCCCCTCAAGAGAAGAATGGATACAGAAAATGTGGTAATTTACACAATAGTGTACTACTCTTAAAAAGAATGAGTTTATGAAATTCCTAGGCAAATAGATGGACCTGGAGGGCATCATCCTGAGTGAGGTAACCCAATCACAAAGAACTCACACAATATGTACTCACTGATAAGTGGATATTATCCCAGAAACTTAGGATACCCAAGATATAAGATACAATTTGCTAAATGCAAGAAACTCAAGAAGAATGAAAACCAAAGTGTGATTACTTTGCCCCTTCTTAGAATTGGGAACAAAACACCCATGGAAGGAGTTACAGAGACAAAATTTGGAGTTTTGACTAAAGGATGGACCATCTAGAGACTGCCATATCCAGGGGTCCATCCCATAATCAGCTTCCAAACTCTGACACTATTGCAAGATTTTGCTGAAAGGACCCAGATATAGCTGTCTCTTGTGAGACTATGCAGCGGCCTAGCAAACACAGAAGTGGATGCTCATAGTCTGCTTGGATGGATCACGGGCCCCCAGTGGAGAAGCTAGAGAAAGTACCCAAGGAGCTAAAGGGATCTGCAATCCTATAGGTGGATCATCAATATTAACTAACCAGTACCCCCCTGGAGCTAGTGTCTCTAGCTGCATATGAATCAGAAGATGGCCTAGTCGGCCATCAGTGGAAAGAGAGGCCCATTGGTTGTGCAAACTTTATATGCCTCAGTACAGGGGAATGACAGGGCCAAGAATTAGGAGTGGGTGGGTGGGGGAGTGGGTGGGGTATTTTTGGGATAACATTGGAAATGTAAATGAAATAAATACCCAATAAAAAAAGAACATAAAAAAGAAAGAGAACTTCAGACCAATTTCCCTTATGAATATCGATGCAAAAATACTCAACAAAATCCTCTCAAACCTAATCCAAGAACATATCCAAACGACCATCCAACATGACCAAGTAGGCTTCATCCCAGTGATGCAGGGATGGTTTAAAATATGGGAATCCATCAATGTAATCCACTATATAAACAAACTCAATGACCAAAACCACATCATTATCTCCTTAGATGCTGTGAAAGCATTTGACAAAATTCAACACCCCTTCTTGATAAAAGTCATGGAAAGATTAGAAATTCAAGACCCATATGTAAACATAATAAAAGTGATATACAGCAAACCAGTAGACCAATATCAAACTAAATGGAGAGAAGCTGGAATCAATCCCACTAAAATCATGGACTAGACATGGCTGCCCACTTTCTCCCTACCTATTGAATATAGTACTTCAAGTCCTAGCCAGAGCAATTAGACAACAAAAGGAGATCAATGGTATACAAATCGGAAAGAAGTCACTACTCGCAGATGATATGATAGTATATATAAGTGACCCTAAAAATTCCACCAGAGAACTCCTAAACCTGATAAACAGCTTCAGTGAAGTAGATGGATATAAAATTAACTCAAACAAATCAGTGGTCTTTCTCTACTCAAAGGATAAACAGGCTGATAAAGAAATTAGGGAGACAACACACTTCACAATAGTCACAAATATAAAATATCTTGGTGTGACCCTAAGAATGTGAAAGATCTGTATGATAAGAACATGAAGTCTCTAAAGAAAGAAATTGAAGATCTTAGAATGTGGAAAGATCTCCCATGCTCATGGATTGGCAGGATTAATATAGTAAAAATGGCTATCCTGCCGAAAGCAATACAGATTTAATGCAATCCGCATTAAAATTCCAACTCAATTTTTCACTGAGTTAGAAAGGGCAATTTGTAAATTCACCTGGAATAGCAAAAAACCTAAGGTATCAAAAACTATTCTCAACAATAAAAGAACTTCTGGGCAAATCACCATGCCTGACCTCAAGCTGTACTACAGAGCAATTTTGATTAAAAAAAAACACAACAACAACAACAACAACAACAACAACAACAACAACAAAACACAAAACAACAACAACAACAAAAACTGCATGGTACTGCTACAGCGACAGACAAATAGATCAATGGCATAGAATTGAAGACCCAGAAATTGACCCACACACCTATGGTCACTTGATCTTTGACAAGGGAGCTAAAACCATCCAGTGGGAAAAAGACAGGATTTTCAACAAATGGTGATGGTACAACTGGCAGTTATCATGTAGAAGAATGTGAATTGATCCATTCTTATCTCCTTGTACAAAGCTGAAGTCTAAGTGGATCAAAGACCTTAACATGTTTGTGTATTGATAATTCTCATTCTTTTATATCTCTGAGATTCATTTTAACCAATACTGAAAGTTTATTACTATGAGAGTATGGTTAATTTCCATATAGCTTCCTACTGTCCTTTTAAAGGTCAGTGTTTATTGTTTGATGTGATTCAGATCATGATGATATGTAATTGTATGAGTTGATCTGTAAACATTTTTGCTACAGATTTTTATATAAATTGATATAAAAACTCTTGTGTTTTTCCTTTGTTTCTCACTTTGGTTTTGGTCAATTCTCAAAGCTATGGTATTTAAGAGTATTTGATTTCTCCCAGTCCCTAAAGCAAGCTTTTTGTATTTTCCCTTACCACTGATGTCTAGCCATTCGTTTGAGCATAAGTTGCTTCCTTCATCTCTACGTCTAAAATATTTATGCACTTTTCTATCGAGTTCACATTTGAGTTTTATGTATTTATATGTGTTATTTTCTTATATTTCAATGAACATCTCTTCATATATATGAATGCTTTCTAATTTATTCTTAATAAGACTGCTTAAATATATAGATTTACTGGCTGATATTGTATGGAAATTGCCTTTCTTTGTTATTTTTACATTATATTGTTTTGTTTTTATTAAATTTATATCATGATTTATTTATTTGTGTGTGGAGGAGTGATATCCACACATTACACTGGGGTGCCTATGGAGGCGGGAAGAAAACATCAAATCAGAGCTGGAGTTACCAATAGTGTGAATGGTGTAGGTGCTACGAACCAAACTTAGCTTCTCCTCTAAAGCAGTGCTATCACCCACTGGACTATTTCTCCAGCCCTTTAATTTATTTGGATTAATTGACTTTTCGTGGCTTTGTGGTTTGTTTTAGCAGAAAGTTACATTATATTTTATTCATCAAATAGATAGAAAATATAATTATTTTAGGTATACGTTTTTGTTGGACATGGTTTTAATTGACTACAGATTTCTAAAATAGAATTCTATTTTTGCTTTCTTGAAATTTTAAAGTTATAAATCAGATGTTGTGATTGTCCCATGAAATGATCAGCAAGTGGTTGTTTCATATTGTAGGGAAGTGTGTTTTGACTTAAGATTGTTTGTACTCAAATTTCACAACCTGGTGGGTCTTGGTTACTGAGCTATGGAAGGATGAAGTGTGCCACTGGAAACTGTAGAATCAGGCCTTTGTTGTTGTCGTTTGTTACCTGTGAAAACTTGCTGCAACTTTTGTCCTTGCTTTCCATCTTAGTGAACGTTGACTGTGAGTTAACAGTTGCCTCCTGAGTGAATGGAGCTAAATATGATATATAAATGCATAATTTCTATGCCCTTCTAATTCCTCTATTTATTTGCATTTATTTCAGATTCTTTTAACTTCTATCTTGTAACTAATGATTTTTCAGAGACAAAGCTGGCTTCACTGGGTCAAACTTTCTCTACTTTCCCCTGTGCTGCCACCCTAAGATTACTTTGTTTCTATCCTTGTACTACTTGAGTTTCTGTCTTAACTCAACTCACTGTCATGCTTGGGAAAACATCATTCTCCATCCTAGGCAGGGATTTATCCACTTTACATAAGCAAAAGTTATCCAGGGAGAGTGAACCTTTGCTGAAAGATTTTCCCCATCAGATTGCTGGTGAGTCTGTGGGACATATTCTTCATTAATGATTGGTGAAGGATCCAGCCCACTATTGGAAATGACATCCATGGACAGAGGGTCCCAAGCTATATCTGAACGCAAAATGAATAAAATAGGGAGAGCAAGACAGTAGGCAGCATCCAGCAATGGTTCCTCCTTCTGGATGACTACTTTGATTTTCTGCCATGACTACCCTTCCTGATGGTCTATGACAAAAATTTCAATTAAACAGATCATTTCCTTCACAAGTTGTTTTTGGTGAATGTTTTATCACAGTAATAGAAATTTTAAAAGGCAGAAATTTATCATGACATTCTGGCCTCCAGTTCTGTGCGGGCTGATGGTACCAAGCAGCACACATAGCTCCTTTAATTGCTCCCTTTTATGTCCCAGTTTTAAATAACTCTGCTCTGTTAGAGGTGGCTTTTTTTTCCATTTTTAATAGATATTTTCTTTATCTACATTTCAAATTTTATTCCCTTTCAGCATTTGCCCTCCAAAAACATCCCTATTCCATGACCCTCCCCCTACTCACTAACCCACCCACTCCTGCTTCCCTGTCCTGGCCTTCCTCTACACTGGGGCATCCAGCTTTCACAAGGCCAAGGGCCTCTCCTCTCATTGATGTTCCACAAGGCCATCCTCTGATACATATGCAACTGAAGCCTTGAGTCCCTCCTAGGTCCTCTTTGGTTGGTGGTTTAGTCCCTGGGAGCTCCAGGGTTACTGGTTAGTTGATATTGTTGTCCTCCTATGGAGCTGCAAACCCCTTCAGTTTATTGGTTCCCATTTCTAGTTCCTACACTGGGGACCCTGTGCTCAGTCCAATGGATAGCTGTGAGCATCCACTTCTGTATTTTTCAGGCAGTAGCAGAGCCTCTCAGGAGACAGCTATATCAGGTTCCTCTCAGTAAGCAGTTGTTGGCAGCCACAATAGTGTGTGGGTTTGGTAACTGTATACAGGATGGATCCCCAGGTGGGACAGTCACTGGTTGGCCTTTCCTTCAGTTTCTGCTCCAAACCTCGTCTCTGTATCTCTTTCCATAGGTATTTTGATCCCTATATACTTTTATCCACACTGTGGTCTGCCTTCTTCTTGAGCTTTATGGGGTCTGTGAATTATATCTTCGGTATTCCAAACTTCTGGGCTAATATCCACTTATCAGTGAGTGCATACCATGTGTGTTCTTTGGGTTACCTCACTCAGGATGATACTTTCTAGTTCCATCCACTTGCCTAAGAACTTCATGAATTCATCATTTTTAAGAGCTGAGTAGTACTGCATTGTGTAAATTTACCATATTTTCTGTATCCATTCCACTGTTAAACGACATCTGGGGTCTTTCCAGCTCCTGGCTATTATAGATTAGGCTTCTATGAACATAGTGGAGCATGTGTCCTTATCACATGTTGGAGCATCTTCTTGGTATATGTCCAGGAGTGGTAAAGACAGGTCCTCAGGTAGTACTATGTTCAATTTTCTGAGGAACCGCCAGACTGATTTCCAGAGTGGTTGTACCAGCTTGCAATTCCACCAGCAATGGAGGAGTGTTCTTCTTTCTCCATATCCTTGTGAGCATCTTCTGTCACCTGAGTTTTTGATCTTAGCCATTCTGACTGGTGTGAGGTGGAATCTCCGGGTTGTTTTGATTTGTATTTTCCTGATGACTAAGGGTGTTAAACATTTCTTTAGGTGCTTCTCAGCCATTCTATATTCCTCAGTTGGGAATTCTTTGTTTAGCTCTGTACCCATTTGTGATAGGGTTATTTGGTTCTCTGGAGTCTAACTTCTTGAGTTCTTTGTGTATATTGGATATTAGGTCTCTATTAGATGTAGGGATTGTAAGGATTCTTTCCCAATCTGTTGGTTGCTGTTTTGCCCTATTGACAGTGTCCTTTGTCTTACAGAAGCTTTGCAATTTTATGAGGTACCATTGGTTGATTCTTGGTTTTAGCATAAGCTATTGGTGTTCTGTTCAGGAAATTTTCCCCTCTGCCCATGTGCTCAAGGTTCTTTCTTAATTTCTTTTCTATTAGTATCAGTGTATGTGGTTTTATGTGGAGGTCCTTGATCCACTTGGACTTGAGCTTCGTAGAAGGAGATAAGAATGGATTGATTTGCATTCTTCTACATGCTAACTGCTTATTGTAACAGCACCATTTATTGAAAATGCTGTCTTTTTTCCACTGGGTGGTTTTAGCTCCTTTGTAAAAGATCAAGTGACCATAGGTGTGTGGGTTCATTTCTTGGTCTCCAATTCTATTCCATTGATCTACCTGACTGTGGCTGCACCAATACACCTTTTACTTGTTTAGTTAGAGTCACACCAAGATATTTTATATTATTTGTGACTATTGTGAAGTGTATTGTTTCCCTAATTTATCTTTCAGCCTGTTTTTCCTTTGAGGAGAGGAAGGCTAAAGATTTGGATTAGAACCATATGCTTTGACTATTAGACATTTGACCCATAATCCATTCCCTCCTACCAATGTAGGCTAATTTACATTTTAAACTAGGTGTTATCTTTAAATCTGAAGATATCACAAATCAGACACATCTGAACAAGACTCACTAACCAGAAAAATAGATGAATAATTTAAAATGAGAAACACCAGCAATGAAGGAGTGTTCCTCTTTATGTACATACTTACCAACATGTTCTGTCACCTGAGTTTTTTATCTTAGCCGTTCTGATCAGTGTAAGATGGAATCTCAAGGTTGTTTAGATAAGGCTTGGAAAAACCAAAGCACTATATTTTCACTACTCAGAAAAATAACTCTTTTTGCATCAAATTATTACCATGTTTCATAATGCTAGAAAACATAATTCTGATGCACCCCAATATACCCTATTAGATAATGCTTCCCTGCTTATGTCAATCATGACCTTTTTGCTATGATGTTTTAATGTAGAGATTGTCCTTTTGATGAATAATAAAGCATAGGTGACGTTATCTTTCTGACAAACTGAAAAATCTCTTTAGAAAGGAAATTTAGGAAGAAAATATTCTAAAGACTGTAATGCTTATCACAATGTCTCAACACACTAATTGCAGTTGTAATCAGCATGTTATAAATGTTCCTAAATTCTGGCGAGAATAAACACAGCAATGACATGGGGTAGGTTCACAAAAAGAGTAGTAGGTGCTTCAATGATGCAGTACAGAGAGACAGACAATAGCAGCCTTCACTGTATTCCTTTTTAAATTTTAGATTGCTCCCTGAAGCTACTTTTATCCTTTCTAGTTAATTTCGATCACTTGTGCTTGCCAGCCTGTACCTGCCAAATAAAACATCCCAATGAAATGTCTCCTGTACAAAGCAGAAAGCTTGGTCTGATCTGGCAGACTTTTGTTCTGTGCCATCTCTCCAACCATGCTACCTAATTAAAGACTATAAAACCTTTACTTAGACAAGATAGGTCAGCTACATGAAAGGGGAAAGAAAAGTCAGTCCATTATCACGACCAAATTGGCTTTCAGTGGCAAAGAACCTCATCAACCTACTTTCTCTGCCACTGTCATGTCCTCCTAGGCCTTTGGCACCAGGTACCATCATTTCAGCTGCTGACTTACTTGAGCCAGAACACATCTCTTTTTAAGATCTTAAGTTCAACTGTACAAAGAGTGTATAGTGTCTTCCAAAGTCTCTCTGTTTCTAACGGGCTTAATAAACACAAACTTGTAGAGAAAGCAAGCCTGGAAAAATAAATAAAGGATCTGTGACAAATGATTACGTTATAATCTAAGAAGAGACTATCTGTGAATAAGATATCATGGTAGATGTGCTCTCTAGCTTATTAACTAGGAAGATACAAACAACATACTAATAATAGATTGTCAAGATGTTTTAAGTTAGAAAGAATTGTTATTGAATTATTACATAGCAGGGCAAAAATATTCCTACCATAGTTAAGCTTTAAAACTTAATGTGATTCCTTAGACGTCATGATTTCATCTAAAACTATATGAGAAAAACACAAAGAAGGACTAAATATCATTCTTATGTTCATTTTACACCACTAGTATATTTTATAATAAAACAACCTTAATAATAATTAACTATGGCATTTGTTCTAGAGGTAGAAAATGGCACAGCCCCTGTTAATCATCAGTGATTCAACTACACCATTTCCTTATGTGCATTTAAACAAGACAGTTAGGGCATCCTTATTTCAGAACCTGGAAAGTCCCCTCTTGACCAAAGAAATTGGTTCCCATTAGCAACAGAACATAAGGGAGACCACTGCATGCAAAGGTTTAGCACCATAATGGGTGTGAGCATTTCATATTTTAATTTGGTCAGGTTAGTATCCCGCCAAGTGTACTTTATAACTATTTAATATTTTTCTAGCCATTTGAATATAAATAAGCTTGTCAAGAGAATTTGGATAACTTTTTTATTTTTATTTTTGAAGCAAGCATGTTTGGCAGGCAGGTTTTCCCAAGGTCACCCAGCTTTAATTTTAAATTTCAAAAGCCTCACATTTAATCCCTTGAGCTGGCCTGTACCTTGCACCATCTGTTCCCATGCTTTTGTTATAACAGCAAGCACCTGCAGAGTTTTGCAACATTTCAAGCTGATTGTGGACAAAAATTGAAATAATTATAATTTTCATAAAGTAAAGACTTCCATTCAGACACTACAATCCCATCTAACATGAATTTTGGAAAGCCAGTCTTACTTATAATGGGCTTCATATGGGTAAAGGTAATTCATTTCTATTTTGTTTTTTTTGTGGAAAATCAACCTTTTAAAACATATGGACAGTCATTACGGAATTCTCACACTTCAGCTACACTTAGAAGACTCTTGGATAACCCTAGTCAGTTCTTAGTTGCTAGATGAGAGCATCTTACTGAACATTGATCAGTCATCAGCCATTACTCATCATCAAAGATAAAACATGTTTTCCTTTATCTCTGTATATTTTGGGGTTTTTTTGTATGTTTTGTTAATAGTTGTGAAATATTTATAATACTTCCTTCAAATTGTTCTTTTCTCTCAGTAAAATTAAAATACATGTAACATACATACATAAAAAAATAGACTTGATGCTTGTCTTATTCTCAAGCCATTGAGTAGGAAGTATCCTTTATAACCATACCCTGAATTGAAAATTTGCAGACTAATGGATTCAAGGAAGTAGATATCTCACCAGTAAGTTGATCATGTATGGGCCATCAGAAACTTAGAAATTCTTAGAAAGGAAAATAATTTTCTACCACAAAACTAAATCTGAGCATTTTTGGCAACTTCTTGAAATTTCCTTCTAAATGCCATAATAAAGACCAAAAATGTCAATTGATTGGAATCCACATTAAATGACTTTTCTGCTTTGGGCCTAAGACAAAAATTTGAAATATACTACATTAATCAGGAGCTATTATCAACTTGGTATGCTTTTTAGTGTTGTTGTTGTTGTTGTTAAAAAGTAGTCAAATTCTGTAGTATAGTATCATCTACTCAAGACATGACCAGAATGGAGTTACAAGAAAATTAAATGCTGGATCTTGTTAACATCAGAGCTCATTCAATATTATAGATGGGGCACCTCTAAGACAATATAATACATACAAAAATATATACCATGGCTATAGTTAAAAGTCATATCTACCTTTGAGGGAGAACCATTTAGGACCAGAAAGGGAACTGCCAAATTTCTAAGAGCATGTGATATTATGAGGGTCTGGCACATACTACAATGCTGGTTGTATTATTAGTGACAGCTTCCATTGCACATACTGCAATGCTGGTTGTATCATTAGTGACAGCTTCCATTGCACATACTACAATGCTGGTTGTATCATTAGTGACAGCTTCCATTGCTTTTGAAGTAGAGTGCACTATTATAGCAGGGGAGGAACTGACGTGTCTAAAGAGACATCAGAAGACAGGAAATGCCTCAATACATTGAGCAAGTATAGGTGTCACCAAATGTACTGTAATTTTTAAGTATAAACCAATTAAAACAATTTATTTAGTACAAATCATTCATATTAATCTTATGGGTGTTTAAGTACTCCATCTATACGCTAACTCATATGAAGATAGTGGCTCTGCTAATGTCATGTCTGTTGGGTCCTGGGATCCTCTTGCTTTCCTGGCATCTGGGACTTTCTGATGGCTACTCCAGGTTCTCCACCACCACCCCCATCCCCATTGCTACACACCTCTGTTCAATTTCCTGACCTTCTGTACATCTCTCCCGCCTCCTTCCACACCAGATACTACTCTCCCTTTTCCCCCTCCCGCTTCGCTCTTCCTCCCAAGCCCCTCCTACCCTCTACCTCCCATGATTATTATTTTGTTAACTCCTTCTAAGTAGGACTGAAGCGTCCACACTTTGGTCTTCCTTCTTCTTGAGTTTTATGTGGCCTGTGAGTTGTATCATGGATATTCCAAGCTTTTTTCCTAATTCTACTTATCAGTAAGTACATACTGTATGTCTTCTTTTGTGACTGAGTTACCTCATTCAGGATGATATTTTCTAGTTCCATCCATTTGTCTGGATTTCATGTAGCCATTGCTTTTAATAGCTGAATAGCACTACATTGTGTAAATGTACCTGTAGAGAACATATCCAGAGGTTAGGCAGGGCCCCTAGTTGAGGGATGGGGCCACCCAACCATTTCCAAAATTTTAACCTAGAATTGCTTCTATCTATAGGAAATACAGGGACAAAGAGTGGAGCAGAGAATGAAAGAAAGGCCATCCAGAGACTGCCCCACCTTGGGATCCAGACACCAAATCCAGACACTATTGCTAATGACAAGAATTTCTTGCTTACAGAAGCCTGATATAGCTGTCTCCTGAGAGATTCTTCCAGAGCCTGACCAATACAGATGTGGGTGCTCACAGCCAACCATTGGACTGAGAATGAGGACCCCAATGGAGGAATTAGCAGCAGGACTGAAGGAGCTGAAGGGGTTTCCAACCCGTAGGATGAGCAATATCAACCAACCAGAACCCCCAGAGCTCCCAGGGACTAAACTACCAACCAAAGAATACACAGGAGGGACCCATTGCTCCAGCTGCATATGTAGAGAAGGATGGCCTTAGAAGCAGGAGCATTTGAAATGTAAATAAATAAAATAACCAATAAAAATAAAAAGTAATTTTCTTATTTAAAAAAAGATAGTGGCTCTGGAAAAAGAACTTACTTATTAGCCTACCTACTTCACAATAACCTAGAAATTTATGTAGGCTCTTTGGCCCTCTCTTTGCTCATGTGTAAAATGAAACAGTAATCCACTACTGTTTCTTAATGGAAATAAAATTTTGTATGTACACATATGTAATATATATTATATATTTTATAGTTATATAACACGTATACAATATAATATACATGTTATATAAATTATACATAATATAACACATATATATGTAACACATAATTAAAATGTATGTTGCACATGCTATTGATTCAGTAAATATCTTATAGAGGGTCTTGAGTTCCTCTGGCTATAACAGCAGTAACAATCTGTGTTTGTTCATTTTAGTGACAAAGAATCCATACATACCACTGGGAAAATGCAGCCACTGTCTCTTTCAGCAGTCAAGACAAACAAGGGTCTGCTCTTCAGAGCAAGAGCTGAGTGAGGGGAACAGCAATTTTCTTGCCTGGGACCTGCATTCCTCTTTCCCCACTGTCTTCCCCTGTGCTTTTTCCAAATGGAATTCAGGAAAGAGATCTTATCTTCTAGGAAATTTATATACCTCGAATTTAATCTTTTATAAGCAAGCATTTAAGATGTGAGCCTATACAGAGGGCTTGTAAACCATAAAATGAAAAAGCTTGCAAAAGTAAACGTAAGGACTATGTATAACACTAAGAAGTCAATTTCAGCCAGCTACAGCTCGAATGGACCACTGTGTATATTGAAATTCTAAGTCTTTTTTTTTCAGAGCTTATTGGTCTGCCTATCATGAAGCTTACTCCCTCCAACAACATGTTTTACTAATATCACTACCTGTTTAAATAGTCTCTTCTTTAAAACCAATAACTGGCTGGGCAGTGGTGGCACACGCCTTTAATCCCAGCACTTGGGAGGCAGAGGCAGGCAGATTTCTGAGTTTAAGGCCAGCCTGGTCTACAGAATGAGTTCCAGGACAGCCAGAGCTATACAGAGAAACCCTGTCTCAGGAAAAAAAAATAACAACAACAACAAAAACTCAAACAAACAAAAAAACAAAAACAAAATTAAAACCAATAACTGTCTTTGATCATTTTCTTTTACTTAATCTTATGCTAAGAAAAACTAATAAGATAACATAAAATATGAATTAATTTCCTCTAGTAGTTGCAGGATTTGCAAATCTTAGTGCTCAGTAACTTTTATGCTTTATATTAAATAAAGTGTAGAGATGTTACATTTATTGTAATTTTACACTGTGTCAAAGGCTGTATTAGACTTTTATTTACTTTTATTTGTGTTTCCTCCAACCTCACTCTGTAGTAAACATATCTAAAGCCTCCAGAAATGAAGGAACAATTGATCTGCTCAGAACAAGACTTAGAGCCTTTAGTCAACTCAATGAGAAACGTTTTGGACTGTTTAAAAAAATGTCTCTTCTGTGTTGATATCTGCCATAGTTTCCCATTGCATGAAGAATAACACCAAACATCTTGGCCCTGCATTCTACTCATGTGATGGTCTGCCCTTTGACATAGTCTCATGAGCCTAACCACATCACTCCTATCTGCCTTGCTCCTATCTACATCACTCCAGTCATTTTGAAATGGCATGTTTGTTTTTGCTACAGAGGGAACCTTGGCAATACTGATATAGACTCATCTGATCCAAAATCTCTGCATGGCTAGTGCCTGTCCATTGTTTTCCTCAGCATCAGGTCGCCCACACAGGAAGACTTTCTGCCGCCTGCCAGTCTATATAAAAATCTCCTACTCCTTCAGCACACTGCATTGCTTTATTTCTTTAGAACACTTGTTGCCAGCTGAGGTTTCTTTGTTTTAAAAGTATTTTTGTTGGCTGTTTGTATCCATAGAATAAATGTTCCATATCTCCCCTAAATAGTCAAATGTCCTCATTTCTTAGTGACTAATTACTATTTATTGAGTGAGTAAATGGCTGAAAGTGCTGTACTTTCGGTTAAATTGTTTCTGATATTAGACTCATCTCTCCTATAAATTTGATCACTTCTTATGATATAAAGACATAAGCAACTTCAAATTCAAACAATTTTCACATTTTTCATCTTCTTTACATTGCTAACTTGGAGAATAGATTTTAATAATATAATCAAAATAAATATGTAATAGAATTCCAAAATATAGTCCCAAAGTAAATTGTATTGAAGTGGATTATTACAATAATAGAATTCTATTGACCTACAACTTTTTTAGAAATTTGTGTATTATATTACAGATTGAAGATACACAGTGAATTAACATTTTAAAAAAATAAGTGTCTTAAACCTTAGACTTGAAATATCTGTACTCAGTCAGGAACCTTGCACAAATATAATTCTTCAAATGACTATGAAACTGTGTTTATAATAATAACTAAAGAAAATATACTTAAAATATAAATTTCTTTAGTAGTCTAAACTGTTATTTTTGTCTTTATGGAAGGATCACAACTATAATTAATGCATAACAAAAGAATTTGCATTGTGAGTGGTTTAATTATTCATTTAGTGACTAATGCTGGCTACCACTAATACACTTTTTTAAAAAAAGGAAAACCAACTATTTAATCACTCTAAATGTTTCATAAATTAAAGGGCTTTTAAGGGCTACCACTTACATTCAAAACTTTTAACATACATTTCTAATTACTAAAAATTAGAAACGACAGATTATAATTTTTTTCATGGAGTAGAATCCATAAATGTTTATATGGTGGTTATTTTCCTGATTGTTATTATCAGTACTAGTTAAGTGAGTCATGTATTAGATATATGAAATGAATTATAAATTTCAGTATTGTGGAAACATTACCCAAATACCTTATTTTTTCTTAAATACCCAGGATTTGTGTAACAGCCCCTTCGTCTCCAACCAATATAATCGCTTTTCATTGGAAAATCTTGTGATGACTTAGTATCTGTAAGCTTTCTGGTTAAGTCTTACAAATACTCCTTTTAGGATTTATTGAGAACGAAAAATCCAGAAGTCTGAGAAAAAAAAAAAGATGATAAAACTGATGCTTTGTTGCTGTTGGGCTACAAACACAACTTTGGTTGTATGTAATGCTACCAAAACCAACAGCCCTAAATTTATCTAACCTTCTGATAGTGAATGAACAAAGGTAAAAATAACAGGCTAGTTATAAACTAGTACTATGGCAATGACATTGTGAATTATTTAAAAAGGGCATATTCAATGTGACCATAGAGCCATCAATCATAATAGACATTGATGAGAAAAGAGGTTTCAGCCACTTCCTATCTGCAAGGAGAACAATTCTATCTCACAGGTAGCTATGAAGTGCCGGGTGACCTGATGTCACCTGCATTGTTGCTGTACCCTTTGAACGAAGTGAGTAGATTCTCTCAATATTAGAATCGAATGAGTAAATAAATTCGCAGTTCACTGCCACTCGGCTTCTGAGTGCACACTTCAATTTGTCTAACAATGGAGAGGACAGAAAAGCAGAAATCTCTTAAAGCATGGATGAATTTTTTATGGAATGTTCAAATCCAGCTGCAAAGGATGGGGCTTTATATGGTAGCAGATACTATTAGCGGGAGTCCCAAGAGACAGAATCTTTTGGGCACGTTTGTGTGGATGCATACCCTGTCTAGCAGCCGTCATAGCTTTTCTTCTGAAGCTCTGCTTTCACTAAATTGTTCCACTGTGAAGTTCACACTGATCTTTCAGATGACAAATAAAAATATTTCCTTTATCTTTAATAGGCAGCATAAGAGAAGTACTTCAATGTCACAGCAGAGGAAACATTTTTAAAGTGCATGTAGGTGGCATTGCTAGATTGGTTAGCCCGTTCGCAGAATAGGTGTCTAGTTAAGGAAATCAAAGCTAATAAATTTAACCCTTTTATTGCTTTTAATTCATTAAAATAATTCCATTGCTACTGCTCATGTCAGGTTTTCATGTCAGAAATTGACAGCATAAATGAACTGATACTATCTAAAATTCTGAGCATCACTTTCTACACAGAGCCCTCAGTTGTTTCCAAACTAAAATGCTAAAATGTGCATCTTTCTCTATAAGTGTCAACTAAATACCTCAGTCTAATGGGTTAACTTTTTATGGCTTATTCCGAACCAACAAATAAAATAAAATAAAATAAAATAAAATAAAATAAAATAAAATAAAATGAAATAAAGAAGCTTGCATATTTTCTTTATAAAATGTCTGTGGAAATTAGAGGATCCAAGTAAATAGGTCTCCCTTCTTTATCTCTGTACTCTCTGCACCACACAATTTATTTCACTGCTCTCTTAGATCAGAAATATGAACTGTGTCTGCTTTGCATTCTGCATCCTTAACATAGTGGCTTGAAACATGTACACTACTCATTTTTATTCACATTTGCTCAGTAATATATTCTGGAAGTCTATTCATCTCTGTGTAACCTCCAAAACCACTTTAAAAATGTGTACCACCACTTAATTGTTAATAACAGGTAAATCAAAGGTAAAAGATAACTAATTAATTTTCTAGCTCAGTTTTATTTTACTGTTACTGTTTTGAGAAAATATAACAAAACCCCATTAGTGTTTAAGGTAAGCCCATGAAACAACATAATATAATGCAAGAAAGACATTTAATAGTGTAGAGGAATGTTAAATTACTAATTAACTCCAAGTTCCTGTATAAGAAAGCATAGTAATTTACAGGATTATTGCAATATGCAGCTTGGATTGCCACGAGGGTCAGCTAGGGAGCATTTCAGTCTACTTCCCCTCCTTAGTATGGTGGTTACTGTAAAAATCTTCTCACATTAAAACGCACTGTCCTACCCACAGTTCATTGCTGCTAATTAGCAGCAGTTGAGATTTTGCTAGCAGTCATTTTTTTCCATGTAAAGCTGCCAAATGTTACCAACTGCTCAAGTTTCTCCATGCACAAAGTGTCCAGCTGCCCGGCTCATGCCACTATGTTTGCATTTCAGCTGTTTCCTGTCAACTTTAACACCTGTGTGAAGAAAATATAAATCAAATTATCTGTACTGGCTTTTGTTATCAGAGGGAAGGTTATCAAAAGTGTTCTGGACTTTGGTTCAAACCCATCATCAACTGCTGAAAAACCATATTGCGCACACACACACACACACACACACACACACACACACACAGAGAGAGAGAGAGAGAGAGAGAGAGAGAGAGAGAGAGAGAGAGAGAGAGAGAGAGAGACATTCACACACACCTTTTCATCTAAGTCTCCAGTTGAGACCAGTTGCTCTCTAAAACTTAAATCAGCCCAATAACTGCCATGTCAAAGTCAAATGTTTTCAGTCTATTTAAACTTTTATTTAAGCAATAAGGCATGAGAAAGTCATCTTTTAGTTTTACCTAAATATATAAGAAGACTGCCATAACTTTGATTAATAATTGATTAAATAAACCATTCCCACATCAAAGCCAGGAAGAAGAGCTGTTGGCTGAAAGGCTGGACTATCAAATAGGACTTTGTTGTCCTCAGCTTTGCTTTAGAACTACAGCATTACAGAGGGAGCAGAACATTAATTTTTGAGGTCTTAAATAATTACATGAAATAAAATTGGCTCCCTTTCTCCTTAATTAAACACTAGTAGTGCTAAAACACTATAAATTTAGAAATAATCACAGAGCCTAATCATTTATCTTCTTATTGGCTTTATAACTAATTTATATTTAACCTTCCTCGGAAATTATGATAAGAATGTATCTTTTTAAAGAAATCCAAAGCAACTGTCTTACGAATGTCTAGTACTTGGATAGAATGAAACAGGGACTTAAAATATTTTATGACTAAAAGATGATAAATAATGAGTTGCACCATTTATATGGCTTAGAAACAAAAAACAACTTCCTTACTAATATTATGGAAGAGTTGATAAATCCAGAACTCATTTGTTCAGATTTTCAATTAATGACAATGTATTATTTTCAATAAAATGGATTCCTGTTTAAGTGTATATATGTCAAGGGTAATACTATTAATTAATAAATATATATAACTGCATAGCTAGACTTGAACAAGCCAGGTTTGACTTCTGTTCCTACTTGTTGCAATTATTTTCATAGATTGTAGCTAAAATAGTTCACTACTGGATTTATCCTTCCTTCATTTGTACTTAAAAGGAAAAAGCATTGTAAAATTTACCACTGACATGAGTATGAAATTTTCTCTGTTGACAATGAATCCACTCAGCTTGTGATCAAAACTGTAGCCCTAGGGTAACACAGAACGTGTGTCAACTACATTCCGCTGTTATGTCTCACAAAAAATCCCCTCTAGGAATTCAATCACAGAATTCTAAATCTATATTTATATGGAAGTTACAAAGATTAATAGGGATGGCACATAAAAAGTGTAGCAGTGTGAATTCTAGCACCAAAATTTTATGATTTAAGAAAATTTTTCAATGAAAAGGGGAAAATGAAAATATTATTCAATAACCAATCTAACATACCCAAGAGTTAAATAAAATTAATATAGCATAACGCTCTTCCAGGAACTATCCAAATTTATTCATCCAAGTTTTTAGTGAAAATAAAAGGTAGGACAGTATCAACATATGACAAATCACCTGTTTTCTTTTTTCCTTCCTCTATACTATAGGTATATTTCTTCTCTGAGACATTTAGTAAACAAACTTGAGCAACTACATTTAAATTCTTAGCAACCCATATGACTTTTTAAACAAAAAACTAGTATTATAGTATACATAAAAGTTATTTATATGCATAAATTAATCTATTTGTCCAAATGTCTGATTCTTTATCAGCAAGTAGAACATTCATTTTGAAGAGGAAGAACTTTGCATAGGTATGGAACTGTGCCAACCCTAAACAGCTCAGAAGCAAATTGAAGATAACAATCCCTGCTTGATATTTTGGCTGTTAACATTCTAACTGGCATCTTCTGAATTTTTGATGGGTGGCAGATCTAGACACAGGAATGTGCAATAATGGCCACATTTGCTCTGGGGTTTTTAGTTTGTTTGGTTTTTTTTGTCTTGTTTTGTTTTTGGTTTTTGTTTTGTTTTCTCTCAGTTCTTGTACAGGAAAGAGTAGTATAGAATAAACTCTTAAAAATTGTGGCTTATGTGTGTATGTCCGTGGTCTGTGTCATATTGATGTGTCTGTTGTCTGTGTTAACACTGAAGACCATGGGGACGTTTGTGGTCTGTACTGCTCCAGGAGGTCATGGTGATGTCTGCAGCCTGTGCTGCCAAGGAGGGCCCTGATGGTGTTTCTGGTCTGTGTTGAGGCTGCGGGCTGTATTGATGTCCGTGGATTATAATGACACTAGAGCTCATGCTGAGGGAAGTGGGCCATGCTGCTGCTGACTGTAAAAGGCAGCAGGACTTCTGTGGCAGTGGTATTGATGACTGCAGACTCACAGTTGAGAATAAAAGAGATAGAAGCCTTCTGAGACAAATCCCCCCCACCCCCTACACACACACACCCAAACAGAGTAGTCAGGAAGCCATTGAAGAGAGCTCTTAAAATATGTGACATAGATGCTAAAGTATAACTCCTGAGAGTTGATGGGCTCTGGCTGGGTGGAGGTGTAGGGAAGGAAGGGGCTCAAGGAGTTTGTCACTGAGAGTTTGACCATGCTCCACTGACTATTTGGAAAATGCAGATTTGACTAGGTATATATATATATATTTTTTTTTTCTCTATTTTCATTTTGTGGATAGATCACAAGTAAAAGGGGTCAGACCTACAAGGACTGGGAAATGAATGTGATCGGGTACATTATGCAAATTTTCCAAATAACCAATAAAAATGTTATTTTGGCCAAAAAAAAATAGCTGACTCAGGAGCTTATATTTTGTTCCTTACAATATCACTTTAATCATGTTTTGTATGATTGAAGAATTTGTATGTCCCATGGATTTCAGGAAGTATTAATCTGTGATGGTAAACTAAGTTGGAAGAGAGTCACAGCTTGAGAATCAATGTCCTTAAGGACTGAATGAAATGTCTTTGCAGAACAGTGTTAACAACATCATCTGCTATCATACACATTCATGGAAGTCTGAATTTGTTAAATGTTCACATGTTGGAAATCATTTCCTCTGCGGCACTATTAAAAATGTGACATATTATTATTTTATAGGCTTTGAAAAGGGGATAAAAAATAATTAAAAATGGCTGTGAACAAAAGTAAATCTATGTGGCACAAAGAGCCAAGGGGCAGGTGAAAGTCTCTTAGTGGATTATCAGCAATGAGAAGTGACTGTGTATTCTCTATAGGGAAAAGGCTATTAAATAATGTTTGAATCTAGTTCCAGACTCACATTTCCTCAAGAGATCAACTCCAGCTTACCCTGTATTTTCTACATTTTTCTTTTATATAATATCAGTTACCAATAATTGTTACAAACAAGTAAATGAGGATGCAGCTAATTAAATGTAAAAGTTCAGTGCTATTGACGGTGTCCGTTTCTTTACAAAAATTTGTCAGTTTCATGAGGTTCCATTTATTAATTACTGATCTGAGATATTCCTGTCCTGTTCAGGAAGTTATCTCCAGTACCATTGCGATCCAGTCTATTCTCTACTTTCTGTAATGCTGGGCAGCATAGGAAAGCATGGCAGCCAATGATGACAATAGCAATGATATTGCTGGTAGCGGATGTTCCTTGAGCACACTACTCCATACTGGTCATCGTACATGGGCTGGAAGAGAACAACCTATCAGGCATCATTTCTATTTTATTAAGAATACACATGTGTGTGTTTATCTATAAGCAGATGAAATTAAATGTTTTGATTCCTACCTACTCCAATGTGAGGATACTGATAAAAATTAAATTATTTATCTATACTCCAACTGTTGCTACAGGTCAGGATAGATTCAACCAAATGTTTCTTGTCCCATATGATGCTATTTCTTCAAAATACCTACCAAAGAGAAAAATATGGCTTTATGTTGAAAGTAAGACTTTATTTTATAGATGGAGAAGTCTCTGGCTGTATCCTTTGTAAAGATTTTTTTAAAAAATGTTTATGTGTATAAGTGTGTGTTGTCTGCATTTGCAAGTATTCATTACATACATGCAGGTGTAATTTGAGGATAGAAGAAGGTGTGGAATCAACTCTAATGGATGTATGGATTTTTATGAGCCAACATATAGTTGTTAGGACTGGAAATTAGGATATCTACAAGAACAGCAAGTTTTTATAATCTCAGAGTTATGTCTCTAGTACCCTACCTAGCTGTGCTTTTAAAGAAGTAAAGCATTAAAAATGTTAAATCAACCACAAACATTTGGACTAATCACTGTTTGAAAAGAGATTAGTTGACTAAATGGTAACCCAAAGACCATGTGAAGTTATGATTCTTGTTAGACAGAGGTACAGTAACAGTTGAAAGGCCTAGTATAAAACCATCATTGTATGTTGCAGTATGGTATGTTATGGTACTCTTATCTATAATCAGTTCAATTCATATTGGATATTAATATTCATATTAAAAATAAAGTCTAATAGGTGAGTTATAGTATTAGTCTACTCATTACAAAATAAAAAAAAAAAAAATGGCTGGAAGGGTAAGAGACCAGATGTAAGGTTGACTAAAGTCGAGGACAAAAATATGATGCTAAGGTGAGATGATTATAGTGGAATTTGAATTATTTTAACCCCGCCCTAATTTAGGTTTAAGTGGAAAGCTGGATCCTATATCCACCAGAAAGTTAATCAGGAGTATATGAAAGGAAATAGTGAAAAAAGAGAGGTGATAAAGGTGAAGAGAGAAAGAGAAAGTGAAGGTCATGTTGAAAGTACTGTAGAGTTGTATTTTGTTTCATTGCACAAACAAGAACAAGATCATAAGCAACAGAACACAATGAATTTCTGCACCATCAGAACCCAGTTCTTTCAACACAGCAATCCTTGGATGCCCTGTGATGCCTGAAAAGCAAGATAATGACTTAAAATCCCATTTCATGTATAATATAGAGGCCTTTAAGGAGGATATAAATAACTCCCTAAAAGAAATATAGTGTAGGGGAATGCCAGGACCAGGAATGGGAGTGGGTGGGTTGGGGAGCAGGGGGAGGGTGGAGGGGATAGGGGATTTTCAGAAGGGAAACTAGAAAAGGGGATAACATTTGAAATGTAAATAAAGAAAATATCTAATAAGAAAAGAAAAAATATGAAAATCAAATAAAAAATAAAAATTAAAACACTTTTCTTTAAAAAAAGATAGAAAGAAATAGAGGAAAACACAATCAAACAAATGAAGGAACGAACAAAGCAATAAAAGAACTAAAAATAAAAATAGAAAAATTGAAATAAACACAAATGCAGGCAACCATGCAGATGAACAACTTAGGAAAGAGACAAGGAGCTACAGATGCAATCATCACCTAGAGAATACAAGAGATAGAAAAGACAATCTCAGGCATAGAAGATACCATAGAAGATATTGACACATTGGACAAGACAAGGAGGGGGCACTCTTTCCCTATCTATTTTATGTAGTAATGGAAGTTCTAGCTGGAGTAATAAAACAGCAAAAGGAGATCAAGGAAATACAAATTGGAAAAGAAGAAGTCAATATATCACTATTTGCAGCTGATATTATAGTATATATAAGGGACCCTAAAATTACATCAGAGAACTCCTACAGAAGATAAATAACTTCCACAAAATGGCTGGATATAAAATTAACACAAACAAATCAGTAGCCTTCCATTATACAAATGATGAACAGGCTGAGAGAGAAATTCATAAAACAAAACCTGTCACAATAGCCACAAATAGTATAAAATATTTTGGTGTAACTCATAAAACAAGTGAAAGCTTGGATGACAAGAACTTCAATTCGCTAATAAAAGAAATCAAAGAAGACCACAAAATAAAGAAGGATCTCTCATGCTCATGGATTAGTCGTATTAACATAGTGAAGATGGCCTTTTTACTAAAAGCAATTTACAGATTCAAAAACCACATTGCATTTGTACAGAGAAAGACAGGTCAATCGGAGGAATAGAATGGAAGATCCAGAAATAAAATCATATACCTATGGACACTGGATCTTTGTTAAAGAAGCCAAAAATACAGATTGGGTCAAAAAAAAAAAAAAAAAGCATCTTCCATAAATGGTGCTGGTTTAGCTGGTGGTCTGTAGGTAGAAGAAAATAGATGTTTGTTTACAACTTTTCACAAAGCTCAATCTCAAGTGGATCAAGCACCCCAACATAAAACTGGTACACTGAATCTCATAGAAGAGAAAGTGGGAAAGAGCCTTGAACTCATAGGTACAGGGGAAATTTTCCTGAACAGAACAGCAAAATCTTAGGCTCTAAGATCAACAATTGAGCATGTTTCTTTCTTACTAGTTGGAACTTCTTCTGGATATATACCCAGGAGAGGTATTGCGGGATCCTCTGGTAGTACTATGTCTAATTTTCTGAGGAACCGCCAGATTGATTTCCAGGGTGGTTGTACAAGCTTACAATACCACCAACAATGGAAGAGTGTTCCTCTTTCTCCACGTCCTTGCCAGCATCTGCTGTCACATGAATTTTTGATCTTAGCCATTCTGACTGGTGTGAGATGGAATCTCAAGGTTGTTTTGATTTGCATTTCTCTGATGATTAAGGATGCTGAATACTTTTCAGCTGCTTCTCAGCCATTCAGTATTCCTCAGGTGAGAATTCTTTGTTTAGCTCTGAGCCCCATTTTTAAAAATATTTTTATTATGTATTTTCCTCATTTACATTTCCAATGCTATCCCAAAAGTCCCCGATACCCTCCCCCACACTCCCCACCAACCCACTCCCAATTTTTGGCCCTGGCGTTCCCCTGTACTGGGGCATATAAAGTTTGCAAGTCCAGTGGGCCTCTCTTTCCAGTGATGGCCTACTAGGGCATCTTTTGATACATATGCAGCTAGAGTCAAGAGCTCCGGGGTACTGGTTAGTTCATAATGTTGTTCCACCTATAGGGTTGCAGATCTCTTTAGCTCCTTGGGTACTTTCTCTAGCTCCTCCATTGGGGGCCCTGTGATCCATCCAAAAGCTGTCTGTGAGCATCCACTTCTGTGTTTGCTAGGCCCCAGCATAGTCTCACAAGAGACAGCTCTATCTGGGTCCTTTCGATAAAATCTTGCTAGTGTATGCAATGGTGTCAGCATTTAGAAGCTGATTATGGGATGGATCCCTGGATATGGCAGTCTCTAGATGGTCCATACTTTCTTCTCAGCTCCAAACTTTGTTTTTGTAACTCCTTCCATGGGTGTTTTGTTCCCAATTCTAAGAAGGGTGAGCCCCATTTTTTAATGGAGTTATTTGATTTTCTGGAGTCTACCTTCTTGAGTTCTTTATATATATATTGGATATTAGTCCCCTATCTGATTTAGGATAAGTAAAGATCCTTTCCCAATCTGTTGGTGGCCTTTTTGTCTTATTGAGGGTGTCTTTTATCTTACAGAAGCTTTGCAGTTTCATGAGGTCCCATTTGTCAATTCTCGATCTTACAGCACAAGCCATTGCTGTTCTATTCAGGAATTTTTCCCCTGTGCCAATATCTTTGATGCTTTTTCCCACTTTCTCCTCTATAAATTTCAGTGTCTCTGGTTTTATGTGGAGCTCCTTGATCCACTTAGATTTGACCTTAGTACAAGGAGATAGGAATGGATCAATTCTCATTCTTCTACATGATAACCGCCTGTTGTGCCAGCACCATTTGTTGAAAATGCTGTCTTTTTTCCACTGGATGGTTTTAGCTCCCTTGTCGAAGATCAAGTTACCATAGGTGTGTGGGTTCAATTCTGGGGCCTCAATTCTATCCCATTGGTCTAGTTGTCTGTTGCTATACCAGTACCATGCAGTTTTTAATCACAATTGCTTTGTAGTAAAGCTTTAGGTCTGGCATGGTGATTCCACCAGAGGTTCTTTTATCCTTGAGAAGAGTTTTTGCTATCCTAGGTTTTTTTGTTATTCCAGATGAATTTGCAGATTGCTCTTTCTAATTCATTAAAAAATTGAGTTGGAATTTTGATGGGGATTGCATTGAATCTGTAGATTGCTTTTGGCAAGATAGCATTTTTACAATGTTGATCATGCCAATCCATGAGCATGTGAGATCTTTCTGTCTTCTGAGGTCTTCTTTAATTTCTTTCTTCAGGGACTTGAAGTTCTTATCATAGAGATCTTTCACTTCCTTAGTTAGAGTCTCGCCAAGGTATTTTATATTATTTGTGACTATTGAAAAGGGTATTGTTACCCTAATTTCTTTCTCAGCCTGTTTATTCTTTGTGTACAGAAATGCCATTGACTTCTTTGAGTTAATTTTAGTTCCAGCTACTTCACTGAAGCTGTTTATCAGGCTTAGGAGTTCTCTGGTGGAATTTTTAGGGTCACTTATATATACTATCATATCATCTGCAAAAAGTGATATTTTGACTTCTTCCTTTCCAATTTGTATCCCCTTGATCTCCTTTTGTTGTCAAATTGCTCTGGCTAGGACTTCAAGTACAATGTTGAATAGGTAGGGAGAAAGTGGGCAGCCTTGTCTAGTCCCTGATTTTAGTGGGATTGCTTCCAACTTATTACCATTTACTTTGATGTTGTCTACTGGTATGCTGTAGATTGCTTTTATCATGTTTAGGTATGGGCCTTGAATTCCTGATCTTTCCAAGACTTTTATCATAAATGGGTGTTGGATTTTGTCAAATGATTTCTCCGTATCTAACGAGATGATCATGTGTTTTTTGTCTTTGAGTTTGTTTATATAATGGATTACATTGATGGATTTCCATATATTAAACCATCCCTGCATCCCTGTGATGAAACCTACTTGGTCAGGATGGATGATTGTTTTAATGTGTTCTTGGATTCGGTTAGCGAGAATTTTATTGAGTATTTTTGCATCGATATCAGAAGGGAAATTGGCGTGAAGTTCTTTATCTTTGTTGCATCTCTCTGTGGTTTAGGTATCAGAGTAATTGTGGCTTCATAGAATGAGTTGGGTAGAGTACCTTCTACTTCTATTTTGTTGAATAGTTTGTGAAGAACTGGAATTAGATCTTCTTTGAAGGTGTGATAGAACTCTGCACTCCCAAACTGTATAAAGCTTATCAAGAAAGAAGGCCAGAGTATGGAAGCTTCAATTCCTCTTAGAAGGGGAACAAAATAATCATGGGAGGCAGAGAGAGGGAGGGACCTGTGTGGGGAGGGGAGAGGGAGGGGAAGTAGGGATGGGTAGGAGGAGGTATGAGAAGAGAAAGAAGAAAAGTTCAGAGAGTCAAGAGAATGAATAGAAATATATAGAATTAGGGAGTGGGGAATATGGTGAATCACTAGAAAGACCCTGATGCCAGTGAAGTGAGAGGTTCTCAGGACCCAATGGGAATGACATTAGCTAAAATACCCAACAGAGAGTAGTTAAAACCTGAAGAGACCACCTCCAGTAGATAGGCATGACCCCCAGTTGAGAGATGGGGTCATTGACTCATCTCAAAATTACTAAGAGAATAAATTTAACTAAGTGTATGAGATAGTAGATATGTTGAGTACCTTAAGCTAGACATTTTGATTGGTATCTGGTATAATTAAAATTATCTTTTATCATATAGGAAATAATATAGATTGCCCCATTATAAATGTTTACAAGTGGCTATGTTTTAATAAACAGGATTATTACAGATGAGAGTTAGAAAGGTCAGAGCCTTGCCTCCCAAAGATACGCAACCATAGGTTACTAGGCCAAGGACCCCAAAACTCAGACATTTGATACATTGTGTTTTAAATGTAGGCCTTGTTTTTCAGCTTCCTCTGCAGTTCCATGTGAAGATTGGTAAATCAGTTTTTACTTGTTTTATTAATAAACCATAATTTGAATGAAAAACTATCTCTTTTCATAGTAAAATATATAGCTCTTTTACTTCTCAAACAAAATAAGTCTACAGAGCTATAAATGAAAATATATAATTTATTTCTCAGATTAATAACATATAACTTTTTAAAATATAAAAATTTTTAAATTTAGATTTTGTCTATTGTATTGAGATGAGGGTTTAGTCTGTAACAGTTTGGCTTTCATCTCAAAATCCTCCTGTTCCCAAGTGTTGACCTTATATATAACTGACAATGATCGCCTGATTTTTCTTTAGATATTTTGGTACTAAATGTCTCCTAATGACTAGGAGTTGGTTAGAAAATAATATTTTATTTCAGTTTTACTACTAATTCAAGAATATTTTAATATACCTTTAAAACATCTTATTTGCCTTAAATATCTTATAAGCCTAAATGGCCATAGTTCATTATGTTTATATATATTGAAAGAGAAAGACCCAGTTTTGAAAGCTATGACTTTGTCTTTGTCTTTGAAAGCCATAACTCAGATCTACTATATCATCTATAAAATGGAAATTTTTGTTTTGTTCTGTTTTTATTGAAAATATTTTCCTATAAGATATTCTGATTATTATTCCCCTCCCCTAACTATTCCAGGTTATCCTCACTTTCCAATCTACTCAAATCTACATCCCCTCTCTCTCTCTCTCTCATTAGAAAACAAACGACCACTTAACATCATCATCACCATCATCGTCAAATAACATCATCATAGTTAAATAAAAACAAATAAACTATAAATAAGGTAAAACAAACAAGCCCATAAAAACAAATTTAAACCATAATATATAAACAATAGAGCTGTAAGGTATAAATAAGTAAATAAGTAAATAAGTAAATAAATAAATAGATAGATAGATAGATAGATAAACAAACAAACAAACAAATAAATAAATAAATAATAAATTAAATGGCCTGATAAAGCACTTGGAGAAAACAAAACAAAACAAATAAAAAAATAAAACAGCACCCTACCACTGAGGTTATTTTGTGTTGGCCATCCGCTGCTGGGCTGAAAATATGAAAAAAATTTAATGTACAGAAGATCTCTATATTCTGCTGAGAGATTCCTATGTATTGTGAAGGATCATGTTTCTGTTTTTGCAACAATTTGATTTCTCAATCTTGTGACAGAGAGTGAGATTTTTGAGAAAGCAAAACCTCAAGATGTAATGAAAGGCAAAAACACAGTCTAAGCTTAATGAATGAAAAGTAAAAGTGAGGGATGACTAATTCTTCAAAACTAGAATTCACCACTTATTGTCAAATCACTTTACCTAGTGGTTACAACTTAAATAACCAGATAAATACTTAGGGGCAGACCACAGTGACTTTTATATAATGCAGATTTCAAAAATTCCATTCTCTTTGATTCCTTCAATCTGTGCTTTTTTTTTCTGCACACTACAAAATAATTAATATTTTTATGGTCAAGATTAAATTCTCCAGCCAACTTGAATTGGGAGGCAAGAAACCCATGTTTTATTTCTTGTGTGACCTTGAACAAACCACCACACCATCCCCTGATTAAGTCCCATCCCTTCTATATGTGAACTTCTCTGAGGTGGCCCATCCTTAACACGTAGTGACAGCACATTTCTAACTCTTAATTTCTTTCTGGCTGCACTTGACACTTTGTTGCTATGCCATCAACTACTTCACACATTTTCTAAATCCAAAACAGAGCATCAATGAGTCATTAATAAGACTCCAAGAAAAAACTAAAACACTTCTCATTGTATATTTGTTATATTAACCATTTATGAATGGATTCCTTGTTGTTGATAAATGGATGGTTGACACACATTCATAGATAGTATACAAATAAAATTACACAAAGATGGTTTATAAATATCATTAATTGATAGTGTAGGTATAATTTTTAAATAACAATGTAAGCTTCACATATTCCATGTAGAGGTATGATATTGTTAGAATTTGTAAGAAAAAAAGAGCGTAAGTTTATCCCACTCAGTTTATGATATAGAGATGTAGCATCCTTGAACAGATTTTTCCTTAAATTACAAAAACATCATAAAGCTTCTGTGTGCATAAACATGTAGACTTGCATACACATAAAATAAAATTTTTAGAAAAATAGCAGGAATGTGTATAAATAATGTTCTTTTCCACTATTTGTTTTTGCCTTATTTTGATTTTCAACATTAAACACATCACTACTTAATTAAAGACTAAAAAAGGAAAAGGAATATTTATAAGCTTATGCAAATTAGTACACATTTATTTCGTGGTACTTTTTGTCTTTTTCCCTTCTAAAATTGTATGTGCATATGTATGTATGTAAAAATGAACGCATGTATATATGTGTTTACTTCCAATGTTCACAGAGCAATGATTGTGTCTCTGGTCTCCTTGGTCAAAACGTAATCATTAGCATATGTCAATAAATATTCAAAGCACCCTTCAAAACAGCCACAAATAATAAAAAGTATCTTGATATAACTCTAAACAAGCAAGATCTATATGACAAGAGCTTCAAGTCCCTAAAGAAAGAAATTGAAAAAGACCTGAGAAGATAGAAAGATCTCCCATGCTGACGGATCAGTAGGATAAACATAGTAAAAATAGCCATCTTACCACTAAAAAAAAAGCAAACTACATCAATGCAATCCCCATCAAAATTCCAACACAACTCTTCGCAGACATGTAAAGAGCAATTCTCAATTTCATATAGAAAAACAAAAACACAGGATAGTGACAACAATTCTTCCATTTCTCTTAAATGGGAGAACAATGTATGTTTTCCTTGATGTTGACTGTGGCTAGAAAATGTGCCTACCTCCGAGAGACCTGAAGAGCTCCTTGACTCTCCATTTCCTTCTGTTGCTCTTGGTCAGGGTCAGGCATGCCTCTATTCTCTTCAGCCCTATTAGAAAGCCTCCTATCCCTTTCTAATGTACACATACTTTATTCATTATCATTCATTCATATTGTGTGTGTCTCCCAGTATCAGTTAGATACTCTCCAGATTGGTGTTGAAAAGTGACTTTGTTTTGTCTGTTAGTGGTTCATTTAAAACCCAAACACATAATGGCAACTAACATTTTTAACAGTAGTACTTGTCTTATAGTGAGGTGATGGAAATTCACAGTATTCTACAATTCTCATAGCAGTAACACAAGTGACAGTGAAGACCGCTGTCATGAAAGATGGAGAATCCTGGAGCTGGTTTTGCTCACGGCCAGGGTCAAGGAAAACCTGGACTTTGCCCTGCACAGTATGGACAGGAACATTTTCTCCGTCTTACAGAAAAATTACTTCATGGTGCATTTGCAAAGAAGGGAAGATGTATTATTTATCTGCTCTTCAAATCATAGCAAATGGGCTTAAATTTATTAATTGACTTTATCCATTTTACTTTGAAAAAGTAAATAAAGTAAAGTAGAATAAATGAGCCATAGAGTTCTAGCCTGCTGGATATTTTAAGGCAAACTGGAAATTAATGAGGTGATTAAGAAAAAAATGATGAAAGGAGGGAACGAGAGGCCTCCAATACTTTATCTGGATGAGCACAACTCTAAACTGTTTTTATTCCACTGAATGAAGTCAGAACTTTGCTCCAACACCCCCCACCCCCACCCCTGAGCACCTCTACCTAGTAGGGGCTCTGTGACTGACAGTCTTGGTCCCCTAGTGGACCTTTCTCTGACACATTTCTCAGCAGGCTCTGCACACCAGAGGCCCTGCAGGGCTTGTTCCTGCTGAGGATCCCACATACATTCTTTCCCTCCTTCATTCCACTGCTGCTATGCTGAACTTGCATGGAGCAAAATAAGCCAGAATAGCAGAGATATATCTCAGGAAGCACCAGGCCACAGTTAAAGTGGCAGAGATGTCATTGTGGATCAATACAACTTTATTTTCTTTGTAGCAAGTCTAACATAGTTAACTGGAACACTCATCCAATGGTGCTACTAGTCAATTAGGGCCAGAGATACAAATCCAGGCACTTTATAAATAATCCTAGGAATAGACATAGGGCTGTCTCTCTACTTCCCAAAAAAATACTTTCATAAAAAGGCACACACACACACACACACACGCACACGCACACGCACACACACACACACACACACACACACACACACACACACACAGCCTCTACTTGGGCAAATAATGGTAAAACAATTATGACAGCATCTCTTTTAAATTTATATTGTTATCTTGATGGCGATTATTACCTCTATCTTAAAAGAAAAACAAAACAAAATAAACGCAAATGGTTGCCCAGCAGAGGTGCGAACAGTGTGATATATTAAGCATTGGTTTAATCACTTCTCAGCCCTATGACTAAGCTCAAGTGAACAATGAGTTTAGCCTCCCTCATGGTGCAAGGCTCAACACAAAATAAAGCACTTGCTGGCTAATGTGGATCTGATGTAGCTGTTTTCACCAGAAGGTCAAATACTCTGAACCTGCTACTAGAGCCAAGTTCAGAACAAATGCATGAGAAAGCAGGGGAAACTAAAACTGTAGAGTGAGCTATAAATACTCATAAATACATGAAAATGTCTAGTTCATTATGCTTCTGTTTTGTCCTTTCTCCTGAAGTCAAAAAGCACCACAACTTCATTTTCAAAGAAATTCATTGTACGTTAGGGAGCAAGCCACATGAAGCCAAAGCATCGCCAGTTCTCAGCAGGTCAAACAGGTGCTGATTGTAGATTTGAACTTAGCTCATCCTGTGCAGGTTCATAGTTGAACACTAATCCGTGAATGTAGAGTGTGTACGCATATGTGTGTGTGTGTGCTTGTGCATGTGTGTGTGTGTGTGTGTGTACATGTGCATATATGCCCATGTATATATATACTTGTGTTTCTACATTTAAATATTGTCATTATTGCCAGAAGCTATAGCACCCCTGAAATATAACACCAAAATTGATAAAAACCCTCCTGTATTTCTGATCTCATAAAGTTATCTATTAAGTGCAAACTAGCTTATAAGGAAGAATGATTCTTTTTATTATTATTATTGTTACTTATAAGTGCTTCTGCAGATCTTGGACAATCAGGACAAACAAACTTTTACAAAATTCTCATCTAAATATCTTGCTTTTAATCTTCTTAACATTCATTTTATTTATTTTTCTGGTAATTTCATATGCTGGCATAATATTTATATGATTCTATTCCATGCTTTTCCTATTCCAACCTCTTCTGTATTCCTGACTGCATCTCAAATTTATGATCTCTTCTTTTAGAATTATTATTGCAATACATATATCACATGAATATACACACACATATATACACATACGTGTCTATATAAATACCTGCTGCGTTCATTTAATATTATCTAAATGTATATACATTTAGGGATGAGCACGTGGGTTTAGATTCTTATTCCCCAGGAATACTGATTCTCTCACGCATAATAGCCATTAATTTGACAGTGTCTCATCTAGGATTGGTGTCTTGTAAGATTACCTTATCCACTGTGGGATGTCAGCTGTCATTGATGTCATTTTGTAACTGTGTCATTATGATTTTGTTTAGGTGACTGTACTATTAAGACTTCATGGGTGTGGCTCCTTGTCATCTCTATTAGACAATACATTTCTACAGATGCCCTCATTCTCTGGCTTTACTCCCTCTTCTGTGATGTTTTCTAAGTCATAGGTATGATAGTGATAGTCATGTTGTAGATGTATCAATTGGGAAAGGGACCCCAGAGTCCATTGGTTTTGCACTTAAACCAGTTGTGAATTCCTGTGATTGTTTCTGTCTACTGGAAAAAAGAAACCTTTTTTATTTTACCTAAAAGGTTTTATTAATAAAGTTCAGCAGAAAGTTTATTAAGAAGGTATTTGTTTGTTTGTTTGTTTGTTTGTTTGTTTAATGTTTATATGAATACACTGTAGCTGTCTTCAGACACACCAGAGAGGACATCAGATCCTATTACAGCTATCTATGAGCCATCATGTGGTTGCTGAGAATTGATCTTCTGGAAGAGGAGTTAGTAGTTTTAACTGCTGAGCCATTTCTCCAGCCCCAATAAGAAGTTTTTTTGATGAGGGGTTAGAGCTAAACTAATCTGTGGGTCTAAGATCATTATATAGAATTAAGTTGGTCATTATACAACTCTAGGAAAGTAGAAGAATTAGACTCTCCTCTAGGGTCCATAGCCTCATGAACTATGTTGATTAGGTGAATGGTGCCGGGAAAGAATTCTCTCTTACTGGCCTGGACTTAAGTCCATTTCAGTGACTGTTGGGTACCCAAAATACAAAAGTTCTGTTATTGCACCCTCTATCTATCTTGCCATGTCGTTCAATGTTGTGGTACATAGTTTTTACAACTATGTAGGACTTTTAATTGCTTTTCTTCCTTGGCAGCTTGCACACACCTGTAACATGGTACTTTAATAATAATTCAAATATAAACTTCTATTTCTTTCATGGTAAAGTAGTGCATGACTTTGTTTTTAAACCAGTTGTATTAAAATACATTATCTAGTACAAAAATAAACCATTTCTATGACTTAAAATGTTTCAATTGAAATGTAAATTTAAAGAAATGTACTAGGCATGCCACAGAGAGCTTTGTCACTTGTTGTGCTCTGGAGACTGATGACAGTTGAAATGTGGGAACTTATGAAACAAAAGACTCTAAAGCCCTTTCCAGCATTACTAAATAACACCTTGAATAATGAACTTTGTTCTTCCTTTCAGGATGGTGTTCTTAATATGTGAAGAAAACATAGCTATAAAACATTTTTAAAAAGAAAAAGAAAAAGGAATATAACATTTGAGTAGAAGGGGTGAAGAATACCTAATATGCTGGCAGAAAATTAACTGGGCTTAACATCCAGATAATTATGTGGGTGCTACTTAAGTTCATTCAAGGCACTGTCCACGACACCTGCTCCAAAAAATCATATGTATTCTAAAGCCCATCTATATTTATCTTAATTATATGAGTTAGAATCCAAGATACTCAGGACTTAATAAGTCCCCATGACTTGAAATTTCCCAATTTTCCTCTACAGTGACATTTCAGCTCACTAAACCAACAGTTTCATTTTGTTTCAATCCTGTCTGATAATGTAATATCTAACTATCTAAACGTGAAAATTTGTTTTTTTTTTCTTCACTTCTTAAAATTCCCTGGCCCACGGATAACCAAAACACATAAAATACAAAATAAAATTTAAATTAATTTTTAAACTATAAAATAATGCAGGTTCCTGGTTGTTTTATTCCTAAAGGATTTTGCAGTATTGAGAAATAACACGGGATGTTTTGCTGATATGCAGGACATAGCTTTCTTCCACAGAAGGTGCCTTTTCAGGTCAGCCTGGAAGTCCATTGCCATGGCAATGTGCAGGACTGCCTAGGAAGCTACCTGAGCTCAGACCTGTCCTTGTACAACAAAGATCGTTAATCTCCAGGTCTGCAGATCTGGCTCTTTTGAAGAGCTGTAAATACACCTACTGTGTTAGCCTTTCCTAAGATATTTTGAAAGAAGTCCTACCCACAGTGTTCTAGCAGATCAAACAGCCAGAGCTGATGAAGCCCGAGTGTGGAGTTTACCCTCCTGCCATTCAGGAACATCCTACTGGAAAGCTTTGCTGCCTCTTACAAAGACCAGAATTTAAAGGCAATGTGTATCTGTCTGTAAATATATTACACGTAATATTGATTCATCAAAATAATTTCATCCTTCAAGTCACATATTTTATGGTCCATTTTGAAATCAAAATCTGAATTTCATTTTCAAATAAATGACATCACCAAAACTGTTTTTGTAATTTCACGAATTTTGGTTTCTGAATACCTATTCTAAGGAATAAGACAGAAGAATCTGAGCTATTGGTGGTTTCTTTTATTCTGTTCAAAGTTATCAAGGCATGTCACATATTGAAAAGAGATTTTTAACTTCAAAATGCCACTAGGGTGCACACCTTGCTCCTACCTCAATACATATGTCACATATCAACATTTCTGGGGTTTTGTACAGTGTAATTTCTTGATGCTATGCATGTTTAGCCATTCCTTGGGACCTCCAAAACAGGATAATGCAAATATCCACTTGGTTTCATTACCTTCACAAGGCAATGAAGAAATGACTATGCTGGAAGTCTGGGAAACTCTCCTATGAGTGTGTTGATTTTGTCCTTACTTTACAACTTAAATTGATTTATTTAAATAAGCAAAGACTGGTATCCTTTAAAAGTGCAGAGATCAGAGCACCATGGAAAAGGAATAGCTGCAATAATATCCTATGCTAGGTTAGCTGGAGAAGAAAAATAAACGAAATGTGATTTTCCATCCCAGAAGTGATCTGATTCAGGATGAAATGTTTGGAACTATTTAAGAAATGGTCTCTACTATGCTGTAACTAGTAAATAACCAGTTGCGTTTGAAGAGGCTGCTTTATAAAACTTGTCATTGGCATACATATTAAACAGCATCTAATCATTTGATTTTCTCAAATGTTTACAGCTCAATTCCTTTTTTAAAAATACCCTGTAATGAGGCCAACAAGGAAGCTGATTCTATCTGAGACTATATCAAAGGGTGCACAGTGGCCAGAATCTGCAGATAGTACTTGCTCAGTGTTGAACCAAACACTGTTGGAATCAGCAATATAATGATAAAGAAGATGAGAAGCTGCAAACTCTGTGAATTAAAAGAAGTATAAAACTTGCTTTTAATTATGAAAAGAATTGAGAGTAGACTAGAGAATAAAATTCTGTGTGAGGCTAAACGGAATTGTAAGGTCAAACAATGTGGGGAATTACAACTGTGTAGAAAATGAATTGGGCTATTTTATCTTTTATTAATACTTTTAATTATTTTTTACAATCCAGTTTTTACCCCCTCCCAGTCTTCCCTCCCATAGCTCTTTATCCCATTCCTCCTCGCCCTTCTCCTAAAGGATGTCCATTCTTCCCACTCCTTCAGGCCTCCCCACTCAGTGTGGCCTCAATTCTCTCAAGGGTTACACGCATCTTCTCCCATTGAGGCCAGACCAGGCAGTCCTCTGATGCACATGTGTCTGGGGACTTTGGACCAGCTCATATATGTTGCATGGTTGGTGGCTCAGTGCTTGAGACTACTCAGGGGTCTGGATTAGTTGAGACTGCTGGTCTTCCTATGGAGTTGCCTCCTCCTCAGCTCTTTACACCCTTTCCCCAGCTCAACCACAGGAGTCCTCTACTTCAGTCCAATGGTTAAGTGTAATTATCTGGATCTGTTTCAGTCATCTTCTTGATGGGCCTCTCAGAGGAAAGCCATGCTGGCCTCCTGTCTATAAGCAGACCATAGCATCAGTAATAGTATCAAGTGCTTGCAAGGAGCAACCCCTTGAGATGGATCCCAAGTTGGGCCAGTCACTGAACCTTTTTTTCCCTCAGTCTCGTCTCCATTTTTGTTCATACACTACTTTAGAAATACTCAGTAGGACAAATCGGCAAAGTACAGTTTTGTAAAAAATCTTCACTACTCCCATATCTGACAGATGGTTAATATCCAAAATACATAAAGAACTCAATAAGCTAGCCTCCAAGAAACCAAACAACACAATAAAAAATGGAGTATAGACTTAAACATATAAATTCACAAGAAAGGAATCTTGAATGGCTGAGAAGCACTTAAAGAAATATCCAAGTCCTTAGTAATCATGGGAATGCAAATCAAAAGTACCCTGAGATTCCACTTTACACCAATCAGACTGTCTAAGATCAAAAACTCATGTGACAGCGCAAACTGGTAAAGATGTGAAGAAAGAGAAACACTCTTCCATTGCTGGTGGGATTGCAAACTGGTACAATTACTCTGTAAATCAATCTAGAGGTTCTTCAGAAAACCCAACTATACCACTCTTACCATATACCCAAAAGATACCCAAAACCATGCCAGAGGGTCACATGTTCTACTATGTTCATAGTGGCCTTATTAGTCATAGCCATAAGCTGGAAAAAACCCAGATGTCCCACAACAGAATGGATACAGAAAATGGGGTTCATTTACACAATGGAATACTACTTAGTTATTAAGAATCAGGACATCCTGAGTTTTGCAGGCAAATGGATACAACTGGAAAATATTCCTAGTGAGGTAACTCAGACCCAAAAGGACATGCATGGTATGTACTCACTGATAAGTGGATATTAGCGAAAATAGTACAGAATACCCAGGATAAAATCCATAGAACTCAAAAAGGTTAATAAGCCAAAGGTCCCAAGTAAGGAGACCTAAATTCCACATGGAATGGAGAAGAAAGCAATCTACGGAGGCAGAGGGAAGGAAGGTCCTAGGTGAGAGAGGGGAAGAGGAGAGGAAAGTGGAACATAATCAGATATAGGAGGTTCGGGGGAGACAATTAATATATGATTTTTTTTCACCTAACTTAAATTTTGTAGTATTGGTGTATCTTTCCTAGGCCCTGGTAAGTGACATTCTGATATCTTATTCTTTAGTTTGAGTATATTTAGGCATTACACTTAGGTAATGTTTTATTATATTTATCATCTTTTTGTATTTATTTCATTTAATAACTTCCAGAGTTTTTCAGATGTTACAAATGACAAAAGCTTCTTCTTCTACAAGTCTGAAAAATGGTTATTGTTATTTATGTACCATTCTTCTTTATTTTTTCATCTGCCAATCAGTATTTAGGTTGCTTCCATACTGTGTCTACTGTGAATATGGCTGAGAGGAACATGAACTTGACTTGAGAATAGTTATTAGGCATTCTAAATATCTGGGCTAATATCCACTTATCAGTGAGTACATATCATGTGAGTTCTTTTGTGATTGGGTTACCTCACTCAGCATGATGCCCTCCAGGTCCATCCATTTGCCTAGGAATTTCATAAATTCATTCTTTTTAATAGCTGATTAATACTCCATTGTGTAAATGTACCACATTTTCTGTAGCCATTCCTCTGTTGAGGGGCATCTGGGTTCTTTCCAGCTTCTGGCTATTATAAATAAGGCTGCTATGAACATAGTGGAGCATGTGTCCTTCTTACCGGTTGGAACATCTTCTGGATATATGCCAAGGAGAGGTATTATGGGATCCTCTGGTAGTACTATGTCCAATTTTCTGAGGAACTGCCAGACTGATTTCCAGAGTGGTTGTACAAGCTTGCAATCCCACCAACAATGGAGGAGTGTTCCTCTTTCTCCACATCCTTGCCAGCATCTGCTGTCACCTGAGTTTTTGATCATAGCCATTCTGACTAGTTTGAGGTGAAATCTCAAGGTTGTTTTGATTTGCATTTCCCTGATGATTAATGATGTTGAACATTTTTTCAGGTGCTTCTCACCCATTCAGTATTCCTCAGGTGAGAATTCTTTGTTAAGCTCTGCACCCCATTTTTAATGGGGTTATTTGATTTTTTGGAGTCCACCTTCTTGAGTTCTATTTATATATTGAATATTAGTCCCCTATCTGATTTAGGATAGGTAAAGATCCTTCCCCAATCTGTTGGTGGCCTTTTTGTCTTATTGCCGGTGTCTTTTGCGTTACAGAAGCTTTGCAGTTTTATGAGGTCCCATTTGTCAATTCTCGATCTTACAGCACAAATCATTGCTGTTCTATTAAGGAATTTTTCCTCTGTGCCCATATCTTCAAGGCTTTTCCCTACTTTCTCCTCTATAAGTTTCACTGTCTCTGGTTTTATGTGGAGTTCCTTGATCCACTTAGATTTGACCTTAGTACAAGGAGATAGGAATGGATCAATTCACATTCTTCTACATGTTAACCGCCAGTTGTGCCAGCATCATTTGTTGAAAATGCCGTCATTTTCCACTGGATGGTTTCAGCTCCCTTGTCAAAGATCAAGTAACCATAGGTGTGTGGGTTCATTTCTGGGTCTTCAATTCTATTCCATTGGTCTACTTGTCTGTCACTATACCAGTACCATGCAGTTTTTATCACAATTGCTCTGTAGTACAGCTTTAGGTCAGGCATGGTGATTCCACCAGAAGTTCTTTTATCCTTGAGAAGAGGTTTTGCTATCCTAGGTTTTTTGTTATTCCAGATGAATTTGCACATTGCCCTTTCTAATTCGTTGAAGAATTGGGTTGGAATTTTGATGGGGATTGCATTGAATCTGTAGATTGCTTTTGGCAAAATAGCCATTTTTACTATATTGATCCTGCCAATAAATGAGCATGGGAGATCTTTCCACCTTTGGAGATCTTTAATTTCTTTCTTCAGAGACTTGAAGTTCTTATCATACAGATCTTTCACTTCCTTAGTTAGAGTCATGCCAAGGTATTTTATATTATTTGTGACTATTGAGAAGGGGGTTGTTTCTCTAATTTCTTTCTCAGCCTGTTTATCCTTTATGTAGAGAAAGGCCATTGACTTGTTTGATTTCATTTTATATCCAGCTACTTCACTGAAGCTGTTTATCAGGTTTAGGAGTTCTCTAGTGGAATTTTTAGGGTCACTTATATATACAGTTTGTGAAACTCATGAAACTAAAGAAGAACGAAGATTAAAGTGTGGACACTTTGCCCCTTCTTAGAATTGGGAACAAAACACCCATGGAAGGAGTTACAAAGACAAAGTTTGGAGCTGAGATGAAAGGACGGACCATCTAAAGACTGCCATATCCAGGGATCCATCCCATAATCAGCCTCCAAATGCTGACACCAATTCATACACTAGCAAGATTTTGCTGAAAGGACCCAGATATAGCTCTCTCTTGTGAGACTATCCCTGGGCCTAGCAAACACAGAAGTGAATGCTCACAGTTAGCTATTGGATGGATCACAGGGCCCCCAATGGAGGAGCTAGAGAAAGTACCCAAGGAACTAAAGAGATCTGCAACCCTATAGGTGGAACAACAATATGAACTAACCAGTACCCCAGGAGCTCATGTCTCTAGCTGCATATGTATCAGAAGATGGCCTAGTTGGCCATCAGTGGAAAGAGAGGCCCATTGGTCGTGCAAACTTCATATGCTTCAGTGTAGGGGAATTCCAGGGCCAAGAAGTGGGAATGGGTGGGTAGGGGAGTAGGTGGGGGAGGGTATGGGGTACTTTTGGAATAGCAGTGGAAATGTAAATGAAGAAAATACCTTAAAAAATTCTCTAAAAAATAAAATAAAAAAGAGAATAATTCTTAGGCATATTTTTTTTCCTCATCAGAATCGTGTATCCTTATTTTTTTTTTTTTTTTTTTTGAGGCAGTTTCATACTGTCTTGGAAACTTTCTCTAACCAATTTGCATCCTGTCAATCAGGCACAAGGACTTCCTTAGATCAGTGTCTTTACCCGTTGCTTGTCACTTGCCATTTTGACAGTAGTTATTCTACTGGGAATGAGTGATGTTATACAAGGGTTCAATTGTATTTCCTTTTAGAATAGAAATGTCATACACTTTTTATACAACTATTAGCTATTTGTATGGGTTTTACGCATGTTGATTCCAATCAATTGTTAATTCTTAAAAATCCAGTTACTTGATTTCTGGTAACTGACTTATTGTAATTACCCTTACATTTTAGGTATTAATTTTCTATCCCTTTTATGAATGGCAAATATGTTCTTTCAACTCCATAGGTTGTCTTTTCACTCTATAGGTTGTTTCCTTTACTATACAGATTTTTAAAATTTTTCAGTCTGATAAGTGTACTTTTATTTTTGGAGCTTTGTGTGATTTACTAAGCCTAAAACACAATCTTTGAAACTCTAAGTAACAGCAAATGAGAAATCTAGAGACATCTCAAATAGCATGTGTCTTAATAGAAAAAATGGATAAGGTGACTTCACTGAAACAAAATTTCAGCTCAGTGGATCTATGTCAAGACAATGATATTATAAGACAAACTCTGAGAAAGTATTTGCAAAAAATATGTCATAAAAGTCTTCTACAAAATACATTAAAGCATGATTGATAGCAATAAAATGAATAGTTTCACTTAAAAATGAACAGCAGATCTAAATATTTTTTGATCTGGACGATATTATAGGTAGAAAATGGATAGGTAAAAAATGACAGTTTCTTATGACATTAAAGAAATGTAAATTAAAATTATCCTGAGTTATTATTATACATGTATCAGTGTCTGGCATCCAAGTCATGGGTCATGCAATGATCATTGGCACCGGGTGGGGAAGAAAATTGGTAGAGCCATTTCGACAGGATAATTTTGAGTTTCTACATGTAAGTAAAAGTCCCCTTAGAATAGGATTCAGGAGTTATACTTATAAATTGTTTATTTATGAAATGATCCATAGAAATTTGTAGGATCTTTGTTGGTAATTACAAAAATCCTTGAAGCAACTCTGCCTTTTAGTAGATTCGTGCACAAACAAATTGTGGTGTGTGCAGAGAGTCTATCAGCCATGCAGTGCTAAGAAATGAGTTATCAAGACATGAACAGACATAGAGACCTGAAGAGAAAAGGATCCAATACGTAAAAGCATCATATTGTATGATTGTGACTTCATGACATTCTAGAAAAAGCAAAATAGGGACAGTGAAAAGATCAGTGCTTGCCAGAAGCTACATGGTGGAAGGATGGACCAGCAGAGCACAGATGATCTTTAAGGCAGCACAATGACTCTCTGTGACCTTGTAGCAGTACACACATGTCATTACATATTTGTCAATACCTGTAGATTTTCTTTGGAAATGGAAGAAGCTGAAAAATTAGCTAAAGCAGAAGATTTTATTATATTTGGAGAGAACTAAACTACCAAATTCAACTTTAATGACTGTTGTTTTGTGATAAAGGATATGTGTTGATCCACCTGTTTTATATGCTTTTAATGTGTCCTAATCAAACAGTGAAAAGCAAAAAAAAAAAAAAAGAAAAGAAAGAGAAAAAGAGAATGAAAGAAAAACAAAACACAAGAAAAGAAAAAAGGGAAGAAAAGAAAAAAGAAAAGAAAATCAAGAAGGAAAAAAATGGTGTCCCACAGGGATCTACAAGAGTAGAAATTCATAGTATTTCCACATCTGCCTCAAATTGAAGAAGCAGTGTTTGCTTTAAAAGAACACAATAAAGCCTTAATTGCAGTAGAGACATGATTAACTGTCTCTACTAGCAAAATATAGCAAGATAATTATTTCTTTCTCTTCTTATCTTCCAGTAACTTTCTGGCCTCTACAAAACTCAAATGCTTCCTAACACCAAAGTATTTTGCATGTTCTAACCCATATCTTCTCTTTTAGTGTTGCCTGATCATGTGGCAACATCTACAACATTCTACTCAGATGGATGAAGCCCAACACATTTTTGGATGGCATAATCATCCTGTAATGCCAGCATCCAGGAAGACCTGCAGTTTTAGCCTGTCCCCAGTCTAGCTTATTGTTACTTTTATCTCCTAATCATATTTTTAGTTGTTCCATTTCCAGTAGCAATGTAGTCGATATTTAAGCTTTGTTTCATGTTGGTCTCTTCCAAGGACTGTTCATAACGATGTCTGATATCACCAAACAGTTACCTAAATAATTTTTAAAAGGTTTAAAGTTTGAAAGTGGGAGCATAGTTAGGCCTGGACTATACATTCATAAATGATCTCTATAGTTTATATATTAGATTTTCAGGATGAAATAAAAATTTTAAAAATGTCTACAATTCATTGCATAATCTGGTACCTATTCTGAATAAATGGGAAGTATTTATAACAAGTTGACTAACTGGTGCCTTTTGACACCATTGACTTAATATCTCAGTTTTCCTAAATTCCTCATCCATGTATGTCCATCAGCACTAAGTTCCTTAAAGCCTCTGCCAGCCAGTCTTCTGATCTTGGAACAGTTGTTCTTTTGCCTTGAGTAATATCTTCGCTCACCTGATCTATCACTTAAGTCACACTTATGCTCACTTATTCTTCAGATGTTAGTTGTAATAGGAAAGAGTTTGTCTTCCCTCTTCAATAATCCAGACTGATTGTCAGAATCTTATATATTTCTCTGTAATTCTCCTTCCAAACACACTGATTGAAGTTTGAAAGGATTAACTATCTTTGTTGATTCACATGTTACTATGCTATCAAATTAAGGTATTAGAATTTTTATATTTCAGTCTAATAAGAAACGGGCATTGAGGATTGATGTGTTCGTCTGTAGAATTCAATTTATCCTTGGTGAAGGGCTGAGATGATATAAAATTATTTTCAAGGTTCTGTCTATCTTCCTGGACACCCAATGCTTTTCATGAAATTACTGACCAGGCTCCTACTACTCCAGTATTTTTTCACAGCAAGGGGAAAAGGGAGAATAGTTTCTTGGACGAGGGGACAAACATATACTTGCAAAAATAGAGTATATGAAGACCTGGTATGTTTCTTTTACTCATTAACATAAACTTGGTGACTTAATACAGCCTATAATTTCTCTACAAATTTAGACTCAAAGTCTGAAATCTATTAAATGAGGTTATAATTAAAATGTCACTAGAGCTATGGTTTGCACACATGTTCCATGGAGTCTATCTTCTCTTTTATCAGGTTTAGTATCATTGCACAGTGCATGGCCTGTCCTCCAACTTCAAAGCCAGCTTACAACTTGGCATTCTCTAGCTTCAGAATCTCCCTTTGTTTCTTCTCAGAACCACACTTTTGATGTTCTTACAAGGAATACACAGTCATCTCATTTCGCTTATGTAAGTGTATCTCCAAAGCTTCTTTTTCCATTTAAAGTAAAACTCACACAAGAGTCCTTAGAAAGAATTGAGGTATTTATTGTGCCCACTATACTCATTAAACAAAGTGTAGAGACTTTTGGTCAAACTAAAAGGAGAATGTAAATAAAGGATGTATAGATCATTGTTTCCTATATTTTCAGTTTGTTGTGTATGCTAATAGCCATTCATTTCAATGTTAGAAAACAATTGTGTATTCCTAGTGCAATACAGAGAACTAACTATATTAGTAGAGTAGCAGGTTAAAAACATTGAAGAAAACACATTACTCCAAGGCAATAAAATATTTTCTCCAAGGTTACATAGCAACAACAGGAATAATGAGATCTATTTATACACAAAACATGATTATCAATACTATCCTGGACAATGTTTTTTATCCACCTAAATACTAGGGTGTAAGTTTATTTTATATATTTTTTTCACCAAAAATCTAGAAATATCTTTTCTATCAACTTATTTTTCTTCAGACAAAGAAAAGGAAAATCTACATGATTGTGTTAATAGTCAAAGATAAACAAAACAGAAAAACGCTTTTGAAGAAAACATATATGTTTTCCTAATTAAGTGGATAATTGGCTTAATTCTCCACCTCATTTAACTAGAGAAGAATTAGCCTAAAACCAAAATGTTGCCAATTAAATGTCTCAACTAATGAAACTTAGTATTGTAATTCCCAGAAGCTTAGAGGACACATCTGTAGCAATCTGCTTAACTTGTCTTTTAAATTCTAGCCAAGTTTATATATTCTATTAATAATAATAATAACAACTTTATTCTTTCTAAAGGTAGCCTGGAAGAATTTTCTCCCTTTAACATGCCTGGAAATTGCAATACAACTCTTAGTAGCATATGATTTTTATAATTTCACTTTATTTATTAACTACTAAATAAGTTTCCAAAAAGATTACCATTAAAGTATTTCAGGATAATCACTCTCATAAAGAAAACTTCTCAGAGACTATTACAGAAAACCAAAAGCAATAAAAACGTAGAGTTGTAGAGTCCAGTCTCAGTGAATACATCCATAAAATACTCCTGCATCTAAGGTTCAAGGAACATTGGGAGGAGGATTCAAAAAGATGGTAAATGATAGCATATCAGGGACTTTGATGCAAAATTGTATCTTCTACCAGTGTCAGAAGCTACACGCATAAGGCTTCATCAAGAGGACTGCCTAAAAATGAACTGAGCAAGGAAAATACTGATAGACATGCTAAAGTGGGTAGGGATGAACTCCCAGTCCTCAATCCTACACAAACAGCTATGGGAAACTGAGGAATGTAGAGAGTAAGAAATAGTCTTTCCCAGAGAAGTGCACAATAGGTTATCCCATGCTGTATGGTCAGTCCTAAAAACATATGTACAAATAATATTATATGGACAGAACAGGTTGTATTTTAAAATATGTATATATGTGTGTATGTATGTATGTGTGTGTGTATATACATCTACATCTACATCTATATCTATATCTATATCTATATCTATATATGGCATGTGTTTACAAATGAGAAAATGAGAAAGAGGGACTTATGGTATGGATTGGAGGGAAGAAAGTGAAGGGACTCGTGATGTAATTATATTAAAATCTCAAAAACTAATAGATTAAAAAATGGAACAGAAAACAGACTTGAAGCCTACCTTACTGGAATGTATCTTTTGTTAATTCTGATCAAAAGTACATTTTACATAATTATCCAAATCCAAGAGAAATATTCAGAATAATCTATAAGAACCTGAAAACCAACTGAAAGAAGGAAATAGAACTCTATATAAGTTGGTTTCATTTTCCTCAGAATGGAGAACCATTTTCAAACAATAATATTCTAAAAGTAAACACTTAACATATATAATTTAAGGCAAATCAGCAGTAATCAAAAATTAAGAAAAGTCCTCAAAGAAATTCTAAATAAGGTCAATGCCAAAAGTAAAGGTTGGAATCTATGTGGTGTGTGTAATTGTCAAATTTATAAAATAATTAGCAAGTATTAAGATTTTCAGTGCAGGGTAGAAAACATAAAACTCTAAGGAAATAGGTAAACCTTATTAATTTGAATATGATAAAGATAAAAATGAGAATTCATAATTTATATTTTATTGTGAAATCAGTGAAATAAATAACATTACTCACTGTGAGGAGTGGGAGTGAGGGAAAGAGAGGTAGGGATGGATTATAAAACTAAGGATGTATGAAAATATATTATGAAACCTCCTTATGTGTAGTCAAGGGATACGTTTTTTAAAAACAATAATCTGAACAGAGTTACTCCACATGAGTGAATAATACTGCTCTCAGAAAACACTGGTTATTAAATAAAATTTTCATTACAAGAGCAGGATACCTCCCTGTGCCCTATGGATGAGGAGGTCATAGATGTTACCCAGAACACAAAGATTCTTGCCATAACTCTTGCAGAACAACCCTAACTATATGATAAGATCTTATCGATGAGGATGCCACCACTTTGGATGAGGTACATAGAGAAATCTACTGTCCAAGAAGCTCTCCCAGGTAGGTAGCTTCCCTTGTCTTGATACAATTCTGACCTACTAGGCTAGATTTTCCAGTCATACAATGGTGGTAAGCTGCTTATGGGAGTAATCAACTCCACTCTTGACTGAATGTGAGGCGTTCATTACAGGACAAAAATTCATGCTCGATCCTATGGTGTAATGCATATTTTGAAAATAATCATGTTATCAAACTGCCTTCTAAGTAGTTACATTTTTCTCCATAAAAGCTTTTTTATTGATGTGGGTGATGATTAATACAAAGATTCCCCAGTCCAAAGCACTGAGAATGTGTAACTACAAGCTCTCAGCTATATGTGAGACATCTGCATAATCCCTACCCATCTCCCAGCTCAGGAAGATCATTGAAAAGGATGCATAAAAAATGTCAGAGGAGGTTTAGATGATGGGAAGGACATCTATGAAACTCTGTCCTCTATGCATCCTATGGGTATTGCACACATGAGTTCACAGAAATTGTGATGAACTGCGTAGACCTGCATAATACCAAGCCAGCTAATAATTCAAGTATGGAGTTGGGAGCAGTTTCCAAATACCTAGCAGTATTACCTAGTAACATACTCAGTAGTACCTCTAGCAGAGAAGGCATTGGCAATTGATGGATTCTGGGAAGGGAGAGCCAATTTTTCTTTTTGAAGTGGCCATTGGCAGGTTGTCGATGCCAAGGTGAATAACACCACATTCCCAAGCATTGGACTTTGTGGATTATAAAACAGAGTAAAAAGAAAAGAAAAAAATGATGATGATGATGATGAGGAGGAGGAGGAGGAGGAGGAGGAGGAGGAGGAGGAGGAGGAAGAGGAGGAGGAGGAGGAAATGAAGCTGAAATGGGTGACCGTATGCCAGGAGAAGTTAGAAGGAGAGAATAGATGTGTGATATTATTAAGTACACATGTGTGGCACTTTTAAAAAATATATTTTAATAAGAAAGAAACAAAAACCCCAAAGTGATGATGACTATCTCTAATCCCAGCATTCCAGAGTTGGAGGCTGATAGAATCATGAGTTCAATAGTCAGTGTCTTCAGACATCAGTGCTATATATCAAGGACCAGACTGATCCTAACGACCTACAGGGCAGCACTCATTTACAAAGGAAGTTTTGTATATGTTTATAAGTAACAGAGATGGCATGACTAACCCCATTCTCCAGTTTCAAGAACTGTTGATTTACCAACAATCATTCGCACAAATGATCTGACCTAATTTCCTCTTCATACTAGTTGAACTTCAGAGAATTGCCAAATCCTCTCTTATTCCAGCTGTATAATTTTAGTATCCTCTCTAAATTATAAGCATCCATTTTAGTTTTATAATAAAAACTTAAATATATATATATGCATTGATGTAAAGAAATCATATTCATAATGTTATTATCAAATTGAGTTAAAGATAATATATTCTTTTTTCATTTATTTATTTATTTATTTATTTATTTATTTATTTATATTTTGTTAATTGGGTACTTATTTCATTTACATTTCCAATGCTATCCCAAAAGTCCCCCCACTCGCTCCCCCACCCACTCCCCTACCCACCCACTCCCACTTCTTGGCCCCGGCGTTCCCCTGTACTGAGGCATATAAAGTTTGCACAACCAATGGGCCTCTCTTTTCATTGATGGCCCACTAGGCCATCTTTTGATACATTTGCAGCTAGAGACACGAGCTCGGGGGAGTTGGGGGGGGGGGGAGTATTGGTTAGTTCATATTGTTTTTCCACCTATAGGATTGCAGATCCCTTCAGCTCCTTGGGTACTTTCTCTTGCTCCTCCATTGGGGGCCCTGTGATCCATCCAATAGCTGACTGTGAGCATCCACTTCTATGTTTGTCAGGCCCCGGCATAGTCTCACAAGAGACAGCTATATCTGGGTCCTTTCAGCAAAATCTTGCTAGTGTATGCATTGGTGTCAGCATTTGGAGGCTGATTATGGGATGGATCCCTGGATATGGCAGTCTTTAGATGGTCCGTCCTTTCATCTCAGCTCCAAACTTTGTCTTTGTAACTCCTTCCATGGGTGTTTTGTTCCCAATTCTAAGAAGGGGCAAATTGTCCACACTTTGGTCTTCGTTCTTCTTGAGTTTCATGCATTTAGCAAATTGTATCTTGTATCTTAGGTATCCTGAGTTTCTGGGCTAATATCCACTTATCAGTGAGTGTATATTGTGGGAGTGATTGGGTTACCTCACTCAGGATGATGCCCTCCAGGTCCATCCATTTGCCTAGGAATTTCATAAATTCATTCTTTTAATAGCTGAGTAATACTCCATTGTGTAAATGTACCACATTTTCTATATCCATTCCTCTGTTGAGGGGCATCTGGGTTCTTTCCAGCTTCTGGCTATTATAAATAAGGCTGCTATGAACATAGTGGAGCATGTGTCCTTCTTACCAGTTGGAACATCTTCTGGATATATGCCCAGGAGAGGTATTGTGGGATCCTCCAGTAGTACTATGTCCAATTTTCTGAGGATATATTCCTTATCAAAATCAGGTGCATTTAACTTATAGATTACTGTTGAAAAAGTATTTCTTATTATTCAAATAACTATTGTACAACATGGGATCTGCCTAAGTTTTCTTTCCAGATGTTTCTGCTTCCTGCTTCCTCTCTATTATTCCCTTGTTATAGATTCCTGTGGTCTGGATATTTTGTGTTTATCTCACAGGTTTGTTTAACTCTCTTGCAATGCATTGCATCAGAAAGTTTGATCAGTTTAAAGTTTGGATTTTTTTTATAAAGATAACTTTAATAGAGTGTGTATCCACTGTGAAGTTTACAGTGTCTGAAAATCGTCATTCTGTTAACCAGGTCATAACTATAATGTAGATGCATTAACTCATTAGACGTTACAAAGCATTCGTATTTTCTTTCTCAAATTCTTCTGTATCTCAATAACTGAAAAGCTTTTAAAAGACAAATGCACACTATTTGCTTATATTGAAGTACAGATCATACATAATTGTAGGTAAAGTGCTTACAGTATTCTTTAATATGCAAAATCTATGAATATCTATGTATAAGTCCAGATGCTCTTACAAAAACAACACTTACTAAATAATGTTAATGGGTTGATAAACTGTCCCATCTTTTCCCTTTCTATCTTCCCACTATATATAATATGTGCACTTTTAAATTATGCTTTTATATGCTCAGTTTAATATAATTAGATGCAAAATTAAAAACATATGCATGTATACACAAATACTAATTAAAATGGCACCATGTTATACACATATATATATACTATATTATATATTATGCACTTATTTTCTTTATACAGAGCATGCTATGTATTTCTTCAAAATGTATGTGCATATATTACCTTATATCCCATTTATAATTTGTTGCATTTTATCACTTGAACTATTAATAATTTTTATATGGACAATAAGTGTTTTGATCATTTGTTGCAAATAATATGATACATATTTTCATGTTTTTATTAATTTATTTTTTGATATTTTAAAATTAGTAAAAGTATGGATACTAGGCAAACATACATTGTAATGTAAAAGTACAACGTAAAACATTTAAATTGAAATAGAATCTATTCAAACTTGTAAGTACAATAAAATTGTAAGTTCAGTGTTAAGTACAATTCAAACAACAAAATTCAAATGTGTGAAATTCTGCATGGAAAATATCCACTATGTAAAGAAATTATTAATAGAAAAGAGGAAGAGGTCACGTGTTTCAAAGAATTTAAGAGCCTTCATTTACTAATTGCAACTTTTAAATTTGTTAGGTTCTTTTTCCAAAACTGTGCTAAAATAGTACTCACATAAAAATGAACACATTTAAATATAGACCAATCCATTAAATTATGTTAAATAACTTATTGTTTAATTTTTAAAAATTGCAACTTCTGGGCATGAATATTGAAATATATAGGAAGAAATTATTCCTTTGGAAAATTCTTTGAAATGCAACAAAATTGGCAAAAAATAATATTGTTTGTTAATGATCTATAGGTTGGTATTAAAGTATGCAATGATAAGCTGTTTGGGGTGTTCTTTTGAAGTGTTACAAACTAATATAAAAATATGTTTACAAAACATATGGTTCAAGCTCGGTTATACAACATAATATTAGTCCCCCTGTAAAGGGGGTTCTAACGTATTTGTAGGGTGTAAAATGTATCCATGATCCCAGTAATCTCAAGTCGTCACTGCTAAAAATTTCACGTAATCTCAGATTAGTTCAGCTCTCATTTCTGTCAGTGATGATCACTGGAAATGGAAATGTTCAGATGGCAATCCTTTGTCGGTCTCAGTTTAATCTCTCATGGACATACTAAACAAAACTGTGTACCATTCTCCAACAATGAGACTATTTCATAGTCCAGTCACTCCATGAGTAATTTGTAATGCATATGTCTATAGCCAGGAAGCTGCAAACATTTTCAGAGAGATGGGAGATGAGAGCGGAAGACCAATTCTGAGCACTTTCGGCACTCTTGAAGAGTTTAGCTTCTCCACTGTGTTCATGTTGCTTTCTGAAACAGTGCCTTCTCCATTCTTACTGTTCTTGTTTTTCCATGCCATTCATGATAACCTGAAGAGCTTAAAACAGAGTAAAGAAAGAATTACTTTTTACTGTCCATCAGGTAAAATGAATACATGCCTCCTTTCTGCGAATTCCTGTAATGAAAATAGCTAACATAGCAAACAACTTGTAACAGGAACTGGGTAATTAGTCAACAGATCAATAAATATGACACTGCTTATCACCTCAACTCCAAAATACATCTATTCTCATGTTCTCATCTTAACAATAGAATGGCTTGATAATTTCTCTTATTTTCTCGCACATCGAACTATACTTATTTTTCTGTGTTACATAACTTGCAGATACTGCCAAGATAAATTTCATGTAGTATCAGTTCAGCCCAAATATTGTTAAACAAACCTTTGAAATGCTGAGCATCTTGCATCTACCAAATGTGTCAATAAATTGAAATATCAGTTTCAGCAGACATATGTTTTCTATCTTCACAAATAATTGTGGGGAAGTTTAGAATTAGCATAGCTCTAATTTAAACTTAAATATTAGTAGCTTATTACAAATTCAAATGAAGAGCTAGAAGGACAGTTTTCTGATATGGCAAGAGTACTAACATTATATGGTTGTCATTATTTGCTTTTTAAAACAACATAGTCTCCCTCACATTTATAAGTATTTTTATTTCGTCTTTTTCCTTGACAGTGAGAGAATATAAATATTTTAAACATTAATCAATTAAAAAAAACATAATATATCCCTGTGGATTTCCAGTATCTGAAGTTCGAAGTGAACCCAATATAAAAGGTACAAGACTAAACAGTTACTAACCGATAGGTGCTTTCTATAATGATTTGCACATTCCAATTCTGTGATCTGGTGTTCATACAGATATAAGAAGGTGTGGTATATTTATCAGTAACAATATATATCCTCTGAAAGCAGAGAATAGGATATCTAAACATCTTTAAATATGTCCATCTGCCTGTTCAGGCCCACATTAGTAAATACTAAGATTGTTCTTATTCATTGATTGCTTGTGGAAGCAGGCTAGATGCATTTTGATCAAGCTAAAACTTTAGAGGTTTCTTTTTAATCACTTTATTTAATTTTTTAAAACAATTGCGAATCTTTTGTGCCTGTAGAAAGGCAGGCAGGGCATATTTGTTGAGACACTTTTAATAACCCTTTTAGAATGTAAATGGTGTGAAGACAGAAATTATCCCCATCCTTATAGCTATGAATTTTAAAATACATAACAGTTCATACATTGCAGTTTATTTGACATCATAAATACTATTTCTGTTATAAATTGGTGTATCAGCTGCATATTGCAACTTGGAGTAGACCATTGAGCCGTCCTCTTAAATATTATGACATGGGGAAAATCACGTTGTGCTTTAACCTATCAACAAAGGAGCAAAGCAATTACAGAGCTAAACAGAGTCCGGGAAGACCCAATAAAGAAAAATCCAAGAAAATTTGGTGAAAATTCTTAAGGGGCCTTCCAATGTTTAATTTAGGCCTGAAGCATGATTAATATTCTGATTCTAATTCAAAAGACTGAACCACAAAGGTACATCTTTTGGGTGTTTTTAATAAGCACACTACAGCACTCTGTGAATTAACAGCTGGTCTGACTGGTATTTTACTTCTTCTTTGCTTACTCAAGTGAAGCAGTTAATATTAGTATAATCATCAAACTAACACTAGTCCGGCAGAGGGACAGAAATTTTTTTTTCTAATCGTGTGATGTAGAATACAAATTTTAAAATAGAAAAACAATCCATAGCTGCATTTATATTGTTCAAATTGTTATTTTAGATTCAATGCCCACCAGAATGCTTCTTTTCAAAATAATTTAGCATCATAAAACTACTCAATTAGAAAAAATAAAATAGCATACTTTTTATACAGTTTCTAAAGACAAGCAAACTAACAAATGCAGAGATGATTTTAACTAAAAAGAAGTTTGGGAGAAGTATTGACCATATGATAATTAAAAGTTGATAAACATTATTAATATAATTGATAAAATGCAGTTCAGTTCATGGTCTTTCCTCATAAATATGTGTGAAATATAATATATATTGCATATATGAATAAAAAGCTATATTCTCATAATCAATGAATAATAATATGTCAATATGCAGCATTAATTTTTCTACATTGTATTCTTGAGGGTAAGATTTTAAGATAATTTGCTATGTAATATTTTGGCATCCTCAACTGAGATTCATAGTAAGCATCAGTTTCAATATTCATTGAAAAAAGAAATTTGCATTTCTTTGATTTTTGAATTTGTAGAGAAACTATGATTGAACTAAATTTTGCAACATAATATTTCTTATGATTTTATACATACCATAATTAATTTTCATGACAAACTTCATGTAGACATGCTCATTTTGAGTATGCCAGCAAGATTTTGCTGACATGACACTAATATTGCTATCTCTTGTGAGTCTATGCCAGTGCCTGGCAAAAACAGAAGTGGATGCTCACAGTCAGCTATTGGATGGAACACAGGGCCCCCAATGGAGGAGCTAGAGAAAGTACCCAAAGAGCTGAATGGGTCTGCAACCCTACAGGTGAACAGCAATATGAACTAACCAGTACCTCCTGAGCTCGTGTTTCTAGCTGCATATGTAGCAGAAGATGGCCTAATTTGCCATCATTGGAAGGAAAGGCCATTGGTCTTTAAAGATTATATGCCCCAATAAAAGGGAATGCCAGGGCCAGGATGCGGGAGTGGGTGGGTTGGGGAGCAGGGCAGGGGAGGGTATAGGGGACTTTTGGCATAGCATTTGAATTGGAAATGAAGAAAATAATAAAAAATTCTTTAAAAATTGCATCTTAACGTGTCTAGGGGTTTGGGGTTGGTTTGATTTGAATTGCTTTAGTTTAGATAGTTGTGGTTTGGTTTGGTTTGGTTTGGTTTGGTTTGGTTTGGTTTGGTTTGGTTTGGTTTGGTTATTTAAGACAAGGATTCTCTGTGTGTCCCTGGCTGTCTTGAATTCACTCTGTAGACCAGGTTGACCTTGCACTCAAAGATCTTTCTGCTTCTGCCTCCTGAGTGATGAGATTAAAGGTGTGGGCTAACACCACCCAGAGTTGTCTAGAATTTTTGAACATTGTGATCATGTATGATCCTTCTACAGTTTCCTAAATGAAAGTATACTTTTACACTTTTACACACTTAAACTTCTAATTAATGGTATAAGGTTAGTGTGAAAAAATTAATTTGCTATATACAGTTATGAAAAAATACAGTACCATATATATGATTATAAAGGATTTCTAAGTATAAACAAAGTATTACTACTGTACTTTCAGTAAAGATCAGCATAAAATATTAATGTTGTAAGATTCAAATATACTATAACATAAATCACCTGTTTAAATAATTTTAATGGAAATTATACTATTAACTGTAAAATTTAAAAGATTTTTAGATGAACTATATTTTTAACACAATCTTTTCAAATGTAAAGATAAACTTACAGCTTTTCTTTTCTTTTTCTTAATTATTTTATTCATTTACATTTCAAATGATATCCCTCTTCCCAATTACTCCTCCACAAACCCCCATCCCATCTGCCTTCTTCCCCCTTGCCTTCGCCTCTATGAGGGAGTTCCCTCATCTACCCACCCACTCCTGCCCCACTGCTCCAGCATCTCCCTACACTGGGGCATCAAACCTCCACCAGACCAAGGACCTCCTCTCCCACTGATAAGGTCATCCTCTGCCATGGATTCCTCCAAGTAAACTCTTTGTTTGGTGGTTTAGTCACTGGGAGGTCTGAGTGGTCCAGCTGATTGGTGTTGCTCTTCCTATGAGGTTGTAATCCCCTTCAACTCCTTCAGTCCCTCTCCTGGCGATTCCAATTTGGTCCCCAGGCTCCGTCCAATAGTTGGCCGTGAGTATCTAAATCTGTATTGGTCAAATGCTGGTAGAACCTCTCAGGGGACAGCCACACCAGACTCCTGTCAGTAAGTGCTTCTGGGCATCAGCAATAGTGTGGGGATTTGTTGTCTGCAGATGGGATGGTTCCCTAGGTAGTGCGGTGTTTGGGATGGCCTTTCCTTCAGTCTGTGTTCCATTTTTGTCCCTGTCTTTCCTTTGAACAGAAACATTTGTGGGTTAAAAATTTTGAGGTGGGTGGGCGACCCCATACCTCAACTAGGAACCAACTTACAGCTTTCCATACAGTATATTAGTGACATGAAGTATAATAAATGGTAATTTGGAGGAAGAAACACTTGCAATGTTTTGCAAGGTTGTAAGACTTTTATGTGCAATAACTTTATGAAGCATCAGTGACATAATAGCCCTAACGACCATCTACTTTCATTCCCATTGTTGCTGCCAATGGAAACAAGCATGAATGCCCTCTCTCTGCCACAACGAAAAATGAGCACAAAGCAGAATCCACACAGGCTCCAGTATCAAAGTCATGATGGAAATGGAGTTATCAAGGGACATATACATGCATTCTCTCGCTCTCAAGTACTTTGCATTGTGTAAGTGGACACAGTAGTCATTCTGTCCTCAATAAGGACATTTGAATTATAAATACCTGTAAAATCCCCATTGTCAAAAGTGCCCCCTCAACAGAATTTACTCCCAAAGTCATTGATTTGAATTCTCGTTAGCAAACGATCTGTGTCAAAAGCTACCCGGGATTGTAACCCTGCATGTCAAATATAAGCTTCTAGATTTGACTGATAAAGGGGCAAATTAAATTACCAACTACTGCAAAGGACATTTGTAACTGGTTGTTGAAGAAGTCTTGACATCAAATGTGGCTTTACTGAAAATAGATAATATGTTTATTGGAGACATGTTCAGGAAAGATTGATTACCAAGTTTAGGAAAAGAGAAAGACACAGAAGCAAATAATAGAATCTAAACTAAGCCTTAGTTTCCCCAAAAGAACTCGAACCAAAGGCCAAATTAAACTTCTTACAATAATGAGCAGGCTCCCTGAGCTAAGAAGAAAATTCATACTCTGGTGCCGCTTTGGTGAACACCTTTGAAGTTTCTCATAATTTTACAGTGTAGGCTTTCTAGCTATAAAACACTAAGGTTGTATTAGAGCTTTCTAACTTATGTTATTATTTCAACTCTAAATTTTATAAATGCTATTTTTCTTGACATAATGGTAACCATTGAAATAGAAGCTAAATTTTCCTTGCTGCATAAATACTTTAATTTTTTTCAATACAAAAGGAAAAAGAAAGGGTGGGGGTGTAAGGAATTAAAATGATATATTTCCTTATATGACTCTTCCCTCTAAGGAAAGGTCTCTAGGAAAGATTTTCCAGCAGGCAGATTATTTATACATTGTGGTTACTTGTGAGGATCATTTACATTTTATCAGTTTTTCTAATATTAAGTATTAAGACAGTGGTTATTGCATGCTTAAGACATATTTTATTTAATCTCTTGAGTGAATTTTTGCTGTAAAGTGTTATCTCCTATTTTACTAGTAATACCAGAGAATTCTGTTTAAAAAAAAAATTATGGGGAAGTTCCTAAGAGGACACTTTTTTGTATAGATCACTTTCATTGGCAGAAACACAGCTTGGAGAAGCACTGAATTTTATATGTGGAAGTCTTCAGAAAGTGTTGAGAATTGGTATGCTCATCTTATACATTGCTTCATCTTAATATAGGAATGCTACTAAGGCTAAGCCAGGAGAATACTAAAAATATATAAAGATAAATAATATGTACCTAAAAGATAATATCAATCAGTCGTACGTTCTTTCAACAACTTTTAGATTTTGTTTCCATAAAGTATATTGATTTGTTAAAATAAATGTTTATTCTGACTATATCAAAGTTCATTGAGACACACAGAGTAAAAAGTGGAACCTATATGTTCTTCCCTAATCAGATTCAGGGCATCAAGTCATGTTTTATGTCAAGGTCCTTGCTTCTGTTTGTGTTTGTGCAGATGTGAGATAAAAATCTAGTCTCTTGACTCTAGCTGCATATGTATCAAAAGATGGCCTAGTCGGCCATCACTGGAAAGAGAGGCCCATTGGACTTGCAAACTTTATATGCCCCAGTACAGGGGAACGCCAGGGCCAAAAAGTGGGAGTGAGTGGGTAGGGGAGTGGGGAGGGTATGGGGGACTTTTGGGATAGCATTGGAAATGTAAATGAGGAAAATACCTAATTTAAAAAAAAAAGAAAAAAATCTAGTCTCATTCTTCTGTGTACAGATATCTAGCTTGATCAGCTGAAGATGCTGTCTTTCTTCCTATGTCTATTATTGACCCTTTGTCAAAAAAAAATCACATGACCATGGAATTGCAGGCATATACAGTGTCCTTGACTCTATTCTATTGACCAGTAAGTTTGTTCTATGTCAGTATAGTGCTACTTCCAGTCTGATGGCTAAAATATGTTTTACAATATCAATTATAGTAATTCATGATCATGGAATGCCTTTCTATCCTCTGGTATCTTTTTCAACTTCTCTCATTAATGTCTTAAAGCTTTAAAAATCTCTAAAAGAAAATTCATTTTACCTATTCAAAAATAATTATAACTGGTTTTGTTAATTTAATTTTGTTTTATATGGCTATACAAGTGGGTATTTGTCTTCTTCTATCTTGGAAATTATAACTTGGAAGGAGTCTCCATGTGAACAAGAGCTTTGCCACATGGACATCAGCATTTCTTTTATCTCCCCTTTACCCACAAAATTCTAGCATCCTCCGGTCACTGTGGTACACACACATCGGACTCTGAGTTCTGGTGATAAATCATTCATTAAAGGCATCAATTCTCAAAATATTTTGTCATATTTATAACATTTGTGGGAGATTAATTTTGAGCACAGCTCTTCAATATCTTACTCATGAGGTATACAACTGCACAACTGTACTGTTTATCTCAAGGGAATATTAACAGAGACATATAAGCAGATTTTTTTTAAAGAACAAAACAGAAGTAACAAAAATGTAAATACTAACATTTTCCAAACGTTGTACAACTCAGTGCTATGTGAATCTGCTTTTCACAGTCACTGCTCAGTGACCAAGAGCCAGTGAGGGTGGGTGAAACCTGGGATGGCAGAAGATTAGTATTTTAATCAAAATGATATCTATGACTGATAATACCGATGAGTCTGAGGAAGGACGGACAGATTAGTTGGTATCAGCTTGGTTTACATGGCCAGGGTAAAGTCTCAGAAGGAATATGATGCATGCCAAAAGAATTGAAAGTGGCAAATGAGAGAAAAATTATGATATCATTTGAGTACTATTCTCATAAGTATAAAGAGAAACACAAATTTACTATTTTAACTGTGTCCCTTTTATAAAAATATGGTTTATTTGATTCTTTTATTATTTGTAATTCAAACATATATAAAATTTCTAAATCATATATCAAACATCCTTCACAACCATCAGCTACCTAACAGCAATTATTCATAGTTTTAAAGAGAAAAATATAATTTTAAATAGTTCCGGACTCGTACTTTGCCAGGGTGGGATGAGTATGTAAGGCTTACTGTACACTATGAGACAATCTCAGTTCAGAGTCTGGATGACCTTACAGAGAAAATGTGTCACCTTGGCTTCAAATAGATGTTTTTCATGTATAAGAATAGCCTTCTTGATCACTTTTCTATTTTCTCTAGAAATGTTCATTTTGTTACACTGCATGCTATGCTTGGAATTTTTGCAAGATTCTCAAAAACATAATTTACATAAAACTCACAGTTTATGTGTATATTTCGATGTCTCCATTACACTCATTGTTGTACAGCAATATTATACATTTTCATGTTGATTTTCCCCAAAGTCTCCTCAAAGTTACCTCTCTTTAATTGTCTATGTTGTGCTTTTCTATATAGAAGAGGATGGTCTTATCTGATATCGATGGGAGGGGAGGTCCTTGGTCTCCCTGAGAGGTTCTACCTGTGCCTGACAAATACAGATTCAGATACTCAAGCCAACCATTGGACTGAGCCCTGAGACCCCCAAAAAATAGCTAGAGGAAGCACTGAAGGAGCTGAAGGGAATTGCAACCCCATACATAGGAAGGACAATATCAACTAACTGGACTGCCCAGAGCTCCCAGGGACTAAATCAGCAGCCAAAGAGTATATATGGAAGGATGCATGGCTCCAGACACATATGTAGAAGAGGATGGTCTTATCTGATATCGATGGGAGGGGAGGCCCTTGATCCTGTACAGGTTTGATTCCTCAGTGTAGGGGGATGCTAGAACAGTGAGGCAGGAGTGGGTGAGTCAGTGGAGAAACATCTTCATAGAGGCATAGGTGATGGAGGAGAAGGTGGATGAGGTAGGGGGTTTGTGGAGGGGTAGCCAGGGAGGGAGATATCATTTGAAATGTAAATGAATAAAATGATTAATAAAAAAAGAATTTGTGATTCCTTTGTAGAATTTGTTAATTTGATTATAGATTTATATAAACTTTATATAATGGAAAGGACCATCAATAAAGATGTTCATTGGGTAGATTGGAATCTAGAAATAAAGGAAGCAGATACAGTAAAGCAGATAGCTTTGGAACAACTGAGTATACATGTGATGTTCAATAACAACACATAGATACCCACTTTAAAGAGAAGACAAGTGTAAATATTAATGTTTCAAGGAAATTTTGTGAGAAAACAGCATAGAAAATCTTTTTAAGTTAGACGATGTAATTCTTTCCATGTCTCCAAATGGGGATTATAAAATATAGGATAACTTTTACATCACAAAAGCCTCATGTATGATGATTATAGGATGGCCTAATAAATCAAAATGGAAGTCACCTACTTTTATTTTATGAACTGTCAAATAATCTCTTAAATAAAAAAGTAAAATGAGCCGGGCGTGGTGGTGCACACCTTTAATCCCAGCACTCGGGAGTCAGAGGCAGGCGGATTTCTGAGTGAGGCCAGCCTGGTCTACAAAGTGAGTTCCAGGACAGCCAGGGCTATACAGAGAAACCCTGTCTTAAAAAAAAAAACAACCAAACAAACAACCAAACAAACAAAAAACAAAACAAAAACCAAAAAACAAAAAAGTAAATTGAATATTTAATTTACTAAATTGGAGAATTAGTACCTGCCATACCTGTCATACCTGCCATACCTGCCATATATATCATCTGGTGTGAGCATCTGCTACCAAGTCTATTGGTGTGATTTCTATTTCTGAAACCACTATGGTAGGAAATATCAGACACCTGCAAACTATCTGCTGACCTCCAAATGGAGAGAATGGCACCCCCCAGCATGGCCATTATTTTGTTGCTAATCCATAGGTCTAATTTTGCTATGGTTGGGAATCATAATTTAAATATTTGATGTACAGGATATCTGATATTTGAACTCCAGAAGGGACATGTCCTACAGATTGAAAACCACTGTTCTAAATGAATAAATAAATTATTTCATTTAAAAAATTAAATGTGGGAACACCATTTGAACACAAATTTCAGAAGATATGATATTGTATATAGATGATTCTAAAAAATATGTTCAATGCCATTATTAATTTAGAAAACTTCACTCTAAAACAACAGTGAGAATAATCTACAATCCCGCTTAAAACAACAGTGAGAATAATCTACAATCCTGCCTTCAAACTACAACTAAAGAGTCCAGCCTTGTTAACACAGTCCTATAAACCCAGTGATTTCCAAGCTTAAGATGGGAGGATGGAACAGTCAAGGGTTACCTGAACTACAAAGTAAGTTCAAGAACAGATTGGATAACTCAGTGAGTTTATCTTAAAATAAAAATAAATAGATAGATAGATAGATAGATAGATAGATAGATAGATAGATAGATAGATGGATGGATGGATGGATGGATGGATGGATAGATAGATAGATAGATAGATAGATAGATAGATAGATAGATAGATAGATAGATAGACAGACAAATGGTCTAGACTGGCTTAGTAATAATGTACTTTGGTAGTAGACAAAAATCTCTTCATTCCGTCTTGCTACCAAAAGGAGAAGAGTAGCTGAAAACAACCAGCATGAACATGGATGATGTATTACTTAGTCTTACATTATCTTGTTGAGGATACCAAACAAAAACTACTTAAGATGAGAAAGATGTCACTAAGCTCATTGTTCTATGAGTCAGTCCATCATGCCAGGAAGACATGTTGGAGTTCATAGAGTTGGAAGTTTATGAGGGAATCTCTAAACATCGTGACAGACCAGAAAGCAGAGAATGATATAATAGAAAGTAGGGGACACAACTTTCAAATATCTGCCTTTAGCGAGTTGACTCTACATGACAGAGATCATTTTCTAGATGCCACAAACCTGCTATGCTACAGAATAGCACCAAGTGAAAGTAAGCATTCAGAACCTGATGCTATGGATAATATCTTATTCGCAGACTTTAACAGATACTAAGTGACTGGAACTTTCTTGTATTCCTGGTAGAAGTACATGATGATATAAACATACTGTGGAAGTATTTTGCACAATTTGATACATAGGACCAAAGTTTTTCATATAATGAATAGTAGTAAGGATGAATAAAAGTAGTTAGACCAGGGTACTGCATACTAACTTTTAGAACATAGTTGTTATATGCATATTAAGTCTTGAAGGAGTAGCATTTAACAGTAAGTCTAAACCACTGGGTTTTAACTAAATTGGTTGCTGAGTTGTGAGTCAAACTGTATTTTAACAACACAGCAGTATCTTCACAATAAGTGTTTAAAATCACGATTTGCTAGTGAAATTTATTCAAAGCATTTCAAATCTATAACTTCGTAATGTCTCTATTAAAATTTATAAATATGTTCATTTTTTACTTCTTGGTAAAATGTAATCTTAGGGTTTTTTTGTTTTGTTTTGTTTTTTATGAAGCATTCGACTAAGGATCTGTAGGCTTTTAAAGAGTCATATACAGATTTAAAATCTGGAAATTTTGCTGTTTTCACTTTTCCAAAAGATTTCACCAATTCCATCATTAAAAGGACATTTCTGAAAATCAGTTACCTTAAGTACACACACACACACACACACACACACACACACACACACACACACACAGAGAGAGAGAGAGAGAGAGAGAGTCACACACACACACACACACACACACACACACACACATACACACACATTTTTCTTTGCATTATTATCCAGTAAGAGGACTCTAATTATGTACCATCCATACAAAGATTCCATGTGTCATATTAAGATAGATCACTTGCCAAAAGAATAACCCCACTCCAAGGCCAAAGAAATAGGACAACAAATGGCCCTTTATGTGGTTGTTGCTTCTCAGGCATTCTATGCCTTTAGGCATAATTACGATTTCCTGACTGGCTTGCGTCTGCATGTTTCTCACGCACATCTATGTCCCTCCCAAGTCAAGTTCTGTAGCTTCTAGAATTCATTAAAGATCTGATCTTTTTTCTACAATAACTCTCAATTTCATTTGTCATTATTTATTTGTATCCTAGAGTGAGCATAGCTGGTATTTAATACAACACCCAGTTATTGGACATAATAGTAATTAAACTAAAGAAGAAAAACAGAAGAAAATGTTAAGGAATGTCCTAAATACTTTGGTTAAATTCACTAAAGTTATAAACTTAAATAATCGAAGTTCTGCATTTAATAATAGTGTTTAAAGGTGTGTGTTTTGAAAAACAAAAAAACTACTTTAGTCAGAATTTATCTGCAAAGCTTTAATTATATTCAGGATTTCAGTTTTGAATAATGCTTGCTTTAGATTAGAAATCTTTAAATCAAACTCAACAGTATAAGTCATGCTCCTGAACCTTTAATGTCATTCATAGCCTGCTTCGCTTTCACTGAAGCTCCTCTGTTCATGGCAATACACAGGACACAACACTGGTGACTACTGGAAGAAAAGGGACTTTCAGAAATAATATCTTCAGCTTGCCAAGTAAAAAATTTTCATACTCATTCAGAAACTAAAAAATTAAAACATAAAGACTTGCTGGTGGGATGGTTCAACAGTGAGCAGTACTTGCAACCAATGCTAACAATCTGAAATCCATCTTTGAAAGCCAAAGGATATAAAGAGCCAACTGGCAACTTTAAAATGCCCTCTGACCTCCATACAGGCATTGTAGTATGCATGAAAACAGCCTTCCCCATGCATGAAATAAGTATTTTAATTTAAAAAATTCTCATATTTTAATAACTTCATATATCTCACATCAGACACGTTTGGGCAGATTCAGCGAAGTATGGCCATAGACATCCCTCACATCAGAAAATATGTGTGATCATTACAGAAATTCCTGGAATGGAAAAAATCTACCCCCAACTCTTTTCCTTACACCATCCTTAAACATCTTTGTGATGTCCCCAGTTTGAGTTTATTTCTGATCTTTTAGAACACATTATCAAGGTATTTTGCACCACTATATAGCCACTTAAGTAAATTCCCTCCAAATGAACACTTAATGAGAATATATTCCAGAACAGTTTTGATCTTTAGTTTCTGGCTGTTACTTGTAATAGAGCTACTTTGTAACAGCAACATTTTCAGGTCCTTTCCTTAGTGATGGTTGAAATTCAGATTAATTTATTTATTTATTTGAAAGATCCTGGCAGAATGTAAAAGGACACAGAAGCCCTGAAATTGGCAAGATAGACGTCAGTGTTAGCAGAACTAGCTTCACTGATTTAGAAAAATAGAGGTACACAATGCTCTGGCCACTCCTTGAACCTGTATGTCTGCCAATGTTCTGACCAGGTGTGTGCCCATTGCTGCACCTTCATTAGACTCTTTCCTTGTACCCCTCCCATACCCATTTCTTGAGAATAGACATTGTTTAGATCTGGAAATCCCCTAATCTCCCCCTTCTCCTTTCCCCCCTGAGTGCCTATAAAAACTGGGAACTCTTTCCCCTCGAGGACGACTCCTCTACCCCTGCATGGGATATGAGTGGTCCCCAGAGCTCTGGCTTTCCCTGAATAAAGCCTCATGTGGTTTGCAACAAGCTCGGTCTGTCGTGAGTTCTTGGGTGTCCGCTATTGTCCTGAGGCCTGAGCGAGGGGCTCCTCTCGGAGTCTTTCATATTCACTTAGTTATTTTGTTGTTTTTTTTTTTTTTTTTTCGTTAGTTGTTTGGTGGTTAGTTAGTTGATTGACTAGTTGGTTTGTTGGTTAGTTGTTTGGCTTCTTTTCCTTTAGAGTGGTGTGAAGGCTGGGTGTTTCAGCAGAAATCATACTCCAGATGCTGAGTGGTCCTCCTTTTCTAGCTTGCATGCTGTCTAAGGAACAGAAACACCAGCACTCAGTCGTGCAAATAAGAACAGCATTCTATAATGCACATTGTTGATTCTGTTAAACACATACATTTTTTGACTTTGATTGGCTTTACTCACATTGTACTGTGACAGAGCTCATTGTCAGTCAAAGACTATCTGTTTTGGCTTCTGGTTTCCTATTTTTGCTAGAGTTTTTGTGTTTTTTGTTTGTTTGTTTTAAATTTTCTCACTGACTTACTTCTTCTTTCAAATACTCTTGAAACATTGTCAATGGCAGCTCTTAATTACTTCCACCACGAGCACTAGAACCCCATGCACATCCTTCAGTCACTATGTCTAATGGTTACAGATGTATCTCTTTCATCTGTGTCATTTCTAGAGATCTGAGACCCTTCATCCATTCTCTGGTAATCAGATTTGATCAAGTTGCTTTTGATTATTTTCTATTTCAGGGGGGGATTTCAGTGTAATATTGTAAATTTTTAATGTATATGTGTGTATATATAGTAGATAAGCTTTGAATTTTTGTGCATATAGGAATATCAAAATAAATAAATAAATAAATAAATAAATAAATAAATAAATAAATAAATAAATAAAAGCAAAGGTACCAAAGCACCCCTTGCCTGAATGACAAAGCTCGCCAATGAAAACAGATCTTCACTTTAATAGAACAAGATTTGCTCTTTTGGCATCCGTCTTTTTACTCAACTTTTTATTAAAAAAAAACAAAACAAAACAAATTATTTCTTCCTGTTTTGCATAACAACTAATTGCCTTTTAAAATTCTGCTCAGTTGCTACTTTCTAGCCTAATCAAAAATAGATTTTATGTTCAAATAGCTGTTTAGGGTTTTTTTTTTTTTTCCTCATATAATTCTAATTAAAACTCAAGGGCAAAGAGAGATGTTTTTAAAGTCTCCGTGCACAGAGCACCCACTATCTAACTGCTTATTAACTATGTGTAAGCAAATGAAAGAATGCATGAGTACATGATGTTGTGCCTGGCTCTCAGCTGAGCGCTTCACTTTGCTTCTCAAGTCATCTAAATAACCCTGTAATTTAGATTAGATTAGATTAGATTAGATTAGATTAGATTAGATTAGATTAGATTAGATTAGATTCTGCCATATCTCAGCACACTACCAGGTACATTTTCTAGAGTATTTGCAAACTATGAGGTTCATTCTGTATAGTGCAACAGAAAATCATGAGTTTAGACTTATAATTTAACCATTAAAAAGCAAACATATCCTTGCAGCCCCACAGCTCCTGGGCTAATTTGTGCCACACACATCAATACAGGACTCTGCATGTAGCAGGACTATAGACTGAGACATGAGCCTCAGCAGCAGCCTTGGCCCAGGACCAAGGCCTTTGTTGGCATCACAAGCCACCCAGATCAGATTGTCCACTGGTATCAGTACAGTCTCTGGTCATGAACATGGTCTCAGGAAGCTTTGCAGACTATTGACATCCAGAAGGTCTACTGTTACAGTAGAGGCCACAGACACCAGTATACAACCACATTGGGTTTTGGTCCTCTGCAACATCACCATGTCCCCAGGTGGTTGCAGAGATTCCTCATAGCTGCCTGTTCCTCACTGCTGTCCAGTGTGTCCAGTTCTGTCTCTCTCCAAAGTACATAAACCACTAGGCTTTGCTTCCTCTCCCATCTCTCCACCATTTACTCCACCAATCCCTTCTCTTCATCATGAATTGTTCATCATAGTGGCACCTGCCATGGGGCTAGGCTGGGCACTTGGATGTCTCTCTTCTGGGCTGCCCAGAATATGTTTGCTTTTTAATTGCTTTTTAATTCCTGTGTTCCTGTCATTGGGGGCCAGCTCTCCCACACCACACCACCAGATTCAGTTCTCCCATGTCATTCAGACAAGAGGTATGACCAACTCTCCTGAGTAAGGTAGCCAGTGAGGGGCAGGGACAGATCAGTATACTGCTTATACCTAAAACATGGCCTCAGGTGGTAGCCAAGACCAGGGACATCTGCGTGGTAACATGGGCCACAGATATCAATATAGATTCTGTGTTCAATTGGATCATGGACCCAGATATGACCCTTGGTGGCAGCATGGGCCCAAATGTCATGGTTGCCTTAAGTGGAAATTCAGGCCACTCAGATTACTATGGCCCTGTGAGACAACATGGTCCTCAGACATCCACATGGTTTCTGCTGGTACTCCAGACTATCGACATCAGCATTTGCTAGGCTCCTCATCTGCTGTGCAGTGACCATTGGCAAGGGACTACCTTTCCCCTGCAGCCCTTCACTGTGACAGATGGGAGAGCTAGCCCTGCCTCTCATTAGACATAGAGCACAAGACAGCTGGCCATAAGAGAAAGAACAGATTCATAGATAGAAGTAAATCAGAGACAAAAATACAAAACAAAACAAAAAAAGCAAAAACAAAAGAGGCATATTTAAGAGACATTAAATATGGAATCAATAACTTTTGGTGAATTTATAAGAAAGAGTTATTATTAAGGAAAGTTCCTAGGATTCATGTAGTCCTTAACAGTGCCAAATATAAATGGGGAAAGTTTCTGTTGATGTAAAAGCATTGTAGTTACCAATCAGAGATGAGTAATGGTTGAATCTAAAATAAAAATAGGTCATGCAGCTAGAATAGAGTAAATATTTAAGTGTGTAAGTCTGGAAGTCTAGGAGGAGATAAGCCTATGATAGTCATCTAATACAAAGCCTAAAAAGAATGACTTGACTTTCTGAGAATAAATGAAACTTTTAGGGAAGATTGACTTTCTCCAAGAACTCTAGACTGGATTCATTTAGTACTATATGAACAATTGAAGAAAACCATATGACTTATACAGTCACTCAAACAACATCATGGCTAGTGTTAGCCACACTTCTTCACAATTCATTTCATTACCCACTTGCTAACCCCACCACTTCAATGTATCCTGGTAATGGACCCCGTTATTTTGCTTTGTTAGTTCATTTACATCCTACTCACAATAATTTCTTCTTCTTTGTCATTCTTCCAGAATAACTGTTCTTGGTCTATTTCATTATTTTTCCCTCCTAGATTACTGTCTAAAGGTTGAGTTAGGTCATCTTAAGTGTGCATTGAGTGTAGTTCCAAGATTCACGGGAAAATTATTTTATGTAAATTTATTATTTTAGCATGGTGAGTTTTTTTATGAAAGCTTCTTTATGAAGAAATAGACAACTGAGTATTTGGTGTTTTTTTCCACCTTAAAAATGCTAATAAGTTAATATAAAACATCATAGAATACTTCCTAAATAATGATCAAGTAGTTCTGCTACCAGGCAAGCATTTTTGCAGTTTCTCATATGTATACTACACTCCTTTGACATGTTCATAGCTTGCCCCCATCTAGTACCATAATTTGACAATAATAATATCATGTCTTCTTTGTACTAAGTTGGTATTTATTTACTCACTTATATAGATTGATTTTCTAAATATACAAACTATGTAAGCATGGGCATCTTATAGTTATATATTCAAAAGTACAAGTCACTAGGCAGAAAAAAAATGTATGCTTCCATTGATTTTCATTAAAGTAACTCTTAAAATTCTACAACTACTTCTTATTTTATCTAAATTGTTAAAATGCTTTGTAAGCTAAATTTATTCATATTTTATATGGTAGAATGTTAAAGTAACTTTTATTTGCCTGATGTAATCGTTGTCTCCTTCTGCCAATCTAGGCCTACTTCTGGAAGCTTTTAGCCTTCCTACAATCTTATCTTGATCTAGAATGTTTTGGTATCTGAGACCTACTGCTGAATAAGCTCACCGTTTATTAGTTAGTTAGTTAGTTTGTTTGTTTGTTTGTTTACTTGTTTGTTTGTTTGTTTGTTTTTCTGATCTCTGGCTGGCTGATTTAACTCAATCTGTCTTCTCTCTATCTCTGACTGAATTGCTCTGCTTGGCCTCATACTAACTTTGGCAATATGTTCTAATCTTCTGGTTCCTTCTCATTTTCTGGTTTTGTTTTCACCCATATGTAGCTTGTTCTTTCTCTGCAAGCTGTCTTTCTCAACTGTCCCGGTAAAACTACCACCTTCTCCTGTGTACTGCCCCTCAAGTAGCTTTTCATTTCCCTTTCTTTCCTTTCTCTTCCTGTGAGAGTTGGGCTTATCCTGTTCTTTCAAATCTTTTTTCTAATTTGTCACTTGTCTGCCACTCAATTAAGCATCACTTTCAAATATGAGTACTTCTTTCTACAAACTATTGTTACCTTCATTGTTTAGGATTAAAGGTGTTCACTAAGGGCTGAACCACACCACAAGTGGAAACATGTTTGTTTTGTTTTCAGTAAATAACACAATTTTAGGGTTCACATATGATCAAATATTCTGCAACAGTAGAAAACTGTGTTTAATAAAACAATAAGAATTTATAGATTTTGATAAATGAATAAAAATAAAGTAAATCAGTTAACCATCATCAAGAAATTGCGGCCACTTCATTTGCTCTCCACAATCAAACCCCAGGTCTCATCTCAGCTAATGGGGTTCTGTGCCTTTCTCTCAACTACCTAAAATGCTGCTACTAATTTCAATAGTATTTTATTGAAACTATGAAGTCTTTTTCCAACAAAGTGAGCTTACTAAATTTCCAAATCCTTGTCATAGATTTTTAGATTTGCAAGTGAGTTTTGCTTAACTTCTTGCCTGTATTCTTGCCTAAAACAATTAATTTACCTTCTGACACAAAGATCAAAGACATAAAGGAAAAAAGCATCTTGTATGTCCACTTTTTATTAACTACACATCAGTTAGATTTACTCACATACTATGTTTCATATTGAAGACAAACTGATTACTCTGGGTAGAAATGGGTAGAAACGGGTTTTCTGGTGCTTGTGTACTGAGCACTTACCTAGTAATTATGAGCCCCTTGTTTAAAACCCCAAGAACACAAAGAAAGTTAGGAAATCTAAAAGGAAGGTAGGAAGGAAGGAAGGAAGGAAGGAGGGAGGGAGGGAGGGAGGGAGGGAGGGAGGGAGGGAGGGAGGGAGGGGGGAGGGAGGGGGGAGGGAGGGAGGGAGGGAGGGAGGGAGGGAGGGAGGGAAGGAGGAAGGAAGGAAGGAAGGAAGGAAGGAAGGAAGGAAGGAAGGAAGGAAGAAAAGAAGGAAGGAAACAAGAAAGCAAGGAAGCAAGGAAGAAAGAAAGGAATGAAGAAAGGAAGGAAGGAAGGAAGGAAGGAAGGAAGGAAGGAAGGAAGGAAGAAAAAAATATTCCATGTTAAACCTAGTATTTAAAAGCACAAGGTGTTCATCACCAGAACAGTATCTAATGGCTGTTTTGTTTGATCTACTCTGCTTCTCAGAATATACAATGAATAAGACTGACTATATAATAATATGTATTTGTTATACATCTGATATCTAACAAACAGAATTAACAAAAAATTTTTTAAAAAGTTGCTGAGTTGCTGTCAATGTTTTCTTCATGTCATTTTTTTTTATCTTAACTGATTGAAAACAAAGTGAAAGAATCAGAAAGAAGAGAACTGTGTCAGATTCTCTGTTGTGCAAAATACCTGAGAAAAGCAACACAGTAAAGGAAATATCTACCTGGGCTCAGTTTCAGTTCATGCTTGGCTAGCTCCATTGCTCTTGGGTTCAGAGCACTTAAAACTTCACAGCAGGTCACCACATGGAAGGCAGGATGAAAGAGGGAGAGAGCTAGGGAGGAAGGAAGGGGAGAGGAGCCAAGGGAGAAAAGGAGGAAAGAAGGGAAATAGGGAGAGATGGAGATAGGGGAAGTGAGATAAATATAATCTACATCCTACCAAAATTAGTCCTTCCCCACCTACATTCATGAACTATGCCCTATCTCCCAATATCTATAATCTCCTAATAAAGCCATCAGATTAGGAATTCATAGGGAGATTAACCCACAGATTAGGTCAGAATCCACATGACCTAATCACTTTCCCTTAGCTCAACCTGTAAACATTGGTAAATGTATAGTATCAAAATTCCTTTGAAATATGGCTCTCTATGCTTGTACATTAGTGTATAATCTCAGTCTTCATGGAGTGTCATTGGGCAGTAGATGGTAGTAAATATAGTGACTCATAGCTGGTCAAAATGAAAAGAATTCCTGTGCAGTTCACGGCCACAAAGGGGAAATCTATAAAAACGTATTTATGCCTTTTGTGTAAATATAAATTTTACACATATTTCAGAATAATTTTCATGACATGAAAGTACTATGATGAAGATATGCAATATCTACACGTGAGTCAATGTCTTGATTGGAATATATAGATATTCTATTTATCTGAGTTAGAGTTGGGTATTTTCTAAAACTATAAAAATGTTACTTAGTAGCATATTTATTCTTAGTCACTGATAATGTGATATTACAATTAAAGTGCTTTTGGCTTATGTTTTTAAAACTATTATTTCAAAGCAATGGTCCGTTTTTACCTAGGGTACAGCATTTTCTGGATTAAAGCAAATTCACCTTTTCAATGACAGCTACTGTGTATTTGGACAACACCAAGAAATCCATTAAAAACACTGCTAGTGTTCTAGTGCTGCCTTTCTTCCAATAAATTATTTTTCAAATGATCAAACTGTGTCATTTTATTTGTAATGCTATTAAAAATAATATCTAAAGTACTTAAACTAATTATGCCTATTTTGTAAGATTAATTATCATTAATAATTTAACATATTTTATCATTTAAGTCAGTATCCGTTCTGATCTTTAACTTTAGAGAGCGCACTGTATATGTGCCACATAATTAGGGCTTCTGTATCACATAATTAAGGCTAAATACAAGGAAATCAGACTAATGAGATCAAATCAAACTGAATTATTTAAGCTTTTTTCTTTAATTTTAGAGGTAGGATATTTAGTAATTAAATACTGATTTCATTTTCTGGAACTTGTATATGCCATCTTGGTGTTTAAGTTGCTTTGTACAAAGCCTTCAAAAATGTTTTGTGAAAACTAAAGGAAAAACAGCCACTCAGTTGCCTCAACTGGAGCCAAAAAAATAAATAGAGGTAGCTATGTATAGACATCCATTTTCACTCTCTCCTATCTCCTCACTCTAGTTTCATGGACTCTTCATAGACTTTTCTCAGTAAGGTTTCAAGGACTTGCACTAAAACTGGAGCACATACAACTTGCAATGGCAAATGCCCCATTCTCCCAGCTCTGACTGCTATAATGTGAAGTTAGTAATATGAAGGATATATTTTCAGAAGCTCAGTTCTATGAAGAAATGTCTTAAAATGAGGATTTTTGCCTTCTAAATATATCATTTATTCATTCTTATACTTATTTTTTTGATCAGAGATCTTGAGTGCCTATTATGAGCTAGGACTTGTAGTTATATACTCCTAGTGCTAAAATTTGAATATAACCCTGACAAACAGCAAATTGCACTTATGGGTGTCACTCCACAATCCTCACTGGCTACCTCCTACATTCTGAAGGGTATAAGTATATCTTTTATCCACCTGATATAATTGTCTTCTTGTAAGTTGACTGCTGAATAAGTCCACCCTTTCTAATTCTTTCTGAGCTTTGGCTGGCTGGTTCAACTCAGCTGTGCTGGTTGAAACTCCTCTCCAACTGCCTGATTCAATCTGGCTTTTCTGAACTTCTCACTGAATTGTTCTGCTTGGGATCAAACTAACTCTAGCAATCTGTTCTAAACTTCAGACTTCTTATTCTAAAGCTTTAACTGCTTCTGATGACCTGCACTGCATTGTATTCACTGCACTAATTCCAAACTCACTCCACTGCATTGCTTGTAGTTAACTGACTGTGCTTCAATTCGACTTCACATTGAAATATCACTGCTCCTTCTATAAACTAATTTTATCTACATTGTTTGGGATTAAAGGTGTATACTAATAGCATGTCTGTATTATAGTTCTATCTTACTGTAATCCAGGGTATGTCTGCATTCTAACTGGATCACATAGATCTAGAAGGCCTTTAGATGTGATCTCTTGCCAGAGCAGCCATGTTGGATCAAAATTCCTCAACAGGGATGAGAGGTTGATACCAGTACCAACAGAGCATCAAGGGCTTCATACTCAAAGTAATTATTATATTCTTAGAAAGATATAAATATACAATATAATAAGATATATCTTGACAGAAGAAATAAAGAGCTGAATGGGAACAAACAGAAGAGATTACCTTCTACTAGGCATCAAAGAAGACTTCCTATAGGAAGTAACAATATTCAATATGAAAGCTGAGATAGGAACAATTATGGGTTTTTGACTGTGGGATGGCAACCCCATCCCTTACTTGATGCCCTGTCTTTCTGCTGGAAGTGAGGTCCCATAATTGTTCCTGTCGGAAAGAAATGTAGGAAAATAAAGAGATAGAGGGAAAAGAGCCTGAGGAAATGGAGGTCCAGTGACAGGCCCAAATAGGGATCCAGCTCAAGGGGAGACTCCAAGGCCTGACACTATTACTGAGACTATGGAGTACTCACAGAAAAATGTCCTATCATGACTGTCCTCCCAAAGACCCAACAAGCAGCTGAAAGACTCATGTGCAGATATTTACACCAAACTAATGGACAGAAGCTGCTGACCCCTTTGGTTGAATTAGAGAAAAGCTAGAAGCTGAGGAGGAAGGTGACCCTGTAGGAGGACCAGCAGTCTCAATTAACTTGGACCCCTGAGGTCTCTCAGACACTGGACATCCAACCAGGCCCCATATACCAGCTGGTATGAGGCCACCAACACATATACAGCAGAAGACTGCCAGGTCTGGCTTCAGTCAGAGAAGATGTACCTATCCCTCAAGAGACTAGAATCTCAAAGGAGTGGGGAGGTCTGGTGGGGTGAGGGGTTAGGGTGGGTATGGAAACATTCTTGTATAGACAGGGATGAAGAAGTATGTGATGTGGAACAGAGTTAGAGGTTGGACTGGGAGGGGGACAAAATCTGGAGTATAAAAAAATGATTAAATAAAATTAAAAAAAGAAAAAGTTTAAAAATAGATAGATGATAGAAGCATAATCATGGGGTCATGTGTATGTCTGTCTATGGTTAATGCATGTTTATATTTAAGACTATGTAGTTTGTCAAAGTTGAATCATAAAAGAACATTACAGATAGAGAAATTGGAGTTTGTCAAAGGATGATAGGTAAATATGCCACAGAATAATCTACAAAAAGAGCAAGAAATACTTTGTAACTACAGAATAGGATTAAGTGAGTCTGTAGAGATGAATAACCACTAAGTAAGTTTTGGAAGTAGAAAAAACTTAAATGCAGTTTCTGTTTCCAGTGTCACAATCATAAGTTTTACTCCATGAAGAAATTATATAATTGAAAAATTATTTATTTTATCAAATATTGACAATTTTAAGGAATTTCCCCTTGGTAAGTTTTCTTAAGATGTTTGTTGAGGGCACAAGAGATTGAACACAACTGGTATAAGTGCTTTCCAGCAAGAGTGACGTCTTAATCTTTCCCCAGGATCTGACTGTCAAAAGTCATTCATTGACCTCCATATGCATGCTTCAGGCAGAAACACACATGTACGCATACAGGTGTCCACAAATAGATAGATAGATAGATAGATAGATAGATAGATAGATAGATAGATAGATAGATAGAGAAATAGATACATAGATACATAGATAGATACATAGATAGATACATAGATGCATACATAGATGCATACATACATACATACATACATAGATGATAGATACATATGCACATACACACATACATATGTACATACAAGGTAGATAGATAGATGGATGGATAAATAGATAAGAGTACATTGACTTATATGTAGACTTTCTAAGTGATTCCAAAAGAGTTGTAAGAAACATGCACTGAACCTTTTCTAAATGGATTGCATCAATTTTAACATAAGTATCTCAAGCACTAAATCCCCATCCCTTCTACCCAGTACAAACTAGGGGCCTGTATGTAAAAGTTCCCAAGCAATCTCTACATGTCATCTCTGATTCTTTCTGTACTTAGTACAAACTGTGAATAGAATCTCTTACCGACTAGGAATTGACTTCTGTATCCCTTTACTCTCTAAACTTCCATGCCTCATTTCTAACTGAATTCCTCTCTGACAGCTTGCTGCCCTAACCAGGTCCTTGCTTTTCTCTTCTTCCACTATGTCAGGACCCCTGAGACCTAAGTCCAGGCATCATTAGTCTTGAATAAATCAAAATATGCCTTCAGAAAAAAAAAAGGCAGAAAAACACAGTCAAAGGCTGTTCCTGTAGGGTGTTTCTAAAATTCTAAACTAAGATGGACTAAATAAAGAGAAAACAAAATAAAATAGCAGCTTAAAATTTTTGTTGAGATGCAGTGCACATGGATAGTGTTTGCACCCAGACAAGGAAGGCTCTGAGGAGATCTGCTTATTACCACCAGATAACATAAAGTATAGGTTTTGAGAACTGAGTTACAATGGTGGGTATACATTTTTAATGAATTTCATTATTTTCTGTGGTGCTTCCCCTAATACCAAAGCATTCACCTTATAATTCTGTAAAATTGTGTTTAAGCATCACTTGGCTTTGAATAATTATTATTACACAACTAAATTAAGCAGACAAACTGCCTGCAAATATCTGGTTTGTTGGCCAAACATAAAACTTTAGCAAGTAGACCATTCACATGGTGTATGACACAGGCCCCAAATAAGCAGTTAGGGTTTTTTTCTTCTGTAACAACGGGTGAAATGAAGTGTGGGTAGCTTCCCAGAAGCCATTCAACTTTAGCTGAGCTTGCTCTGCCTCAAAGGTATTTTTATTTATTTATTTACTTCTGCATAGACTAAATGGCAAGAGGATCTTGAATTTACAAAGTGACTTCTCCCTCTGGGAGATAGTAAACCATATATGCCACAAGACACATTGGCAAGCCTTGACCAGAATAATTGAATATATTGAAAAGAGAAAGGAACTGTCATTTCTCCTTAATTTTAAGAATGACTTAAATCCAAATTGGAGTACTTGTTTTATCATATATATTTGTCACAAATAAAATTCTAAGTAATTTTTGTTATTATATTTTGGACATGTACTAGCTACCTTTACTGGTTTCAGAACTGCCCATTACCTGCAATTGCTTTTCTTTCAAAGCAGGGACAGGAAATAAGAACATATCACCACAATATTTATCTTGAGTAGCACAAAATGACATATACAATTTGGACCAAGAGACAAATACAATAATACTGTACAAATGAATCTCTTTTTTGTACCAAAGTAGATTTGGGAGAAATTATGAATAGAAGACATCTTAATCGTGAGTCAAGGAAATAGAATTCTTCATTCATCACAGAAACAAACTGTACAGTAATGACACAATTTCCCATAATGCCCTTTGATCGAGTCAACCTATTTCACTCATTTTATTATACAGCCTTCAACATTTCAGGTCTGTCCCATCAGCTGTCAAATTCATGCTTCATTTTCTTGCTCTTCAGCATCATTCAAGGTTGATGTTTTTCCCAGTGGATTTTCTGGTCCTGGAATCATGTATTCTACTTCTACTGCCTCTGTAATCCTAAAACACAGCTTCTTATGACTTTATGTGGTTGAGGAAATTATCAGAAGCCCAGCTTTCTCTGTGAATGAAAGAAAAGGTTGCCTTTCTGCCATTTTACATTTTCTAGGTAAATATGAGTTAAAATAATGTTTGCCTTGCCTATGGTTCCAAAGCGTCCCAGTAAGAGCCCTCAATGGAACCAGCCACTTATGAGGTACTCTCTGATAGCCACACTCAATCAAGGCCATTCCCATATCTTTATATTAGCACCAACTCTTACACTGATGATTTCCTTTGTTCTTTTCTGTTTTGTAGTCACCTAAACTGATGATAATAGGTATTACTTCAGTCATCAATATGATTATCACTACTGCTCACTGCCTCCCTATTCAGGAAGCAATTGGACTTCTTTAGGACTGTCCCAGTATTCCTTTCAGCTATATTGTCTCACACTTCTGTGAATAACAACAGCATGCTGAGTGTGGGTTGTGCTCCACTCAATAGAGTGGTATTATAATCTGGACTCCTGAACCCTTTTCATTTGTATTTTTTAATTCTTAACATTTTAAGTTCTGTTATAAGGTTCAAATGAGTAATTTAATGTTTTCCCCTAGAAAGAGCTTGTAAACAATAACAATAAAAATTAGAATAATCTTGGTCGATTGTCTTTATAAAATGCTGAAAATTTCTCTGTGTATCTTTTCCTTTCTTGAGAGAAGAGGAAAAGGTCTACACCAGTCATTATACTTTTTTTCCCAAAGGTTAGCCTGCTTATTGGGCAACAACTTAGTCTGTTTTGATATAAATCCAGCAGCCTAAAACATATAGGGTATATAGAATCGGCACGGAGATAGGAGCATCTGCATGTGTTTGCTCACTTGGTTCAGTAGACGCAGTGCATATTCACATAACCTTCCTCACATAGTGCTCTGCAAACATCTCACTGAATTGATTTTTTTTCTAACCAGACAGTGGTCCAACATTGAAATTCCATAGGAAAATGGAAATGCCAGTACAAAATTCTATTTTTAATTTATCCACTAATCTAAATCTGACTGGAAAAAAAAGAGAAAGAACAGAATAGTACCATGTTAAGGTTATTCTCACAATAAGTGTAGCCTTACAACAGAATTTGCTGATCAGCGTAGTGATTAATTTAGGAACCATTAGTGGAAAAATGTTCAGACGAACTTGATCTCAAATTATACCAATCTGTTACTGTTCCAAAATAAACGCATCAGGTGGCATTTAAATGCAGGTGGTTAACTGTGTTATCAGTGCACATATTTAAGCTATTAGGAATATAATTAGAAAAATTAAATTAAACAGACTTAATGTAGATTCTAATTCTAACTGCTCTGTCCTTAGCATTGTGCTATTTCTGGGGTAAATTATAAAATACTTAAAGTGCACATTTGTTTCTGAGTGATAGCTGAACATAGATAATTAAGTTGTTACCCATGAACTTCAGTGGTCAGCATTGTTGTATATCTTTGTCTTATTCCTGCTTCTCATTCTGGTTTCCCCACATCTCAGGGGAGGCAGTTGAATGGCATTTGACTCTACAGCTACACAGCCTACTGATTAGACATAGCCCCCTGTACCACAGGTACACTCAATTACATGCCTTTCAGAGAGTCAAGCATCTCCTGAAGGTGAAGTGTTGAATCTGTTGGTTTCACAGATTTTGCTGTGGAAGAAAACTGTGATCAGACACATTAAAACCTTCAAATCATTTTATAGCATCCTTCCTCCTTCCCAAATACAGACAGTAAGTTCAGTAAACTACTAAGGATAAATCAATCTGACTAATAATTGAGTCATTAAGAACTGGAAAAAGTCTTTATTTTTTCGTAAACAAGTCATGCATACAGGGAAAAAAATGTGACATTAGATTTTAGCAAATTCAAGAAAAGTTTAAAGTATTTTGTCAGCTTTCATTGTTGCGTTATAAGAGGACAGCTTGCTGAGCACTCTTTTTCATAATGTTTTTGTAATAAATATTCAATGCAGAAGAATGTGAACATATTAGCACAGATTCCAACAAGAATGGACAGCTCATATAACTTCTTTTATGTACCAAATCCAAGATGTGCTTATGTCTTAGTGTTTAAATATGCATAATGATCTAAATAATCCTTACACACCTTGCTCCATTTTGTTTCTAAATATCTATGATCAAAGGAATATAACCTCCTTTTGTTGTCTATCATCAGGCAGGCATTGAGGTTACTAAGTGCATTGCTACAATGCAACATGACCTACACAGTGGAAAAGTCACGTACTCATCTCCATACCTACCTTAGTACCTCATGAAGTTTCCGATTAAAAATCATCTTAGAAATGATGAAAATTATAACTTTGAACAAGATATCAAAAGGCTGGACAGAAGAGAAATCCTAGCAATCTGAAGAGTTAACCCAGCTATTTCCTCACCACAGGACTGGGAAGTCCTTTGATTCCTGAACTTTGTAGCAAAGGCACCCTGAACCTTTTGTATCTATTTTGGCTTTAATGAAGGTAGATGAGATTTCTGAACAAATTCAGGTAAGTACTTCTTTCAAGCAGGGGAACTGCTTAAATTAATTAAGCTAATTAGGTTAATGATTAATTAAGATAATTCTTTTACCCACAATTGAGCTTACAAGTGAGTCTCAAATGATGATATTGAGATTCTTAAAAACAATTAAAAATTCTGCTTAATATTCTGTATCATAGTCAAATCTAACATTGTCTAGCATATTTTTGTATTTTTGAATGCCTTAAATAAGAATTGACCAAGTCTTGAATACTGAATATCTCTCCAATTCCAAAATGTAAATATCACAAATTAAAAATATTTTAAGATTGAGTAGATATTTAGATATGAAATATTTTAAAATATCACTCATTTGAAATATACTATATTCATAGAACCTGTATCTTATTCTAGTCTCTGTGAAATTATATTCCATGTTATCCTCTAACAACTCACTGGGAAGTAACTGAAGATTTAAAGGTATTTAAATACTTAGTGGAACTTGGTTTTGTCTTATTTCAAAAAGAAATATTAAATCATTCAGATCACTCTGGAACCCCATTTACCTTGGAAATGTGTTGTTTCTTTAGATTACTAGAGTGTATGTATATCTTTTCAATGATATAGTCAAATGGTAAAACATAAATATTTGTGAACATCTATACAAAAAAAGGCAAGGGATAATTTACAGCTTTTATTGTTAAGCTGTCTGTCTGAACACAAGTTCAATTGTAATCTGCTATTGTATTTTATTTTAAATGCAAAGTCGGAGAAGTTGTTTCTTAGAGGATAGAGATATTCTGCTACTTATTCCTGTGATCACAGATACAGGCTTGTCAGTCAGTCATCTTTCTTCACCTAACCTTTGTCATCTCCATCACCACTAAGGGGCAATACAGCAGCACACATGTCATGATAATTAGTGTGCAGCAGCAATTTTCATTAGACCAATGATCTCCAATAAGATTTTCCCAAGGGCTGCATTAAGATATATGTAATAGTTAGGCAGACCACGTGTGCATTAGCATATAATTTGCAAATTATTTGCATATGTATTTGAAGATTGCATCATATTTCTCCAGGTATTTCTAGTAAAACATAATTACTTCATCATTGAAGGCTATGGTTTCTGTTTTGAGGCACAATTTCATCTCATCTGACCCAAGTGGCTTATGGCAGAATGACCCAACAAAAGGCCAGAGTGACATAAACCGTACAGGTGGTTAGGAAAAAAAAAAACCCTCAATGAAGGGCATTATAAGTTCTGAGAATATAGTACATATACATTATATCTATAATAAAGGAATAACATATGGTAGCCTTTCTAAAATGTCTGCCTTTTAACTGTTGATAACTTTGTTGAGTTTTTGCTTTTTTTCAAGCTTGTTACAGGCTAAAAGGAAATATATCTATTACCACTTGGAAAATCAGTTACTTCTTCATTCTAATAGTGTAGTCACATAATAACTCTGAGTTTTTTACCATCCTTAATTACAATGTGTTTGCAGGAATAATAGATGGACATATATATATATATATATATATATATATATATATATATATATATATATATATAATTTATATTTTATTTGGATGATCCAATCCCATATCACAGCAGCTCATAGTCACCAATACAAAGAGCTTCCTGGTAGTTAGTATTTCATTTTGTAGATAAAAAGGTCTCCAAAATATTCATGTAACTTTCACAATTTAAACGTGCGGAAAAAAAAAAAAATCTCAATAGCTACACACAGATAGATATACAGATAAATACATATGTAGAGGAATTTTAATGCAGCAACACGACTTCTCTGGCAAGGTATTACATACAAAGACTCTCTATGTCTGTGTTATCACATAGAGAAGGCTAAAATGACATACCTGTAATCCATCTGACTGTAATACAGATACGCTGTTAGTGCATACCTTGAATGCCTCACAATGAAAGTCAGGTTAGTTCACAGAAGGAGGCAGCAATATTTGAAAGTGACATCTAGGCAGAGAGCTATTCAGAAAGTACAGTTCAGTTGAGTTCAGGCAATGCAGGTCAGTAGAGACAATTGAAGCCAGAGAATAAGGAGAATAAGATTAGAACAAATTGCCAGAGTTAGTTTGAGGCCAAGAAGAGAAATTCAGTGAGAAGTCAAGAAAAGTCAGAATGAATCAGTCAGCTTAAGCCAGAAGAGCTGAGTTGAACCAGCCAGCCAGAGTTCAGAAAGAAGTAGAAACTGAACTTGTTCACCAGTATGTCTCAGAGACTGAACATATTCTAGGCCGAGGCTAGCAGATGGAGGCTTAAAACCATAGCCTTCAAAATTGGAGCTTTCAGAAGATTAGATTGTATATAGGCCAGAAGTTTCCAGGCCTAGGCATAGGGATAGTTACATAGAAATTCTCTGGACAAAGCATAAGCCATTTATTTGTAAAGTTTGAGTATCACTCTCATCATTTCCTCTGACGAAATGAAAGTTACTTTTACACACATATAACATAGTATTCTTCAACCCCATAAATTAGCCTCGAAATGATCACACCATTGCATACACTAGCAAGCGTTTGCTGAAAGGACCCTGATATAGCTGTCTCCTGTGAGACTAGGCCGGGACCTAGCAAACACATAAGTGGATGCTCACAGTCAACTATTGGATGGATCACAGGGCCCCCAATGGAGGAGCTAGAGAAAATACCCAAGGAGCTAATGGGAACTGCAACCCTATAGGTGGAACAACATTATGAACTAACTAGTACCCCGGAGCTCTTGACTCTAGCTGCATATGTATCAAAAGATGGCCTAGTCGGCCATCACTGGAAAGAGAGGACCATTGGACACTCAAAATTTATATGCCCCAATACAGGGGAATGCCAGGGCCAAAAAGTGGGAATGGGTGGGTAGGGGAGTGGGGGGGTAGGGCATGGGGGACTTTTGGGCTAGCATTGGAAATGTAATTGAGAAAAATACTTAATAAAAAAAACCATAGTATTCACCAAAATGTGCTTTAAACATATTCACTATTCTAATTATGAAAAGACTAACTACCATTCCTTTACATATCTCTTCTTTTGATTTATTCAAAGTCTACATAATTTATGAATGAAACTTTTTGATGTTTTGACAGATGCAGCTACATGACAGGTAAACAGATGTAGAAGAATAAATGGCATTATACAATCACTGATAAGAAATAGCATAGTTCCCTTCCTAATTTCACCAACATTCCATTTGCTCATCCCTACTTCATAAAATCAAAGTTATGAGGAAAAGTCATTTGAATAGGCAGACTGAAACCTACACTCTCAATCAACCTTAAATATCTTTGAGGAAATAGAGCCTGGATTTGATCTGAACTCTTTACAACCCTTTCTTTTTACTCTTTAGCTGCATAAGGAATTTATAACTTGGCTAAATGTTTAGTTATCACCCTCTAAATGTTTAGTTAGCAGAAGTCAAAATATACATATTTTTCCCTTACCTCGATTTTGATCATTTTTTGTCTCCAATCTAGAGTAACTTTGTAGCATCATACCTTTCTTATTCTATTAGATTTCTTATTCTATTAGATTTCTAGAAAGTAACTATGCCTAGAAAGTGGTGCACTCCCTGTAAGTAATTTTTAAGCAATAAGTAAACCAGTGCTAAATTTATAAACTTCACATAAGTAAGCAGTTCATGATGTATTAAATTAAATGGCTATGAGTTTTCTTTGTGTGTGCATGTGTGTTTTCTTTTCATCATTGTGGTGCTCAGGACTGAAACTAACTTAGATCACCGCTGACCCTAAACATTTAATTTTTGTATGATTTCTATTGCAAGGAGGCTGTGGTATTTCAATATGCTTAGACCAGATAGTAGCACTATTAGTAGGTGTGGCCATGTTGTGGGAAGTGTGTCATTGTTGGAATGGTCTTGGAGAGAGCATCCTTCTAGCTGCCTGAGGATGACTGTCTTTTTTCTGCCAATCTTGGATCAGAATATAGAAATCTATGCCCTTCTCTAGCACTATATCTACTTGAATAGTGGCATGTTTCCTCCCATGACTATAATGGACTAAACCTCTGAAACTGAAATCCAGCTTCAATTAAATATTCACCTTTATTTTTTGTTAGATATTTTCTTCATTTACATTTCAAATGTAACCTCCTTCCTAGTTTCCTCTCTGAAAGCCCCATATCCCCTCCTCCCACTCTGCTCTCCAATTCACCCACTCCTGCTTCGTGGCCCTGGCATTCCCTTGTACTGGGGCATATAATCTTCTTCCATCACATAAAAAAACATCAAACCCAGATACTATTGCATATGCCAGAAAGATTTTGCTAACAGGACCCTGACATAGCTATCTCTTGTGAGGCTATGCCAGATCCTGGCAAATACAGAAGTGGATGCTCACAGTCATCTATTGGATGGAACACAGGGCCCCCAGTGAAGGAGCTAGAGAAAGTTGCCAAGGAGCTAAGGGGGTCTGCAAACCTATAGGAGGAACAACAATATGAATTAACCAGTATCCCCCTCCCCCAGCTTATGTCTCTAGTTGCATATATAACAGAGGATGGCTTATTCAGCCATCAATTAGGAAATATTCACCTTTATAAGACAAAGACAGAGGCCAATCGAAGAATAAGCAATAATGACAAAAATTATAGGTTAAACATTTTCCTCTATTTATTTTATATCTAAATTGCATTGTTATTAACATAATTTTGTGCTTTATATATTATTTTACTTAAAGGAGCTCTTTCTATTACATCTTGGCTGAATTTATTATATTACCTTCCAAACTATATCAAAATTAATTACCATGAATTCCAATTTAGAATATATATTTCACTTTCTTTTTCTTTTTTTTAATTAATATTTTTATTACATATTTTCCTCAATTATATTTCCAATGCTATCCCAAAAGTCCCCCATACCCTCTCCCCCACTTCCCTACCCACTCATTCACATTTTTTTTGGCCCTGGCGTTTCCCCTGTACTGGGGCATATACAGTTTGCATGTCCAATGGGCCTCTCTTTCCAGTGATGGCCGACTAGGCCATCTTTTGATATATTTCACTTTCTTATTTAACAGCAAGATTGCATTAAACCTATTTTACACTGTTCTTTATTTACAAACATTTATCTTCCTATAGAGTGAAAACTGTCTCAAAGTTCAGAACAAAATATTATGTGGTCCAGGACTATTTCTATATCACCTCTCTACTAAGCTTTCATATATCATTTATCCAAAACAATACTTAAAATATTTGATTATCTATGTAATTCAAACAGTGAATAATATCACAAAAGTATCAAGTGATAGTAGAAAATATATATAAGAGTAATCCTGCTTAAAAATAAATCTAAAGTTTAGTTCAAGGAAACTTGATATCCTAATTTCTTAAGCCTGTACCTGTTGGCCTTGCCACATCATAAATACATGCCATTGATCATAGAATAACCAGACAGGAGCACCATCAATCATATTGGCTGGACCAAATCAACCTGAGTAATACATTTACAGCTCATCTGTCCCTGATCAAAAACAAATTACTAAATTAGGGTTCATAAAAAATGTATTTTCCTGTAAAATTTTTCTAAGATTATCCAACAAAATTTTGTTATGCAAATAAAACATAAAATGGATGAACGAGAAGGTAGAATTCTTGCCAAGCCCAAATAAATTCTGTATGACTGTTTAGCCTCAAGTTTAAGAATATCTTTGTAAACCTTTACAACAAAATAACAGTAGATAGTTTAGGTCAAGATCAGGAAAATTAAAGGACCCAGATGTAGCTGTCTCTTGTGAGACTATGCCGGGGCCTAGCAAACACAGAAGTGGATGCTCACAGTCAGCTATTGGATGGATCACAGGGCTCCCAATGGAGGAGCTAGAGAAAGTACCCAAGGAGCTAAAGGGATCTGCAACCCTATAGGTGGAACAACATTATGAACTAACCAGTACCCCAGAGCTCTTGACTCTAGCTGCATATGTATCAAAAGATGGCCTAGTCAGCCATCACTGGAAAGAGAGGCCCATTGGACACGCAAACTGTATATACCCCAGTACAGGGGAACGCCAGGGCCAAAAAAATGGGAATGGGTGGGTAGGGAAGTGGGAGAGAGGGTATGTGGGACTTTTGGGATAGCATTGGAAATGTAATTGAGGAAAATATGTAATAAAAAACATTAAAAAATAAATAAAATAAATAAAATAAAATAAAATAGACAATTTGGATATCCAAAAAAGGCTAGCATGATAATATAAAAGACTCTCCATTTGGTCCCCGGCAGAGCCAGTGATCTGATGCCCTGCCACAACCAGAGACAGCATGACTCCCAGGAGCTCCTTCACAACTAGGCTCACAGGCTCACAGGATGGACAGTATACAGTCAGATGCAGTAATGCCAGTTAACACGTGAGATAACCAGATGCCAAGAGGCAAGAACAAGAACATAAGCAACAGACACCAACACCACTTTGCACCATCATAACCCAGTTTTTCCACCACAGCAAGCCCTGCATACTCTAGCAGAGCTGAAATGCAAGACTCTGACCTAAAATCCATCTCATGAAGATTACAGAGAACATTCAGAAGACATGAATCACTCTATTAAAAAATATAGGAGAACCTGGGTAAAAAGAAGAATCATTCAAAGAAGAAACACAGGAATTCCTTAAAGACATACAGGGAAACACGATCAAGCAGTAAAAGGAATTGAACAAAACATTCCAGGATCTGAAAATGAAAACAGAAAAATAGAGAAACCACAAAGGGCCAGGCAGTGGTGGCGCACACCTTTAATCTTAGCACCTTGGAGGCAGAGGCAGGCAGATTTCTGAGCTCAAAACCAGCATGGTCTGTTGGGTGAGTTCCAGGACAGCCAGGGCTATACAGAAAAACCCTGTCTTGATAAAAAAGAAGAGGAAGAGGAAGAGGAGGAAGAGGAAGAGGAGGGGGAGGAAGAAGAAGAGGATGAGGAGGAGGAGGAAGAGGAGGAAGAGGAAGAAGAGGGAGAGGGAGAAGAAGGAGAGGGAGAATTCTGAACAGCTATGCCCCAAATGCAATGGCACCCACATTTGTAAAAGAAATGTTACTAAAGTTCAAGACACAAAATGATTCTCACTCAATAGTATTGCGAGATTTCAACACCCAATTTTCACCAATAGACAGATCATGGGAACAGAAATTAAACAGAGACACATTGAAACTAACAGAAGTTATAAACCAATGAATTTAACAGATATCTACAGAATATTTCACCCTAAAAAAAGAATAAACTTTCTTCTCAGCACCTCATAGTACTTTCTCCAAAACTGACTAAATCCTCAGACACAAAACAAGCCTCAACCAACACAAGAAGATTGAAATAATCCCACATATTCTACCAGATCACTACAAAGGCTGGTCTTCAATAACAACAAAAACAAGAGAAAACCCACATAGCCACGGAAACTGAACAAATCTCTAGGCAATGATAAATTGGTCGGGAAAGAAATAAAGAAAGAAATGAAAGACTTCCAGAATTTAATGTAAATGAAGGCACAACATACCAAACTTAAGGAACACAAAGAAAGCAGTGTTAAGAAGAAAATTCACAGTACTGAGTACTTTCATAAAGAAATTGGGGAGATAATACACTAAGAACAGCTAGTTTAGTCTGAAAGCTCTAGATCAAAAAGAAGTAAACACACCCAAGAGGAATAGATAATAGGAAATAATCAGACTCAGAGTTGAAATCAACCCATTAGAAACAAAAAGAACTATACAAAGAATCAATAAAAGTAAGAGCTGGTTCCTTAAGAAAATCTATAAGCTAAATAAACCCTTAGCCACACTCACTAAAAGGAACAGAGACAGTATCCAATATAGCAAAATTAGAAATGAAAAGGAAAAGATAACAACAGAAACTGATGGAATTAAAAAAAAAAAAAAAACTCATCAGATCTTACTAAAAAAACCTATACCAATGAAACTGGAAAATGAAATAGATGATTTCTAAACAGATACTAGATACTACAGCTAAATCAGGACCAGATAAACAATGTAAACAGTTCCATAATCCCTTAGGAAATAGAAGCAGTCATAAAAAGTCTCCCAATCAAAAAAGCCCAGGGCAAGGTAGTTTTGGTGCAGAATTTTATCAGACCTTCAATGAAGACCTAATACCAATACTACTCAAACTATTCAACAAAATAGAAACAGAAGGAACACTACCTAATTCATCCTATGAAGCCACAGTTACACTGCTACCTAAGCCACAAAAGACCTAACAAAGAAAGAGAACTTCAGATCAATTTTGCTTATGAACTTCTATGCTAAATAATTAATAAAATGTTTGCAATCCAAAAGCAAGAACACATTAAGATGATTATTCATTGACCATGATCAAGTAAGTTTCATCCCAGGGATACAGAGATAATTCAATATGTGGAAATGCATCAACTAATACACTTTACTGAAAAACTCAATGGAAAACAAAATAACAAGATCATCTCATTAGATGCTAAATAAATAAATAAATAAATAAATAAATAAAAAGCCTTTGACAAAATACAATACCACTTTCTGTTACAAGTCTATCACACTGTATTGGTAAATCCAGTAGTACATTTTTTTAAAGGTTTATTTATTTTATGTATATGAATACACTGTTACTATCTTCAGACAAACCAGGAAAGGGCATCAGATCCCATTATAGATGATTATGAGACACTATGTGGTTGTTGGGAATTGAACTCAGGACCTCTCAAGAGCAGTCAGTGCCCTTAACCACTGACCCATCTATCCAGCCCAATGTAGTACATTTTTAATGTCATTGTGTGGGCCAGAGTTTGCTGCATATAGGTTTAGGATAGTAATGTCTTCTTCTTAACTAATCCCTGGATTGAAGTAGAGTAAATCTTTTCATTATTTCCAGTTGTTTCAGTTTGAAAAATTACTGTCACATATTAGAATAGCAATTCGTGTTTGCTGCCTGGTCTTCAATTAAGTATGTTTCTTCCCTGCCTGTCTTTAAAGCTACAATGTGTTTCATGTAGACATAGATGTGTTTTGTTTCATGATCAACTCAACAAGCCTGAGTCTTTAGATTGTGGTATTGAGGACATTAATATTTCCACTTATTATTTAAAATGTGTGTGTTAATTGTGGTCATTGTGTGAAGACCCAGGGTTTGCTGTAGTGGGGGAACTGGGTTCTGATGATGCAAGTAGTCTTGGTTTCTGTTGCTTATGTTCTTTTTTTTTTTTTTTTCAGAATGAAAGTTTCTTTTCTTATTAGATGTTTTCTTCATTACATTTCAAATGCTCTCCCCTTTCCTAGTTCATTAGAGGGTTAATATCTAAAATATACAAAGAACTCAAGAAGGCAGACCCAGAAAACCAATAAGCATATGAAAAAGTGAAGAATAGAGCTAAATAGAGAATTCTCAACCAAGGAATCTCAATGGCTGAGAAACACTTAAAGAAATGTTCAACATCCTTAGTCATCAGGGAAATACAAATCAAAATGACCCTGAAATTCTACCTCACACCAGTCAAAATGGCTAAGATAAAAAACAAAAGTGTTTAGCAAATTGTATCTTATATTTTGGGTATCCTAAGTTTCTGGGCTAATATCCACTTATCAGTGAGTACATATTGTGTGAGTTCCTTTGTGATTGGGTTACCTCACCAGAATGATGCCCTCCAGGTCCATCCATTTGCCTAGGAATTTCATAAATTCATTCTTTTTAATAGCTGAGTAGTACTCCATTGTGTAACTGTATCACATTTTCTGTATTCATTCCTCTGTTTAGGGGCATCTGGGCCAGGGCCAAAAAGGGGGAGTGGGTGGGTAGGGGATTGTGGGGGTGGGTATGGGGGACTTTTGGGATAGCATTGGAAATGTAAACGAGGAAAATACCTAATTAAAAAAAAAACCCAAAAGTGATCTACTTGTTTCCAAGTAAATGTTGGCAAGGATGTGGAGAAAGAGGGACACTCCTCAATTGTTGGTGGGATTGTAATGTGGTACTACCACTCTGGAAATCAGTCTGGCAGTTCCTAAGAAAACTGGACATAGTACTACCTGAGGACTCAGCTATACCACTCCTGGGTATATACCCAAAAGATTTTCCAACATATAACAAGGACACATGCCTGACTATGTTCACAGCAGCCTTATTTATAATAGCCAGAAGCTGGAAAGATCACAAATGTCCTTCAACACAAGAATGGTTACACAAAATGTGGTACATTTACACAATGGAGTACCATTCAGCTATTAAAAACAATGAATTCATTAAATTCTCAGTCAAATAGATGGAATTAGAAAATATCACCCTGAGCGAGGTAACCCAGTCACAAAAGAACATACATGGTATGCACTCACTGATAAGTGGATACTAGCCCAAAAGCTCAGAATATCCATGATACAACTCACAGACTGTCTGAAGCTTAACAAGAAGGAAGGCCAAAGTGTGGATACTTCTATCCCACTTATGAGAGGGAACAAAATGATCATAGGAGACAGATAGAGAGATGGACCTTAGTGGGAGAGGGGAGGGGAGAAAGAAGTGGGAGCAGGACCATGTATAGGAAAAGACAGTAGAGAAGTCCAGAGGGCCTAGAGAACAATAGAAATAGGTGGGGGTGGGGGGAACTTGGGGAACCACTAGACAGGCCCAAATGGCAAAGATGGAGGATGCTTCCAGGACCCAATGACGATGACATTAGCTGAAATACCTAACAGCAGAGAGATAGAACCTAAAGAGACCACCCCCTTTAGATAGACTTGGTCCCCAGTGGAGGTATGGAGGTACCCACCCCACATTTTTTTTTAACACAAAACTCTTCCTGTCTAATGAAAATTCAGGGACAAAAATGGAGCATAGGCTGAAGGAAAGGCCATCCATAGATCCATTCCCTTTGCAACACCAAACCTAACACTATTGCTGGTCAAGAGGTATTTGCAGATAGGAGCCTGGTATAGCTGTTCTCTGAGAGGCTCCTCTAGCACCTAAGACAGATGCAGATACTCATAGCCAAACATTGTACTGAGCCTGGGGACCTCAGTGGAATAGTTAGGGGAAGGGCTGAAGGAGCTTAATGGTGATTGCAACCCCATAGGAAGAAAAGCAATATCAACTAACAGGACACTTGAAAACTCCCAGAGGCTAAACCACCGACAAAAGAGTATACATGGGGCAGTCTATGGCACCTACTTCATCACTGGGAGGGGAGCTGCTTTGTCCTGTGGAGGCTTGATGCCCAGAGAAGAGGGATGCTAAACGGGTGAGGTAGTGGGTGGGTGGGTAGTGGAGTACCATCTTAAAGGCAAAGGGGAAGGGAAAAGCATGGTCCATGGAGGGGAAATAGGGAAGGGGGATTACATTTGAAATGTAAACAAATAAAATTATTAATAAAAAGAGGAATATAGACTTTAGTAGATGGCTACCTAAACTGCAGATACAATTAGATCTTTAAGTCAAGCCAAGGCAATCTGTCACTTCGTCCTTTCATCATTTTTATGTAACATTTGCTACCAAACATGCCAATACTGCACACTTCAACACAGAAATAAAGAAAAAATAATCATACGTTGCTCATAAGTTTTTAAATTTTTTTCAATACATTCACTTTGTGAAAACAATACAATTTAAAGACAAACTTTGGAGTTGTTTTTACATATCTGGCAGACTCAGTTTCAATTACCTGTAAGCCTAAGTAATTCCTATAAATGTTTCCTTCTTCATTAATATTGATCACCTGAGAAAATCATATAAGGCTTTCAGAATCCAAACTTTCACTAGATAAATAGCAAATTGAAATGATTATTATTCATGATACCAGTCAGGTTCCTTGGTTGCATATCTCTATGTATAGGTATGCAAATCTGCTATGTTTAACTGAGTACATGAACACTGTGAATTGAATTACTTACAACTCAGGGATAGAAATAATTCTATTAGAGCTCATTTCAAACCATGGAGTTTTCTATTAGTAATTGTATTGGGCTATGGAGACACAATCATTAGAGACATAAAATGGTCATTTTGTATATTAGCAGTAAAAGGTAAAATCGTAAACCTTTAAGGAGAATTCATAAAATATGTACTTTTGACTCACAGTTACAACATTAATTAATTACATACTGAAAAAGATGGCACTAAAAATAGGAGGCATCACCAAGGAGTCACAGGACAAACAAACAGCTAAACTTTTTATAAGTACCAAGTCACCAATAAATAGATGTGGTATTTCTGAACAGTCTAAGAAATGCACCCAGCAAATTGAGACAGTGCTCATTAAACTGCTGGATGATTCATGTAAAAACACAAAAGATTTTTAGTCTATATGCATGTTACTGTATTTTTGTACAACAAACATCCTCACAATTATAAAAAAACAAAAAACAAAAACAAACAAACAAACAAACAAACAAACAAACACATCTAGGAAGACAGCTGCTTTCAAACCAGTATAGTGAAACATTTTACCTAAACTGTCTCTAAAACCTACTTATAGTATGCCTCACCCCTATGAATTTGTAAACACAAAATGTTACTCCATTTGAGATCAACCACTTAGTCCTTACAACAAAAGTCTGTGAGTCCTGGAAACAAACTCTCATTTAAATGAGAGAATTCTTAAGCAGGAACAGTCACAGGAATTTACCCAAAGTCAGAAGCTAGAAAGCCACAGTTCTGAGATTCAGATTGAGGTACTCTGGCCGCCTAACTAAGAAAGCACTGTTGATTTTGTTACCTGTAAAGCTTACTCTGAACAGTGCTAAGGGAGAAAAATCAGCACATTTTATTTCTAAAAGTCTAAGGATTGAAATGTTTTATGTTCTTTTTTGTCCTCAAAGGAAAATCAAGTTACACAAGAAGGCCAGTATATAATAGCTTTGTAGATCATATACTTCTCAATCACAAACTTTTCTCAACTCTTTTTCAAGCCTAGATCATGATGGCATGAGTTGTCAGATTTAGTCACTCCTCATAAGTTCATTTGATAACCATTTATTTTTCCTCAATACATCCTCCATAGATGTTAATAAAATTAAACATGACCTCTAAGAACATTCCTTGTATTTATGTTAAGTTAAAATAAAAATAAATTATAAGCAGACAAATTGATTCTTAGTTTTGATGTTAAACCCAAGTACCTTGTATACAAACTACAAAAGTAGATATCTTGGGTCATAGTCAAGTAGAACTCATAACACAGGGCTGAAAAATCCAAGAATAAGCCATTATGTCATGGATATCAGGAAAGTTAATAAGAATCCTATGAAGCCTGCTCCAGCACCTGAACAGAATTCCATTGTTCTTTAAATTGGAAATACTTGAAAAGGCCAAACATGTCACATGGTTTCAGAAATGCAGAAAATACTATCATCGCCTTTGCTGACCCCTCTTAAATGAAGACATAGATGATATACATAGATAATCCCAGCTCTAATTCTGACCAGATGCAAAATCAATTAATTCTTTTTTTAGCTTACAGGCAGTTGGTCAAAAGTCTTAGAATTATTATATTACTATAATATTATATTACTATAAATAATATAATATTATATAATATTATTTATATTATAATAATATAGTAATATTATATTACTATAGTACCCTCAACTGTACAAATGAGGAAACTGGGGACCAGAGAAATTGAAGGACATGGTTAGGGTTTGACCACCAGGCAGTAAAGAGTAGAGTTGATATTCAAATTTATAGCTGTAGACTTTATAATAAGAGGGTTTTTTTTCTATATTTACAAGCACAGTAGTTCTTCATTATCTGTGGATTATTGTTTCCAGGATGTCTGGACAGTACCTAAGTCCCAATGCTTTTAAAATAATTGAATTAGCATGTAAGATTTGGACATTCTCCTATATACTTTAAATCATCTCTCAACTACAATGTGAATGTAACAGAGACTTGTGCTATTTCTTTACAGAGCAATGCCCAAAACAATGTGTGCTCAGCATACGCTATTTTTTTTTTTCAGCTATCTTCAAGACTGGGTTGATTCTACTGACCATGGATATGGAGATCTGACAGTACCAGTGGTATAATGATGTATGAAATGTTGGTTCCAAAGTGTTGCCACATTCCATTGTAATTTCAACTTTAGCAAAAGATGGCCTTGTTCTGTTGGAGATTGGTTCTAATACTTTGATTTAATCGGGAATCTGCAAAACACTGAAGGTCCTTGTTCCAAATTGGATTTTGATCGATCAATAAAGATGCCAGCGGCCAATGGTTGAGCAAAGGGAGACAGAGCAGGACCTTTATTTTTGTGTGGGCTAGGATGGGGGAGAAAGAGGAGAGATGAGCAATCACCAGGTTTCAGAGGGAGATGGTTCAGATTTAGAGCTGCAGAAGGAAAATATCTGAAATGTAGGTGAAAAGGAATGCAGCCCCCAGAAGGGCTGCCCAGAAGAGTCTTGGGCATCAAAGACTAGGGGGCCACCCAGAAGGAGCAGGGTAGCAAAGATAAATCATAGGTTTAGAGGGTGTTGAGTCAGGAGCTTCAGAGGGAACTCTGAGATAGCCAGGCAGAGGATTAGAATGGCCAAACCTTTGAGCTAATCAAGGCATTTTAAAAAATAAGCTAATCTGTATGTTTCATTCGTGGACCCAAAGAGTTCCTGAGCTGGTGGCTGGAAGCCCACAATCTGCTGGGTGCACAACACTGTGTAAAGCACTACATCTTCTTGTAGAACTTGCTGGCAGTTTTTTTCTGCCAAGAATCCTTTTTGTAGCCTGCATAGTGAGTGTCCTCAGTCATGTATTCCTTCACCAGCATTCTTCTCAGTAGTTCACATTTCTGAGGGCTCTCTGCCTAGATATTATCACCTTTCTCCTTAGATCAACAGATGGCCAATGTGCCAGTCCTTTCTACCACTATCATCAGAAGGTCAGAACAGTGGAGGGTAGCCCATTAGAGGGACAGGGAGGGAGGAGCAGATGATTCTAGAGTTAGGATATTCAGTCTAGGTGCATAAATAACAATGCTCGCTATTCAGAAATGACTTTGTCGATCACAAGGCACATTCACTTTAAGATCTTATGGTTACAAAAAAAAAAAAAAAGACTGTTTTGGCTGTAAAGAAACTTTGTCTCTGAGGGAATTGATGGCTTGTTTCATGAAGTCAGAATTATGAAAGTAAAAATTCTGCGTCATTGTAGCCCAGTGCCATCCAATGTGAAATCTTCTACCATTAATGTCTGTCTGTTATTTTTGCTTTTAAGATTTCTTTTTATTTTTGTGCCTATATGTGCCTGTGTGAGTGTATTCCACATGTGCGAAAATTGATCAAGGAGGTCGGAAGAGGGTGAAACTGGAGTTGCACAGATCTGTAAGCCACCTGACGTACACACTTGGAAACTAAACTAGGTTTCTTAACTGCTGAGCCATTTTTCCAGCCACAAGTGTGCTTTTTACATATATTCTTCTCGTTCTAGTTTATTTCTACGTGTTCTTGGCATTACTTACTATGAGGCTGCTAGCTGCCTTGTTATTTAAAAAAAAATCACTAAAAAGAAAGCTGCTGATGCTCATTGGGACAACCACCTGTGGTAAAACCTTTCAAATAACACATTAATTATACCTCGGTATTTTCTTTAAAGGGGATTTGGAAAGTTGAATTCTACTAGCTTTAGAAAGCAGATCTCGTGGTCTTGTTCTCATCATTATAGAGGGCAGCAGAAGGCATCAGTGCTCTGCATTACACCGGGTAGCTAGGGCGCACAGTCGTCTGACTACCGCCAGCTACCCACAACACCCGCCAAGCGATCTTAAGACTTCTGGTCAGTGGAACACAGCATCTGCTCCAATCCAATCGCGCGGGGACTTGAGACTGCATTGCAGATGGAATGCTAACATGTCTGGTCAACAAGGGTACTGCAGGCAAAGTCAGGCTTGAATCACAGTAGATCCTCTTTTGTCTTGATGCTGTTTATAATTATTCACATCCATAAGCTGTAATTTAGCAGAAAAAAGTACACATGAAAAGTTCCAAGGAAGAATTGATTTTTATCAGAAGTTGAGTCTATGATGCTGTGCAATTATGGTGAAATCAACATTAAGCAATTAACTGTCAAGATATTTTGACAAGTCAATTTAGTTCATTTTTATCCTAATATTTTTAGTTACTGCCACTTCTTTGGAAAATCTCTGTCCTAGCAAGTAGAAGTACTCTATATAAAACATTCATTGATATAAATTTAATATTTTAATGCATATTCATTTGGGGTAGGTGACAAGTTGTGTTTCATGATAGGGGGATTTTCTTACAAACTGACTCGAGACAGAGAAAGTTATTCAAAGCAGAATCAACCATGCAGGCTGCACTGCCTACTAGCTTAGCTGCTTCAGCCTAGGGCTTATTGTACATGCAAAGGAGAACAGCAAAGGTCTTATGATCAAAAGGGAAGAAATGACTGACAAACAGTGCTACTCCGAAGGAACTAATGGAATAATTAGTCCCAAAAAGACCAAAAAGACTGAAGAATTCATGATGTCATAAAAAGCAGAGCTACTTAAATTGGATGAGAAAATAAAAATGACATGAACATTGTAAATATTCACAGATCACATCATTGACGTGTAATGTGCCGTTAAATGATGTCAAATTAAAGGGGAAATTACATGTGTGAGAAGTAGGATGAATAAAAAGAAGACATTTAAAGATACATGGTCCTTCAAGTGAAAATTCCTAACATATATTACTGAGATGATTCACCAACCAGACAGCGGAACTAGGGGAATGAAATGTAAAATAAAATTCAGGGTGGGAAGGAAGCTGGTTAAAAACAACTCATTTTCAAACACCATAAATAGCAGTTAACTTTAAGATACCAGTCATTCTTAGGGTGTTTTGTTTTATCTGGAGCAAACAGAAACATGGAATTTTTAGAAATACGTAATAGATATTGCCTCTCATTTCTTAAAATCTGTCTTTGGGCTAGTTCCAAATATTAATCATATGTCAATTTGACAGGAAAAATTATCAATTTTAGTTTACATATGGTCAGTTTCTCTTGCTAAGTTGTATGTTGCTGGACTCATTCTAAATGTTTGGATTTCTTTGGAATGTATACATGCTACTCAAAAAGAAACAATAGTGTATGAGGTATGCGCAATGTCTCTACTTTCCTGTGTCTAGCTCTTGTATTTTGTTAATAGTCATTTGCATTATTAACTTGTATCTAATTTGAATTTAATACATAATCCAGATACCTCCAAATGACGTACAGTTTAATTACTTAGAGTTAAATACAGATGTTTAGTTAAGCTGCATTTAGATTTGACCTTTCATAGTTTTAACAAGTATTTGGAAAATATTAAATAAAAATCATTATTTTTTACCCATTATTCTTTTCATTCATCTATTTTTCTCATCACAAATTGGAAGTACCATACTACATAGGCAGCAAGTACATTTCCAGAAGAGTGGTTCATTATTAATTATATTCAGTATCTTGTATTGTAAATTTATTGCCTCTAGCTGATGATGAAAGAAGAGTCTAAGCCATAGAATTCATTTATACCTGTTCAAATTGTTTCATATTCAAAACACAACCAAATGTCCAAAGAAAGTCTTTATTTTTGAAAGTGCACTAAAGTCTCCTTCTGGTATACTTAGAAAGGGAAAATGTTATACTATTTGGAAAGAAAATATATAATTCTGTTGGTAATGTGATATTTAAAGTAGTGCTTTATCACTAGACTTCAGCTCCGTATTTAAATGTTACAAATCATATGTACCTGATGCATCTGTTTAGATTACTCCCTAAGGAACAAACTTCATATGTTCTAGTGTGGCTATCAGTGCTTTGTGTGAGGCATATGATGTTTGACTTTCCCTCTCTTAGTATTCTCTACAAGTCTAAATGGAAATGGCTCTATCCTCAAAAGAAAGCACAGTCCAATCATCAGTAGAGGTAGCTTCTACATTCTTTGTGAAAGCCAATTCTTGGCCACAGGAACATTTAATCCCTGCACTGGGAAGGTAGAGGCAGAGGGATATCTGTGAGTTCAAGGCTAGCCAGGGATACACAGAGAGAGCCCTTCTCAACAACAACAACAACAACAAAAATTCTTCCTATTCATTTCCAGCCAGAAAAAATATCATGTCTAGATATTGTAAATCAGTACACACAATTCCCAGTGGTTTCTCAGCTTGTAGCAAAGAGAATCAATCATGCCTACATCAGATTTCAACAGTGTGAGATAAAACAGATTAATAAAACACAGCAACTTTTTCCTATTGTATGAAGAAAATATGCAATAAAGCACACTCTATTGTAGTCACTGCAGGCATCCCTTTTACTTTATTCCTCATATCAATGAAGGGTGATATAAGAGAAATTAGAAACTATAGTCTACCTTAGTCAGACCAGAACAGGATAACTATATGAAATAGCATATCCAGATCATTTTACAAACATCCTTAAGTAAAAGAAACTGAACTAGTCTTAAAATGTATTCAAAATTAATCACAGATATACTGGGAATCATTAAATATTTAGTACTACAAAGAAAAATTTGGGCTAAATTAATATATTTATAAAATTAAAATAACTCTATAATATGATTTTAGAAGCATATTTTTAAAACTTTAAAGAGTTTTTAAAAGTTCCTCAGCATAGAAATTTGAATTTTTAATGAAGTTTTCCCCATTTAAAACAGATTTTATTTTCATATAATGTATTATGATTACAGTTTTTCTCTGTCTCAAATTCTCTGATAACCTTTTCTGTCACCCCTGCCTTCTGAATCTGAGACAGATGGGGTCCCAGTTCAGAAAGAATTGATCTCATGCTCCCATCCCTAACACAGAAGCTACCTCCAATTCCTTTGCAGTTGAAATATTAGCTCTCTACAATGGAGTATCACTGGAGATGTATTTGAGGCTTTTGATGAAGGTGATTAGAGCACTAGATTTCTGTTTTATCTCTCATCTTCTGCAGGGAAAAGATATTTTAAAAAGTGCTCAAATAGGTAATTTTTGAAACATGCTCATAATATTTAGACAACTAATGTGGACTCTACTAGTATAGAAATTTTTGAAGCATTAATAAACACCTTCACAAGGTTTCTTCTAAATGGGGCAGATGTGTAGGATAAGTATGACCTTGGGTAAAGACTATGACAAGAAGGGGGTATTTGGATTCTAATTTGATCTGAGTTGGCCTATGATATGACTAGACATTGTAAATTCTCTTTTTTGCTTCATAATCATGTCAGAACCTAGTACAGTTCTGTCGTGAGTTTCATTAATATTTAAACTAACTTTAAATCAGCAAAGACTGAGTACCTAATACAAACTATTTTATTGGCACTAGTAGGTAGCTATAAAGTCTTGTCAATATCTCTAAACTAACTGCAATTATTTTATGGTTCATGTTGTATGAACACATTTTATTATTTGTAGTGTGCATTCATGTTTGTAGTAGTAAAGGATTTTTGTTTTCATTATAGAAAAGTCTCAAAGAATCTTGCAATTTCCAGGAATATGCCTACATCTTATTCACAATATTTCAGCAACTGATAATCTAATGGGTGACTACCACATAATTATATGAAAAGTAGGATTATTTTATTCTTTAAATGTGCACATATTTTCCTAGATGAGGCATAAAGAATGTTTTAAAGATTATTCTCCATTTAGTTTACATAGGCATTCACATACAATAAAAGAAATCATCAGAAACCAATGTCCTTAATCAATAACAGTAGAGAAAGGCAAGTATATGTATCAGAGCATCTTGAATAATTTTTTAATAATATAAAATATTTATGTATTTATATATTTTTCTCTAAGTCTGTTATAAACAATTTTTTCTTTATTCCTTTCTTCCCTGTTATTCTCATGATACTATATGTGTGAAAGTGATAGTATGAATCTGTGGAAATGGAAAGAATATGAGATCTGTATAAATAAAATAATTTTTATTTAAATAAATGAACCAGAAATATAGTGCTTTCAAAAAATGTACAAAAAATTAAATTCAATCTTAAACACCACAAAACAAATACACCACAAATATGAAGAGACAGTAAGTCAAGCAACCATCTTCATAGGAATTCCCATTATTTGATCTGAAAATTTTTCAAAATGCTAAGTAAAGTTTTGGGAGTTTTTTCCTTCAGTAAAAGACTAAAATGAGTGTATATTTTATGTGGCAGAAGAAAGTATCCACTGTACAGCAGCAAAGAACTCAAGACATCATCGTGTTTGATAAGGACCCTACAGAGTGATAAAACTTTATTCTATAGACCGGTCTTGTAGCTCACAGAACCTAACTTATCACAGGACCAAATTTCAGAAAGATGACACAGAACAGTTCCAGAAACTTTAGTAAGGACACAATATCTGAAACTTATTTTTTTCTACTAAATATTTTTATTAAATATTTTCTTTACTTACATTTCAAAAGCTATCCTGAAAGTTCCCTATACTCTCCCCACCACCTTTCTCCCCAACCCACCCACTTCAGCTTCCTGGCCCTAGCATTCTCCTGTACTGGGGCATATAATCTTCACAAAACCAAGGGCCTCTCCTTCCATTGATGACCTACTAGGCAATCCTCTGCTACATTTGCAACAAGAGACACAATTTCTGGTGGGGGGAGGGAGGTATTGATTAGTTCATATTGCTGTTCCTCCTATAGGGTTGCAGACCCCTTTAGCTCCTTGGGTACTTTCTCTAGCTCCTTCATTGGGGTCCCTGTGTTCCATCCAATAGATGACTGTAAACATCCACTTCTGTATTTGCCAGGCACTAGCATAGCCTCACAAGAGACAGCTATATCAGGATCCTGTCAGGAAAATCTTGCTGGCATATGCAATAGTGTCTGGGTTTGGTGGTTGTTTATGGGATGGATCCCTGGGTGGGGCAGTCTCTGGATGGTCCTTCCTTCCATCTCATCTCCAAACTTTTTCTCTGTAACTTCTACCATGGGTATTTTGCTCTCCATTCTAAGAAGGAACGATGTATCCACACTTTGGTCTTCATTCTTGAGTCTCATGAGTTTTGCAAATTGTATCTTGGGTATTCTAAGTTTCTGGTCTCATATCCACTTATCAGTGAGTGCATATCATGTGTGTTCTTTTGTGATTGGGTTACCTCACACAGGATGACATCATCCAGATCCATCCATTTGCCTAAGAATTTCATAAATTCATTGTTTTTAATAGCTGAGTAGTAATTCATTATGTAAATGTACTACATTTTCTGTATCCATTCCTCTGTTGAGGGACATCTGTGTTCTTTCCAGCTTCTGGCTATTAAATATAAGGCTGCTATGAACATAGTGGAGCATGTGTCCTTATTACAAGTTAGAACATCTTCTGGGTATATACCCAGGAGAGGTATTGCTGGATCTTCAGGTAGTACTATGTCCAATTTTCTGAGGAACCGCCAGACTGAAAATTCCCTATCCCTCCCCCTTCTCCTGCTCCCCAACCAATCCACTCCAAATTTTGTAACTTTATTAATTCCTCCTATTATAACTCATGTAAAGCTCTATCCATCATCAAGAGAATAGTTACCAGCATCAGCCTACTTACTGTGTGCCAGTTATTTCAGTCAGGAGATGGCATTCATCTGCTTTGAGTCCTTAGGGTGCAATTATATTACAATATTTTTTCTAGCCTTCAGTCTTTCTGTACTAAAGAAAGTAAAGCTATTTCATTTACAGTTTATCCTATATTTCCATAGAGCCAACAAACTAGAGCGTGATTTCCCTGCCTTAACAAAGAAAAATTTCATTTTCTTTATTAACAAGTCTCTTTCTTTAGGATTTCCTCCTTTACCTCAAAATCTTTGCTATTGTCATGATCACTTGTCCACTTCTCTTTTCTTGAAATGTGGATTTCTTTCTGTAATTGTAGCCAAACTATTCTCCTAAAGCAAACATCTATCTCCAAGTTAAAAGTAAAATGGAATCTTATTTTGTTATTGGTCGCCTGTTTTCTAATTCCATTCATAGCAGCACCATCTTCCAAGTTGTGTTGGACTCTTCTTTCCTCCACTTGGCTAGATCCCACGACTAAACCCATGACTGGGATCAGTGCATTATACCTTATCTTATTAATAGCTAGGTTAGTTTCTGTCCTGAGCATAGTAGAGAAACCTAATGGGGTAAGACTTATGATGAGGTATCCAAGAAAGAAGATTAAATATTGTGCAGAAAAATTGAAACATATATCTACTATCAGAAAGAGCCACAGACTAAAAACTTTGTCCCTTTTTCAATGTGTGTTTGCCTTACCAGAGAGGATATCAAAATGAACACTAGACCACATATATTACATTTTGCTTTGCAAAATTAAATAAGGAATGGATTTGACAGTAATAAGTTTATACCCTTGATTCTAATTTTTTTCTTGAAACAAATGCAGTTTGAGAGTATGTTTCTGCCCTCTGGTGTATAATCCCGCCCTTAGATCTCTCTCCTGGAGGATTACCTACTATGTTGTCTAGATAATACCCCAAAATAAATTACACAGAATTATATTTGGACACTTGGGTTTAGCTAGAGGTATTTGCATAGGTGATGTAAAAACTTTGTCGCATAATGTTAGAAGAACTATTGTCTAAAGACATTGTTGAATTTTAAAATGTAAATTAATTGCAATATACATATGCAATTTTAAAAAACAGAATGAATTTTTATATCCTTAATATTTTATATTATTTATGTCATATGTACTAGTGTTTTCTTTTCATGCACGTGTATGTTTTATGTCATTGGAGGCCATAAAAGGGCATTGGATCCCCTGTAAATAGATTGTAAGCTGCCATGTGGGTGCTCGAAATGAAATCCACATTCTCTGGAAGAGCAGAACATGTTGTTAAGTGCTGAATCATCCCTCAACACACCCTCCCTAAATAAAATTTTTAGATAAAGCAAAATGTGATAAAGCCATGTCAACCTTATAATGTTTCTGCATCTGAAATCCTAAGTGTTTGAATAATTGAACAGCAGAGACCTTAGACCTCATTCTTAACTTATTTTTTTCTTTTATAGTTGTTTCTGAGCTATAATCCCTGGCATCTCACTCATGTAGAGTTTGGGAAGGAAGGAAGGAAGGAAGGAAGGAAGGAAGGAAGGAAGGAAGGAAGGAAGGAAGGAAGGAAGAGAGGGAGGGAGAGAGGAAGGGAGGGAGGGAGGGAGGAAGGAAAGAAAGGAAGGAAGGAAGGAAGAAAGAAAGAAAGAAAGAAAGAAAGAAAGAAAGAAAGAAAGAAAGAAAGAGAGAGAGAAAGAGAGAGAGAGAAAGAGGGATGGAGGGAGGGAGGGAGGAAGGAAAGAAGGAAGGAAGGAAGGAAGGAAGGAAGGAAGGAAGGAAGGAAGGAAGGAAGGAAGGAAGGAAGAAAGGAAGGAAGGAAGACTAAGTAATATAAAATAGCAAACACGTAAAATAGGTCATCTTCTAAAATGATGTGCTCCAAGTCATTGATTATCTACCATCACATTTAATTTATGCCTCAGAGGTGTGTAGAATAATAAAAAGACATCACTTTAAATTAAAAGAAATGAAATTTTATGGGATAAACATAAAGTATGCCTCTTAAGAACATCACTATAATTTTTTTTAAAAAATTAGATACATATATTGTGATTGTAGAATCTAAATAGTGTGAAGCTTTTGGCAGAAGAAACAACAAAAAAAAGTTGTACTCAAGGGCAGATATTCAGTTTAAGATCATATAGTTGAACAAAATCAATGATCTTTGTAATGATTTGTTATCACGTACAAAAAATATAGAATCTGCTGATCAATATTTTGATCCCTTATTGTCTTAGACATAAATACACCAAATGGTCTAGGATGGTTCTTTGAAATAAATATTTTTATTTCAAAATAAAAGCTTGCTCATGGGAAAAATAAAGAGAAGCCTAAGTGGTTACTCTAAGAGTTTAATACACCCTTCTATTAATTTATGTAATCTAGAATGACAGGTTGCTGAGTTTTCTAGCTGTATGAATTATTATCTAGTGTTCTCATTTCTGACCTCTACTTCAAATGAGAGTCATGCAAGACAAACCTCATGAAGGGTCTTCTGCAACTTGCCAAAGGCATACCTTGCAAGGGAACAATATTCTTGCTGGCATTAAAAGCTGCCTTAATCTGTGTCCAAAGGTTCACTTAGGTTCAATCACAATAAAAATTTCTCATTTCTGTCTGTCCTCTCTACTCCATACTTTACAAAACCAGCAAAATGCCCTCTTCTGAGAAAAGGAAATGAGGAGAAAGAGGAGGAAGGAGAAAGGAAGAAAAAAAGACAAAGATTGTAGTCTGCTTCTCAGAAGCATGGTCCTATACACCATGTCTGCTCATCTATACCAGGCATCCTACATCAACATCCCTTATTCAGTCACAATGAAAACTTCCTTTCAGGATGTAGACATATTCTCATATTTCTTATTTACTTCTCACTCCCCAGTATTCCTCTCCTAAGTGTCCTCTCTCTCCTATTTATTAAGAACTTGCTTCCATGAGTTTTTATCATAACAAGTAAAATTTATTGCCCCTTTCGATATTTCCCTATACAACCAGAATACCAATTATTTCAGACTAGAAACTATTCAACTGAGAAGATGTCTTCAATTTTTCTATTCTTGTGATAATGCCGTGCCCACTATTGGAGGGAGGTTTGATTTTGGTTACAATTCTAGGGAAGTTGGGGATGAAACTCAAGGCAAGAACTTGAGTTCCGGAGGGAGGTACTCAGTGACCATGGTGGATTGCCACTTCTGCTTCTTGCTTGTTCTCTACAGATCATAGAGGCTGCCTTACCTAACCACAACCATTTCCCAAGGGATGAAACTACCCACAATGCTAGGCCCACTCACATCAATTATCAATCAAGAAAATGTGCCGCAAGGCTATCTACATGCAGATCTGGTGGGGGCATTTTCTCAATGGAGGTTGACACCTCCAATATGATTCTATTTGGTGTCAAGTTGTCATAAATCTAGCCAGCACTGATGGTAATTAAAATTCAGCATGTTCTGACCCCCTGCTAATATTAAGTGGTTTGATTTTATTTTTTGCCTCTAATTTTATTCTTACATCACAACTTACACATACACACACGTACATACACACACACAAATCATTCCCTATGAGTATTGCAAGGCAAGAAGATTGTGTTTTCTTTTGTGTACATTTTATAATTAGCTGCATGTCCTACTTCCTTAGAAAATTTTAAGTCTATTTTAAATTATGCTTTTAAAAGGTTTATTTTATTTTATTATGTGTCTATACATATATAAATGTGTGCTTGTACACTTGAGTCCAGGGGCCCATAGAAGCCCAAAGAGAGTTTCAGATTCCCTGTAGCTAGAAATTCAGGCTCCTATGAGCCTCCCAGTGTGGATGATGGGAACTGAACTCAAGTTCTCTTCAAAAGCAGCATATACTGTTAAAGGCAGCATACATGTGTTCTCTACAGTGCCATTTCATAATTCTTTATGCATCTATATCAATATTTTAAAATACTATCCAAAAATCTACTTCATCATATTTGCTTTCTAATTATTTTTATAAAATCCTAGGCCTCAAAAATAAAATTAAAAATTTGATATTTAGTAATAATTTTAAAAATTTTAGAAACTGGGATAAGTAAATTTCACAATATAATTGCTTTTATTTACCTAATAAGTTTTGACCATAGTTTTACATATAATACATAAGTGGATGCAAAAAGTGGGACAAATTATGACAAAGAGACACAAATTTTGCCTACCTGTGAACAATGCAAATGAGCTTCCTCTCTCAATATAATATTATTCTCCATATTAAAGAATTAAATCTTTCTTGGGTACTTTTGAAGTAAAAGAAAATGAACCAATTCTGCTTTATCCAACAGAGAAAGAACTCAATATGTATTGTAACCTGACTTGTATCCTACTTGTAAAGCACTGGAAATTATTATTTTAAATTATGATGTTAGATTAGATTTTCTGCAGCTTAATATATTGTAATGTAATATAATTGCTAAATGCAAATGAGCTACTGTATGGCTTTTTCATAGAGTTGTTCATGAAAGCCAAGCATTTTACATATTACAGTGAAGTGCGTGTTATTATGAAACAAATTATAATGAAGCATAATTTAGTATGAGGACAAGATACTGTTAATGAGTGACAGTATAGTAGTGTAGGTATACAGGAAATCTGCTATCCAATAAAAGACTCAACTCTCAAGTACACTAAATGTGCCAGCAATGATAGCATTGTACTCTTAAGGATTTCCTGCTCCCATTACTTCACTGAAAGTTATTTTAGTTTCCAAACACCATGCAGTGTTCTTTGCCAAAAGAGTGAGGGCTCGTCAGATAACACCTCAGGGATATGTGGAGAATGAATTTTGCCTCTCAAATTTTAGGATACAAAGCTTCTATTTCAACCATCCAGTACACAATTCATGAGAAACCTTACTTTTTCAACTGTATTTAAAGTGTGTGGAGTCAGGAGTTGCTCCTCCTTGCTTCTCCAGGATCTTAGAAGATGGTAAACATGGAGTCAACCTAAATTTCTGTTTTAAAAGCATGCAAGGTAGAGGATTAATTTAATTTTCAAATGGATTGTTTTCCCTCCCTCCACGGTGAAAAATCCAAGATGACATATAAATACAAAGATCTCCAAATTGTTTAAATGTGATTTAATGTGTAACAATTAGGGGGAAATGGAAGAAAAGCACACACACAAACACACGGACATCCCTGACATTCCCACCACAAAAACCACCATCTCGCATACTGGAATCTAGGAAAATGCTATTATTTATGATTATAAGGTTCTGATAACTCAAGTCGTTCTTTGGAATGGTGAAGAGAAAGATATGATTTTTATACAATCACCTTGCAGTGTGTAGTAGTAAAGAGTATTCTTGATCTATAGGCAGATTTGTGTGGGAGGATTCAGGAGAAGAAGATAAAATGACAGAAATCAGTATTGAGGATTCACATATGGCCTACCACCTCAAAGCAAAACTCCTCAAAGATGTACTTCTTGTAGTTTTTAATCTTAGTATTCATTAATAAAGCACTACTTTTAAAAAATAAGTGGAAAAAGCAGAGGCAGCAATGGGTTTGTTGTAGTGCAGAAGAAGTCAGCTCAAAAGCAATTCATTATTAATGCCCGAATATTCTTGCTAAACAGTTCTGATTATTTCACAAGAAAGAGGTCAAGGTGGTAGAGAAAGGGGTTTAATCAAATAAACTCTCAATCTCTCTCCAAATAGCATTTTCATCCGGCTGCATGTAAATTCATCAGATGACTGGCCTTCTACCGCACAGGCAAGGTTAATATACAATGACTGTTAAAACTTCTATGACGTGCCTCTTGAGTAAAGACTTAAAGGGGTGAACCATACAAGGAAACCCCAAATTAGATATTTTGTTTTGCTCATAAAATACATGGATTTTCTACTGTTATAAACAATAGAAACAAATGCAAACAAGCCAAATTTGTTCCATCTTAGAGTTTGTGACTGATTCTTTTAAAGTGGTCTTTGTGACTATAGGTTTCCTGTATTAGAAATTTTAAAACTACTCACCATTAAGCTCAAGAATCAGAAACATGTCTACTTCTACTGTAATTAGTTTAAAACTTTTATTGTTTGAAAATACAGATGAAAAGAAAACACTAATGCTAATTTTAAAATATTGTGTTGCTTTACTATTATATATATGTGTGTGTGTGTGTGTGTGTGTGCGTGTGTGTGTGCGCACATGTGTGTGCGTGTGCGTGTGTGTGTGTGTGTGTGTGTGTGTGTATGCAAGATTAAAAAATTCATCATAGTTCTATTCACAGGTAATATTACTGGTAAACAGCATTAAATTGTAATAATTTATTATTCAGAGGGTAACTATAATATTAATTTCCTTTCAAAAACCAATATATGTGTTAGTGAGAGCAGATTTGTATGTAGTTTCATAAATATAGAAAACACACAGCCTTAGCAATACTTTGCTAACATATTCTTGCCTGCTTTATTATTTACAAAAAGTTTTGTAGTTATATAAGTTGTGAAATTAAAATTATATTATGAAATGTAATAATTTTGTTTGGAACATGAAAAAGGATGTATTTCCTTTTTTTTTTTCAAAATGTAGCTATCTATCATACAAAATTGTTTCCAGGAATTAAAAAATCCAAAGCATTTATTGTTTTTAACAAAATCTACACAATTTATTTCCAGCAGTAAATAGTGTAAATGGAATTTCAGATGACGCCAGAGTCACAACTGTGAACGCAGGAATTAATAGCTTCACCTTTTGAAAGATCATCTTCTGTAATTTTTAATTTATAATTTCAAAATCTATATAAGAACATTTAGTATCATAGAAATGTTTAATTCAGTGTATCCCAAATTCATTAATCCATGAACTACATTTCTCTCATGTTAACATTTATAAATATCTTTCACAGGACGTATATTTTTATATTAAATGAATCATGCAGCAGTTAATAAAGCTTCAGAGAAACTAACGTGCTTCTTTTTTTTTTTTTCTAATCTGTGGCATTCTTTGCCCTCTTAGCTCTCAGCACGTTTCTTGAATCTTAGATACCATTTTACATGAAGACAATTTCTAAAAAGCAAAATATAACTGTCTAATTAAGGGCTATGTGATTGGCTAGTTCGTGGTCTCTGCGACAGTTGTGACAAATACACATATTGGCACAGCCCTAACCTCACTTCACAGTTTGCAACACAAAGATGGTATTTTCAGAGATGTGGATAGCGCCCTGATGCAAAGCTTCACCTTGGCTGCTGCTATTCCATTTAATTTTTTATTAACTGCCTGAGCATATGCCATTCTAGAAGAGGGTAATAGTTACAAAATGTCAGCAGAAACATTTAAACTGCTAAAATGTAAATGATTTTATAAATTTGTAATGAAAGGTAATTGTCATGTGGGAAAAGTAACAGAGAAACAGCTATGTGTAAATGTAAAAGTGGTTAAAAATACATCTTATTGGTTGGACGTAGGAAAAGCTAAGTGTATTTTAATGAGTACTGTAAGTAGTATTTAAATAAAATTAGATTCATAAGCAGAAATGTGAATTCTATAATATTTTATTTTCTAACATTAGAAAAGTTCATAATAATGACAAGAACTCATAGGACTTTAGTGTGCTGAATTCTATAAACAGTAGGACATGGAAATGTTTCATCTCATTAAAAGAACAAATAAATCAAAGAACCATAATATAAATACAAAGTCGAGTGTCAGGATGGTAGCTTTAAAAGCACAATATTCAAATATGATTAGTTTATTGCTTGAATTTTCACTATGATTTAAAAAAATTAGTGATTACTCCCTTCAGCAACACAGTGCTGGGTCAGCGCTCTTAGATATGTCAGGAGCAAGAGCGGCCAAGGCATGCAGCGTTTCCCCAGCCACCACGCAGCAAGCACCTTCCAGTTAGGTTTGCGGGCAACCATCTTTAAATGCTTGAGCCGCTCTGCTTGGCCGTGACAAGATTTGCAATTCTCTACGTTTATTTACACACCATCACCCCAACTAGACATCACATAGAAGTGGCATGGTCACAGCTGACCCCAGGGTAGTCCCTGTCTCTGCCGATCCAATTTCATCCTGCTCTGCAATTGAACAGCATCCACTGAGGAGAATGCATGCACAGGACTCCGTGCCACAATAAAATTAGCAGTAGCTTGTCACAGGGCATTTTCCTGCTTTACAGTGACAGACCCCGGACAAATAGGTCTGCTTTCCAGAAATCCACAGAGGCCTGGCTCTCTTGAAATGTATATGAGCCCAGCATGCTTATGCTACAGTAGTCTATATGGTAAACCGGTTATTTGAGAGTTAGAGAACAGTGTTAAAGCTGCAGCCTGGCTAGTGTTTTCTGGTTCCTCTTCACAGTTTTCAGGGACTTTAATTACATTTGAATAGACTACTTATTTTGGGTTTGTTGAAAGAGAGCGTCTGTTAAGGAGTGGTAACTGAGATAAATTTATTCTTACTTCAGGGGAAAGACTTGCTGCTCTGATTTACAGTATTTTGAAAGCAAAACTTTAAAGACTATTTTCTTTCCCAGTTTGGTGTGAGTAAATAAGTCAGAAGTCACAAGTAAGCATCTTGGAGTGGTTTTGTATGAACAAAAATTAGTTCTATGATAAGTATAAGCTGTTTAAGAGCATTACATTTAAAATGTATTTATAAAAGAGTTTCGATCTTTTGTTCACGAGGTGTTTTAAAAATAATGTAAGAGGTAGGTAAATATTACTGATTGTAAGTAGAAAATATTTTAAATAGACTGCATTTTGCAACCTGGCTTAAAGTCGTTTTATTCAATATTCTGTACAGCTCTGAACATCAAACACTCTCAGAAGCTCTGGGATCATTTTATATTCTCTGGAAGACAGAAAGAAATCCAAAACCTAGTTAAATAAATTGTTCATTTATTCCTTCCCTTTTATGCACCAAGATCTACATGTGGTCATTAATTATAAAGAGACTATTATAGCACCATATTTTCATTCAATATGATGTCCTGGTATATATCAAAGAAGTCCCATAATTAAAACAGAAGGGCCACAATGACAATTAAAATTACAATCTATATGAGGAAAGAAAGTACAGTTCTGCAATTTTTCACCCTGTCACTGTCAGCTGTGTAGAATATTCTGGTCACGTCTCTTGCAAAGCAGCCTAAATTCTTCTTCACCAATGCAACCGCAAAAGCATTATCAGCACCGAGGCAAAAGCCTATGCAAGTATAATTTAATACGAAGCCACAGTTTGCAGGTAATAGCGTATAAAGTGATATTTAAGTGGTGTTTTAAGCACACTTCTGATGGCTACAGCCGCTTTTCCCTGGTAAATGCGTTTTCCTTTGAGTAGTGATTATGAGTCCTGGGTGAAGAGGTCCTGTGTGCAGGTCTGTCTGTAAGCCTTACTTCCAGCTGCCAATCTTTACTTCACAGTGGAGAAAAAGCCACATAGCACCTTGTTCTTACTCTTGTATGCTGTCATCCCCTGAGCCTGATAACACAAAATCATTTCCACGTAACACTTTCCTGCTTCTGCCTCTTAAACCCGAGACCTGCACATTGTGCATGCGCCTGCACCCTTGGCAGCTGGCTCCCTGGAAAGCCCCTTCCTTTGAAGCATCAGAGTCCTCTAGCATACTATTTTTTAACACTTATCTTGGTAAATATCTGCATTAATGGAGTACAAAGCTTTTTGGTAGCAATATGTATTTGCTACAATTTATTGTCTATAAAAGTCATGAGCAGTGAATTATTACTCTCAAAATTGTGTTTTTCTTTATAATAACTTCAAACCGAGTGCTCATATACGAAGCATGCAATGGAGATTGAGAAGGTTTTGTATAATAAAACTGTGACATGGTCATTTTTCCCAGTTTTGCATTACGGAGACACACTCATGCATGGTGCTTTTTAAATTCTTATTATGTGTGAGGTCAGGGGGTCGAATGTCAGAAAGTACTGTTAATTTCACGGGGTTAGGGGAAAGTAAATTCAGAGGGAATACAGATCACTTAGCACAGAAAACCAGTTCCTCTGAAGTTTGGTTTTACATTTGTTAACCATATCCTTCAGCTGACGAACCATTGAGACCACGGTGACATTCTGGTCCCCGATATAATGGCATGACATGCTGCAGTGAGAGAGCGTGATTCCAGAGCCCTGCTCCCGGTGCCAGACTCAGCTTCCTCCGAATCAATGAAGCACTGAAACAAACGCCACACCACTGGAACTGAACAAAGCTTGCTTGTTGCCATTTGGGCTGTGATGTTTAAATTTAGAGAAAGCAGTCAGGGTGTCTTAAAGTTCAATCTGACAAGAAATGTAAAATATATTTCTGTCTTCATTCTCTGGGAAGGTAGTATCTTACCACCACACAGCATCATGAGCCAGAGCCCTCTTCAAGCGCTTTCTAATAGAACCTGAAAGATCAAATTCTCCTACTGCTGTGTTCGCCCCTATGCAGAAAAATACCTTAGCATGGGACCCTGGTTCTATGGGGAAAACAAAATCCTGGAAACTTCTGCTTTCTTTGGTGCTAGAAGGTACAGGTCCTGGACTTTAGGATTTAAAGTACGCCAGAATCTACCAACCATGGCAAGATAAAACGTAATAAAAATGTGTCCTCCTCTATGCTGATAATGACTGAATAATGACCAAAGTATGTTTCTCCGTGAGAATTTTATAGCATGCTGAATGCTGATCAAATGGGCAATTTTATTTAAATATATTTCATCAGGCCAGTAGGGACAGATGCCTATGGGTTTGGTTGGTTGGTTTTGTTTTTATTAGTTTAAAACACACAAACACAGACACACACACAGACTCACAGAGACACACACACACACACACACACACACACACACACACACACAGGCACAAGAATTTTCACATTCAAAACTCCAACTGGGCTCAGCTGCCCCCTTATAATTAAATTTTAATGACTTAGGCTGAGCAGTTGGGTTTTGGCAGCAGGCTTAATAGTGTTAGCATTTGAAAGGGTTACAACTGCACTCACTTTGAGGGGGGAACATGTAGGGGAAGTTCCCCCAAATAGGGTTTATTTACTGGGGTGCTGTTGTGGGATTAAGTGGGGCAGGCAGTCGCTGGTCTGTCAGAGATATAAACTAAACTAAACTAAAATCTATGCTGTCTACTCTCAGGTTCACAGTACTTGAGTGGTCAGTGCTGTTGGGCCTGAGCTTGTGTCCCCAGAAATAGTAGCTTTAAGTGATTTTGTCTAGAAAAGGATCTCTGGTAAATAAACAAGCCATATTGTATGACTGGCTATAAAATTACACTTCCTCATAAAATAGCAACACTCTAAGGTACACATTTCAGGGCATTCATGGTTTTGAAAGAAACATTATAAACTTTAGAGTGGCACATTGTGTCCTTTTATAATAATAATAATAAAAATCCCTTCCTTTTTAAACCCCCATCCAGCAAGGAGCCTGTTGCCTGAAGTTTTAATCCTTCATTACCAGTTAAAACAAAATTACCAATTAGGTACGTGAACATGTCTCTATTAATCTCATTAAGGTGATGGCACCAAATAAATTGGAACTATTTTTGTGCTTTTACCGTGTTCCTATGGCTTTATCAGGCCCTGTGGTCATATACAAAGACCTCACAGCTCAGTCATTTAGAGTCATCCGGTTGTGGACTGAATGTGGCATTACCATCTATGGCTGGAAATTGCTTTCAGCTTTTAAACTGCACTGACTAGTCTGTAGTTAATCTTAGATCATTCACTTGCAAAATTAAATGAGCCATGACGATGGTCTTTTATATATATATATATATATATATATATATATATATATATGTTTATCACAAAACACTTATTTGCCCTGCCCAAAAGAGAGATCAGATTCATTTAAAATCCCATAAACCACAGTTGTGAATTTTTAATTTTACTTAGTATTTCAGATAAATAGCAAGTAAGCCATCGTGTGCAGCACTTCTTTGCTATAAATTTACATATGGAACACAGTTTGATACTTAACCAACCTTCAATCTACCTTCTACTTCCATGTGGTCATGTGATACTGTTATTAATGCAAATGCAGAAATGACTGTTTTGGATCTCTGATATAATTAGCCATAAACCATACTTTTAAAAAAAAAGATGCACACTCAAGTAACTGCAGTTCACAGTTCAAGTATAAAGTTCACAGTCATCACAGAAGAATAACCTTTAAAAATTACATTTAATTTTTTCCCATTTATTTCTACAATTTCTAACTGAGTAATTATTGAGGACTATTTTGCCATTCCTGTGGTCTCCAACCAGGATTTGATCTCTAAGTGATTAATTTTGAAGTAGTAAGTCATTTTAGTTCTTCTAAGACTGTTCTCCTGTTTCCATTAAAAGCAAATAAACAAACAAACAAACAAATAAAGATAAGAATCACATTGGGGTAAGGGAATAGTACTAAATAAAACAAGAAAAATACAGTATTTCCTATCTTAAAAATATCTATCATCGAATTATAACCATTTAGATTATGTGCCATCTTTTAAGCAAAACCCGAGAGTGTTCTGGATTTCTGCTCCCCATCCCCCATTGCCTTGCAATGGGGACCAAGTGTCTATTTTGATTTTGGCAGCCACTAATTTTAGGCTTCAAAAACTTGAGCTGCCACAAATGAGGTGAGGTCACCTCATAATGCCAGACGGAGGCAAAAACTTTGGATATTTGAGAGGCTGACCCAGTGAGTCCCATGGTGGGTGACAGGATGTTAAGGTCAGATATTGGAAAATAAGGTTCATGCTATCCTGTCAGTGGGACCAGAGCAGGCTGCCTGTTTGACAGAGAAGGCGGTGTGTGGTCTAGACCTCACGAAAAAAGGAAGTCAGCCACCCAGAGCAAAAATTACCCTGTCGGCCATCCAAAAACGATTCTGACATCAGCTTAGGGAGACAGCAAGGAAATAGTAAAAAATAAAAATAAGCCACCAGTTAAGGTTTTATTTATCTGGAGTCAGTCAAGGGAGGCACAGGTATCTATCTCAGTATAACAAAATTCCTTTAATAAACATATAATTGTGGAAACCACGTTGGCAACATCTATTCATTTTTTTTCTATGTGTGGTAAATATATGTGACTTGACTCCATTCTGCAATTTTAAATGTTACCCATTCATCCTTGCTTAAGGAGTATTAATGTATGTATGCGTGGCATACATACATACAATATAAAATATATCTTGATTTGAATATTGGCCTTTAAAGCAAACATATCAAAATTAACAAAAAGTTCTATACTTTCCCCAAATATAGACACGTCTTTCCATTTCGGGTGTAAACATTTAGAAAAAAAAAAAAAAAGAATCTGTGGCTCAAGGGTTTCCATTGAGCTTCATTTTTGTGTCTTGAAAACTTTTTTGAGAGCACTTGGCCTGATTTTTGATCCTGCCTATATAATGGGTCTTCTTAAAAGACATGATGGTACCCTTCAAGCCAGATTATGGGTTTATACTTTTCAATATGTCTTAGTAATTGAAAAGAACCTAAGCTCAGGATGTGTCCCTTTTTAAGAATATGTATAAAACACAATATATATATATATATATATATATATACACACATATATATACATATATACATATATTTTCAAATATTTACAAAATATAAGACTACCATATAAAAATAGCAGAATACTGGATGGCTATCCAATCCTAGAACACAAAATGTATATTGTTGTTTATTCTGTAAAATATTCCTTTTTTAATAGCCTGAACCAAATAATTTCTCATTTTTACAGGCTTCACTTCACTTTTCTCACAGTGAATAAATTGCAACTTATTTCCATGAAATTCGCAGATGACACAGATCTTTATTTTGCATAAAGGCATAAAGAAGTGTCTAATATCTTCAATATTCATCTGCTAAGTGGACATTTGCATTGGGTTAGAACAGAAAAAGAGCCCCAACTCTCCTGCAGTGACAGCTGTACAAAGGGATGACATCTGACAGCTGTGACAGTGCTGAAGGGAAACTCAGATGACTCTCAGCATCCATGATCCAATTACAGCACACATCCCTCTGACAGACCCAGCAGCTTGACTCCAGCGTTTGGAAGGACAGTATTGATCTCTTGTCAGAAACCAGTTGCCTGCCTGCAATTGTGCGCTGCTGAACTTTGAAAAGCTATAGTACCCTCTTAAATGATAGGGGCAGTCAGGTTATAGTATTCAGGTACAAAGAGAGGTGCAAAGGGTATCTGCTAAATGCTCTAAACTTGAACAAATCATAACAATATGACAGTCCAATCATACTCAAGGAGCCCAGCTGATGTGGCTGGCTACTGTCTGTGCTAATGGAGAGACAGCTCTTTGTGTATAGTGGGATGATCTTACTTGATGAAAAGGCCACTGCAATTAGTGCATGCTGGTTGGCTGTGCTGGGTGACAGCAGCATGGATGGGGTAATGGCAGCTGCCAATAACCCTAACTTCAAGAAAGCAGACAATTAGGCCTTTGATGATAACACTGTTAGTCCCTAGACTTCAGACCTCTGCTTGGCTTTGGCTGTAAGCCTCACAAGGGCAATGTGATACAACTTCCCCAAACAGAGCTACTTGGCTAAGAGGTCAAGTACCTTTTTCCTCTTTCCTTCTGGTCCTTTCTTCTTTAGAGGCAGGCAATGGTAGGAGTGTGTGTGTGTGTGTGTGTGTGTGTGTGTGTGTATGAGGGAGGGAAGGAGGGAGGGAGAGAGAGATATTTTCTTTTAAGTACAGTTCAAACAAAACTGATATCTGAATATAGGTTGTTTAAGAAACAAAATTAAAATTATTAGAATTCTAAGAATGTTATTGATAATTTATATTAATTCAAGACTGGGTAGATTTGGACAAAATATTCTGAAGATTCACAGTACACTAAGGTGACAATGAAAATCATTTCAGTACTTTTTATAGTGTTATCCTAGAACAGGTCAAACAATTAGTGAGCAGTTAAAAAGTTTAAATACAGGGCCATCAACACACACACACACACACACACACACTATTTCAGTGCAGAAGAACTTGTATTAAAAATGTGTATTGGCCATAGACACACATAAACACCATGATAACAAATCTGACAAAATTTGAAAGCTGATATGGTATAAAGGCAGATATCTTTGACATAAGTTCTAAAAAACAGGTGAGGATAATTTAAACGTGGGGCATGGGAAACAGAGTGTGAGCAATGAGTAGGAAGCTAGGATTTAAAGTATGAACATATACTTTGGTAGAACTTCAAAATAGATAGGAACAGACAAAAACATACCTACAGCAAAAGAAGAACCAAAGAGCCTCAGAAATATCAGTCTTTCCTAGTGAGCCATACTTAGGCTAGCATACATGTAATAGAGGCTAATTAAACATCACCTGCCATCCGGCAAATATAAATTATCTGACAAAAACAAATTAACCAACAGTAGGATTTTTTCTATGCATTTTTTCTAGTTGACAGTAGAAATTATTGTAGTCTTTCACAGGGTTAATTCAGAAACATTTATTGAATATCCATATATCTTTAATCAAGAACATCTTCATTGCATAAAGATTTATTTTCAAGAACACCCATGGTAGTATCATGCATATTTCTTCATGAGAAGAAATCAGACAAATTACTGGTTAAATATATAATGGCACATATATAAACTAGAGGCATATAGATAGCTATATGTTTGCACACATATGACTATCTAGAAGACACTGTTTTAGTTTGGTGTCTATTGCTGTGATAAATGCCATAACCAATAGTAACTTGAGGAGGGGCGTATTTGATTGGCTTATTAGTTATGGTCCAATCAACAGGGGAAGCCAAGGCAGGAACTCAAGGCAGGAATCTTGTAGCAGGAACCAAAGCAGAAACCATGGAGGAATGTTGCTCACTGGCTTGCTCCCTATAGCTTCATCAGCCTTTCTTATACCAAAAAGGAACACTGGCCTGGAGTGGAACCACCACAGTGAGATAGATCCTCTCATGTCTACCAATAATCACTAAAACATTCCAGACTAGCATATAGGATATCTATTGGAAGCATTTTCCAAATTGATGTTCCTTTGCCTAGATAACTCTAGCTTATGTCAAACTAACAAAAATCAACCAGAACAATGTATCTACATATACTTTATAAGTATTAAAATTGCCCCTTATATATAAAAAATTGAATTAATAATATTATCTATAAAATAATTACTTGGAAGTATAAGGAAGACATTTTATAGTATATTATATTACATGTTTATTTAAAGATGTATTAATCTTTTAGTTTTATTACATTTGTTTGTCTACACTCTCTCTCTCTTACTATCTATCTATCTATCTATCTATCTATCTATCTATCTATCTATCTATCTATGTGTGTGCATGTATGCATGTGTGCATGTAAGTATTAAGGCACACACTTGTGGAAGTCAGAATGACTTTTGTGAGTTGATTTATTCATTTTACCATGATTGTCCTGAGAAGTGACTGCCCATCAAAAGTGCCTTTATCTACTGAGCCATTTCAGGCTCCTAGTCTAATTATAAAATAGTAAACACAAAGGTTATTTATTAACATCTTCTGGATAATAAATATAATATTCATGATAGTTGTTTATGTAAAGTAGACATACAGACTACATAAAAATAAACCTTTAAGTTTGAATAATTTTGTAACTATTAAGAATAGAATAATAATAGAAGTTTTAATCCTTTAATGATCAATCATTAGACATCTACTATAAGATAGACATTGTGCTAGACCAAAATCACAAAGAGTAACTAGGGACTTGGCCACCAAATCTTTGGTTCTAGTTGGGGAGACCTAACAGTAAAAGAAGACTCCAATAGAATCCCATGCTCATGAAAGGGTTCAGATGTTTCAGTGCAGTCAGTGGAGGCTTGGGTGCAGTCATTCAAGATAAGCCCTAGAGGAGGTGACACTAGATTGAAGTTTTGGTGAAACTTGGTCAATTAAGGGAAGACAATTTGGAGGCTTAGGTTGTTAAGCATAGAGAAAGGCATGATGAGGAAAAAGGGTACACAGAGTCAGGTTAGTATGGTCAACCCCTAGAAAGAAATCTGATTGTTAATTAAAGATAGTTTTGCTCAGGGAACAGGCATTTGAAGAGTAAAGACTGAACTAGTGGTGGAAGAGAACCAACCACAAGTGTTCTGAATTTTCACATTCCTAAAACAATATGAAGACAGTTGTCCAATGTGCTTTTGTCTCCATGACCAAAGAAGCAGATTCTTGGGGCCTAATCCTAACCAGCAAAACTAAAATGTCAATTTATATGTGAAACAAGTACTTGTTATGATGGCTATTACCCAATAAGTGTAGAAAACTGTTGAAATCAGAAAATACAACTAATGTTCGATCTGTACCCTACACTTGATCTACCTAAAAGAAGCAAGCACATCATGTAAAATGCTCCTCCATGGGTCCATGTTAGTAGTGATAGGATACATGAAATGTGTTATGCAGAAGCATATGTTAGTCAATATTTATTCAAGTCAGTCTTAGAATGATACCTTCTAACAGAATCTTGATTTTAGTAGATGCTCACAGTCAGCTATTAGATGGAGCACAGGGCCCCCAATGGAGGAGCTAGAGAAAGTATCCAAGGAGCTAAAGAGATCTGCAACCCTGTAGGTGCAACAACAATATGAACTAACCAGTACCCCGGATCTCTTGACTCTAGCTGCATATGTATCAAAAGATGGCCTAGTTGGCCATCACTGGAAAGAGAGGCCCATTGGACACGCAAACTTTATATGCCCCAGTACAGGGGAATGCCAGGGCCAAAAAGTGGGAATGGGTGGGTAGGGGAGTGGGGGGTGGAGTATAAGGGACTACTTTTGATATAGCATTGGATGTGTAAATGAGCTATATACCTAATAAAAAATGGAAAAAAAATAAAATAAAATTAAAATCTGTCTTGACTCTAACTGTCATCATATAATTATGCTGCCAACTGTGCTTGTATGATAATACAATTTTACAAATGAAATTATTCTGCAATGAAAGTTAGAAAAGGCAGATAATAAAGTTCTTTTACATTAGAATTTATGCTTGATCTTATTTCAGCCATATCTTCAAGTTTTTAAATTCTATTTTACGACAATAAAGCACATGAAATTTTATTGATATAACTGTACTAAATAAGATAACGATTTGATAATAGTAACTAATTGTATATTATTGCTTCATGCCTTCATTTTCTTTTTTTTTTTTTTTTTTTTTTTTTTTTTTACAGTTTTCTTTTTTTATTATTATGTATTTTCCTCAATTACATTTCCAATGCTATCCCAAAAGTCCCCCCCCTCCCCCCCCACTCCCCTACCCACCCATTTCCATTTTTTGGCTCTGGCGTTCCCCTGTACTGGGGCATATAAAGTTTGCCTGTCCAATGGGCCTCTTTTTCCAGTGATGGCCGACTAGGCCATCTTTTGATACATATGCAGCTAGAGTCAAGACAGATTTTACTTTTTTTTTTTTTTTTTTCCATTTTTTATTAGGTATTTAGCTCATTTACATTTCCAATGCTATACCAAAAGTCCCCCTTACCCACCCACCCCCACTCCCCTACCCACCCACTCCCCCCCTTTGGCCCTGGCGTTCCCCTGTACCGGGGCACACAAAGTCTGCGTGTCCAATGGGCCTCTCTTTCCAGTGATGGCCGACTAGGCCATCTTTTGATACATATGCAGCTAGAGTCAAGAGCTCAGGGGTACTGGTTAGTTCATAATGTTGTTCCACCTATAGGGTTGAAGATCCCTTTAGCTCCTTGGGTACTTTCTCTAGCTCCTCCATTGGGAGCCCTGTGATCCATCCATTAGCTGACTGTGAGCATCCACTTCTGTGTTTGCTAGGCCCCGGCATAGTCTCACAAGAGACAGCTACATCTGGGTCCTTTCGATAAAATCTTGCTAGTATATGCAATGGTGTCAGCGTTTGGATGCTGATTATGGGGTGGATCCCTGGATATGGCAGTCTCTACATGGTCCATCCTTTCATCTCAGCTCCAAACTTCGTTTCTGTAACTCCTTCCATGGGTGTTTTGTTCCCACTTCTAAGGAGGGGCATAGTGTCCACACTTCAGTCTTCATTTTTCTTGAGTTTCATGTGTTTAGGAAATTGTATCTTATATCGTGGGTATCCTAGGTTTTGGGCTAGTATCCACTTATCAGTGAGTACATATTGTGTGAGTTCCTTTGTGATTGTGTTACCTCACTCAGGAAGATGCTCTCCAGGTCCATCCATTTGGCTAGGAATTTCATAAATTCATTCTTTTTAATAGCTGAGTAGTACTCCATTGTGTAGATGTACCACATTTTCTGTATCCATTCCTCTGTTGAGGGGCATCTGGGTTCTTTCCAGTTTCTGGCTATTATAAATAAGGCTGCTATGAACATAGTGGAGCATGTGTCCTTCTTACCAGTTGGGGCTTCTTCTGGATATATGCCCAGGAGAGGTATTGCTGGATCCTCCGGTAGTACTATGTCCAATTTTCTGAGGAACCGCCAGACTGATTTCCAGAGTGGTTGTACAAGCCTGCAATCCCACCAACAATGGAGGAGTGTTCCTCTTTCTCCACATCCTCGCCAGCATCTGCTGTCACCTGAATTTTTGATCTTAGCCATTCTCACTGGTGTGAGGTGGAATCTCAGGGTTGTTTTGATTTGCATTTCCCTGATGATTAAGGATGTTGAACATTTTTTCAGGTGCTTCTCTGCCATTCGGTATTCCTCAGGTGAGAATTCTTTGTTCAGTTCTGAGCCCCATTTTTTAAGGGGGTTATTTGATTTTCTGAGGTCCACCTTCTTGAGTTCTTTATATATGTTGGATATTAGTCCCCTATCTGATTTAGGATAGGTAAAGATCCTTTCCCAGTCTGTTGGTGGTCTTTTTGTCTTATAGACAGTGTCTTTTGCCTTGCAGAAACTTTGGAGTTTCATTAGGTCCCATTTGTCAATTCTCGATCTTACAGCACAAGCCATTGCTGTTCTGTTCAGGAATTTTTCCCCTGTGCCCATATCTTCAAGGCTTTTCCCCACTTTCTCCTCTATAAGTTTCAGTGTCTCTGGTTTTATGTGAAGTTCCTTGATCCACTTAGATTTGACCTTAGTACAAGGAGATAAGTATGGATCGATTCGCATTCTTCTACATGATAACAACCAGTTGTGCCAGCACCAATTGTTGAAAATGCTGTCTTTCTTCCACTGGATGGTTTTGGCTCCCTTGTCGAAGATCAAGTGACCATAGGTGTGTGGGTTCATTTCTGGGTCTTCAATTCTATTCCATTGGTCCACTTGTCTGTCTCTATACCAGTACCATGCAGTTTTTATCACAATTGCTCTGTAGTAAAGCTTTAGGTCAGGCATGGTGATTCCACCAGAGGTTCTTTTATCCTTGAGAAGAGTTTTTGCTATCCTCGGTTTTTTGTTATTCCAGATGAATTTGCAAATTGCTCCTTCTAATTCGTTGAAGAATTGAGTTGGAATTTTAATGGGGATTGCATTGAATCTGTAGATTGCTTTTGGCAAGATAGCCATTTTTACAATGTTGGTCCTGCCAATCCATGAGCATGGGAGATCTTTCCATCTTCTGAGATCTTCTTTAATTTCTTTCTTCAGGGACTTGAAGTTTTTATCATACAGATCTTTCACTTCCTTCGTTAGAGTCACGCCGAGATATTTTATATTATTTGTGGCTATTGAGAAGGGTGTTGTTTCCCTAATTTCTTTCTCAGCCTGTTTATTCTTTGTGTAGAGAAAGGCCATTGACTTGTTTGAGTTAATTTTATATCCAGCTACTTCACCGAAGCTGTTTATCAGGTTTAGGAGTTCTCTGTTGGAATTTTTAGGGTCACTTATATATACTATCATATCATCTGCAAAAAGTGATATTTTGACTTCCTCTTTTCCAATTTGTATCCCCTTGATCTCCTTTTGTTGTCGAATTGCTCTGGCTAATACTTCAAGTACTATGTTGAAAAGGTAGGGAGAAAGTGGGCAGCCTTGTCTAGTCCCTGATTTTAGTGGGATTGCTTCCAGCTTCTCTCCATTTACTTTGATGTTGGCTACTGGTTTGCTGTAGATTGCTTTTATCATGTTTAGGTATTGGCCTTGAATTCCTGATCTTTCCAGAACTTTTATCATGAATGGGTGTTGGATCTTGTCAAATGCTTTTTCTGCATCTAACGAGATGATCATGTGGTTTTTGTCTTTGAGTTTGTTTATATAATGGATTACATTGATGGATTTTCGTATATTAAACCATCCCTGCATCCCTGGAATAAAACCTACTTGGTCAGGATGGATGATTGCTTTAATGTGTTCTTGGATTCGGTTAGCGAGAATTTTATTAAGGATTTTTGCATCGATGTTCATAAGAGAAATTGGTCTGAAGTTCTCTATCTTTGTTGGATCTTTCTGTGGTTTAGGTATCAGAGTAATAGTGGCTTCATAAAATGAGTTGGGTAGAATACCTTCTACTTCTATCTTGTGAAAAAGTTTGTGCAGAACTGGAGTTAGATCTTCTTTGAAGGTCTGATAGAACTCTGCACTAAACCCGTCTGGTCCTGGGCTTTTTTTGGCTGGGAGACTATTAATAACTGCTTCTATTTCTTTAGGGGATATGGGACTGTTTAGAAGGTCAACTTGATCCTGATTCAACTTTGGTACCTGGTATCTGTCCAGAAATTTGTCCATTTCGTCCAGGTTTTCCAGTTTTGTTGAGTATAGCCTTTTGTAGAAGGATCTGATGGTGTTTTGGATTTCTTCAGGATCTGTTGTTATGTCTCCCTTTTCATTTCTGATTTTGTTAATTAGGATTTTGTCCCTGTGCCCTTTAGTGAGTCTAGCTAAGGGTTTATCTATCTTGTTGATTTTCTCAAAGAACCAACTCCTCGTTTGGTTAATTCTTTGAATAGTTCTTCTTGTTTCCACTTGGTTGATTTCACCCCTGAGTTTGATTATTTCCTGCCGTCTACTCCTCTTGGGTGAATTTGCTTCCTTTTTTTCTAGAGCTTTTAGATGTGTTGTCAAGCTGCTAGTATGTGCTCTCTCCCGTTTTTTCTTGAAGGCACTCATAGCTATGAGTTTCCCTCTTAGAAATGCTTTCATTGTGTCCCAAAGGTTTGGGTACGTTGTGGCTTCATTTTCATTAAACTCTAAAAAGTCTTTAATTTCTTTCTTTATTCCTTCCTTGACCAAGGTATCATTGAGAAGAGTGTTGTTCAGTTTCCATGTGAATGTTGGCTTTCTGTTATTTATTTTGTTATTGAAGATCAGCCTTAGTGCATGGTGATCTGATAGGATACATGGGACAATTTCAATATTTTTGAATCTGTTGAGGCCTGATTTGTGACCTATTATGTGGTCAATTTTGGAGAAGGTACCATGAGGTGCTGAGAAGAAGGTATATCCTTTTGTTTTAGGGAAAAATGTTCTGTAGATATCTGTCAGATCCATTTGTTTCATCACTTCTGTTAGTTTCAGTGTGTCCCTGTTTAGTTTCTGTTTCCATGATCTGTCCATTGGTGAAAGTGGTGTGTTGAAGTCTCCCACTATTATTGTGTGAGGCGCAATGTGTGCTTTGAGCTTTACTAAAGTTTCTTTAGTGAATGTGGCTGCTCTTGTATTTGGAGCATAGATATTCAGAATTGAGAGTTCCTCTTGGAGGATTTTACCTTTGATGAGAATGAAGTGTCCCTCCTTGTCTTTTTTGATGACTTTGGGTTGGAAGTCAATCTTATCAGATATTAGGATGGCTACTCCTGCTTGTTTCTTCATACCATTTGCTTGGAAAATTGTTTTCCAGCCTTTCATTCTGAGGTAGTGTCTATCTTTTTCTCTGAGATGAGTTTCCTGTAAGCAGCAAAATGTTGGGTCTTGTTTGTGTAGCCAGTTTGTTAGTCTATGTCTTTTTATTGGCGAGTTGAGACCATTGATGTTAAGAGATATTAAGGAAAAGTAATTGTTGCTTCCTGTTATTTTAGTTGTTAAAGGTGGCATTCTGTTCTTGTGGCTGTCTTCTTTTAGGTTTGTTGAGGGATTACCTTCTTGTTTTTTCTAGGGCGTTGTTCCCGTTCTTGTATTGGTTTTTTTCTGTTATTATCCTTTGAAGGGCTGGATTCGTGGAGAGATAATGCGTGAATTTGGTTTTGTCGTGGAATACTTTGGTTTCTCCCTCTATGATAATTGAGAGTTTGGCTGGGTATAGTAGCCTGGGCTGCAGTTTGTGTTCTCTTAGTGTCTGTATAACATCTGTCCAGGCTCTTCTGGCTTTCATAGTCTCTGGTGAAAAATCTGGTGTAATTCTGATAGGCTTGCCTTTATATGTTACTTGACCTTTTTCCCTTACTGCTTTTAGTATTCTATCTTTATTTAGTGCATTTGATGTTCTGATTATTATGTGTCGGGAGGAATTTCTTTTCTGGTCCAGTCTATTTGGAGTTCTGTAGGCTTCTTGTATGTTCATATGCATCTCATTCTTTAGATTTGGGAAGTTTTCTTCAATAATTTTGTTGAAGATGTTTGCTGGACCTTTGAGTTGAAAATCTTCATTCTCATCCACTCCTATTATCCGTACGTTTGGTCTTCTTATTGTGTCCTGGATTTCCTGGATATTTTGAGTTAGGATCTTTTTGCATTTTCCATTTTCTTTGATTGTTGTGCCGATGTTCTCTATGGAATCTTCTGCACCTGAGATTCTCTCTTCCATCTCTTGTATTCTGTTGCTGATGCTCAAATCTATGGTTCCAGATTTCTTTCCTAGGGTTTCTATCTCTAGAGTTGCCTCGCTTTGAGTTTTCTTTATTGTGTCTACTTCCCTTTTTAGGTCTAGTATGGTTTTGTTCATTTCCATCACCTGTTTGTATGTTTTTTCCTCTTTTTCTGTAAGGACTTCTACCTGTTTGATTGTGTTTTCCTGTTTTTCTTTAAGGACTTGTAACTCTTTAGCAGTGTTCTCCTGTATTTCTTTAAGTGATTTATTAAAGTCCTTCTTGATGTCCTCTACCATCATCATGAGATATGCTTTTAAATCTAGGTCTAGGTTCTCAGGTGTGTTGGGGTTCCCTGGACTGGGCGAAGTGGGTGTGCTGGGTTCTGGTGGTGGTGAGTGGTCTTGGTTCCTGTTAGTAAGATTCCTCCGTTTACCTTTCGCCATCTGATAATCTCTGGAGTTAGTAGTTATAGTTGACTCTGTTTAGAGATTGTTCTTCTGGTGATTCTGTTACCGTCTATCAGCAGACCTGGGAGACAGATTCTCTCCTCTGAGTTTCAGTGCTCAGAGCACTCTCTGCTGGCAAGCTCTCTTACAGGGAAGGTGCGCAGATATCTTGTATTTGGACCTCCTCCTGGCCGAAGAAGAAGGCCCAAAACAGGACCTTTCTCAGACACTGTGTTGCTTTGGCAGTTCCCAGGTGGTACAGACTCTCACCTAAGCAGACTAAATTCCTAAGTTCCTTGGAGTCCCGGGACCAAGATGGCGACCGCTGCTGCTGTGGCTTAGGTCGCCTCCCCAGCCGGGGGGGCACCTGTCCTCTGGTCCGGAAGGTGGCCGGCTGTCCCCGGCCCACACAGGGTGCTGCCTCAGCCCCTCTGTGCTTCTGCCTGTTCCAGAAGCTGTCAGGTTCTCTGGCGCACCCTCTCACCTGTTCGGACTAATTTCCTAAGTTCGGCGGGTCCCGGACCAAGATGGCGACCGCTGCTGCTGTGGCTTAGGCCGCCTCCCCAGCCGGGTGGGCACCTGTCCTCTGGTCCGGAAGGTGGCCGGCTGTCCCCGGCCCACGCAGGGTGCTGCCTCAGCGCCTCTGTGCTTCCGCCTGTTCCAGAAGCTGTCAGGTTCTCTGGCGCACCCTCTCACCTGTTCAGACTAATTTCCTAAGTTCGGCGGGTCCCGGACCAAGATGGCGACCGCTGCTGCTGCGGCTTAGGTCGCCTCCCCAGCCGGGCGGGCACCTGTCCTCCGGTCCGGAAGGTGGCCGGCTGTCCCCGGCCCACACAGGGTGCTGCCTCAGCCCCTCTGTGCTTCTGCCTGTTCCAGAGGCTGTCAGGTTCTCTGGCGCTCCCTCTCACCTGTTCAGACTAATTTCCTAAGTTCGGCGGGTCCCGGACCAAGATCCTTCATTTTCTTAAGTCTGGAAAAGAAAGCAAATGTTTCCAGCATCATTGTAGATCTGAAGATAGTGGGATGTTGGTTTGAACATCATGCTGCTAAAGTCTAATTCCAGGCATTGATCTCCTTGTGGATCATTTAACTTTGTTCTGCTTCATTTCAAAAATTGTGCCCTTAAACCTGTCCATCTTTCAAATACCTGTCACTGGTCTGGAAGACAATGAAGAAAGAATGCGTATAGCTTCATGGGAAAACATAACAATTCCTCAACTTAATTAAATTCAATGCCTGCCTACTCAGTAAAAGTTTAAGGAACACACACTGTATGCTAGGATTGCAAACCTTGAATCATGAACTGATACTTAATGACACTAGAATTTATTTCTGAGATGGACACATAAATATTAATAGAGTTCAGAAAGTCATTGTAATGACCGAAGTAGGAGTGTATCCAAGGCACAGAAGTCTAAGGATTATGTGATGGAAAAATAAGACAGAAGATCATATTTAGTAAGTTAACTTAGATAATTCTCAGAACAAAGGAAAAAAAATCACTGAATTGGATGGGTATTCAGGGAGATTAATTCATTTTTGTGTTTGTTTACTTTAAATATAACATATCAATTACAGCTTTTCTCCCTGTCTTTTCCTTACTCCACTGCCCTCATATATACCCATTTCTAATCTCCATTTAATCAATTGTTGTTGCATGTGTGTGTGTGTGTGTGTGTGTGTGTGTGTGTGTGTGTGTGTGTGTGTTAACAGAGTTGAAACCTTATTGGGGTTTTGCCCATTCAGTTTGGTATGCTTGTTGATGTCCTCTTTGTTCATCTCATGTTTCGTAGTTCATGTTAGTGACACTTTAAGGGTTTAGCAGTTAATGTTATTAAGAGACAGAATCTCAGAGCAAATCCATTGATCCTCTACTTTTACAATCTTTTGTAAAAGGACTCTCTTCTACAGTGATCCCTGAGTGCTGCAGAAGTTGTGCTATAGATATATATACATACATGCGTATTTGTTCTGTTGTTTTCTCCAGTGATCTCTGCCTCTTGCAAAGACAAGTTTAATTGATGAGGAGAGAAAACTACCCTTATCATTGGGAGTAAGTACAAATGTATGTTGATTACTGTTATAGATTATACTGTGGGGTCAATTTTTAACAAAAAGGTGAGTGTGTTCAATAAATAGAAAGCTTCCTGAAATTTTGTCTTAGTAAAATATATGCTTTGAAAGGAAGGAAACAGAATCAGACCTCATTGTTTTTCAACTTTTGAGGCAATTCTTTCTTTACCATGATAGACTATTGCTACTTGCCAGGTCTGTGGTTACAAAAATAAGACAAGTCACTAACCCAGCTCATAGTCAGTACTTTCGGGAAACAAAGTAATTGATGAAAGTTTATGCCAGCTTTCTTCTCCTTTGTATTCAGTCCAACACCTGGAATCACATTGCCCATATTTAAGTAGGTTTTCTTAAATCAATTAACACAATTTAGAAACTCTCTCACAAACATATTCAGAGGTTTGTAGCCCAGGTTCTGTCAAGGTGACAATCAGTGTTAACTATCACAGCAGCTAAAGAGTTGAAACAAGTCAACAGGACCCCAGCTACTGTTTCTTTTGTTAATTTTGTTGGCTTTCTAAGGCCATTGGCATGTGGAGAAGCTGCGTACATGTGAAGTTGTCCCTCTTCTGATAAAAAGATTGGTCATTGCCATGAATTTCCTTCTTGAGCCCAAGTAGATATCCTGATAAAGGGTCTTGTATTTTGCAATCCGTTTCTTATGAGAGTGCTTTTAAAATAGTTTCTCATTCACACTCATAGTTCAGTTAAAACATGAGTTTACCTTACTTCATGTTTTAAGAAATAGCATCTGTATTCAGTCACCAAACCCAGACACTATTGTGGATGCCAACAATTGCTTGCTGACAGGAGCCTGATATAGCTGTCTCCAGAGAGGCTCTGCCAGAGCCTGACAAAATATAGAGGTGATTGCTCTCAGCCAACTATTGGACTGAGCACAGGGTCCCCAATGGAGGAGCTAGAGAAAGGACCAAAGGAGCTGAAGGTGTTTGCAGCCCCATAGGAGGAACAACAGTATGAACCCCCAAAGCTCCCAGGGACTAAACCACCAACCAAAGAGTATACATGGAGGGACCCATGGCTCCAGTGGCATATGTAGCAAAGGATGGCCTTGTTGGACATCAGTGGAGGAGAGGTCCTTGGTCCTCAGAAGGCTCAATGCCCCAGTTTAGGGAAATGCCAGGACAGGGAAGCAGGAATGGGTGGGTTGGTCAACGAGGAGTGGTGGTGGGGGTGCTGGGGGGATGTAGTGGGGGGGTTGGAGGGGAAACGAGGGAAGAGGATAACATTTGAAATGTATATTTAAAATAATCTAATAAAAAATGGAGATAAAACAAGATGCCTAAAAATAAAAACAAGATTGCTGAGCTCCCTGGAAGAGGTTCAAATGAAGTGAATCAGGAAGGGAACTATAACATTTGGCTCTGTCTGTATTTGGTGCAGTTGCTTCAAGTTTCAAGCTTTTGTTATCTGTCATACATGCTGGGGGTGAGTTTTGAAAATACAGCTATCTTTGAATTATGTAAGTTACCTCTCATCATATAGTCCTATAATTATTCCCAAACCAAACAAAAATAGACATATGTGGTATCCATTCTTTGTTTAGTTGTCAGTCTCCTTGCTTGGTGTGGAGACATTTTTTTCCACATCCCCTAAAAATAAAGTCACACAACAGTCCAGTCTCCCACTAGATCTCCACTAGATCTCCCACTAGGTATCCTAGATCTCCCACTCTTTATATTTTTTAATAAGAATTTTAAGCTATGTTCTAAGTTAAGTTTAAATTTAATTCCTCTAGTCATTTGGCATATCATGTTTATTTATGGCAGATGTACTAGATCTTGTAAAAGTTATGGGATGACAAAGAGGGCTACACAGTAATGGATGGCTTGTCTAACCAAGATTCATTTGAAAATATTGACACAATTCATCAATTTTATAACAATGTGTACTTATTTGATATGTGATTTTTCTTTCTTTTGACTCATTAAGAAAAAAAATCTAAGAAAAATCTCTGAACTAATTCCTAAGAATAGAGTGAGGCATTTTGGAAATTGTTACAACCCTGTACTTTTTATGTGCTTGGTCTGATTAGCTGTCAGTTGCATAACTGTCTTCTTCCCAAATGACTTTGTGTTCTCCATGAAAACATCTTTTTGTGAAAACCAAACAGTACAAAAGAAAATGTTTTAGAGTTACCTTCTTCTTTTCTCTTATAAATTTATCAGGGAACTGATATTTAGCCAAGAAATAAATGCCATTTTATTATTTTAAATTTAGTACTAATTTAAAGTATAATAACAACACATTTTTTTTCCAAAATAGCATTAATTTCATTAAGTAACCATGAAATAAAATTTCCTAGGAAGATTATAGAAACTGTCATGCACAATTTGTGTTTGTCAAGTGCAGTAGGCCTTTGGCTTTAAAGAAAACCTTCTCAGAATTTACCCACAGTGAGAGAGGAAGACTCTCTCTTACCAATGACGAGAAGTCTAGATAAACATGAAAAACATGTTTTAAATGGAAATTGTAAGATATTAAGAAAATAAAGCAACTCAAACTCAAGCATTAAAAGAGGAAGGAAGTTTCCATGAGAAATTTTGTATTGGCTTTACACATTAAAATAACCCCTCCTTATACTTTATCATTACTTTTGTAATTCTTTGTCAATGTAAGTTGCATAAATACGTAAAATCTTAAACAGTAGAAAATAGATACAGCACAGGCCACTTGTTATTATCTGCCTCTGCTCTCTAGTTAATGCATAAAGAATACTAATATAAATGAATATAACAAATATCTTAGTGCTTTTGAAAAATGCAGGAATCACTTTTACATATTTTTATTCATTTGTTTCAATTTACAGACCTCAACCCATGGCCTCTGAGTGCACGTGCATGATAAAATTATCAGAAAACAAATTATAAATAGTAATCACTGACCTCCTTCTCAGGCACTGAACTTTACCAGTAGCCTGACCCAAGATCCCAGGCCCAAAGGCCAATCATCGTCGACTCTGTCAGTTCATAAGCCACATACATTTCTAAATACAAATCCTTCCGAGAACTGTCAACCCTTAGTTAGAAAGCTGTTCAATATTAACTGACTGCTATCTGACAAAGCCATGGAAGAATTTTAATTGTGACATGTAGAAGCAAAATACATGGAAATCAGTTTTCAAAGCCAGTCCCTAAATTGAATTTGCTTCCTTATTATTTAATTTATACCAACAAATCCAATTGAACAATTAAGAATTCCTGTTCTTAAAGTAGGTTTATAGTAAGGAAGATAGTGCTATTTCAAAAAATGTGAACCATTTTGACTAATCAAACTAATGACAATTCTGAATTTTTCATCTATTATGTGTGCTACATTTCAAATTAGTGACTGGAACTTAGAGAAAATAAAGCAGTTAATTAAAGATTGAAATAAAAATAATACTAGCCATTATCTATAGTATTCATTAACTATATGATATATATATATATATATAATATTTTCTCTCAGTCATTAAAATATCCATAACATCTATTAATGTCACTTGAATGTCCTAAGGATGTTCATCTAAGTCCTCAGAACCAGTAAATACATAGGGAGATGTCCTTGAAATGCAATTTTGCACAGACAGAAAGGATGGGAGGTAGAGAATCAGAATGAAAAACAAATTTCTCATTGAAAACTCTTCAAATAAATCATAGGACCTCAAAATATCAAGGTAAACAAATAATGAAGTTGGAAAATAATTAAGCAAAGTCCACTTTTTAGTAGAGTATATGAGATGTGTACTACATGCAAGAAGAAAAATTGATCTGTATTAAATGAAGAATTTTTTTGAATTGATGATGAAAGATAATTCATTCCAAGATAAATGTAAGAAGTACAATGTAACCTAGTCTACCTACAGTTTCATATTTGGCAAGATGTTAGAAATAGGGCAGAGGGAGGGTATAGGGGACTTTCAGGATAGCATTTGAAATGTAAATAAAGAAAATTTCTAATAATTAAAAAACAAAGAAATACTCAACTTTAAATAACACCAAAGATGAGTAATAAAGTGAAAACCCAGTACTGATGTCTATTAAAATCTAAGATACTTTATAAGAATTTGGCCCATTAACTCATCTAGAAGTGACATATAGCAATGCCTTCTATCTTCATTTCATTAGACACTCAATTTTAAGTAGTAAGGCAAATATCCATCACTCTAGTGAAGTGAGCAGTTCCTTTATCTGCAAGGAAATTTAATGATGCTCATATAGTTGAAGTGGAAGTTCCTGGATATGTCATGTGATGAAGACTCATGCGGCATTTTCCGATGTAAACTCATGGTGTTTTGATAAGGCAAGACTTGTGAGAGGACACATGATGTTTGGAGAACGTATAAATAGGACGCAATGTGCAGTGATGGTGTGCTTGAATGGCTAGCTTTGCAATGCCTTGCTTGGTTGGTCCCATGTCTTCTCTGATCTTCACTTCTTTGAGAGAGGAAAAGTTGAGAACTCCTGGAATCTTCAGGTAATCTGTTTGTTCCCATGACTTGTGCCAATTCCAGCAGCAGAGTCCTGGATGCTGGATCATAGAACCGCTGCTGATTCCTGTTTGATATCCTGGCACTACTGAATTGGACTGCTGGTTGGTATCCTGACAAATGGAGATTGGAATCACCTCAAACAATACTTCTAAAGAGGTTCACATCCACTTGATCTATTTACCATCTTTTCTCCCCTATATTTGGATGGTGAGCTAGATGGAGGGAGTCTAAGCATTTGAAAACCTTTGTTAAAAGTAGGTTTAGAAAAATCTAAGTCTACATAAGATTAAGTTTTATTTTATACAGTAGTATCTTCATTAGGGTTTCCATTGCTGTGAGGAGACTCCATGACCTAGGCAACTCTTATAAAGGCAAACATTTAATTGAGCTGGCTTGTAGTTTCAGAGGTTTAGTCTGATATCATCATGGTAGGAAGCATGGCAGTATCCAGGCAGGCATGTTGATATAGAAGCCTAGAGTTTTACATCTTGATTGGCAGTCTATTTTCCATAGGCAGCTAGGAGGATAGTCTGCATCACACTGACCAGATACACACACACACACACACACACACACACACACACACACACACACACACAAGCTCTCAAAGCCCTGTATCCACATTAACACACTTCTACTAACAAGGCTACAAGTCCTCCAATAAGACCACATCTTATCTTAATGCCACTTCCATGTGCCAAGCATATCCAAACCACCACATTCCACTCCCTGGCACTCATAGGCTTGTTCAGACACAAGAATCTATGGGGGCCATACCTAGCCATAACATAATGCATAATATATTTAATCTAACTTCAGAAATCTTCATAGTTTATAGGGTCTCAACGATACTTAAAATCCAAAGTTCAAAGTTTCTTTTGAGTTTTATACAATTCTTAATTGTAATCTGTTATAGAATGAAACTCAAAAAGGAGATCACATACTTCTAACATCATAGGATATACTACCATTATAACATCATAGTGAAGAAATAATGGTCCAAACAAGACTAAAAGCTAGTTGGGCAAACACCAAACTCTTCATCTTCACATCTGATCTCCAACTCCTTTCAGATTTTTTGGCTGCAACATAATTCTTTCTCTTGAGATGCTTCAATTTCTTATTAGCAGTTTTTCTCGGCAGGTATCCTATTGCTCTGGCATCTCTAACATCTTGGAGTCTCTAAGGAAACTTCATCATCACAGCTTCCTGTTCCAATCATGATATTCCAGTCAATACATGATCTCCTGGGCTCCTTCAAAGAGCTTGGATTGCTTCTCCAGCTGTGTTTTATGTAGTACTCTAGCTTCTGGCTGACTCCCCTCCACTGTTGCTGCTGTTATTGGTGGCCATCCTATGTTACCGGCATCTCCAATATGCTAGGATCTTCCTGTGCTTAAGACTGCACTTTCAATAGTCTCTCATAGGCTCTCTTTATGGTGCTAAGCCTCAACTTCTTTGTATGACCCCTTCAGTCCTGGGCCTTCAACTACCACTGGAGCTGCACCTTTAACAATTTCCTCTCCTGGCTTCTCAGAGTACTAAGGCCCAACTTCTGTCCATGACCCTATAACACCTTCAAAACCAGTGGTACCTCGGAGATTTGTATATATTACTAAGTCCAACTCCCAGAAAAAGTTCTATCTCTGAAACATAGCTTTCTGTGTTCTCAGTAAACACTCCTCAGAAGATTTGACCTCAGTGAGGCTGGTCTCTTCTTAATCAACACTAATTTCTTAACTTCTGCTAACCAGCATCAGTTGTTCACATAAACCCTTCTATTCTTGACTCTAAAGCCAGAACCATGTGACTGAAGCTGCCAAGTTCTGCTGCTTGGTGGGGCTGGAACCTACTCCCTGCTTTTCAATTCCATCTTTATTAATTTCCTGTTTTCAGTGATTTTCTTTACTACCTAAGCTTGACTGCCCTAGAACTTGCTCTGAAGACTGACTTTGAACTCAGAGATGAAGATGTGTTTTATTCTTAAGTGATAGAATTAGAGGAATGTACCACCATCCCCTGACCTAAGTTTTCATGGCCACTATGCCTCAAGATCTGGGAAAAAAAGCTGGTGTCGTCCCATGTCAAGATCCAGATCAAAAGTCTATGTCTTCCAGCCTCACATTGGGGATCACAGATATAGCCCCTATTTCTGGATTATAATTCATTCCAGATATAGTCAAGGTCACAACTAAGAATAGCCATCATAATTCATTGGTTGTCAATTTGACACACAATTATATCTCCTTAAGTTCAAATGAAAACACTAACTATCCCCTGTTGGACTGCAAGCACATAAATGATAATCTTAGCTGCATGGTATCTTGCCCTGAGGTCAGCAGTCTGTTAACTCCATTTACTATTTTTTTTTGTATTTGATATATTTTTATTTTTAGATATTTTTTCATTTACATTTCAAATGCTATCCCCTTTCCTAGTTTCCTCTCCGAAAGTCCCCTATACCCTCTTCCTGCCCTGCTCCCCAATCCACCCACTCCCACTTCCTGGCCCTTCAGTGACTGCCCGACCTGGGGATCCATCTCATAAACAACCACCAAACCCAGACACTATTGCATATGCCAGTAAGATTTTGCTGACAGGACCCTGATATAGCTGCCTCTTGTAAGGCTATACCAGTGACTGGCAAATACAGAAGTGGATGCTCACAGTCATCTATTGGATGGAACACAGGGCCCATTTAATATTCTTGAGCATGGGATTTAACTACATTCCACTTCCTGATACCCCTTTAATTCTTGAACCACATATTTTGTAGTAGTAGGATTGGGGGTTACCTCCTGTGCTCAGTTCCTAAAATAATTACTCAAATAATTAATTATTTATGAATAAATGCCTAGGGCATAACCTTTGGCTTGTTCCCACTAAAAAGTAACTCAGTTTTCTTGTTTAAACTAGTCTAAACTCTCTCATATCTCTCCTCTGTTTCATGCATCCATCATCTCAGAGATTGGGGCAAAATCTTTCTATTCTTGACTTCCAGAATCCAATCTCTCAAATGGAACTTCCACTTACTACTTCCTGCCTTTTGCTAATAAGCCATCAGCTTTTTATTGATAAAGTGATGCTTCCACACAGTGCATTAAAAAATGTCTCTGAATTTTACATATTTCTTTTTTAAGATTGCAATCCTTGATCAGGACACTCTTCACAAGAGTGAACCACAGGAAAGTCTATGATAGGATTTTTTGAAATTTCCTGTCAATGCAATTAATCTAAATCTCTTCACCTTAACCTCATGCAGACTCTTTGGACAAGGGCAAACAACAGCCACAATTTTCACCAATATATCACAAGAAAGGTCTTTAGGCAACATAATAAAATTCTTCTATGAAATCTCATGAGCCCAGTCCCCACAGTTCAAATCACTCTTAGAACTGTCTTCTATTCTTTTACTATTATGGCCAATTAACCTATACTTAAAGCATTCCACTGCCTTCCTATTTAAAAGTCCCAAAATCTACATTCTTCCAACCAAAAGCATGGTCAAGCTTATGACAGTAATATCCCAGTCTCTGGCATCAAATTCTGTCTTAGTTGGAGTTTCTATTACTGTGAAGACACACCTTGACCAAGGCAACTCTTATAAAGAATATTTAGTTGGGGCTGGCTGAAACTTTAAGAGGTTCATTCCATTATCATCATAGTGGGAAGCATGGTAGTGTCCAGATAGATATGGTGTTGGAGGAACTGAGAGTTCAACATCTTAATCTGCAGTCAACGGAAGGCCACTATGTGCCTCAGGCAGCCAGGAAGAGGGTCAGGGTCACATTGAGAAGACTTGAGCATATTTATGAGACCTTCCTTAAATCCATGTTTCCTCAGTGTTACAGTTCCTCTAACAAGGCTATACCTCCTAATAGTGCCATTTGCTGTGGGACAGGCATATTCAAACCACTACAAACTAGTTTCTTCCAAAAATAAAGATTTTATTATTCTAACTATTAATAAAGAGAACAGAGAAAAGGATACCAAAATTGTGATACATTTATACAATGGAGTACTACTCAGCTATTGAAAACAATGACTTCGTGAAATTCCTAGACAAATGGATAGAACTAGAAAATACCATGCTGAGTGAGGTAACACAGTCACAAAAGGACACACATGGTACACACTCACTGATAAGTAGATATTAGCCCAGAAGCTTGTAATACCCAAAATACAATTCACAGACCACATAAAGCTCAAGAAGAAGGAAAATCAAAGTGTGGATACTTCAGTCCTTCTTAGAAGGGGGAACAAAATACTCATAGGAGGAAATATGGAGACAAAGTGTGGAGCAGAGACTGAAGGAAAGGGCATCCATGGATCTTCACCTGAACATCCATCTGATATACAGTCACCAAAACCAGACAATATTGTGCATGCCAACAGAAGCTTGCTGACAGGAACCTTATATAACTGTCTCCTGAGAGGCTCTCACAGAACCTGACAAATACAAAGGTGGGTACTCACAGCTAACTACTAGACTGAGCACGGAGTCCCCAATGAAGGAGTTAGAGAAAGTACCCAAGGATCCGAAGGGGTTTGTAGCCCCATAAGAACAACAATATCAACCAACCAGATCCCCTACAGCTCCCAGGGACTAAACAACCAACCAAAGTGTACACATGGAGGGACCCATGGCTCCAGCCACATATGTAGTAGAAGATAGCCTTGTCAGGCATCAATGGGAGGAGAGGCCCTTGGTCCTGTGAAGGCTTGATGCCCTAGTGTAGGGGAATGCCAGAGCACAGATGCAGGGATGGGTGGGTTGGTGGGTGAGAGAGCACCCTCACAGAAGCAGGGAGAGGAGGGATGGGATAGGGGAGTTCCAAGTGGGAAACCAGGAAAGGAGGTAACATTTGAAATGTAAGTAAAGGAAATATCCAATAAAAAATAAAATAAAAATTAAAAACTAAAGAGAATCAGTGTGATGGTCTACATGTATAATTTCACAACTAAGCCCCAAAATTTTATGAATTTGAAGCCACTCCTCACTACAAGTTAACCCTATTATTCAAAACATACTGAGGTATAGGTTTTAGAGAACTCAAGTTAAGTTAGTTTGAAACTGTTTATTTAGAATGTATTCCTATTACTAAAACTATACTTTATAAAATTAATAAATCTTAAAATATTCAAATATTTTATCATCATATATTAATTTATTTTAAACTTTCACTCTGAATTTCTTTCATTAATTTTTTATTTATTTACTTTACATGTAACATTTTTAATGGATAATAGAGGGATTACAAAATCCAAAGGACCTGAATACTTGCTGAGTGGTAGTATCTTCTAGACATGTCAGGCATGAAGCACCTATGAAATCCCAACAGTATGGTTGACTAAACAAGACCTGCATAATGACAATGCCAGTTGACATGCTAGCATGGACAGGGAAAATCTCACAAGACTTCATCTCTGGATGAAAAGCTACAGGCAATCAATAGTTGCTGAGAGAGAAAGAATTTGTTTTCTCTAGGGACAAGTTACTTAGGGTATCCAGTCACAACCAAGTGGACATAAACAAATGGACAAACAATAAAATTAAAATATTTTAACAGGTCACTTTTAAAAGGACTATTCTATTGCAAAACTGAACTATCAGAAGAAAAAAATGCCCTGGGTGTTGTCAAAGAAGAAAAGGTGGGGTGGGGGTGGGGGGATGAGAAGTCTGAGTGAAGAGTTCATTATCTTCTTGAAATGAGGATAAGATTGTTTTCATAGTGTATATTGCATTAAACTACATATATAAGGAACAGCAACACTCTTTGATTAAATGCTAGTCATTTATATTAAAATTAAAGGAATAAAGGCCAATCATGGTGATGCAAATCTATAAGCCTACCTCTTCCAAGTGGAGGCTGAAGGCTGAGTTTCCTGTGCTAATGGAAGAAGCATCTTGCTCTATAAATCTCTTTTCTTCTCTACATTTTGGTCATAATTATCATAGTTTCAAAACATCTCTTCAGTCACATCACTGAGTCCCAGTACATATCAGAAACTTCTGGACACAAACATGAGCAAGCTGTGATTCTTGGGCAGGAAAGGATGGAGATAGTGTGAATTATGGAATACCATTTTGTTTCAGTACTGAATAAGGTCATCTCTTAAGGTAACAAAGTTGGTGCAGCTGACTTTAGTATATTGTAGAGATTTCCTCATTGTTTATGATTAGGCTTTTAGTGTTTTGTTATAATTATACTGTGATTATGTGTTTAATGAATGATAAGAACTAAGTATAAGGACAAATTATACTTTTAAACAAATTTACAAATATGTTTGTATATGACATTTCATAGTAATTTCAAATGATCTTTTGGTAGTTGTATGGTGTTAGTGGGTAATATTTTTCTTTTCATCTCTGATTTTGTTTGACCCCTCCTCCTCTCTTTTAAACCATCCAATCAACAATTATACATCCAATTATACAGTTGCAGTATTAACTATATAATAACTACAATAATACTGAGTATAAAAACCGTGAATAAAGCTATTCCAAAATCACATTACTATCTTTATATCAGTATCTCAATATTTTTATTCATTTAAGTAATAGTACCTAGCCGGGCAGTGGTGGCGCATGCTATTAATCCCAGCACTTAGGAGGCAGAAGCAGGTGAATTTCTGAGTTTGAGGCCAGCCTGGTCTACAGAGTGAATTCCAGGACAGCCAGGGCTATACAGAAACCCTGTCTCAAAAAAAAAAAAAAAAAAAAAAAAACAAAAGCAAAAACAAAATAGTATCTAAATGCCAATTTAAAGCATTAAAAAAATCTAGTTTTAAATTGTTTTAACTTACACAATTATAAGCAAATTATCTGAAATAAATAATATGCTAAGTAAAATATATAATAATAGTTTTAATTTTTTGTATGTATATAATAAGTATGTTTTAAGATGACAAATTTGCACTGTTTGTTGAATTGCTTTGAGTGCATTTCAAAAGTATTAATTCTTCCAATCCATAATACAAAATGTCTCATTTTTAATTTTTGTGATACTGTAAATTGTTGCACTAATATTTTATGATTTTAATACTCAGTATCTTATATATATATTTATGCAGTATCCTTTTATATATTTGAAGCTACTGTAAATGAGATAGCAGTCTTGATTTCTACTTCAAATTGCCATTACTATACAATAAAACTTTAAATTCTTTATTGATTTTGTATCATTGTAACTGTGCTGATTTAATTTATTAGTTCTAATAGTTTTGTGCCAAAAATTATGCTATGTCATCTATAAGCAGGGTATGTGTGTATAATTCATTTATAATTTTATAATATGAATATATAATATGAATTATAAATTTAAAAATATATAACATAAAAATATATTGTAACATATGCTATTCTATAATGAATAATATATATTGTACATGTATTTATAATAACATAATATGATATATAGTACATGAAATATAAATATATTACATCTATATATTTGTAAATATATAAATATAATCTCAGTCAGTATAAATGTCACTTGTATTTATGTATTTCTTTAGTAAAGGAGGCTATATTATTTATACAGTTCTATGACTTATGAACATCCTTGTTTTAGCCCTTCTGTTACCTCATGATATAGGACCGATTAAATGTATATGGCCAAGAATTTGTCTGTTTCTCCAAATTAAAAAGTTTGTTTGTATATGACTCTTCATAGTAATTTCAAATGATCTTTTGGTAGTTGTATGGTGCTAGTGGGTAATATTTTTCTTTTTATCTCTGATTTTGCTTGATCTCTTCTCCTCTTTTATAAACCATTCAATCAACTGCTTGAAAAATTAAAATAAAAAATTACAATTAAAATAACGATATCATGTATTGGTTAAGTTTTCTGATGCTGTAATCAAACGCCCTGACAAATGGAAATCAAAGGAGAAAGTGATGATTTTGTTGTGTATTCAGTGTTACCGTTCATTATACTAGTGTTGTCAAGGCAACTGGTCAAATTGTGTACACTATGACATGACAAGTCAGAAAGTTACATATTCTTGTATGCTGCTCATTTTCTTTTTTCTATATAGTCCAGGAACTTAATCCAAGGGATGGTTTCACCCAGATTTTATAGACTTTCCACCTCAATAAAACTAACAAGGTAAGTCCACACAGGTACTCTCAAAGGCTCATCTGCTAAGTTCTTTTCAAAGGATCTCAACAAATTTGTGTTAACCATTACACAGAGGTACTTTATCAATAAGATAGAAAATGACATGCCTTGAAAATACTAATGATATGTCAGACAAAATTGACATCATAAAAAATATACTGTTTTGCTAAACATAGTAGCACATGTTTATAATCCCAGCATTTAACTGCTTAAGCAAGGGGACTTCTATGAGTTTGAGTCTAGTTGGTATCAGCACAGGTGGCAGAAAGCCAATCTCAGCAAAACCAAATTAATAACCACAATTAAAAAGAATGCCTTTTCTCTAAGTGGAGACTTCATTTAATGATGAAAAAACCAAATTAACCAGACATAATAGTCCAGACTGTTTAGGAATTCTACTACAGATTTTCAGAACATGAAAAGAAAACCTTATTAAAGCTAGTAAAAATGAATGAATGAATGAATGAATGAATGAATGCTTGAGAAATGCCTCGGTGTATAAAACACATATCATGTAAACGTGAGGAGCAAAGTTAGGGTTGGATTGGATTCCCAGAACCATACAAATGCTGGGGCAGCTCACAATAATTTCAGTACTCAAGTAACAATTGGAGATACTCAGGACAACTTTCCCAGTCAAACTAACTGAATTAGCATGGTTTAAATTCAATGGAAAGATTCCAGTGTGCTCTATGAAGTAGAGATTTATTAAGAAGAGACCTAGTTTCCATCTGCTCATGCAGGCACATACCAGTGCACAACAAGCACAAAGGTTATACCTGTGCCTTTACAAATATGAGCATGCATGTACATGTATATGATAAATACACACGAAGCTGGTAAGAGAAAACTTGATAAGAAAAATGTGGATGACAAGTTATTACTCACACTTGTCCAACTGTCATCCACAAGCGATAATCAGAAGGCTAACTGGACAAGAAGATGAACAAAAAAATAAAACCTTGAAAACTAGTGTCAACTGTCTCATTCATGTACTTACCAACTATGATACCAAAGACATCATAAAGAAGGACTTCAAATTCACCTGATATTAACCAACAGGGAGTACATATGAAATTAAACCATAACAAAGTCAAATAAAATAAATCATGCTGAGTAGATTCTCAGACTCTAACAAAACTGAATTAGAAATCAGTAACAGACAAGAAGATAACAAGTTTCCAAATAACAGAAATTAACAGCACACTTCTAAGTTACTCATGAGTCAAAAACAAAACAAAACAAAACATTGTTCTCAAGAGAAACTAGAAAACATTTTGAACTGAATAAAAAGGAAAGTACAACAAAACAAATTAATGAATACAACATGGGCATACTGAATGGAAAATTTAAAACAGTGCTTACATTTCACAAAAAGTGTAAAACTCAACACTGTGATGCTAACTTTAATAAACTGGGAATCAATTTACATTCAAGCCAAGAGAAAGCAAATAAAGGGGTTCCTAAACTACCTCTCTCCATAATAGAAGGATATTGTAATGGATAACACCACTACAGTTATTTCTTTACCCACAACTTTGACAAAATGGGTTAAAGAAAACAAATAATTGAAAAAAAATGATAACCAAACTTACTTCAAAAGTTGTCAATTTCTAGAGAGTTTTTTCTAAGTTTAAAACATAAGTCGCACCCTGAATATAGCAACAATAAAAATAACCCAGACCTGGAAATTTATATTGGTATAATTTAAAAAACATTTAATGAAGAAAAGACCAAATGTTGGAAAATTCTTTCTGCAAAACCAGAAAGATTAATGTTTAAAAATCTTTTCATGTTGCCATTTAGGGTAGGTTTATACCTGTATAACACACTTCAGAGGGTGAGGCAAGAGGATCTTGTAAGTTCAGAATGCACTGAATATATGTCCAAATATCTCAAAATAAAACCCTATAGAATCAACATAACTTTCATAACAATTTAGGCACAGTATTTACAAGAAAAAATTACCACTAAAGTACATAGCAATTTCATAAAATTATTAGCAGATAATGTAACAATTAATGAAAGAAAGGGTCATAAATTTGAAGAAGATTGGAGGGCATATGGGAGAGTTTGGAAGGAGAAAAATCAAGGAGAAAGTGCTGTAATTATACTCTCATAAATTAAAAACCAAAATTAGCAAATAATGTCCAGTAATAAATGGCTTCCAACTTTGGAAACCTTTTACATCACAATTGTAAAGAAGCAACAAGCTTTAAAATTCATTCCACTTTTGGTTCTAGTGATAAATTTAGAGTCAAAGTTATGCCTTATAAGGAATATATTACTGATATGCACCCTTGGCCCTTGAATTTTGAATATCCATGCTGTCCTGGGCTAGTAACATGTTCTAGACTACTTTCTTTCTATGATATTAAATAATGGGTATCAGTATAACGGGATCTAAAATGAATTATGATACAAGCTTATGGAGATATCTATGAGGAATTATATAGATTATAATAACTTACATACTTAAATTAATCTTAACTAAGTTGGCATCCTTACATGGGTTTGGGTTTTGGACCAAATAAGTAAGAAACAATGTAATGAGAAATGGCATCCATTTCCCTCTGCATACTGTCGACAAAACAACATGACCCATTTTCTCATGTTTCTGTTGCTGTGATATCCCCACCATGATTGACTAAGCTAAAAAAATGTTGGTTATGTGAGCCAACATAACCCCTTTGTCCTGTAAGTTCTTTTTTCAGGATATTTTATCTCAGCAATGAGACAATTAATTAATATACTTGCTATGTTGCTCAGTAGCAATGAACTCATCGGCCACTTGATCAGAAAATTGAACCACCAATGACGTTCTGTAGAATACCATTTTTCCAAGATAGGATTTTCTGTGACTTAGGAGTATGAAATGCATTTTCAATATACTATTCTCAACTTAAATTTATAAGTCCTTAACCTTATATTAATCTTATGTTCAATTAATTACTATTGAAAATTAAAAAGAAACAAATATAATTACACAAATATATTCAGTTTGTTTCTGAAAAAGATGTTTTAAAATTCAAATTAAAAAACTTTAAATAATGATACTAGAACAAGTAGTTACCCCTGTTTGGAAAATGGCTTCTAATCCATAATTCAAATAAGCAAAACTCAACTAAAAATGTAGTAAGAATAAAAAATAACATGGAAAATGTTTTAAAATAAATCTTACTGAAGCTCCTTTTATTCATAATTATGACTGTGTTGTTATATATCCATATAATGTCTGGGATACCATCAATGAAAATAAATTAAATAATTATAAATATATAAATAATAATTATATTACATCATCTTTTAAAATTTTATATGATTTTTCATATGATTAATTGATAATTTATAAATAAGAAAATATTACCAATCATCTATGTGATGAAGAAGCTCTACTTAACTCTATAAACTATGCCAGAATTCAATAATACTATTAGGAATAACAGAAAATTTTGAACACAAATTATTCTAAGGATATTCCTCTAAGAAAAACACACAAAGACTGTTCAACATCTATATCTTCATTGAGTAATAAACTGTATTAGAAATAAGCAAACAAGAAAATAAATAATTTTTAGGAAATGATCTTTAGGATGCTGTAATACATTCATAAAGAAACCAAGTACAATCCTTAATTCTTTTCAAATATAAAACTTACAGAATGAATTTGAAGTAGAATAAAGTTACTGTAAGCAGACAAATTTTTATATAAAGTTCATGGGAGATTATATTTTTGCTGCCTATGGATCGGAAAACTGAAGACACGAAAACAACAACTTTAAAAAATGAGTAACTTAGAAATTGGTGAAAATATATTAAAAAGGTCATAACTCAATAATTTAGTAAAAACTTAAAAACACTAAACAACTTTAATAGAGCCTTAAAAGAAGGCATGTATATGTGTGAGAAAATGAAAAATAATACAAAAGTAGCTATCCTAACAGAAGCAATTCAAGGATGCTACACAATCCCCATCAAAATCCCAACACAATCTTCAACAGAAATTAAACAATCTTCAATCACCAGAGTGGCCCAAATAATCCTTAGAAATAAAAGATGGAGATTTCCCCATACAAACTTCAAGTTTCTGTATAGTTATAGTAACAGTAATAGCATGGTTTGGGTGTTAACAAAAATGAATCACATTGATCAACTGAAGAAAATTCAAGACCTTGGCATACCTCCCACATACCTTTTTGATACTTGATTATTGGCAACAAAACTAAAAGTGAGCACTAGGAAAAGGACTGTCATAATGTGCAAGTCAACCTGGGTGACTACACTAGAAGAATAAAACTATATCTAGACCCATCAACCTGCACAAACATGACTACATATAGATAAAGACTATACCAGAAAGGCAGATAGACTCTGATAGAAGAGAAGGTAAGGAATAGACTTGAATTTATTGGCACAGAAAAGAATTTGGGATGTTAAGAACGAAGGAAAAAAAATAAAACATGCATGAAAACAATGTGAAGAAGATTCTGAGTGTTAAAGCACTTGTCCCAAGCTCGAGTTTCATTCCTAATACCCATAGAATTTCAGAAACTCCAATTTTTTGTCCTCCATACATGAACATTGCATGCTGACAAGATCATACACACACACACACACACACACACACACACACACACACACACACACACATACACATACAGAGAAGGGTGTGTGTGGTGTAATAAATAAATATAATTTTCATTGTAAACGAAAATTTTGCCGTTATTGTCCCTTTTTCTGCCCAATATGGGGGACATATGTCACAGTGAAATAACTGACATCTGACTTAAGCTTCTAAAGTGCTGTTCTCCATTAAAATATAAAAATAGCCTTTATATAAGAAGCTGATTCCAGGGCTCAAATACAGAAAATATAAACATATTTTACTGAGATCAACTTTAGAAAAATATAGGACCAAACCAAAACCATACAAGGTATACCTAAGAACGTATCACTGAAGAACTGTGATGCAGGTTAGATTTAAAAATAATTAATAAAGTTAACAGGATGCAATCGAATGTATAGAGTAAAAGCATACATGTCAATGAGGAAGGCTGTGTAGGGGACATCAACCCTACACAAAGAACTATAACTAAATAAATGCCGAGAGAGAAAAATAACCTTACTCAGGGAAGGGCACACCAATTGGTTAACTAATGACAAATGGACAATCCTAAAAACATACTAATACATTATATGGACCAAGCAGATTACACATATATATTACATATATACATATGTCTAACTCACACACGTGTGTGTGTGTGTGTAAATAACAGTTAATTTTAAAAGGCACTTGAAAACTTGAAAAGAGCAAGAATGGATATATAGGATGGTTTAAATAGAAGAAAGGAAAATAGGAAATTATCTAATAATGCTATAATCTCAAAAACTACTTTAAAAGTGTCTGTGTCCCTCAATACAACTAAATAGAAAATTCTGCAGTTTCTCAAGCACTAATTATTTCTGTTCGGGAATATAAACTCCTCCATACTAGTGAAACAAAATTGTTTTAAATTTCAATATATTTTTTCATTGTTATACTTGAATGAATTTTTAAAATTCCAAGTATTCCTTCCATGGGTGTTTTGCTCCCAATTCTAAGAAGGAGCAAAGTGTCCACACTTTCGTCTTTGTTCTTCTTGAGTTTCATGTGTTTTGCAAATTGTATCTTATATCTTGGGTATTCTAAGTTTCTGGGCTAATATCCACTTATCAGTGAGTACATATCATGTGAGTTCTTTTGTGATTGGTTACCTCACTCAGGATGACGCCTTCCAGGTCCATCCATTTGCCTAGGAATTTCATAAATTCATTCTTTTTAATAGCTGAGTAGTACTCCATTGTGTAAATGTACCACATTTTCTGTATCCATTCCTCTGTTGAGGGGCATCTGGGTTCTTTCCAGCTTCTGGCGATTATAAAAATAAGGCTGCTATGAACATAGTGGAGCATGTGTCCTTCTTACCAGTTGGGACATCTTCTGGATATATGCCCAGGAGAGGTATTGTGAGATGCTCTGGTAGTACTATGTCCAATTTTTTTACAGAGACAAAGATTGGAGCTGAGACGAAAGGATGGACCATCTAGAGACTGCCATACCCGGGAATTCATCCCATAATCAGACTCCAAACGCTGACACCATTGCACACACTAGCAAGATTTTGCTGCAAGGACCCTGATATAGCTGTCTCTTGTGAGGCTATGCCAGGGCCTAGCAAACACAGAAGTGGATGCTCACAGTCAGCTATTGGATGGACCACAAGGCCCCCAATGGAGGAGCTAGAGAAAGTAACCAAGGAGCTAAAGGGATCTGCAACCCTATAGGTGGAACAACAATATGAACTAACCAGTATCCCTGGAGCACATGTCTCTAGCTGCATATGTATCAGAAGATGACCTAGTCGGCCATCAGTGGAAAGAGAGGGCCATTGGTCTTGCAAACTTTATATGCCTCAGTATAGGGGAAACGCCAGGGCCAAGAAGTGGGAGTTGGGGGAGGGGAGTAGGGGGGGAAGGCTAGGGGTACTTTTGGGGTAGCATTGGAAATGTAAATGAAGAAAATACCTAATTAAAAATAAATAAATACATAAATAAAAACTGAAAAAAAATTACAAGTACTAACATGTTATACAATATCAAATACAGGTAAATATACATAACTCCTTAAAAACCACAGTCCTTTTTTTATAATGGTTGTATAAAATTAGAAATGTCTTAAAAATGACTTGAACTACTAAAATGTATAACATTGTGAATTATATTCAAAATGAACTTAATAAATATCAAGGAAGTCTAAGTATGAAAAATAGAAATGCTATTATTCTACTTTATTATCTTATTTTTAGTAAAATATGTTCTTATGAATGTTTAAAGAAACAAGACAGCAACTGAATAGATCTACATTTTGTTTCACTTTTGTAGGGTAGCAAATTACCTAGTCCACAATACATTAAACAAACGAAGAAAAACAAAAACAAAACAAAACAAAACAAAACAACAACAACAACAAAACCCTCCTCCCCAAACAATATCTTTCTTTTACTGATGCTTTCTATGATAGAGTTCCCAAATATTTCACAAGGGAATCCCATACAGAGAAAATGAGACATACACAGTACCAGGAATGGGACACCAGGGAGCCTACTGGGATATTAATACATGTGAGTTACACTAAATTAAACTAAATGAAGAGCTGTCACATAAGGTGCCTTGCCTATTGATTGCATATGAGAAAAGCTGGATGAACTGTCAGCTCTTACCCATTCACTCAGCATCAGAGCAGGAAGCCGTCATTTTTACATCTTGTTGAAGTAGCAGTGAAAACTCAAAACTCGCCGTCTTGCAATTTTGTCCTGATTATGTTCCCAAATATAGAACACCCATTATTTGCTACTGGTTCTTCTGCTCACACATTACGTTCTCAAAGTAGTATCATAGCCTCACACTTTTTAAACTCTGGATATTAGAAGAAAATGCTTGCTATAGTTTTCTGGGTCTAATTTACCACTATTATTTTTTTCCTTTATAATCTTATTTCTCTGGTTCCAACAATTTCCCAATAATTACATTTTACTCTTAAATAAAAGATGTGATTTAACATGCCCTTTTAGAAATGTAAATGACAATAGAGCTGCTAAGGAGAGTTTATTAACCTGGTTACCCAGTGCCAGCTGAAGCCCTGCTACACTGAAAGTATGTTTCTGCGGGGCTTTGTCTCTCTGCTAACTGACCTTTTACAATTCAGTAAGAAGAGGTGATTGGTTTCATTTCTTAAATTTCAAGTCAACATCATAACTTCACCTTCTTTCACCAAATATTTTATTCTATTTAAAGTGTGTAATGGTAGTAAATATTATATTGGAGAAACAAAAACAGTTGGATTCCAGTACCATATGAAATCTGACAGCTTTGCATAGCACACAACCTCTTTTTATTAGATAAAGCATAAAAATACTATAGTCTCAAAGAACATAAGTATGGAAGAATGGAAAGTTTCCGGAGTCTGTGGATGAGTTTAGGGCAAAATTCTAAGCCTGAGAAAGCTAGATAAAGCAAACTTCTCTAGTGTCATAAGCAAGTAATAATATCTGTGTAACTGGAATTTTCTCTTTTAAAATGAGAATGCGAAGCTCGGTGTCCTGGTCAGTGTCCTACTGCTTTGAAGATGCATCATAACCAAGATGACTCTATAAGAGAAAGCCTTTACCCCAGGCTTAGAGTTAAAGCAGGCTTTACTGCTTAGAGTTTCTTTTATTATGTTGAAAAACATCACAGAATGCGGGCAGACGTAGTACTGGAGAAGTAGATGAGATTTCTATATCTAGATCTGCAGGCAGCATAAATAGAGAGACACTGGGCCTGGCTTGGGCTTTTGAAACTTCAAATCTCACCCCCAGTGAAGTACTTCCTCCCACAAGGCCATGCTTACTCCAAGAATACCATACCTCTAAATCCTTCTCAGTGTTACTCCCTGATGATAAACATTCAAATATATGAGCCTATTGGAGACATTCTTATTCAGGTGAACACATTGCATCCCTTGGCCCCCATAGACTTGTAGCCATATTATAATGTGAAAATGCATTCATTCCAACTTCAAAAACTCCATAGTGTACAACAATCTCAACACTGCTTAAAATTCCAAAGTCTATTCTGAGACTCATGACCGCGTCTTTAAATGTAACCCCAGATAATATAAAAATAAAAAGATCACATACTTTCAGCATATAATAGAGCAGAATATACATTACCATCCCAAAAGGGAGGAAAAGAAGCATATTGACAACAAACTGGACCAAAGAAAGAACAAATAAAATCAGCACCAGCAGGGAAAAATCTAAACTCTGCACCTCCATGCCTGATGTCAACATGCTCTACAGATCTCCAGCTCCTTCCAACTTTTCTACTACAATATGCTTCCCTCTTCTGCACTGGCTTCCACTCCCTGTTAGCAGCTGTCCTTTTCAAGTATCATACAATGAGGCATCTCCAACATATTGGGGTCTTCAACAAAATCCAGGGTTCACCTTCACAGCTTTGAATCATGGTCTCTCTTAGCCTCTACGAATGAACACAACTGACAAATGCCCGGCTTCAGCAGATTTCCTTAGCTGTGGAGAAAGAGTCCATGAGCTTTTCTTTTATTCTTGAATCTAAAGCCAGATCCATATGGCCAAAACTGCCAAGTTCTGCTGCTTGATGGGGCTGGTACTTACCGCTCTTGTTCAATATGTAAATTTGTTATCAGCTTTGTATTGTGGATGGTTTCCTTCTTGTATTTTTCTTTAATTCCTTTTCACAAGTGGGAAGCTAGTAAGGTGGGTCTTTCCTGAGGAAATCATTCCCTTTGTGCCATTTAGCATCAGACATTTCTTTAAACATTTTATTCCCACGAGCTGTGGCCATGGCTCCAATATTACATTTCCCGATGCTCCTATTCTTCTCAAGGTATACATTATGTATTTTTCTTTACTTGGCTTACTCCTTTTGATTAGAGATGTACATAAGAGTGACCACAAACAGTCACTCAACAGAATCCATATGAGATTGTCTTGAAATGTCTTCTACTAACACCATTAATCCAAAACTCTTCAATTTAGCCTCAGGAAGATATTTTGGACAAGGAGAGGAAACCTTTCAACAAAGTATCACAAGAATAATCTCTAAGCTACTAATGAATATTGTTCTCCTCTGAAACCTCTTGAGACAGGTTATGATACATTCCACTTTGCTTAGAAACACTGTCTTCTTTGCTTCTACTAGTATGGTTCATTGAGCCCTGATTAAATCATTCAACTACTTCCCTAATCCAAAGTCACAAAGTTCACATTTTGCCAGTAAGCAGAATGGCCAAGCCTATAACAGCAGTATTCCACACTCGGTACCAACTGTCCTAGTCAGTGTTGTATTGCTGTGAAGAGATGCCATGGTCAAGGCAACCTTTATAAAAGAAAACATTTAGTTGAGGCGTAGTTACCATTTCAGAGGTATAGTTCATTACAATTATAGCAGAGAACACAGTGATACACAGGCAGATATGGTGCTGGAGAAATATTTTAGAGGTCTACATTTGGTTTCCCAAGCAGAAGGAAGAAACCAACAGTGCACCATGCTGGGGTCTTGAAAATCAAAGCCCACCTCCAGGGTCACACTTCTTCTAAGAAAGCAACACCTCCTAATCCTTCTCAAGTAATGCCATTCTCTGATGACTAAGTATTCACCACACTAGGCAATTCACAATTCACTGATGATGAAATATGGGATGTTTTCATTTAAGTAACATGAAAATAAAGTTCTTGTTCATGAGAATCCCAGTTAAACATGGCCTTCTGAGTCCTATTATTGACTTCCCCATCTTCCCTATGTAGAGGTGACATTTCTTAAGAACCTCCTCAGATTTACAGAGGGACTCATTTCCTCTATCACCACTGTAGACAGGACTGAATGTTCACTTGATTTGGAAGTGCTAGGCACACATTTTTGCCCAATGACATATCACAGCTACACGTTAGAGTTTCTATCCCTAATAAAATTTCCTGGCCTGAATGAAATTATGTACCACTGAGCATGAGACAATCAGAGCAGTTTTCGAAGAGATAAAACAATCTTTAAGTAGGAACTCAGTGGCATGAACTCTAACTTAGAGGTAAAAGACACAGCAAGTTTCAAAGAGAAAACACATTTACTTATACATGTAGTCTTCCACTGCTGCTGTACAAGAAAATACAGACTGCATGGGTTAAAAAAAAATAATTTAGTGCAGTTTCAGAGGCTGGAAGTGTAAATCAAGGTGGTCCTAAGACAGGACCCTGTGACTCACAGATAGCTGCCTTCTCACTACATAAATGTATAGCTTTTCTATGCATGCATGTGGCTCTGGTGGATATTCATTTATAAGGACACTAATCCTATCAGATCAGATCAAGGTTTTACTCTTGTTATATTATTCAATCTTAATGATCTCTTTAAAGTCTCCATGCCCAAATATAGTCACATTGGGGATTCCAATTATCACATACAAATTAAGTCCACATTACTTGTCTCTGGTGGACTAATCTTTAGTTTTGCCAGAGGAATTCTAAAGAAGATCATACATAGATAAAAAACCACCAGTGTCCTAAATGGTACAATGACACATTGGAGTATCTCTCAGGCAGTTCTTCTCATTATGTAACCCTATGGTAAATCTGATAGGTTTTAGGGACTGCTGAGACTTGTGAATTATTAACTCACTAAATAAGTTAAATTGAATAAACTACTTTACCTGTGTCTTTATGTTTTATTTAATTTTTCTTCTATACTTAATCAGTGCAATGATAGCTAAAATAGAAGAAAAAATAGAATAAATTTTGTTTTATGCAATAGTAATTTTATTTTATTTAATAATTTAATTTTAATACTTATTTTGATTTACATTTCAAATGCTACCCCCAAAGCCCCCAAACCCTCCCCCTGCCCTGCTCCCCAAACCACTCACTCCTGCTTCCTGGCCCTGGCATTCCCCTGTACAGGGGCATATGATCTTCCCAAGACCAAGGGTCTCTCCTCCCACTGATGGTCAACTAGGCCATCCTCTGCTACATATGCAACTAGAGGCAGAGCTCTAGGGGATACTGGTTAGTTCATATTGTTGTTCCTACCCTTGTTGTTGCAGACCCTTTTAGCTCCTTGGATACTTTTTCTAGGTCCTTCATTAGGGGCCCCGTGTTCCATCCAATAGATGACTGTAAACATCCACTTCTGTATTTGCCAGGCACTGGCATAGCCTCACATGAGAGAGCTATATCAGGGTCCTGTCAGCAAAATCTTTCTGGCATATGCAATAGTGTCTGGGTTTGGTGATTGTATATGGGATGGATCCCAAGGTGGGGTAGTCTGTGGTAGGTCCTTCCTTCCATCTCAGCTCTGAACTTTGTCTCTGTAACTCCTTCCATGGGTATTTTGTTCCCCATTCTTAAAAGGAGTGAAGTATCCACACTTTGGATTTCCTTCTTCTTGAGTTTCACATGTTTTGCAAATTGTATCTTGGGTATTCTAAGTTTCTGGGCTAATATACACTTATCAGTGAGTGCATATCATGTGTGTTCTTTTGTGATTGGGTTACCTCACTCAGGATGATATCCTCCAGATTTATCCATTTGCCTAAGAATTTCATGAATTCATTGTTTTTAATAGCTGATTAGTACTCCATTGTTAAAATGTATCAACCACATTTTCTGTATCCATCCCTCTGTTGAGAGACATCTGGGTTCATTCCAGCTTCAGGCTCTTATAAATAAGGCTGCTATGAACATAATGGAGCACGTGTCCTTATTACAAGTTGGAACATAGTCTGGGTATATGCCCAGGAAAGGCATTGCTAGATCTTCCAGCAGAACTATGTCTAATTTTCTGAGGAACTGCCAGACTGATTCCCAGAGTGTTTGTACCAGCTTGCAATTCCACCAACAATGGAGGCGTGTTCCTCTTTCTCCACATCCTCGCCAGCATCTGCTGTCACCTGAATTTTTGATCCTAGCCATTCTGAATGGTGTGAGGTAGAATCTCAGGGTTGTTTTGATTTGCATTTCCCTGATGATTAAGGATGTTGAACATTTTTTTCAAGTGCTTCTCAGCTCTTTGCTATTCCTGAGTTGAGAATTCTTTATTTAGTTCTGTACCCCATTTTTAATAGGGTTACTTGATTTTCTGGAATCCATCTTCTTAAGTTCTTTGTATATATTGGATATTAGTCCCCTGTTTGATTTAGGATTGGTAAAGATCTTTTCCCAATCTGTTGGTTGCCTTTTGGTCTTATTGACAGTGTCCTTTGCAATTTTATGAGGTCCCATTTGTTGATTCTTGATCTTACAGCACAAACCATTGGTGTTCTGTTCAGTAATTTTTCCCCTGTGCCCATACCTTCGAGGTTTTCCCTACCTTCTCCACCTTAAGTTTCGGTGACTCTGGTTTTATGTGGAGTTCCTTGATCCACTTAAACTTGAGCTTTGTACAAGGAGATAAGAATGGATCAATTCGCATTCTTCTACATGCTAACCACCAGTTGTGCCAGCACCATTTGTTGAAAATGCTGTCTTTTTTACACTGGATGGTTTTAGCTCCCTTGTCAAAGATGAAGTGACCATAGGTGTGTGGATTCGTTTCTTGTTCTTCAATTCTATTCCTTTGGTCTGCCTGTCTGTCACTGTACCAGTACAATGGAGTTTTTATCACAATTGTTATGTAGTACACCTTGAGTTTAGGTATGGTGATTCCACCAGAGGTTCTTTTATCATTGAGAATAGATTTTGCTATCCTAGATTTTTTGTTATTCCAGATTAATTTGCAAATTTTCCTTTCTAACTCAGTGAAAAATTGAGGTGGAATTTTGATGGGGATAGCATTGAATCTGTAGATTGCTTTCAGCAACATGGCCATTTTTACTATATTGATCCTGCTAATACATGAACATGGGAGATCTTTCCATTTCTGAGATCTTCTTTGATTTCTTTCTTCAGATATGTGAAGTTCTTATCATACAGATCTTTTACTTCCTTAGTTAGAGTCACACCGAGATATTTTATATTAATTATGACTATTGTTAAGGGTGTTGTTTCCCTAATTTTTTTCTTAGCCTGTTTATCCTTTGTGTAGATAAAGGCCACTGATTTGTTTGATTCATTTTATATTCAGCTATTTCACTGAAGTTGCTTATCAGGTTTAAGAGTTCTCTGGTAGAATTTTTGATGTTACTTATGTATATTTCATATCATCAGCAAATAGTGATATTTTGACTTCTTCCTTTCCAATTTGTATCCCTTTGATCTCCTTTTGTTGTCTAATTGCTCTGGCTAGGACTTGAAGTACTATATTGAATAGGTAGGAAGAGAGTGGGCAGCCTTATCTAGTCACTTATTTTAGTGGGATTGTTTCCAGTTTCTCTTCATTTAGCTTCACATTGGCTCCTGGATTGCTGTATATTGCATTTATTATGTTTAGGTATGGGCCTTGAATTCCTGATCTTTCCAAGACTTTTATCATGACTGGGTGTTTTTGTCAAATGCTTTCTCAGCATCTAACAGGATGATCATTTGTTTTTTGTCTTTGAGTTTGCTTATATAGTGAATTACATTGATGGATTTCCATATATTAAACCTTCTCTGCATCCCTGGAATAAAGCCTATTTGGTCATGATGGATGATCGTTTTGATGTGTTCTTGGATTTGATTAGTGAGAATTTTATGGAGTATTTTTGCACTGATATTCATAAGTGAAATTGGTCTGAAGTTCTCATTGTTTGTTGGGTCTTTATGTGGTTTAGGTATCAGAGTAATTGTGGCTTCATAGAATGAATTGGGTAGAGTACCTTCTGTTTCTATTTTGTGGATTAGTTTGAAGAGAGTTGGAATTAGGTCTTCTTTGAAGGTCTGATAGAACTGCACTAAACCCATCTGGTCATGGGCTTTTTTTTTTTTTAGTTGGGAGACTATTAATGACTGCTTCTATTTCTTTAGGGGTTATGGGACTGTTTAGGTCATTAATCTGATCCTGATTTAACTTTGGTACCTGGTATCTGTCTAGAAAGTTGTTCATTTCATTCAGGTTTTCTAGTTTTGTTGAGTAAAGCCTTTTGTAGTAGGATCTCATGATGTTTTGGATTTCCTCAGGTTCTGTTGTTATGTCTCCTTTTTCATTTCTGATTTTGTTAATTAGGATACTGTCTTAGTCAGGGTTTCTATTCCTGCACAAAAATCATGACCAAGAGGCAAGTTGGGGAGGAAAGGGTTTATTCGGCTTACACTTCCATGCTGCTGTTCATCACCAAAGGAAGTCAGGACTGGAACTCAAGCAGGTCAGGGAGCAGGAGCTGATGCAGAGGCCATGGAGGGATATTCTTTACTGGCTTGCCTCACCTGGCTTGCTCAGCCTGCTCTCTTATAGAACCCAAGACTACCAGCCCAGAGATGGTCCCACCCACAAGGGGCCTTTCCCCCTTGATCACTAATTGAGAAAATGCCTTACAGTTGGATCTCATGGAGGCATTTCCTCAACTGAAGCTCCTTTCTCTGTGATAACTCCAGCTGTGTCAAGTTGACACAAAACTAGCCAGTACAGATACTGTCCCAGTACCCTCTAGTTAGTCTGGTTAAGGTTTATTCTATCTTGTTGATTTTCTCAAAGAACCAGCTCCTGGTTTAGTTGATTCTTTGAATAGTTCTTTTTGTTTCCTCTTGGTTAATTTCAACCCTGTGTTTGATAATTGTCTTCCATTTACTCCTCTTGGGTGAATTTGCTTCCTTCTGTTCTAGAGCTTCTAGGTATGTTGTCAGACTGCTAGTGTATGCTATCTCTAGTTTCTTTTTGGAGGCACTCAAAGCCATGAGTTTTCCTTTTAGGACTGCTTTCATTGTGTCCCATAAGTTTGGGTATGTTGTGGCTTCATTTTCATTAATCTCTGAAAAGTCTTTATTTTTTTTCTTTATTTCATCCATGACCAAGTTATCATTGAGTAGAGTGTTGTTCAGCTTCCATGTGAATGTTGGCTTTCTATTATTTATGTTGTTATTGAAGATCAGCCTTGGTCTGTTGTGATCTGACAAGATGCGTGGGATAACTTCAATATTTTTGTATCATTTGAGGCCTGTTTTGTTACCAATTATATGGTCAATTTTTGGAGAAGGTGCCATGAGGTGCTGAGAAGAAAGTATATCTTTTTGTTTTAGGACAAAATGTTCTGTAGATATCTGTTAAATCCATTTGTTTCATAGCTTCTGTTAGTTTCAGTGTGTCTCTGTTTAGTTTCTGTTTCCAGGATCTGTCCATTGATGACAATGGGGCGTTAAAGTCTCCCACTATTATTGTGTGAGGTACAACTATGAGCTTTTTCCATAGTTTCTTTAATGAATGTGGGTGCCCTTGAATTTGGAGCATAGATATTCAGAATTGAAAGCTTATCTTGGGAGATTTTACCTCTGTTGAGTATGAAGTGCCCCTCCTTGTCTTTTTTGATAACTTTGGGTTGGATTTTGGTCGATTTTATTCTATATTAGAATGGCTACTCAAGCTTTATTTTCGGACTGTTTGCTTGGAAAATTGTTTCCAGCTTTTTACTCTGAGGTAGCATCTGTTTTTTCCCTTGAGGTAAGTTTCCTGTAAGCAGCAAAATGTTGGGTCCTGTTTATGTAGCCAGTCTTTTACTCTAGGGTTTTTTTTTTTGTTTTGTATTGTTTTGTTTTGTTTTAAATTTGGGTATCCAGTCCATTGATTTTAAGAGATATTAAGTAAAAGTAATTGTTGCTTCCTGTTATGTTTGTTGTCAGAGTTGGGATTCGGTCCTTGTGGCTGTCTTCTTTTAGGTTTGTTGAAGGATTACTTTCTTCCTTTTTCTAGGGCATAGTTTCTGTCCTTGTGTTGGTGTTTTCCCATTATTATCCTCTGAAAGGCTGGATTTGTGGAAAGATATTGTGTGGATTTAATTTTGTCATGGAATACTTTGGTTTCTCTATCTATGGTAATTAAGTGTTTGGCTGGGTATAGTAGCCTGGGTTGGCATTTGTGTTCTCTTAGGGTCTGTATAACATCTGTCCAGGATCTTCTGGCTTTCATAGTCCCTGGTGAGAAGTCTGGTGTAATTCCAATAGGCCTGCCTTTAAATTTACTTGATCTTTTCCCCTTACTGCTTTTAATATTCTATCTTTATTTAGTGCATTTGTTGTTCTGATTATTATGTTTTGGGAGGAATTTCTTTTCTGGTCCATTGTATTTGGAGTTCTGTAGGCTTCTTGTATGTTCATGGGCATCTCTTTCTATAAGTTAGGAAAGTTTTCTTCTATAATTTTTTTGAAGATATTTACCGGCCCTTTAAGTAGAAAATCTTCATTCTCATCTACTCCTATTATCCATAGGTTTGGTCTTCTCATTGTGTCCTGGATTTCCTGGATGTTTTGGGTTAAGATCTTTTTGTCTTTTGCATTTCCTTTGATTGTCGTGTCCATGTTCTCTATGGAATCTTCTGCACCCGAGATCCTCTCTTTTATCTCTTGTATTCTGTTGCTGATACTTGCATCCATGGCTCCCAATTTCTTTCCTAGGGTTTCTATTTCCAAAGTTGTCTCCCTTTGGGTTTTCTTCATTGTTTCTACTTTTATTTTTAGATCTTGGATGGTTTTCTTCAATTCTATCACCTGCTTGATTGTGTTTTACTGTAATTCTTTAAGCCGCCTAAGTGCTCTCCTGAGTAGACTGGTCTCAGGGATCCTAGGTACTCTAGGGCCTGCCTAGTTTGCACTCAAGATGGTGTGGGGCTGGTGCTGACAGGAATGAACCCCAGGTGTTGGTTGGGCTGGTTTCCTTTGTCCTTGTTCCTGCTAGCACAAGCCTCTCTGTTTTTTGTTTTTGTTTTTGTTTTTGTTTTTGTTTTTGTTTTTGTTTTTGTTTTTGTTTTTTTCCACTCATCAGTGATCTCAAGATCCTGGGTGTGCTAGGGGGCCTTCACTGTGGAGAGTCCTCTGGAGACCTTGGGACCCTCTGCTGAGTTCATGCCCAAGATGTAATAATTTAATTTTAAATAGCCACATTTTAATACATTTTGTTTTATGAAGATCTAACTTATTATTTCAACATCATTAGGAAATATTAGGTAATTGAAATATATCTTAGTAATAACCTAGTAATTTTAAGAAGAAGACCTTACACTTTTGTTTATATACATTGCTTCAATTTAATAAGATTGTAGTATTTTAAATATTGTGGTCATTTAAGAGAAATACAAAAAAAACAATGTATATGACACTACTCTATACTTTATTGTACTGTTATTAGATACATTTATTATAATCATATACATTAAATTGAAACTCTAGTCAGGTGACAAGATAATGTGGTGGACCCTTGATGAAAACTTTCATTGGTCCTGTATTGATCCATGTCCAGGTACTTTTTGTGTCCACTGGCCATAGAGCCTTCACCAATCCCTTAACCTAAATTATTATATATAAAAGTGAGGAAAAGAAGGGGAACACAACCATATCATACTCAGTGATAGAAAAAAGGCAAAGGTCAATTTGAAAGTTTTTCTTAGAAAACTTGAATATAGAGTATCCATCTCTATCTCTTTCAACTTTCTTTTCCAGTGTTAACGAAATCTGTTTTGAATGAGTTTGTCCTTGGCAGAGAGAAGTAGTGGAAGGGATGGAAAGAAATTGGAGGGAAGGAAAAAGGGAGAAATTGACCAAAACATGTTATATGCCTTCATGAAATAATCAAATAAAATACAGTAAAACATGAAAAAGATCGAGGATGAATAAACATGAAAGAAAAATGGCAAAAGGACAAAAACAGGATAATCTCAGAAATTTTAAAATAAACAAAAAAAGACACACACATGCATGCAGTGGAATTCCAGGTATATTCCAGGAGATGAAATATTAGAGAGAAAATGGAAGAAGTATCCTTTTGCAAAAGGAGATTGTTCAGACTGCTGGAACAGTGTAAAACCAAACATCAGGAAGCCAACTGGAAAGATAACTGTTAGCAAGCACACTTTGTTAATATATAAGAGAGGGATGCTAGCATTAAGACAAACAACATCCTAAAATTGCTCAGAAACCAAAAGATAACCAGCAAATGAGAACTGGAATCCTACCCATTTGTATGTTGTGCTGCACAAATATACATGCAGGCATAACACTCATATACGTATATGTAAAATAAGAGAAAAATCTTTAAAGGGATCAATATAATGCACTAATAACTAGTTTTAAATTTTCAGCTATGATGACAAGAGACTTCTGGACAATGTTTTCCAAGACCAGTTTGTAAAGGTTCTTTATCAAACCATCCACGATTCCCTCTTAAAATTCATTTCTCAAAAATTCCTAACTTTTGTTAATCTTCAAGTGTTTTTTATTAAGAGGATATGCATTAGCTTCATTTATTATATACAACTTTTGTGATAAGACTGCCTTCATTTTTCTAGAAAAAAAAAAGATCCTAAAAATTGTTTAATGTAGAGAAATATCCAACCTAAATAGTGAAAATGTACACCATAATTTTGCTGCACTTAGTCTTCTCTGCATTTCCCCTGTTTCTTAAACAACTCTCTTGTCAGATAACATATAATATAAAAAGCAGATAAGGAAAACAGGCATTCACATATACTTCTGAAGTATTACTGAGACTCTCCTGTTGGTAGTGGATAGCCAGTCACAGGCATTTTAACTACAGTAGCAGAATAAATATTTGTTCCTATAGTAATAGCAAAAAAAGAAAATAAAGAAGAACAGTAAATGTTAACATGGAACATAAGATCAACAAAAATTAGCAAAAAGTAATGAATAAACTTTTCAAAAATTAATATCTAATTGCCTTCCACTTATGGGAAGTAATAAATGTCTATAAAATTCTGGTTATAGTTCATTAAATCCAATTGCATACCTATTTAACTTATATGAAACTCTTAAAAGGGTCCAAATAACATGTGCATAATATTTTATTATATCCTATGTTGCAAAGCATATTAATAAAATCACATTTATTTGTTTGTTTATTGTCTTAGAATGAAATATAAGGAAATAAACTCCTGGAATAAAAGAATTAAGCTGTTTGGTTAAAGTTAATTACTTAATATAAGCTGGCATAAACATTGACAAAATGGATAGTTCAAACAATGACTTTGCTTTTCTCAGTCTAGAAACACGATCTATAAATCTAAATTGAACACAGACCAATTTTCTCCATAGAAGAGTTGAGCTCGTTGACCCAAGTTGCCACCAAATCCTAAGACAATTGCTTTTTTTAAAGCTTACTTTGCTTTATTGTGGGAAATCCAAATTAACATATTTGTACTGCATGTTACGACGTTGTAGTACACTCATTCTGCCTTAGCCAGTTTTGCTGTACTGTGCCTCATTGTCAGCAACTGCACTCCTTGGAGAATTTATAAAACTTGAAGAGACTTTGAAGTCAAATAGTTCTAATACCTATCAGAGAAAGGACAGAAACACTCACATGCAATGCCATTGTAAAAGATAATTAAGAGCATACATGTCAAATCCTAAAAAATAGGTAATATATACAGATTCTCAGATTTCCAGAGAAAGAAGAGAACTTATTAAAAATTGAATGGTAAAAATGAGTTATAGGTAGTATCACTTGAAAAAGTTTTCTTCTTACGTATATTGAATAATTGTATGATTGTGGATGATACCAAAACAAAACAAAACAAAACGAAGCAAAGCAAAGCAAAACAAAACAAAACAAAACAAAACGAAGCAAAGCAAAGCAAAGCAAAGCAAAACAAAACAAAACAAAACAAAACAAAACAAAACAAAACAAAACAAAACAAAACAAAACCAACACTACCTCACAGTAGGTAATGCCAATCCAAATGAGATCAGTTTATGAATATTTCACTACTGGTTTTAAACTACGACGTTACTGAAAAGAGCACAAAAAAGGAAGTAAAAAGGTTTTCCTTGCCAGATATAGTTCTGAGAAAAATAAATATGAAAAACATTATTTGATGTGTATCCACCTATTTTCACCTTTCAGATTCTCTGTGTGTTACTTTTGTTCTACGTTGCTTTCACATCCTCGATCTTGTCTCAAAAACTCTAAAATGATCTACTCAAACATTCCTCCCATTTTAGAAACCACTTTTCTCTGAGAAACTGGTCTGGTTATATAATAGTTATAAGTTATAATCTTACCGAACAAATTCAATATTTTCAAATTTGATTGATGATAACAATTATCTGATTTGCAGATGAAGCACTAGAAATTTTAAACTTCACATGTTCCGTCTAAACCAATTGATTGATCTGTTTGAATCACCTCATGGCAGCTAGAAAAAGTGTCCATATACTTGTTATATATGCTACCATTTACATGGGTTTATTTCTTCTACACTAATATGTAATAATATAAAATCATACATGGTATATGTGTATATATATATATATATATATATATATATATATATATATATATATATACATACATACATATACAGATTAAAGAATGACAGAAAAATTCACTGTCCTAACTGAATGGAAATGTCAACTTGATGCAAATACACATCTGATAGGAAGCCTCTCTTAATAAGCTGCCTAGATCAGATAGATGTACCTGCGGGCAATTCCATGGAAATTTTCTTTATTTTTAATATATATATATATATAAGTACCATGCCTGTGATAAGGTTCTGGGCTCTATAAGAAGCCCAAACAATCATGATCATGTACAGGAATTTTAATCCAGTAACACTGCTGATATGGCAATGGAGTATATCCAAAGATATGATCGGGCCAGAATGCAGACATGCCCTGGATTAAAGTATCATCCAGCTGGAATGCAGGTATACCCTTAGTACACACCTTTAATCCCAATCTATGAAGGTAAAGTTAGTTTGTAGAAGGAACCAGCCATGTTTGAAAGTGACCTCTAATTGACAGACCAACAAAGTGCCAAATGATAGAACTGACAGAATGAGTCCGAAATAGGATATACCCAACTCTCATGAGAACAGACAGAAAATAGAGACTACTTAAGAGCAGTGCAGAGTGAGTCAGGGGTACAAGGCAGTTCAGGGAGTGCACTTCATTTTAGGTCAGACAATGCAGTGTAGTTCAGTTGAGTTCAGTTCAGTACAGTTCGGTGCAATTCAGTTGAATACAGTTGAGTTCAGTTGAGTTCATGTAGTTCCATTCAGTTTTGTTCAGCTTGTGCAGTTTATGTAGTGCTAGTCAGTAGAGGTGGTTGACACCAGAGAATAAGAAGGATCCAGAAGATTAAAACAAATTGCCAGAGTTAGATTGAGGCCAAGGAGAGCAATTCAGTGAGAAGATGAGATAAGCCAGATTGAATCAGTCAGCTTGGAGAGGAGTTTGAAACAGAAGAGCTGAGTTCAATCAACCAACTGAGTCCAGAAAGAACTAGAAGGAATTAACTTATTCAGCAGTAAACCTACAAGATGACAATTACCACTGGTGAATAAAAATTACTTTTATAATCCTGAACTTGAATGATCTAGGAAGCAAGCCTTAAAGTACCATCCCTTTACAATTTCTGTTTATGATCCTGTTTTGAGTTTTTCCCTGACATCTCTTGATGAACTGAAACCTAGAAGTGTAAACCCTTTTTTATAGCTTGCTTTTGTTCCATGTGGTTTATCACAGCAACAGAATGAAACAAGGCATGCACTACTAATTAAATGGATATTTAGATTTATAAATTTTTGTGGAATAAATATTCCACAAAAATTATACATATATACATATATATATATATATATATATATATATATATATTATATTCTAATGAATATTTTTTAAACACTCCTTTCCGTTTGTGACTTTCATTAGCATTTCATCTGTTCTGGCTTCCTGTTTCTGTGATAAACATTGTCCAATGGCAACTTGGGAAGGAAAAGATTAATAGGGATTCCTGATTATAATCCATCATCAAAGGAAACAAAACAGAAAAGCAAGGCAAGAACCTGGAGCCAGAAACTAAAGCAGAGAATATGGAGGACCTCTATATACTAGCTTGCTTTCTCCATCTTTATGGTCATCCAAGTCTTAGTGGAACCCAATACTCTAAGCCCAGGTGGCATCTCCAAAAATGCGCTGGGCTCTCACATCAGTTAAAATCACAATCCTGCAAACATTCATGTTTAGGAACCATATGTATGACATATAGATATTTTTCAGAGTTTTTGTTAAACTATACTACTTTTCTTAGATTATTCTGGTCAGTTTTTATGTATATAGCAAAAGACAAGAAAGCTCAAATGCTGGAATTGATTTTCCTCCGCAGTTCGACAGAGTTTAAGTCAGTGGTTAGCTGGTTCCGCTGCTGTAGGCTTGAGGCAAAACAGAACACCATGGCAACAGGAACACATGTAGGAGGACAGTGATCTTCTCACGGAGGTCAGACAGAGAGAAAGCTAGAGTGATGAAGCTAAGACAAGATATTGTCTCCAAAGATATGAATCTATAATCCCATTCTCTTTAGCTAGATTTCACCTCCTACCTTGCCATGGTTTGCCAATCACATCAATACGGAAACTTAATGGGGTATTATTCCATTGAAGAGATCAGAGACTAGATGACCCAGTACTAACATCACAGACCCACATCTTTGAATTGCTACTTTAGAGCCAGGGTTTCATCACATAAGACTCTGGGATGCATTTTATATCTAATCTACTACATAGCCTATCTCTAACTGTTGCTTAATACCTTGCAATCATTTTCACAATATAGCCAATCAAACTAATGTTACTTAAGAATGGAAACATTATTTTAAGTGAGAAGATTTTTAAAATATTTATTAAATATTTTCTAATATCTTGATTATTTTAAAATTTGATGTCACTGTAAGATATGTTGAAAAATTTTTCCCTAAAACTGATCAGAGGGATAAGGTATAATTTAAGGACTAGTTGCTACTCCCTATATTTATGCTAGCCTAGTACTGCTACATTACTTCAACATCTATCTGAGTACTGAGCTTTGCTTAGTAGATCTTGCGCGCGCCGGACTGGCCAGCAGTAACGATGCTGCAATAGGATCCTTCTGCACACGTTTATTAGGAGAGCTTGATTGCACAGGCGAAGAGACCCCGAGCCCAGAACTGGTGCTGCTTATATAGGCCTAGGAGAGGTGTGTCTCACACCTGGATTGGTTATGCACTAAGCCTCATTTGCATGTTCCTCCTCTGATTGGCTACTCTCTCTCTCTGTACCTCACAGAGCCTCATTATCATACCTCATTTGCATGTCTCACATCTGATTGGTTATACTCCCAAAGCCTCATTGTCTTAGTCAGGGTTTCTATTCCTGCACAAACATCATGACCAAGAAGCAAGTTGGAGAGGAAAGGGTTTATTCGGCTTACACTTCCATACTGCTGTTCATCACCAAGGAAGTCAGGACTGGAACTCAAGCAGGTCAGAAAGCAGGAGCCGATGCAGAGGTCATGGAGGAATGTTCTTTACTGGCTTGCCTCACCTGGCTTGCTCAGCCTGCTCTCTTATAGAACCAAGACTACCAGCCCTGAGATGGTCCCACCCACAAGGGGCCTTTCCCCCTTGATCACTAATTGAGAAAATGCCTTACAGTTGGATCTCATGGAGGCATTTCCTCAACTGAAGCTCCTTTCTCTGTGATAACTCCAGCTGTGTCAAGTTGACACAAAACTAGCCAGTACACTCATTATCATGCCTGGGCCAGGCAGTGTCTTTGCAAAACACTTTACTGCATATGTACACATTGGTTGTTTGTCCAAACGTATGCGTGGTGGCCAGCAGTAGTCAGTGCCACTCTGCAACGGCACATGTGGCTTCCCACAAGTAGACTGCCTGTTCTATATATTAGCAGCTTCTCTTTTCCCTGATATTTAACTGAGGAAAGGGAAACATAATTTCACTGTGAGTAGGACAATATTGTTTCTAATGCTTTTAGCCTGTTTACATAACTGTATACCTTCAACTCTGAAAATTCTTACTCAGAGTTATATTAATGGCTACCATAATTACAGTGAGGATGTATACTTGATTTGTTTATATTTATGCCATCAAGCTACTGATAATTTTGTCTATAATTTTATCTTAGCTCACGCATTTATAGAGATATTTTTATAGATTTACTTTTTACTTACTTTTATGGTGTATGTGTGGGGGCAAGTGGAGGCAGGTGTCAATGAGAGTTGGAAGAGGGTGTGTAATCTAAGCTACCAGGCAAGCTGTGCTAATTAAGTCCATAATTGCATGAAGGTTATGAGACAGTCAAATGCTCTAAGATTGGGTTTGAAACTGACTCAATGGAAGGGAATGTAAGCCTGGTACTAAAGTATTCCAGTAAAAACAGCAACAACGACACAGAAGAGTAGCAAAAAATGTCTGAGAGGGTTATAGGTTCCAGTGGGAGAACTCAATTCACTACTTTTGTTTAGATAAACTGACATAATACTAAACTAGATTCAAAATATTTATATTTGAACTGCTAGTTAAATTCTCATTTATAATTTATATTTATATTTGAACTGCTAGTTAAATTCTCATTCAGAATCCAAAACAGTTCCCTTCCTGTGGAATGATGCTGAAACCTGACTTAGGTCTGCACAAGGCTACGAAAGTAAGTGACAAATGAATGTGCATCTCGAAAGAGGGTATTTTTTACCACCACACAAAAGCTTCAGGAAGAGTAAGGAAGGTAGTGGAAATACTATAAGGAGACAGGGAAAGAAGTTGTGGAATGTAAGCTTTGAGTCATGAAGCAGCCACTGTAAACCTGGTATCTTAGGAGCTTCTCTTGTCTACCCTGAGCTTGCAAGTGGTGAGGGGCACACAGCACATAACAATCCTTGTTGAAATACTGATAATTCATGATTTCTGATGTAGGGATTGTAAATGTCACTTTTATTTTTTCAGATGAAGAGATAAAAGGAGAATTGTACCCAAGTTGTGCACGTAAATAGATTAGGCTGAGCCCAGAGTGTTTCTTTCTTTGTTGTAACTATCCCTAGGCTTAGGCCTGGAAGCTTCTAGCCTCTGGTATAATCAGGTCTTCCAAGATGGCTGGTTCAGTCCAGCTTCTCTTGGCTGCTAACTGAATTGCTCTGCTTCGCCTCATACTAACTGTGGCAGTATATTCTAGTCTTTGGCTCCTTCTCATATCTCAGGCTCATTCTGTATTCTTCTGTGTCTACCTTGTTCTCTCTTCAAATGAAAAACTGTCCTGGAAAAACTTCTATACATATGACCCCAACTACCACCCCATTCTCATTCTCATTCTCATTCTTTCTCTCTCTCTCTCTCTCTCTCTCTCTCTCTCTCTCTCTCTCTCTCTCTCTCTCTCTCTCTCTTTCTCCCTCCCCCTTTTAAATTGGTGCTGTTCTCAAGTGAGTTGGGTATATCCTGGGGTGAGCACCCACATGGGGAAGGTGAGAAGGAGAAGGTGTGGGGAAAGAATACTTAATTCGGAATTATGATTTTGGTGAGAGTAAGAAATCTTGGTGTGCTATTTCATAGTAAGGCAAATACAAATAATGATCATGTTCATTTCAAAAATCTAAGAAACTTGATTTTTACTATTTTTCTTATGAATTAATAAGGCCTGGAAGATAGAAATGCTTAATATGTTTTAATTTTTACATAATTTCACATATATTAAAACATCACATGGCTCAGTCAATGATGCACTGCTGCCCAAGCATTAGGACTAGAGTTTAGATCCCCACAAATGGTATGAAACACAAGGTGCATGGTAGCATGTGATTTTAATCTCAGCATTCAGGAGTTTGAAACAGCATGATTCCTGGGGCCTGCCTGGCCAGCCAATCCAGACAAATCAGTGAAAGACCATGTCTCAAACAATAGATGAAACAAAAGTTGCCTGTAGTTGAGTAGGACACCTAGCACTGACTTGTAGCTTTCACACACATGCACATACAATACATACATGAATTTGTACAAACATATACCATATACACACCTACCCAAAACTTACATTTTCTTTAAATGTATATATACAGTATGGTTTAATGTAGCTATTAAAGAAGTAATATAACCTTTAAAATTTCCAACATATTCTTAGTGTGTTATAATAGTTGGTTTCTGTTTTGTTTATTATAAATTGATATTTGCATTACTGAGATACTTTGAATAATTTTATAATTAGATCCCATTTATTCCGTGGAATTATTAAAATGGAAAATCAAGTTGGTGGCTTTTCTAATGTTAAATCAATCAGTCTAACTTCTGAAAGAAAGGCTGCATGGTTTATGCACTTCATACTGATGAATTTCATGTGTTGGTACTCTGATCTATTCTGCCTATGGCCACAAGTGATTTGCCCTATGATTTTCCTGTTTCTGTTTCTTTTTTTAATTGGTGTCAGTACTGTATCTGCTCTGTGCGTGTGTGTGTGTGTGTGTGTGTGTGTGTTCTTTAGCTGGAAATACACAGCTCTAGTAGAGACTGAGGATTATGGGGAAAACAGAACAATGTGCTATGTGCCCATCATCAATACATTGTGGGGCAGAAGCAGGAAAAATTTGAATCTAAGGCAATCCTAGACCACATAGTAGGACCTTATATCAAAAATACAATACTTCCAAAATATCTTAGGGATGAAATAGAGTATTTGAAAGAGCAATACTTCAAAACTAGATATTAGATGACACTGAGATATCAGAATTCTGAACAAGTATATTATATCATAGACAGATGGATATTAGGGGAAAGTGCAGGTCAGAGATAGAGATATAACATCAATATGATTGGCTTAGAGATGAATGTCTGAGCCACGGGAGTTAGCAGTGTTCTTTAAGGATGGATTGCATAAAGAAAACACAAGAAAAACCAGGAACCAGAGTGAGAAAATTCACACTAGAAGTCAGAATGTTTTAATTTGATAAAGCAGATGCCACTCAATTTCATTTCAATTGATGAAAATTTCAAAAGCAAAGCAGTTGAGTATTTACAAGGGATGTTTTAATGTAATTTTAGGTTCCTTTGGTTTTTCAATGCTGTCTGTAGTTGCTTTGTTCAAAATAGCCAGAAACTAGAAAAGACTACACTCAGGAGACGAGTAGGTAAGCTAGGTGCAGATAGAAATGGGGTTCACCAGTATTTCTCTAATGTTTGCAATGCCTCATGTTTGCTTTCCAATACAACATCTATAACTAGACATGAAATACAGGAACACACCAGAGGTAGAGACAGGAAAATTAGGAACTTCAAACTCATCACAGTGAGCTTGAGGCAGGCCTTGGCTGCAAAAGATTCCCTCAGAAAAAAAATTAAACTCCTAAACCATCATTCATACTTTCCTTTCTAGAAGATAGAAGAATGTTGACAGGAGAGAGTATGAAGGAATTTTCCAATTGAAATATAATGATGATAATGACATTGTATTGAATGGCCTTCTATTGTTATGATACCTGGCATAAACCTTAAAAGGAGGAATTTTTTATACTCAATACCTCAAAGGCTTTTGTCAATGATCAGGGATGTCTCTTTAGGTCTCATTGCAGCAGAATACCATGATGACACATAACACAGCAAAGGTGATCATAGCAACCAGGGAGTGAAGCAACTAAGAATGGCAGGAAACAAAGTTTACCTATTGAAGGCACATCTATAGTTATCTATTTCTCTGACTGGCTCCTGACTTCTAAAGCCTTACCAATTCCTGGTAGTGTATCAAAATCTAGTTTTATCAATGGATTAACTCATGTTGAAGTTGAAGGTCCCTTGGCTTAATCACTTCCCCAGATCCTCACACTGGACAGTGGAATCAAGCTTTCAAAATATGAGCTTTCTGGAAGATACTTCATATACAAATTATCAGGCCTATAAACAAATGAACATATTTCTGGACCATATGAATGTTTTTATACACTCATAAAAGCTCAACAAACATAACTGCATGCAGAGTTTACCTTTATAGAAAAATATATAACCACTGAAAATTGATGAGGATGCTGTAGAATCTAGCAAACATGGATTGTAGTCTGTAGTTCACTTGGAAATTTATGACTGTAAGACAAATTGATGAATACAGGGACTATATATATGGTCAGGTAAAAGATCAAAAGCAGCAGCTGTATGGATGCCTACTGTCTGTGTGCTTGAAATTTTATATGAAAAGTATTGGAGAAATAGCCCAATAGGAGCTTTATAATAGGAGCTTTTTTTAATAGGAGCTTTAGCACCTGAGAACATTTTTTTTAGTAGCTTAAATATTTAACTATAAAAAATATTGGTTATTTTATTTATTTACATTTCAAATGTTATTCTCCTTCCTGGTTTCCCCTCCACAAATCCCCTATCCCATTCCCCCCAGCTTCTATGTGGGAACTCCCCCACCCACCCACCCACCCACCCATTTCAGCATCACCACCCTAGCATTCCCCTATGCTGGGGCATTGAGCCTTCACAGGACCAAGGGCTTTCTCTCCCATAGATGCCAGATAAGGGGCAATCCTCTACTACATATGCAGCGGGAGTCACGGGTCCCTCCATGTGTGTGTGTGTGTGTGTGTGTGTGTGTGTGTGTGTGTGTGTGTGTCTTGGGAGCTCTGGAGAGAGGTGGGGTCTGATTGGTTGATGGGGTTGCAAACCTTTTCAGCTCCTTCAGTCCTTCCCTTAAACTCCTCCATTGGGGTCCCAGTGCTCAGTCTGATGGTTGGCTGCAAGTATCTGCATCTGTATTGGTCACACTATGAAGGAAAGGCCATCCAGAGACTGCCCCTCCTAGGGATCCATCCCATCTGCAGACACCAAATCCAAACACTATTGGTGATTCCAAGAAGCACTTGCTGACAGGAACCTGGTATAGATGTCCCTGAGAGGCTCTGCCAGAGTCTGACCTGATTTTTTGTGTCATTTCCATTGCTTAAAGAAGAAAAAGCACAGAAGAAAAGAAGACAGAGCCATTCTACTCCTGTAATAAACCAATTTTGATGGAAAGAGAAGTTATCATTAGGCCATTTTGGCATGAGATACACCAAAATCTAAACTGCAGATTTATAAGACATGAGTGGATATTGTAAAACAGGTTGATAGCTCTTTATTCATATTATCACTTCCACCAAGGTATTTTTACATGCTAGAGATGAGCTTATATTGTAATAACTCTCAAAGATGAAAAATGCTCATGAAAATATAGTTTATAAAAGGTATCTGAATGTTTCTTTGATTTTTGGTATTTATAAATCTTTTCAAGTGCTATATCTTGCAAGAAAAATTTGAATTACAAGTCTTAAGAAACAAATAAAAGATTTCTTTTTTAATAAATTTATTTGTTTATTTATTCACTCTATGTCCAATTCGCTGTCCCCAATTCTTCCAGTACCCAGCCACACACAGTTCCTCCTCGCATCCCCTTTCCCCTTCTCCTCGGAGAGGGTAGAGAGCCACTCTTAATACCCCACCCACCCCTGCCCTGGCACATTAAGTCTCTGTTGGGTTAGGTTCATCCTCTCTTAGTGAATCCTGACAAGGCAACCCAGTTAGGAGAGTGGAATCCAAAGACAGGTAGCAGCTTTAGAATCAGCCTCTGCTTCAATTATTGCAGAACCCACATGAAAACTGAGTTGCACATCTGCTATATATGTGCGGGGGGCAGGGGGTGCTACATCCAGCCCACGTATGCACTTTGGTTGGTGGTTCAGCCTCTGAGAGCCTCCAAGGGTCCAGGTTAGTTGATTCTGCTGATCTTCTTGGAGAGTCCCCATCCCCTTCAGAGTACTGAATCCTTTCCCCCAACTCTTCCATAAGACTCCCCTAGCTCTGTCCAATGTTGGCTGTGGGTTTCTGAACCTGATTCAGTCACTTGCTGGGTGGATCCTCTCAGGACAGTTATGCTAGGCTCCTGTCTGCAAGCATAACAGAGTATCATTAATAGTGTCAGGGATAGGTGCTTGTCCATGAGATGAGTCTCAAGTTGTGCCAGTTACTGACTGGCCATTCTTTCAGTTTCTGTTCCTTCTTTGTCCCTGAATTTCTGACAAACTTTTTTTTTATTATTTATTCATTTTACATCGCAATAGCAGCTGCTCTCTCCTCCCAATACACCTCATACAGATCCTCCCCCCTCCAAGGCCTCCTCTTTTCCAAGAAGAGGGAGGCCCCTAGGTATCACAGGTCCCTTAGCACACCCCACTCCTTGATACCACCAGCCCAGGGCACATCAAGTCATTGCAGGACTAGACACATTCTCTCCCATTGAGGCCAGACAAGGATCCAAAGGAGGGAACAGATTTGGGAACAGGCTCCACTCCAGTTATTGGGGCACCTTCATGAAGACTAAGCTGCACATCTATTCCATATGTGCAAATGTGGGGGATGAGGTAGGTCCATGACTTGTATGCGCTTTGGTTGGTGGGTTGGTCTCTGGGAGACCCCAAGGGTTCAGGTTAATTGACTCTGTTAGTCTTCCTGTGGAGTCTCCATCTTTCTCGGGGCCCCTCAATCTTTCCTCCAGCTCTTCTTCAAGGCTTACTGAACTCCATCTAATTTTGACTCTAGGTCTTTGCATCTCTTTACATTAGCTGCTGGGTAGAACCTTCTAGAGGACAGTCATGCTAAGGTTCTGTCTGTAAGCATAGCAGAGTATCATTAATTGATCCTTGCCCATGGGATGAGTCTCAATTTGGACCAGTCATTGGCCATTCCTCTGTCTATGCTCTAAATTTGTTCCTGCACGTCTTATAGGCAGGACACATTTTGGGCCCAAGGTTTTGGGGATGGGTTGCTGTTCTCATCCCTCCATTGGGAGTCCTGCCTGGTTACATGAAGTGGCTTGTTCAGGCTCCATATCTTCCCATTGCTAGGAGGCTCAACTAGAGAATACAAGACTTCTTAAGGCAGTGTATTAGGGTGCTGGCCTCATGGAGTTCATGATGTCATTCCTTACATACTTTTGACATTGCATTACTTTCTCATTCGCTTTCTAACTCTGTCCTCTTCCTGTGTTATGTCAGTTGCTTCCCCTCTCCCATGTTCTACTCTATGTCCTTGTGCAGGGGTCCTACACTCTAGGTCTATGGGTATCTTGCAGATGTTAAGGACAAGAAAAATGGTAGAAATGCCACATTTCCATCACCTTAGCATTACAACCTCAAAGGAATACATTCTTCTTCCCAGCATGCCTATTAAAACCCTAAGAAAAGATTTCTATTTAGCAGAGGTTTAGCCCCACATCAGTTTTCCCTGTCTGGCTCTTATGCCCTCTCCAAGAACTGAGGCAAGAATGATTTCTGAAGCAACCACAAAGTCCTGCATGGGGAAATTTTCTAAATAAAGGAGATTGGATATCACCATGTTTTGACTTATCCTGGACAGTATAGATAATAAATTGTTTTCCTGTATCCACTTGGAATACATTGTATATATGTTGATGTTATTTATAATGGACAGGCCCTCTTCTTTCTCATTCACACTGCTCACTGTCTTTAGTTGCAAAACCTCCCTTCCTATGGCCTTAAACTAATTTAAACCTGTTCTTTACTATTCTTCTTACGAATCAGTTCTCTTGAATTTTTTTTCCTTTTAATCTGTTTAGAGTCAAATATATCTTTATTTCTCCTTTTTTGTTTAACTCTCTCTGACAGCAGATTGAAGCTGGCAGGAGGTGAAAGGTATTTAAAGTGTGCAGCAGGGCTCTGTTCACAAAAAGCAGCCACTGCCTGCTTCGAAATACACTTACAATCACTGCGATCAATGCTTTGTTAACAAGGTCCCACTCCACTGTGGTACATCATATGAGATGTGAAATTTCTCTATGACACATACTTACTCATTTATTTGCATTTTTGTGTTTTTTATGGCAAACATGAACAGGGGGAAAAACGTGGCTGAAAACTAAGATCATGTCTACTAGAGAGACATTGGCATAGACTACCCTTGTATGTGATCTCTGGCTGCCAGAGGAAACGTAGGCACCTCAGAGAGAAAGGGCGTTATCATCCTGCCCCAGTGCTCCCATTCCCTAACGTATCCAGAAAGTCCATGTGCAGAATGGAGATTGTATCATGAAATTAAAAGTAGAGGAAAATGTTTTCTTCTTTGAAAATAATAGAAGGATTTAGGGGAAAAAAGTGTCTCGCTAAGAACAGGAAAAGTAAAAGCAAAACGAGCTAAAGTGTAGCATGAAACATTCAAAATTGAAATTTCTTGTGAACTCAGCAATGTAAGATGTCATGAATAACATGGAATATTTTTAAAATTTCCACGTGCTGTCAGAGTAGATCAAGAGCAAAATGAGAAGACGCTCATAGTGAGGGAGAAGAGATAAAGCCCTTACCTTTTCTCCAGAGTGACTGATGTGCCTTATAGGACAGATATTCTTAAATACTACACAGGAAGTACTACTTATTTGTTTTAGAGACAACTTGTTAAAATTAGTTCCGTAGATATTTAGACCCCATTAAACATCTAGCAAATATTAGTTTTAAAAAATCTCTAACTCTTATCTAATATAAATGACATTGTAGCTACAAATATATGTGGACCTTTTGTTGACCACATATGATTAGATGTAGAATAGAAACTGGTTTAAGAATTCTGACTCAGACATTTTAAATATGCTTAGTTACTTCCATCTAATGTTGAAGATTTTTATTTTTATTTTTTTCTGTTAATGATATTTACAAAGTAAGTTTAATTAGGGAAACATAAAAAAAGTGAAAATGTCTTTATTTTAAATTCTTCCCCACATTGTTTGTTCCTAGTATTAGGTACAGTGGCTTATAGACAGAGAAGGGACATGACATAGATAAAGCAAACAAAAATTGGACAAAACACGGGAAGATGACATTTACAATGCAGCTGACAAAGCCAGTCACTTCACTTTAAATAATGTGGCAGGATGCAAAACTATAGCAATTACCAGAATTTCATTTTCATTAACTAATAAACCAAGGAAAACAATTTAAGTATCTGAATGTCATTTTTCAAATGAAAATAAACTGTAAACATTTGAATAGTATCACAGCAGGGATGATATACCTAAGGAAATCTATTGAAATATGCTGGTGGCTTCATCTCCTTCTATCACATTAAAACTGCAATTGACTGTAAACCTCCTACCACTCTCCACTGAGACTTTAATTGTAAAGATTCCTGTTACATATCATATTAGAATTTAGTTAAAATTGTAGAACACATTATTTCCAATCAGACAGCCAACCATCACTCACGAAGATTTTTAAAAAGGTGATTAATAATTCAGCTCAGATAAGGAAAAGATCTATATTTATACCGTCTTCTCAGCCACCATAAACTACCTGACAATTGTTCAGTAATGATGCCCAGTAAATTCTTTAAAATGGTAATTTGTCATTCTGTCACTTCATTTGTGACCTAAAATTCCTCACTTGAGGCATCATCAAATAAATTAATCACTTTCCAGGATCCATTTCTCTGTTCTGCACGTTATTATGCCCGGGCTCTCTTGTGTTTCTCTTCATTTACATATATTTAATGGCTGAGCCGTGGTTCACGATGGCACATAACGCACACATCTCATTACAGGTGAAATATTCTAACTGCCACTATCACTGGGAAAGAAAATAACTCTCCCAATTTAATTTTCCTGATGTAACAAAACCATGATTCTTCACTATGAAATGTTGATGCCATCCATCAGTCACAATCAATAAAATCATCACCGAAGTACGCCTCCTTCAGGATCTTTCCTTCACACCAGTATTATTTGAGGAAGGTAATTACACTCATAATATGTAATGAATGTAAATGAAGTAAAAGTCCTCATGTTAGCTCTCCAACTATGCTTATTTTACAGCTTTAACTTAAAAATTTTCCCTACCAACTTATAAATATATAAGACCTGAGCAGGCACACAGAGAAGGCAGTAACTCAGACAATCTTCATCAATGGATAGAACTCATTTTTAAAAGAATATTTTCAATGAAAAATATTAAATGGTGTAAGTGCATCTTTCCACTGAAATGATATAGCATCTTGGTGTTTATGTGTTTTCAGCACTTCTGGAGATAGGGCTGGTAGTATGAATATTTTGTGTCATGTGATAAAATGATCTAATTTTCCAGTAACTTAATCCATCTGCTTCCTTCCTTCTCTGGGATGCAGATACCTTGTGTCCTGTAGCAAGTCGTTTTCTTGTTAAACTTTCCTTATTGCCCGTCTCTGCCAAAAAAAAAAAAAAAAAAAAAAAAAAAAAAAAAAAAAAAAATCTATGGAAATGTGGATCAAAGAATCAGAACATTTTGCAAATAGTGATTTGGGTATTAGGTCTCAGAATTACATCTACCCATTGTAAATATCTCAAATTGCTCTCATATTATTTTTGTAAAGGTTAACAAGGAGTGTTTTAAAGTAAACTCATGTCACATAAACATTGCACATTTTTCTATATATGTTGCAACTTAATTTAACATTCATTAGCTGCTTCTCCCCACATACTTACAGGTATTAATTTTAAGGGAAAGTCATCTCACAGAATTCCATTTGGAAGGAAGATTCCCTTCATTAGGAAGTCATCATCAAAGAATGGGGGCTCTCTTTATCTTGGAAGTGGTCCCTGTATGCCTGTTTAAAACAATGCTTGAGAAAGTGTCTCAAATAAGAAGTGAAATATTAATTCTACATTTCCACACTAGAGGAGGGAGTAGGTGAATATCACTGCTCCACAGATGAATGACCCAACTACAATATTGACAAACCATCCACAGACACTACCTTCCTTCCTCATTAATTATCATATAGTTATTTTTAATGGGCACATATTTAAGGGAGGAAAAAAGACTGCGTGTGCAGTTTTGCATGTATTTTCATTACCACAGCGGCACTCTGTTAAACTAAAGTGATGCTCTAGTACACAAAACCTATCAGATTTAGCTGCAAAATAGTGGGTAACTTTATTTTTAGTTCTTTGAGGGCATCTGAATTTTGAGGGTTACCAGCTCAGACTGAAGGCAGAGCTGAGAGTTTTGGAGGATTGGCTGTTTCATCATAACACAAGACAGGGCTCCCAAGTGAGAGGATGATCAATACAAGGATGGTGGTAATGCTCTTGACAAGGGCTAGAAAATAAGCTTCTGTCATAATCAAGCAAATGATACATAGCTCAACTCCATCAAAATAAAAGTAATGGTCGGCAAGATTGGAAAGGTGCTTTGCCACCTCATATGGTGACCTGAATTCTGTGTCCAGAATCCACATGGTAAAAGGAGAGATCCAACTCCTGCAAGCTGTCCTCACATGTACACACATGAAATAAATACATAAGTAATTTTTTAATGTTCTATAGAAAATAAGAGTAGAAGGTAGTACTGTGCTTCCAGAGACGTGAGCATGAGTGATTACTGGGAAACCTCAAGAAAACTATAACCATGTAATACCGAATGTCCTGTAGTAAAACAAAGATAAGTAAGAATAGGTTCAATTCTTCTGGAAGATAAGAAAGAGAGAGGAGGGGTTATTTATGAAGCTTGAATGAACTGTATGCACTTTAGCAAAATTGGCACTTTGAATATTTAATGAACTGCAGTATGTTTTAAAGAGAGATGGAAGTCGCCAGTTAAAAAAAATAGGCATGCATGTGAATAAGCTTTGGGGCATGAACAAATAGGAAAGACAGAGCATTAGAGATATAAATGCGTTTGTTAATTATGTTAAATGTGCTACCAAAGCTAGTGATTGCTAGCCTTGTGGAAGAATGTGCTCAACAAAATCAACCCTAAATACCAATGGGGACATTCTTCAGTATTCTCCTTTTTCAAAAGAAAATTTCATTCTCTCTCCCTGCTTTGCAGTCATACTGAAAAAAAAAATTTGCACCCATTAGGACCTCTTAACATTCCACTTAGAAAACCTGCTCATTGAGGAATCTACCCTAGTGATAAACTACAAAGCATTGTTACTGCAGTTGGTTACTTCAAATTTTTTCTCTTTCTTTCTTTCTTTCTTTCTTTCTTTCTTTCTTTCTTTCTTTCTTTCTTTCTCTCTCTCTCTCTCTCTCTCTCTCTTTCTTCCTTTCTTTTTCTTTCTCTTCCTTCCTTCCTTTATTTCTCTCTCTCTTTCTTTCTTTCTTTCTTTCGTTCTTTCTTTCTTTCTTTCTTTCTTTTCTTTAGTTACATTTGAAATGTTATCCACTTTCCTATTACCCCCTTTGAAACCCTCCCTATCCCCCCTCCCTCTGCTTACAAACCTATCCACTGCCACTTCCTGGGCCTGGCATTCCCCTATATGGGGCATAGAACTTTTGCAGGACCAAGGGCCTCTCCTCCCATTGATGACCTACTAGACCATCCTCTGCTACATAGACAGTTAGAACCATGACCCCACCATGTGTTTTCTTTGATTGGTGATTTAGTTCCACAGAGCTCTGGGGGGTACTGATTAGTTCATATTGTTATTCCTCCTATAGGGCTGCAAATGCCTTCAGATCCTTGGGTACTTTCTCTAGGCCTTCATTAGGGACCCTGTGCTCCGTACAACAGATGACTGTGAGTATCCACTTCTATATTTGTCAGACATTGGCAGAGCCTCTCAGAAGACAGCTATATCAGGCTCCTGTCAACAAGCTCTTGTTGGCATCCATAATAGTGTCTGGGTCTGGTGATTGCTTATGGGATAGATCCCCAGGTGGGGCAGTGTCTGGATGGTCATTCCTTCAGTCTCTGCTCAGACCTTTGTCTCTGTAACTCCTTCTGTGGGTATTTTGTTCCCCATTCTGAGAAGGATCAAAGTATAGACACTTTTGTCTTCCTTCTTCTTAAGTTCCATGTGTTTTGCAAATTGCATCCTGGATGTTCTGAGCTTCTGGGCTAATATCCACTTATCAGTGAGTACATATCATGTGTATTCTTTTGTGATTGGGTTACCTAAATTAAGATGATATCCTCCAGGTCCATCCATTTGTCTAAGAATTTCATAAATTCATTGTTTGTAATAACTGCATAGTACTCCATTGTGTAAAAGTACCAATCACATTTTCTGTATCCATTCCTCTGTTGAGGGGCATCTGGGTTCTTTCCAGCTTCTGGCTATTATAAATAAGGCTGCTATGAACATAGTCGAGGATATGTCCTTATTACAATTGAGAGCATACTCTGAGTATATGCCCAGGAGTGGTATAGCTGGGTGCTCAGGTAGAAAAATGTCCAATTATCTGAGGAACTGCCAAACTGACTTCTAGAATGGTTGTAGCAGTTTGCAATCCCACCAGCAATGGAAGAGTATCCTCCATATCCTCTCCAACATGACTATTACCTAAGGTTTTGATTTTAGCCATTCTGACTGGTGTGAGGTGGAATCTCAGGGCTGTTTTGATTTGCATTGCTCTGATGACTAAGGATGTTGAACATCGCATTAGATGCTGAGAGAGCATTTGACAAAATCCAACACTCATTCATGATAAAAGTCTTGGAAAGATCAGGAATTCAAGGCCCATACATAAACATAATAAAATCAATATACAGCAAACCAATAGCCAATATCAAACTAAATGAAGAGAAACTTAAAGCAATCCCACTAAAATCAGGGATTAGACAAGGCTGCCCACTTTCTCCCTACCTATTCCATATAGTACTTGAAGTAGCTAGAGTAATTAGACAACAAAAGGAGACCAAGGGGATACAAATTGGAAAGGATGAAGTCAAAATATCACAATTTCAGATGATATGATAGTGTATATAAGTGACATCAAAAATTCCACCAGAGAACTCTTAAACCTGATAAACAACTTTAGTGAAACAGCTGGATATAAAATTAACTCAAACAAATCAGTGGCCTTTCTCTACACAGAGGATAAACAGGTTGAGAAAGATATTAGAGAAGCAACACCTTTCACAATAGTCACAAATAGTATAAAAATACCTTGGTGTGACTCTAACTAAGCAAGTGAAAGATCTGTATAATAAGAACTTCAAGTCTCTGAAGAAAGAAATCAAAGAAGATCTCAGAAGATGGAAAGATCTCCCATGCTCATGGGTTGGCAGGATTAAATTAGTAAAAATGGTTATTTTGCCAAAAGCAATCTACAGATTCAATGCAATCCCCATCAAAATCCAACTCAATTCTTCACAGAGTTAGAAAGGGAAATTTGCAAATTCATGTGGAATAACAAAAAACCTAGGCTAGCAAAACCTATTCTCAACAATAAAAGAAACTCTGGTGGAATCACTATCCCTGACCTCAAGCTGTACTACAGAGTAATTGTGACAGACAGATAGATCAATGGAATAGAATTGAAGACCCAGAAATAAATCCACACACCTATGGTCACTTGCTCTTTGACAAAGAAGCTAAAACCATCCAGTGGAAAGAAGACAGAATTTTCTTTCTTCTTTTAATTTCAATTTTTTATTAGATATTTTCATTATTTACATTTCAAATGTTATCACCTTTCCTAGTTTTCCCTTGAAAATCCCCTATCCTCTTCCCCTCCCCCATGTCCCCAACCCACTCACACCCATTCCTGGTCCTGGAATTCCCCATATACTGGGGCATAGAACCTTCACAGGACCAAGGGCCTCTCCTTCCATTGATGATCAACTAGGCCATCCGCTGCTACAGCATTTTCAACACATGGTGGTCCTCATCTGCCGGTTTAGCATGTAGAAAATTCTGAATTGATCCATTCTTATCTCCTTGTACAAAGCTCAAGTCTAAGTGGATCAAGGAACTCCACATAAAACCAGAGACACTGAAACTTATAGAGGAGAAAGTGGGGAAGAGCAGAGGGGAAAAATTCCTGAACAGAACATCAATGACTTGTGCTGTAAGATCAAGAATCGACAAATGGGACCTCATAAAAATTTAAAGCATCTGTAAGGCAAAGGACATTGTCAATAAGACAAAAAGGCAACCAACAGATTGGGAAAAGATCTTTACCAGTCCTAAATTCTATAGAGGGCTAATATCCAATACATAGAAAGAACTCAAGAAGTTAGACTCCAGGAAACCAAATAACCCTATTAAAAATGGGGTGCAGAGTTAAACAAAGAATTCTCAACTCAGGACCAGCGAATGTCTGAGGAGCACCTAAAGAACTGTTCAAACATTGTTTCCTAAGGCCACAGGAATTGTGATACCATGATGAAATCCCTCATGGGAGTTGCTATAATTAATTTTGTGTGAAATTTTTCAATTAAGTCAAACTTTTCATCGAGTACATCACAGTAAATTCAAGGTAAAATAAGTTGTTCAAATATCCTACTCTGCTGAAAGAACATGGGTGTTTATAAGTTTAAATAACTAGATCTTCCTGGAAAAGCACATTGATAATTTGAATTATTTTAGAAAAAAAAATCCTTAAAGAGGCTTAGAGAGACTGAGTTGGGACTACCGGTTAACCATTTAATTAAGCATAACTTAGTTGTTTCTTAGTGTCTTCTCCTGACTTTTCCCATTATAAAATGGGAATTAAACAAAACAGAAACAGAATTTACAAAGTATCTTTTAAATTTGTAAGTAAATACTTGAGGGTGACTTATAAGCCCTTATCTATTTGGCTAAATTACACTTCTTTTTCTTTAGTGTTTTATTATTTTTTCTAAAGTTATCCTTAAAAATTAACATGTACTGGTGTCTTAAAAAACAAAACAGCATTTCCCTACAGTTCTGAAGGCTGGAAGTTTATGACAACATTCTTGTCCGAACAGCCACCTTCATGCTGTATTCTCACAGTGTGTGTGTGTGTGTGTGTGTGTGTGTGTGTGTGTGTGTGTGTGTCCATGTGGTGAATGTATCCATATACCTATTGGCATCTCTTCGTCAGATAAGAACACAAGTTTTCAGACAGGGACACAAGTTATTTGATTATGTTTCCACATGCATAACCTTATTTAATCTCATACTCTTTATAATGCCATTATCTCCAAATATCCCTATTACTGCCAGTGATGACTTTAACATAGAATTGAAAACATGGTTCGTTTTTAAACCTGTTTATCTAATTCATCATAATTATGAGGCAATAGAGGCATGCCATTTCAACAAATGAATCTGCACTCATTTACCAGTAGTAGAAACTTAACATAACCATCCACACTTTCAGACTGTTTGTCTAAATAACACAATCTCTGATGATGGACACTGAGAAAAAAGTCATAGACAAAAGCAATAATGTAAATATTCAAAGAAACCCAGGGCATATCACTTAATTATCATAATTGACATGAATGCTGAATAAACTCATTCAGAAGGTGGTTGTACTCAAACAGAAGTGGGCTACCACATCAGCCTCTCACACAGGTAGCATAAGTCAGATGTATTCACTGAATTTCAGGGCACCTCAATGCTTAGAGAGTTATCAGAAACACTGAATTTCCTAAATAAAATCTTCATATGCCTATAAAGAATTAATTCAATAGATATCAAATTTATTTAATACATTGTAACTAAAGATAGGGTCTTTGTTTCAAATGTCATCTTTGACCTTTGCCACTACAAATTCTTAGCTTATGCACCATGATCCAACTCAGTTCAAAAGGAGAATAAGCTGAACTAAGCATTGTCCTAGTAAGAATATTAGACTGCTTTTACTCACATGTAATTTTCTCTCTTTCATTATTCACACTAAAGTATGCATTAAGGGCCGTGTTTACTGATGTGTAGAGGAAATATACACATGATCTGTACATGTCAGATACATACGTGTAGTTACAGACAAGCGACAGATATGGTTGAAATAGTTAAATGTAGTCTTTGGACATGCAAAGAACTAAATGCTCCAGTGCTTAGACAGGCACTGACTAATGAATCACAGAATGGAATCTTCAAGCATGGCAAATTCAAAGAGAATCCTGTAACAAGTGTCTTTGTTTTGTTTGGGGACTAAATAAAACATCAGAGAATGCCTTCCCTCCTTCAGAAAGGGAATGTCTCAATGGAAATAAGTGATAAAGAACAATGTTTTCTCTATAGTAAAGAGAACATCAACAAATAAGTTCAGCAAATAAATGGTCTCTGTGCTCCTTGCTACTAAAATTCATAATAGAAGAAGTCCTGGTCTCTTGTGAACTGATTTAGTAACTATATAGTCACCGCTTTCCAGAAGGGTATAAAAGCAGACCTCCTTGACATAATACACTGGGTTTCATGCCTGATGGATTTTTCTAACATTTCCTTCTAACATAGGCTCCTTTCTTTCTCTGACATCTCATTGCAAAGGTGCATTGACTTCTATAACTACATTACAGTTACAGAGATGTGCAAAAAAGAAAAGTTGTCTATTGTGAATAATGCTACTGTAGTTCAGATGGGTGGCAGCTCTGTGGACTTCAGCACTTTCTGAGGAGGGGTGTCCAGTAAATATATGAGCCTTGTTCCACCTCTGTATATCTCGCTAAATCAAACAGCCCAGATCTGACAACGACAGCTCACTCCAGCCTAAGTATTTCTTCTCTCTTAGTATTCTCACTTCTGAGGGAAAAAAAAAAAAAAAACCTAAACCTAGAAATACATTTTCCCTGTTTTTCTTATTGCACAATATAATGAAGAGGTTTTTGTTTTGTTTTGTTTTTGTTTTGTTCTTAAATTGTTAACATTCCCACTGACTGTTTTGGTTTCCCTTGGAAGTCGGTTTCAATGACAATTTCTAGTAGATGTGCGTTTGCTCCTCAGTGCTGGGAATTTTTTTTATAAGCACATCCTGTTTTCAGTAATTGGATGTACCACCAAGGAGTAAAACAAAAGATGAAACATCCTTCAAAGGAAGACAAATGGAATTAATATTCCAGTTGGGTAATTACAACCCAGCAGCCGAAAGGAACCCCTTTCCTGCTCAGTCCCAGATTGTTGTGTGGCATGGCCCTGTTCCACTCAAATTCAACTTCCTTACATTACACAGGAGAATGCTTTGCAAGTTTTGGTTAAAATAATTTCTTCTAATGTTCAGAGTGGCTAGTTCATTGACTCCTTACAAATGTCTAGCACAATATAGCAAGTGGATAATTTTTTTTCTGCATTCTTGCTACTCGACTGTTATTTAAGCCCCAAATGCTATGAACTATTTCTGTTTTACTCACATTGTATTATGAGTAAAATTCCTTATACTGTAAAAAAATAAAAATAAAAACAACAAAAAAAAAAACAGAGTACTCAACAAATATAAGTAGGCATGATATCTGTCGTTATATTTGGTAACAATCTTATAAATAAGGACAGATGTAGTGAAGTCCATATTGACTAGTGTTAGGTTACAAATAGAGAAAAACTTGGTTATACTACTACTGGAATCATGTTGTCAGTTTTCTTCTTTGTGAAAACATAACTTTTGTGATGCTGAGGGATAAACTACTGTAAGATTAAAAATTAAAGTCTTTGGCTGTTCTTTTTTCCCAATATGTATCATAATTTCTGTTTGGAGAACCTAAATTCTTCCAGAGCTGTGTGGTGAGAATAAAAGCAGATCTAATAGGAATGTGCCTTTGGGTGTGCCCGTATGCATCTTCAATAAACTTAAACTCATACAGACCACCCCATCAACAGTCATTCCCTCCTAATAAAGAAAGCTTACTAGGAGATAGTTTTATTGTCAAAGGCCAACCTTCACTGGAGAAATGGCTGAGTTAAATTCTCATAAACCATATATAAAGTATCTAGGTGTGCTGCTACAAACTGGTGATCTCAGCACAAGTGAGACATTGACAGGGAATCCAGGGGGTCCCTGTCCATGCAGCCTAAACCCCCAGACAATTCCAGATCAATGAATGCTCCTCAACTTTACAGTTGCTGGCTGCCCCAAAGAAGGTCACAGTTTTGCGAGTTTTTAAACTATCAGGGAAGAACTGACTGTCATTTAAACTCTCTCTCTCTCTCTTTTTTTTTTTTCATTACTGGTGAGTTTACAGATCATGCATTTTATAACTATGGCATTTTCTTTAACTTTCTACTCCAGTTTGTTGTTGGGTTCATTCTGTTTTGTTTTGTATGTGTGCTGTCCCACCCAGATACTGCAAAATGGTGTGTGTGTGTGTGTGTGTGTGTGTGTGTGTATGTGTGTGTGTGTGTATGTGTGTGTGTGTGTGTGTGTGTATGTGTGTGTGTGTGTGTGTGTGTGTGTGTGTATGTGTGTGTGTGTGTGTGTGTGTGTGTGTGTATGTGTGTGTGTGTGTGTGTGTGTGTGTATGTGTGTGTGTGTGTGTGTGTATGTGTGTGTGTGTGTGTGTATGTGTGTGTGTGTGTGTGTGTGTGTGTGTGTATGTGTGTGTGTGTGTGTGTGTGTGTGTGTGTGTGTGGTATGTGTGTGTGTGTGTGTGTGTGTGTGTGTATGTGTGTGTGTGTGTGTGTGTGTGTGCGCGCGCGCGCGCGTGTGTATTTATAGTTCTGAAATCTGGTAAATCAAACCTGGAAGAGTCACATCTAGTGAAGACCTTACTGTGTATTGTGAAACTGTCAGAGGGCACTATATATGCGGCAGGGACAGGCTCAGGAAAAAGGACAAGCTCATGCTTACTAAGGGTGCAGTATCAGAATAATGAGCCTAGCCAGCAGTAACACTCATCAGTCCAACCTACTTCCCCAGAAGGATCCTGTTTCAATGCTATTGGACTGGAGATTAAGTTCTGACATATGACTTGGTGAAAATATCCAAACTATAGCACTATTTATGTTTCTTTTCTAAATGTTATGTTAGTGCTTCATGTATTATTATCTTCCATGATATACCTTAAAAAGTTACCAAGTTTAATAACAGTATTTCTATTTAGGCTTTAATTGAAATGAATATATACTTTATTCATTTACTTAAGAGTGGGAACAAGGCTATTTCTGACTCTTTTGTCTGCTTTTGAGACCCTTTTCCTCTTATTGGGTTGTCTCATCCAGCCTTGATGTGGAATACTTGACTAGCATTACTGTAGCATGTTATACTGAGTTTGGTTGATGACCCTGGGAGGTCTACAAAGAACTAAATGCAGAGGTAGAGGGGTGGACCTGGGGGAGGGGAAGGAGATAAAATTGCTGTCAGCATGTAATATATGAGAAAGAAATTTTTATTGGATATTTTCTTTATTTACATTTCAAATGTTATCCCTCTTCCAGGTCTCCCCTCCAGGAAACCTCCTATCCCATCCACCTGTCCCTGCCTCTATGAGGGTGCTCCCTCACCTACCCACCCATTACCACCTTCTGCCCTGGCTACACTGTGGCATAGAACTCCCTCAGGCCCAAGGGCCGCTCCTCTCACTGATATTCAGCAAGGCCATCCTCTGCCACATATGCGGCTTGAGCCATGGGTCTCTCCAGAGCTGGTCCAGTCCCAGGGAGCTACGAAGGGTCTGGCTGGTTGACAGTGTTGCACCCCAAACTGTCTGCCAACCCCCTCAACTCCTTCAGTTCCTTCTCCAACCCCTCAATCAGGGACTCCACACTCAGTCCAATGGTTGACTTTGGCATCTACCTCTGTTTCAGTCAGGTTCTGGCAGAGTCTCTCAGGAGACAGCCGTATCAGACTCTTGTCAGCAAGCACTTCTGTATATGGGATGGATCCCCAGGTTGGGCAGTCTCTGGATGGCCTTTCCTTCAGTCTCTGCTCCACACTTTGTCTCCATATTTCATCTTGTGAATATTTTGTTCCCCCTTCTAAGAAGCACTGAAGCATCCACACTTTCGTCTTCCTTCTTCTTGAATTTCATATGGCCTGTGAATTATATATTGGAAACAGAAAACAAAACATAACAAAACAAAACAAAACAAAACAAAACAAAAACAACAACAAAAACCCACAGATTTTCTTTGTAGTTTAGAAGAAGAAAGTATATTCTGTTATCACATAGATGGAATACATTATGGAGGCCTCTTCATGTCTACTGTTTTTATTGGTTTTTTTAAGGGGTTTTTTTGTTGGTTATTTTATTTATTTATAGTTTGAATATTATTTCCCTTCCCAATTTCCCAAAATCCCCTATCCCATCCCTCCTTCCCCCTGCTTCTATGAGGGTGCTCTCCACCACTCTCACTGATTCCAAGATGTGCTTGCTGACTGGAGCCTGGTACAGCTGTCCCCTGAGAGGTACCACCGGAGCCTGAACAATACAGCCAACCATCAAACAAAACCCAATGGAGGAGTTAGGGGAAAGACTGAAGGAGCTGAAGGGGTTTACAACTCCATAGGAAGAACAACAATACTATTTATACTGTTATCCACATTTCCTTTCTGCATGTATGACCTACTTTTTTATAGAAAGTAGGACATTGAATTCTCTATTACTGATGAATTGTTTCGTTCCCATCTATTTCTGTGGACTCTTGCCTTCTCTATTATTATGTATATAACATATATTCGTGTACTTATTCTATCCCCATAATAGATTGATCTTTATACTAATAGAAATAACCCCCCTTATATATAATAAAATCATTTAAAAATCTGTACTGTGTATCACTAGTACACAATACAATAGCCAATCCATTTTTTTACAATTGCTATTTGTATGCTACATGACTTTTATATTATTGACTTTTTAAGCTAATTTGCACCTTTCTCTCTACAGTGTGTATCCTAAGATATGAAAAAGATGGATTTGACACTGACTGACACGTGGGCTGTTTGCTTGTATTTCTTCCTCCTTCAGATGATGGGATTTCTCAGTCCCTTGAATTGTCAATGGGAGGAGTGAGCACAGACAGAGGGAGAAATGATCATCACAGTGATTTTAATAAGCTTAGTCAGTGTGTCCTTCCAGATGATAAGGGTTCTGTGGCCAAAGTGCACTCTCTTTCAGAATCCTCTAATCTATGTTCCCTCATTTTCCTCCGATCTCAGCTCCCTCATCTTCAAATGGCAACTTTTAAATTGCGTTCCCGGAATTTTTCTTCCCACTAACGAAGTTTTCTCTGTCTGGGACTCTGAAGGGTGTGGAAGGCTCTTTTTATTTCTACTCATCTTTGTCCTGCCCATCAGGATTTTATGGCCTGACCCGAAGCCCATTCTTAGAGATCCCTCATCAAGACCTGGCGAACCATGGGACGTGGCTTCCTCCTGGTCTGTTTCAGGTTCATGTCTTACACTTTTACTTGTCCCTCTAGACAGGAATTTACTCAAGGAGAATCTGAATAATAGGTTTCCAAAATAGGACATAAGAAACAATAGGCATGCATACTTAAGGGCTGAAAATGCAACATATAACTGGATTTGACTAATGGGCAAGATATAAATTTACTGATGGTAGCAGAATTCAGAGGTCCGGCTCAAGGCCATAAAAATGAGATATAAAAAAGAATAGGTTATTAGTGGTCAACTAGCCAGTCAGATAAAGCAGCTTTAAAGTTGACTTCATTAAAGGAATGTATACAGAATGCTATCATGCTTTTCTTTAGGAACCTTCTCAACATAAGGTATACTTACACCCTCACACATATTTGTGCATATTATATATCTATTTAGAACAGACAGAGTTCTGGAAAATGTGAGGTTCTATGAAGAAAACTAAGGCTCTTTTCTGGAAGTGCTCAGCATGGAGGAGGCACATGAAAGAAAACAACTGCATAAAGAACCATGTGCCTGCTAGAATGGGGGCCATTGCTCTTCAGCTTTGCCCTGCCCTTGATTCAAAGTCTTTGGGCTTGCTTCCCTCACTCATGTTATTAAAGTCTTGATTAATTATTCAATTGTTCTGTTTTATCTGATATATCAATGCCGCTGGTATTGATGACAGAGAAGACGAGCAAATTCCATGTGACATCCTTAGCCTTCTCTTCAGAAGCACACTCTCCTTATTGTCTGTGTCTGGCCTATATCTGCATGCTCACATCAAGAAAGATCTTCCTATAGCTCTTGCCGTGCCTCCCCATGAGACTTCCTGACAGATTCTGCTGACCCTAGGCTGGTACAAGCCACATACCAGTCACTAGACCACTAGATACTCTTGGTTTGGCTGCATCTTGGTGGTGAAAAAAATCTCATGTAATATTGTGTCTTTCTTTGGTTCTTTCTCTTAAAGGAATATGATGCACTGCTTCTTATTTGGACTTCTGTACATTTGATCACACAGATGTAGATTTTCTAATGTACTATCTTATTTGGAAATTATATATATATATATGTATATATATATATATATATATATATATATATATATATATATAGTGTACAAGTTAAGAAGTATGAGGAGATACATATTCATAGCTTTGGTATGTTAGCCCTCCAGTTTATCATTCGTGGTCCACTTCATTTATTCTTATGGGATTCATATGACTGGATTAAACTTCCATCTGTAGTCATTTCCTTCATCCAGTACCACTTCAGATTCACCCATCTGTTTCCTTGTATTTTACAATAAGTTAATTTCTATATGTTATAGGTCCAACAGTGCTATATATATACATATGCATCTTTCTCAGAGACTGTTTTTCTTCATTATTTTTCTCTGGTTTTTGGTATGCATAATATATACTAATCTATGTTCAAGTTTTCACATTCTTTTCCTAGAAGAAAGTTTTTTAGAGGAAATTTTGATTCTTCAAAGGCATATAGGATGGTTAGACAAAAATAGACAAGATAGAGTTCATAACAAATAATTTTATAATATTTAAAATGATATATTCATAAGAAAATGATCACTATAACAGGTGAATTTTTAATTTCATTCATTGTACTAACTTTAGACAATAATACAATAATCACTTTATACTGATGTAACACTTCCAACACAACTCTTCTTTTCCTTCAGAGTTGTGTTATTTTGTCTTAAAATGTTTTATATAATATATTTTGATCCTATTTTCCCCTGCCCCAACTCCTCCAAGATCTTTCTTACTTTCCTATCCAACTACTTTTGGGTATAGGGCTTGCCTTGGGGTGTGGTTGACATACCCAGTGACACTTCCCTTCTCTGCAGGCATCAGTTGCAAACAGCTTCTTAGTTAGGGATGTGATTTGTGTTCACTTTCTCAGTGCTGGGATTTTGTCTGATTTGAACATAGGCAAGTTCTGTGTTAACCGTCATGCCTCTGTGAGTTGGTATATACATTAGTTTTTTGTGTCTAGAAGACGTTGTTTCTTTGCAGTAATGTACCATTTCTGACTCTTAGAATCTTTCTACCTCCTCTTCTGCATAATTACTTGAACTTTAAGAGGAGGAGTTTGATAAAGACATCCAGTTTAGAGTGAGATGTTCCAAAGTCTCTCCTTCTGTGCACATTATCTAGCTGTAGGTCTCTTTGTTGATCACCATCCACTGAAGTAAGAAGGTTAAATCACGCACTGATCTGTATCTATAGTAATATTTCACTAGGAGTCACTTTTTTTCTATGACCCTATAATAGAATAATAGTAGTATATTTCTGTCACAGATAGCCCTGGGACTAATTGTATTTGATATTAATTCTGTTCTCCTGGGAGGGGTTGCCAACAAGGAATGAGTCAGCACTCAGGTGATTTCCTGTAAACCTGCTTCCCACCTTAATTTATATAGGCTAGAGCAGGTGATTGCATGGAAAAAGAAGGGAAGGTGGAGCTGAAGGTTTTTGGAGAATAGGAGAGAGAGAGAGAGAGAAAGAGAGAGAGAGACAGAGACAGAGACAGAGACAGAGACACAGAGAGAGAGAGAAGACAACAGAGGAGGGGAGAAGAAAAGTGGAGAAACCAAAAGTTCTAAGGGGTCTCTTATATGGGGAAGATGGTAGTGTAGTGGTAGATCTGCCCAATCTAGTTGCACAGGATGTATCCATATTAATTGAGTTGTGTTTTCATTGCCCAGGCTTATTTGGGTTGGAGACTTTCTGCCTATCCACCATTATCTATCTACCCTCAGGTTCTTAGATACTTTAGCAATGCCAGGCATGTGTTTCACAGAGTGAATCAATCAAAAATCCAATCAAAACAATAGTTGATTACCCCATAACAACACTTCATGCAGCACTATTGCATCAATATATCTTGCAGATAGGTTGCTGTTGTAGGCCAAGGGTTTGTAGCTGAGTGGTAATGACAACAACTTTTCTCCTCTTATAGCATGTAGAGTACATTCCAGAGACATCATGAAGCAAGTCAGTTGGTATGAATTTTTTAGTTGGATACAGTTCAGTTTCTTCACATTTGGTGATTTAAGTAACTGATTTCTTTAGCAGTAGGGCCTTACTATCAAGTTGTAGAGAGTAACTAATAGCCTTGTCAATAGCCTGTGACATTTGGTTGTATGATTGTCTATGGGACCTCTTCAGCCAACTTTTCAACTAGATGGAACCTATTCCAAGCACTGGAAGTTTCACTTGTTTTAAAAATGATTTCACTTAGTCCTTTTAGCATGCTTATAACAGCAACTTTGAAGAGTTTATCATAGCTAATTTCTGTTTTATCTTACATGCAATTTCTGTTATCTACATTTGTTCTAGCTTTGACTGACCATTTCTCATTTCTTTGCACTTTTCATATTTTTGCGGGTAATTTCACACTTTAGTTAGTATATTGTAACAAGTCTTGTTTCTTTTCCCATTAAGCTTGTTAATATTTTCTTCTTTATTTGTTCAGAAACTGTTTTATATTAGTTAATTCTGTACAATATTGGTTTTCATAGGCAAATCCATTCCAATCTGAGCTTCTTAAAAAACACAAAACCCAATGTCAATATTCAAGGTTTATTTTGGCTCCAGGAAGTGTCTTCCCAGGCACCTTTCCTCAGTTTTTCTAACAAAATCACTACTTTATTCTGTGTTTCTCTTTAACCTAAAAATTATCAATTGCTTTTCCTCAAAATGTCTACTATTCAAGGCAGCATCCTTATGCCTGAGGGTTTTTTCTTGTGTTGTTTATTTAAAGTATGAATCCTAGTTCTCTCTTTCATACAGTCCTTATGGGGAAAATATTTAGGTAAATATTTGTTACTGCAGATAAGGAGGTTGGGGCTTAGAAAGCTACATTCCAAACATGGTACTTGGATATCAGATTAGCACCCAAATAATAGCAAAAGAAGGGAAGGGCTTTCTCTCAGTTACCTTTTCTATATCAAGGCCAATTCTGCCTAAGAGAAAACAATTGCTTTTAAATTTTACAGAAATGCCATTTAAAAAGAATAATGAATCTCATATCACAGAAGAAGAGACAAAACTGAAAGGCACACCTAAAGCTAAAAGAACTATGTTCAAGGCTTCTATTGATCCTCTGAACTATTTTTCTCACTTATAAATCATTTACTACCAGCTGTACATTTGCCTATATCCTCTTTCTCTGAGTCTTTAACTTACCTTCCTTTCTCTTGTCTCTAAATTGCTGAGCCATGAGCCAGAAGAAGGGCTTTGGGTTGCCAGTATTTTCAAATATCATTCTGAAGACAACACATCTCACATCAGAGGGTGCTGAAAAGAAGTGTCTTCTACCTCTTGGACGTTCCCTATTTAACACAAACAAAAAGTACTTATGATCAGGTAAGACATGATGATAAACCATAACACTATATAAAACAGCCCCACAAATAAAGTGAAATTGTCTCTGTGTTCCTGCACATAAGAGACTGGAGAAGTCTTTTGAGTTGACACAGGAATAGAAAGGATGTGAGTCTTGGTTCATACTTCATGGGATCTTGTAGTTCTCATTGGGTTACAGCAGGTTTTCTTGAAGTCTTCTCATTTATTGCCTTGAATTCCCTGAAATTTTAAATTCTTGTATTCATCTCTGAGGGTGCCAGTTTAGTGGGAGTAGTAGACAATTTTCATGTATCTGTGGCCAAGTATCTGACAAGAAGCAACTTAGAGGAGGAAAGGCTTACTTCATGTTATAGTTGGCGAAGTCAGACAGTTTGCACTAAAGGGAGAACTTGACAGTAGGAACATGTGGCTGCCTGCTCATATTGTGTCCATAATCAAGGAGCAGAGGAAAGTGGATGACATAAACTGTCTCCCTTTGTCCTTTGTGTCTATTGTGGAACACAACTCCATGGGCGAGTACCACCTAAATCCCATGTCGTCCCTTCTCAGTCATTTTTTTCTGACACACCCTCACAGACATACACAGATTGTGTTTCCTTGGTGTTTCTAAATCTTGGATAGGTGACAATCAAGATTAACCATCAGAGTTGGGAGTTGGTCCTACAAGCTCCTCACACAGCCACTGTACCAACAGAAGGATTCTAATCTGCTTGCCTTCAAAGAATGCATTAAAATGCTATGGAAGCTAACTGACGTACCCCTGCTTCTCTCTTACAAAAGAAAGCTTCAGACATACATCTAGGCTATTGTAGATAACAGTTATTCCTTTTTATGTGTTTCATGGTATGGCTATATTACAATTAGCCAGTGTTCTGAATATTTTTGCTTTTTTTTCAAGTTGGGGCTATTAAATTGCAACTCCTTTAACAATTTTATTACATATTTGAAGGATATATTATTATGAATATGATCTTATGAATGGAATTTAAGGGTAATTAAATATGATTTATTGTCACTTTCCAATTTCTCTAGAATATAGTTCCAATACATTTCCTCACCTCCAAAAAATAAATAACATAGAGGATTATCTGGTTGTTTCAGTATTAGCAATTCTGGTAGAATTGTACTATTTTATCATTATTTATTATTTTCCTTAATGACTATGTTAGCTAGCTTTTTATTCATTTGCCAAATTAACATATTTTCTCTTAGCATTTTTTCTTTTTTTTTTTAAATAAAGAAGGCTACTTTAATAAATCTTTTTAATCTTATTTTGGGGAATTTCTTATATATCAGATACATGCCTTATAAATATCTACTCTTCGTTCGATTTTTGCCTTCATTTGTTAAATGGTAATTTCTGATGAACAAATCTATTTATCTAGTGTGACTTTCTATGGCTAATTTTGAAATTTACTTTCAAGGATATTTTATATCTAAATATAGTTATAGCTATAATATATATAGTCATTTTATAACTTTTCATTTCCTGGAAACAATAGTTTTACTTTTGATAATATTAACCATCAACTATCTTAAATAACTGTTCACATATATGATATAATTAATGTCTATTTTATCTACATGAATACAAAATTAGTCCAAAATTACCTATTATAGGTACTATCTTTCTCCAATTAGCACAACATACCACAACGCTATGATCTGTCTCCTAAAGGTTTATGTGTTAGAACCTTGTTACCTGGTGCAAGGATATTGAGAAAGTGTAGAATTTTTTTAAGCAGTGGGTTCGATAGGAAGAGATAAATTCATTTGGAAAGCTACCTCAGAAGGAACTAATGTAGCTCCTACCAGGCTCCAATTAGTTCTTATGAAAAAGTGATTGCAAAATAGCAAGGTGACCTTGCAGCTTCCTACCTCGCCAGGAGCTTCCCCTTCCTCTCTCATGCACTTACTACAAAGTCACCCCACCACCAGCACCACCACCACCAGGACGTGAGGAAAGAGTAGGAAGGACTTGCAGAAGTGGATGTGGCACAGTTTGGATATTCTATTCCCAGTATTGTTGGCTAAATAAGACTTTTATTTCCTGTAAGATGTACTCTTTGGTATTTTATTATCACAACAGAAAGAAAACTGCTATATAACCAATGTCTGAATTCTTAGTTGCCTTAATATGTTTTTCTATATTTGTGCTGTCTTAATTACTGTACGCTTCAAAGTCCTTTGTAATCTAAAAGTATGAGATGAGATGCTCATCTTTGGTTTGGTTTGGTTTTTGATGTTTGTTATATGCATGTGTGTTTTGCCTGCATGAATGTCTATGTACAGCATGCATTACTGGAACCTGCAGACACAGAAGAGGGTATCAGAAGCTCCAGAACTTGAGTTAAAGATGGTTGTGAACTGCAGAAGCCATGTGTGTGTGTGCCTGGAATGAACCCTGGATTCTCTGAAAGAGCTGCCAGTTTTCATAACCACTAAGCCCACTCTTTGCCCACTTACTTCTTTGTTTTTAATATTGACATGTCTACTTTTGGGTCTTCACATTTCCACAGAGGTCTAGAATAATTTTTAAAGCTTTCATACAGATACATATGAACACACACACACACACACATTGATAAATGGGTTAAAATGATTAAATCAAGTCGTCACTAGCAACTCACAGGTTAAAACGATCCAACGAAAATATTTTAGAGAGCTACAGCTGGGAAAGTGCTATAGGTTAAGAAGAGATATCTTTAGTTAGGTATTTTTATCTATAGAATGATATTGAAGGTTCAAGTAAAATAATGAATATGCTTCTCCATTTCTATATATTTAAACCATATTTAGCTTAAAGAACTCCAGTTCACTTCTGTCCTGAATGATCATAAGTATTAATAAAGCATGTGTAGCTAACTAAATGTTAAGAAGTACCCATCCAGCCCTAAAGCTTTTAACAGTTTGTTGCTGTTTAGTGCGAAGGAGGCTCCAGAAAGAGTTCTCTAAGAGCAAAGGAAGTGGGTGATTCTTTCCACCCCTCATGGTTATGTATCCCTATGTTTTATGGAATCTACAACATATTGAAATGATATGAAATAGACAGGTCATTAGCAGTTGTCAGTTTGTATGTATTCCCTGCCTAGTTTTTGGTGTGCTACTCAGCAGAACAGATTTCTTTGCATTTGACTGCATTGTCTTATATATTCTTTCTTGGAATAGAGGTTTACTAAGAGAAGGACTATGGGTTGGAGGAAGGATTCCTACAAGTCTTTAAAGAGACTGTAGGGAAGTCATGCAGAAAGCAGTGCTCAGGTGACGCACCTTTGGTTTTCCTGATACCTGCACAGCATTCAAACCGTATGCCAAAGGATGCTAACCACAAAACAGACATATTGTGATTATCTGTAAACATTAGAGGATTCAGTATCGAGCTGCACTGCCTCCACCAGGACTCCAAGCCGTCAACACGTAAGTACATTAGAAGCCGACACTCTCAGCAGACTTTGCTGAATCGCTGGCAGCAGCAACATCTGATCGATATGCATGTTCACCAGCCAAGCTGACTAGTACATCTGTTCTGTGAAGAAACATACATTCTGCCTCTAGTACAATCAGTGTAATTAAAAATTAACATGCATTAATTGTTCGAGCTGATGTAAACAGCTGATGTTCCACTTAGCACTGTCTTCTGTACATATCATTAGGCAAAGCCAAATATTGTTAAGTAAACAGGCAGCGCTTACAAAAAGCAGAGAAATAAGAAACTAATTCCAACTGAATAAACCGACACTGTATTATCAGTCAAATTAAAATGATTAAGCAGAGCCAGATTAAGCTCTGGATCTTCGGAGAAAAACAATTATAAAAGTCATGCTAAATTATTGGAATCTTATTTTGGTAAATGTAGTTAGGCCCAGCCTAAAAGAGTTGCTGTATGTGTGATTCAGTAAGATTTTGGGAAAGCAGAAAAGACCCCCAGGAAGTGATTCGGGATTGATTGATCATTGAGGTACACTCAGGGTGGAGTCATTCACTGCTACGCCAGGCACTGCATGCTCAAGGGAGACCCAAAACTGATGTTTTTGTTAAAGTGGTCTATTCTCTTCTGCATGCACTTGCAGAGCCACAGTCAGTGTCAGCAGGGAATGTCATAAGACAGTCATCCTGAGAGGAAGTATACACACTTTACTTAAGTTATTCTCTCCCTCTTTCTGTCCCTACTCCCTCTCTCTGTCCATACTTTGCATGCCTTCCCTCCTTCCTTCCTCCCCTCCCTCTCTCCCTTCTTTCCACTCATGCCACAGCAAAATGATTTCTCCATCTTGATTTAAAGCTAGGAAAAGAAAAGAAAAAAAAAAAAAAAAAAAAAAAAAAAAAAACCTCCAACCTGAGAATCTGTGCTAGAAGGCAGCCCCCGGTACATTCAGAGCTAGTAGTGTAGTTACAGATGGCCTGGGGCGCTCAGCTTCTCTTGGCCTGAGGCTCTTCCTTCAGGGCTTCAGGGGTGAAGCTGTCCCTGAAAATGACTGGCCTATCACTAGCAAGTCCAATGGAAATCTTGATTTCAAGATAATTTCTTAGGCAATTCACCAAGTTTAAAGTTAAATAAAAAAAGGAAGAACAAAGCCCATTAAATATGATTTTAGAAAGAGTCTAGTCTATCCCCCACCCCCATCCCCCGGGCCCGACCCCGACACACACAAAATCAATTTAACTAGAAGTCTCTGGGGGAAAATAATAGCTATTCACTGTGGTATGACCGTTTTTTTTCCCTTTGCCCCCTTGTCTTTTGTTACAATGAGCAAGGCATTATAAAAAGAATAAGTAAACGTCCCTTTACCTCATTGACATGAAATGCAGAGGCTGCGGTGTAACTGCGAGTGGTGGTCTCGATAGCACATAGGCTGTCCATTTATAATTATGTAACACTTAACCGAAAGTCAAATGGTGCTATAAAAAAATACCGAATCTAATCATAACAACAGCAGCAGGTGTGTTAGTGGATCCAGGCTTCCACCACAGTCTAGGAGAAGTAACTTACAGAACTTAGGACACAGACCTCAGAGGTCATTATGAGCTTCTTCATTTATTTTGCCTCTCAGAAACCACAATTAATCCGCACATGTTAAGTGCAGAGTTTAATGAATTGGTAGTTACAGGATAGTAGCTTTTATAGTAGCCTTGGAGATTAAATTTGGTACCTAAAAGATAACATCATCACTAGTCACAGCTTTATAACTGCAGGACAATAAGGCTTATTATTACCTACAACAAAGTGGGGACATCTCTGGCACATTAAATATGTTTTCCTCTCATTCTTTTAAAAATGAAATCCTCCCATTATTTTCTCAGATAAACTCTAATGGACAAAAAATGAACTGAAATTGATGTTGTTAATGAAAACTTAACATATTAGAAAATAAAGAAAAGGCATATCTTGTCTGGATAAGATGTACATTGAATAAAAATCATTTCTTCACTTTCCTTACTCAGAAAATCAGAATATCTTTATGGTCTTTAAATTCAGAGAAGTTTTCTAATAATTATTCATGAGATACTGTAGGCATTGTAAAAATTGTAAATTATTGTAAAACTACCTTAAATTTTTCTTGTTAAATGTCTCTGTTATCAAATTTATTGTCAACTAAGGTGCATACATACTTACATGTTTGTATATATGTCCACAATGTATATATACATATACATATACGTATACGTATAAGTATACGTGTACACACACACACACACACACACACACAGAGCTGTGGAAATTTTTAACCAATTCTGGATCACTGTGTTTATACATTTACTAAGAGCCTTCAACTCATTGGCATGGGGGGAAATTTCCTAAACAGAACTCCAATGGCTCAGGCTCTAAGATTAAGAATTGATAAATGGGACCTCATGAAACTGAAAGCTTCTGAGAGGTAAAGGACACTGTCAATAGGACAAATTGTCAACCTACAGATTGGGAAAGGATCTCTACTAATCCTACATCTGATAGAGGGCTAATATCCAATATATAAAGAACTCAAAAAGATAGACTCCAGAGAACCAAATAACCCTATTAAAATGGGATACAGAACTAAACAAAATTCTCAACTGAGGAATATCAAATGGCTGAGAAGCATGTAAAGAAATGTTCAACATCCTTAGTCATCAGGGAAATGCAAATCAAAACAACCCCGAGATTTCACCTTACACCAATCAGAATGGCTAAGGTCAAAACCTCACATTACAACATATGTTAGGGAGGATGTGGAGAAAGAAGAACACTTCTCCATTGATGATGCAATTGCAAACTGGTATAATCACTCTGGAAATCAATCTTGAGGTTCCTCAGAAAACTGGAAATAGACCTACCTGAAGACCCAGTTATACCACTCTTGGGTATATACCCAAAAGATAACCCATCAGGCTATAGGAGCACATGTTCCACTATGTTCATAGCAGTCTCAATTGCAATAGCCAGAATCGGGAAACAATCCAGGTGTCTCACAAATGAAGAATGGATACAGAAAATGCAGTTCATTTACACAATAGAAAACTATTCAGCTATTACGAGTGATGAGATCATGAGTTTTGCAGTAAATGGGTGGAATTAGAAAATATCATATTGAGAGAAGTAACTCTGACCAAAAAGGACATGCATGGTATGTACTCACTGATAAGTGGATATTACCCCAAAAAAGAACAGAATACCCAGGATACAATCCACAGAACTAAGAAAGGTTAACAAGCAAAAAGGTCCCAAGTGAGGATGCTTCAATCCCACTTAGAATAGAGAAGAAAGCAATTATTGGGGTGGGACAGAAGGAGGGAGGGACCTGGGTAGATGAGGGGAGGGAGAGGAGAAAGGGAAGGTGGTCAGGTACAGGGGGAAACAGGAGTGAAGCCCTGAAGGCCAGCAGAATAATGGAAATGTACAACCTTGAGGGGTAGGAGGTGGGGAATTCCTCTAGAATGTACCAGAGATCTGAAATAAATTTTATTTTTTAAAAAAGGGTTTTCTAAAGTAAAAGTTGGGAGAAGCTATTGTATATCTATTGTATTCAATGTCAAAGCCTATAATGGTTGCCTCTCCCGTTGCATGGGAATAATGATTAATATGCAATACATGAAGTGAATAAAATTGCATCTTCTCTATCACAATTTTATGATTTCTATGTTTGATAATAGTTAAAGCTTCACAAGTACATGTGAATGCCTTACATGGAGTTTTGTGCATTTTCTATGAGACTTCCAGAAATGTCACAAAAATGAAGCCCTGGTATTAGAAAGCAAGGAAAATAAACAAAAACAAAAACAAAACAAAACAAAACAAAACAAAACAAAACAAAAAACAAATGTGGATAAAAATTGTGAGTACCAAAATTGCTTTACTAGAGGTTAATATCAAGGAGAGCTAATTGGACCATTATCCTTGTGTCTCAGACTGTCATCTCTCCCAATTCCTAACCAACTCTTTGCAATGGAATTTTTGGAAAACTGTTTCTTCCTTTGTTGTATGATCATTGTACGATCTAAGCTTATCATTGTATAAGGAGCTTAGGCTGTTTTTCACATTGACTGTGCCCCCAAGTAATTGACTTTTCAGCAATATATGTATATGTATATCTGTATGTGTATGTATGTATATGTATATGTATATGTAAATATATATGTATATATATGTATATATATGTATATATATACATATATAAATATACATGTGTGTGCATATATATCAGTGATAAATGTGATATATATATATATATATATATAATCAGTAAGAAATGTATTTGATTGGCCTATAATCCTTCTAATTAGGTTTCAAAACTCCATTAAAGAAACTGATATACACATTTTTGATATAGAACAAAAACAGTATCAGTATCACAATTAATATTAAATCTTTCTTTACCTCCTAGGAATTAAAACATACCTACATTTGGATTTTTTAAAAAAAATCATTTTATTCATTTACTCCCTTCCAGAGGTCCCCTCCACAAATCCCCCATTCCATCCCTCCTCCCCTTTGTCTCTATGAGGGTGCTCATTTACCCACTCACCTACACCTCCCTCACCCCTCTAGCATCCCCCTACCATGGGGCATCAGGCCTCCACAGGACCAAGGGTCTCCCCTTCCCTTGATGCTAGATAATACACTGTTGCTGATGCCAAGAAGCTCCTGCTGACAGGAGCCTTGTATGGCTGTCCCCTGAGAGGTTCTGCCAGCACCTGACTCATACAAATGCAGATACTTTCAGCAAACCATCAGACTGAGCCCTGGGACCCCAATGGAAGAGTTAGAGAAAGAATTGAAGGAGCTGAAGTGGATTGCAACTTCATAGAAAGAATAATATTAGCTATCCAGATCACCCAGAGCTCTAAGGGGCTAAAACACTGACCAAAGAGTACACATGGAGGGATTCATGGCTCCAGATACATATGTAGCAGATGATGGATGTTTTTAAAAGATTTCTGACCGTGGATTTTTTTTCCCTCTCTTACTTTAGGGCAACTTGAATACTAACAAGCATCATCTGATAACCTTCCACGTGTCTTCCATTTGGGGTCCTGCTATTTATGAATTGTAGATCAGAGTGGAGGTGCCTAGGGGAAGAGCCGTGGAGCTTCCTCAGGAGCCATGGAGAGGTGAACAGGTGACAAGGTTTGTAGGTTTGTTTCTACTTTGCTTACACACTGGTTTTCTGTTAGTTGTTTATGTTTAGATATGAAATGATCACATGAACTTCCCTGTGTTAAGGCACATGGTGCTGTAAGAAGGTGGTGGAGCAGATGGTTTGGAATAATTTAGGTCATCTGGAGGCTTACCCTTATATGGTAAACTGAGACCTTGGTCCCTTCCTCCCATTCTTGCTTGATTCTTGACTGCCATGAAATCCTGAATTGATTTACTATGCAATCCTACCATAGCCAGCTTCCTTCACCTTAGGATGGAAGGTAAGGAGGACAAGCAACTACAGACAGAAATTACTTCTGAAATCATGAACCAAAGCAAATCTTTGCTTTTAATAAGTTGATTGTCTTGGGTGTTTCGTCATGGTCTTCAGGAAGCATGTTCACAATAAGAGTCAGGAGGCTCTCCAATGCTAATAAATTATCTTACAACCCTCAGAGAATCCAGGGATATTTAGCTCAGTATCATTCAGAAAGTGTTATAGTCAAGTTGCCCAAAGAGAAAACCATAGTAATGTGTGCAGTCATAACAGACCAGCATTTTTGAAATAAAAAACTAAAAGTTGAAATTCAACTCTCACTCTTCTATCATCCCACCACATAATTACTGAATTTATTTAGAAAGCATACAACAACCAGGTGTATTTGAGTAGCCTAAAATTTCACAACAGAAGCTGAGAAGAAGTCATGAGTTCAAGGGTAGCCTTGACTACTTCCAACAGAAAAAGAAACAATAAAAGAAAATAGGGAAGGGTAAGAAGGATAGAAAGATGGGAAGAAGAGAGGTGATGAAAAATAATGGAGGGAGGGAAGGAGAGAGGGGAAAAGAGAGACAGAGGAAGGGAGAGAGATGGAGGGATAGAGGTAGAGAGGGAGGAAGGAAGGGAGAAATGCAGGAATGGATGGAGAGAGGAAGGGAGAGAGGGAGGAGAGGAGGGAAAAAGACACAGAGGGAGGGAAGGAGGGAGGGAGTGGAGGGTTAAATGAAGCTGTCCCGGATCTTGCTTTGTCTTTATCTTACTCTCTCCTCAATACTCTGTATTTTAGGAATGGAATTTTCAAGCTTCTTTCTCTAAACTTTTAGCCACTTCTAAGCAGAAAGTTCATGCTCTGTTTCATAGACTATGATTAACCCAATAAATAAAACTACATAATGATCTTGTTTTTAAACATACAAAATCATCCCCATCCTGTTCTTTAATCTCTGTTCACGTGGATAAGAAAGGCACCTCCTTTGTCAATGGGTCTCCATGTCTCACCAGTGTCAGAGAATCTACCTATGAGGTCTCTCTCACTCCTCAAAACTATACTTCTTGCAAATATGTGTATGATCATTTCTCAGTCCTCACCTCTTGATTCCTGAACATTAGTGAGCATCCTCCAAGGAGCAAACACCTTAAAGAAATTAAATGTGGAAGAAGATACATCTTCGGGAAACATGCCTACAAAGGAGTAGGAGAAATTCAGGCTGTGGTAATAATCCCTATTGCCAAGAACCAGCCTTGGCTTGAAGAGGGGTTTTGAGAGAAGGAGTATCTGGGAACATCAAAAACAAACAACTCAAATTCAAATCATGGGTCAAGGCTGGCTGCCTATGTTCTGCTCAAAACAGCTTTCCAGCCTGCTTTCTCCCTGTTTCTCTTTCTTTCTCTCTGATCTGCTTTCTCTGGAGATCTCCAGACAGCTCTATCTCTCTTTCCTGCTTATGCCAGTTCTCCAAGCAGTTCTCTCTAACTATTCTAAAAATTCTTTGGATAGCTCATGGCTTGCAGATCATAAGCCCAGTCTTTTATTTTACATATTAATGCAGTCACTTCCTCCAGGTTTCCTTTTGATTATCCTATGAATCAGCATCCCATGATCCCAGCCCTTTGATTCTTAGGAATCAGCAAGCACACGTTTTCTTGTAATGTTGCAAAAGAATTCAGAGATCTGCCTGCCTGCCTCTGTTAAGCAAAGACAACAAGCTGGCTGGATGGGACCTTCTCCTGAAATTACCATTTCTACCACACCTGGGCTTAACCCTGCCCTGTCCCAGGCTTACTATGAACTCAGATATCTGTCTGCCTTTGTATGTTGGCTCACAGCACACCTGCATTTGTTCTTTTAGATCCATCAAATGCCTCATACAATTCATATTGCATCCTCGTTGAGAAATTATATATTTTCAACTCTTGATTTTAGAGTACTTTTCCACATCCTTAAGAGCTGTCCTGAAGGTCCCAGGAGTTACCATTTTGCTGAGACATTAGCCACACCTTTGCCTTTCACACTCATGATGTCTTGGATTATCATGGAGTCATTAATGTTAACAGGGAGGACATTCCTCACAGGAATATGAAACTATGGAATTGTTATACAAACAAACCTTATACCCACAGCACCCATCGACACCTGATGGCCCTGTCCCAGGGGCAGGAACCATGTCATTCTGTCCCTATCAAAGCCATTCTGGTCTGATACCCAATAAAGGAATTCATGACAAAAGATGCATTAGTTAAGGCAAGTCTCAAGTAACACAATTCTGTTTCAGCCATGACAGAGGGAAACCTGAACCATTGTTGTTACAACGCATCAACTATTTCCTGCAATATGACCCTCTGTGATCTGTTGCTAACTGCACAGCAAAGATATAATGTGAACCCAGAAGTACAAAATCTGTAATCACAGATTTTGGTCGGAACCATTCAGTGAGGATTCTGCAGTAGAATGTAAGACTCTCTTGGCACATAACTACCCTCCTACCTTTACCCATCAGTTATTCCCTATCATTGAGATGAGAGTCATCTAGCTCACAGATGATTAGAAAAAAGAAATCTATTTAGTCTTTAACTTTCTTTTCTTTCTCCTGAATCTAACTACTCCTTAAATGTTATTTTTCTCCCGGCTTCTGTCAGTACGTCCAGAATTTTTGCTCTTAAATCTCCATTTCTTGTCAAATTCATCCTATGAGAATCACACTTAAAATCTACTTTCTATTGTTTCTGAAATTAGAAAATGTCATTATTGCGTTCCTTGGTAGACATAAACGATAAACTATAAAGCTTAGGATTACCTCTGATTTTATGTCCTGTGAGAGATTTTTATGTCTTGAAATATCACCATCTGTACTTAATTAGCAATCCATTTACAATTCTGGCCTGGAAGTCTCACCAATCCATCCTTTCCTTTAGGTACAAGTCTTCCCAATCTACAGTCAGCTGCCTTCTCCCTTGGATGACTGTTAAACACTCTACATTGGTTTCATTGTCATGAGTTTTCAGATCACATAATGAGTAACCTTGCTTCAATTTAAGTCTAACTAGTAGCAATTTCTTCTTTGAAACTTTATGAAGTTCATTCAGCCCTCTTTATGGTTCATGGAAAGCATTTTAGTGGTTAGCTCCTGCCTCCACATGTAGTCTACGATGTTCCCTACCACTAAACTCTATGTTCAAGTCTCAACACTTTTCTACAGTTCACTATCTGTAAAATATTCATTCTTCTCCTTGTGGACCTTCACTAATTTCTTCTCTGACCAACTTGCATCCATTTTTTCAATGACTTCTTGAGAAAGCATCCCTACATGCTCAAATTCATATTTATTAACTGTTAGCCATGGCCTGAGAGTATTTTACTCTATTACCAGGAACATTCAATACCTGGTTTCATCTACTTGCTTAAGAATTCATGGATATTGGAACTACATCTTCCCCAAATGCATTTTTCACCATTATTTTAAAGACACCTCTTTTTTTTTCTCTTCTGCCTCTCATACATGTCTAAGCACTTAATCTGAAAATCAGAACATCTAAGTCAGAGCCCTTCTACACCATAACTAGCTGTAATGTCTTGAATATATTTCTCTATCTCTTAGTTTCTTGATGTGCAATGAGTGATGTAAGTTTTCTCCAGATAAAAAACATTGGATTCCAGTACATTTTTAATACCTAGCCTCTCTAATTCAAAAATGTGCCGCTGCTTTGCTCATAGGCTGTTGAGTGGAGGTAGATGGCCAGGGTTCCAAGAAACAACACTCATGTATTCAGTGGTTCTTATTACAGTATGCTACTCATGTGAGCTGCTTCCACTCACTACCTTGAAAATGATTATAGCCATAACACAGATGATGGATCTGCTCAGTTATTCAGTTTTTAGCTGGACTGGATTCGGGAGATATTTACATTGAGTTCACTATTGTTCAACCTTCTCAAAAGAGCAGATATGATAACAATATCCGCACAGGTGTTTGTAAAGAATTAATGTTACTCTTCCTAAATTGGTAAGCTTTATAAAATGCTTTCAACATTTTTATAGCCATTAATAGATACTTTCCTACTCATCCTGGTTTGGTAAATGAGTAATTCGCCTGTCCTCAATATTACCATTACCTTTCAAATGCATTTTTTTTCCTGTCAGATCTGCAAATATCTTTCTACTTTTTGAGATGCCACAAAACATCTACCATTGTTTAACAGCTTTGGGACTTGCTTTTGTCTTTTGAGTATACAAGGTTTTTGTTACCAAAATACATCAAAACCAGAACCTAATTACTTTTGATTTATGCCTTGTGTCCCCTGCAGATTCCTTCCTATTATACCTTACTATCCCTCCCTTCCTTGCCATCATATGGCTCGAATAAAATATGATGAATATTTTTTAAAGAAACATGCACTTGTGTTCTTTTTATCTATACTCTAATGTCTATGACCTCGAGCCAACTTAACCCTCTCAAATCCATCTTAGTGTTAAGGCAAGGAGATCCTTTTCTATAAAAACTTACTAAAGATAACATAAGAAAATTAGGAATATGGCAAAATAAGATATAAGTTGTATATCGAAATAGCTGAATAAACAAAGCATGACTCTTCTGGGATCATGACTATAATACAAGCATTTCAAGGGTGGAAAAAAGTTTACTTTATTCATTATCTAATTTGGGAAATTGAGACCAAATATCCTTAATATTCCTTCCTTCTGTAACCTTATCCTGTCCTTTCTCCCACTGCTGCCCTAGGCAATATGGCATGAAAAGGCTCAGAGAGAAATATTCATTTGTAAAAGAAAAACAAATCATTATAGCAACACTCACTGGTCATTCTGTAGCAAATGTGCAATGTTCAGATTTTATATTTTCCTGAAATAACATGCACATTTTAGGCATGAAATTATGATTGTTTGACTGTGAAATGCTGCACCCAAACACCATGTGGCTTTTAGCAGCATATCATCATATCAAGAACTATTTTTACCCTTTGGCGATTTTTCCTGCTTTGGCTCTGAGAGTTAGTCCATACGGTATTTGTATGTGGCATCAGTGGCAAAGATTTTTTAGTAAGGAAGATTTCTTCATTTAAACAGCATCCCTGTGTAGTACATGTACCAGTGATAACAGAGACTCTAAACCAGAAATCACAATAGCCACCTTTCAGGTTTGAGTGGCAAGAAATTATGTCACAGTGAGTAGAGAATTAGTAAGATTGCTACATCTCTCGTTTTCTTTAAATGATTGAAACACACCACACTGAGAATATCACGAGAAAGACAATATGTTTTAAATTCATACTATGCATTTTTCCCAGTGACTCTGACTCCTGGTGGCAATGAACTTTGTCCAACATCTCATTAGATAAAAGCAGACAGAGAGCCTTATGACTTCCACGCATTCGTTGCTTTTCAGAAGCCTGGACAGAAGAAAAGAGCAACTCCTTGAAAGATTTAAGCACATATTGGTCCCCTTCCAGGATGCAGACATGAAACCATATAAGAAATATTTTGAAAAGACAACCAAAATTAGCCAAACTCTTTAAACTTTCAAAATGCTTGGAGCAAAAGTCTGTTTTAGTTTAATCCAAATTAGTTTGCAGACTTAACTAGAAAGAGAAGCTATAGGAAAATATGAGCTGGCTTAACGTGTGTGTCTTGTCTATAACTACAAAGTTGGCTTTTGTTTCTTGAAGAAACAGATCTGGTTATGGGGTTTTCCAAACCTGCGATGACATAGAAATGCCGTACATGTAATACTGAGCACGGATTTTCAGAGTCAAAAATACCGTTAGCATTGGAAGTAATGTGAAACCACACCAAGTCACATAAACTTCTCCCTGCCCTATTCTCTCAAAGGAAAGAAGCAGGGTTAGAGGGATTAATTAAATTAATTCTGTTTCCTACTTACTTACCCAGTACAAACTGCTGTTTGATGTGGTGGACAGGGGATTCCAACATCATACAAATGAGGTCCGAGCTCAACTAGGCTCACCCATATCTTCTCCTAGATATCTTTCTAGTTACTCATCTAAGTAGCCTTTCAGTGTTAGTGCTGTATAATAAAATGGTCCAGAATTTCCATACATAAAATAAAGCCAACTTGTCCATTCAGCCTGAATGTTGAATATGTGATGCAGAGGAATTCCATTTTGTCAGTTGATTTATTGTTGGTCGGAAGAAATAAACTCTTGAACCCCAGTGAGGGAAAACTGTGTTCTATTTAGAATGTTTCTACCCAAGGGGATCTGTGGAGCAGTATACTCCTTTTCTTCCGTGAGCAAAGAAACAAAAACAAGAAAAGGTAAATTTATTCAAAATTAATGTTCTATACACTTTAAACCATATGAATAATCTTTTCCCCTGATAAACCTGAAGGTTCATTTTTTGGTTTATTTTTTCTGAAAATAATATTATCATGTGTATATGTGTGTGTGTAGATGAAAATAACAAACATTGTAAATAAACAAACATGTACTGCATAATAAGCAATATATACATAATGCTTTCCTTCCTAGCCTGTGCCTTCAGAAAGATAGCTGCCTGACCATTTGGACTTGTTTGGAGTTCAAGCTCTGCAACTGCCCTTTTTCGGTTTGATCATATATGCTTACCTTTGCCTGGATAGTACCAGTAATAACAATAACTGTTAGTAAGTATTTGTCGGTTTATACAAATACTAACTGAAACAGTATTTAATGGACTGGGTCTTGGAAAGGAGATGCTTACTATCCCTCTGTAAAAAGAAGTAAAGCTGAGTTTTAAAGAAATTGACTGGATAGCTGCTGATCAAGTGCGGGTCAGTCGAACATGGGCGAGTTCTTCTGACACCTGCCTTACTGTGTGCTTGCAGGTCTCGTGTCTCCTGCACAGGAAGCTAGCCAATGAACTACATTACTAAACTGACTTTATTATAGTAATTTTCTCTCCTCCTCCCCCCCACACAGCCTTACCCCATATCCTTATATGGGAAAATTGTTATTTAAAATGCAGGGTTGCTTTCAAAAAGGATATTTGCATGATTAGCAAGGCTAAGAGAAGTCTGTTTGCACTACTGTAGCTGATTAACTCTGTTATGGTTGTCAAACAAAAGAAAGGGGCAAGGAATATAAAATAGAAAAAGCAACAACCACCAACGATAAGATTTTCGTTTTCTTAGTTGCAATGTATCAAGTTTTCTGAAATAAAGAAAAGGCACATCTGTTCTTTAAAAGTTAAATTGTACTTGAAGTGATCTCCCACTTTCTCAGCTTTGCGCTGGGAAGAAACTTACAGTACTCCAATTGTTTACTCTCTCAGCTACATGTAAAATGTGTACTTAGGAATGTTTTATAATACAGGATTCAGTAGAGTCTGTCTTATTTAACTGTCCTGATCGGAAGGGACAAGCATTTCATTTTGGCACAGTGTGGCCTCCTACCTCATTTCATCCTTTTCGAAATGTGACTCAGAGTTCAGAATGCCATGCTTTGAGCAGAGCAAAACAATGTGTGGGTTTTTTTTTTCATCAAGAAAAAAAATTGTAAAACACAATAGTGATGATGAGAAGAGAATCAAGTAATGTAATTCTCGACTCTCCAGGATGGCAACTATTTGGGGAGGGTTTGTGGTGGTGAGGGGTGGATGTTTCAGTAACAGAATCCTAATGAAAGAAGGAAGAAGAAACACAAAAGGAAAGTTAGTTTTTAGATTATGAAAGAATTGAGGTTAAAAATCTAGTCTGTAGGAGTGTTGGTTGCCAAAACACCGTGACTAAGTGATGTAAACCAAGGGCAATTTCTGCTTGAAAAGACACTGCTGAGGGGGTAAAAACACTCTCTAGATGTCCTGAAACAAGCAGGACCTTGATGGCAGCAGTGTTTGAACTTTAGCTGACTGCTTCCTTGAGCAAAGCCAGGACAAGGGAAGAGCAAGGGAAACCTTTTAGGAGTCACTTAAATGCGTCTTGCTTTCAATCATTATCACCAAACAGAAAGAAAAAGAGAGAAGATGTATTTCTTAGTGAGCCCTAAAATCTACTTTTGTCCTTTTCTGAGGGTTTCAAGACGGATGGAACCTGTTATCTTGTGAATGCAGAGTGAGATCACCTGTTAAAAAAAATTAGATTTTTTTGTCTGATAAGTTTTCCTCCTCTTTATGTCATGAAAGTCACTGAAATCCAGAGAAGTTAAAGAGTCCTACGACTCATTAGTTGCCATTGGTTTCAGGATGCAGATGTAAGGTGGGGGTGGGGCAGAGGTGATTAGTAGGTTTCCCTGTTCTGATGTCTCCATGTAAACTTTCTACTTATATTTGATGAATTTAGTATTCTGAAAAAATGATTGCATTTGTAATTAACATGTGCACTTAGAGATACCCTGATTCATTCATTAACTCATTCTTACTCTGTACACACACATACACCATATATATATATATATATATATATATATGGTGTATGTGTATATATATATATATATATATATATATATGCCCTTCCTTCAGCATAGTCCCTTTAATTTCCTTCCCAAATCTTGTTAAATCTATGTTGGGCCTTATATTCATGACTCATGAGGTCAATGACTTTTGCAGTAAGTTCTCAACCATTAACTGAGAACACTTCTGTTATTTTCCGTCTGCTGTGGCCAAGTACCTGACAAATACAGTTAAAGGGAGGGAAGAATGATGTAGGCTCAATTTTCAGACTAGATAAGCCATCATGGCAAGAAGAGGCAACACAACCGGCTTGGTGGTAGAGGGAACAGACAAGTGGTGGAACTCTGCACATCACTGGCCAACCCGGAAGCCAAACACGTTCCAGGATGAAATCTGCAGCATTATACTAATTATACTTAATTATATTAAGTTGGCCTGATTCTTCTGACTAGTTTCCAGTTTAATTTAAAGCTTCTTCAGCCTCCTTTACAGTACCACCAAGTGTTCAAACTCAGCAATCTCGGGGAAGATTTCACACACAACCTGTAACATACTGTGTGCATATCACAACCTGTAACATACTGCGTGCATATCATGGAGCGGGTGAGGATTTCAAGGAAATAATACAGGTGCAGTTTCTAATTTTGTTTGAAATTTTCAAACTCACTGAAGCATGCAGAGGCAATCCCACATCTTTGTTCGATGTAAAGTGCTCTCTTCAATTTTTTAACTCTAAGTGCTAGGGATTGAACTCAGAGTTTCCTGTACATGGGGCAGGTATTATGTTCCTGAGCTTTCTCAGCCTCATAGCAAGCACTTAGAAATTCTTTTCACCCATTGACAGTAATATAGATTACACAGAGAGATTTCAATGCTTCATTCCCTTCAAGCTTCTGGGTGGTGCAAGACAAAATGTTCGTAAGTTTCATTATGTATGTTCAATTTTCATAGAGTTACAAAAAAGTCCTTGGAGCTGTTGACATGACTGCATGCTGATGAGTGGCATGGAAGGGGAAATAATCTTCCGCATTCTTTCCTGAATCTAACCAAGAAATCACTGACTTCTTCAACCACTGGAATCCAAACACCATTGGTTCAATGAAAAGCATGTTGAGATAATTGGCAAGAAATCTATATTCATTGCAAGGAGGAAACAGTACCTATGAGTTCCCCCAGATTAGGTGTGTACAAATGCAACTGGCATGATTAACTGTAATGTACTTGTTTGCTATACGTTCCAAGCTTGAGTAAAGACCAATATATACTTCTTCCAGGACATGTCAGCAAACCCATTTATCCAAACACTTTTCTAAATGATACAGTACAGACTTATCAATATAATTATTCCACAGGGTTATTTATGATTGTGTATTTGCTGTAGGCTTTGAGTATTGCACAAAATGCAAGCCTGTACAGTACAAAAAAGTATCTGTAAAGAATGCAGAGGGAGCCAATGAGGTAACCATCTCATGAAAAGACGCTACAGAAGCAGGACAGCCATGTCCCACAGTGTCTTACAGTCAAGGGCAACAAAATGTCCCCAAGAAGTTTAAACTACAGTCATTTTGAAGTAGGCATTTTTCCCAGATCTCAGATTCTACAGACTCAGTTTCCAGCTTGCATGCATCCAGTGTTTAATCCATGCTGGGCATTGCTACCAATATTCTAACAGTTAAGAGCCATCTAATTGTCATGAGATTTGTTCCATTTCTTAATATTAAAGATTAAGGAGTCAATCTTTTGGTGGGTTATATTTGATCAGATTTTCCAAGCCTTTCTGTAGGCCCTTTTGTGTGTGTGTGTGTGTGTGTGTGTGTGTGTGTGTGTGTATAAGTAGGCACTTGGCTAAGCAAGGGTGTCAAGGCTAAGTCATGAGAAGCTCAAGTGAGGCATGAGAAGCCTTTCTGGCATGGAATGAAGATTTCATGTTAATTAAAATTCTTCTTTCTTGGTACAGCATGATCTCAGACAGACAACAAACAAAATATATATATACCCACAACTTAATGTTTAACAAGGCAAATGTAACAATTCTTAAACATTTAGCTGAGCAACTTTTGTGGGTAAAATGCAAATTTTAAGAGTTTGATGGAAATTAGATGCCTAACAGTAAATATCTTGAACAATTGGAAGACATTAGCCTATATATGTTCTCTCTTCACTGTTTCTACAATGTACTGCTAAAAGCCTTTAACTGTTTGCTGTCCTCATTTGGGTAAAGATTTAATTCCACAAAGTTGCCCATTCCTATGAATAATGTAATCATCTAGAATACCAACAGTGGCAATTATCTCCTTATGTTATGATTTGTTTGCTATTTAAATAATATTTTCTTGCTATCTTGCTTTTTGCTTGAGCTAAACATTATGTACTTCTTATCACACCAGCCTGTTACTTTTCATTGCTATTCCAGAAGAACAGGAGAACATTTGACCTTGTTGTTAATTTACCACTTTTCTATTTACTGATACATTTGTGAGTCAGAATGATTGCAAATAAGATTTTTCTCCATGCTTCATGAAACAGGACCAGATACTTAGTGAACACTAATTTGGAAGTTTGTCGACATTGATATTTTTATTCCCAATCTTAAAGACAGGCTCCTTGACTTGAGAAATTTTCTCTATGCTTATACATGGCACCAGCAGGACTTAATGCTTCCCATTCTGCAGTATAAGTTTTTAGATTACAAATGCAGTTTTATAAATATTCATTGTTTACGAAAATTAGATAAATTGATTCAGGATTATTTTGTAATTTACTCATATGTTTGCTCTAAGTTTTGATAATTTTTCATAATTAAATATGTACAGTGTCATCTATATAACTAGAGGATATATGTTTGTTTTGTGTGTGTTTGTGTGTGTGACATGGGTGTGTGGTATGTGCTCTCTGACATATGGGAGAGAAGTAGAAAATGATATTGTTAGGAGCATGGAAATAAAGAAAAAGAGCAAGGAGATATGCAAGAAGATTCTCAGGTAATTATAAGTATTTGGCAGAAAATTAAGAGTGCAATGTGCTAGTGAATGCAAATTTAGACAAAGGATTTAAGGAGATATCTCTGAGGATGTGATATTTATGCAAAGATCTGAATGACACAAAGGAGCCAGCCGTGATAAAATCTATGGGAGGAACATTTCAAGTAAAAGGAAGAGTTACTGAAAAGGTCAAAAGGCAGAAATAAGCTTAGCTCTGTTAGAAGTTCCTAGAAGGTCTTAAGCTTGGAAATGTGTGTACTATGCAGAATTTTAAAATATCTTTCAGACCGCAACCGAGAGACTTGAAGAATCAGGTGTAAACAAGAAAATTCTTAGTTAATGGTTACAGTAATCTGAAGAAGGAAGTGACTTGAGCCAGAGGCAACAGAATTAGTGGAATGGATCTATATTATATTTTGAAAGTAGAATTAACAGAATTTAGAGAACTTGCAGCAAAATTGTCAATAGAAAAACAGTGATAAATGACAGCTCAAATGTTTGGGTGGTAAAAAGGAGTTGTGAATCCACTTACACAAAAGGGAAAAGCAGAAGATAGTACCTGCCTTAGGAGGTATGGGAATGAAAGTATTGCTTTGGACACATTTTGATTTACAGAGTGTGGAATTGCAAATTTTTGTTGTTACTTTCCAGACATAAGATATACCTAGACAACTGTGTGTGTGTGTGTGTGTGTGTGTGTGTGTGTGTGTGTGTGTGTGTGTGTGTCTGTATCCCATTGTGAGCCTCTCAGTCTCCACAGACAAACACATCAAATAAAATATTCTATCAAGCCTCTCTCTCATATGCATTTCTATACCAATCTGTCAATTTCTATATACCACCACAACAAAAGCTTACCATTTGTGTGTCTTTAGAGTACTCTAAGACAGAGATTCAGAGTTATAACCACAAGGATGACAACTTAGCATTAGCAACAAACTTAAGTTTCACAGGAGCCATGGGAGTGAAATAATTCACCTATGCTACTTATACAGATGGAAGTGATGAAAGGAGGACTGGTCCTGAGGGCTGACCAAACTTTGAGGTGAAACTTACGAAGTCCATCGCAAGTATTGTGCAGGAAAGGCCTACAGAACAGGGCGTTATGATGCCCTGGAACCACTCTAGTCAGATAGAGAAAGGCATGTCAAGAGGGAAAAGTTTGTTACATTAGAGGCGTTAACCTACACCCTTGTTCTGCAAGCACCACCTACAGCTACAGATACACATCCCCACCTAAACTGGATTGTGTGTTTAATAATAACAGCAACATTGTGAAAGAGAATTAAACATAAGATCGAAGTGTCACTAATCCTTAGGACTCTAAGAAAACATAAAAAACTGTTTAAGGAATATAACTAAGAGACTGATTTGAGAAACAAAAGAAAAAAGACATATACTTGAGATTTTAAAGGCCAAACATCAGAAAATCTTAGAATGAGTGCATAAAGATAACCAAAACAAAGGCAATATTAAAGGACATGAGAGTGTAGAAGGGGAAATCTCACAGGCTTCCCATTCTTGTACAAAATTCTATAGGCAAATGACTGCTGGGACAGGGACTGACTGCTGGGACAGGGAGAATTAGCCTCTCCTAGGGACGAGCCCCCTTATAGGTGAGTTAATCCGAAGTAGTCAGCCCTGAAACTGTATACAGATAATCAGCTAAAATGGATTCAGCAGGATATATTTATATACATTTGTCCACTCTTGAGATGCTTCCTTTCATAGTGTGTTGCCTTGTTCACCCTTGATAGGAGGATTTCACCTTCTTTTGTCCTGTTTGGTTATCATCTCCTGGAAGCCTACCTACTCTTTTCTAAAATAGAAACAGAGAGGGAGGAGATTTCAAGAGAGGAGAAGTGTGGGGTACTTAGAAAAAAATGGAGGGATGACAAACTCTGGTTAGTACATATTGTATAAGAAAGGAATATTTTGATTCAAAAATGCATGGAAAATTAAAAAGCAAAGTATTGGCAAGATATACCTCTGCCCAACACTTGATAAGATGATTATCTTAGAAAAAAATAAAACATAAATTTTCACAAGTAATAATAAAAAAAATAAATCCTCGCAAAAAGGAAGCTTCACAAGTTAATAAAAAAAAAGAAGCCAATTCTGACTCAATATTAGACAATGTGAAGCATTTTTATTTTTATATATAATTGGTATTTCACATTTTAATTGTCAGGATCTCTTATAGTGACAGATAACATTTAAATTACATGATATGTGGACTTGTAAAAAATGAAGCAATTGATGAACTAGTCTGTTATGGATAAGAGGAAATGAATCTTTCATCATACTTGTATGTAGATGCTACCATCTAAAGGTAGACTTAATTATTTCTATTTTTTAATATTTTTATGATAAAAAGTTACTGGGAAGCCTGGTGCAGTGGTGTATATCTGTAATTGTAGCCCTTGGAAAGCAGAGGAAAGGGGATCAAAAAGTCAAGGGTAATCTTGGCTATATGCTGAGTTTGAGAAATCCGGGGTTATGAGAGGTCCTTTCTAAAAGAAGCAAACAAACTAAAAAGAAAGAAAGAAAGGAAGAAAGAAAGAAAGAAAGAAAGAAAGAAAGAAAGAAAGAAAGAAAGAAAGAAAGAAAGAAAGAAAGAAAGAGAGAGAGAAAGAGAGACAGAGAGAGAGATGGAGAGAGAAGGAGGGAGGGAGGGAGGGAGGGAGGGAGGGAGGGAGGGAGGGAGGGAGGGAGGGAGGGAGAATATCATAAAACAAGAACAAAGACCCTGAACTCAAATGCCCCACCCAAACTTTCAGGTCTAAATTCCACCGACATTTACCTGGTACCTTATTTTTCCTAGTCTTGTCTTGAGCATCTTACTTCAGTGTGGAATAAAGATTGGGCTCTCAGACTCCCTGATTATTTATATTCATCACTGCTCCCTCTCTGCTCAGTTTGCTACAAACATTGCTGACAATGAGTATATCCTCTTGGAAATGTCAGAGGGCTTAACTTTCTGATCCTGCCCCTTGCCTCACAAGCTCCTGCTTAACCTTCAGTGAGATTGTATCATGATTCAAAATGTGTGTTGCCCTTTCATGTGAGAGTAGGACTTACCCTGCCCCACTGGTATCCCATCTGATCACATATATTGTTCTGTCCCATAGAAGGTAAGGAAGGCTATGACACTCACCACAGTTATCATCTCACTGAAATAGTCTCTTTAACCTTGTCACAAAAGTGCTACCTTCAGCATAGATCCCTCTCAAATATATGACTGGCATAGAGTAACACCCAAACCAGGTGGATACTGAACATTTTAGGAGTCTCATTTGAAGCTGTTCATTACTACACCATAACCTATCTTTGGTATTGAATACACATTCTCTCCAATCAGCATTTGTTATGGTTTCTTCAGTCCTAGACAAAGAGTTTTCTGACTAAAACAATCGACCATCCACAAATTAGCCTGATAAAGTTTACATGCAACGTGAACTGAATTATCATGAACAACAACACAGTCATCGTCGATTTAGCTCTTTTCATTGATGGTGTCAGAATGATAGTGATTAATATGTCTATATTCATAACTGACACTAATCTCTTCATGAAACTATAATGTGATGATTTGTATTATATGTTAAATTTATAAAATATTGAGGCTAGTTTATCTTATGCACTTAAATATCAGGAAGCAACCATAAGAATACTAAATAAAAGCAATTTAACTCCAACAGCAATAAATACTATCTACCAAATTGTCATCTTTTTAGTACTAGCACAATGATAGTTCATGAAAATGAATAATGATGTGCTATTTCTGTTCAGGAGACAATGCTAGTTTTAATATGCTTTAAAAATAAAACAGTACCATATTCATCAAGACAGGCTTGGTAAACATAACCTCAACTCATAGTGGATTAGAACTTATATAGTTTGATTCTACTTCTTGCAAAAGGAGGATCAGTCACCTCCCAGGCTATATGACCATTTTTGTCCCATTTCAATGATTCCTTGAAGAGAGAGATACTAGAGACCGTTTCTACTTGGCTTTTCCCAGCTTCTTTTTGGAAATGACACCCTCGACTAGGCGATTAGTCATGTGCTGCCCAGGGAGCTTCTTAAGGAGAAAAGGCATCTGGAAGAGGAGGAGGAGGAACATCTGCAATGGACTCTCAGGAACATGGAAAGGGCAGATTAACAAAAGATGGATATTTAAATTGAAACATAAGCAGGGAATGCTGCACAAGAATTATAGAATTTAAAAAAAATGAATCATAGGATACCTAAATTTCTACTTGTATGGAAAAAAAATGTGTAACAAAACAAGTACTTTCCATGACTACAATACAATGTCTTCAAATTACACAATAACGTCCTGTACTGCTGTGTTTCTTTCACTAAAACACTAGGTCTTCCCTGGAGTTAGTAACAATACTAACAGAAAGCACAGCAATGCCACAGTGAACGCTCATTGAGTACTTGTCTTGTACTAAGCAGTGAAGAGGTTTAAGAAACTGGTGTTTGAGGCGGCTCCCTCAAAAAGATCTGGCAAACCATTGCAATTGATTTAGGAAAATTCATGTGGAGTCTTTGAATAATAATTAATACAATCAAACTGAACTTAAAGAACACAAATGACTGGTGCCTAGCAATGCATGATATTAATGGCAACATCTCATTCTATAACTTCGTTTTCATATTTCTTTACATTTCCTTATGATTTGGCAGCAGTTCAAAGATAACATATGTGCATTTCAGTGCTCCAAGGAATTTTGAGTCTGTGCTAACATAAAATGTGCTTTCACCTCACCAACTTTGTGCTATGATGCCAACTGGGGAATATTCTCATGTGTGTCAATCAGACATAGAGTAGACTCTAGAAATCTTAATCCTATTTTTTGGCATGTGGGTGAGAGGAAGGACTTAAACAAAGAAATGGCACGACTATCCACACTTTTGTGGATCATAATGGAGAAAGCATTCAGATTCTGGACAGAGATGTAGGGGAAAAGGCATTGAGATGCACAAATGATTTTCAAAGTACTATAAACTTAGCTCATAAGGAGGGTTTAGGGTATAGGAGTCTCGTTTTAGCCATTTAAAATGTATCCATACTAAATGCACCGAAGGGGAAAACAGGACATCAAATTTTGACTTCTTCAATAATCATAGATTTTTACACCTGCAGTACACTACAAAAGACACCAAGGCATGAGTTACAGTTTTTAAAAAGCATTTGGAAGCAATGTTGACCATTCATATTGATAATTAGCTACGAACAGTAGTGTGCTACACTGAATTGAATTAACATCATGGCAGTATTACTTTCCTAGTTAGATCGACCAGTAAAGCTTCCATCTCTTCATGCTTACTCACCGTAGATTGGAAAGGTTCTCAACACTGATGCCAGTGAACATTTATAGAATGAAATCTGATATTTGACTATCACTTCCATGGCATGATATCAGGATCTTTATCAACTTCTTAAGACTCATTTTCTCCTATTCTGATCAAATGATTAAATCAAAACTTAATTCCCTCTCCTACACTAAGTATGTCTTCAACTTCCTGCTCTCACATATACCGGACTGTTTTCTGCTAAGTGCCCTCCTCTACCTTATCTTCCTGGAAAAACACCACTTATCTTTCAAAATTTAACCCGAGTATCACCCTTAAGTATTTCCTTTACTCTTATAAGAAGATTTTAGCACTTGTTCCCTAAGCTCTTAAAGTCCCTTGTCTATTCTTCCATAGATGCACTTAATGTATTTTTGTTTGTTTAAGACTCTTGTCTCTCCTACTGACATAAGAGTACAATGAGAGTTGCACAAGCTCTGTGCTATTTATCATTATTTACTGAGGGCTTAGGAGAGTGACTGAAGTCTGGGCCACTAAACAGATGCTTGTGGAATGAATGATTAACATCAGATGATATTTGGAACCAAGACTATAGAAGTCCCCAATAAGATCCAATTCTGTCACCCATCAGATTTACCCAAATAATCAATAAATGACTCATTCTGCTTTCTTCCATGCAAAATGATGACCTTATATTTATGCACACCTAACAATGAGTGTGGATTATACTCATTTCATTTTGTCAGATCTGACACTACAATAGAATGTTCCATGCATCTTTCATTTTAAGCTATGAAAAAAGAGAAAAACTAAATCTTAAAATATCAAGTACCCTGTCCTAAGTAAGACAACTAAAAGCAATTTGAACCTCTGAATATAACGCAACTAGACATAGCTATTCTGTATTAGGAGTATACAAAGGAGTATATGGTCATATCTATAATAATGATAACAAAACCCATTAACAAATCTAAAAGACTGACATGGAGAAAATTATAAACAGCACAGATCACTATGAAGCTACTTCGGCAACCATGACTTTAGTGTTATAAACCTTGGACCTGGACAGCAACAGAAACTCCCCCTTTAACACCTTATATGCCTGAAGTATAGTAGTCAAAAGAATTATTTCAGAAAACTCAGGTGTCTTCATTTATGCCAATCAGTTTTGATCAGAAATAATACTTATTGTTATTTCCATCAAAAAAACAGTTCATATTTTTCCCAATAGGAAAAATACATTAGGTGAAGTTTTCTCAAAATTATTTCTAAGTTGACGATTCAGAGACCTTAGCACTTAGCATCTAACTGATTAGGCCTTTTGAAGAAGTAATGTTGTTTGTAATGATGTTTTACTCTTTCTAAAGCTATACCTAATTCATATTATTTCCAGTAAAATGTTTTATTACTCACATGAACCCTAGAAAATTTTACTTTTTTCCTATATTCAACTGTACAGAAATAACATGTTTAGTTCCCTACTTTCTGTTGGTAAAACAATGAAAACACTTTCATTTTTTAAATAAGTAGCCCTTTTGTGCTTTACTCAAAAGATGAATCCCAAGTCAATCTACTGCTTAGTTTATTAAATGCTATTGGCTTATAAATTATTATATTTTGAATGTATAATTAAACAAATATTCACATTTCAGCTTTTCAGTGGCAAATCTTCCTAACTAAAATAGAAGACATTTCTGTAGCTTGGAGGATATCAAACCAGCAAAGGCTGTGGGTGCCACTATGGCTATCCTCATGCATGACATGTTTAATGAAATATGCTATTCCTAGTACAAATAATTGTCTTTATTTTCATCTTCTTTCTGGGTGCATCGTAGCAGGCTACAGAACAGTGTATGTTTTATCCTGATCTACAATCAATTCATACAGCTCTAATGGAAATGAAGATTTTGCTATTTGAAGTGGTCAAATTTCCATTTTCAAACACATCACAGCATATAACCACTGATGGCATTTAGGTTTGCTTTTGAGTTTTAGGATAATAGCAAATTATAGAAATAATCCACAAGTTCTTTGTCAGCTGCACCATAAGCGAAAAGGCCCATTACCTGCTTGCAAGAAAAGCAAAATTACACAGTGTTTAAAATGAAACATATGCATATGTATTTGTTTATAGTTGTTTGCTATTTGTAAACTTAAGATTATTAGTCTTGCTTTATTGAACAAGGACTTTATGCAAGTAAATAAAGAAACCTTTCTCTTACTTTTAAATCTACTTTAGAACCAAAGTGAAGAATTTAAAAAAGCAATGTGACTGAGATTCCTCTCATTCCCATTTCAGTGGTCTGTGATCCATGAAATATGTCTGCTTCAAACAATGCAGCCAGAATGGATATATGTTGATACACACCTTCACCTCTCTGAGGCTTTTTTCCTCCATATTCCCTGACTGAAGCCTCGAAAGAGTTCGGCTTTTGACTGAAATCTCTCCTTCCCTGTAAATGCTTCCCCAGTGGTGTTTGCTAACATGGCAACATCACTAGTTCAACAAGTATTTTTGGAGCATCAACTTGAAGATCATAATCTCTATTCTCTTTTCACACTAGGAAAACCTGTTACAGAATAAAGAATCCTGATGTGTTCAACTCTTGAATAAATTCTTACATTTTTATGGGAGCTCATTACTTGGTGGGTGCCAATTTCTAAAACATGTCCTCCATGGTTAAGTTAATATCTAACTGTTTATTATCTTCCCTCTTCTGCCCATTTTTCTTCTTGTGGATATATTGAACTCCATTACTTTTCAGGTAATAGTTTTTTTCCAAATATTTTTTTAAATACCATGCTTCAGTCCTTCTTTCACCAAAATCAAAGTATGTATTCTTCTTTCCATCACTGCAGCCTATAGGTTGTAATCTCTCTTCAATTTCAATCTCTTCCCATGCCTACTTCAGCCAACTTAAGTTACTTTTTAAATCTCACAGTGACAGTCAGTGTACAACTTGATGGCAGTAGTGTTTGCATGGTTTGTTTTACAATTACCCAAACACCGAGCTATTCTTAAAATGGGCAGGATGTATGGAATGTATGATTCAACCACAAGAAGCAAATAGCACAAAGTTAAAAGATAAACACTTAAATATATCACAGTACAACACACACTCCAATCAGGTCACAGTGCATAGATAATCAGAAAAACACTGTTAGTATTTCTTCTTCTTTGTGGGAAATTATTTTAAGTCAAATTTATTTTAAGTAGAAAATAGATTTTAAGTAAATACATAGTATAAAATATGTTTTAGATTTTATCTTTTTTAATTTGCATTTATCTTTATATTCATCCATTCATTCACCTAGCACAGGTTTACTGAATTTGCATATCTGCCAAAAGGTACATACATCCTTGTCTTTTGTGCCTCACAATTACAATTATTCGGTGGAAACAATGGAGAGAGGGGGGGGGGGGGAGAGAGAGAGAGAGACAGAGACAGAGACAGAGACAGGCAGAGAGACAGAGAGACAGAGACAGACAGAGAGAGACAGAGAGAGAGAAAAAGAACAAGCAAAATTATGAATATTGGTTTGATTTAAGAGAGAAAATGTCCTGAGGTAGAAAATAGCAAGCATATGAAAAAGATGGGCAGGCAAACCATACGTGAAATAAGGCTTAATTTGAATCATACAAAAGAATTTAAAATTAATCTGATACTTGAGATAATTTACAAGAGAAATCAAAAGACAAAACTAGGAAATCTCAATGAGACCAGAGAAATGAAGTTTAATGTATTTGAGAAAAATCCTGAAGACCAGTATAGAACTGTAAGAGAAGCTTGGGTGAAATTAGCAGGAACTAGGTTTGGAGAGTGAAGCTGGATTAGGCTGTGTATGATGTCATAAAGAATGTAGGCAATTTATGGATTTTAGGAAAATACTAGTCATGAAGATGATATGGTTTAAATGTCATGTAAATCACTTTATTTTTTCAAGCATTATAGATAAAACATTGACAGAAGAAGTGAAGAGCCATTGATACAAACATTGAGCAGGATTAAATTTAAACCACAGTTTTGATATTTCCCCTTAGCTGTCATCACCTTTTGAAAATGGTCATTAAATCTGAGGCATCAAAAATGGAAGGCACAAATTTCTTGAATAGCAAAATTACCCCGTGAGATGGAAAAAAAAAAGGCTGTATAGGTCCATCTAGTGCATGAATCTTGTGAAGTTGATTTCTGCCTGTTTCATAATGTACAGATTGCAGCAGTATTATGGTATACATATTATAGAGGTGTTCATCAACCTCAGTGGGTTTCTCATGACAGGGTCATCAACTTGAAAATATCATAAATTAGCAATGCATTTTGAGAGAAGCCACCTGGGAAATGTTGATAAACCTTGCCTACTTTAAGAACATGCGTTATACTAACACTAGTCCACAATGAGACAAAATTGTCTCAACCCCAGCACGTTGCATAACAAAACACTGACTGTCTCACATAGTATAGAGTATACTACTGAAAGTGAGTATGAGATTTCAGTCTCAAACCATTCCCAAATAGGAAACTCAAGATGATTCATCATGATTTGTGGACCATATACATGCAGAAATGTGTGTAATAAGGAAGACTTAAAGTAACACAGGAAACAGCCCAGCTGTTACTCAATTTAAATAGTCCTCTAGACTCTATCTCTTCTTATAAGTCTGTGCCACTGTATGCGCTTTGGCGCCCTCTCTCAAGTATGACTCTAATGGGTAGCGGTAACTCCATGTATTACTACTAATGATAATAATAAAACTTGATACTGCTATACATTTTGAATTATATTAGGTTATATTTTAGAATATTTATTTTTGAATGGTTATTTAGGATATATTATTCTAGAAATCTTAGCATTTCCCAAAACCAGTGATCACATAGTCGTTTTTTAAATTTAAAAATATCCATTATTCAGTTAGGAAATTTTAAGAGATATTTGCCAAAATTGAAAACATAGTATTATTTACAACCACGTTAAAAAAAAAGTAAAGAACAGAACTTTTAAAAAAATTTAAAAGATCTATGCATAGCAAAGTATGCAGCACCATTCAAAGGCAAATCTAAGTGAACATAGAGACACTGCATTACCATAGACTGGAATGTGAGGCATAGCAACTGCATGAACTCTATCTCAGTTCTACCTAACACTGACCTGCATGTCTCTCCAGAATCCCAACAAGGTTTTCTGCACACACAGACAGTTTTGGGTACTAAATTAACTATAACAAGCTTGAACAAGAAAAAATAAATTGGAAGAATCAATATGACCTATATGAAAGGCCTCATAGATAGGTATTATTCAGTAATCAAACTTACATGAAAATCTGTACACTGACATTCAAAGCAGTTTAATTATAACAGTTAAAAACTTAAAAATCTTGTCATTTTGGGTATATATTTAAATGCAGTGCATCTATATGATGGAATGCTAATTAGCAACACACTAGTTACACACACCTCAGATGAATCTGGGAATCATGCTGAGTAAAAAGCATAAATGCCCAAAGATTATATACTGCATGATTGCATTGATAAAATATGCTTGTAATGGAAACAGTATAGAAATTGGGAAGTCATACAGGGTGGGCAGAGCAACATAACGCATATTTCCAATGAGAGGATGGCCCAGTATCTTCTCTGTATCAGTGTACTTTAATACCATGATTACAATGCCATAGCGTACACAGAAAAAAGTAATCTTTCACAAGCTTAATAACACAGTCAGGATGAGGACGCTGCATCTCTGCATTCACATGGGCATTGAAGCAGACAGTGCTAATCTGTGACAAGTACCAAAGTCAGAGAGAGACTAGCTTAGTGGGAGGCCCCAAGGCCTGACACTATTACTGATGCTTACAAACAGGGGCCTATCATGCCTGCCTCCTGAAAGACCCAACAAGCAACTGAAAGAGTCAGATGCAGGTATTTACATATAACCAATGGACAGAAGCTGGTGACCTCAGTGGTTGAGTTAGGGAAAAGCTAGAAGAAGCTGAGGAGGAGGGCAGCCCCATAGTAAGACCAGCAGCCTCAACTAACCTAGACCCCTAGGGTCTCTTAGACACTGAGCCACAAACCAGGCAGCATACCCCAGCTGATATGAGGCCCCCAACACACATACATCAGAGGACTTCCAGGTCTGGACTCGGAATAGATGCACTTCATTCTCGAGAGACTTGGGACCCCATGGAGTGGGGAGGTCTGGTAGAGTGGGGGCTGATGGGGACATCCTCTTGAAGACAGTGAGGAGGAGATGTGAGATGTAGAATAGTCGGAGGGAGGACTGGGAAGGGGATAAAGTCTGGACTGTAAAAGAAGATTAAAAAACTTAAAAAGGGAAAAATTTAGGTTAGTATCAGAACTTACAAGATAAATACTTATTGTTTATTCCAGAACCATTTGCCAAATGGGAATCCCTACTATCAAAGTTAAAACAATAAATTTTAACTTTGCATAAAAATATTTTAAGGTATTGTATATTATGGAATGGTGACATCAAACAAAATAGCATATCCATAATTTTGAGTACCTGTCACCTTTTGTTAAAGTTCTATCTTAGAGAAATTTAGTTGATAATATAATAGTAATAATACTCTCCATGTTCCATTACCTACAGGCCTACTCATTCTTACTGATACCCTATCCTCTTCCTGGGACATAATCTCTTCCAGTTGTTAATAGACACCATCATACTCTCTGCTCTGTGCCTTCAACACTTTTACTCTGAATCTAAATGAGACGAGACCACAGGTACATGCCTTTTTGTGGCAGATATATTTCATTTGCCATACGGCTGTGTGAGTTAATCCATGATGTCTCAAATGACACATTGTTGAGCTCTCTGTGGCAGAGCAGTATTCCACAGCGCGTAGAGACCCGCTCGTTTCGGGCAGGGCACATGACTTGATTCCTAAGTGAACTGTGTGTGTGAATAAAAACTAGCAAACTGAAAGCTCAGGTTTCTCTGCCAGATTCTGTTTTGTTTTCCCTTGGCTACATATCCAGAAGGGACATTCTACATGGAAACTTATAATTGTTTCGTTTGTCTGTTTGTTTGTTTGTTTGCCAAGGTTAAGTAGAAAATCTGTCTGTCTGCATGATAGTTTTAAAAACAGAATTTAGTCATTATCTTTTAGAAGTTGTGCTGCAGTTGAGAGATAGACCCTAATACACACCAACTGAAGATGTATCGTCTATGCAGTTCTAAGGGGTAAATGCTCTAATAAAGAAGCATCCAAAAGCTAAAGGAACAAAAGAAAAGATTAGCAGCGCTACTGAGGCTCGTCCCATCTATACCTGCCACTGGGGACAGCAGATGAGCGATGTCTTTAAAACAAAGCTAAGTTTGTCAAATTCACAAGGAAGGTACTTTGGAGGAAATGCAATTGTGGATGAAGACAGCATGTGGTGAATTGTCGCAGAACTCTACTCTTCTACCTGCAGAGTTCTCTTGGACTCTGCAAGTACCCCAAGACAGATTAATGGCCTTAAGTGAAATCCCTAACTTGGTTGACAAAGAACAGACTGTCATACCTGCGATACCAGAAATACTGTAAGCTAGCCCTGATAATAGACAGAAGCTAGGAAAATATTTTAAGCTAAATTAAATTCGAAAGTTTAAGGAATTTTTTAGGGGGGAGAGCAGTGGGCATTTTAGTTAGTGAACAGAAACAGTGTTAAATCTGTGAACAAACACTTTGGTTTCTGCTATTGTTGCTGTTCACGTTATTTTAGATACTTCAAAGATAGCAGGATGTCATGTGTCCTACTAGAGCTTTCATCAAGAAGCAAAGTAAATCTCAGGAGCTAGAGAGGTGGCTCAGCAGTAAAGTGCATGTGCATTTCTTGCAGAAGACCTTGGTTCAAGTCCCAGCATCCACATTGAGGCTTACAACCATCCTTTTCCAGTTCCAAGGGACCCCATAACCACCTCTAATTTTCCCAGGCACCAGGCCAAATGATCTATAAATACATAAAATAAAATACAGAAATATATAAAATAAAATATAAATAAATACAAATTAAAAATTTAAGAAGCAAAGTAGGAATTGCCCATTTGGTGAAGTTAATGAAGCAGTAAAGCAATTAAAGTTATTTTTTTTATTTGCGTTCAGTATAGCGTTTCTATTAAATATGCTAATGGCACAGTCATTTGTTAGTGAGGTTATATGCTACAGTATATACACAACAGCTCTCCCCCTGTCTACAATCCATAGATATTCGTTATCTATAGCAATTAATTGGTTCTGCCATCTCACTTTATCCTTATTATCTCAGAAACATTCTGATGCTTAGTGACAGGCATTCTGGATTGAAATAGCATGGTATAGATCAAGCACCCAGACTTGAAACACATAAAGTATTCTCTGTAAAATCTCTGCAATCTCAAACTTGTAAAAGATGCATCTTACTGTGGTTTGGATATGATTAGTGGCAACAATGTGTTAAAGCACCGGGCTTCACTGAAACTCTACTAGCTATTAGGAGTTGGTGGAAACTTTAGTTGGTGAGTATAACTGAAGAGAGGAAGAGGTCATTTGGAGGGTTCCCTTAAGAAGAAACAGGAACAGCAGCTGATTCTCTGCCTTGCTCTCCCCTCCATCTCCCCTTTCCCTGTCCCCTTTCCCTGTCCCCTCCACCCTGTCCCTCTCACTCTACTTTTCTAGTCACCATAATATCAGGACCCTTTCTGTGTTACATTGTTACGTTATTTCCTATCATGACGTTTTGCCTCCCACAAGCTAAAAGTAATTGGGCCACCTCATGATGGCCTGGGACCACAGAATCCATGAGCCAAATAAATGTTCTCACCTATTAAGCTTTCTTTTCTTTGAGATGCTTTGTCACAGAAATGAAGAAGTGACTCTCCCATGTCTCAAAGCTGAGACATATGTTAACAATAGAATCTTATTCGCCTTCCTATCTGACCACTGTATTTATTAGGCTAATGGAAAATAAATGTGACTTCTTCACGCATGTTGAAAAGACAAAGTGAGTGTTTCAATAAAATCCCAAGTAGACAAAAGCAATAACATAAAAACAATCCAACAAAAAAACAGACAACTTTTTGAATGAGTCCTGTAATCTGCTTTATACTTAAAAAGCAATTCAAGTATCTTATTTGATGGATATAATAAGAAATTCAGGAACAAATGACAAACTTAGAAACACAGATCATTTGCTTCTGTTCTCCAAAAGAAGCAATATAGTCTGGCTAGAACTATGAAACACTATTGCAAATATTGTCCTGAGAATCCTAGAAGAACTTTGTTATTAAACCAAAAGTTAGATACATAAATATCTGCCTTGTAGAGGCTGCAAGCTGAATAAAACACTTAACAACTAAATTCCCTTTTTCATTAAAGACTTTTAATGTGAAATTGCAAAGTAAAAAAAAAAAGTTGCTAAAAAATGTTACATAAATTGATGTATGTAAAAAAAATGTCCATCTAAAAATGACACAACCTCAAAAAGTTGCTGTGTTTTTTTTAACAAGTATATTCCAAAAGAATATGGCCACGTTTCAGAGAGACATTTCTTCTCCCAACACTATGACAAGTGTTGGTATCACTGAAAGGAGTCTGAAAATGAATTCAAGCAACATTATTTTTTTTAAATGTTGGAGAAAATAAAAAAGACTAGTGTGGCATGTGATGCAAAGATCTTAGTTTGCACATGATCCTAACTCAGATCTTAATAATCAAGAAGAACTACTGGGGCCTAGGTAGATCCTCCTCAAAAATGTGCTTTGAAACTTTCACACACAACCACAACTCATGGAAGTAAATTTGCACATTTCCTAGAGCAATCAAGTAATTTGACTCGTGGTCTCCTGCATCTATTTGCCTCCAAATGCCATTGGGTTACTGTAAATTATGTGAAAACAGTTGTTTGTAACTGGGTCTATATTAAGGAGAGTTAACAGAATTTTCTGAGTGTTCTGCGAGCCTGGGATGATTTTTTTTCCCCCAAAATGATCTGAAAATTCTCCTTAAATTAAGCACTGGCATTTCCCTTTTCTTCTGCTAATCATAGCAAGCTACCTAATTCCTAACTGAAAAATCAAACGTCTTACTGGCTCTCTCCTAGCCGAGCCTTTTTGAATAGCCTCTCGTATTGAGGATTCAATGGATGTGCTGTAAATGAACCCGTTTCACTGGCAGGTGCCTGCTGGTTTTTAGGATTTAAACGGTACCATTACTATCATTTATAAGGATAACATCACAATTAAGAATGTATGAATAATTTAAAATGGAGTAGCGTTTAGTTTCACAGTCTGTCTGGCATGAAGGTTGGAAAGTGCAAGGTCTTTATTTTATTACAAAACACTGGCTGTCTGGGTAGAAGGAGATGAAAAGTTACTAATTTCAGGCTTTACTTCAAACCCTTTAATCTTGCAAATAAGTGGCTTTGCTGAGGACTTTCTTATCTCCTAAAGCCATGCTAGAATTGCTCCGGATCATTGTCTGTTCCCAAGGTCCTTACCTTATCCTAGGTGAGCCAAGTGAGACAAAGGGGAATCCACCAAGGGCGGGATTATTCAATAGAGCTTTGCTTTTTAAACCCTAACTTGTGCTGTTGGCAAATATCACGAAACACAATCATTTCATTGTCATAAATAATGCTATATAATTAAAATTCCATTCTGTGATTGGGAACAGTGTGATAAACTGTTTGTGAATTGGTAATTCTATTTATTAAAAACAGAGGCATTACTTTAGACACATTGAATTATAACACAGACAAACAGATCTTGGGTTTTAATTAAAAGCTCTATTTGATGAGCTTTTTTGCTCTCAGATTTAATAGCAGACCTAGACTTTGTATGGTATAGAGCAGGGGACAATCTCAGCAGGGAATGTGGAGTCTCAGATGGACAAGGTCTGTTAGGATGCAAAAAACCAAGCAGAGCCTGGTCTTGCCAATCTTAGCCTTTGTATCCAGCCCAGGACTTCTGTCTGGCTTGCAAAGGCCTCTTCAAATTCTTTGTTCCTTCCAAAGGCTCCAGCAAGCCTTCTAGTCCAGTAAATTATTACGTATTTTCTAATCACGAAGCAGGACTGAATATTTTTAAAATAAATAAATTACACCAAACTGCTTTGAGCTTTCTTTCACATTAAGCTACATTTAATATTCATTTCACATTTTTTTCTATTAATTAAAAGTAAACCGTGTATTGTATGGTACATTATCCTTCTAACAGCCCCATGTGGAGATCATGAAGTGGAAGACTAATGGTGTAGACTTTAGCATTTAGTTTTAACTGGAATAATTTACATATCTGTGAGAAGAGTCCAAGGCATGTGTAAATAAGCAGAACTCTGCGATATCAAGACCCTTGCTCAGTTTACTATGGACTGCCGAGCTATATGGCCTGTGTATTTATTCCACCCGTCAGGTAATTTAATGAGACTTACACAGCATCTATTTCTGCAAAAAAGACAAAAGTTATTATTAAGGAGAGGCATGTGGCAGTAAGAAAAATGTGTTTGCTTGGTTTATTTTATTCTATTACCCTGAGTAGCAAAGGTGATTCTATTCAATGGTCGTTAAGGTTTACCTTTATAATTTATCAAAACAGAACCCACATCAACCATTTTTTTGCTGAAATTTCAAGATTGGAAACATTAAAATTTGATGTAAAATGCCAGATATTTAAGGAGCCTTTTTTATTAGAAAAATAACCCCATAGCTTTAATCTGTGGGATTTTTTTATTAATGTGTAACCCTATTAAGTAAGTGGCCAAAGTATATTAAGAGAAAGGCCATCATCTCCAAAAGGGAACTTTGACTTCCAATTACCAGACTTTCTGGCCAGTTCTAAGAGAGCAATGATGTTTCCTTCAAAACCAGAGAGCTTAAGTAAATGATCAGAAAGGCACACTTCTCAGTGAATTCTCTAGGATGATCAATGCTATGTTGTGAATACTATGCAGCAGTTACTAGAAGACAGATTATTTTAAGAACACTCTCAGTTTCCTTGATAGAATTTAAATCAAATGACATCAAGCTGTAGTACTCAAACTGATTTAAGCAATCAGTTCTTAAAATATTCCCAGTATGAACTAGATCGTCTGCTAGAAAGTCCCTATGAAAGGAAAACAATTCCATGAGGACTGTGAGTCTATGCTGCTGGAGGAAAGTAGAAATATCAATCACCAAGGCTGTTTTTCAAAGAGTCTTAAATTTCTGGCATCAGTGGGGCCAGACAGAAATGAAAAAGCTTACCCTAGTGGGTAACACCACCTTCTGAAATAAGGCATTCATAGAATTGAAAAGGTTGCTTACAGATACGAGTTGAACTAGCTCTTCATAGTTGTACTTCACTTTAGCAAAATTCAAGTTAATATTAAAATATTTAGAATTGGCTCAATTGCTGCCTTTCCTTTAAAAACATCCTTATCTTTGTAACCTAAGCCTACAGTAGGAGAACACAAGTTTTCAGAGACACTGCATTTTTACATAGCATCTTGAGTGTTCGCACTCCCACAGAGGCCGTCAGACCTGCTAAATGGCATAGCCAAATTTCTCTGGAATCTTTTTATAATACAATGATGCATAAGTGTAAGTCAACGTAGCATTTGACTCTTCAAATGCCACACTAAAAAGTCCTTAAAATATACAACTCACTCCATTGGATGAATCCAAGCCAGTTCTGTCAGAGTATCTGTAACTTTGCCTGTCCTTTGCATATTGTAACCTAGTGTGTTCAACTTCCACACCATTCTCACTGAAACAAAACCTCAAGTGAGAATTCTTTACCTTTGTGATTTACCTGTTCACATCATGAGCTTAGCCAGGACTAAGTGAAAATAAGTCTATGAAACTGTATATCTTTGTAAATGTGAATAGTGTATATCCTCTGGCTTTATTCCAAAGTGTGCATTTCTAAGACTGAGAATTAATACTTAATGAATGATTACAAATATATCTCTCTATGAAAAACAAAATGACAGGGGTCTTGGCATGGTGCCATACCTTTCATTCCAGCACCCAGGAGACAAAAGCGAATAGAGCTAGCTGTATGATTTCAACACCAACCTGATCTGCAAACCAAGTTCTGGGACAGACAAGGCTAAAATAGTGAAACCAGCCACAAACAAAACAAAGGAATGTGGAAAATCCTTCTTTATTTTGATAAAGTTCGTCTTTATAACATTTTAATTTTGTCTTATTTTTGTCAATTCCCAATTTATTACAGAAACTTTAACTACTTGTCAACTCCAACCATCATGTCTACTGTCAGTTACATGGACTACTGAAGAAATAAAGATTTCCATAGGTCTCTTGAAGAATTTTAAATAATTTACCTTGAGACTGATATATAAAAGGAAAATTGCTTTGAATATGAAAAGTTACATACAAATAATAAAAAATATCAATAAAGGTGGTCATTTTTGAGAAATTTTGTTTGCTTCAGATACTGACAGTTTAGGGAGATAGCCATATTCTTTTTTAATAAGACCCAACCTTGACTTTATTTTCACTTAGACTCAATAAAGTATTTCAGTAGCTTTGATCTTATAGTTCATTTTATGTTTTTTTTTAATAGCATTCAAAATGTAATAATACAATGATATATGTCAATATCATGGCTTATTACATCATTAGTTAGGAAAAATAAAAAATAATTTTCCAAAAAACTGATCCTGGGATAAATCTTTCCATTCCCTTATTGTAGAGTCTTTTCTGTATTTCTGTCATACTCTGGACAAAAATAAAGGCACAGCCACTTTGTATTAAACCAATCAGTTAAGCATCAGAATTTCAAAGTGCTTGGTGATTGTTCAACATGCAGATGCCAATTCTCTTTTCTGTCAGTATTAGTTAAAAATTTTAAATCCTGATTTGTATCTGGGCTTAAAGTATGGGGTTTGCATGTCTCTATGTGACAGTCACTGAAATCATTCTGACTCTCCCTCACTTTCAAGAACTATTTTGGTTTCTATGACATCATGACAACAAGTCTATATAGCATAGAGAAACTTCCATTTTTGTTTAATAATGTGTAGTATACTAATATTATATCATGAAACCCTGAAATGTATAAGCAAAGACTATACAATATCTGATAATTCAGGACCAAACTGCTATGATTAAGTAACATATTTAAAGGTCCTTAATATTTGCAAAATTTTTCCAATGAGGTATTTTGATGTTTAAAGGACTTTTACTTATGTTTACTCCCATGGAATTTGAAGGTATATGAAAGTAAAATGTGTGCTGTTCCTCTTTCATTCTAAACACTATTAACAGTGTACAACTTTAATTATATAAAATAAAAGGGTAAATACCTAAGGAAAAAAGAGCTCCAAACATGTAAAAGAACCGATGGTGCTAAAATCATTGAAATTCAAAGGATAAATCCCTTCCCTATAATAAGAGAAATGTTATGAAAGGATCAAGTGATTCTATTGATAATGCTAGCTTGAGACAATAGAAAGTGAATGTTGTGGCATGGAACCTTGTTCCTGTGTGTTACTAACAGCCCTCTGAACACACATATTCACTTTAAGATTTTAAAGCAATTAGCTTGCAGATGTCACTAAATAAATGGCATTCATTCCTTAAGCAGGAACCGTACCTGTTAACCATCTCAGCCCATTCTCTTTTTAAAGCAGGACTTGATGTGCACAGCATGCTCAAAAACTGTACTCCCAGTTCAAATGAGCTGGATTACAGACCATGACCACTGAGACCCTCACATGACAAAGCCTTTGTGTAATTAATATGCAGGGTAAAATGCTCCCTGGACTCCCGCTAAAGCGATTTAAATCATGCACATAAAAAATGTAATCACAAATTTAGCATGGTGGACAGGGTAGTCACACTGGGCTTGATTGCATAGAAGGCTCCAAGTGTGTTTTAAATGTCCTTTAAGATTGAGATTAGGACTTGTACTTACAAGATGCATATTAATCTAAAACTCAACATTTTTCAGTGTGGGATCACAGTAGGAGAACATTATGGGCAATAGAGGTTCATTCTAATCCCAGTAGGTAATTACACTTTGAAATAATATTCTTTAATTAAATCTTGTTTGCAGTTGATTGATTTAAACACTAAATCTAAAACCCTAAATTTGAGTTTTTATCAATTTTTTATGCTTATTGCACACAACTTGGACTTTAATTGATGTTTCTGAAGTTTCAAAGTCCTTGTCCACTATACCCTAGTTGCATTTAGTGTAATTATCAACATGGTCCTTTAATACTCCTGATGACTTTCTTGGCAAGCCTAGTAATTTTGAGTCACTTGCAAAATTTTAATAATGCCCAAAAGGCATTTTATATGTAACTATGCCAATATTTACATGTAAGATTCTTTGACCACACATTCAGAGACATATAATCTAACCATTTATTTAAAATACTGGAAATTGTCTTAACATATATACCCCTTGGAACATCATAGCATAAAAATAAAGGCATATATTTAATGTTGGACAAACTGCTTTTTTTTAAAAGGGAGAAGTAAATTTCAGTTTTATGTATCTCTTAAATTCTGAAAAGATATTTCATTGAACAACAGCTAAATGTGTGTGTATATATATCTTTCATGTACTCACAGAAGAAATTGTTTATATTTTTATTTGGATGTTGCTGTGGAGGTTTTTACTTATATCCTCTTCCATTGCCTCTAACAAGGCTTAGAGTATGAGATTCAGAAACTCTATGTGGCTATCTTAAGATTAATTACTTTATGTTCACTAGTCCACACCATACCATAGCCATGCAAGAACTGCTAAAAGCCTCATTGCTCCTGTCAGCATTGTGAAAGAAGACTGTACTGAGTGGTTACATCAATGACTAATTGAATTTTATTCGTGTAGATTTTGGAGGTCTGAAAATTCCTCTATCTTCTGCCATTGCCACATTTCCTAAAACAAAGTCACAAAAATTTTCACATGCTTTGTGATCCACAGTAAATAACTGTCTCATGTGTCCTACTTTGAATCATGATATTATCTGTCAGGGATGATCAAGGCTCTCCAAAATTTGTGGCAAATCTTCAAATTACAATCAGACCATCTAATAGGTATCCAAAGAATCAAGAGTTTACAGGAATGTTACTAAAGACACAAACGTAGGTCTAATAGCCTAAACACTGTGGTTTAAAAATGGTTCACCAGTGTTTACATTTAAATTTATATAAACAAAGATTGCCTTGGGTTCAGCCTTAGCAGTACCACACAGCAGTATCTTGCAGATGTAGCCGGTAAATTATATTCATGATGCTATATTTAATAACTGAAAATTCACATTTTACTACAATTGCATTTGTCACTGCTGAAAAACAAACTAGGATGTGGAATGTTTTATTACAGCGACTACATTCTTGTGAGAAATGATTAAGTCACTACAAGAGAAAAGTAAGGCAAAGTACCCCGTTCGCCATAGCGCAAATATTAATCACACATAAATAATACAGGTGTCTTACAGTAAGCCACATTCCCCGAAAATATAGATTACACATCCTAGGGGCATATGGTAACACAACAGACTTGAAATAAATCCCTCAAGCCATGGTGGCCAAAGGAAATCATTTATATTTTGACAGTTTAATATACTTTTTGGTTATGCATAACAGATGAAAATATTTATACCAATATAAGAGAGTGAAAGAAAAATTAAATCTGACTAATCGACCTGTTCAAAGTCTGATTTTTAATTTCAGGGAATTCTTTTATAACTATTCCAAATAATAAATATGCTTTTTACAATTCAACCACAGCCACTCATTTTTAATTATTTCACAGTGCAAAAGAAAAAACAAAAACAAACAAACAGAAATCAACCATCTCTCATGTCAAAGAGAAATTTCCCTGTTGTACATGCATATCAGATCTGGGGAGAAAGAGGGTGTCCTACCAACGTAGGACACTACAGAGTGGGAAGACCAGTGTGGTGAGTGCGACTGCACCCACCTGAGGAAGGCTTAGGACAGTGTGGCAGACAGTTATCTTTTCTACAACTTTCACTTTCTTATTATTAGTTTTTAAGTATGCATATGTGTTTCTTTTAAAGTCTCAAAATATGAAACGAACACATCATGAGTTGGGTACAAGAGATATTTGACCTCTACTTCTCTGCTGCAATTGACTGAAAAGCTTGCAGGGCAGACTAGGTGCTGACAATGGGAAGGGTAATGTCAATGTCCAGCCCCTTGATCTTAGAATGAATAAAATTCACTGCAATTGCAATCTGATAGATCGTTTACGAGAAAGGACCACCCACAACAGAGCTGGCATTACACAATTCTGCATGAAATATTTTCGCAGCACTTTGCCAGGAAGAGGAAATAAAGGTAGCCAGGTAGGTGGATTTACAGAGAGGGATTAGTGGGAGTGTGTTAGCTTTTTGTCAGGTTCTCAGCCATTTGTCTAACAGGAGTCTTCAATCAGAAAAAATGCATTTCCAAGACAGGTAAATTACTGACAAAAGGATTTGTAAAATATTAACAAAACCTACACCAAGGCTTTAGAGATTTTACACAGAAATAATTTACATGTAACACCTATGTGAAAAAAGGGGGTGTAAATTAATAGTCACAAAATAACATAGCCTATTATAGTTAATGAAAGTCAGTAGAAGCAGGTTCCAGTCTTTCTTAATGGATTTGTGTTTCATCACCAAGTAACCATGCGGCAGGCATCACATACTGATTTCATCCAACCAATCTCTTAGACTACAGTATCCTACTCCTGTCAATTGTGGATCTTCCTTCCATGAATTATTAACAATGTTACTCCTTAGTCGTGGTTTGCGCCTCCTGCATTATCGACTTCATCCTCCCTACAATATAACTTCTGTCAGGAAACAAAAATGAGCTAAATCCTATCATATTAAAGAAGGAGGAGGAGGAGAAGAGGGAAAAGAAGAATGACAGAGAGAGGAAGGATGGGAGGAATGGAATGGCCAAGGATGAGGGAGTAGAGAGATGTACAGATGAGGGAAGAAGAAAGGTGGTTTTTTTGTTCTAGCCCAATTCCTCTTCCATTCTGTCCTCTGCATGTCCCTCTCTCCTCTTACTAATCCATCTTGGGTTCAATTCCATGGTACTGCTGATCTCACAGAATCATCAAGGCTGGTCTTGCTAAGGTTAACTTAATCATAACAATCCTGTATTTTTACACATCACATTTTAGCCATTACTAGCACTTGTTGCCATTGGGCTTTCCACTTCAATCAGAAATATTTGTCTTACCCTCAGTGTTTTCAACTTTCTCACCACCTCAGTGAGGACCATCCAGGATGTCATTTGCTGGATTTTCTAAGCTTAACTTATAAAACCTACTTACAAATATTATTTTCCTTTTTCTGTTTTTATACCTCCTACCTACTTTAATTCACCCATTACCTGCACTCTAACTTCAGAGCTCAGTGTATGTTACTAGACCCCACAGCTGATATCTAACTATGTTTTCACTCTGCTCCAACAGTAGACAAAAATTAACATGGTGATTTTTAGGTTTTCTCACCAAAATTCCTCCTTCCTTAAACTTGCCTCAATCTAACAAGATGACTTTTCAAGCCAACAAGATAAGGTCATCTCTCTCCTATTCTAAATTAGCTGAGTTCTCCAATGAATCCTAATCACACTAAGTCAGTGAAACAGGCTCATTGATTTCCAGTTTCTTATCTGATGCCAATGAGACTAAGCCCCCGTGTGTACAAACTATATGAAGTGGGTTTGCAGCAAGTAAGCCGAAGTTCAGGGACATCAGAAGCTAAGTCCTCTAGAACTCAGAAAAGCTGTCTGGGATAAATAAAATTTTGACTGTCCTTCTCCTTCTTACACCACAACTGAAGGACCCCAGATCCTGTCCTATATGCTTTGAGATCATAAGACTCATTCACTATTAAACTGTTAGACAGTATATTGTATCCAGGCTGTTGTGCTGAGGCCCCACTTAGGTTGGTCTATGCTCTTTACATTGTTCTCCATTTACACACACCTCTCTCTCTGATGGCCTTTTCCATGATCTCTGATTCATCCATGTGCTCCTTCCAAATCAGTTATTTACAGTTTTTTTAAAATAGCACTGTTTAAATTAAATGCTAGTCTAGTATACCTAATGGAGTCATGAATGTCTGCCATTGGTCTATTTTTTTTTATTACATTCTCTGTACCATTGAATGCCTCTCTGTTCCTTTACCTAGAGATGAGAGGTCACAAGGTGCATCTAGCTTTTGACCATCTCACATTTTCCCCAAAGAGTATCATCAAGAATGGCAAGCATGGCCTTCATTGCTGTTCATAAAAAGACTAAAATATGAAAGAGGTCTCTTTCCACAAAATACTTGCAGATTGTAGCACCTTTACCTTAACCTTCAGGAATCATCTCCTGAGAGATCATTTTTTCATCTTACTCAGACTCAATGACTTTGCCTTTTAGTCAATGACTCAAAAACTAGGTTCACTTGCTTTTAGAGTCCCTTTTCCATTAAAATACATCCAAGTTATGTTTTCTGATATCATTAATTAATGTACAATGAATACATAAACTTTATCTTGAACTACAAATCCAATTACTAAGCTGAAAGACAGTGAAAAATATCTGTTATCCCAGTACACATGGGAGGCTGAGTCAGGAGGATTAAGATTTGAGGAGAGAGCATTACAATCTATCCCCTGTAGAGAGACAGCATGTCAACAAAGAAAGAAAGGAAGAAAAAAGAAGAAAAGTAAAAAACAACTTCTCTAGGTTTTTTTTCAAATTAAAGAAGAAATAAAAATGTTTTATAGCCCTAAAAGTATGAAGGTACTGGGAGTGTGTGGTTCCTCAGGTACCTGAGACTCAACCAGATCTGCTGACAGAAACAGAAAGACATGTTAAGGTTGTTTGTATACCAAGTTGCCTGTAGTTCATTGGGGCATTGCTTTATGTCACAGACCTTCCACAGTGTTCTGTATCACTAGCGCTCATTTGGACACATGAGACAAAAGAATAATGGCTGTTTGCCAAGGCTATTAGAAAGGTGTAACCAACTAGCTCTCCAGCCAAATAAAAGCAAAATTTTTACTTAACCAAATGTTCTCTCCTTTATTATTTCTGAGCATAAGGATCCACAAAGGCACATACTTCTTATTCACTACTATGAGAACTGTGAAAGATCTATAGAAACTTACAATGTTATATTTGCTGGACAAGTTTTTTTTTTTTATGGCCAATTTAATTTTTTTCTTTTTAAATATTTTTTATTAGATATTTTCCTCATTTACATTTCCAATGCTATCACAAAAGTCCCCCATACCCTCCCCCCCACTCCCCGACCCACCCACTCCCACTTTTTGGCCCTGGCGTTCCCCTGTACTGGGGCATATAAAGTTTGCATGACCAATGGGCCTCTCTTTCCAGTGATGGCCGACTAGGCCATCTTTTGATACATATGCAGCTAGAGACATGAGCTCCAGGGGGTAGTGGTTAGTTCATAATGTTGTTCCACCGATAGGATTGCAGTTCCCTTTAGCTCCTTGGGTACTTTCTCTAGCTCCTCCATTGGGGGCCCCGTGATCCATCCAATAGCTGACTGTGAGCATCCACTTCTGTGTTTGCTAGGCCCCGGCATAGTCTCACAAGAGAGCAATAACTTGTGCTGTAAGATCGAGAATTGACAAATGGAACCTCATGAAAGTGCAAAGCTTCTGTAAGGCAAAAGACACCGTCAATAAGACAAAAAGGCCACCAACAGATTGGGAAAGGATCTTTACCTATCCTAAATCAGATAGGGGACTAATATCCAATATGTATAAAGAACTAAAGAAGGTAGACTCCAGAAAATCAAATAACCCCACTAAAAAATGGGGCTCAGAGCCAAACAAAGAATTCTCACCTGAGGAATACTGAATGACTGAGAAGCACCTGAAAAAATGTTCATCATCCTTAATTTAAATTTTTATATGCAAATTTTCAAACATGCTTTTCCTTACTTCCTTTTCCTCAACCTCATCCCAGGTAGGATGTGTATGCTGTCTAAAACATCACCTGAAGGTGATGGCTCAGCAACGTCTTTCCATCTAAGAAAGCACTCTGGATAGCAAATGAATCACAATCTTTCTTCTATCACTGAAAAGACCGTCTGAAATCTGTCTATGCTGATCTCAAAACCAACCATTGTGGCAATTACCATTGGAGATATTTATACCATATTAAGTGCTTGAAAACAGATCTCACTCCATAAACTTTCAACTTCTTTTCGATATTATTTTCATTAGTACTATGTATGCCCTTATACTTGTCTGTGAAATTATGTAAATTTTATTATTATCATCATCATCATCATTATTATATGAATATCTATATGTGACATAATGCATATGAAGAGGTCATAGGGTCTCCCTTGTTAATGCAGATGCTCTGTATACACCAGGCTAGCTCCCCTGTGAGCTTCCAGGAACATCTCCTTTCACCTCCATGCCATGGTAGGGTTTCTGGGATTAGAAATGTGGGACATGGGATCTGTCTTTTCTACACAGATTCCGTGATCCAACTTAGGTCTTCCAGCTTGGATTGCAAGCATTTTACTTGTTAAGCCATCTAATTCACTGTTGCTTAATGTTTCTAAGGCAAATATTACCATTTTGGAACTAGAGAAACGGCTCAGTAAAGTAAAATGCCTCCTCATCCATCACCCAGATGACCCAAGTTCATCTCCCTGCACTCCTGTATTGTGGCTCACAACTATTTGTAACTCCATTCTGGGCATATGCACGTGTGCACACCCACAGAGAGAGAGAGAGAGAGAGAGAGAGAGAGAGAGAGAGAGAGAGAGAGAGACAGAGACAGAGACAGAGACAGAGACAGAGACAGAGAGACAGAGGGAGGAGAGGGATGGAGCTATACATGAAGAGAGAGAAGAAAGTGAAAGAAAGAGAGAGGAAGACAGAGAATATGCTACCCTGCAAAACAAAGCATTTAATATTAATAATCTGGTTACCTCCATAGTATATTACACCTTTCCATGCTAGAATTCATTCCAACACCAATAACAAAATTTCTTTTGTCGTGGAAGCATTATGGTGAAGTTTTCTATACAACAAACAAAACAGTTCTGTGATCAAATATAATGGTATGTTCCTATAGTACCAGGTACATATGCAAAAATGACACAAATCATACAAAAGAAAGACCTACATCAACTGAACAAGTCTCCACCCAGCCACCTTCCACAGATATCTAGGATGAGAGAGTTTTGCTGTAAACTGGAAGACAGTGAGAACTTCAGGGTCCCTGACCAGCAAGAGTCCTGAGTTTCTTCTGGAGTCCTCTGTTCATTCAGGACTGTCCACCTTTATTCTGCTGAAAGCAAAAAGACCCCATTGGCCTGGCCTGTATAGGCCTTTAAAGTCAATGTTGGCTTAGCTTTCAGTTGACTGTCTACATCAACAGCATGGTGTTGTGTATTTATTGCAGCTATGTGAACTTAATTACGTTCATTTTCACAATGTTCTTTTAGATTTGCTTGTTTGGTAGTTTTGATACAGAGTCTATAGCTCATTTTCACTATTTCCTCTACTCATATATATTTTCCAATAAATGAGAAAGATTTGGAAACAATGAGTAACCATCTAAGTTGCTATACAGTACCTTGATTTTTAATGATTATGTGGTTTCAAGACTTAATCCCAAGGTTGCAGAAGCTCAGGCCGGCAAATGTATTCTAAAGGAGTTATTTCACTTCATATGCGATTTCATGTTGTTCCCAAGAAACAAACATCACATTGCATCATCCTGTAGACACAATGGAGAAACATACTCTAGTATTTCTATAGATTCATTAAGGATAAAATTGGCACAAAAGGACAAGCAGCAATGCACAATGGGAAATAATTTATGAGAAATATAAAACCTCATTTTAAAATTTTTCTTCTAGCTACATAAGAAAAATACAACATAAATTATATGTACAGTAAACATGAGTAAAAAAGAATATCAGTGAGTATCACTTCCAGACATCTTGATATACATCAACATGACACTATAAGAACTTAGATGAATGAGTTTGGTCTATTGCAATTTACTAAGTCCATATCTTGAGTTTATCAAAATATCGCTTTACTCGTGTAATATTTCTGACAAGCTGACTACTATTTCTTTGAGAATTTGTATAAACATTTTGAGTATCTAGTTTTGGAAACTTGCTAAACTATACTGAATACTTATCAAAGTATCATAATTAACTATAAATATATTGATATATTTTAAAAATATTTTTGGTAATTGCTATCTCATTTCTCCCATCCCTTTCCTCCCTCTGAACTTTTCCACTTACTGTTCCTTTATGTATTATAAATCCATGGCCTCTTTTTTTCATTAATTGTTGTTGTTACATACATATATGTGTCTACATATATATGCTTAAAAACATAAATACAATCTGCTTAGTCTGTATAATGTTGTTTGTATGTTTTGGGGGCTGACAACTTGGTATATAACTAGATTTTTATGGCCAGGAAGTCATTGGTGAATTTAATAGGGATGACAAATGACCGTAAGCTCCCAAGAATGGAGTTATTAAGGCTATTGAGGCTATAGCATGGTTATATGTGCCTTGTGAATCCATAGGTGTCTCTGTAGCGTGTACTTATCAAATGGGTACTACCATCTGCACATCTAGACAGATGCTTGACACATATTGCCCTCAAATTCCTGAGATGCTGACTGAACACAGCTACTTTCAGAAAAGAGTTTGTGCTCCTTAAATTCATAGTGTGTTCAATGTTCAAGGAGTTAATTAGAAAAAAGCCAGATTTACACATTTTTTCTTAGAGTAGATCAAGAGAGGGTTTGGAAGTACAAGCCTAAAGTAAATAAGACCAACTGCTGATTTTTCAATTAGGTTATATTTCAAGAATACAAAATTACATATTCCTTTCCTACGCACGGCCCCTGCAATTTTAAACACAGATCAACCCATTATTAAGCTATTAATCACCTCTTCCAATTAATTGCTAGAAAATGACCCAGTTTTTAAGCTGTAGTATTGCAATTGAAAAGCTCTTTGGTATTTGGCAAGGTAAAGTTACATGCAGTAGTAATTTGAAACAGCGAGGCTATTAGCTGCTGTTTCAGATCTCAATTACTCTAAAGGTAGATAATTACAAACAAAACAAACTCATTCTCTTAAAAAAGTAAGTGCCACTTTTTCTCTGTTACAATATTTATGAGTGATTTTTTTCACTCACTAAATATAATTTCCATGTGAAAAATTGACCTTAACAGTATGAAATATGCCTTTAAGTAAAAGCTGTGTTTTCATGAAGGAGGATAAATATATTTCCTGAAGTCTAGGTTTTAGAGTTGATTGACTTATTGGCTCTGTATATGGTGTGCTATTGTCTTTATGCTCCTGGATGTGGAAGCTCTGTGGAGAAGAGCTGAACTCCACGGGGTCGATCTGACAGTGGAAGCAGAGTCCACTTCTTCCCTCTTCAATGCAGGCTTTTTCCAGAGCCTAAAAATAATAAAGAAAAAGAAAATCTCTTCTGAGGATTGGTTAGAACCATGCGAGCGTTGCTGCATCTCGAGGCTTATGGAATGTGTACTTTGACTGGTTTAATGTTCCTGAGAAGTTAATAGTGTGGGGTTCTTTCCTTTTTAATCATATTCCTTTCATAGTAAAATATTTATTCAAGCAAATGTAAAGTACTTGTCAAAATATGAGAATATGAAATTCCCATTTTTAGATTTCTTAAACACAGCAGTGATACAAAATATAAAGTGCTGATTTTTCCCCCAGGGCTAGTTTTTAAATTCATGAAATTTACTAAATATGTTTTTGTTTTCTTTTCCTTACCTTTTGGTGGCTACATAAATTAGTAAATATAATAAGAAGTTTTTCAGCTGCACATGATCTTAACATTATAAAATGATTTCCATAAAAAGCTATAAGGAAAAACAAATACAGGGGAAAAAAACCCACAAACAGTGGAATGGTTCTATCTGAAAATGTTCCCTTCACAGAAGGTACAGCTGACAGATCTACTGATGCCTTCAGCAAGAATCTCAGTTCAGAAAGTCAAACAAGGGGGAACAAAACATTGGTGTGTGCATGTATCTAGTTGACAGTCAAAGGGACATAATATACATGAGATGATTCCAGACTCAAGACTCCCTGTATCCCAGCAGGCCTCTAGCCTCAACAGGACACTTTACATTGCCCCCCCCCCCCTCTGGTCATGTCTTTTAAATGGCTTTGAATTAATTTGAGCTTATGTTTATGAGAAGGATATACAATAGTTTTTAGTTTTTCCTCAAAAGGTTCTTTAACCCCTCCCCCCCCCAAATTCACACAGGATAACATTCTTCATAAAAATTTAATGTATGGAGAACACACTTTTTCAATTAAGAGCACTTATGCATATTTGCCAATGTCATCATGTTTGTCCCAGTGTCTATATAACTCTACATGTTAACAACAATTCTAAATGTAAATTGAAAGGGGAGCTTAAACACATTCAAAAAGTATTAATTAAGCATATGCTTCTTTCATGACAAAAGGAAGTCTGGATCCTATTGGGAAAAGAGGTTCATTGCTTTAAGATACAAAAATGTCTCCACTCGGGCTGCCTGGATTTTTCATGTTGTTTGGCCTTTCTCTGCCATCAGCAATCACTGCTTCATCAGATTCCCAGGCAAACTCTCCCACTGCAGAGAGGAGCTTCTTCTCACTGCCTTGTCTGAATGCAAACTAGCAAAGTGCGACTTCTTAAGTTTAAAGGGGGTTGGGTAATACTCTTTCTCAAATTACATCTGCGCATTGACTGTTCAGTAGCTTTCATTTGAACCTAACAGCTTCCCAATGTAGAAAGTTTGAGATTCTGTTTGGCCGGGCAGTAGTGCACGTGCCTTTAATTCCAGCACTTGAGAGGCAAAGGCAGGGGAATTTCTGAGTTTGAGTAAGTTCCATTTGATTTTACGTGAACAAGATTGATCAATTCTCATGCTGGAACAATGCAAGATATTTGCTTGTCTGTCTGTTGGTGTGTTTGTTTGTTTGTTTGTTTTCTGAAATATGCTTCTCTATGGTTTTTAAAAATGTATTTTTATTAGTTATTTTATTTATTTACACTTCAAATGTATGCTATCCCCCTTCCCAGTTTCCCCTCCACAAACTCCCTATCACCTACCCAGTCCAGTCCCCCTGCTTCTATGAGGGTGCTCCCCCACCCACTCATCTACTCCTGCCTCAGCACCCTAGCATTCCCCTATGCTGGGTCATTGAGCCCCCGACAGGACCAAGAGCCTCCCCTCCCATTGATGCCAGATAAGGCCATCCTCTGCTACATGTGCAGCTGGAGCCATGGATTTCTCCATGTGTACTCTTTTGTGGTGGTTTAGACTCTGCGAGCTCTGGGGGGGGGGGGAGGGGGGGTTGATATTGTTGTACTTCCTATGGGGTTGAAAACCCCTTCAGCTCCTTCAGTACCCCCCAACTCTTCCATTGAGGTCGTCCCCCCCCCCCCCGCAATCAGTCTGATAGTTGGCAGCATGCATCTGCATCTGTATTGGTCAGGCTCTAGAAGAGCCTCTCAAGGGACAGCCATTCTAGGCTCCTGTCAGCAAGCACTTCTTGGCATCAGCAATAGTGTCTGAGTTTTGTAGCTGCAGATACGATGTATCCCTAAGTGGGGCAGTCTCTAGATGGCCTTTCCTTCAGTCTCTGCTCTACTCTTTGACCCTTTATTTCCTTTTGACAGGAGCAATACCGGATTATTATATTTGAGATGGATGGGAGGCTCCATCCCTCAACCAGGGACTGTGCCTATCCACTGGATATGGTCTCAACAGGTTCTCTCTCCCCTTTGTTGGGTATTTTGGCCAATGTCATCCCTTTTGGGTCCTGTGAACCTCTTGGTTCCCTGGCATCTGGGTCTTTCTAGTGGCTACCCCCAGTTCCCCATCCCCCACTGCTATATACCTCTGTTCAAATTCCTGACCTTCTGTACTTCTTCCCTGTCTCCTCCCACACTTGATCCTGTCCCCCTCTTTTTTTCCTCCTCCCATCTCCATCCCAGATCCCTGACTCCCTCTGTCTTCCATGATTATTTCCCCCCTTCTGAGTAGTACTAAATAATCTACACTTTGGTCTTCCTTCTTCTTTGGTTTCATATGGTCTGTGAGTTGTATCATGGCTATTCTGAGCTTTTTATGTTTTTGACTAATATCTACTTATCAGTGAGTACATACCATGTGTGTTATTTTGTAATTAGATTACCTCACTTAGGATGATATTTCCTAGTTCCATCCATTTGCCTAAGAATTTCATGAAGTCATTGTTTTTAATAGATTAGAAGTCCTCCATTGTGTAAATATACCACATTTTCTGTATCCATTCCTCTGTTGAGGGACGTTTGGGTTGGTTCCAGCTTCTGGATATTATAAATAAGGCTGTTATGAATAGGCATCTTTTTTTTTTACAGAATTTTCTGAATAGCCATTGGGAGGTATGGGTTTGAGAGCTTAAGATAGCATTTAATGAGTGTATACCCTACCTAAGATTTTTAAATAGTGAGTATTAAAATATACATCTCAATTTTATGTACACATTATATATATATATTTAGATCTTCCCTAGCTGTCTAGATATGGACCGCACATACTCTATAAATTAATATTCATTCAGTGAATGAGATGCAATGATCTGATGACACTCACCTTTTGAATCTATATTTATAAGACTGACCAATTTGAAAAGTGTTACACTTCATCCAGTCTCTATAAACATAGGCAGTTATGCAGACACCAATGAAAAGCTAACATGATCAATCAGAATATTGTGAATACCATTTAATTTATGAATTACAGTGAAGCATCTAGACTTCCATTGATGAGCAAGTGAGAAAGTATATGAGAAACATCCTGTGGTGACTCTACGGTAAGCCAAGTAGAAGTCATTTCATTCCTGATATTACTTTTTTTTTCCTTAGGAACTGTCAGTTCTTAATGAAGCAAATGAACAAATAGGTTCAGAGCAGTGCATGGAAGTCAAACAATGAAGGAAGAGAAAGGTGCCTGGCAAAGCCATACACTGCAGAACAACTATGGTGCTATGTAGACTTTACTTAACCATGCATAGCTAAGCATGCTACCCTAATGATATCCAAGTATTTAAGTACAAGTAGAAAAGTTCCCTGAAAACCAAGTCAGAATATGCAGAGGTGATAAAGATGATTTTCAAAAAAGTATGCATTCAAGAAATAAAGCATCAGTTTATTTATTACATTAAGTAGTAGTGATATACCACTGTTTTTCTTTTACTTGTTGGTGTTTTGAGACAGAGGTTTCCCTGTGTGGCCCAGACTAGTCTAGAAACCATAGTTCCTGAATATCCTCTTTGAGTAGCTAGGATTATAGACCTGCATCACTACACCAACCATACCACTTACCTTTGAAAAAAAAATCAAGCGAATGTTCCCATTTTCATATGGGGAGTCTGATTTCTTCTCCTGTCCTCTCTATCTTCTTGTCTCTGTGTGTAGAGTGAGGAGACACAGCTGAGCTGCCTGCAAGGCCGATCAGCTCTCATGTACTGTCCTGATGATTCTTGATGTGTTCCTCAACTCTTTAGCTATCTTTTTGTTTGCCTAGTCAAGCATTGCTATCAATCAACTGTATAAGAGGAAGAAGAACAAGGCATAAAGCTTCCATTTCTTTCATAGGAAAGCCATACTGAAGAACTCTAAATGTATAGAGCACCTGTACCTACAATCCTATCTTTTCTTCTAATGTGGTTTGAAAATCCAACCCCAAAGCAGGTTTAAGAAAAAAAAAATTAGAATGCCAGAATAAAATAATGTTTTTCTTCCCCTCAAACTGTATTACTTTTCTAGAATATTGAGGATTTAAAAAGAGAAAATTCCATTTATCTACCTGTTTCTCCGTGTAAAACAAAACAGCACCCGTGTACATAAATGGCTGCTCCTGCCTTCCTTGCTCTATCATGTTAAAGCCTTTATAAGATTTGGTGCCCAACTGAGTACTTCCTTTCACTATTCCCTCCTTAAACCATGAATATTTAATGTAAACAAAGTTTAAACCCCTGACTCTTCTCACAGTCAGTGTCTCTAATCCTTTTTTCCAGACTAGGTATTTCTAAATCGTGTTAAATCTTTCCTCTTCCTTCTGGTCAATTTCAAGGTTTTTATTGAATCAAATGCAATTTGCGTAAATCAGTCTTTCTCTCTCTTCCTTAGGTCCTCCTACAGCTTAGTAAGATCTCTTGAAATCAGGTGATTATCCTGAATATACTACATAGACTTAGTCCTAACAATTAGCCAACAACCAGTCAGGGCAGCATATATGTGTGTGTGTGTGTGTGTGTGTGTGTGTGTGTGTGTGTGTGTGTGTGTTCACATACATCCACTGGTTAACTGAGATTAGTTCTGAAAAATCCCAAGGATGTTATTCTTTCTACTTTGGGAAAAGGTTGTATTTATTACTTTTATTTTACATTTTATCAAACAACTTCAACTTAACTTTCTAAAATTCTAAAATGCATAATGTTAATAAGCAAATTAACAGTTGATTATTTCACTTTTTCTGATTTATTGTTGGAGGGATACAGGAAAAAACAGAAGAGTTGAACTCCAAGTGTGATGCTTCTGTGTACTGTTTATTGTGACCTTAAATGATTCCCTTTCCCAGGAAGTTATAAAAGATCACCTAGCGCACTGTGTTATTTATTACACTTAAAATGTAAAACCTGAGGCAAGGTAAAGAGGAAGAACAGTTAACCTCTGGTGACCCAAGGTGCACTTGATCTGTTATTTTGTATTCTATACTCTTCAAAAGAGCAATATAAACAGAATTATTTATGCCCAGCAAAATGTTGCTTAATTACTTATGCACCGCTGTTTGCTTGTATTTTAAGCTCTCTCTACCACCCACAGGCAGACGTTAAACAGCTGCTAAAAGCTAGCTTTAGTCTTGCCTGTTTGAAATTAGCATACTTGAGCTTTGAAAAAACTTTGTTACCAATTTACATATGCATAGAGACTGATATTTAGACTCGCCATATGATATGTCCCTCAAGAGCTTTTCTTATTGCCTCCATCCTCAGGTCTCAACCTAGAGACTGTAAATCTAGCAGGTGATTAATTCTATACCCTTGAGAAACTAGCAATTAGCACTTGCAACCAGTAAAAAATTGTCATTTCAAAACCCTGTTTACTATGCCCATGTATTTTCTATGAACTCATGGTTAACTCTAAATAGATATGCATGGCAATAGATCTGCAGACATTTCTGTCTCTTTATGTAAAATATAATATAGCTGCGAGCTAATCAACCTATTAAATATATATAATTGACATTCTCTTTTTAATAAAAAATAGCAAGATGTAGCAAGCATGGAAATACTATACATGATGTTTTATGTCACTAAACCTTAATCAGTTCATTTCAACATGATGACTTTGTAGGGTTTACCTGTTCTGTGTCAATTCTTATCTCTGATAGCTGAAATTACCGACTTCCAGATGTTCTTATGCATTATTGAGGTCTTCTGCAGTAGATGCTGGAAAAGGTAAGATAAGGTTTTATTTCTTTGTAGTACTCACAACACTGAGATCAAAGCCTGGAAAGTGCATTGCTTAGTATTGAGAACTATGATGAACCTAACATTTATTTTCAAATCACAAACCTATCATAAAACCTGCTCATCAATCTTCAGTTAACCCTTTCATGTGCGATTGGTAAAATCAGCAAAGCAGCCTTTGGAGGAGCTTAAAATTGCACATTGGCTCATAAAAGAAAGTAATGCAGAGAAGGAGTGCACGTAATGTATGTGTGAAATTGAAAATATGTACTGGAAGCTCTAACTTGTGACAGAAAAGTGAAAATAAGAAAACAATAGCAACATAGTAAAATTAGTCCATAGAAAAACTTGCACTGAACAACGCATTTTGGTCAAGATTAAGAACATGTTAAAGAATTTATACACACAAACACTTGCACACATTCACAGGCATTTATATATTTTAAATGGTTTCGGATAAGATCAGCCCGAGCTTTGTAGAGTGCTAACTGAAGTGAAAACAGAGTAATTCCATTTTCTGAAATGTTTTCAGTTCAGTTCAAAGGAAAGAAGATAGGTGAAAATAGCTAGCATGCATGCAGCCCACAGAATGGTGTTAACATCCTATAACCAAAACATTTCATTTTGAATTGTATGTTACACATTTTTATGATTACAAGAGTTTAAAAAAAAAAGATGCCATGTGGGCTATCTGGATTTCTAACCTCAGTTAACAGTCAGTCTTACTTTAAAAGATCTTTATAATCCAGAAAACCCATGACAGGAACAATTTAGAACCCTGCATTTGAATACAAGCTTTATATCAACTTCACCCAGAAACGCAAGATGATAAGAATAAGCGCAGAATGTTTCGAGAAAAGGGAAGCTGATTTTCCCACTTGTGCAGTCATTAGATGGTCTGCAGAAAAGGCATGCTAGACTTTCTACTAATTACATCATCAGATCATCATACAGTTAAAATCAGTTGCAGGGCACTCATACACAACTAAATCCCTGCTTCTAATTACTATTTTAGTCTCTTTTTCCTTGTGACACGTTGGTGATAGATCATTATTTTTTCAGCAATTTGTTCGCATTTATATGCGATATAATTGGATCTGATTAATTATTATGATTAATGACTGCAGAATTTCCTTGCAAAGCTATTAATACTGGTGGTATCAAATGAAAGACATGGACAAATTAAACCCATGGATTCCTGTTGCTCGTACTCGCAGCACAGGAACGGAAGTAACCCTTTGCTGTTCCCAGAAAACACAAAGTGTCTGCAAACCAGAGCTCCCTGAGTGGCTCTAGGCGGCTCATATCATGTGAAATGTGTGGAATGATTTGAGACTTATTTTGAAGCATCATAAATAAGCAATCTGCGAGATCTATGTTAAAAAGGAGAATATAGCATGGGTGATTTTTAACTTGAAGCAGCAAGGAAATAACGTAGCTTTAAAAAACAGGTAGAACGCTATTGAGAAATAATTGTCTTCAAGAGTATTTCTAATTTCTCCATTTCGCTCCATCAACATAATATTAGACACTTAGTTAACTTCTACTAAATGTCAGATTACAAAATTTCTAGAGGACATATTTATGTAGAGTGTGTTTTGTATTTTAAATTATACTCTGGCTTAGAAGTGGGATATTACATGTAAAAAAAGCAAACAACGACCAAGCAGCTTAGGGGATCGACTTTCCCGTTACCTCTGGGACCTGACTTTAAATCTGGCTTTGAGCAAACTGAAGAAAAATCATTTCAATCTAATGGCAGCAGCAAATAAAAAAATCAGATAGTTTGAGTTCCTTGAAGGTGGCAGCAAGCATTTTGCTTTGTGAAGTGTCCAGAATTCTGGGATTTAAAGGGGGAAAATATGGATTTGGGGGATGCGTGCCTGATGATCAACTGTGAAACACAAATGATATTAAGTACAATTTGCATCTGTCTTAAGCAATCCTGGTCCTGCTCATAGCATGAACTTCACAGAGAGCCAGGAGAGCTCCGGTCTTGTTCAGAAGATGGATTCATTCTGTCTGACCTAGAATTTGCAGTGGTGCCTGTATTAACATGAAGATTGTGAAAAGATTTTAGAGGTAGCTTTTTAGTGACAATTGGATGCAGACATCTGACGATGTTCCTTGTGAAAATACTGGCTGGTTCAGGTTTTTAAAAATGCTAAGCACTGATTCCTGGCCAACACAACAGACAAATTTAAAGAGATAGATTTGTCTTATTCAGTCGTAATTTCTCTTTGGTGATTAATAGGGAATTAAACTCACCAAAGAGATAAATAAGATATCCTAAAGCAACCATTGTACTGGATGAAGAGTCAAGCATTTAAATACATGGGTCCTAGTGCAGTTATTATTTTTCATTCTAGAGAATTCATCCTGTGATGATTTTAGGCAGTTATCAATTTGGATAATATAAGGTTCTTCATTCAAATGCACACATTTTAAAAGATAGAGCCCTACTTCATGTTTACTGCAGAGATGATAAAAAGAAAGTAAAAAAAAACAAAAACAAACAAACAAACAAACAAAAAACATGTGAAATCTTTTATCCTCTACAGAGTAAGTCATTTAGCCTATCTGAGGTTTTAAATAAGCCACTGTCACTGGCCCATTCCCCAGTTGAAAGGCTTTTTATCAATTATTTATAAAAGGATAATGCTAGTTTTTCTTTTGTGAGTAGAAAATAAGGATGGATGTGAAAATCAACATCGAAGCCATTTCCACATATGCCTTATATGTATAAATTATGTTTATGGCAATTTATTAGAAATTTGGGCTGGCTTTCTGTCCAGGTGAGACTAGGGGTTGAAAGCAGAAAGGACTCATGGAACAGGATGGCATTTGTTTTCCTTAGTCAGCTTCACCACTCAGGAGAGAAGCCACTCCTCTCCCTGATAAATAGTGTTGGGTATCTACCGCTACTAATAGGAGAAAGGTAATGAAACAATTAGTAACAGAGCAATTAATGACATTATTAAATACACCATGTAGGTATTGCCATTAATAAAATTGGTTTGGAAGTATATTCTATTGGGAAATACATCATAAAGCAAATAAAATCACATACCATTCAGACATGAAGAATAGTCCTGGACACCGGGTGACTCTTATTAAAGTAGATGACCAGTCCATCACTATAAAATAATGCTTTTAGTATGAATACTTAGCTAGAGGTGCACTCATTTGGACAGAATAGGAAAAGAAGTCCTAATATGTTGACATTGCACTGTCTTGAAGAACATGTGTTCAAGAATTTTACATATTTTTTCCTACAAAGTCTTCATACTTGACACTTTTTCATTATTAAAAAAAAGACAAAAATTTATTTCTAATACCTTTGAAAAAAAGATTTCCTAAGAGACACACTCTGGCTTGAAGAAAAAAAAAATCCACAGTGGTTAGTATCATATATTTCCATACTACTCTAAAGTTTAATGACTTATTTATCAGCTCTTTGTCTAGTCAAAACAAAACGTTCAATATGGTAAGGCAATGGAAAATGAAAACAAGTCTTTGTCAGCCAAGAACAGAGAATGAACCATTTAAATACTTTGCTCCCGCCCAGTGCATGTTCTAAGAGAAAGAATCCTGAGAACTGCTTCTGTTACACCAGGCTCCAAAGCAGCTTGTTCATATTTAATTCTGAAACCAGAAGGCTACTCAGACTCAGAAAACCTTGACTGAATCCAACACTGTAAGATGTACCCTTCTAACCCATGACTCCATCAAACTGATACAGCACATGCACTTTAGGAATATCACGCTTAGATTATGGAATGGATATCTTTAATACAGAAAAGGGGACAAATAATAGCTTAAATGTAGACATGAAATAAAAAGTCATATCAACCCTGAATGTTTTTGCTGACAATTTGTATGTTGTGCTTTCTACTAGGTTTTTCTGTAACAAAATCAACAACCTACAAAGATGATTCACTGCCTGGTTTTGTGTATGTGTGCTTGTGTATGTGTGTGTGTGTGTGTGTGTGTGTGTGTGTGTGTGTGTGTGTGTGTGTGCTTCTTGCCTTACTTAGCCAATGATGGTGCATGTTTGACAAGTGAAATTTAGAATTTTCCATTTATAATATTTAGATTATCAGGCTACAAGTTTATAGCCCTTTCTAATATTCTTCATAGTCTCTGGCTGATATGAAAACTGTGCCATATTTAAATCTTGATTGTCTTTTATTCTAGCTTCAGATGATGAGTGTGTCCTCAGAGATTAGGGTTTTTCATCCAAATCACCAACACTTTAGCTCATGCTCAAAGCATATCTTTTGAAACTATTCTCCTGAGAGTGAGTTAACACAGGAAACAATCTAAACATCCTCCTATAGGGAACTGGTTCAGCAAATGTCGATGTATTTATATGAAAAATTTGGTTAGGTCACTTCAAGGAATAAGGAGATTCTTCATGTATACAAGAAAATATATGCTTTATATATGGCTAAATATTGAAAAGCATGCATCAGGAAAGTATAGAATTTAAAAAATAATTCTCTATTTGCTTATATACAGAAAGAAGTCTGATATAATACCAATCGTTTAATCATGAGTGTTTTTGAAAATTGGAATAGAATCAATGGGAGAGATGAATTTTCCTGATGCACGTTATTTAACATGAATTATGTTGTTGCTTTGGTAATAAAATCACAATATAAAACTAAATAAATTGCATAAAATAAAATCCCAGCTTTTATACTCTTGTGTGATATTTATAAAAATAACCTTTAGTGATGTTTTTCAAAATTCTTATTACGTTTCTGAAGTATAGACATTTTTCGATAAGCAAACTGTTTAGTGACTTTTAGAAATAATTCCCTCAGTCTGGTGATGTAGATCAATGGAAGGAACTTAGAACAAATATTGCCAAATATTAAGATCCCAGCAATATACTTCCCAAATATTTGCATTTATTAAAAATATAATAACCACTTAAGATCATAAAACAAGATATAAGCTATTAAAGTTTTCCACATATTAAATATGGGAATATTATTTTACTATAATCAATTTAGTCTTGCTTGTAAGAATAATGAAAGGGTGAAGGCATTTTGTGTGTGTGTGTGTGTTTTCTCTTTCATTACACTATCACTTTTCACAACAGAGAACATCATGTATTTTTTTCCTTTGAAAGAGTCAAAAGGCCAATTCCTTCTGTTGTTTAGCAACTGCCAGCAACTCTACAATGCAATGTCTGAGAGAATACTTTACTCCTTCGACTGGCACATATACAGTATACAGATTGTTGGAATGAAAAGATGTAACCTCATTGCATTTAGTAAAACCATATATATTAGATATTTTGATTTCCTCACAAGTCATTCTACAGATAATCCATATTTGATGAACCCCAGAATTGCCTATGTAGTCGGCAAAGCAGAGTATCAGATTATCATGTTGTAAATTTTGGTCTCATCTAAAGGTCTGTTTTTCTTAAGATTCTTAGAAAATCTTCATATAAGTCATACTAGTTTTGCAAAACTTCTCTTGCAGCAAAACAAAGTTCTCAATATTAAAAATTATTTATTACATTTCAATGTTAATTTCTGAAGTAATGTTTATGTCTATAAGAAAAGGTGAGAATAAAAATGAGAAGAGGGTAGAGGAAATGTAGTTTTGTCAGGTGATAGGTACAACTATTCAGCATTTAGAAAACAGTACTATTATACTTTTTAAAATATAGTAATTCAAAAAGGGTGTGTTTAAATCCGAGAATTCTATTATTTTAAATGTGACAACTTTAAATTAGCAACACTGCTTATATTTCAAGTCATGTCTAAGAATTCTGCAACGTAAAGTACAGTTTCATTTGTAATGAAAGAATACACAGGCGTTCTCTCCTTCCCGAAAGAAGGATGCAATGATTCCAAAACCCAAGTGCAGTCGTTTCCAAGGTCTTTCTACTGTGGCACCATTTATACCATTAAGCAGCCCTCACTGAACATTTTGATGAACATCTAGGATGGATAAGGTCTTGTTTTAAACTTATCACAAGAATCCACGACTTTCAGAGATGTTGCTGTGATAAATGTCAGGTGACACTCAGCACAAAAACACGAATATAGTCGCAGTGAGAGCCACAGCTACAAATATGTTCTCAAATGCTCCTGTTTCTTTGGTTTCTTAATCCCAGAAGAACCCTATTCAGAGTGATAAATATACATTAGAAATTGAACTTTGTTAATCAAATGTTTAGGGTTCAGGAATCTATGCTTTAAAGAAGGCCAAATGGCCCTGTTGTCACAGACTGCAACCAACACTGTGTATTTGGACATCTTTATGCTAAAGGACAAATCAGTTCAGCTCACTCATGAGCATCTAGTGATATCTTGCTTTCCAGCCCATTCCACGTATTCAATACTCAGGAATATTGCAGCAGTGAGTTGCATTTTTCTGCTAATAGTTGCCGTGGGTCCTTGTTCTAATCTATAAAAAGTCTATGTTTTCTAAATTCTATTTTGTGAAATAGCAGAGACCAGCTTATTGGCTACTACCAGAAAATTTGGTTGCAAAGAAATTGAAAACAAGAAGGGGAGTAGAAGGAAACTAAATGCTGAGGTAGGAACAATACATTTTCTTTCTATAGCTGGAAAAACATGTCACCAGCAGTCACGTGGTCTGTGATCAGAAAGCACAATTAACACAGTTCATTTTCTATTTTCAATGGTACCACTGATGGATGTCTGTACAACCAAAAGATGAGCATCTCTCAGGCAAGTGGATGCTTTTCTGGTAAATGATTTGTCTGTCAACTACATCATGAACCTCCTCCATTTGCAAAAAAAAAAAAAAAAAAAAAAACCACCTCAGTGAGGAAGTTAGGCAAAGATGTATGCTGGAACTGAATGTGGTGATGTGGTGGTTTCACCTGAAGCTTTGGCACGTAAGAGAGTGAGGGAAGACAATCATTTAAGTACAAGCACTTAAGTCCAGACTTAAGTCCAGAAGTGTAATGGGAGTAGTAGATTTTCACAGCAGGATGTTTATGGAGATGATGGGGGAAACTGATTGATATATATACATACACACACACACACACACACACACACACACACACACACACACATATATATATATATATATATATACACACACACATATATATATACATACACACACACACACATATATACACACACATATATATATATATATATATATATATATATATATATATATATATGTATGTATGTATGTATGTATATATTGAAGGCCTAGTAGGAGAATTATGAATCAACTCTGGTTTGTTGTTTTTGTTTTTTTATGATGCAGGGACTCAGCATAGAACTCTTCCTGTCTGAATATACAAATAGAAAATGTTCCTCTAACGTAGAGTCTGTGGTGCTAAGCTGAACACATACTCAGAGAAGACAAATTCTATTCTTTGATTTTTCTGCCTATTTGAAGGAAGAAAATATACATTAGTTGTTCTGGAGCTTCTAAAACAAATTACAGGAGACAAACTTAGACAACAATAATATGTGTCTCACAGCTCTGAAATTTGCAAATCCAAGACCAAAATGTCAACTGAGTTGATTTCTCCCAAGACCTCTGTCCTTGAGTTAAAGGTGGCTGTTTTTACTCTCTGTACCATCATTTACCCTTTCTCTATTTGGGAAGATCTCTGTTGTCTTCCTATATATCCAAATTCCTTTTCTGAGGACACCAGTTAAATTATATTATGATCTATGTATAATATTAATAATCACATTAAAGGTCCTTCCTCCAAATGTAAACATGTCTTAAAGCCCTGAAATTTAAGAAAAATTCATAATATAAATGTATGCAAATGAAATAGCGCATAAATTACCTACAATCTATTCAAAATATACACTATTGTTTAGAGAATACCATCCTATCAGACCTCATTACTTTGACATGAATATATTACACTAGGCAGATATAGTCTACATTATGTCTTCAAAGTCAGTAGTCACCGATGGACAAATAGATGTTTAACAATGCTTTCCTAGAAAACAGACTTCCTGGTGGTGTAGCCTTTGCAAGTTTTCATTGAGTGGATGCATCTACAAGCTTAGGACATTATCTATTGATAATGGAATGCAAGTTGGAAAGATACACACACAAAAAACTCTCTCGAGCTTCAGGGAAATTTCAAGGCTTTGTAAAGGTCAAACCTTCCTACTCAGCTTTTCTTAGAATAGTTTTTGTTTTGATTTGGTTCAAATTATTGATATCTATTGTTTAAATGGTTATATAGAACCCTGAAAAAAACTAAAGTTTATGTAATTACAATTCTAGAGTCCAGTACCATGTTCCATTTTATTCTTGATATAATCTAAGTCTTTTTTTAAAAAAAAAAACTACACTAGAATAATTACTGTCATTTCCTGATTTGACATGCAATTGCAGAATTATTACAAATTTCTTCAAGATATGGATTGCAGCCTTTATATATAGGATGTGAAACTAATATGCTGGTGTGCCAATTGGGTCCATACTATTTCCTTTACTGAAGCAGAGTAGTCACTTTTCTCCAGTTGCATAGATATTTCTACAAGTGCAGAACTCAGATAAATTTCTGAATTCTCACTGAACAATCTTTCTTCTATACTCCCACTGCTTTCTGAACTAGCTCATTAAAAGAATAATCATTTTGATTAATAAGTACATTTATATTTCTCTCTTCACTAGCACTAGAAAAAGTAGTATATTTTTAATTTTAATATAATAATTTGCACAGATAATAAATATTTGTAGACTGAATGATTACTAACTGTTAAAAATAATTTTATTTGCTACTTCCATAGAAATTCAAACTACAATGATTATTTTTTTAACATACAAAAAGGTTCAAACTGGAAGAAAGAACTGCTTATAATTGTTAACCCACGTTACTTTTAAATTAAGGAACTTTTTTTAGCAAGTATTTCTTCCTTCAGCAAACTACTAGAAAAAAGGTTAAAACTGTTTAGCCTCATGAAAACAATTTAATGGAGAAAAACTCTTCGGAAATTTCAAGAAATCCTTAGATTAACCATCACTTCTAATCTTGTTAGAAAAAAATATGCATTATTACATACAATGAGCTTTTCATTTCTTAGTTTGACAGTTGTTTCTTTTCTGAGACAAGATATTGTTAGGTAGCTCAATCAGACCTCAAATTCATGATTCTTCTGCCTCAGTTTCCTAAGAATTTGGACTATAGGCATGTCTCAAAAATAATGAATTTAAAATGACTATGTTAAAAGTAATTAAATTCTTGGAAATAATTTTAACTTCAGCATTGTTAATATTAGGAAATAATTATAATTATTGAGTATTAGACTATAATGCATAATAAAATGTTTGCCTACTGCCTCTCTGTCTGTCTGTCTAATCCACCTAACATTTTTCTTCAATGTTTGGTTTATTGACCCTTGCTATAGCAACAGCCCAGCATTTGTAGGATCAAAGTGTCTATGCAGAATTACTCAAAAGTTACTCAGGGGTCTGCAACCCTATAGGCGGAACAACAATATGAACTAACCAGTAACCCGCGGAGTTCGTGTCTCTAGCTGCATATGTATCAGAAGACGGCCTAGTCTGCCATCAGTGGAAAGAGAGGCCCATTGGTCTTGCAAACTTTATATGCCTCAGTACAGGGGAACGCCAGGGCCAAGAAGTGGGAGTGGTGGGGGGAGAGGGGAGTAGGAGGGGAGGGTATGGGGGACTTTTGGGGTATCATTGTAAATGTAAATGAAGAAAATACCTAATTAAAAGAAAGTTAGTCAGTCTAAAAAATAACCTTGGATAGGTCTCGAAGCCATACAATATCGTACAGTTTCTATCACTCTGTTGCTGTCCATGGTTCTTCCTGATATCAATGTTTAAATTCAGAAAACTTCAAAAGAAAGACACACAGGATAACTACAATTTTCTATATTACATAGCCAAATCTAGCTATTTCTACAACAATTAAAAATTACAGGTGACTAAATAAAATAAAGGAAGGTAGTTGATCTCCCACCTCTTGAATACAAACAGGGTGACCCACCAGCCTAACGCACACATCAGCCTACAGTTTCTCACCCACAGTCATAGTTGTTCTCAATACCATGTATTCCTCAGCATGGTGAATTGGATGCTCAAACTGCATACAAAATTAACCCTTCCTTGTTTAATTTGTTCTCCTTAGGTAATTCAGAGCAACAAGAAAATAAATAAATTTATGAGCGGCTTTGTTATTCATTCCTTTAAAATTCTGATCAGAAAAATAGCCATGAAAATTGAAAAAGAAAAACTATTTAATAAAGAGTCTAGATAAATTTATTGTATTTCTTGAAGTGTCACTTGGATAGATTTGAATTTTGATAGTCAAGTGACATACTTATTACCAAGCATTTCTGTGTAAACAGAGAAAACTCTCTTTACAGACCTGTATATTATGAATTAGAGGGTTTTTTTTTCTCATCAAGACTCATTAAGAGATTATATGTCCTTAGAACACCGCTGAAAAGAGATAGTTCTTAAGAAGTAGTTACCAGTACCCCCCAGAGCTGTGTCTCTAGCTATATATGGAGCAGAGGATGGCCTAATTGGCCATCAATGGGAGGAGAGGCTCTTAGTCTTGTGAAGATCATATGCCCCAGTACAGGGGAATTCCAGGGCCAGGAAGTGGGAGTGGGTGGATTAGGGAGCACGGTGGGGGGAGGGTATAGGGGGCTCTGGGGATAGCATTTGAAATGTAAATGAAGAAAATATCTAATAAAAAATCCTTTAAAAAAAGAGGTAGTTTTAAAAGGGATAATTGGCCTTCTGCAGAAGTAGGATTATTCTTTCATGAGTTGGTTTTTTTCTCTTGCTACTTGAGAGTTTCCCAGAAAGCTGTTCTCTTCAAAGGACAAGATAATTGGATATACCAATCCATCCAAAAACATCATTCAAAATAAGCTTGCACTAAGTATTCACTTAAAGCAGTAAAAACATATTTCGATGATATTCTAAAGAATCTTTCCTTTTCTAGTAACATAAGACAAGTTCTATTTTATAATTTGTTACTCTCCTTTTTATTTTTACCCTGGCTTTCAATAGTTTCTCCAAGTATAACATCATTGTCTCATTGTGGCATCAAATGTATAAAAAATACTATGGAAAACATTATCAGAAGTTGCAAAATAGGGCTAAAAAAACCACACACAGAGTCAAAGTGACATTAAAAAATGATATCAAAAGGTAGTTTCCACACTGAAAGAAATGCAAAACGTAGCATTTCTCTCTTTGAAAGTGCACACTGTGACATGGCATATTTGTATTGATGAGATGACATTTTTCTTCAGAGTAGGAACAAAAAGCAAAGAAGCAGGTGACTAAAACTTTACAATTGAGTGGAGTGCCTTTAAAAAACATAGAATAGAATGTATAGAACATAAAATGAAGTAAGCCTGAAGGATATAACTGTTAAACATCATGGCTTTAGCATCAGACAGAAATTAGAATGTATAACTGAATAAGGGTGTACTTAGCTGGCAAATTTTACTCCTATATATAAAAATATTCAGATTGACTGAAGTACCTCTAACAGGAAAGCAAGAAAGTATCTAGAAACAGGAAAATAATCCTCCTATCCACTCCAAAACTACATCCATATCATTCTTTTAAGACAACCAACATATAGAATTTGTAATTTTAAGAACTGTGAGGTAAACAATAGTCTTCTATAATGCACTGTATTCCTTTCTCTCAACTTTTCATAAGATATGAGCACATTATCTTAGTTTTGGTAAAACAGGTCTCCTATTCCAAATGTCCTCAAATTAGAAGGAAGAATTATTTGACACTTAATCAAATGTATATGACATCTAATGAGGCAGATCTATGTGATGGTAATGAAAGAAAGGAGGAGACCTTCTATCCTTAATCTGAATGAATTTAAACGATGGGAAACACTTGTTTATCATTTTTTAAATATTTTTCATCATAGCAGAATGACAGCAGTTGCAGGAAATGACAGATCAGTGAAGACATCAGCTTGAAACTGTAATTTAGAAAGAACTAGAAGGAAATGCGAGAATGAGGCTCATAATCTGTTAGTGCCTTTGCATTGTATTAGCAAAATACCATATCATCAATCTCTTTTCTTTCTTTGCGTCTGACTCTGCCACCTTCTTGGCTTGCACACCCGGAGGAGCATAATTATAGGCATGTAACATATGCAATGTGACTTTGGAAGTATGGAATTTAAATTACTTCAGTACATAAATCACCCTTAGCCTATAAGTCCATTTTCCTGTGCAAATGAGGAGAGCCCAATGCTTGTTTACCATACTTTGAAAAACTTTATAAAAAATAGCACATTGCATAATTATTGGATTTGTGAAAACATGCTTTGATCAAATGAAATGGGCATTTAGTTTGTTCAAAGCTACTTTCCATAATCCATTACACAGCATAAATTTCACATAACTGCTCACATAGCAACTTGTAAATATATCCGTATATTTTCCTTCACTTTAACATCAAAGAAGAAAGTGATTAAAGATGTAACAGAATTTTTTTTTCCCTTTTAGCTTTTCATTTGAATTAGAAGTCTTAAAGAATAAAGAAACTCATTGTGAGAATATGTATGGAACAATATTTTCCTCTCCTTTTTGTTATCAGTATTAATAATAGGGAGAAAGAGTTGGATAGCCAGTGTATATAACAAGGTCAGCAAGATACACATTACCTAACATCTTTCTAATGTCTAAAGAAAACACTATTTATATCAAATACCTAATTCAAGCAGAAGTCCAAATCTGTATTTTTTTCACCCCTTGCTTCCTGATCTCTTCTGTCTGGTTTCTGGCCCCATAACTCCTGGTCTGGACCCTAGTCTTTTATTATTATTATTATCATCATTATTATTATCATTATCATCATCATCATTATTATATATTTTCTTTATTTGCATTTCAAATGCTATTGACTTTCCTGGTTTCCCCTCCGAAAAGCACTATCCCGTCCCCCTTCCCCTGCTCTCTAACCCACCCACTCCCACTTCCCTGTCCTGGCATTCTCCTACACTGGCGCATTGAGCCTTCACAGGACCAAGGGCCTCTCCTTCCTGATGTCCCACAAGGTTATCCTCTGCTACACATGCGACTGGAGCCATAAGCCCCTCCATGTGTACTCTTTGGTTGGTGGTTTAGTCCCTGGGATCTCTGGGGATACTGGTTGGTTCATATTTTTGTTCCTCCTATGGGGCTGCAACCCCTTCAGCTCCTTGGGTACTTTCTCTAGTTCCTCCATTGGGGATCCTGTGCTCAGTCCAATGGATGGCTGTGAGAATCTACCTCTATATTTGTCAGTTTGGAATATCAAAGATACAATTCATAGACCACATGAAGCTCAAGAAGAAGGAACACCAAAGTATGAATACTTCTGTCCTTAGAAGGGGGATCAAAATAACCATGGGAGGAGATACAGAGACAAAGTGAGGAGCAGAAACTGAAGGAAAGGCCAGTGACTGTCCCACCTGGGGATCCATCCCATATATAATCACCAAACCCAGACCCTATTGTGGATGACAGATAACAAGTACTTGCTGACAGAAGTCCAAATCTTAAACTCTCCTCCAAATTAAGGTGAGGAACATTTCTGGAATATAAGTTTAACTATTAAAACTGGACTATATCTTCTGGAAAGCCATGCTGTGCCCTCTAGGGAATAAATAACTGGGAGGTTAACATTCAAAGAAGGTGAATTTAGGTGAGGAAAAGGTAGCATAATTCTGAGAATAACTGCCCAAAGTAGACAACACTCAACCACATTCTCCAGTTTTACAGGTGTGTGATGGTTTGTATATTCTTGGACCAGGGAGTGGCACCATTTGGAGGTGTGGCCTTGATGGAATAGGTGTGACCTGGTTGGAGTAGGTGTGTCACTGTGGGTGTCGACATAAGATCCTCACCCTAGTTGCCTGGAAGTCAATCTTCCACTAGCAGCCTGAAGACATAGAACTCTCAGATCCCCCTGCACTATGCCTGCCCGGATACTGCCATGATCCCACCTTGATGATGATGGACTGAACCTCTGAACCTGTAAGCCAGACCCAATTAAATGTTGTTTTTATAAGACTTGCCTTGGTCATGGTGTCTTTTCACAGCAGTAAGACCCTAGCTAAGACAAGGTGCTACTGCTCTCAGATATTCATTGAGTAGGAGATCTTCAGACACTTTCAATTATATTCTCAATGGATATAAAAATATTAATGAACTGTTTTTTCTTGACTGATAATTGTTCTATATGTCAGAAAAAAATGCCCCTTTAACCAATGAAATAATTGAAGGCCTCACTAATTTAAAATAAATCCAAACTCTCTAACATCTACCCAAACTTATATCATTTTTCTCCTTCTGAATATTTCACTTATTTTCCACACAATAAAGTAAATATTCAGTAAAATTAAAGTGAAAATAATTGCCCCAGATGTTAGACTGTTACACCCTTTACAAATACACTGAAGTCACACACATTTTACATTTTCTATTGTTCATACTCAGAATGCATATTGAACATCTTTCATAGAGCAGCATAAACAGGGTACTATTTCATCACATAACTCTCATAATACACTGTTAACAAAATAAAGTGTTCTAATTCTTAGAGATACAATGACTTTTAGAATTAACCATTTCCTTATCTGTACATAAATGTCACTAAAGATACATAATCTGTACTTAAATTTCATATTTAAAAGTTTTCAGCAACTGAATTTATTAATAGTTTTAAATTTAGACTAGCTAAAATAAGATAAAAATAAAGTTGTTTCCATATTCACATTAGCCACATTTTATTGTCCAAAATCCATATATAGCTAATGGCTGCCATAATCAATAGAACATAATATGAAAATAAATAGAATACTTGAAACCTTTTAAATGGCTTTACTATCTAATTAAATGATATCTAATTTCCTATCTTACCCATTTCTGCCACAGTGGTAAGTGATTGTCCAGTAGTTAACAAAATTGACATACACATAAATATCACAAGCTCATTCCCATTTTAAGTAACCAAAAGATTGGTAATTTTTGCCTAAATATAGGTGAACATACTTGGCAGTTTATTACGATATTTAATAGGATTGCCATTGAAAATTTATTAATAAAGAATTCTGGGCCAGACATGGTGGTGCACGCCTTAAATCCCATTACTCAGGAGGCAGAGGCAAGCAGATTTCTGACTTTGAGGTCAGCCTGGTCTACAAAGTGAGTTCCAGGACATCCATTCTTTACAGAGAAACCCTGTCTAGAAAAAAAAAATCTGGAACTCACCCAAAGCAAGGTAACATAGATACAATACGTTCTTCCTGGAAATGGAACTATATAGAAAGTAGGTTAAAGAAAAAACATGCTTCTGTAGCTATTCTAATATATGATAAAGTAGATTTCAAACCAATATTTAAAAAAAAAGAAAAAGAAAGTTATTCTATACTAGTAAATAGAACAATCTACCCAAAAGTTATAACATCTATAAACATAAGGACACCAAATGTTGAGCTCTCAGTTACATAAAGGAAACATTATTATTATCTGAAAATGTCTAACAATTATTGATACACCAGAAGTCTTAACAATTTAAAACTGTACTCTCTTCTTTAAGTTCTCTACCAAAGTGAAGATGTCAGTGTTAAACTAAGAAATGGACCAAGCTTACAGACTGCTATAGAATATTCCATCCAGTAGAAAGAAAAGTCCTCATTATTCTCAGGAATTGATATAGTTTTCTCCAAAATGAACCATAATTAAATGAGAGGCAAATAATGTGTTGAATCTTGTAAGATCATAGTATAATAACACGAAAATCAAGACTAAAAATAACTATGAAAACCACACAAATATGTGGAGAGTGCACAATACACACTTGAAGGGCCAGTGAGTCACTACAGAAACCAGGTAAGGACGATTTTAAAGATCTAGTATCAAATGTACTGAAAACAAAATGCATTAAAACCTTTGTGAAACAGCTAAGGAAATTCAAACATTGTGTGTGTGTGTGTGTGTGTGTGTGTGAGAGAGAGAGAAAGAGAGAGACAGAGAGACAGAGAGAGACAGAGACAGAGAGACAGACAGACAGAGACAGAAAGACAGAGACAGAGACAGAGACAAAGACTAAGACCCACAGAGAGAATTATAATACTAAATACAATGTAAACCAGGAGATAAAAACAAATTACAGCAAAAATTAACAATGGAGAAACTTAATAAAATCACATAAAACCAATCGAAGAACACTTGATTCTTTGTTGAAGTATTTAGAAACCCCTATCTAAACTATGAAAAAAAAAAACCAAAACCTTTTCTCAAAATAATACAATTATTATTAGGGAGCCAAATGGGAAAATTACAACAGATACCAATGAAATATAGAAATTATTATGGAATACTTTGAATATTAACTTCCTAAACACAAATGATCATCCAAAAATAAAAGGAAGGAATGGACATTAAACAAGGCCATTAACAAGCAATGAAACAGAAATAATAATTAAATGTTTATCACAAAGAAAAGCCTATGACCAGATTCTACTATCTGCCAAATTCTGCTATCTGATGGAGAGTTAGCCCGAAAACCCCTCAAACTGTTTCTAAAAAGAGAAAGAAAAAGAACTAAATTCACTCTATGAAGCTAGTATTACCCCACACGAAAACACAATAAGATACAACAGCAGCAACAATAGGGTTGATCAAGGTCCCTAAAGAATTTATTGGGAAATCCACAATAAAGTTCATATAAATGAAATTCAAAATCAAATTAAGAAGTCCATGCATCATGACTAAATTTCTTTCATCCCATGGATGGAAGGCAAATCAATATATGTAATATAGCATATAAATAGACAAAAAGATAAAAATTATGAGATCACTTTAATAAATTCAAAAGGGCTGTCAGCAAAGTTACGTATTTCTTACTGATGAAAATACTGAATAGACAAGAAATACAAGAGACACATCTCAATGCATCGATGTCTGTACAAAACAAACCTTTAGCCAACATTATAAGTCAGTGTGGAGGCCCCATACAAAATTTAAAATAGATCCATTATGGACTTAGCCTTTAAGTACTCTAATCAAGTCAACATGCTGTAGATATTTGCACATCTCTTTATTGCTACCCTATTCACAATGCCCAAGTAACAGAGCCAGCCTACATGTCCATTAAAGCATTAAATCAAAAAGAAAATTGCACAGGGAGAAAAAAACCCTGGGGGAATACGGGCTGTTGATGTGGGCATGGCCATGTCAAGGACCCCAGAGCCCCAGACCCATGGAGAAATGGGAAAGTCTTTTCTCCACAGAAGATAACAGCAAAGCTGCCCTTTGATCTCTGCATGAATGTTGACCCTGTGTGCAGAAAATGTCTGTCTTAACTTTCTCCATCACTCCTGCAATACCTCTACCCTCAATTCACTCCAGATGTTTACTACCTGAAGATGTCTCTCCTACAGAGACTGCTCTCACAAAGACTAAGCTAAACTTGTCATCCTGTGCACTGTAAACTTTACACTCTTCTTTATCTATATGGAATAGTGCCCCCTTTCTCATCTGCAGGAAGTTACACCACCTCTCTGTTCAACTGTTCAACTCTATATAATAAATCTATATGTAGATAATAAACACACTGAGCCAGAGCCCAGGCAAATCAAATCTTTGCTTTTCTGTGTGTCCTTGTGTCTGTTTTTTTTTTGTTTGTTTGTTTTGTTTAGTTTTTTTGTTTGTTTGTTTTGCTCTCCTTTTCTCTTTCACCCTCTTGTCATCCTAGTTAGTCAGCTCTGTCACTGGAGCTTCTTCTAGCAAAATCATAAATTTATGTAAAAAAAAACCTCAAAAATCTGGATAGAACTATATAACATTATGCTAAGTTAAATATATCAGACTCAGAAAGACAAATAGTGCACACTTTTTGTCAAATATGGAGTATAGTTTTAAATATATTTGTGCATATATATTTGAGTATAGAGGTGGTAAAAGCAAACAGGGAAACATGAGTGGCTGACGGAATATATCAGTATGTAAAGAGCTCACCACACAATCAGGAAGACTTCAATGCTGATTTCTAAGAACTCATGTAAGAAAATCTGGGCAGTATTGCACATCTATAATCCCCATACTAGCAGGATCAGAGAAAGGAGAATTCCTGGAGATCATTGGCCAGCCAGCCTAGCCTAATCAATAGACACTCAATCTTAATAAGAAAAGGAAAGAGGAGTTGATGAAGACACCCAATATTGACTTCTTACGTGTGTATAAACAAATAGACACAGGTACGTGTTTGCAATCACACAGCCAAGAACCAATGGACGAGCCAATGTAAGAGGGAGAGAGAACCATGAGAGAGAATCCTTGGGGTTGGTTGTTTGTCTTCATTTATATAATTTTTTAAACTTGTATTGGTTCTTTGTGAATTTTACACCACCCAATTTCATTCATCTCACCTTCCCTTCATACCCACCCTCAACCCTTCCAATCTCCCACCCAACCGAGAAAATAAAAACTCTTGTTGTGGAAGCTGTAGTGTGTCATAGTGTGTCCTACAGTATACTGTTTTGTCCACATTTCTTTGATTGCAAATGTTCATTGCAATGACTTGTTGGTCTAGTATAAGGCATCTGGCTTCTGCTACTCTATAAATCCTGGAACGTCACTGGGACTCCTCTCAGATATCCTGTTGCTGTCCTGTATCAAGGAGACCCTATAGTTTTGGATCTGTAAGACCTGCCATTTTATGCACTCCCGCTGTTCATCCTTGGTGTAAATATTGGTGTGGGCCAATTGAAAGCCCTGGTTCTGGCCCTGAGAGATATCTCAGCTGGTCACCTACATACTCTCCTAATCTCACACCCTCCAGGCCCGCTCATCAGCATCTCCCGGCAATCAGAGCCAACTTTATCCTGCGGCTCATGTGAGTGCAGAGTCTGCTCACCTAAGTAGGGCAGCTGGTGAGGGACATGGCCAATTCTCCCTCTCTCATGAACCCCACTCTCACGACCCAGTGCCAGCTCTCCTGCCTGCTGGAGAGGCAAGAGGTGAGCTGGAGAGAACATTTTGCCTATGTCATCATAAGGCAAACAAATGACAGAGCGAGTTCTTCCTTGCTCACTCCCCTGCAGCTGGCAGCTCTCCTATTCTCATGACCCTAGGGCCATGTATCCTGCCTTCAGCAGGTGCCAAGGCATGTGGGGGTATCTCTTCGTCTTCCATGACACTGCAGGACCAGCTGTCCCATTCTCACCGACAACTCTCACAATGTGTGGATCCCCTCTCCTTAGGACTGCAGCTAACTAGGGGCAAGGTCCTTTCTTCGGCTCTCATGGCCCCAGTGTCAGATCTCCTATGATGTCCAAGTCAGAGATGGGGCCAGTTCTGGACAACCCTCACACATCAACATATCTCCAGACAACAGACCAGACCAAGAATGTCTGCCTGGTCTTTGGTGGTAATAAACCAGTGCTCTGTCCCAGATGTGACTCCCAGTAGTATCACAAGGCCTCTGTCCCAGGGCCTCTGTCCCAGATGTGACTCCCAGTAGTATCACAGGGCCGGACCCCACCATGGCCCCAGGTGGCATCACTGGCTACTAACATCAAGCTATTTCTCACTACAGTCTAGTCTCTAGTTCTTCCTATGAGGGGGAATCTCAAGAAAAGGAGAAGCATTGAAAATAATAAATGCATGTGACGTGAAAGCAGAAGGGGGAGAAGGTATTTGGAGGAAGGCTCTAGATAAATAAAAGGATCACATGGTGGATGGGGGAGGACAAGAAAGAGAGGGAGAAAGAAATGAAAACAAGGTAAAATGGCACATTAGGATAAAACTGCCAACGTGAAACCCATTACCTTGTATGTTAACTTTAAATTCATTTTAAAGGACATGAATATTTTAACAGAACTAGATAGACGATTATTTTATACATTACATTGAAAGATGCTCTTTGCTCCAATGAATTACCTATGCATTTTTGCCAAAATCTATATATATGTTGATCTATTACTAGCCTCTATATTTTGCTCCATTAATGCAACTGTGTATTTTTCTCCACACCATATATTTTTATTACTATTTACTTATATTTTTATCAGAAGTGTGCCTCTCCCAGTTTGTTTTATTTCTTCAAAATGAGTTTTCCTTTTTTTTATGAACTAAAATTTTCATATGAACATTTAATTTAACTCTGCTTTCTGTTATAACAAACAAACTCTACAGCTAACCTCTGGAAAATTATGTTAAATATCTTGATTTATCTAATTCATGAATATGACCTCTTCTCATTTACTTTGGGTATTATTTATCTTTTAGCTCATTTTAAAAAATTTAACATACATGTTATTCAAATTTTCTGGTATATATTCATATATATATATACATATATATATTTCATAAATTGAATTTATTTTTTATATTGGTTTTTCAAGACAGGCTTTTTCTGTGTAACAGCCCTGGCTATCCTGGAACTCTCTTTGTAGACCAGGCTAACCTTGAATTTATAGACAACTGCAGGCCTCTGCGTACTGAGTGTTGTGGTCAAAGGTGTGTGCAACCAAGCACAGCATCATATATTGAATTTTAAATACAACTTGCAGAGTATTTCATTGTTAGTTTTTGTAACTGGCTTTTTAAATAATGAACATGAGTTTTGATACCTATTTTTCTTAGGAAAAGTTATTTTCCTCGATTTCTCAATCCAGTTGCAATTTCTACCCAGTTTTCAAAAACCATGATTTTACTTTTCTAAGAATTCAAGGTGATGCCTTTGATCTGTTTCTTAAATGAACTTTGACAGTTTGATTCTTTTGCAAACAACATGTTCAATTCTTCTGTCAGCTATGGATAGGAATATAATCATTCCTAACAGACACTTATTTTCTTTTAGAATTTGTGAGGTCTACAGTGTTATTCATTCTCCATTAACACTGATAATTCCCATCGTTTTTTGCTAATATTTCTCCAGTCATATGGATTTTACTAGTTTTTCAATAAAAACAGGTTTTATTCTATTGATTTTTTCTATTGCTTCTTTGCTTTCTGTTTTATTGATTTCTGCCATGAAGTTTGTTATTTGAGGATTAATTTACCTTTCCTTTTCCAGTGTCAAAGAAAAAAAGCAGGTAATGGATTGGAGGTATTTCTTGATTGTTTTCCTAGAAATCTATTTTGTCTGTGATCTGTAGTATTCTTTCTCATGTATGGTTATCAACTGCATATGTGTTTATAGTCTCTCATTGTTCCTTTATTGTTTCTTTATATAGACATGTATGAGAATGTATGTCTCTCACATAGACATCAGACTATAGACTATAGATACTAGGTTCCTTCTTTTCAATAGACCAACAAATTGTTTTTGCACTGGAATGTCTAGGCAATGTTCTTCACAACCTACCTTAATAAGGGTTCAACCTCCCCTCTAGCCCACCATTCACCAGAGGTGGCAGAAAAGAACGGTTTTTAGGATACAAGCAAAGTGGACCTGTTTACAAACAGTTCTAGGAGGCAATTCCAATCTTCATTGTTCTCACTCCAGTCCACTTGGCAGACACCACAGGAGTCAGCACCAGCTGTTTAATTCAGAGGAAACCAGAAAGCTTGCAATCTGCCTGAGTCCACAGAAGTGGCAAGAAGCCGCAGGAATCTCATGAGAAGTTCTTTGGTGAGTTTCTCTCTATGAAGTCACTACAAACTAAGGTCAGCAACACAACGTAAGGCGAACCAATACATGCATGTTGTGAGGGAAGACTAATGAGGTGGTGCAAGGCAAACCAAAGCTCAGGCTCCAACTGTCTATGGAATTATATTTATATTCTTTCTAAGCATCATGCGTCCATTCACACGTTGCTACAGCAAAGCATCTTTTCTCCTGTGTCTGCTTCAGCAAAACATCCATTCACCTATCTGCCCCAGCAAAACTTCATTATAACCAGAGTCTCCTAAGAAACTGAAATTTCCACTTTAGGATATTTAACACTTTTGCAGTTACTACATTATTGTTGTGGTTATATTTATGCTTACAATCTTACTGTGGTTTTATTTTATTCCTCCATATCTACCTTTCTTTATCTTCGCTAAATATAATAACAGATTAGAATTATTAGTAAAATACTTCAGAATTTATTTTCATGCATTCTCTTAAGTTTAGTGTCACTGACATTGAGTGTGCGTTTGTGTGTATGTGTATGAACATACTCATGTATTCCAAACAATAAATATACTTTTTACTTCATCATTTTTGAAGTAAAAATATGTATTATTTCTATATTGTCTTCTTCCTCCTCTTCTCATCCTTCTCTTTCTCTTTCTCCTCCTCCTCAATATTCTCCTTTATGATTGCTTTGAAGTAGAGTTTTCCTGTATAACACTGGCTTCCCTCTGACAACCCTTACCTCAACCCTACAAGTAAACAGACATACCTCCCATTCTTCCTAAATAGCATCCTTCCCTTCAGAATGAGAGCATAGTATTTCTTGTTTTTTACATTTTTATTAGGTATTTTCCTCATTAACATTTCCCATTGCTATCCCAAATGTCCCCCATTCCCACCCCCCCACTCCTCTACCCACCCACTCCCCCTATTTGGCTTTGGCGTTCCCCTGTACTGGGGCATATAAAGTTTGCAAGTCCAATGGGCCTCTCTTTGCAGTGATGGCCGACTAGGCCATCTTTTTATACATATGCAGCTAGAGTCAAGAGCTCAGGGGTACTGGTTAGTTCATATTGTTGTTCCACCTATAGGGTTGCAGTTCCCTATAGCTCCTTGGGAACTTTCTCTAGCTTCTCCATTGGGGGCCGTGTGACCCATCCAATAGCTGACTGTGATCATCCACTTCTGTGTTTGCTAGGCCCCGGCATAGTCTCACAAGAGACAGCTATATCTGGGTCCTTTCAGCAAAATCTTGCTAGTGTATGCAACGGTGTCAGCATTTGGAAGCTGACTATGGGATGGATCCCTGCATATGGCAATCACTAGATGGTCCATCCTTTCGTCACAGTTCCAAATTTTGTCTCTGTAACTCCTTCCACGGGTGTTTTGTTCCCATTTCTAAGAAAGGGTAAAGTGTCCACACTTTGGACGGTAAGAAGAACACATGCTCCACTATGTTCCTAGCAGCCTTGTTTATAATAGCCAGAAGCTGGAAAGAACCCAGATGCCCCTCAACAGAGGAATGGATACAGAAAATGTGGTACATTTACACAATGGAATACTACTCAGCTATTAAAAAAATGAATTTATGAAATTCCTAGGCAAATTGATGGACCTGGAGGGTATCATCCTGAGTGAAGTAACCCAATCACAAAGGAACTCTCACAATATGTACTCACTGATAAGTGGATATTAGCCCAGAAACTTAGGATACCCAAGATATAAGATACAACTTGCCAAACACATGAAATTCAAGAAGAACGAAGAACAACACCCTTCTCAATAGTCAAAAATAATATAAAATACCTTGTTGTGACTCTAACTAAGGAAGTGAAAGATCTGTATGATAAGAACTTCATGTCTCTGAGGAAAGAAATTAAAGATCTCAGAAGATGGAAAGATCTCCCATGCTCATGGATTGGCAGGATCAATTTAGTAAAAATGGCTATCTTGCCAAAAGCAATCTACAGATTCAATGCAATCCCCATCAAAATTCCAACTCAATTCTTCAACGAATTAGAAAGGGCAATCGGCAGATTCATCTGGAATAACAAAAAGCCTAGGATTGCAAAAACTCTTCTCAAGGATAAAAGAACCTCTGGTGGAATCACCTTGCCCGACCTAAAGATGTACTACAGAGCAACTGTGATAAAAACTGCATGGTACTGGTATAGTGACAGACAAGTAGATCAATGGAACAGAATGGAAGACCCAGAGATGAACCCACACACCTATGGTCACTTGATCTTTGACAAGGGAGCTAAAACCATCCAGTGGAAAAAAAGACAGCATTTTCAACAAATGGTGCTGGCACAACTGGCTGTTATCATGTAGAAGAATGCGAATTGATCCATTTCTATCTCCTTGTACTAAGGTCAAATCTAAGTGGATTAAGGAACTCCACATAAAACCAGAGACACTAAAACTTATAGTGGAGAAAGTAGGGAAAAGCCTCAAAGATATGGGTACAGGGGAAAAATTTCTAAATAGATCAGCAATGGCTTGTGCTGTAAGATCGAGAATCGATAAATGGGACCTCATAAAGTTGCAAAGCCTCTGCAAGGCAAAAGACACCCTCAAGAAGACAAAAAGACCACCAACAGATTGGGAAAGGATCTTTACCTATCCTAAATCAGATAGGGGACTAATATCCAATATATATAAAGAACTCAAGAAGGTGGACTCCATAAAATCAAATAAACCCATTAAAAAATGGGGCTCAGAACTGAACCAAGAATTCTCACCTGAGGAATACCGAATGGCAGAGAAGCACCTGAAAAAATGTTCAACATCCTTAATCATCAGGGAAATGCAAATCAAAACAACCCTGAGATTCCACCTCACACCAGTCAGAATGGTTGTGAGACTAGGCCGGGGCCTAGCAAACACATAAGTAGATGCTCACAGTCAGCTATTGGATGGAGCACAGGGCCCCCAATGGAGGCACAAGAGAAAGTATCCAAGGAGCTAAAGGGATCTGCAACCCTGTAGGTGCAACAACATTATGAACTAACCAGTACCCCGGAGCTCTTGACTCTAGCTGCATATGTATCAAAAGATGGCCTAGTCAGCCATCACTGGAAAGAGAGCCCATTGGACACGCAAACTTTATATACCCCAGTACAGGGGAATGCCAGGGCCAAAAAATGGGAATGGGTGGGTAAGGAAGTGGGGGGGAGATATGGGGAACTTTTGGGATAGCATTCTAAATGTAATTGAGGAAAATACGTAATAATAAAAAATATTTTAAAAAAAGAAAGAAAAAGTGTATTCATAAAAAAAGAAAGAAAGAAAAATTCAGGTGACAGCAGATGCTGGGGAGGATGTGGAAAAAGAGGAACACTCCTCCATTGTTGGTGGGATTGCAAGCTTGTACAACCACTCTGGAAATCAGTCTGGCATTTACTCAGAAAATTGGACAAAGTACTACTGGAGGATCCTGCAATACTTCTCCTAGGCATATATCCAGAAGATGTCCCAACCAGTAAGAAGGACACATGCTCCAATATGTTCATAGCAGCCTTATTTATAATATCCAGAAGCTGGAAAGAACCTAGATTCCCCTCAACAGAGGAATGGATACAGAAAATGTGGTACATTTTCACAATGGAGTACTACTCAGCTATTAAAAAGAATGAATTTATGAAATTCCTAGGCAAACGGATGGACTTGGAGGGCATCATCCTGAGTGAGGTAACCCAATCACAAAGGAACTCACACAACATATACTCACTGATAAGTGGATATTAGCCCAGAAACTTAGAATACCCAAGATATAAGATACAATTTGCTAAACGCATGAAACTCAAGAAGAACGAAGACCAAAGTGTGTACACTTTGCCCCTTCTTAGAATTGAGAAGAAAACACCCATGGAAGGAGTTACAGAGACAAAATTTAGAGCTGTGACGAAAGGATGGACCATCTTGTGATTGCCATATCCAGGGATCCATCCCATAATCAGCTTCCAAATGCTGACACCATTGCACACACTAGCAAGATTTTGCTGAAAGGACCCTGATAGAGCTGTAGCATTGAAAATGTAAACAAGGAAAATATCTAATAAAAAAAGAGAGAAGGGTGTTGTTTCCCTAATTTCTTTCTCAGCCTGTTTATCCTTTGTGTACAGAAATGCCATTGATTTGTTTGAGTTAATTTTATATCCAGCTACTTCATTGAAGCTGTTTATCAGGTTTAGGAGTTCTCTGGTGGAATTTTTAGGGTAACTTATATATACTATCATATCATCTGCAAAAAAGTGATATTTTGACTTCTTCCTTTCCAATTTGTATCCCCTTGATCTCCTTTTGTTGTCTAATTGCTCTGGCTAGGACTTCAAGTACAATGTTGAATAGGTATGGTGAGAGTGGACAGCCTTGTCTAGTCCCTGATTTTAGTGGGATTGTTTCCAGCTTCTCACCATTTACTTTGATGTTGGCTACTGGTTTGCTGTAGATTGTTTTTATCATGTTTAGGTATGGGCCTTGAATTCCTGATCTTTCCAAGACTTTTATCATGAATGGGTGTTGGATTTTGTCAAATGCTTTCTCAGCATCTAATGAGATGATCATGTGGTTTTTGTCTTTGAGTTTATTTATATACTGGATTACGTTGATGGATTTCCATATATTGAACCATCCCTGCATCCCTGGGATGAAACCTACTTGGTCAGGATGGACGATTGTTTTGATCTGTTCTTGGATTCGGTTAGCTAGAACTTTATTGCGTATTTTTGCATCAATATTCATAAGGGAAATTGGTCTGATATTCTCTATCTTTGTTGGGTCTTTTTGTGGTTTAGGTATCAGAGTAATTGTGGCTTCATAGAATGAGTTGGGTAGAGTACCTTCTGTTTCTATTTTGTGAAATAGTTTGTGAAGAACTGGGATTAGATCTTCTTTGAAGGTCTGATAGAACTCTGCACTAAACCCATCTGGTCCTGGGCTTTTTTTTGGTTGGGAGACTATTAATGACTGCTTCTATTTCTTTTGGTGATATAGGGATGTTTAGATCATTAACCTGATCTTGATTCAAATTTGGTACCTGGTATCTGTCTAGAAACTTGTCCATTTCATTCAGGTTCTCCAGTTTTGTTGAGTATAGCCTTTTGTAGAAGGATATGATGGCGTTTTGGATTTCCTCAGGATCTGTTGTTATGTCTCCCTTTTCATTTCTGACTTTGTTAATTAGAATGCTTTCCCTGTGCCCTCTAGTGTGTCTGGCTAAGGGTTTGTCTATCTTGTTGATTTTCTCAAAGAACCAGCTCCTGTTTGGTTGATTCTTTGAATAGTTCTTCTTGTTTCCACTTGGTTGATTTTGCCCCGAGTTTGATTATTTCCTGCCGTCTACTCCTCTTGGGTGAATTTGCTTCATTTTGTTCTAGAGCTTTTAGGTGTGTTCTCAAGCTGTTAATGTATGCTATCTCTAGTATCTTTTTGGAGGCACTCAGATCTATGAGTTTTCTTCTTAGAAATGCTTTCTTTGTGTCTCATAAGTTTGGGTATGTTGTGGCTTCATTTTCATTGAACTCTAAAAAGTACTTAATTTCTTTTTTTATTCCTTCCTTGCCCAAGGTATCATTGAGAAGAGTGTTGTTCAGTTTCCACATGAATGTTGGCTTTCTATTATTTATTTTGTTATTGAGGATCAAACTTAGTCCATGGTGATCTGATAGGATGCATGTTACAATTTCAATATTTTTTTATCTGTTGAGGCTTGTTTTGTGACCAATTATGTGGTCAATTTTGGAGAAGGTACCATGAGGTGCTGAGAATAAGGTATATCCTTTTGTTTTAGGATAAAATGTTCTGTAGATATCTGTCAGATCCATTTGTTTCATAACTTCTGTTAGTTTCACTGTGTCCCTGTTTAGTTTCTGTTTCCATAATCTGTCCATTGGTAAAAGTAGTGTGTTGAAGTCTCCCACTATTATTGTGTGAGGTGCAATGTGTGGTTTGAGCTTTACTAAAGTTTCTTTAATGAATGTGGCTGCCCTTGTATTTGGAGCATAGATATTCAGAATTGATAGTTCCTCTTGATGAGTATGTGTCGGGAGGAATTTCTTTTCTGGTCCAGTCTATTTGGAGTTGTGTAGGCTTCTTCTATGTTCATGGGCATCTTTTTCTTTAGGTTTGGGAAGTTTTCTTCTACAATTTTGATGAAGATATTTGCTGGTCCTTTGAGTTGAAAATCTTCATTCTCATCTACTCCTATTATCTGAAGGTTTGGTCTTCTCATTGTGTCCTGGATTTCCTGGATGTTTTGAGTTAGGATCTTTTTGCATTTTCCATTTTCTTTGATTGTTGTGCCGATGTTCTCTATGGAATCTTCTGCACCTGAGATTCTCTCTTCTATCTCTTGTATTCTGTTGCTGATGCTGGCATCTATGGTTCCAGATTTCTTTCCTAGGGTTTCTATCTCCAGCGTTGCCTCTCTTTGGGTTTTCTTTATTGTGTCTACTTCCCTTTTTAGGTCTAGTATGGTTTTGTCCATTTCCATCACCTGTTTGGATGTGTTTTCCTGTTTTTCTTTAAGGACTTCTACCTGTTTGTTTGTGTTTTTCTGTTTTTCTTTAAGGACTTGTAACTCTTTAGCAGTGTTCTCCTGTATTTCTTTAAGTGAGTTATTAAAGTCCTTCTTGTTGTCCTCTACAATCATCATGAGATATGCTTTAAATCCGGGTCTAGCTTTTCGGGTGTGTTGGGGTGCCCTAGACTGGGCGAAGTGGGAGTCCTGGGTTCTGATGATGGTGAGTGGTCTTGTTTTCTGTTAATAAGATTTTTATGTTTACCTTTAGCCATCTGGTAATCCCTGGAGTTAGTTTTTATAGTTGTGTCTGTTTAGAGATTGTTCTTTTGGTGATTCTGTTCCCCTCTATCAGCAGACTTGGGAGACTAGTTCTCTCCTCTGAGTTTCAGTGGTCAGAGCAGTCTCTGCAGGCAAGCTCACCTCCTACAGGGAAGGTGCACAGTTATCTGGCGTTTGGACCTCCTCCTGGCCGAAGATGAAGGGCCAAAACAGAACCTTTCCCAGAAGCTGTGTTGCTTTGGCCTCTCCCAGAAGCTGTTAATTTCAGTAGTCTACACTCTCACCTGTGCAGACTACTTTCTGCGGAGTCCCAGAACCAAATGGCTCCCGTGGATCCTGAGGCTAGGGCCTCTCTGGCTGGGCAGACACCTGACCTCTGGCCGGGAAGGTTGGCCAGATGTCTGAAGCCGGAAAATGGCACTGCCTCAGAAGCTCTAAGGCTCTCACCTGTCCCAGAAGCTATTAGCTTCTGTAGTCCACACTCTCACCTGTGCAAGCTGCTTTCTGCCGAGTCCGGGAACCAAGGTGGCTCCCTCCGCTCCTGAGTCAAAATCCTAGCCTCCCGGGCTGGGCGGACCCCTGTCCTCTGGCCGGGAGGGTGGCCGGATGTCTGGAGCCTGAAAATGGTGCTGCCTCAGAAGCTCTGTGGCTCTTGCCTGTCCCAGAAGCTGTTAGCTTCTGTGGTCCACACTCTTGTCTGTGCAGACAACTTTCTGCCAAGCATAGTATTTCTAATAGTTCAGGGTTCTGGCAACAAATCATCTGGGGTTTAGTTTACTGAAAACATCTTAACACTCTAATCAGTTTCTGCAGCTTTGAAGTAACATAGATATGCAATAAACGTCTTATATTACTATGTTGAAATTTGAGTAATTCCTTACACATATTTTTGTGGGTTTTTTAATTTTATAAATTTCAGGTCAATGCATTTTGGTTTTCATAATTTTTAGCAATCTGGCCATTAAAATTATTGTGGTTTTCCTGCATAATTGCTTTCAAATTTTTCTTCTGACAATTTGTAGCTTAACTTTCCTGTTTTCTGTTTCCAGTTCCTAGAACTGGATTTCCCCTTGGCCTGGCTTTTGAGGATCCAGAAAGCTGTTGATTATTTTTATTATTTTCTTCTAAATTATGGAATCCATTTTATATCACTTTATCCTTTCTCTCCTAGCTACTCTTTTTTTTTTCATTAGGTATTTTCTTCATTTCCAATGCTATCCCAAAAATCCCACATGCCCTCCACCCCACCTCCCCTACCCACCCACTCCCACTTCTTGGCCCTGGCGTTGCCCTGTACTGGAGCATATAAAGTTTGCAAGTCTAATGGGCCTCTCTTTCCACTGATAGCCGACTAGGCCATCTTCTGATACATATGCATCTAGAGACACAAGCTTCAGGGGGTACTGGTTAGTTCATAATGTTGTTCCACCTATAGGGTTGCAGATCCCTTTAGCTCCTTGGGTACTTTCTCTAGCTCCTCCATTGGGGGATCTGTGATCCATCCAATAGCTGACTGTGAGCATCCACTTCTGTGTTTGCTAGGCCCAAGAATAGCCTCACAATAGACAGCTATATGAGGGTCCTTTCAGCAAAATCTTGCCAGTGTATGTATGCAATGGTGTCTGCGTTTGGCAGCTGATTATTGGATGGATCCCCGGATATGGTAGTCTCAGCTCCAAACTTTGTCTCTGTAACTCCTTCCATGGGTGTTTTGTTCCCAATTCTAAAAAGGGGCAAAGTGTCCACATTTTGGTCTTCGTTCTTCCCGAGTTTCATGTGCTTTGTATCTTGTGTCTTGGGTATTCTAAGTTTCTGGGCTAATATCCACTTATCAGTGGGTACATATTATGTGAGTTCTTTTGTGTTTGGGTTACCTCACTCAGGATGATGCCCTCCAGGTCCATCCATTTGCCTAGGAATTTCATAAATTCATTCTTTTTAATAGCTGAGTAATACTCCATTGTGTAAATGTACCACATTTTCTATATCCATTTCTCTGTTGAGGGACATCTGGGTTCTTTCCAGCTTCTGGCTATTATAAATAAGGCTGCTATGAACATAGTGGAGCATGTGTCCTTCTTACTGGTTGGAACATCTTCTGTATATATGCCCAGGAGAGGTATTGCTGGATCCTCCGGTAGTACTCTGTCCAATTTTCTGAGGAACCACCAGACTGATTTCCAGAGTGGTTGTACAAGCTTGCAATCCCACCAACAATGGAGGAGTGTGCCTCTTTCTCCACATCCTTGCCAGCATCTGCTGTCGCCTTAATTTTTGATCTTAACTATTCTGACTGGTATGAGGTGGAATCTCAGGGTTGTTTTGATTTGCATTTCCCTTTGTTGCTTGTGTCCTAGTAACTGGATGTCTGTTGGAGAGCTTCATGTACCACAGGATTCTGATGTTCTTACTTCTCCTAAATCATTTTCCTTGTGGGTTTTAGGTTGACATTTTTCTATTTCTCGGAATTCAAGTTTACCTCCTTTTCTTCTATTTTCACTATGAAATCATGCCCTGTTGTTATTGATTGTGCCTCTTAATTCTGAAAGTGACACTTTAGTAGTTTGTATTTTCTTGTTAAGATCATTCACTTGTCAATGATGCCATGCTTGCCTCTGTCAATTTGAATAGTTGTTTTAATTTTTGGAATATGTTGATATTTTCTTCTCTGAATGCTTTTTCTCATAATTTCCATGTCATAGACACGCTGAATGGTACTGCATTGACTTTGATAAACTTTGTAACTTATCTCCAAACATGAACTGTAGTTTTCTGTTATTTGTATGGCTAGTGATTTGGGGATGATGTTTGCAAATATTATATAAACCAAGGCAACAATGGACCCTATCACAGTTTTCTTGGCAATGTGAGATCTTTGTGTTAGTAGGAAAACATCTCACTTATAGTCAAGTGATAAGATGCTCAATGTCAAGTTTTCAGCAACTTACATCACTGTATACTTTTTAATTGACCTGATTCCTATGCTACACTTTATCTTCCATTTTTTGCTCATTTCTTTATTTTCCCCCAAGAGTATGCTGAGATGGATTTGGCCCCTGTAACATTGCACTTACAGCCTTTCACCGAGTATGTGAAACATTGAAGAACAAAACTCATTTAAGATTCACATTTTTGATAACTTCAAGAGTGTTTTCCTCTCTTCTTCTCTTTCCTTTTCTGTATTGGTCAATCTCTTTTGTATATTTAAATTTTTATAGTTATTAAGGTTGTTAATGTGCCATAGAGGTCTAGTATTGTTACTTTCATTTGCATTTTAGTTTTACTCTTGAATTTTTTCCCCTTTCTTTGTCTAAATACTAAGTTACAGAATTTTTGGTTTGTGAACCTCCCTGAACATCTTAAACTAAACATTTTGAGTCCTCTCTGTTGTTTTGAAGTATCGTTTGGAGTGGTAGCCTGAACATCTTGACCAGGAAGATAAAAACATTTTCTCCCTTCCATCAGCTATTGGATACTTCTATAATTTTATTTCTCATTTATGGTACATAATATACACACTATATACTGTATTAAAATACTTTTATGTTTTTTAAATCTATATTATATATTCATTTCCTACACTGCATATAATTTTTATTCTTGAGATTCATGAGACGTTTCACTACTTTTCACTTATCATAACCATATATCTTATGCAGTTATTTTTAAATTCAAGGGTGACATTTTATAAAGTTTAATCTGAAAATCAATAGTGCCGATGGGTGGTGATAATAAACTCCCATGCAAATTAAAAAATAATAATGTATGCATTTGTAATTTAAAGACACATCTTTAGTACTTTATTTTTTTGGAGACTTTTATTTTATGTGTATGGCTATTTTTACTGTAAATGTGTCTTTGTCCAGTGTGTATTCAGTGCCCACAGTGGTCAGAAGAATGTTGGATTCACTGAAAGTAGATTCGAAGTTGGTTGTTGGACAGCATATGGCTGCTAAAAAACCCATCTGGGTCCTCTAGAAGTCAGAATTCTTAACAACTGAGCCATTTCTTTTGACCCCAACCTTTAATATTTCAAAAAGCAACTTCTTTGCTAAATTATTGAGAGTTAGAAATCCTAAAGGAGCTTGAGATTTAGTTGCTAATCTATGCACGCATATCAACATAATAAAACTGCTAAAATTTCTGCAGAGCACAAACTTTAGGCAATGGAAATATCTTGGAGAAAAGAAATTTGGGAGAAAATATGTCATTACATATCAACAAAAAACTAGAGAAGAAATTGTGTCAAAGCATATGAGTGTGACAAAATAGCAACTTTTTCCCCCCAACAATATAAGCCACCACTGAGCATGGCTCTTCCTCTCCCAGTACTTAACCCATTTCTTATTCAGGGAAACATAGGTTCAATATCTCTACACTTACAGAGTGCTTCTGGTGAAATATTGTAGAACACTATAAACCTTAAAATTTATTAATTAATTCTGTATTTTAAGCCCAGAGAAAAGCAATATAAAACATTTGTAGTACCTATGGAAAAGTGCAAAAGACTATTTTCTGTCTTCTGTGAGGATAAAATTTGTTTTTAGGATGCTTAAAACACTTTCTCTAGTTCTCACACTCAGACAAGTTTTTTGAAACTTGATTATTTACTTGCATAGTCCTGAGCTGGAAATGACCTATTTTTTGACTGTTGGTTTCTTTTACAGCAGTTTGTTTTATATTCAACATGTCTGATATTTTCACACCATTTTACATCCAACTGGCATAAGTGGTGAGACTCTCACACCATTCTATATCAGCACTAGAATTTCACAAAAGAAAAAAAAAGCACAAATTTTCTGGTTTTCTAAAGAAAGAAGGAATTGGTTGTATGGAGAGCAGATGTTAAGACTGTAGATAAGGAAAGAAAATGCATTTATGTCACTAACAGTTCATCAATTTAAACAAGTTATTAACTTCTACCAAGACACAATAATCTCATTTTTTTCTGTACTGAAGTTCAGTGTGTCAGGAAAGGAAAGGATTTTAGATGGCCTAACAAGAATGAAATCATTGGCAAATTCATACATATATCATGTTTTTTAGGCTTGTTTGTTTTTTAGTTGTAGGAAGAATAATGAGTCTGTTGGCAGATATGGAAATAATGGAACTTATTTCAAACCAAGGCACTTTCATGAGAGGAATAGTTAATGATCAGACAACACATGCAATGTCAAACTAACTCTGCAGGACAAACCATATACTTATTTTTCCTCATTGACAAGACTGAAGATAGGAAGTGTGAATATTGACACAGAAGGGAAAATGCAGCCCCACCAAGTTGAAGCATTCATGAAGAACTGATCACTGCAACAAGGATCAAACAATACAGCACAAACATCAACACAATGAATGATCCACACTCTTATAATCACAGACTTCAACACCCTACGACTCCCTCTTACAAGTCGTTCAGGAAGATACTGTACAAAGCTCAATTTGAAAGGGAGCAACACCTAGAAGGGTATAATACACCTTTGATCCAAATGTGTGGTTGTTATGTCTAAGTGAAGAACTATATTCTTTAAGATATTTCTGTCTGTTTTATTCTGTAAAACACTGAAATTGTGAGATATCGAATATTATATTGGTTAGGGTTTCTATTGCTGTGGAGAGACGCCATGACCATGAAAACTCTTATAAATGAAAATATTTAATTATGGGTGTTACAGTTTCAGAGGTTTAGTCCATTATCATCATGATAGGGAGCATGGCAGCACACAGGCAGGCAGGGTGATGTAGAAGAAGCCAAGAGTTCTACATCTGGATCAGCAAGCAGCAGGAAAAGAGAATCGTTGGACTGGGCTTGAACTTTTGAAACCTCAACACTCATTGCCGATGACGCAGTACTTTCAACAAGGCCACTCCTACTCCAACAATGCCTAATCCTTTCAAATAGTGCCATGCCCTATGAGTTTGTGGGGGTTTAGAGGAGACATTTTCAAGCTAATCACTACAAATATCATAAGCTAAATAATTTGGTTGTTAAACAGTTTCAAAGCAACATGACCTAGGATTTATGGAGTAAACAGATAATATGATGGATTACCCTGAAGCATGAGTGTTAAGTGTTACAGTCTGATTGGAAACACTTTCCAATGCAAGTATTACAACACTGAGAGGAAAGGCCTCTCCATTGGAGGTGTTGCAGCTTGGAGGGGGAAGGCTTTTCTCCAACAGAAGGTTACAGTTCTGAGGGGAAATACATCCTGTTAGTTGGGAGACATGGTTTATGGCAAAGTCACGCTACACAACAAACCTCACACAAAAGATTTAATATGAGAAAAGCAAGAAAGTGGCTGCTGCTGCTAAGGTGTGACACATCAAGGAACTGAGGAGACAGGCTCATCTAGAGTTTCTTGAGGGAGGAGTTTTCCAAGGTGGAGATTTCCATGGTTGGTTACTGGTGGGAATTCCAAGGCAAACTTGGGTATTTTCAAACATGCAGATTAGTGGAGTTTGGTGAGTTTTCAAATCTGGAAGTGGGTTTGGATATTTTACCATACAATAAGGACTTAAATTTAAAACCTTAATGTCTACATAAAACTCCCTGAATGATGTGTATGTCTATAACCATAGGCATATTTCAAATCTTTACTGGCCAAACTGCTTAAGAGAAACAGCAGTCTCCCTTTTAGGATAGAATGCTATCTAAGTCAATAAGACAGAGAGCAATAAAGGAAACTAATAGATGTCATGTTAAGGCCTCCACATGCACACCCACAACTTCATACCTGCATGAACATGATCATGTACCACATCAAATATACTACACTAGTACACACATAAAATTATGGCTTACACAAATTAATAACATTTGTGGTATTTCACATGCAAATTTTGTGGACTCTCCAAAAGTGGATAGTGACAAGTAGTTTTTCCAAAAACATACACATGCATCATAGCACATGGAATTAGTACAGAAAATGTCTCAGGAAAAAAATACTGTCCAATCTGGAGATTGTATTCAATTAAATCATACACACACACACACACACACACACACACACACACACACACCATAAATTGCTGACCTTGAGGACAAGAACACAAGACACACCAGAAGTTAGTGCTCCTTTGTGACAATGTGTTCTTTTTTTATACACCTGTCACATGTTGTGGCTCATTAAGTAATTCTTCAAAGTGCATGCCCTGGTGTGCTGAATATTCTGAAATGAAAGACATCAGCATGACCTAAGAAGTCTCCCCCAGTCCTTTCACTGTCACGGAAATAATTCATAGAAACTTGAATTCATTTTCCAGGCTGCCTATAAAAACAGAAATAATACTCTATGTTATAACTGGCCATAAAGAAATATTCTGACCTCACTTGTATAATAATATTTCTTATAATTGTTATTTATTTTACAATGACCCTTGTTTTCCTTTCTCCAAACACTCCCAACTCCTGTCATGCTCCCTTCAGTGTCACTAAAATGAATGTCTTCTTTTTCTTTGATTTAGTATATAAATCCAACTTGTTGATTCTACTTCTGTTGCTTTTATGAATATGATTTTAAATCTGAGCACTCTGTATTGGATAATAGGGTTAGAGGCTCTTCCCTAGGAAAGACTAATTCTCTCTCACTCAACAGTTGCCTGTAGTTCTTTGCTTAAGGCTAGAACTCACTGGGACCGTCAGTCCTACAATATGTTAGCAGATTTATTAGTAGTGTTGTTGTTCAGGCCCAGTACAGGGGAATGCCAGGGCCAAAAAATGGGAATGGGTGGTTAGGAAAGTGAGGGGGAGGGTATGGGGGACTTTTAGGATAGCATTCTAAATGTAATTGAGGAAAATACGTAATAATATTTTTTAAAAAGAAAGTGGTTTTATTGAGGTTTCATAGATGTGGCTTCCCTATCTGTGGTTAAGAGACATAATTTCACGGTAGGCTTTCTAGTTCTCTGGTTCTTATAATCTCTCTGCACTCTTTTCTTAAATTTCTCTGACCCTTAAGTGTAGCCACTTGTAGTGTATACTTATCAGTTGGAGCTGGGCCGGCCACTTTATCTGAGTCCGTTTATCTCAGTCCTATGGACAGTTTTGGCTTTCTGTAATGGTCTCCCTTTGCTGTGAAAAGAAACTTCCTTAACCAGGGATGATAAGTACATTTATCTGTGGGTATCAATTTTCGATTGCAGTTATGAATTATGCTTGTCTCATAAACACCCACTGCTATAAGTTCTCCTCTAAGTTCCATTACTCCACCAACACCATGTACTCAGCTGGGTTTCTAGTTCTAGGCCTCGTTTTCCTCCCATTGGGTGGGTATTCAGTCTAAGTAGACAGGTGGTAGTTACATCCAAGATCAGAGTAGTGTCAATATTGCACATTTACAGATATCCATGCGAAGATGGTGACAGTTATGGTTCATAAGTGTTACAGCTGATGCCAATTGATGCCTTCCCTTCCTTGGCAGCTTGTGTTGTACTTTCTGGCACTCTGAAACCTAGATCTCAAAAAGACTTTCAGGTTAGAGTTATCTCAAATCTCTAAGTCCTATGTCTCAATCTCTAAGTGCGTGGTTTTCTGAAATAGGTCTGTGTTGTGTGTGTGTGTGTGTGTGTGTGTGTGTTACTTTTATTATCCATTCATATATTAAAAGACATTAGGTTGTTTACATTTCCTAGCTATTATTAATAAAGCACTAATGAGCATGGCAGAACAATATCTGGTAGAGATGAATGTTCAATATTCTGGTTATACGCAAGAAATGTCATAGCTGGATCACGTGGTAGATTTGTTTTTAGAATTTTGAAGGTTTTTTTTATGCTGATTTCCAGAGTGGTTGCTCCAGTTTGCATTCCCCCAACAGCAAATGAGGGTTCCTCTTTCCCTCCATCCTTGCCAACATTTGTTACTTCAGTTGTTTTGTTGATCTTAGCCATTCTGATTGGGGTGAGATGAAATTTCAAAGTTGTTTTAATTTGCATTTCCCTAATTGCTAAGGCTTTGCCCAGGAATTAAGGCTTGCAATTGACATTTCGGACCTCATAAAACTAAAAAGCTTCCATACAGCTAAGGAAACAGAAAACTGAGCTAAGAAGGAACTAGAAAAAGCACAGAGTGGGTGAGATTTCTGGACAGCTATGCATCTGACAGAAGATGGATATTCAGAATATATAAAGAGAACACATGGTAAATAATCAATAAAATAAATTACTTAATTAAAAAATGGGCTATAGGCCTAAACAGAGAGTTGTCAATATGAGAAATAAATGTGGCCAAGGAATACCTTCCAAAGTGATACTATCCTTAACGTCCTTGCTCCCTTACCTGAAGAGAGACAGACAGACTTAGGCATCAGGAAGAATAGGGACAGACCTTGCTTCCTGTGATGTTAAGTTTCATTATCACCTAGACTGGATCAGAAATGTCCAGATAATGAATCGCAATTCTGGGTGTGTCTCAATGTTTCCTGAGACAGTGAGATATAGCTATATTGTGAGAGAACACTTGGGAAGAATGAAAACCTACTCTGAAGGTAAGCTGGAGACCCACAGAAAACCAGAGAAGGAACTTAGCAGTGTGGACTTAGGTCATTCTGGGTATGTTAGAAGGCTGCTTTTGCCAGAAGACAGAAGAGCTCAGCATTTTTTTTTTTTTATTTCCTTCACTCACCTGGAACTTCTAGGCTTATAGCCTTGAACTGGAACCTAATCACCAGCTACTGTTACTACAATCGTATAAGCAAATCTAATGTATCCATGTTTTTATTCCACGCGGGAATACTAATACACTTCCCTATGTTCTTTGCTAAATGTACTTTTTATCAGTTTTAATCCTTTGAAAATCATATATATTTTTTTACACAATCTTCATCAAATTTAAACATTAAAAAACCTGTTTTCTGCAGACACTTGGGATTTCACATCTGAAGTTGTTATAACCTATAAAACCTTGATGAAAAAATAGTTGGTTATACTTTTTTTTAAATCAATGTATCTTTCATTATAGGAGTGTTGACCATACCTTTAGGATGGAAAAGAAAGGATCATACCTTTCCAGAACACGCAATTAATTGTGCCCTGTGTCTACTCTGGATTCGAAGTGCATTTGGTGAGAGGGAGTGCTATCTTTCTGCCAGACAGCTCCGGTTTAATGAAAATGTGCAATTCTCCAAGAAACAATTTTTAAAACGTAGAGATGAGCTATAAAGCAAGCAACCTTAAAAGTGGCTAGAAAAAAAAATGACCAAATATAACAAAGGACTCTAGCTAGGGCTCTCCTCAAACCCAGAACTTTCATATAAGTTTAATAAGAGAAATATTCTTTTAAGGAACTTGAAAATACACGATTGTGCAGATATCATGCATCCTACCAATTCACTGTGTCTGTTTTCCATTCACTTGTGCTAAATTAGGGGAAATATTTTCATGTCTTGGCAGCAAGATTTCAAACTCTTCATCATCAGATTGTCTCCAAGCAAATAAAGCCATGAGCTCCTGAGGCAGAGCTCTGGACATCTGGGATACTAACTGCAGATGAACACAGAAAATAAACTTCAACTTATAAGGGCTGAATTTTCAGATAATATACAGCCATTACTATTAGTAATTTTTTATCAATAGGAAATATTGAAATCACAAATTTTCCTATCTAAATTGAAATATTTAAGAAAATGCAATGGCTCATATTTTGAGTATAAGTAATTAAACCTAATATTTGAAAAATTCATTCTCAAAGCAAACAATAATTATATATTAAATATTCATGATTTCAACATATTTTATGACTCTTTATATATTAAAATATTCACATATACTACTTCCCTCTTTAATTATAGTATCTAAATTCAAAGGCCAATATTAAACTTTTCAAAATTTCTAAACCATAAAAATCATTAGTTAGAATATTAAAAATTTAAATATAGGTTAGAAATTTGTTGCAACAGTTTTATGAATAATAATGCTTGGTATTTATAAGTGCAGTTTTTAGAAAGAATAAATTCTGCAATACAAACAAAAATAAGTTTACTTAAGAATTTCAAAACTTAGAGGGGCGGTGGTGGCTTACGCTTTTAATCCCAGCATTTGGGAGAAAGAGGCAGGCAGATTTCTGAGTTCAAGGCCACCCTAGTCTACAAAGTGAGTTCCAGGACAGCCAGAGCTATACAGAAAAACCCTGTCTCGAAAAAAAAAAAAAAAGAAAAAAAAAAAAAGAAAAGAAAGAAAAGAAAAAAGAAAAAGAAAAGAAAAAAATTCAAAACTTATACTATTCATGCCACAGGGTTCACAGAGGCCTTGTTTGTGATAGCCAGAAGCTAGAAACAACCTAGATGTCCCTCAACAGAAGAATGGATACAGAAAACATCATTCATTTACACAATGGAATACTACTCAGCTATGAAGAATGAGGACATCCTGAGTTTTGCAGGCAAATGGATGGAACTAAAAAATATCATCTGAGTGAGGTAATTCAGACCCAAAAGGACATGCATGGTATGTACTCACTAATACGTGGATATTAGCCAAAAAATATTAAAATACTAAAGATGAAAAAGCCAATGAGTTGAATAAAAGCATATAATATAATTGACCAAGTAAAATAAAAACATGGAGGGAAAACTAATAAAATACTGCAAATATGAGAAGATATATTTAAAGGCCTAAAAGGAAATGACAACCAACCAAAGGTGCTATGTCCCAAAAAGCTATCCTTTAGAATTGATTGGGATAGAACAATCTTCCAAAACAACCACACAATAAGGCAGTTTGTGTCCATTAGGCCAACCCTGCAATTACTGTTAAAATGTACTATATGACTTTCTAAAGAATAAAGACAGTTTCAATCATGAGATCATAGGATGAAATATATTGTAAAGGAATCTCTAAACAAAGAAGAGTCAGACAAAAAGCATTCTCAAAACAACAAACTTCTGAGAAACAATAAAAAAAAAAAATCAAGAACAACAAAGAAAAAAAAACCCAACTGACCCAAAGAATAATCAATAGAGTTATAGACATCCGCAAACATGAGAAGGTCGGATTCTTTCTATGATTAAAGATTGATAAACACATGTCAGGAAGTGTAATTCAGGACATGCATAGACTTAAGGATAGAGTAAGCATGATCATTTCAGACCATGTAGAAAAGACAAAGTTTAATCTCATTTAGAAATTCAAAGTTGAAGAATCTAAGATTAGAAGGAACATACCTCAACATAATGAAAGTTATACACAACACACTTATAGTAACATTATACTAAATGAAGGAATCCTGAGAGCGTTTTCTTGAAAATCTGGAATGACAGGGCATTCACTCTCTCTACTCTTATTTAGTATAGTGTTTGAACTCCTAGCTACAACATTAAAACAACAAAAAAAGAAACTTTCTGCATATGAAAGTTAAATTGCCCTTGTGGCAAAAGACATAAAATTCAAAGAAATGTGAAAACACCTCACATGCTCATGAATCAGTGAATTCCAAATATTGGGTTATTAGCAAAAGAAATCCACCAATAATGTTCTGGAATTATTTATTCCTTGTGCCCTCTTCAGTGTGTGAAGTTTTCTTTCTGGTACCTTCTGTAGAGGTGGATTGAAAGATATAAGTTGCTTCAATTTGTCTCATAATGAAATATTTTCTTTTTTCTATCAATCATGATTTCTAATTGTACTGGGAAAAATAATCTGGGCTGGAATCCAAGAACATTATAGAAAAAGGGGGTACTCACACTACAACAACAAAACAGTATTCAATAAAGACTGCAAATTAACAACTCTCAATATTAATGGTCTTAATTCACACAATAAAAGGACATACTAACACATTGGAATAGAAATTTAAATCCAGCTTTCTGCCAATTCTAGAAGCAAATGTCACTACCAAGGACAGATATCTTAAGGTACAAGGATGGAAAAGGAAATCCCAAGCAAATAGACATCACCAAAAAGCAAGGACAGGATCTGTGACCTATATTGTTTAAAAAACAATCTATACTATTGCCAGCTACTCTCCAGATTTGGTGTTTTCCCAGCCCCCATGGCTAACCACATACAGTGGTCCACCAAATGTATCCTGGTTCACTTGCTGCTCGTATCCTCCCAGACATCAGCTTCATGCATCTAGCTGTCACAAATCCCTATAAACTGGCAAATTTAAAACTCTAGAGGATTGTAATTTATCAGTCCGATTTATAACGGTAAAGTCTCAGCTCACAAAACACCCAAACAATTAACTCAGAGACAATTGATTTTGGTACAAGCTGTCCACCTAGCTTGGAAACATTGTCCTATATCATTCTATCTTCTTAGCTACCTGTGGCTACTAAAGCTGTGTGGATTGGGTTAGTACTCTTCTTTCTCCATCTCCTCTGTCTTTCTGTTCCTCTCTTTCCAATCTCTAAACCTCTCAGCCCACCTTCTTTCCCCAGTGGTCAGTCACAGGCTCTAGTCTTATATTTCACCTGCCCTCACCTGTGCCTGAATATTGACAATCTGCAAGGATCTTTGCTGCTTTCTGAGTCCTCTGTAGCAACCAGAACTGCTTTGAGCAGCCTGCTATACCAGGAGGACCTCCATTATCCCCACACTTCTCCACCCACCTTTATCATACCTGTGGATCCTGAACCATACAGGAACATTCAAGGACCAATCCCCCACAACCCAGATGGCTAAAGGCCCTTGAAAGAGCATCATCATCAAAAGCCAGGGCAATATGACACCTTCAGAGCAAAGCTATCTTTCTACAACAAGCCCTGGATATCCTAACATAAACAAAGCACAGAAAAGTACCTTAAATCCAATCTTATAAAGATAATAGAGGCCTTTAAGGAGTAAATTAATAAATCCTTTAAAGAAATATGAGAAAACAGTCAAACAGGTGGAGGTATTTAAAGAAGAAACAAATTTCTCAAAAATATACAGGAAAATACAATTAAATAGGTGAAGAAAATAAATAAAACTGTGCAGGTCCTGAAAATGGAAATAGAAGCAATAAAGACAACACAAACAGGGAAAACTGGAGATGGAAAACCTATGAGAAGAGAACAGAAACAAAGATGTAAGCATCCTCAACAGAGTACAGGAAATGGAAGACAGCATCTCAAGTATAGAAGATACAGTAGAAGAAACTGATACATCAGTCAAAGAAAATGTTAAAGTTAAAAAATTTCTGACACAAAACAGCCAGGAAATCTGAGATATCATGAAAAGACCTAACCTACGAGGAATAGAAGGAGGTGAAGAGTCCCAGTTCCAAGACCCAGAAAATATTTTCAACAAAGTCATAGAAGAAAACTTTCCCAACCTAAAGAAAGAGATGCCAATAAATATACAAGAAACTAATATAACATCAATTAGACTAGATTAGAAAAGAAAATCCTGCTGTCACATAATAATCAAAGTACAAATCTGCAGAACAAAGAAAGAATATTAAAGTGGCAAGGTATAAGCCAGGCAACATACAAAGGCAGACCTATCAGGATTACACACGACTTCTCAACAGAGACTCTAAAAGCTAGAAGAGCTTGGACAGATAACTCGCAACCTCTACAAAAACACAAATGCCAATCTAGACTACTATACCCAATAAAAGTTCCAATCAACATAGATGGATAAAACAAGATATTTAAAAATAAATCAAAATTCAAACAGTATCTAACCACAAATCCAGCCCTATAGAAAATTCTTCAAAGAAAAACTTCAAAACAAGAAGGATTAACTACATCCAAGAAAACACAAAAAAATAAGTATTTTCATATTCGAAAAACAAGGGAAGCATGCATGCATACACACACACACACACACACACACACACACACACACACACTGGCACATTAATACCACATCACTGGTCATTAATTCTTTGCAACATCTATAGACTCAATTCCCCAATAAAAAGAAAGGCTAACAGAATGAATGTAAAAACAAAATTCCTCATTCTAGTGCATACAAGAAACATACTTGAGCAGTAAGGATAGACGTTAACTAAGAGTGAAGGACTAGAAAAGTTTCCAAGTAAAAAGACTCAAGAAGCAAGCTGGAGTAGCCATTATAATGTTTAATTAAGCAGCATTTCAACCAAAATTAATCAAAAGAGACAGGAAATAATATATCATACTTTCAAAGGAAACATCTACAAAGATGATACCTTAATTCTGAATATCTATGTCCCAAACAAAAGGATATCCACATTTGTAAAAGAAACATTGCTAAAGCTTAAATCACACATCAAACCCCACATATTAATAGTGGGAGACTTCAACACTCCACTCTCACCAGTTGACAGGATATCCAGACAAAAAGTAAACAGAGAAATACTGAAAATGACAACATAGGAATGAAATGGACCTACAGACATCTATAGAGTATTTCACACAAACACGAAAGAATATACACCTTCTTCTCAGTACCTCATGGATCCGTTTCCAAAATTTACCATATGGTCTGTCAAAAAGCAAGCCTCAACAAATACAAGAAAATTGAAGTAATGCCTTGTATTGTACCAAACCACCATGGATTAAAGCTGAACCTTAACAACAGAATACCAGAAAGCCTACAAACTCTTGGAAATTGAACAATTCTACTCAATGATCATTGAGTCAGGGAAGGAATAAGGAAAGAAATTGAAGACTTTCTAGAATTCAATGAAAGTAAAGGCACAACAAACCCAAATTTATGGAACACAATGAAAGCAGTTCTAGGAAGAAAGTTCATAGCACTAAATGCCTCCATAAAGAATTTAGAAAGTTCTCATGCCAGCAATTTAAAAGTACACCTGAAATCTCAGGAAAACAACAACAACAATAAAGAAAAGAAAAAACAAAACAAAACAAAACAAAGCAAAACAAACAAACAAAAAACAAGCAAGCCCACCAAAGAGGATTAGAAGGCAGGAAATAACATCAAGGCTGAAATCAATCAGTTAGAAACAAACCAAAGAATCAACAAAACCGAGAGCTGGTTCTGTGAGAATACAGAAAACCCAGGATAATTTATGATACCTGATCAATCCTGAAGATTAACAAAGATGCTAGGAAAACTATCATCTCAGATTCCAAGGTGAAGTACAAATTAGGAGAAAACGTGTAATAATTGTCCTTTGGGATATAGGTGGTCTCATTCAGATTGGTTGTTTCTAGCTCCATCCATGTCACTGAAAAATATTTAAATATTTCACTTTTTTTTAAACAAAAGAACCCAAAAGAAAATGCCAGATAAAAGGCAGCATCTTCAACACATGATACTGATCAAACAGGATAATTGCACATAGTAGAATAAAATTAGATTCATATCCATCACCCTGCACAAAACTCAACTGCAAATGGATCAAGAAGAACAAATAGTCTTAATCTGATAGAAGAGAAAGTAGGAAATAGGTTTGGATTCATTGGCACAGGATAAGACTTTCTGAATAGGACACCAATAGCATAGACATTAAGATCAACATTTAACAAATGGGACTTCATGACTCTAAAAAGTTTCTGTACAGCAAATGCCATCATCATTTGAGCAAAGTGTCAGCCTATTGAATGGGGAAAATAATTTCTCAATGCACTTTTGACAGAGGGATAGTATCTAGATTATACAAAACCTAAATCACCTGAAGATCAGGAAAAAAAAAATCCAATTTTAAAATGTGGTGTAAAATTGCATAAAAATTTCTCAAAAGATAAAACACAATAGCTGAGAAAAATATTCAATATCCATAACCATCAAGAAAGTACAACTAAAACTACTTTGAAATTTTATCTTACTTTAGTCAGAATGGCCAGTCAGATTATTCATACTTAGTCAATGTCAAAATATTAATAAAGTATATTAATAAAAGTGGTAAAATATGCAGATAGGATGCAGAAAAAAAGGAAAAATTTGTTCATTGTTGATAGAATTAGAAACTGATAAAAAAAATCATTTTAGAAATCAGTATAATTGACTGTCTAAAATCTGAAAATCAATATAACATAAGACAGAGTTAAACCACTCTTGGGCATATACTCAAATGCCTCTACATCTTACTATGGAGATACTTTCTTGTCCATATTTACTGATGCTCTACTCAGAATAATAGAGTCATAAGCTGGAAATAGCTTAAATGTTTACCAACTGAGGAATGGATAATGAAATTGTGGTGCATTTACATAATGAAACACTTAGTTGTTTTATATAAAAAAGTGAAATATTTAAATAGACGCTTCTTCTTAACAGACGATGGTAATAAACACAGAAACTCACATCAATGCAATATACAGACAGTGAGACTTTGGAGCCCTCAGCCATAAAGGTGATACACTTGCCAAACTTCACCCCTCAGAGTTCAGGAGTCTAGGCGGATGAGATGGAAAGTTAGTAGAGCCAGAGGTAGAGGACCCCAAGGAACAACTTCTGCGAGCCCTTGTAAGGGACTTTGACAGCATATACAAGAGCTGTACAAGTTCAAAGCAGACGAAATTCTAGAATGTAGAAGAAGAAGCAGGCACAAAATTCCACCCCTTACCTAAAAGATATTTGCAGTTGATCTCCGCTGGAGAAGAGGGAATAAGTTTTCTCCAGTGGAGTCCCACTGGGTATATGATTCCATGCTCAGGTGTAGTTGATCTATACACAATGGACTCTATTTTTTGTGCTATTTTGTGGTTGTTTTGGTTTTATAGCTTTGTTTTGGTCTTTGTTTATTTTCTTCGGGGTTTTCGTTTGTTTCTTTTTAATTTTGTTTTCTGTTTTTAGTTTTCTTTGATGTTTTGTTTATTTATTTTTGAGAGAATGAGCACATGGAGGAAGGTGGGTAGGCTGTTATGGAGGATGTAGGAGAAGTTGGTGAGGGGAAAGAATATTATCAATATATAATGTATAATAAAAGTTTTTAAATAAAATGAAGAAAAATAGTATAGAGGAAAATATACTTAAAGCACTTCAATATATAGATATAAGCGAGGATTGCCTGACCAGAATGGCCACAAATTAAGAAATTATGCCAAGAATTAACAAATTATTTACATGAAATAAAGAACTACTAATGCCCAGTAAGTATTTTAAATGGTTCAACATTTTGCAACAGGAAAATAATTATAAAAACTTGTTTGAAATTTTGTCACCCTTCTCAGATGGGTAACATCAAGAAAATAAATACCAATAAATGCTGGCAGAATAATAATCCTTATTCACTGCTGGTAGAAATGTAAATAGGTAAAGATATTTTCAAAGTCAGTATTAAGGTTTCAGAAACAACTGGAATTGAACAGCCATATGACTCAGATACCTTGCTTGTAATTGATGAAAGCGTTTTTTTATCAACAAATCACAGCGATCCATTTACATTTCTGTTCATGATGACACTGTCTACAAGAAATGGAACCAGTCTACATGTCCATCAACAGTTGAAATAATAAAAAAGAAGGCATCGCATACACACAATTAGATTTTATGCAACTTTATTATTTTTCATGTATCTAACTCATATTTCTCCCTTTTCATTCATCTTTATCTTTTCCCCTTTTTAATTCTAACAGTACCTTACTACTTAATTATTACTTATTATGACTTATTACTACTTATTACTTTTTATTACCTAATTATTACTACTAAAAAAACTATAAGGTAGAGATTACTAATCAGTATGCCAGTGCTACGGTCTTTGAATCTTATCACGGGAATAACTAAAGCTCAGAGTTTTTACTGCAAGTTAACACCAGGATTGGGGGCCCATCAGTATATCCATTACTTCAATTTCCCTACTCCAAATTCACAGTTGGAAACAAAATCCATGTTAAGACATCTCACCAGGAAGACTCATGTCAAATTAGAGAGTCAAGCAAAAATGACAGGGAACTGTGGGGCAAGTGTGACAGGGAGAGAGGGTCTGGGGAGGAGGCCTGGAGTAAGAGGGAGGTCAAGATGTGACCACACCTAAAATCTCATCTTCAGATTATCAGGAGTAAAGATCTCCCACTCATGTTCTGGGCCTGTATGCTCTGATGTCCACATACTTGAGAGGGAGTCAAGGAGCTTGGTGGCCAAGTTACAGGTTTAACTTCCTGTAAAGACATGCTCAGCAACCACCTGGAATTCTTCCTCATGCAAAGAAAACATTTTCAGCACCTTGACTACAAACAAACAAACAAAAAAAAATGTACACACACTCCTGAAAACCCCTATCCCCTACCCAAGAATTATATAGCCCTCAATACCCCCAAATAAGAGGAGCTGAAACACTGAAAGCCTTAGAAAAGGCTTATTTCTCTCTGGGCAATCATGGCAACAGAGTCCTGGCAGATCCACTCTGCCTGAACAAGCTTCATTCCCCTCATCTTGCCTGGTGTACAAAGGTGCCTGAGAACCCCAAAGGCAGAAGCAGAATGGGACCTCAGCAAACTATCAAAACTGACTAGAAGAACTATAGCAGTGAGTACATATCAAGTGAGTTCTTTTGTGGTTGGGTTACCTCACTCAGGATGATGCCCTCCAGGTCCATCCATTTGCCTAGGAATTTCATAAATTCATTCTTTTTAATAGCTGAGTAGTACTCCAATGTGTAAATGTACCACATTTTCTGTATCTATTCCTCTGTTGAGGGGCATCTGGGTTCTTTCCAGCTTCTGGCTATTATAAATAAGGCAGCTATGAACATAGTGGAGCATATGTCCTTCTTACTGGTTGGAACATCTTCTGGATATATGCCCAGGAGAGGTATTGCGGGATCCTCCGGTAGTACTATGTCCAATTTTCTGAGGAACCGCCAGACTGATTTCCAGAGTGGTTGTACAAGCTTGCAATCCCACCAACAATGGAGGAGTGTTCCTCTTTCTCCATAACCTTGCCAGCGTCTGCTGTCACCTGAAATTTTAATCTTAGCCATTCTGACTGGTGTGAGGTGGAATCTCAGGGTTGTTTTGATTTGCATTTCCCTAATGATTAAGGATGTTGAACACTTTTTCAGGTGCTTCTCTGCCATCCAGTATTCCTCAGGTGAGAATTCTTTGTTCAGCTCTGAGCCCCATTTTTAATGGGGTTATTTGATTTTCTGGAGTCCACCTTCTTGAGTTCTTTATATATATATTGGATATTAGTCCCCTATCTGACTTAGGATAGGTAAAGATCCTTTTCCAATCTGTTGGTGGTCTTTTTGTCTTGTTGACGGTGTCTTTTGCCTTGCAGAGGCTTTGCAACTTTATGAGGTCCCATTTATCGGTTCTCGATCTACAGAGACAGTTTGGAGCTGTGACGAAAGGATGGGCCATCTAGAGGCTGCCATATCCAGGGACCCATCTCATAATCAGCTTCCAAATGCAGACACCATTGCACACACTAGCAAGATTTTGCTGAAAGAACCCAGATATAGCTCTCTCTTGTGAGACTATGCTGGGGCCTAGCAAACACAGAAGTGGATGCTCACAGTCAGCTATTGGATGGATCACAGGGCCCCCAATGGAGGAGCTAGAGAAAGTACCTAAGGAGCTAAAGGGATCTGCAACCCTATAGGTGGAACAACATTGTGAAGTAACCAGTACCCCGGAGCTCTTGACTCTAGCTGCATATGTATCAAAAGATGGCCTAGTCGGCCATCACTGGAAAGAGAGGCCCATTGGACACACAAACTTTATATGCCCCAGTACAGGGGAACGCCAGGGCCAAAAAGTGGGAGTGGATGGGTTGGGGAGTGGGCGGGGGGAGGGTATGGGGGACTTTTGGGATAGCATTGGAAATGTAATTGAGGAAAATACCTAATAAAATATTTAAAAAAGGACTATAGCAATAGATATGCAAGATACAACAAAGAAACAAACATACAAAACAAATAGACAAACAAATTCCTATGACACTTCTAGAAGTCCATGACCCCCCCCCCCCCAGTTTCAGAAACAAAAGAAACAAGATAGCTTCAAACTTTAACTTTCAAAAATCTGTCAGTGATCACATAGAGGTTCAGATAAGCAGATGAATGAAGCAATCTCCAGAAATTCCCTCCCCTGAAAAAATATGCAAAAAAACAAACAAACAAAAAAAAAACACACCATTAAAACATGTTAGGGAAAAATTGCAGCTCAACTACAAAAGCTAATATCAAAGTAATAAGAGCTCTCCAATCAGAAACCCTAAATGCTAGGAAAACATGGGATGAAATATTTCAAGCCCTGAATGTAAATAGCTGCCAATTAAAACTGCCATGCTATACCCGGTGAAGCTAATATCTCAAAATTAACAAAGCAATATGAACATTTTAAGAAAAACACCAACTAAGGAATTTCAGACCAGCATAAAGAAAACAAATAAAGGATAGAGGAACAAGAGTATATTCACAAGAGAACAGAAAAGAATATGACTATAATGCTTGAACACAGAATTCTAAAGCAATCCATCATGTCCAACCCAGTACATAAGTTGATGCCTGTCACTAGTAACAGAGACAAAAAAAGAAAAGAAAAAAAGAGAGAGAAAGAAAGAGAGAGAAAGAGAGAAAAGGGAAGGGGAGGAGAATGGATGGAAGGGGAGGGGAGGAGAGGGGAGGGGAGGGGAGGGGAGGGGAGGGGAGGGAAGGGAGGGAAGGGAGGGAAGGGAAGGGAGGGAAGGGAGGGAAGGGAAGGCAATTATCTGCTGTCTCCGCCAAAACCCACCTCATTGGCATGGATGTCCTGAGAGTCAAAGGATGACAATCCACCCAGAAAAACACAATAAAAAAATCAAGCTGGCTTCCCTATTGTGATATAGTAGGAGCAAAACCAGTAGGAGAAGAAAAGCAAGCCATTACATATTAATAAAGGGAACATTTCATCAAGAAGATAAAACAATTGTAAATATTTATGCACTGGATGTTAGGGTTCCCAATTTCATAAAGCAAACACTAAAAGATGAAAGGTCAGATCCATCCAGATACAATGATAGTGGGAGACTTCAACACCCAACTCTCATCAGTACATAGGTCATCCAAACTAGAAATCAACATGGTTATATATCAAGTGGACTTAACAGATAATCTACAGACCATTCCATCCAACAGATGCAGACTACACATTCTCCCAAAGCTAACAGAACTTTCTCTAAAACTTCTCAACTTATTGCCACAAAGCAGCCTCAGCAACCACAAAAGAACTGTAATAATTCTTTATATCATATGATAGCATGGTGGAATGAAGCTAGAAATCAGTAGTGAAACTATACAAATGCTAAGAGATTGAACAAGGTATTCTTGAATATATGGGGGTATAAAATTTCAAGAATAAAATAAAACTGAAAGCATAACTTACTAGAACAATGCAAATACAATTAAGGCAGTTGTAAATGTGTTTAATTTGCATATTTATGTTTAAAAGTAAGAAAGAGGAGTGGGGAGATGGCTTAGTAGTTAAGTCTTGGCACACGAGAGAACATCTAAGTTTGGACCCCCAGAACCCATGTAAAAGCCAGACACAATAGTGTGGATCTATAATTCTAGAACAATTACCAAGAGACAGAAGGCAGAGAGAATTCCTAGCAAGTCAACTGCCTGGAATACACAGTGGTAAATGAGGCAGAGAGAGACAGAGACAGAGACAGAGACAGAGACAGAGACAGAGACAGAGACAGAGAGAGACAGACAGAGACAGAGAGAGAGAGAGAGAGAGAGAGAGAGAGAAATACCAGAAGTTGTCTACTAATCTCCATACAAAAATTGTGGTATGCACATGCCAACACATACACAGTATACACATATACACATACAGAGTGAAAGACAGACAGACAGACAGACAGACAGACAGAGAAATTTAAGACTCAGAAAGATTCCAAATAAAGAATTTAACATTATAACTTGACATCCTAGACAAACAAAAACTCTATAACTCCAAAGGCAGCAAATGACAAGAAATAAATGGATACTAAAGACCAGGGCATGAATTAATGAAATGGAGATAAGGTGAATACATAGATGAAAATAATAAAACATAGAAACTGTCAAAAGATAAACAGGATTGACAAATCATAGCCAAACTAAGAAAATAAACCGAAACATAGATTAATAACATGGGACATGAAATGGGGTGTTACAGCAAATTCCAATCATAACCAGAAGATCATTGGGGTATTTGAAAAGGTATATTCCAAAACCATGAAAAAAGTTAGAAGAGAAGCAGGAGAAGGATAAATCAAATCTACATGACCTGCCAAATGAAATCAAGAAGTTATGAACAACTTAATCAGATTAGTAATGGATGACTAGATAGAAGCTGTAATAAAAAAGTCTCCCTCAAAGGAAAGCCCAGGACTGGGTGAATCCACTGCTGAATTTTACCAAAGTTCTAAAGAGGAAGCTATGGTGTTAATGTCAAATTGTCAGAAATTAGAATCTCTTGAGTAAGGAAACACTCCTGAATTGTCTTGATTGATGTAAGAAGGCCCGCCCCGGTTCGTGGGCAGCATCTTTTGGTAGCAGTACAGATAAAATGAGTGTATGACAGAAGGAAGATTATTCTCCCTTTTTTGTTTGCTTGGTCCACCAAGGAAGGATGGTGATTCCTTCACTGAAAACAGAGCCAGCTTTTCTGAGCTCTTACAAAAGAGACCTGTGGTTCTCCAGGAACGTAACAGGTTTCTAGGCTCCAGACTGGACCCCCAAGACATTCCACTTGTGAACCGAGTACCTGAAGCTGTTGCTCCTTGCTTCAGAAAGAGATAAGTAGCTATTCTGGGACAACTCGAACGGTTGAGACACCCAGCTTTAAGGACCAAGTAACTACAGGGTTCTCAGAGCCTTGGGTAAAATGTGGCTGTCGTTGCTATTTTAAAGCACACTTAAAGAAATCTAATATATTTGTTCCATTTGTTCTGCTCCTCTAGAGAAGCATGACTTAACAAGAACTAACACCAATTGTCTTAGTAACTGTTATACTGCTGTGATAAGACACTATAGCCAAGGAAACCTTTATAAAGGAAGGCATTTAAATGGGGCTTTCTTGGTTTCAAACGCTTAGTCCATTTGCACCATGGCAGAGAGCATGGACACATGCAGGCAGGCACAGTGTTAAAAGCAGTAGCTTAGAACTTTATATTCTGGCAAGAGTTAAAAGGAGAAAATGATCCCTGGGATGAAACCTACTTGGTCATGATGGATGATCGTTTTCAAAACACAAGAAAATCAAGAAGAGGGAAGACCAATGGGTAGATACTTCATTCCTCCTTAGAATAGGGAACAAAATACCCATGAAAGGAGTAACAGAGACAAAGTTTGGAGCTAAGACCAAATGATGGACTATCCAGAGACTACCCTACTCAGGGATCCATCCAATAATCAGCCACCAAACCCAGACACTATTGCATATGCCAGCAAGATTTTGCTGAAGGGACCCTGGATTAGCTGTCTCATATGAGGCTATGTCAATGCCTAGCAAATACAGAAGTGGATGCTCACAGTCATCTATAAGATGGAACACAGGGCCCCCAATGGAGAAGCTAGAGAAAGCACCCAAGGAACTGAAGAGGTCTGCAACCCTATAGGTAGAACAACAATATGAACTAACCAGTACCCCAGAGCTCATGTCTTTAGCTGCATATGTAGCAGACCATGACCTAGTCAGCCATCACTGAGAAGAGAGGCCCTTTGGTATTGCAAACTTTATATGTCCCAGTACAGGGGAATGCCAGGGACAAGAAGCAGGAGTGGGTGGGGAGGGGAATAGGGTGGGGGTAGGGTATAGGGAACTTTTGGCATAGCACTTGAAATGTATATAAAGAAAATATCTGATAAAATACATAAACAAAGGGAAAAAACAGAGAAAATGAGTATGCTATATATTTTTTAAAATTCAAAGTCCAACCCCAGGGACACACCCCTTCCAACAAGGTCATATATCCTAATCTTTGTAAATATTTCAAGGGGGGATCAAGCATACAAATCTGTGAGGCTCCAGGAAACATTCCCATTCAGATCATCACACCAATACTTCTCAAACTTTTTCAGATAGCAAAAACTGAAAGGATGCTGCAAAATCATTCCATGAGACAAGTATCACCTAAAACTAAAGTATGATCCTAATATGTGAGGACATACATTATAAAAAGGACAAAGAAGAGCCCTTACTCACCTTCAGTGGGAATGGACTGTCATGGGTTATTGAAGATGTTGGAAACCACTATGGAAATTTCAAACGTTAAAATATGAAAATCTGATCTTGTATACTATTCCTCATATTATACTCAAAGTTTATACTCTAAGTCCCACCACACATGAACTTACTTTACTATTTCCAAATAGCTAACAAGTGAAAAAGCAGTGTTGCTGTCAATAGACAGATGTCCATCAGTCAATGAATAACTGAGAGGTATATTACATATAACAATAGACTTTTATCCAGCCACTTAGAAAAATATAATCAAAACATTTGCAAGCAACTAAGTAGAAATTGAAATTGTTGTTAAGTGGAGTGAACCAGACTCAGAAAGATAAATGCCATATATTTTCTTTCAAGTGTGAAATCTAGAATTTTACATGTGTATTTTGGTGGGGTCGGTAAGTGGTTATAAAACTACACAGGTGGTTATGACAGACCAAAGGAGATCTTAAGAGGGTACTGGAGAGAGTGAAGGAACACATGTCATGCAAACAAGAGGGGATGTTTGGGAAAAGGAAAAAGCACTGCAACAGTGGGCAGAGGGAGGAATGGGGCAGAATATGGGGAGGGGGCGATGAATAAAGGCAGAATATTCAAGAGAATGCCATAGTGAAGGCTGAGGAGATGCCATCATGGAGATTTGAGTTCCATCTCCGTATCTCAAATAAAAACAGCCAGCTTTGATGGTAAGCATACTTGTAATTCATGTTCTGGGAAGGTAGAAACTGCCATTTTTATGGGACTCACTAGCCAGCTACTATACCTTATACGGTGAGTTGCAGGCCAGTAGAACATCTCAAAACAAAACAAACAAAAAACTCTACAAACAACCAAAAACAGATGGGCAACAGAGTCAAGGCTTTCCTTTGACATCCTCAGAAATGCACACACACACATGCACCTACTGGAATATGAGCACTCACACACATTCATAAACATAACCAAGGGTAGAAAATAAAGGAAGGAGGACTAGATGATCTTCCAGATGACACATGTTGAATCTCAGCACACACAACACCTCTCACTGCCATATGTAACAGTTCCAGAGGGTTTGATGCTCTCTTCTGATCTCCATCAGCCTCAAACACACATATGGTTCCTACACATACATATAAACAATATACTCATATACACTGTCCAGTGCCAAACTACCCATGCTGGAAAAATGCATAGAAGTAACATTATATAGACTGAACAGGTTTGTGTGTGTGTGTGTGTGTGTGTGTGTGTGTGTGTGTGTGTGTGTGTGTGTGTGTGTATGTGTGTGTGTATTTGTATGTGTAATGTATATATAACTGGTATATCTGTATAATTAGGAATATATGCTTAGGAATATCTTTACAACATTTATGTATACTTAGGAATATAACCTTCTCAGTTATATATAATGATTTATGAAAACGAAGGCTAAAATTTTAAAGAAAACTAAGTTGGGTATCTCGGAAGGCTTGGTGGGAGGAAAAGGAAGGAAGAAATGTAAGTATACTAAAATCATGAAAACAGAAAGAAAGAAGATAATGAAATCTATTGCTTTTTATACTAACTTTTAAAATAATTTAAAATTTTGTGTTAAAGATTTGCAACAACATTTCACCAAAGGGGAAACGTAGAAGGCAAAGGGGCATGGAAAAAATGACAAGCATCATTAGTGGTAACTGCCACTTAAACTCACAGTGGAACAAGGGATACACCTCAGTGGTAGGGGCATGTATGACTTACTGAGTGTGATCACCAGCAGAGAAAAAAATTAAAATAATGGACCCTTCTAACCAATTCTAATAATAAAAATTTAAACAGTAATAATGGCAGCAGTGAGGAAGTGCTGATGGCTAGTGAGACTATTGAATGATGTTAATAAACAAGTAAAGATTCAGGGTGTGATGGAAACATGAGATAGTACCTTTGGAAACTGATCTACCATTCTAATAAGTTAAATATAGCCTGACACTGTAACCCAGCCACACTGATTATCAATATTAACACAATATCTTTGGTTGGAGGGAGTAAGCTCACAAAAAGCTCGAATGACACAATATAGGTGGCAAAACCTCCAGATTCACAAAATCAGTTTCATAAAGTTTTCAGCTACATAAGATTCTACTACACTAAGACCCTCATGGTAGAAAGAAGATTTGCCTAAAAGAGACCCAGAGATGTTGGAATAGCAGCCATTCTTATAATTACTTCTAAATACTTATAATTACAAAGCTTTTCTGCCTAAGTCTATGCTTAGAGATGTTGAGAGGTCACAGCAGGTACACGCACTTGCCACCAAGCTTGACTACCTGAGATCAGTCCCTGCAATGCAAATGTCAGAAGGCAAGAACCAACTCACACAAACTGACCCGTGACATACATGTGTACCACATACATACAAAGAATGAAAAATTTAATCTGTACATTAAAAGGGATGAATTTTAAAAATTTTTTATTAGATATTTTCTTCATTTACATTTCAAATGCTATCTCAAAAGTCCACTATACCTTCCCCCTGCCCTGATCCTCTACCCACTCACTCCCACTTCATGGCCCTGGTGTTCCCCTGTACTGGGGCATATAAAGTTTGCTAGACCAAGGGGCCTCTCTTCCCACTGATGGCCAACTAGTCCATCTTCTGCTACATATGCAGCTAGAGACACAAGCTCTGGGGGTACTGATTACTTCATATTGTTGTTCCACCTACAGGGTTGCAGACGCTTTCAGCTCTTGGGTACTTTCTCTAGCTCCTCCATTGTGGGCCCTGTGTTCCATCCTATACATGACTGTGAGCATCCCCTTCTGTATTTGCCAGGCACTGGCAAAAACTCACAAGAGACATCTATATCAGGGTCCTTAGAGCAAAATCTTGTTGACATATGCAATGGTGTCTGCGTTTGGTGGCCGATTATGGGATGAACCTCTGGGTGTAGCAGTCTCTGGATGGTTCATCCATTAGGCTTAGCTCAAAACTTTGTCTCTGCAACTCCTTCCATGGATATTTTATTCCCTATTCTAGGGAGGAATGAAGTATCCACACATTGGTCTTCCTTCTTCTTGATTTTCTTATGTTTTGTAAATTGTATCTTGGGTATTCTAAGTTTCTAAGCTAATATCCACTTATCAGTGAGTGCATATCAAGTGAGTTCTTTTGTGATTGAGTTACCTCACTCAGGATGATATCCTCCAGATACATCCATTTGCCCAAGAATTTCATAAATTTGTTGCTTTTAATAGCTGAGTAGTACTCCATTGTGTAAATGTACCACATTTTCTGTATCCATTCTATGTTGAGGGACATCTGGGTCCTTTCCAGCTTCTGGCTATTATAAATAGGGCTGCTATGAACATAGTGTAGCATGTGTCCTTATTACTAGTTGGAACATCTTCTGGGTATATGATCAGGAGAGGTATTGCTGGATCGACCTGTAGTATTATGTCCAGTTTTCTGAGGAACTGCCAGACTGATTTCCAGAGTGGTTGTACCAGCTTGCAATCCCACCAACAATGGAGGAGTGTTCCTCTTTCTCCACATCGAGCATCTGCTGTCACCTGAATTTTTGATCCTGACCATTCTGACTGGTGTGAGATGGAATCTCAAGGTCATTTTGATTTGCATTTCCCTGATGATTAAGGATGTTGAAAATTTTTTCAAGTGCATCTCAGCCCTTTGGTATTCCTCAGTTGAGAATTCTTCGTTTATCTCTGTACCCCATTTTTAATGGGGTTATTAGAATTTCTGGAGTTCAGCTTCTTCAGCTCTTTGTATATAGTGGATATTAATCCCCTATCCGATTTAGGATTGGTAAAAATTCTTTCGCAATATGTTGGTGGCCTTTTTGTCTTATTGACAGTATCTTTTGCCCTACAGAGGCTTTGCAATTTTATGAAGTCCAATTTGTTTACTCTTGATCTTACAGCACAGGCCATTGCTGTTCTGTTTAGGAATTTTTCCCCTGTGCCCATATCTTCAAGGGTTTTCCCCACTTTCTCCTCTATAAATTTCAGTGTCTCTGGTTTTATGTGGAGTTCTTTGGTCCACTTAGACATGAGCTTTGTACAAGGAGATAAAAATGGATCAATTCTCATTCTTCTACATGATAACCGCCAGTTGTGCCAGCATCATTTGTTGAAAATACTGTCTTTTTTCCACTGGATGGTTTTAGCTCCCTTGTCAAAGATCACGTAACAATAGGTGTGTGGCTTCATCTGGGTCTTCAATTCTATTCCATTGATCTACCTGTCTGTGGCTGTATCAGTACCATGCAGTTTTTATCACAATTGCTCTGTAGTACAACTTGAGGTCAAGCATGGTGATTCCAACCAAAGAAAACACATGGTGGGACTCACGGCTCTAGCTGCATATGTAGCAGAGGATGGCCCAGTCGGCCATCAATGGGAGGAGAGCCCCCTTGATCTTTAAAGTGGGGAAAACCCTTGAAGATATGGGCACAGGGGAAAAATTCCTAAGGTTCTATGCCCCAGTATAGGGGAATTCCAGGGCCAAGAAGTGTGAATGGTTGGGGTGGTGAGCAAGAGGAGGGGAGGAGGGAGTTTTCAGAGGGTAAACCAGGAAAGGGTATAACATTTGAAATGTAAATAAAGAAAATATCTAATAAAAAGAAAGATACAAATGAAGTCTCCATGAAAGGGCTTTAAAATTATTTCTAGGCATGGCGTTACTGCCATGAAATTGCCAGTGCATTTAGTTGAGAATAGCATTTCACAAACTTTTTGAGTCACCCAACAAAATCTACCTGTCATAGGAAAACTATGACATATAGATAAGTAAGGAACCCTGGAGGATTCACTGTATAAAACAAGCTTGAGTACTCTGAGATTTTTCTGTCACTTGTGTTCCAGTTGGAGGGGGACTCAGAATGTGTTTCCAGAGTATGGTTCATAGCCTTCTAACATCCAGACCTGGTTTTCTAAGTGAGAAATTTGCCATCTCACCATAGTGCTCCAGAAAACTGTGGCAAAATGTGTCTACTAAGTAAGCTTGAATCAGCTCAGCTTTAGCTGAAGAAAAGTGACCCTCAGAAATGTTTCCCAATCCTGAGCAGGCTGAGGTTATAAATATTTCCCCTTCCCAAGTGTGACCAATCCTCACAATACATTCCCTGAGGCATTAACAGTAGTAGTTCAAAAGCATTCAATTATAATAATCATAATTTTATTTCTCTTATAAAACTGGCTTCTCCTGATTTTATATAACAAAACAAACCAGTCAAATAGCATTATTTTTTTTCTTTAGTTTGCAGCCGGATAGCTCTAAACATGCAATTGCTCCTTTGTTGACACTGTGGAGTACACATGCCCCCTCAGGGAACATTTTAAAGGTGTACTTCAGACTTAGGGAATGTGGTTCCTGGAAGTAGCATCCCTGTGGAACACCTAATTCATGCAGAAACATTAAAGGAAAGGCCTACTCAGAGGGCTGGTGTTAGTACTTAAAAACAGGTCCCTGTACAACTCTCAGTGGAAGGTTATGTTTTTAAATTTTAGGTTTGAATTTGGGGGATCTTCTTTGGGAACCTGTGTAGTAAGGAGGGACAGTTTACAGTCCCTGTGTCTCCTTCCTCTAATATGCATGAGGTGAAAGCAAATGACTTGGTTTCAGGGGATGCAGTGTCTTAGCATTACTGATGAGGAATACTGACTAAAGTTGCAACAGCTTGTTCTCATGAATTCTCCTTTCCCTACAGTTCAGGCAACTGGAAAAAAACAAAAAAACAAAAAACCTTTCACTGTTCACAGTCCTGCTTTGTCATCTCTGTTTTTCTCTAATAAGTCATCCACCTGAGTGTCCCTTTGCTCTCCCTGAGTGTGCTCTCATTCAGGGCACTGTGCAAAGACCACGTGAAAAGCAGATCCAAGGAAGGCTTCGCTGACTATTCTCCAAGGAAACAGTACCTTGGGTCTTCCCTTCCTGGGAATTCCCATAGCATTTCTCTTAGACTGTGCTTATTAGTATACAGTTATCACTATGTAGTCAAATTGACCTCATTTAAGATCCATGACGATCTTGACAAAGGCTTCTATGTGTTGGAATTACAGGTGTGTGCCAAAATGCTTCTATCAGAAGGAAGTTTGTTTATACCTCATACCAATTATCTGACATTACAATAGGACTGATGGTTACAGACATTATTAGCTCTTTAGGTTATCTTTAATACTTTCTCTGTACAAAATATAAAAATTTCAATGAATTTTTGACTAAATGGAAAAACTGGAAATCACATTTGTCTACATTCAATAAAATCAACCTGAGTAGTGTGTCTATTCTGTAATTATTTGCATAGTTTGTCTTCTATCATTTCAAGAAAATTCATTGCAGCTTAAGAGAATAGACATTTGCCTCAAACAATGCAACAAAAAGCTCATCTCTAATTTCAGAATGAAAGAGCCTGAGGCAGATTTCCACAAAGTAAAGGTCAGCTTGGGCTACAGAGTAAGATATGTTCTCAAAAAGAAAGGGAAAAGAAAACAATGTAACAAAAGCTACCAATTCTGTTAATAATGCCCACAGAATAGATGTATATTTTCATTTACATTGTTTATTATTTGGGAACTTCATACCCATATGATCCCTAATCCCTTTGTCCCAATTTCATCTTTATTGCCTGCCCCATTTTTTTCTTCCTATATTCAAATGTCCTGTTCTTAAACCCAGTATCCATTTGGCACTGCCAGTATGCACTTGGGTATAAGGCTACCTAGGAAGCAAGAGTAGCATCACAGTGGCTGCATCCCTAAGGAAAGCCTATTCATTCTCTTCCAGAAGCCATCAGTTGCCAGTTAAAGGGGGAACTTTGTGAGCTCCTTTCCCATTGACATTGCAATTTGGGATGACTTGATCTGTGCAGGTCTTATATGTGCAATCATATACACTGTGAGGTCATATGCACAATGCCATGTCCTCAAGGCACTTTATCTAGAGTCACTCACTACCTTTGTCTGTGATAAGCTTTCTGCCTTCTTTTCCATTATGATCTCTGAGCTTTGCAGGGGAGGAGGTATGCTGCAGATGTCTCATTGAGGACCAAACATTTCATAGTCTCACATTTACATGTTAACATTTGTGGTTCTCTATGCTAATCATTATTAGAAGGAGAAGAAGAGTGAAGAGGAGGAGGAGGAAGAGACATATATATACATATACAAAAGATTTTGAATGGAATTACTCTAAAGTAGAACATTGCCTGATTTTAGACTACAGGTTATCAAATAAAAAAAAAACCCAGTTTCTAGCTGTGAATATCTGCATCTGTCTGTCAGCTGCTTGTAGAACCTCTCAGAGGACAACCATGCTAGGCTCCTGTTTGTAAACACAATGTATCATCAGTAATAGTGCCAGGGTTTGGTGCCTGGCCATGAGATGGATCCCAATTTGGGCCAGTCACTAGTTGGCCATTCATTCAATCTCTACTTCAATTTTGTTCCCTCATTTCTTTTAGACAGAAACAATTTGGGATGTAAAATGTTTAAAGATGGGTTGATGTCCTCATACTTCCACTGGGGATCCTGTTTAGCTACTGGAGGTGGTCTGTTCAGATTCCATATCCCTGCTGTTGGGCATTTTGGCTAAGGTCAAACACACTGAATTCTGGGAGCCTCCACTATCCTAGGTCTCTAGAACTTTCTTGAGTTTTCCCACAGCCCCCACCCTCAACAGCTGCATATTTCAATTCATTCTCCTGGGCCTCTGGGCTCCTCTTCTGTCTCATTCCATACCTGATTCTGCCCCCCATTACGCTCCTCCTCTACCTTCCCTCCAATGTCTCTCCCTCCCTCTGCTTCCCATGATTATTTTCTTCCCTCTTCTAAGCAGGTTTGAAGCATCATCACTTGGGCTTTACTTCCTATTTAACTTCTTTGAATCCATTGGGGTGTAATATGGGTAGTCTATACATTTTGGCTAATATCCACTTATCAGTGAGTACATACCATGCATGTCCTTTGGGGTATGGGTTACCACACTCTGGATATTTTCTAGTGCCATCCATTTTCTGCAAAACTCACAATGTCCCCATTTTATGAGCTGAACAGTTTTCCATTGTGTAAACGAACCACATATTTTGTATCCATTCTATTGTTGAGGGACATCTGGATTGCTTCTAGTTTCTGGCTACTATGTATAAGGCAGCTATGAACATAGTGGAGCACTTGTACTTATGATACTGTGGAACATCTTTGGGGTATATGCCCAAGAGCAGTATATCTGGGTTTTCAGATAGAACTGTTTTCGATTTTCTGAGGAAACGCCAGATTGATTTCTGGCAATTGTACCAGAGTGGTAGTACCAATTTGCAATCCCACCAGGTATGGAGTAGTGTTCCCCTTTCTCTACAAGTTCACTAGCATGTACTGTTTCTTGAGTTTTTTATCTTAGCCATTATCATTGGTATAGTATGGAATCTCAGGATAGTTTTAATTTATATTTGCCTGATGACTAAGAACATTGAATATTTTCTTACGTGCTTTTAAGCCATTTGAGACTCCTCAGTTAAGAATTTTCTGTTTAGCTCTGTACCCCATTTTTAATTGAGTTACTTAGTTTTTTTAGAGTCCAACTTCTTGAGTTCTTTATACATTTTAGATATCTGTCATCTATCAGATGTAGAGTTAGTGAAGATCTTTTCACAATCTGTAGGTTGACATTTTGTCCTACTGACTGTGTCCTGTGCTTTATGGAAACTTTTTAGTTTCAAGAGGTCCCACTTATCAATTGTTGGTCATAGAGTCTGAGCCACTGGTGTTCTGTTCAGAAAAATTTCCCCTCTGCCAATGCATTACCATTTTCTCTTTTATTAGATTCAGTGTATTTGATTTTATGTTGAGGCCCTTAATCTACTTGGACTTGAGCTTTATGCAGGACTAGATAAGTATGAACCAATTTGTATTCTTCTACATACAAAATGCCAGTTAGACCAGCACCGTTTGTTGAAGAGGATTTCTTTCTTTTTATCCCCCACAATATCTTTTTGGATTTCTTTGTCAAAAATCAAGTGTCTATAGGTGTGTGGGTTTATTTCTTTGTCTCCTATTCTATTCCATTGATCCACCTGTCTCTGTATCAATACTATGCAGGTTTTTTAAATTATTATTATTGCTCTGTAGGTAGAGGACAGTTATTCCTCCAGAAGTTTTTTTTTTATTCTACAGAATTGTTTTCACTATTCTGTCTTTGTTTGTTTGTTTGTTTGTTTGTTTGTTTGTTTGTTTTCCCATATGAAGTTGAGAATTGCTGTTTCCGCTTTTGTGAAGAATTGTGTTGGAATTTTAATGGAAATTACATTGAATCTGTAGACTGGCTTTTATGAGAAGGCCATTTTCACTATGTAAGTCCTAATGACTCATGGGAGATTTATCAATCTTCTGAAGTCTTCAGTTTCTCTCTTTATGAACTTGAAGTTCTTGTCATGCAGCTATTTCACTAACTTGGTTAGAGTTATAGCAAGATACTTTATAATATTTGTGGCTATTTAAAGGGTTTTGCTTCCCTGTTTTCTTTCGCAGAACGTTTATCATTTTTATAAAAGAAGGATACTGATTTGTTTGTGTTAATTTTATAACCAGCCTCTTTGCTGAAGTTTTTTGTTACCTTTATGAGTTTCCTGGTAGAATTTTGGGGTCACTTATATATACCATCATTTCTTCTGCAAATAGTAATACCTTGACTTGTTCCTTTGCAGTTTGTAATCCCTTGATATCTTTTTGTTGTGTTATTGCTCTAGTTAGAACGTCAACTATGTATATGGGCAATACAGCAAACCAAGAAATAGTTTATCTGGTCCTGATTTAACTTTGGTATCTGGTATCTGTCTAGAAAATCATACATTTCATCTAGTTTTTTCAGTTGTGTTGAGTATAGGCTTTTGTATAGTATATGATGATTTTTTTGTAAATTTCCTCCATTTCTGTTGTTATGTCTCCCTTTTCATTTCTAATTTTGTTAATTTGGATACTGCCTCTGTGCCCTTCAGTTAGTTTGGTTGAGGTTTTATCTATCTTATTGATTTTCTCAATTTTCTTAGTTTTGTTGATTCTTTGTATAGTTTTCTTTGTTTCTAACTCATTGATTTCAGCTCTGAGTTTGATTAATTCCTGCCATCTGCTCCTCTTGGGTGTATTTTCTTCTTTTTGTTCTAGAGCTATTAGATGTGCTGTTAAGTTGCTAGTATAGGATCTCTCCAATTTCTTTATGAAGGTACTCAGTGCTATGAATTTTCTTCTTAGTACTGCTTTCTTCGTGTCCCATAAGTTTGGGTATGCTGTGCCTTCATTTTTGTCTAATTCCAGAAAGTCTTTCGTTTCTTTCTTTATTTCCTCCCTGACTAAGTTATTGTTGAGTAGAATGCTATTCAGTTTTCATGGGTATGTGGGCTTTCTGTTGTTTTTGTTCTTATTGAACACCAGCCTTACTTCATGGTGTTCTGATAGAATACAATTTTCTTCTATATCTTGAGATTAGTTTGTGTCCAATTATATAATCAACTTTGGAGAAGGTACCATGAGGTGTTGAGAAGAAGTTATATACTTTGTTTTAGACTGAAATGTTCTACAGATATTTGTTAAATCCATTTGGCTTATAACTCCAGTTGGTTTCACTGTGTCTCTGCTTAGTTTCCGTTTCAATGACCTCTCCACTGGTGAGACTGGGTGTTGAAGTCTCCCACTATGATTGTGTGAGGGTCAATGTGAGTTTGGAGCTTTACTGAAATTTCTTTTGCAAATGTGGATGCCCTTGCATTTGGGGCATAAATGTTTGAAACACCCATGGAAGGAATTACAGAGACAAAGTTTGGAGCTGAGACAAAAGGATGGACCATCTAGAGACTGCCATACCCAGGGATCCATCCCATAATCAGCTTCTAAACGCTGACACCATTGCATACACTAGCAAGATTTTATTGAAAGGACCCAGATGTAGCTGTCTCTTCTGAGACTATGCCGGAGCCTAGCAAACACAGAAGTGGATGCTCACAGTCAGCTAATGGATGGATCACAGGGCTCCCAATGGAGGAGCTAGAGAAAGAACCCAAGGAGCTAAAGGGATCTGCAACCCTATAGGTGGAACAACAATATGAACTAACCAGTACCCCCCAGAGCTGTGTCTCTAGTTGCATATGTATTAGAAGATAGCCTAGTCGGCCATCAGTGGAAAGAGAGGCCCATTGGTCGTGCAAACTTTATATGCCTCAGTACAGGGGAACACCAGGGCAAAGAAGTGGGAGTGGGTGGGTGGGGGAGTGGGTGGGGGAGGGTGTGGGGGACTTTTGGGATAGCATTGGAAATGTATATGAACTAAATACCTAATTAAAAAAAAGATTTCATCTTGGTGGATTTTTTCCATTTATGTGTATGAAGAAGTGTTCTTCCCCATCTCTTTTGATGACTTTTGGCTAAAAGTCTATTTTATTGGATATTAGAATGACTGTTCAAGCTTGATTCTTAGATCCACTTTGCTTGGAATACTTTTCTCCAGTCCTTTACTCTGAGGTAGTGTTTATGTTTGTTGCTAGGGTGTGAGGTTTTTATTTTATGCAGTAAAATGATGGCTCCTGTTTAAGTATCCAGTTTGTTAGCCTTTGTCTTCTTATTGGGGAACTGAGTCCATTGTTGTTGAGAGATATTAATAACCAATGATCATTAGTTCTTGTTGTTTTGTTGTTGGAGGTGGTATTATGTGTGAGTGAGGGATTCTCTTCTTTTAGGTTTGTTGTTAGATGATTAATTTCTTGTGTATTCTTGGGTGTAGTTTTCCTTCTTGTATTGGAGTTTTCCTTCTGGTGTCCTCTGAAGGGCTAGATTAGTAGAAAGATATTATTTATATTTGATTTTGTCATGGAATATCTTAGCTTCTCCATCTATAGTGATTGAGAATTTTGCTGGGTACAGTAGTCTGGGCTGACATCTGTGATCTCTTAAGGTCTATAAGACATCTGTCCAGAATCTTCTGGTTTCAGAGTCTCTGTTGAGAAGTTAGGTGCAATTTTGATAGATGTGCCTTTAGATGTTACTTAACATTTTTCCCTCGAATCTTTTAATATTCTTTCTTTTCTGTACATTAAATGTTTTGATTATGGGGTGGTTCGAGGATTTTCTTTTCTGGTCCCATCTATTTGCTGTTCTGTAGGCTTCTCATATGTCTATGGTCATCTCCTTCTTTAGGTGAAGAAAGTTCTCTTCTATGACTTTGTTGAACATGTTTTCTGACTCTTTGAGCTGGGATTCTATTCTTTACCCCCTTGTATTTCTATTATTCTTATGTTTTGTTTTTTTATTGTGTCCCAACTTTTCTGGATGTTTTGGGTTAGGAACTTTTAATATTTGGCATTTTATTTGATAAATCTATCAATATCTTCTATGGTAGCTACTATGCCTGAGATTCTCTCTTCCATCCAATGTATTCTATTGGTAATGCTTATATTTATCGTTCCTGTTCTCTTTCCGAGGTTTTCCATCTCCATTGTTGCTTCCATTTGTGATTTCTTTTTTGTTTCTATTTTTGTATTTGGTCTTAGACCTAAAACAGACCATTTTGTACAATTCCTTCAACTGTTGTATTGTATTTTTCTGTATTCTTTAAGGGATTTATTTGTTACATATTTAAGGATTTCTGTTTGTCTTTGTTTTCTTGTATTTCTTTAAGGGAATTATTTATAACCTCATTAAAGGCCTCTATTATCTTCATGAGATGGAATTTAAGGACAGAATCTTGCTCTTCAGGTGTGTTAGGGTATCCAGTCCTGCTGTGGTAGGAGAGCTGAATTCTGATGATGCATGTTGTATTGGCTTCTATTGATTATGTTCAACAGTGATGGCTCTGTTTACAGAATACCTCCAAGTGACCCTGGTTAGAGCAGTCCTCCTGGGAGACAGGCAAGGTTGTGGGGTGCAGGAGAGGCCTCACTGATCTGCCAATGGTGCAGGTAAAGATGCAGACCAGAAGAGTGATGGGGCTCAGGCAGAACAGGACAGATTCCAAGTCTTCTGAGCTCTATGGGGGGTCCCAGCTGGCCTGGGTATTGGGGCAGTGTCTCACCTATGATCCTGGTTAAAGCAGACCTCCTGGGAGACAGGCAGTGCTATGGAGTCCATGAGTGGGCAGACCAATCTGCCACAGGTGCAGGTGGAGTTGTATGGAAAGGTATGGCTGGGGGGGGGGGGGGGAAGATTATTTTGTTAAGTAAAGAATCCTCCAGAGTTAAGACTCAGACATAAAAGTCAAATGTAAATTTAACAAAACATTTGTAAAGTGTGTACATTGGTTTATATTATATTCTTGCCCTTGAATTGGTTTGAAGAACATGGATATTATCTCAGCACTTGAGAGTTAATAAAACAATAAAGATTGGTTGCCAAAAAAACCTACTTAACCATATGTAAAAGTTTGAGAAGAGTGAGTTGTGAGTCTGATCTGTGGCTGCATCCATCTGTGATATTGGGAGATAACAGCTAGGGAATGGCCTCTTTAGCTTCAAGTATGTAAACTAATCCTAAGAATATTTTAAAAGATATTAATGTTACTTTCAACAAATAGTAACTTCTACCCATTGCTTAATCTTAAGGGTTAAGTTTACATCATAAAAGAAATCCTGAGGGTTCACATTTGTAACCACTAAAATATGACTCAATTCTAACTATGGTGATTTAGTGATAATAAAATGTCACTAAGAAAATACCTTATAATTCTGCAATAATCTCAGCAAGAAATCCATTTCTTTCACTCACAAAATAATGCTTTTGTTATTTAAACTTTCAGAGCCTTGAAGATGCACAATAATAAATAGACATTTTCTTATGGAAAATAGTATGGGACAAGGATCTCATACTGTTAAACAAAAAAAAAAAAAAAGAAAGAAAGAAAATCATTGCCTATGTTGTTGACATAAGGAATTTTTTGTTATAATGTCTAACCCCTTTCCAGGATGATGGACTCCAAGGACCCCAAAGATTCTGTTCCCCAAAATTGTCTTTCTTTCCATGCATATGTGTGCATGTGTGCATGGTTGTCCACATGTAGATGTGTATAATTTTACCTCTGATCTTTTATCACTTTTATCAGTTTTCTACTTAACATTATGTGTATATCGTCCACCAATGTAGCAAATGTGATGGAGTAGGAATTAAATGAAATTTGATATGCCATTTAATTTGTTTTTAAATTGTTATTAATATCTGAATCTTGTTGACTTAAAGGTGTCTATAGGATCGGGTCCTTTCAGCTCTGCATGTAGGAGCTATCTGGCTCTTGGCTAGGATATCTGTTACTTACTGCCTGGCCATGAGTCATGGCTTCCTTCAATCTCAGCATTTCTATGTCTTTATAATCTGTTACACCTTTGTCTGAAGATCATCTTTTCACTTCTTTCCATCTCCCACTCTCCATAAACTTAACATCTTGTGATCCCTAGGTTTCATTGCTCTTGGAAGGCAGCTCGAACTGAAAGATCCTACACAGTCCCTCTAACAGTCATACATTTGCACAGGTTTCTTCTCTAAATAAATGAAGAAATTCACCCCTCTTGGTGTCTTGTACTCCTCAACGCCACCATCACACTGGAGATGCTCCTGTTGCAGACTCTATCTCTGTTTTACCTTCCACTTCAAGGGTTTTCAGGTAATATTAAAATTTAAAACATTTCCAAGAAGAATCCAACTTGCCTTCAAAATATAATTATGATAATAAACTTTTATCTCTGTGTGATTGTCATTTAATTTGACAAAAAACATTCTTTCAAATAGCCTGTTTCCAGTGTTTAGAAATAAATTTCTTTTAAATGTAAAAACAATATATTTTCTTGTATTCTCTTAATGTAGTTAAATTTTTTCAGCCCCTCTCACAACACACACACACACACACACATACATACAAACAGAAATTCTTAATTTTCTATCAAAATTGAATTCCAAAGTATTCCTGAACTGTTAGCTTCAAAGTATGATTAGTATTTGCTCAATATGCTTCCAGTTGTTCTGAAGATAATAAACTCCCTTTCCCTTCTATGATAGTAGTCTATCATATTATGAAAATATTATGCATGGCAAGAAGGACTTAGGGAAAATATAGCCTGAAGAACAGAATCTGTCTAAGCTACTGTTATGAAGCAACTATGTTAGGGTACTGAACTCAGTTCACTATTATTTCAAGAAAAATAAATTTACAGAAGTGAAATATTCAATGCACTTTATTTTTACGAATGATTTTTAATACCTAGATACTGGTTAGAAATTTTTTCATAAAAAGGAGTCAGTGTTTCAAAATAAAATATGGTACAGACACCACTGTGAATACAACATATGCTAGAAGTGATATACACTACAAAAAAAAGAAAACCATTGCAACAGATTAAACAACTATAGTTCATTAACTTAAGCAAAGGTGCTTCTGCAACGCACCCGTTTGAGATTCTCAGATAAATGTAATGCTCTTTGTAAACCAAAAGCATGTGTAATTTCAAAACATAAGGATGCATAGGCATCTCTACAAGCTGTGAAACTCTCCCTACAAAGCTGCTTGTCCAGATATAAATTGAAAGAATCCATTATTAGAAGAAGGATCAAAACAGGCTGCAATTATGCCCAGCTAATCCCTTCAAAACAGTGTGGTATTTCTTCACCAAAGTAATTATTTGCACAGGAGAGAAAATAACAACCATATAGACCAAATTAAAACTTTACCCTCAGATGCTACCTTAATTGTTATGCAGATTTCATTCTGTGTATTCAGTGGCAAGCAAGATGATAAAATAAGATTATTCCTTTCCAATAAAAGTATTTTGGCATTGTTTTTTCTCCCAAATAGTTGGAAACACTCATATCATTTTGTGCATGCCGTCTTTTATACTGTCTTGCACATTTGAGCATACTCCAAGCCTGCCTTTAAATACCTATGTGTTAAAAGGGTGAGCAAATACATTGAGACTCCTTAGGACTTCTGCACGCTGTACCTGAGTGTGTGTGCAAACACACATCAAATGACCACTACAGTACACAAATTACTTGTTTAGGCTTCTTAAATATGACAATCACATATATAATGTCATGCTGGGATTTAGTTACCTATGGTGGCAGGTTCTTAAAATGGAAAATGTATTATGTTGAAATTTTCCAAATGCAAGACTGAGAGACAAAAAAAATCAACATTTTATTTCCCACATAAATGCAAGCAATTTAGTTCTTTTCCCCAAATATAAACAGATTAAATCAGTTAGACAGTAGTCAATCCATTTTGTATGGGAACAGCTTATGAAAGAAAGAAAGAAAGAAAGAAAGAAAGAAAGAAAGAAAGAAAGAAAGAAAGAAAGAAAGAAAGAAAGAAAGGGAGAAAGAAAAAAAGGACCTGTATTTGTATTTAGCTCTGATTGGACAGAGCACAAAATGAATTTACAGTGTCACTCAGAGATGTAGCAGGACTAATGAGCAAGGAATAGCGTAGCTCAGGGTGGGGAAATCCAGTGTGTTCATTCATTCCTTCAGCTCATGAAACTGAGGTGTCCCTCATTATGCCTGTGTCCCGGAGGCATTCTTTAATATTTTAATAAATAACAACATCAGCCCAACAAGAAATTAATGAATAGTATCATTAATAATGAGCTGGAGTCTTGTAGTGATAGGACAGATATTAAATTGAACCACTGTGGTGCTATCTCTAGAGACTTGGGATATTTCCAGTGGCAAACAAGGCGTCTGAATGAAGCAACCACCGCTCTGTGCCAACAGCTTTTACAACAGGTTGGGAGTAATAAAAGAGGATTTTCTGCACGATAAAGTTAAGCCCTCGAAAATCTGCTGGTGTAGATCGGTGTGAAAAGTACTGCCAAACGTGATCCTTAATTAAACTTTAATTAAGATAAAGCTTTTATTTTTTTTCTCTTCCAAGAAAAGTAGCAGCCAAATGGGCCCTGACTATTTTTCTATCCAAATCTAACCTAAAATCATTTTGTATTATATCACAAAAGTTGTGTGCAGATCATACTGAGGTTCTATGTCAAAACCACAAAATGAAAATATTATTAGGAATTGGTGAAATGGTATCATTTCTCACCCCTACAGTAATAGCATGCTAGCTGGATGAACAATGAAAGACTTTCCTATCTCGGTTCCTCAATTTCTATTATTTTCATATTTAAACTATTTTAAACTATTTAAACTTTCTTTAATAATATTGAGACAATTTCTCCTTGATATGGCTTAAATAACTTCCAATGATTCTTACATGTCATATCTATTAAGAGTTTACAAAACTGCTTATAGCTTCACTATCATCATTTTAAAAATGGCTTCAGACATTGAAAATATTTTAGTCTTTATCCCTCTGATTGCATGAGATTATGCCAATTTTATTTATGCTCATGACAATTTCTGTGTTTTATAAACTAGGATGAAATTGTTTGGTTCTTGCTTCTTATGTCAATGGACAAAGCATAAAACTTAAAGTAATTATCAGTAATTTTCTTGTTCACATAACTTACATACAGTATTGAGAGTTAATGTCCTAAGGTTTCAATTTTCTGTCTACCTAACTTTTCTAAATTGAAAACGGGATTTTGAAAATAATTTTTAAGAAATCTAACTGCCCCTATTAACATAAACTTTTGTTATTTTAACAGACAAAATGGTTGTAAGATTCATACTGCTGTAATGACCTAGGTTATTACCGATATCCAGAGCGTGACTGGATGTTGACAAATGACCAGTTTTCTCATTAGTAGAAAATTATTAAATAATAAAAATTTTGAACTTTTCATATTCCTTGCATTTATAGTTTACTTTGCCAGCCTGAGTTTTCTGATACCTATTAAATTCTGGTCCATGAAGAAAGGTCTGTCCATAGTCATTACATTTATGATTTCCATTAAAAAAAGAATTTTGTTGTTAAGTGACTTGAATGTAATATATACTTATTTCATTCTTTTTATTTATTTTATCTTTCAGTTTTTATACAACATTAACAACAATTAACCAATTTAAGAGATGGTTGCTAGATAGCCTTAAGCCAATTCTATTAACAAGAACTGGGAGGTCTTTAACCACAGAATAATCTAGAATTTGTAGAGTCTCCTGCTCCTCCTCACCATTAAAAAAGGTTGTATAGTTAACCTACAGTTCTCTTCTTATCATCTTCATTTTGTAAAATAAAGCAAATGTCCAGCTTCTAAATCCTGGGGGGTTGGACAGGGGTTGGACAGGATGATCTAACTCTAAAAAGAGGTTCAATCAGTGTTCCTTTTCACATGAAATGCTGCTTCATTAGTATGATAGTCTAAAAAGGATGGAGTGGTGCTTTTCAATTACCAGCTAAAGAAACAATTGCTATTGGACTTATGTGGTTCTAAGTGGGAAGAACGTGGAAAAATTGTTAATTCTTTCATAGGGTGTGGCTCAGAGCAAGGTGAGTGAATGAAATCCCAGCAAGGGTTAAGGACCTCGAATTCAGTAAAATGGCAATTATTTCTGGCCCTATGTATCACATTTTATTTGATTCTGAATCAAGTTAATCATGCTTCCTTCTTACAACATGCCTCCATATATCCCAAGTCAAATAAGGATATAAATTAGTTTTATTCCAGAGGACTTGGAGCCATTTCTAACTTGCAAATCATATGCTTGCACAGGAGGAAGCACAGGCTTTCAAACTGAGTTCAATCAAATGTTGTTTCAATGAAATCTTTTAATCTCTGAACTGAATTATAGCCTATTATAACTGCAAAGTTGGACTGGGGCTATGGATCAATTGGTGGAGTGCATTCTTAGCAGGAACAAAGCCCTAGGTTTGTTATCCAGAGCAACTTAACCTGTATGTGATAGCACATACCTGTAATCCCAGAGTTTGGGAGGTAGAGACAGGAGGATCAGAGTTCAAGAACAATGTCAGCTACATAGTGTGTTCAAGGTCAGCCAGGGCTACAATGCCAAGTGTTTCAAAAGAAGAAGAAATATCAAACAAAAGAAAAATTATACTATGTTCTATGAGGCATCATGATTTTCCAATACCATAGATTTTGTTGTTATAATGTTGACAATAGCATGCCTCAGTTGTCAGCAGAGACCTTAAATTTATAGAGTATGCTCATAAAGCAACACTTAGCATTTTCAGTCTCTATGTAATTGATGATAAGCAGCATAGACATATACAAATACAAAAACAGAATGTATTACAAAAGGTGAACAAATTAACTATACATAAAGGAGCCATTACTATTGAAGAAAGAAAGAAGTAAACACAGATAAATATTTTGTCAAATTTAAAGATCTATGTTATGTTGGGCAGTGGTGGCGCACGCCTTTAATCCCAGCACTTGGGAGGCAGAGGCAGGTGGATTTCTGGGTTTGAGGCCAGCCTGGTCTACAGAGTGAGTTCCAGGACAGCCAGGGTTATACAGAGAAATCCTGTCTTGAAAAAACAAACAACAGCAACAAAAAGATTTATGTTAATGTGTTTTATCATATAAAATATATACATATATATATATATATACATTTAGGATGATGGTGAAAATAAACATAAAGAAAGTTAAAGAATGCATAATATGGGTAGATAATGCAGAGATATAGATGTTAGGTGATAGATAATAGTGGAGATAGATAGATAGATAGATAGATAGATAGATAGATAGATAGATAGATAGATAGATGATAGATAGATAGATAGAGGAAAAGATGAATGATGAGTTTGCAAGTTTGTAAATAATGAAAAGAGATAGATAGATGATAATAGTGATAGACAGACAGACAGACAGACAGACAGACAGATAGATAAATTGATAGTAAAACAGATTGATGACAGTTGTCAGCTAAAAGAATTATTTAAATTCTTCAAGCTTTGGATAGCTTTAACAAATCAATCAATTACCAGCATTGCTTACTGTGTTGTGCAGCATTCTTCATAAAAACACTCACAAAAGTCCCTGGCATATTCTGTGTCCTCCATCTAAACATGAAGGTCATTATGAGTCAAAATAAAATGTAATTAAGTAATAAAAACAAGAATACATTTTTGAAAGTCTTGTCATTGGCTGCTTTTAAACAAGAGTAGTTGTTTTGTCTTATTTTTCAATACATTGTATTTTCTGTTTTAAAAATGCACAAATTAAAGCCATAAAGATAAAATTAAAGCCCTAAAGATAGAGCCTTGTCCCATGAGGAATAAAGTTTAAGAATTTCCTGAATAATAATAATAATAATAATAATAATAATAATGATGATGATGATGATGATGATGATGATGATGATGATGATGATGCCACACTGTACACATCACAGGAAGTGCCCCATCCTGGATGAGGCATTTGCCCATCCACTACCCTTATTGATTGAATCAGATCCTACAAAAGTTCACCCTTCTCATTTCCTTTGAGTGGTTGAACATTAACAAAGCATTTTGAGATTTTAATGACTGTGCTCAAGTAACCTCCTGGAACACTAGACAAAGCTGCCAGCTATAGCTAGAGATGGATTGCAGACACCTCTAAAGGGCTAATACAGATAGAATAGAGAACCACACCAATCAAACAAGACATTACCAGCACATGCATTGGAAAACAAAGAAACTGGAAAGGAAAAAACATTCAACATAGGGTGGTACATTTCTAAATCTATGTCAAAATCTCCTCTATAATGAACTTATTCTGTGTTTTTAATTCTATTCTAAAGAAATAGAACAAAAAGATCTTACAAAGATATAATTGTCAAAGTATACAGCTAAATTTAGATCAAAATGTAATGAATGACACAGTGATGGTACTGAAGGTGGAAGTATTAGCTGATAGTGATTGCAAAAATGATGAGGGTGGTAGCAACAAATGATGGTGATGATGATACAGTTTAACAACAAAAACACCTAGTCCTCACTGAGCATTCAAGTGGATCCCTGGGTGGTGCTAAATGTTCTGCTGGTAGTAACATTTCTTTTCCTATCAATCTAACAACATTAATGTCTGCATTCTGTGAATGAAGAAACCAACACAAAGAGATTGAAACCTTATCTCAGACATCAATGCCATGAAAGAGATAAACAATAGTCAAACTTAGAAAACTAGCTGTAAAACAGAGTATTGAAAAACAATGGAAAATAAGGTTTGTAAACTTGTAGGTATTTAAAAAAACTACAATGCACTACTAAGAAAAAATTGTAATTATACAGAGAGAGAGAGACACATATAGATGTACATGAGTGTATACACATTCACACATATGATAATAGGTAGATAATAAAGAGAGATGATAGATGATAGATAGATAGATAGATAGATAGATAGATAGATAGATAGATAGATAGATATAGAAATACAGAGATACATACATACATATACAGACAGACAATGGGAAAGATGGATAATGAGTTTGAAAGCTGATAAAAAATAAATAGATGTAAGATAGACATGTGTATGTGCATATATGAATTTATGCCCTAAAAGTTTTTTAAAATAAAATTTTATATACAATAATTTTAAGTACAGCACCACACAGAAATATGTTTACTGATGTGGGCATTCTTAAATTTAGTGGAGGAAGAAAGTCCCTAGTGCCAGGCTGGAACAATGATGTTTGAAGAGAAAGGAATTCTTAGAAGTGAAAGTGGAGAACTGGCAAGTAGCTCCTAGGTAGAGCACATATGTATCAAGGGGTAGGCCCTGGATTCAACCCTTGGGGTTTTAATTCATTATTAATTAATTAAAATGAAGGTGGTGATGATAAATATGAGGAAAAGTAAGAACAAATGCAGAACAAGAGATAGTGAGTTTAATTGAATAACTTCTGAAACAGTAATGGGGAAAAGAGGAAAATGGGGTGGAAGGGAACTGACAGCAACTGCAATAAGGAACACAAAGGGAAGGAAAGACAAGAATGGAAGGTGTAAACAAACCCCCAAGCCTGCAGTGACAAAGCTGCATTCTGCATCTGTCAGTGGTCCTAATAAAAGTGAAATGATAACACTCTTCCTCTGAAGGGAATTTTAAAAGCCTGCTCATAGACTCTTTGTAGATGTCATACATCAGGTCAAGTAATAACCCTGGGCCCCACCCTCTACCCAAAGAAGCAGCTAGGGTAACAGTGTTGGAATCAGACAAGTTAGGCTCCAGGTTAAAATATTTCAAGGAAAAGAGATCACTGAATTGTAACTAATAATGACTACTTTATCAGGAAGCCATAGACATTGCAGAGCATGAAAACTGCCTCAACAGACTTCAGGGGGAAAACAACCATGAAAACTTGAAACACAGACACATATGCACTCTCCACTTTCATGAGGAGGGTATGAGAACGTGGAAATATATTTCTGAAAGCTCTCATATATGGACAGCATACTCATTTGTGAGGATGCTATTGGAAAAAAATACAACACATTGTAAAATACTTAATAGTTTTTATATATGCCTTTCTTAACAGAAGAAAACAGTATAGTATTATATACTATTTTTTTTTATGTCGGAGGAGTGGAGCAACACTAATGTGAGTAAGTGTACTTTTTTTAAAAAAGCATCTTGATGGTAGTAAACATAGCAGTAGCAGTGTGTTTGAGTGTGAGTGTGTGTATGTGTGTGTGTGAGAGAGAGTGAGAGAGAGAGAATATGTGTGTGACTGTGTTTCTGTGTGTGAGTATGTGTATGTGTAGGAATGTGTAGGAGTGTGTGACTATGAGTGCGCTTATATGTGTATGAGTATGTGTGTGAGTGTGTGTGTATTTTGTTAGTATGTGCATGAGTGTGTGTTTCTGTTTGTGTATGAGTGTGTGAGTATGTGTTTCTGTTTGTGTATGAGTGTGTGTGTTTCTGTGCATCTGTGTATGAGTGTGTGATTATATGTGTGAATGAGTATGTGTGAGTGTATGTGTATATGTGTGTGAGTTCGAGTGTGTGTGCATGTGTGTGTGTGTGTGTGTGTATTAACTGTTTCTGGAATAAACAAGACCTGGCTCCTGTGATTACTTCTGGGAGATGTAGTTGGGTGGGATACTCAAAAAACAGATCTCAGAAGGAGTTTATACTATGCACAGAATGCATAGTGTTATTTTGATCACAATATATTTTGCTCACTCATATAATTACCTTCAAAAAATTTACCTTCTATATAAAACCACTAATGAAGTGTTAGAAACCGTAAATAATTTCATAGAAAAATATTCTTACTTGAGGCTGGAGAGTTAGCTTAGCAGTTATGAGCAGTTGCTGCTTTTTCAGAGTTCAGTTCCAGGCACCCATATCAGACAGATCACAACAACCTATTAAGTTCAGCTCCAGTGGATCTGATACTCTTTTGTTTCTTTCATTGACACCTATACTCCCAGGCACATACTCCCAGGTAAACTCACACACATAAATGGATCTTTATTTGTTTATTTGATTTTCTTTTTTTTTTTTTTTTTTTTGTTTCTTGAGACAGAATTTCTCTGCATAGACATGGCTGTCCTGGAACTCTGTAGATCAGGCTGGCCTTGAACTCAGAAATCCGCCTGCCTCTGCCTCCCGAGTGCTGGGATTAAAGGCATGTACCACCACTGCCTGGCTCAAATGAATCTTTAAAACCAAGTGAAATATTATTTTGTAAAATGAAACTAACAATAAAATCATTATTTATTAAATAGAATGCTAAATGATATATGTATTCATAAAAATTTATGTACATACACGTAAAGCATAGCATTTTATGACTTTTTTAGACGTTTATGTATTTCAGACCAAATACGGAATCTCTTAATGACATAGTAGAAACGAATTCTTTCATAAGGTAATGATACTATAATCTAAAGGCAGAGTATTGAGAAATTAGATGAATATGAGAAAGGACTTAGAAGAAGCCAAAAATAATAGAGTAAAACAAAACAAAACACAAACAACAAAAAGCAATGAAAAGAGTGTGAGGTTTGATCTGATTAAATAGTTCCTGGCAGTGACAGAGACATTGAGAGAAACTGAATTTAAATTGATGATAAGACCTGAAGTAGAAATGCACAAGAATTTTTACAATTTTAAAATTAAGCTTATAAACAGAGCCTCTGGGACAGCTAATAAGCTATTGTTTCTATTGCATCTTCCTTCCCTTCACTGAAGGTCAAGGCATCGCCAACAGCAAGAATCCCGAATAAGATAACAAATGATTGGCTAGCCGCAAACCAATGAATCACATATTAGTTGGATCACATTATGAAGTTATGAAAATTTCTATAGTAATTCTATCTATCTGCAAGGAAACTGAGGTTGAGAAAAAAATCATTGAGCACTTTGTCCTAGAGTCTGGAATCCCACCCACTGATCTGCATAGTGATATACCTAAGGAGGGCAGACCCCACAAATGCACAAAAGAAGATGCTTTCCAAATAGCTGAAGATGTTCACTTATTTTCAAGCAAGAAACGCCATAAATCATTAAGTTTATCCAAAGTTGCTTTCTATTTCTGAAAATTTTTCCTTTATTTTTGATATGTTATTTCAAAGTTAAATTGAATTCACATAATTTTTTGACTTTGCTATTGAAGATGAGAACATTCTATAAACCGCAGCACAGAGATATTGAGCATTTGAAAGGAACTTCACTATTTCTGTTTTCCTATCTCATGTATTGTTTTGGGATATATATCATCGCAAGTATTAAAATACTCCAGAACATCAACAGTATATCTGATCGACATTTATGGTGATTCAAATGAGCAATGCTCTTGTAGTCTCAGGTATTTGAGTGCATGGTTCCAGTTGGCAATGTTCTTTGGGGAGGTTGTAGAACATTTGGGAAATGGAGTCTTGCTGGAGGAAGTAGTTTACTAGGGTGGACTTTGAAAGTGTATGATTTCACTCACTTCCACATTGCTCTGAGTGTGGGTTTGAATCTGAAGATATGATTTCTTAGCTTCCTGCTCCAGTTGACTGCTGTCACATATTCACTGCCATTAAGTACTTCCCCTTTGGAGCTATTGTCAAATAAACTCTTCTTTCTATAAGCTGTCTCAGTTTGTTGTTTAATCAGAACAACAGACATGTAACTAATTGAAATGAGTACCAGAGAATAGGCTATAGCCATGAACAACCTGAAAATATTGTTTTTTTTTTTTTGGAGGAATGTGGACTAGAAAAGAAGTTGAATTCTGTAAAGAAAGATTAATGGGCCATTGTGGGAGGAATTCAGAAGATAGTACTGCTGAGAGAAGTTTAGACAGCTTAGAGCTGCCTCGAGGCATTTCAGAAAGGAACAATCTTAGCAACCAGTTAATAATGGCAACTAGATGCCATCTTGGGATAAGTGGACAAATAGTCTGGTGTTATCTACCCATATCCTGAGAACTTGCCTAACACTAAATTAAAAGGCAAAGATAAATTTCAAGGAGATCATAACGTATAATCAATAGTAAAGTTATTATTGGTAATTCATTTTTTAACATCTGGCAAATAAAAGGTATTTATTTTTCAATTATTTTTAATTAATTAATTTTTTACTCTACATATTCCATTCCCCACCCCTCCATCCACCCTCCGACTGCTCCACATCCTATACCTCCTCCCCACCCACCCCTGTCTCCACATGAATGCCCCCATCCCCTAACCCACCTGACCTCAAAATTCCTTATGCAGCTCTAGATTGAAACAGAACAAACTATATAGTTTGGGAAGAAAAGGTTTGAGGAAGCCTAATTTTCAACTAAACTATGTGCTTACTGAGAAGCTGTAATTGCTAAGATGTGTTCAAGAAAAGCCTTCTGCTTTGAACTGGGTCAATGGAAAGAGTGGCCTTGGACAATAATAACCTACTCAGCTAAGCTGCCAACTGATGAGACCAGAAGGGCTGAAGCACTTCCTGCACCTAGGAAGCAGAGCATAAAACACTTCTGTAAATGCTATTAAAGTAGGTGAAGGTCTAACCCAAAATGGCAGTCTAATTTGTCAATATTGTGTACATGGGCCTTGCCTGGGACATCTAAAAGAGACAACAGTAAGGGGAAACAGATTAGGATTGTTAGTAATTGGACTTTTGAAATGGAACTAAATGCATTTTGTGTTATAGTATAGTCATTAGTCTAGGGAGAAAGTTAGTAGAAATTGGTGGTTTGGATGAGAAATAACCCCAACAGGTTCAGGTATTTGACTTGGTGATGTTATTTGGGCAAGCTGTGGGATGTTGGGATGTGGAACTTGAATCATTTGTGCAGACTCTGAGAGAGTTTATTACCTCATTCCTCTTCCAGTTAGCTCTCTCTACTTTTTGCTTGTAGTTGGCTCTCAGTTGAAGACATGATTTCTCAACTCCATTCTCTGATAAGGTACTACCATGTCTCTCCACCATTACAGGTATTCCCTCTGGAACTATTGAAAACAAACAAACAAACAAACAAAAAACAAAAGAAAACAACAACAACAAACTCTTCCCTCTCTAAGTTGTCTGAGTCATAGCATATTATAGCCACAGAAAAATAACTAGTACTATGACCAAAGTGACAAAAACAACTGATAAGTTTAGCCATACCATTTCCCTGGTCTGTCTAAGATGTTCCTTATAAATTGTGAAATAATATACAAACATACAAGTCAATGCCCATTTGTGCAGGCTTGTGTCCACCATTTGACCACCTGTGACTTCATTCAACTTTCAGTTATTATCTTGTGCCTTCATCAGATTCACCTTCTCAAACAAACACTGTTTCTCTACATGAATATCTGTGCTTTGGAATCCACAGAATGGCTAAAGAAAAAGTGTTGTTGACACTGATAGCTAGTTTTTAAAAGAGGTTTTCTACTAGACCTTTGACTTTGGTTTTGTTTGCCAAGAAATTTGGTGTCCAAAACTGTGTGGGCACAAATTAAACCAAGGATGAGGAAACTGTTAGCACTTACACTTTGAAAATGGGGTCAGATGGCTAATTGGGCTGGCAACTGGTCATCTCTTGGCAAAGTTTTCCAACTCCAGCAGTGTTATTTGTATTTGTGCTTTGAGGTCCAAAAGAATTGACACCACAACAGCTAGAGGCTGAGGAAAGGGATCATTCCTTTCCTTTTTTTACTCCATTCTACATCTATTCCACCAATTGCACAATCTTCCCATCCATCCTCTCTAAGACGGGATGTTTGTCTTATTCTAGCAGTCAGAATTGGGCAAGTTATTCAACATGCTGATAAATTATGGAGTAAGGAATTGCATTTTATTGAAGTATATTATTAATTAGAGCCTGATGAAATAGTTAGGTGGCCTTTTCAGTTGACAGCTAGGAGTTAGAATTTGAAAGAGCTGTTTGTTATATGGCACAAACAGCATCCAGATCCCAAAGCAGAGGTCTACGCCTCCATGCACACAAAACGTTCTCATCCCCATAACTCTCAGTGCTACAAAAGTGCAAAGCAGAACACACAGGTCTATGCCCCCATGCACACAAAACACTCTCATCCCTACAACTCTCAGCATTACAAAGTGTTGGCCACCACATCCTCTGAGATCATTTTCTTATGTCTTCATTTGTAGTTTGAGGAAACGATAATGGAGAATCTGAAATTAATCTGGTACAACCAGATTCACTAAAGTGATCCACTGCACCCACTGCAGCAATCAATCTAAAACTCAAGCTTTGTTTAAATGACTATTCCTTCTTTTAAACCTCTCTCCTACAAGGAATAGCCTTGAAATTTAGTATTGATTCGTACGTTCTTAAAAATTTTCTAATCATATTAAGATGGGGTAAATGCTATAACTGTTTATGCTTACATATATAACTCCTCTACATATATCATTTTAAAGACATCTGTGATGTCGTGTGCATATACACAATGGAGAATGCTATTTAGGTTTCTAAATGATTTTCCCTGCCCTTAATCTGTATTTAATCAGGAAACCATTCTGTAATGAGAAAACTGTTCATTTTAGTCTTTTATGTTTGCGATCCCAAGGTTCCTTCTTAGTGATTACATTTAGTAACTCCCTTTTGAGGTCTGAAAGCACAGGCAGTTTTTCCATAATAAAAACTGGATTAGCATGTATCAGGAAGAGACACCACCAGCTGTCACTTTGAAATCAGACCACTCGGTCCTATTTGAGATGACAATGGGTAAACCCATAAGTGACAGGCAGTTTTCTTATATTCATCTGACAAGTAGGTAATATAGAACATTACTTTTTGGTAATATAATAAAGTTATAAAATGGTTGACGTACATGAAAGCTACATTTGAATGTGATATGCATTATCAGCAGAGAAAAACAACCGGGATGTTGAATATTAATTTATTCATTTGAGCTGTTACTATTATTGATATTCTCTCTTCTCATTGTGATCTCTGGTGCTGTCTCCTTGTTTTCTAATACTCAGTTACAGCATACTTCCTGGAAAAATTCAAGAGTACATATGTTTAGGAATGATATCCATAATTAGAAAATACTCTTCCTTTTTAAAGGGTGTCTGCGAACTGTGATTTTCCAGAATCCCCTGAAACCAAAAGTACTAACTTTTCCTTATATTTCCTTTAGATGCATTTGAAATTCTGCCCCATTGTGATGCATGCCTGACCTACAATAGATGGGAGATTTAGGAAATGCTTACTATTGATGACAGCTGATAATCATTATGAAATTAGGACATAATGATACTCTGGTTATTTTTACTCAGAATAGTAGTATGAAAATTGTTGGAATTATAGATCTTTTTAATTTTTTCCTCCAATTATTGCTTAAGTTGAAGAACAATACATTGGCCTTGCATATGGTCAAAGCACATAACAAGAAAAATTAATAATACTTTCCATTCAACCCTTCTGTTTCAACCTCTTTTGACCAAGAATTAACAGGGACCTTGTATTGGCAACTGTTTTTACATGAAGTTTTCTGAGCTATTCTACCTTCATGTTAGAAGTGGAGAGTCTGGCAGGAGGTTTACAGGTAACTTACAAAAGATATGACATAGAAGTGACAGATTCAGTATTTAAACAAAGGCAATCCACACCCACCATCAATACCAAATCCACTAAACTAAATAACCCCAGTTATTTCTGAATGATTGAAGTAAGTTAAAAAAATAAAATTGATTCTCATGCTACATGTTTAGTATAATTATTAACATATATGAAACCATAAAGAGGAAATAAGTTACAGAATAGAAAGAAAGAAATATCTTGCACTGGATGAATTTAGTTCCCTATTGAAGGAAATTAAACCTTACATGCTTATGAGACTTTGGCTACACATTACCCGTAGGCACAATGGCAGAGCAAATACACAGAACTGTGAGCATCGGTGTCCGAGTATAGGGGTTATATGTGAGAGAAGCTGGTAACTTAATGATGATACTTAAGGTGCCAATGAAGATGAACCTAGAAGAGAAGGAAAGACACTGTGCAGCCATCAGACAAAAAAATCTGTGCATAATACAAGCCAAGGGAACTGAAATTTCAAAAAAACAGAAAATAAATTAAAATGTCCATCACCTCAGAGAGTCACATTGAAGCAAAACAATCATCTTATATTTTGCTACCTTGGAGGTGGATAGAAATATTGACACACATAAATAGTGAGCTTATACCACCAACCAAAGAGTACATATAGGGGGTCCCATGGCTCCAGCCGTACATGTAGCAGAGGATGGCCTTATTTGGCATCAGTTTGAGAAGAGGCCCTTGGTCCTGTGAAGGCGTGATGCCCCAGTGTAGGGGAATGCTAAGGCAGTGAGGAGGGACTGGGTGGATGGGAAGGAGAGCACCCTCACAAAAGAAGAGGGAGGGGGATGGGATGGGTGTTTCCAGAGGGGAAACTGGGAAAGGGGATAACATTTGAAATATAAATAAATAAAATATCCAATTTAAAAATGTGTCAAAATACAAATGCTCTGATTAAAAGTGTTGATGAATGAGAAAAAAAAAAGATGATAGTCCAAGACTTCAAGGGCAGAGTGGCTTTGATTTTTATTGTTTTTATTGTTTTATTGTGTTTGTTATAGTCAGAAAGGGGGATGAGCAGGGCATTAGTCAGGTAAGGCTAGTAAAGCATGGGGTACCAACTGTCTAAGCATCAGTTTCCTATAGCATCTTCCACAGCCTCTTTCTCCTTATATGCTTTCTTCATTTTACTACTTAAATGGTGATTCCCTACACTTAACAACAACAAAAACATAAACCATGTCCTCTCTAATCAATACCACAACACAGTTCTCTCTTCATCATAATGGGAACAAAAGTGTAATGCAAAAATGTGTCCTATAACAAATGAAAACTTAAAACACCAAAACCCAAACGGACAATAAACAAATGAGCAACACCACTGAAACTCCCCTTTAATTAATAACTAAGAAATTCAATTTCCAGTGAGGACATCTCTCTAAGATATGACAGTAAGCAGAACAAATTCCCAAATTAAGTTAGGAAAAGGACAATTAGAATTAAACGGTGCATCTATTGCAGCAAGTTGCATAAAACAAAACACAGAAGCATGTAGAACACAAGATAAAAGTCCATTGTGGACCATACTACACTTCCAAATTACCTTACCACTGAAGTCATAATCAATGAGATGGCTTATGTCTCTGAGAAAGAATTTAGAGTCCTTCTAAAAAGAATGAATGTCTATATAAAAGACTCAAATAATTGAATGCACAAACTAAGTCCATTTAAGACCTTGGCAGTGCAGTCCACAAAGTGAATGCAAGCATTAACAATTTGAACAGGAAATCCTCAATTATAGAAGAAAGGTTGAACATGAAAATGAAACACTGAAAACAAACAGAAATTATGGAAATGAAAAGAGCAATCAATCAAATGAAAACCACACCAGAACCTATAAAGAAATAATGTCAACAAAACATACAAAAATGAGAATATATGAACACCTTCAGATAGTACATCAGCAACATTGAAAGCAAAAACCATCATACAATATCTAAGCAAAGCCTGAATATAAATAACTGCCAACCAAGATTAGTATACTGAGAGAAATTATCTTTGAAAATTGGTAATGAAAAAAAAAAAGACTATTTCAACATAATCACAAATCAAGGTACTTCACAACAACCAAGATGCACTGCCAAAATTCTTAAGGGAATACAATACTGGGAGGAAGAAGAATGGTCGTCTCATCCACAAGAGCATATTAGAGATTACACCCTGAAAATGGACAGATGAGCAAAGAAGACCTGGAAACAAGTCAATCATGTTCAGAAGAGTAACTCCCAGAACTGAGAGGGAAAGAAGAAGGGAAATATCAGTTATCCAGCCAACCAGAATATTCTCTAACAAATCCTAGGAAATAACAAGAGCTTCTCAATAATAAACCATAATTGCAAGTAGCCTCAACATAATTTAGAAAACACTGCCAATGAGAACAATAGAAAATGCTGTCTTTTTTCCACTGGATGGATATGGTTCTTTGTCAAAGATCAAGTGACCATAGGTGTGTGGGTTCATTTCTGACAAACAACTGACAACAGACCAAAGTTGTGATATCACCAAACTCCAACTTTAGTATTACCAAGTTTGCTGGAGTTACCTACAGAAATCCTGATGACTCAAAGGCAGCAGCATCACTGAAAGCTCACCCCAATGTGACAGCTGATGACACTGGACACTGTGATCTTTTCAAAATGTACAGGTCAGAGAGTCTCTTCCAGGCAGCTTGGTGGATCAAAGTGTTCTCAGCATTCCTTGCATCTTCTATAAACCTAGGGAAGGCCTTCTACAATTAGTCCCTTTCAGGAACTTTCAGAGTGAGATGGCTATTCTTGGTTGTCAACTTAGTGACATCTGTAATTAATTAATTATGTAATTAAGTAATTAATGGGCACATCTGTGCTTAATTAAATCACTTGAGGTGAGAAGACCCACTTCTAATTTAGATCTTTGATGTAGGAAGATAAACTTTTAGGCCAGAGTTTATGAGGTGGGAAGACCAACCTTTAAACTTGACCACACTTTATGCTGGAAGCCTATATTAAGGACATAGGAAAAGGAAGCTTGCTCTTTTTGCCTGCTTGCTCTAACCCTCACCTGCAAGTCCATTCCTTCATTGCCATGAAAGCCTACTTTTTCTTGACACTAAAGACCTCTGTGACATCCAGCCTCACGGATTGGATTCTTAGACCTTTTATTGGTAGACAATTGTTGACAAGCTGGACCACAGCTTATAAATCATTTTAATAAATCCCAGATAGATAGATAGATAGATAGATAGATAGATAGATAGATAGATAGATAGATGATAGATAGATTATAGATATTCATTCTATAAGTTCTGCTTCTCTAGAGAACCTTGACTAATACTCTGAGTCCTAATGAGCAACCTTTTAGAATTCCCTGAGACTTAAGGAACTAGTATTTACTATTTCCTATTGTTCTCTTAACAAGCTTCTCTACAGGATAGAAAGTTTCAAACTGTTAGTTTCAACTGTTAGCAGTTGACTAGCAAAAACAAAACAAAGCAAAGAACAACAACAAAACAGAAATCAACCAACTCTGTTTTCTATAAGAAACAAATTAACTAGCAGTGATCCCAAAATCTGAGTGTCAAAGTCAAGGACCAAACTACCAGAAAATTGGGAACTGCAAACAAGCAACCTTACTGTCCTTATATTAATAAAATAATACCTCATTTGTGTTTTATATATTTGATTTAGGTTCATAAAATCACATGTATGTGTAAGATATGAAACCAGAGGTTTATAAAACTGTCTCTAACATGAAATTGGAACTAACTAGGGGGAAGGAAAAAGGAGGTAGGGTGTTGGAGTAATAGGAATGAGATCAACACAGGGCATATGTTTGTATGGTAGACTTTCAAAGGTTTTAAAGAAACAAACAGAATGAGAATGCTATGGGATGCTGATGTATTTGCCTTACAAGACAATACTATTTGTTAGATGTCTTATAAGGAGCTATCAACAGAATTTTTTTCATACAGATCCCATCCCATGTGTGTGTGTGTGTGTGTGTGTGTGTGTGTGTGTGTGTGTGTGTACATTTTAATATGATGTATGGAGCTACGTTAGCTAACATGACAAATTAAATCTGAGTTTAAAATTTAACATGATGAGAACATTTCTAAGTCTCTGATTATATCAAAACATAGCTAATTATTCTAGCATTTCCCCTCCTTTCTCTTATACTTTTCTATTCATTTATTTGTTTTTTATCTCTCTTTATATTCTTTGACTATTTATGCATGTGCAGAGTATCTTGAATTTGCTCACTCCAGTTTTCACCTAACACCTAAACTTCTTCCTCTCACCTTCAAGTCTTCTCAATTTTTTTTGTAACCCTCTGAGTCCAACTATTGCTACCTATAGAATATTGACTAGCCTGGTTTGATCTTTTGCAGATAGTGTACAGGTAGATAGCAAAAGTAATTTCATGAGTGCAGTAGCTATGTTGTGTCTAAAAGACAGCATTTCATATCATGTCTCCCCATCTTCTTGCCCTTACAGTATTCTGCCTCCGTTTCCTTGATGTTCCAGCCATGAAATAGCCCTACTTACTTTTTCTTGTTCATGTACACTAGAAAAGTGAATTTATTGATGTATAACAATATGAGTTCAATATGTGTGTGTGTGTTTACATATTTGATATAGAGTGGTAAGCCAGTGTATTAAAATTTTTACATGGTATTACATAAATTTAATAGATGTAATATTCAAATACTGAAAACTACAAAATTTTCTTGAAAGAAAAGAAAATCCTGGACAAAGTGACTTCAGTAAAGTCTTAATCAAGACTGAAGAAAATATTTACTGGAATTTTCTAAGAAGTTATATGAAATGCAAAACTTAGTAGAACTGAAAATAATCTTAAAAATAAAAAAGGAAACTTGGAGGACATTCACCAGTTTCAAGTCCTGGGTGAATGTCACAGTCACAAAGACTTTGTATTGTTGTTATAGCACAGATCATTAAATGAAGGGGATAGAATAGAAGTCATGATTAAATTACTAATATTTCACAAGCTGTGTGAAATTTCTTCAAGGTAATTAAATGGGAAATATTTTTTCCAAAAATAGCTTTGAATGGCTCAATATTTATCTTTAAGAAGAAATAAGTTTTGACCCTATCAAACTTCAGTTGTAAAAATAGGAGAAAAAGTTTAGAATAGATACTTCCATGACAAGTTTCAAATAATCTATAATGGCTTCACATCAATTGTTTCTCACAGTTCTAAAGGTTAGGACAACCCAAATAAAGACACTGGGCTTTGTTCTTAGTGAGAGTCATCTTTCTGGCTTGCAGATGAATACCCTTGTACTGGCTGGTTTTGTGTGTTAACTTGAGACAAGGCAGAGAGTCATCGGAGAGAGAGAGAAGTCTCAGTTGAGGAAATGCCTCCATATGATCTACCTGTAATTAATGTTCTCAGTTGATCTAGTGATCAATGGAGGAGGTTCTACCAGAGTGGGTGGTGCTATCCATGGGCTGATAAGCAAGGGTTCTATAAGAAAGCAGGCTGAGCAAGCCAAGTGAAGCAAACAGTAAGCAACGCCCCTCCATGGTTTTTGCATCAGCTCCTGCCTCTAAGTTACAGCCCTGTTTGAGTTCCTGTCCTGACTTCCTTCAGTGATGAACAGTAATGTGGAAGCATAAGCTGAATAAAACTCTTTCCTGGCCAACTTGCTTTTTGTCACTGTGTTTCATTTCAGTGATAGAGACCCTACCTCAGAGACCCACCCTGTCTCCTCACAATCAGAGTGAAGGAATGTGTCTGATTTCTCTTCCCCGTCTTATAAGGGCAGTGTCCATCTTGAGAGTGTAGCTCTGTAGTCTTAATACTACCCCACTAGGGATTAGCATTTCAGTGAATGAGTTTTCAGGAGATACATGCATTTGGTTTATAATATTGCTTGGTAGCTAAAATTAAAAGTTGTCCAAGTGTTGAAAATGTAGAGTACCTGGAACTCAGGCCCAGAAAATGCAAAGAATGAAATGGTAGCAGCCAGTAAAAGGGAAAACTTTGACAATAATTTGTGAAGATAAATATGCATTACTGCCTGGCCATTCAGAGATATTTCTCTAAAAGGAATGAGATATGTCCACATAGTACAAATATCCCTAAAATCTTCGTCCATAGCAGATGAAAATCAGAGCCTATAGTGATGGGTAAATAAAAGAACAATCAATTCAATAGAATGGAACGTGTTTTATTCTAAGTGAAAATAATCTAGAAACAAACGACAACATTTTTATTCTTTTGGTATGACATTCCCCATTCCCCCAAAAAAGACAGAAATGAGAACAAGTATTGCCAATTGTTGGATGCAGGAAGGAACTGACTACAGAGAACCACAAAAGAAACTGGAAGCAACCAAAATCTATGTACTGAATGAGCTGTGACTTATGCCGATGTATATAATTTCAAAACTCAGTGCATAAGAGTTGAATTTGTGACTTTTTATGCAAATAGAAAATTGATGACATTGAGAGAAAGTAAACACTTTGCTCTCCATGTATACCTTTGCATATATATTTACCCTGGCCAGCCAAAAAACTTTACACCTACCCTAAAAACCCTTAAAACTCAGGCCACTTAGAAGAATGCCGACGTTGGAAACTGTTTCCATCTTTTTAAACTGATTCTTTTTTTTAATTAGGTATTTATTTCATTTACATTTCCAGTGCTATCCCAAAAGTCCCCCACACGCTCCCCCACCCACTCCCCCTCCCACCCACTCCTACTTCTTGGCCCTGGCGTTCCCCTGTACTGAGGCATATAAAGTTTGCACGAACAATGGGCCTCTCTTTCCAATGATGGCTGACTAGGCCATCTTCTGATACATATGCAGCTAGAAACACGAACTCTGGAGGGGTACTGGTTAGTTCATATTGTTGTTCTACCTATAGGGTTGCAGATCCCTTTAGCTCCTTGGGTACTTTCTCTAGCTCCTCCATTGGGAGCCCTGTGATCCATCTAATAGCTGACTGTGAGCATCCACTTCTGTGTTTGCTAGGCCCCAGCATAGTCTCACAAGATACAGCTATATCTGGGTCCTTTCAGCAAAATCTTGCTAGTGTATGCAATGGTGTCAGCGTTTGGAAGCCGATTATGGGATGGATCCCCGGATATGGCAGTTTCTAGATGGTTCATCCTTTCGTCTCAGCTCCAAACTTCGTCTCTGTAAGTCCTTCCATGGGTGTTTTGTTCCCAATTCTAAGAAGGGGCAAAGTGTCCACACTTTGGTCTTCGGATCCTCTGAAATATAGCAGGTGCCTAGGAGCTGTACTGAAATGCTTTAAAAGAGTGGCTGTGTCTGGGAGGATCTGGTTTCTGGCTGCAGCAAATATGACATGTCATTTAAATTGAAAGAGAACAATTAAGGAGACATGATCAGTATCTGCCGCGTTCCTTCTTTCTGTGATCACAGGGAGCTGAGAATACTTAAGTAGCAGTACTCCTCAGTCTTGATGGTGCACTCAACTTCTGAGCAGAGCGGGGTGGGGGAGGGGGAAGTTAGTGCTTTTGAGTGTTGTCATCGTCTTTGTTTTCTATATCTGTCTCTGGTTAACATATCATATATCGTATGTAAATTACAGTTTTACTTCTTACAATTAAGAAAGTTTACAGCATTTAAAAGTGAATTAACTACAATCTTGCTCTAAAATTCAAATTAAACGCTTTTGATATATGGATATATTTAGTTAACTCTTTATTGCAGTATTTTGGGCAGACAATGAGAAAATAAAGCAGTTTTTATACAGCACTTATCATTTTACTACAGACAAGAAAACTGGGCAAGTCTGACAAGAACTCTGTCATTTTGCCTCAATCGACGAGAGTTAAACAAACCTTAGATCTTAATCTGAAATTTGAGTTGATTAAGCTGAGACAATCATAGCTAGCATCTTAACTCTTTCGCACACTGTTTCTTCCTGTCTCTCTCACTGTATAGAGAGCCATTTCATTTGTCCTCTGCAATTTTCTTTCCATGTGTTCTCTTGTTGCCATTGGAACTAGGGGGAGCTAAGTGTACAGCCCTAACAGGAACATTCAAGAGATATATAGGAGAGTTGGATTCTCCCACTGCCTTCCTCCTTCTCTTGCCATTTCTCTTGTACTCTTTTATGATTTTTAATATGAAAAGAAGAAAATGGAGATGTTTCAACTGTGAAGACACATCCTTACATATATGTAGTAATAATAGGTATGTTTAAATGTTCAGTAACTTTCTGCAGATAAATAGGCTTCAATAATTTCATGTACTCAAGTAGGTTTTTTTTTCTTTTTTTTTTTTTTTTTTGGTTTGACATTTTCTTACTCCTCTTTTTATATAGTACTTTTATATTTGGTTTTAATTAAATGTTTTATTTTATAACAAACTAGTCAGTGTTCTTTGTTCCTTCAGAGGAGAGCAAATTACTTTCATCTAAGTGCTGGACTTTTGTTTATGGCATCACAACTTTAATTTTGTAAACTCGAAAAGATTTCTACCTTGTTAAATTAATTTATTTTATTTAAGGTAAGTGAACTTTGGAAGCTCACTTTTAAAAAGTAAAAACTGGAAGCCAATGCAGTTTCTTAGCTGTATATAATCCATAATCTTTAATCTACTCTCAGAATCAAAACATTAAAATATAAAGACATCTGGTAGTTTTATTTTCTGCTAAATGGGAAAGCTTAAGTCTTTTTCTTCTATCTTCATGAAAACCTCTGTATTTCAAGAACTGTTTGAGATCCTTTAACCATAGGCCACAGTCTCTTTCAGCTGCTAGAAAAGCTGGCCTCGCAGGGCAGACAATGCTTCTTGGTTTGAGAAGAGGGAGAGCAAAAGGCCAAAGGGTAAATTCCACTTGTAGCCTGCTGCATTCCTCTGTGGGCAGAACTTCTTCTGGAATGGTCAACAGTCTTTATTCCATCAGGCTGGCTTGTTACTTCCTTTGAGTATGACAGAAAAGTCATTTTTAAAACCTCAATATATCGATAAGTTGTGGCAAGTTGGTCTGCATCTTGGTTGTTTTAGGTTTATGGTTTCTGTATTTGCTTGACAAAAATCTGCCCTGGGATGTATTGTCTTTGTTTGATTCAGTGTGTAGGAAGAGAAGGAGGGTGTGAAGAAAAAGTCTGTGAAAGAGTTTGTTTATAACATTTGTTCTTATTGTTTAGAAGAATTTTTAAGCCATTATGGGAAAGGCCAAAAATAAAGAGAATGGATAATTATGAAGACAATGTTTTGAAGAGTCCTTTTGAGAATAGAGCTTGAAAATAATAAAATTAAAAGAGAGAGAGAGAGAGAGAGAGAGAGAGAGAGAGCCAGTTAAAAAGAATGTGTCCCAAATTCAGGTTTCCTGGCTAATTAGATTCTGGCAGAAGTTACTAAAGCATTCTTTAAAACATTTGGGAATTGTCTGAAATCTCTCTACAGGGGACTTCATTGAGATGTGCAGGCCCAACAGTGGAAAAAAACGAAGGAATCAATAAGGCTGCTGAAGTCAAAAAACCAAAACATTCTTGTGCTATCCCTGCCCTTGGGATGTGTCTTTTACATATTAATTTGAAGAAATAAAACTTTAAGAGCAAGTGAGGATTATCAAACGTGGTAAAATATATATTGTTTTGATTCATAGCAATTTTAGTTATTATGCTCCAAAGACGTTGATGACATTTACCTGTGATGGAGAAATATTTGGGGGTAGTGATTAATTAGAAGCCTTTTCTGGGAAAGCATAAAGTGCGTGCTGGTGGAGGTTATTTATAGGGGATTTTCTCCTGCTCATCTAAATGGAAGCCAAGACTTTGAAATTCATTATTGCCTTCTTAAATCCATCTTTACTGCCCCCTATGTCACAAACATACTTGACTCTAATGTGATAATGTGCTAGGTCTAGGTGCCATTTTTTTTTATACTATTGTAAATTGAGGATCTTGCACAGCAGAAATCAATTTTAAAGGTTAGATGCCAAAAATATGCGTCACAGCCAACGTGGTCTCTTCCTGGCTTGGCAACTGCCATCTTCTTTTTGTGTTGGCATAGGACAAAGAGTTTTCTTTACCCTTCTTACTGTGACTGAATGCTACCAGATCAATACCTCCTTGTCATCACATCATTTAACTTTGATTACCTCACCAAAGCCCTTAGGCACAAATACTATAAGATATTGAATTTTTTAACACTTGAATTTTAGAAGGATACATTTATTCCAAAATGGGTAAAAGTAACATCTGCCCTAAGATAGTTTACAACCTTTTGATCCCATCATTGTCTGCATGGTGAGTTCTACTGATTTCTTTACCAAAATGAATCTCAGATTCTTCTTTCCTAGTTTTACTTACTCCTCATTTTGTTGCTTTTTTTCTAAACAGATGTAGGTACAATTATTTTTATACAAAAACACTAAATTTATGATGATACATATACTGGTATTGTATGGGGTTGGGTGTCTGTGGGTGTGTCTTGCTGTCTATGTTCCATGTGTCCCTATATTGTGCTTATACCTTTATGTTTGAACATATGTTTGCACTGAGTACTGATGAAGAGAGATTATGAAGAAGATGAGATAGAAGTGAGTAAAATAAGAGTCATGGCAGAAAATATTTCTCAAGGTAAATTTTGTCCTATATACCACATATAGGAAATTCTCTCAGTGGGGCTGAAGAGATAGTTCACAAGTTTATTACACATACCACTCTTACAAAGGACCCCAGTACACATATTAGATAACTCACAATCACTTGTAACCACTGCACACACATGGCATAAGAAGTACACACAAATAAAATAAAAATTTCCTCAACATGAGGTGACAGTCAACTTCCTTTTTTTCAGTGTTACATTCTCAGCTCATGCTCCAAACCAAAGGCAAAAGCACTGAATACAGAATGAGTTCTACATCCGATACTCTAATGTTTACTCTGGAAACTATGATTAGCAAATTAAACTAAGGATACTTATACTATACATCTATAACCATGTCTCACCACATTGGAATATTCACATCTTAAATGCTGTCCTAGATGACTGTTTCTCAATTTTTTGGTATCACAATTATATTACACTTCTAACTATGATTGAAAAACTCAAGGGAAGTGAGGCATGGTGGCACATGCCTGAACCTTCAGTATTTTGGACATGGAGTCAAGAATATAAGGAATTCAAGGTCATCCATTACTATTGACATCAAGAACAGCCTGGCTACATAAAACTGCATATCAAAAAAGGAAAATAATGGTAAAATCAAAAGATAAAATATAAATAAGTCATATATTTGTGTGGAATGAAGTTGTCATAGTAGGAATTAAGACTTTGAACATCCTAAAACACAATAGTATACTGCACACATTCTGTTGAGGAGCACAGGCATCTGTGAAATGTTAAGGCAGACCCTGGAAAAGTCTGTAGCACCCAAGAAGAATGAGACTAACTTACAGGACTGTAACATCACTAGGCTTTAAGTTGTCTCTCAGAGGACTCAATGAACCTGCAAAATTTGTAAATCATTACTCTTGGATAGATAAAAAAATACTATTAATTCTGAAATTTCTGGATCTTGAAATCACTATTTCTAAGCAGTGCAGTGACAGAAAAATATATAGAGTCTATGCTAGATTATTACTTTACTGAAGTCTGTAGTAACATAAAGTGATGACTTTCATACTAAGCATTATATTATGATAAGACTTTATATGGAATGGAAGGTCTTGTTGATAGGTGAGGAGAAGTGAGAAAGAATGATTATAGTTGTGCTGATCAGCACAAACCATGGAAGTTCCAGGAACAGGGAAGGATATAAAGAAGCATATTGACAGCAGTTCAATGTTGAAGAAAGATATTATGATCCTAGACAGTACATTGAATTCATGACTCCGGGCATTAAATGAGGCAACTCAAAGGGTTATGTCAGTATGGAAATCATCAGCACAGGTAACCAAAGATTCACCACAAATGAAGAAAGGAAATGCTTTTTCTGAGCCCCTGGGCCACTCCTTTTGTTGGAAGTTAACAAAGCAGACCAGATACAGAATGCTTCTCAATAGGAAAGAAATATTACATCTAGGGTTGTGTCTGGAGCCACATAAATGTGTTTCCAGAAGGAAAAGTCAAAGCATACAAATACTATTAGGTAAAACAATGTGCTCATGGAGATGTTTCAATGTTCATGGAGAATTTGCATCAGACAACTCCATAGGTATTATTCTCATGGACTACTTTGATGTCTCCTGAACAATCATTTTCAGCTCCTGGTATCATTTTAAATTAACATCCAGTGTATTGGGTTTCACTGTGTCATTTTTAAACAAATATCATTAATTCTTTGTTTCCCATCACCACATTCACTTATATCTGCCTCCAGCCTACTTTCTTCTTTCATATCCTGTATTCTTACTGGGTTCTGAGGCACTCGAGGCTGAGAACTGATTACTAGACTTAGCCTAATGGAGAGTACTTATGACAGTGAAAAGAGCTATTGTCCTGAAGTTTGAGATAAAGTCTTGATTCCAGTACGTATGATAAATTATAGAAGGTGGTTAACCTAGAAACAGCATATACAGCCAGTTCTTTCAAGGATGTCTTATGTAAATGAGAACAGTAAGATGGAATTTGAAAGAGGATATAATTAGTCTTTTAAAATACTGTAAACTGAGTTGCTCACATAACAAGCATTTGTTTGTCTCTTGTAATAGTTCTTGAGGTTGAAGAATCAAAATTGAAAATCCAGAAGCACTCACTACCTGGGAACTTTCAATATTTGTTCCTGTGCTGTAATTGGCTATCTTCTCTTTGTGTTCTCAGAGGATGGAAAGATGTGAAGGGTTTTGTTTTTTTTTTTTGTTTTTTGTTTTTTTTTGTATCCCATGAATGAAAGACTATGGTTTGGATCTGAAAGATCCCCCAACGTGTCAGTATTGAAAGCTTAATCCCTAATATGACAGGACTCAGATGTGGAGGTTTAAAATTAACACCTCTAAGCACACCAGTGGATGAATCCAATGGCAAACTCACAGTTAATGGTCTGTTCGGGAGTGGAGGAGACTTTAGTTGGTAGGCATATTATATATGTTAGATATAGTAGGATATAGGAAGGCACCGAAGATATGCATTCAAAGTATATTTTGTCCTTTCTGTATCTCTATCTTTGGAACTGTCTCTCCTGCTTCCTTCCTGCTTTAAAGTGAGTTCCCTGACATGATGTAATATGAAAGACCACATTACAGATTCAAAACAGTCAAGTAAGTGAGTAAAACTTTAAAAATCATGAACCAATATAATATTTTCCTTTTTAAAATTGATTTTGTCAAATATTTCCTCCTTGCAAAGAAAATCTGGCTGACAGATAAAGGATTAATATTAACATCTTAGTCACATCACTAAGCCCCCCTCCTACTCTCATCACATAAAGAATTATAATTTCAACCCATGGACTGTGATTAAGAACTTTGTAGAGATAAAAGTATTTCATCAACAGTATTGTTCAAGAAAAGTTTTCCTCAAATAGGCATGGTTTCCTATTAACCTCTGGAAAATATTTTAAGAAGGGGAGAAAGAGAATTATTATATACATCCTCGAGTAGAAAAGAGGTAGCAGTCTAGACATGATTGGAGAGGATCACTTTAGCTGGAGCATGGGAAGCCATCTCTAAGGACAAGAGAGCAGAATGACAGATGGCAGCAAGGGGTTGATGTATTGCACACTCTGGAGAACATGCTCTTTGAATCACAGTATTTTGTCAAAAATTTTTTAATGATGACTTTCATGAGCAGAAAGTAAACATCAGTGATTACTGACTAAATTCATGGGTGATTTTAGGTGGGAAAGGAAAGGAGAATGTTTACCTAAAAGATTTGAAGAATACAAAGATTACAGAGGTGGGATTCTTGAGTGACTCTCAAGGTCCATTACAAAAAGTTATCAAACTAAACTAAAACTGAATATCCAGGCATTGCTAAGTATCCAGTGTCTATAGCCAGTTCTACATAATTAATATTACTTAGAGTCCTAGTAAGTGCACACACATGTATGAACTTTAAATCATTTTTATAAGAAGGAAAAAATATTTTTACATTAAAAACAATTCCTACCACAAAAGAAAGGTAAAAATCTTTGGATTTCACAGAGTAGTTATAACTGTCGGGGAAGATTCCATGAGTGACAAGAGCATTGAGGAAGAATTCCATTCATGACCTTGCTGATGAAGCAACTTGTTCTGCACAGAGACTGCTTTCCTACGAACAAGAAGTAAGTCAATATTTGTTAAATAAATGAGTATCCTCACCCTAAAACCTGGGCCATCCACTTTCAGAGACAAATCCTTAAATATATTTAAATTTCTTCAATCAATATTGATCTTTATGGATTTTTTTAAAAATCCTTCTTTTAGAGTCAATTTTTAATTTTATATTTTATCCAACCATCCATATTTTATATCATTCATTTCATTCAAATCATAATGTCTATTGCTGTAAGATTGGGTATAGTCTTCCCATAAATATTTAAACTCTGGCCCATATCTTTGACTTTTTCGTTCTCTATTCCTAATGTTTATTTTTGCATTTTCTTTACTATTCTCCTCAATCAAACTTGCTTTGGATTTGGTTGCATTAGTTGATTCTTTCAAAGTCCAATCTTTAAAATTCATTTTTTGGTCTATTGGTTTTGTTTCCCTCTATTTGACAAGATTTGAACCACAAATTAATGCCATTTTTTTACCAACTTTCTAATGAGACAAACTTAAGAGACTTATAACCCTTTTTGCCTTTCAACTTCTTATTTGTAAGAATAGTATAATAATTACCCCCAATAGAGCTCTTTTAAAGTCTTAATGAGTTTAAGTGCAATGGCTTTAGAAATATACCTAGCATGCAATAAGATTCATTCTAGTTTTATTATGTTGCTATGATAAAATAATCTAGCTGAAGGAAAACTAAAGGAAGAAAACATTTAGGACCTCAATAAAGATATTGAATCAGAGACAATGGATCAGAGACTACTTCCTAACTCATTCATGCTTACCTAACTTTCTTATACAGCCAAGCACCACCTGACCAGGGAATAGGACCATCTACTGTGGTCTTGGCCAGCCTGCATCCATTAACAATCAAAACAATTACCCTTTAGACATACTCATGGGTCACACTGACTTGGGAAATGCCTCAGCTGAGGTTTCCTTCTCAGGTAACTTTGGACTGTGCAAGTTGGCTGTTAACTAACAGTCTTCAGGAAAAATTGCAGTTATGAGCCAGATGTAGTGGTGTATGCTTTGTAATCAGCAAATCTGGGAGCAAGAAGTGAAAACAGCTGAGTTCAGGGCCATTTTCACCTATGTGATTAGTTTGAGAACAGCCTGTGCTTTCATGAGAACTCTGAAGTTAAAGACAGGACAGAAGAAAAGAAGAGCAAATGCTCTGCTTTTAATGACTACTAACTATTGTTTCACATAAAATAAATATTTTAAAATTTCCTTAATTTCCAATAATTCTAGCCATAAATGATATTTTGAGCCCTGATTTGATTTTTGTTCCAACAATTGTCTTGGGATTTTTGATGGGGATTGCATTGAATCTGTAGATTGCCTTTGGTAGGATGGCCATTTTTACTACATTGATGCTGCCAATCCATGAGCATGGGAGATCTCTCCATTTTCTGAGGTCTTTGATTTCTTTCTTGAGAGACTTGAGGTTATTGTCATTCAGGTCTTTCACTTGTTTGGTTAGAGTTATCCCAAGATATTTTATATTATTTGTGACTGTTGTGAAGGGAGTTGTTTCCCTAATTTCTTTCTCAGACTGTTTATCATTTGTATAAAGGAAGGCTACTGATTTGTTTGAGTTAATTTTATATCCAGCCATTTTGCTGAAGTTTTTTATCAGATGTAGGAATTCTGTGTTGGAATTTTTGGGAATGCTTATGTATACTATCATATCATCTGCAAATAGTGATACCTTTATCTATTCTAGACCAATTTGTATCTCCTTGATCTCTTGTTGTCTTATTGTTGTTCTACTTCGTGTATTATATTGAACAGATATATAGAGAGTGGGCATCCTTGTCCCTGATTTTAGTGGGATTGCTTCAAGCATCTACCAGTCCCATATTTGTCACCTTGTACAAAGCTCAAGTCTAAGTGGATCAAGGACCTCAACATAAAACAGATACACTAAATCTAATAGAAGAGAAAGTGGCGAGGCTCCTCAAAAGCATTGGCACAGGGAAAATTTCCTAAACAGAACTCCAATGGCTCACGCTCTAAGATTAAGAATGATAAATGGGACCTCATGGAACTGGAAAGCTTCTGTAATGCAAAGGACATAGTCAATAAGATAAATCAGCAACCTACCTATTGAGAAAAAAATCTTCACTAACCCCACATCCGGTAGAGGGCTAATATGCAAAATATATGAAGAACTCCAGAAGCTAACCACCAAAAATACAAACAATCCAATCAAAAATGGGGTATACAACTAAACAGAGAATTCACAACAGAGGAATCTTGAATGGCTGAGAAGCACCTAAAGAAATGTTCAAAGACCTTAGTAATCAGAGAAATACAAATCAAAACAACCCTGAGATTCCACCTTATACCAATCAGAATGGCTAAGATTTAAAAAAAAAAAACAAAAAAACCCTTAGGTGAAAACACTTGTTGGTGAGGATGTGGAGAAAGAGGAAAACTCCTTCATTACTGGTAGGATTGGAAACTGATACCATAACTCTGGAAATCAATCTTGAGGTTCCTCAGAAAACTGGAAGTAGATCTACCTGAAGACCCAGCAATACCACTCTTGGGAATATACCCAAAAGACACCCAACCTTGCCACAGGGGCATATATGTTCCACTGTGTTCATAGAGACCTTATTTGTGATAGCCAGAAGCTGGAAACAACCCAGATGTCCCATGACAGAAGAATAGATACAGAAAATGTTTTTCATTTACAGAATGGAATACTACTCATCTATCAAGAAAGAGGGCATCCTGAGTTTTGTAGGCAAATGGGTGGAACTAGAAAATATCATCTTGAGTGAGGTAACTCAGACCCAAAAGTACATGTGTGGTATTACTTATTAATAAGTGAATACTAGCAAAAAAAAAAAAAGTACAGAATACCCAAGCTACAGTCCACAGAACTCAAAAAGGTCAACAAGCTGAAGGCCCCAAGTAAGGAAAGTAAGGACACCTCTGTCCCACTTGGGAGGGAGAAGAAAGCAATCTCAAGGGGGGAGGGAAGGAGGAACCTGGAAGGGAAAGGGGACGGGGCCAGGGAGAGAGGGGAATATGATCTAATATTAGGTGGGGGGAAATGGCTGAAGCCCTGAGGGCCAGCAGAAAGAATGGAAACAGGTAACCTGGGGGGTAGGACATTGGGGGGACCTCCAGAATATATCAGAGACCTGAGAGGTGAGAGACTCTCAGGACTCAAAGGGAGAGACCCTAGATGAAATTTCCTACAGTGGGGAGAAGGAATTTACCTGCCATCCCACAGTCAAAACTCTGACCCGTAGTTCCTGTCTGAAAGAACTGTAGGCATGGAAATGGAGAAGAGCCCGAGGAAAAGAAGGTCCAGCAACAGGCCCAAAGTGGGATACAGCTCAAGTAGAGGCCCCAAGGCCTGACACTGTTACTGAGGCTATGGAGCACTCACAAAAAGAGATCTATCATGACTGCCTTCTGAAAGACCCAACAAGCAGCTGAAAGAGTCAGATGCAGATATTTATACCCAACCAATGGATATAGATTGCTGAATCCCGTGGTTGAATTAGGGAAAAGCTGGAAGAAGCTGACAAGGAGGGCGTCCCTATAAGAGGACCAGCAGTCTCAATTAACCTGGACCCCCGAGATCTCTCAGACACTAGATCACCAACCAGGCAGCATACACCACCTTATATGAGGCCCCCAACACATATACAGCAGCGGCCTGCCATGTCTGAGTTCAGCTTACCCTTACACACTAGAGGCCCCAGGGAGTTTAGAGGTCTGGTGAAGTGAAGGGTGAGGGAACAGGGGACATCCTCATGGAGATGGGGGTCAGGAGAGGAGGCATGGTATGTGGAACAATCAGAAGATGGACCAGAAGGGGGATAAAATCTGGAGTGCAAAAATAAAGGAAAAAAGAAAGAAAGAAATAACAATAAAAAATTGTGTTAATAGACAAATAGTGAAACAATGCTAAATTATTTTGTCATTCCTATCAATATTACTATCTATTAATTCTGTAATGCACCATGTATTATTTTTGTATATTGAAATTTTCTGAAGTCTTTCATGTTAGTTTTCAATACCTTTATTAAAAATTTCTGTGAATGTGCAAGAAATTTAAAAGAAATTTAAAGAAATTTCTCTCCCTCCTAATTTGGTACAAAATGATGCTTGTATGCATTTAAATGTGTTTTTATATAATAAATAACATAATTAAACCCAACTCACTCTTATTTATGTTTGTTGTTGATCATTTCGTTCATATGTGAGAAAAATTAAAATATTGTACAGGCTGCCCAGTATGCAGATTTTGCTTTGTATCTTCACATGCTTATTGTATTAATTGAATAAAGGATCAGAATTCTCTAGATTTTTATGAAGGACACTTCTCTTTACAATGCAATGTACTTGTCTCCCTTAATGTTTTTTGGGTTAATTATGTTTTATAAACCCTAGTTTTGGAAGTTAGCCATCCATTACTAGTCTCTGTGAGTTTTTTAACAGAGGAGTTAAAGTTTAAAAATGATATAGAGTTAGTCTATATCATAGTGTATTCTTCAATGATACAAATATAAGTAGATGGTAGATAGATAGATAGATAGATAGATAGATAGATAGATAGATAGATAGACAAGCACTCTTTTATAAACTCCTGAATAGCTCTCATGTAGCTCAGAGTCATAAGTATGCCATCTTTTAAATTTTGTTTAAATTTTTTTTATCACCTTTGGAGTTCTAACTTTTTCACTTTAACTCTCTGTATGACGGGATTCATAATCAAATTTGATCAACATCTTATTATTCTAGCAAAATAAATGTAATAGCACACATTTGAAGAAATTCTGTATATACCAGTGGAAGAGAAAACTGTATGAAAAGAGGCAAACATATGTGAGAATAGCTATGAATATCAGACATTTCAGGTAACTAGATTATTTTATAAATGACTGAGATAACTTGCCCTATTTGGAAATAAAGACCAATTGCAAATATGTGGCATACTTATACAATGTTTGCAAAATTGTATTATAGATAAATAATGGTTTGTTTTTCCAATATGGCACATTAGGGAAACATTGGAACTATTTTAATTAATCTATTTTTATTTAAAATTTTCATAGAATAAATTTTAACCATATTTTTCCCCTTGCCCCACTCCTCTCAAATCTCCACACCTCTCTGTCCACCCAACATCATCTTCTTTCTCTCTTTATAAAGAAAAAGAAAAAAAAGACAGAAAACAAAAAGAAAATCAAAACAAACTACTAAGACAAAAATAAAATACCAAAAGCAAGCAAAATAAAAAGCACACAAAATTCTTAGAGCTCTTTTGTGTTGACCAGCCTCTCCTGGGCATGAGGCCTGCTCTGGAGTGTAGTGCTTGACAGACATAGTGACAATGCACTCGAGAGTGGTTTTCTCAATCTTGGTGGGTAACAATTGCAAATAACATCTATGTGAGTCACCTCTCCTTTTCAGTGCTTAAATTTAGTTCATTTTAAACCTGGGGCCTGCCTTGTGCTTGTTATCATAGTCTCTAAGTACACATATGCATCAGTCTTGCTGTATCTCGAAGACACTGTTTCCTTAAAGTCATCCACCACCTCTTGTTCTTACAGTTTTTCTCCATTCTCTTCTACAATAGATATCAGAGCCTTCAGAAAAGAACTTGAATGAAGTTATATCACTTATAACTGTATGTTCTCAATAACACTCTCTATGCATTATTTGGATGTGGGACTCTGAGTTAATCTCCATCTACTATAAACTACAGGTTGTTTCGACATGACACATTAAGAAAGCATTCTAATTACTTTAATACTTTTGACATGAAAAGGACTTATGCATTCAAATCTGGAATCCATAAAACAATTGTTTTTAAAAATGGGTAATTCCTTTATACTTCTACTTTTAAAAGATCTTATAGCCAATGGTAAAGTGCAAGTCACAAACACAGGAAATGTTTTAGTATTATAAGTAAAAACTGTAAACAGCATAAGCAAGCAGAAAGCGTAAAACGGTGCTGTTGAAAATGAAATGGAGCAAGATAAAGAAACTCTCAGAGGAAATAAATAACGCAGAAGTATTAATATCATTACTGACAGACAAATTTAAGCAATTTTAAAGTGAAATATTTTATAAAATAAGAAATATTTTAAAGATCAATTTTTATAAAGAAAAACAAATGGGAAAACCCTATATTTTTAGTTATGCCTTTTAGAAGAAAATTATTTTAAATGGCAAAATATTTTCAATCATAAGACTATCTTCAATGGAACTGAATGGACACAAAAGCAAAGAAAAGAATGCGAAGAAGTTCATTTCAGCATTGGCTACTCATTGAAAAATATTGTTGTGCAATCTCAGTATCCATCATGACAATGATTATGTCACATGTATACCTGAAACTACAAGCTAGACCTAAATATGCTGATAATTAAATATTTCTATAATGCAAACCCATATATATATGAAAAAACAAGAAAATTATTCTTTGAAAAAATATTTGTTGAATATCAAGGCAGACACAACCCTGCTTTCAAGGTGGTTTTCTTCCAGAGACTGATAGAAAATGAAAGCCCACACACCAACAAATAAGAACTTAAAGAAGGAAGCTGTATGCCCGGCAATTATTCACACAGTAAGTGGTGTTACAAGGAAAATCATGTGAGGGATACCATGGAGAATGAAAGAGTGGCTTCAATAAATAATTCAGCAGGAGTCAAGGCAGGCTGCATCTCACTGAAACCTGATGGGAGCTGAAAGTCTAGCAAAAGCAGTGGCTGAGCAGAAATGCCTGAGAACTGTCCCTTCTCTATGGTCAAGGAAGACAACCACGTCCACTTGAATTTCAACACAAGCAGACCCACAAGACTCAAGGACACAGACAAAAATAAGACTGGTTAGCACAGTGGCCTGTGGGCTATCACACAGCAAGTTGGATTTTATTGAGTTTACAATAAAATAATGATCACAGGCTTTTCAATTGGTAACAAAAATTGATTTGGACTTTAAAATGTCATATCACTGCCATTGTGCTTAGAAGGATTGTAAGGGCAAAGGGGCCTCATGTTAAATCATGGTTGTATCCATCCTTTATAGAAGCTAAGAGAGTTGAAGAAGAATAGGACACTTCATGAAAATAAGCAAGGCCTACAAATAGTGGAAAGAAGAAACCAATTTAAATAAAATTAAAAAAAAAAACTTCCAATGCCTCAGATATAGGCAGGTGAGGTGGCTGTTTCATTTTATTAAGCTGCCGGTAAAGGGTGAGAGCAGCTGGTGATAAACTTGTAGCAAGCAAAAGCTGAGTTTTAACCATCTCAAAATTAGGTATTAGTATTAAGTATCATTTGTAAGTATTTTGTATGTTTTAAGCATTTCTTACCTATAAACTCACTTTTCCCTCACAAAATATTACACTCAGACAATTAAAATTCATTGAATTTTTTCAAATCTGTGCTGTATATTAAAAACAATAATTAAGAGTATGTGTTATACCAAAAGGTGCCATCCAAGCTTCAAAAGGAGAGAAATGACCAAGAGACATACATTGCCATGACACCTGTGAGACACAATGACTAGTAGGACACAATAATACTCAGGGTGCCGTGAAGAGGTGTGTATAAGTTCACAGCAACCATTAACTCTCTAATTGTATTTAATACCCGCTCAACAAGATAGAAACCATACCTGCAGACCCCTTCAGCTCCTTGAGTACTTTCTCTAGCTCCTCCATTGGGGGCCCTGTGTTTCATCCAATAGCTGACTGTGAGCATCCACTTCTGTGTTTGCCAGGCACTGGCTTAGCCTCACAAGAGACAGCTATATCAGGTCTGCAATCCTATAGGTGGAACAACAATATGAACTAACCAGTACCCCCAGAGCTCGTGTCTCTAACTGCATATGTAGCAGAAGATGGCCTAGTCCGCCATTATTGGGAAGAGAATCCCCTTGGTCTTGCAAACTTTATATGCCCCAGTAAAGGGGAAACACCATGGCCAAGAAGTGAGAGTGGATAGGTAGAGGAGTGTGTGTCTGTGGGTGGGGGTGGGGTGGGGGCAGGGGGCAGTACAGGGGACTTCCAGGATAGCATTTGAAATGTAAATGAAGTAAAGACCTAATAAAAATTGGAGGAAAAAAATAAAACCCATATATGTAAACATACATAGTATTTTAAAATAAGATCTGTTTATTTCCTTCATTACATTAAAAAAGAAAGAAAGAGCCAGATGCCTTTAATCCCGGCACTCAGGAAGCAGAGGCAGGCAGATTTCAGTTCGAGGTCAGCCTGATCTACAAAGTGAGTTCCAGGACAGCCAGAGCTATACAGAGAAACCCTGTCTCAAAAGCCAAAAAAAAAAAAAAAAGAAGAAGAAAAAAGAAAAAAGAAAGGTAAAAGAAAAAAAAAAGAAAAAGAAACAAAGGAAGGAAGGAAGGAAGGAAGGAAGGAAGGAAGGAAGGAAGGAAGGAAGGAAGGATGGAAGGGAGGAAGGGAGGAAGGAAGGAAGGAAGGAAGGAAGGAAGGAAGGAAGGAAGGATGGATGGATGGAAGGGAGGAAGGAAGGAAGGAAGGAAGGAAGGAAGGAAGGAAGGAAGGAAGGAAGGAAGGAAGGAATGATGGATGGAAGGGAGGAAGGAAGGAAGGAAGGAAAGGAAGAAAGGAAGGAAGAAAGAAAGAAACCGTACCTGCTACTGGAAACCTAGCTATCCAATGCTAGTGAAGGCAGATTTTAGAGGAAAATTTACCATTACTACTTAATTAAAACACCATAATCCCTAACTATATATTTGTTCTTATACCCACAGATAAGTATATTCCTCAACTCTCCTCAAGGAAACGTCTCTTTGCTTCAGATAAATATCATCACAGACCATCACCAAACAAAAACTCAGAAAATTGTGGAGCCCAGTCTCAATGGATACAGTTATAAGACAACTCCCAAATTCAAGTCTCAGGAAATATCACTGAAGAGGTGGTAGAAGATCCTAAAGTGCCAGAGAATCAGGGGGTTTGCTGAGAAACTGTCAAGTAATGTCAGAAGCTGTACACATAAAGTCTCACCAACTTGACTTCCCAGACTGAGCAAGGATGGTACCTCTGTACATGTTAAAGTGGATAGAAGGAAGACCTAGGGGCCTCAGTCCTTCACAAAGGACTGATGCTGAGAATGGAGGAAATAGTCATTCCAGGGAAGACCACATCAGTTGGTTATCCAATCCTATATGGTCAGCCCTGAAAACCTTCGTACAAGTAGCACTGTACACACTGAGCATGTTATATTTATGAATATAAATATAAATAAGTACATACATGCATGCATATAACAACAATTGATGACAATAGAGGTCATGCCTTTGGAAGAGAGCAAACATGGTATATGGGAGGGTCTGGGGAAGGGATAACTTTAAGTATATGTCTTTTAAAAATGAATATTACTAGTTGTATATAAAGTTAGAAAATGTTACAGTACAGTTGAATATTTGAGCTAACTCAGTCTTAGAAATGGATTTTGCATATACATCCTGACTCTAGAAACTCACTCAGACTCAAGGGAAAATGAGAAGATTTCCATACTGTTTGTCTCAGGCCTCTTCATCACCCATGGCTGGTAGGTGAATGTCCACAATATTCTCTGACAGCCATTCCTAAAATTAAAACATGAAGGACATGAGATAGATAATAATAATATATTAATTGGGTTTGGTAAAGATTTTAGTAGTGAACTTGTCTGGATAAAACTCTTGACGTTCTATGAGTTTCTAGTTTTATTCACCTCTTCCTCCTTAGATGTTGTTTCTTAATGTGCAAGTAATTTGACCAAGTTATAATGCATTTTTCTGTTTAAAAAAAAATCCCCTCCTTAAGCGGAGCTATAAGGTAGCCAAATTTGAGACCCATTACATTCATTCTAGTTATAATAAATTTAATGTTTGTAAATGTAAAAAAAAAAAAAAGCAACCACTCTGGAGTTGGAGGGGTGGCTTAGCAGATAGTCTCAGTTCCATTCCAAGCTGGAGCCATGGTTCCCTCCATGTGTACTCTTTGGTTGTTGGCTTAGTCCCTGGGAGCTCTGGAGGATCTGGTTGCTTAATATTGTTGTTAATCCTGTGGAACTGCCCACTCCTTCACTTTCTTCAGTCCTTCCCCTAACTTCTCCACTGGGGTCCCAACGCTCAATCCGATGCATCTGTATTGGTCAGAGCCTCTCAGTGGACAGCTATATCAGGCTCCTATCAGCAAGCACTTCTTAGTATCAGCAACAGTGTCTGCAGATGGATCCCTAGGTGGGGCAGTCTCTGGATGGTCTTTCCTTCATTCTCTTCTCTACTCTTTGTCCCTGCATGTCCAGGACCAAATCTGGGTTTATAGTTTTGAGATGGGTAGGTGTCCCCATCCCTCAACCAAGGGCCATCCCTAACCTCTGGGAATGGATTACCTAATAGCTACCTCCAGTTCTCCATCCCCCACTGCTGCAAACCTTCATTCAATTTCGTGACCCTGTGTACTTCTCCCTTGTCTCACCCCACACCTGATCTTACCCCCTTTTCCCTCCCATTCTTCTCTCCCTCCCAGGTCCCTCTCTCACTCTACCTCCTGTAATTATATAAAATATCTTTTTAAAAGATAAGTATTATACTTTATCTGTGTGTGACCACATAGATACTGCATCATTTATTTACATGAATTTTCTACATACACATACATTTACTTCAAGTTTTATTCCTCTCTTTTTTTATTACGTATTTTCCTCAATTACATTTCCAATGCTATCCCAAAAGTCCCCCACACCCTCCCCCCCCCGACTCCCCTACCCACCCATTCCCATTTTTTGGCCCTGGTGTTCCCCTGTACTGGGGCATATAAAGTTTGCCTGTCCAATGGGCATCTCTTTCCAGTGATGGCCGACTAGGCCATCTTTTGATACATATGCAGCTAGAGTCAAGAGCTCCGGGATACTGGTTAGTTCATAATGTTGCACCTACAGGGTTGCAGATCTCTTTAGCTCCTTGGATACTTTCTCTAGCTCCTCCATTGGGGACCCTGTGATCCATCCAATAGTTGACTGTGAGCATCCACTTCTGTGTTTGCTAGGCCCCGGCATAGTCTCACAAGAGACAGCTATATCACGGTCCTTTCAACAAACGCTTGCTAGTGTATGCAATGGTGTCATCGTTTGGAGGCTAATTATGGGTTAGTCAGGCATGATGGTTCACTCCAATCATAGCATTCAGCAGGGCGAGACAGCATGATTGCAAGTTCTATGCCAGTTTAGACAATATGGTAAGACTTCAAAAAATGACAGAAAGGGGTGTGGAAAGAACTCTTCTCATACTGCTTATGTATGTGTAGTATTTCATATATATATAACATTATTCTAATGCCTATATTAGCCCTACAGCAAACTGAACTAGGAAGAATATATATATATAGTGATAAATACTGACCATTCATGCTCCACTAACCCACTTCCGTAATCAGTTAATAGAATGGATTCACTCCAAAAACCTTCACAACTAGTGTTTTTCCGAGCAAAGAAGTAAAAAATCACTTCACTCCTATGCTGCAGTCTTGGCAATGCTTAGTGAAACACACCCTGCCTGCCACTGGCATCCTCCTCAGTCCATAACAAATGGCTTGAAAAAGCTCTTGTAATTTGAAGAAACCACTATAGACAAAGGACAAATGATGCCCTTCCATACTGCACCTTCAGAAATCTCTAATCATCATTTCATGGCTGGAGCAGCCTCTGTCTGACAGAGCTCCACACGAAATGCCAATGTTTATTCATTCAAAGCCTTTGTGCTTTTAGAAGAAGACATCAGCTTTGTCCCTATGCAGTGGAGAGCAGGATCTTACATTTCTGACAGCATTTGACAAAGTTCCACATCAAAGATTAAGGTCTCAGTAGACAGATTGAGGTCTGGAAATGGAGGAAGATAGAATGGACATAAATGTACATAAAATGAATTGAATGTTGGCTAAAGGGCAGATGGGGGTGTGTTCATAAATAAGAAAAGTTTCGTAGTGATAAAAGATACTGGAGAACCAGTGTAACGCTCCCAATGCATGAACTATAGAGGGAGATTTGACAATATGGTAAAGAGACTGGAAACATAGTTACATAAAAGAAACAGTATAATATGTTGATTTTTACATAATAGTAGAAAAATATCCACTTATATATTATTTTATGCATTGTGTCCTAGTTAGCTTTAAATGTCAAATTGACAAAATCTGGAGTCCTTTAAAAGATATTGCCTACAGCAGACTGGCTTGTGGTCATGTCTGTGAGGGATTGTCTTGATTGCTAATTGATATAAAGTAGCCTAGGCAACTAAGGATGAGACAGTTCTCCAGGTACAGATCCTAAGCTGTACAAGAACACCAAGGCAAGAGCCTGGGAGTGAATCAGCAAGCAGCATTCTGTCATGATTTCTGCTTCAATTTTTTGCTTGAGTTCCTGGACTTATTTCCTCCAATGATGGAATGTGACCTGTAAGTATAAGTCAAATAATCCTTTCTTTTCCTAAGCTTTTTTTTTCTTTCCAACTTGGAGAATTTTGTAAAAGAGACAAAAAGACTAGAAGAATTTGATTCAGACTAATTGTATCCAGTTTGAGGTGGCAAGATGGGTATCTGCATTATTCTACTTCTTCTGTTTTATACACATGGACAATCAGAAAAAGGACAAAGGGGGGGGGGGAAGAGTTGAAATTGGAGAGTCCACAAAATTGAAAATTGGAGAAGAATCTACCTTTTGAGGAAACCAAGACATCAAGAATTTGATGCTCACAGTCATCTATTGGGTGGAACACAGGGCCCCCAATGGAGAAGCTAGAGAAAGTACCCAAGGAGCTGAAGGGGTCTGCAATCCTATAGGAGAAACAACAATATGAACTAACCAGTACCCACCAGAGCTTGTGTCTCTAGTTGCATATGGAACAGAGGATAGTCAAGTAGGCCATCAATGGGAGGAGAGGCCTGTGGTCTTTCGAAGATTATATGCCCCAATACAGGGGAATGCCAGGGCCAGAAAGCAGGAGTGGGTGGGTTGGGGAGCAGCAAGGGGGAAGGGTATAGGGGACTTTCTGGATAGCATTTGAAATATAAATTAACAAAATATCTAAGAAAAAAAAGGATCACACACCAGGCACACATGGACACATGTACAGTGACATCACACACCAGGCACACATGTTCATAGGTGCAGCAGCATCACACACCAGGCACACATGAACACAGTGGCATCTCACACCTGGCCCACATGTAAAGTGGCATCACACACCAGACACACACACCAGGTACACATGGACACATGTGCAGCTGCATCACACAACAGGCACTCATGTACACAGGTATAGTGGCATCACATATCAGGCTCACATGTGCAGTTATAGCAAACACACACCCAGGGCAAAAAATAAATAAATAAATAAAAGAATTTGTTGCACAGCTGTTCCTTGAACCTTTTTTCCTCTATCCCAGTACCTGTCCTGAGTGCCAGAATTCACATTATTTTTGTGTTGCTTCCATACTAACCAAAATGACATGAATTAAATGTTATTCCATTTCCTTTTTCACAGGCTTGCCCTAAAGGCTGAAGGGGAGTTAGAGTCAGTGAGAATCTCGGGCAGACAGTTACTGCGGTGGGTTTCCCTTTTGTGATTTTCTTTAGGGAACATGTTATAAAATGTGCCATTTTAAGTTTACTTTCTGAGAAATGACGAGCCAGGACTGTGATACTCTCCGTGTAATAGGATGTATCCACATGACTAAATACCTTCTGGAAATGAAAGGCTGCATGATACCTCATGAGACCAACTTAAAGTCTCTGGACTTAAGACGTCTTCACAATTGATGCATAGTTTACCTTCAACTTGTGTGATTTGCAATTATCTCTAAGAATTATAAAAAGATGTCTAAAATGGGAATACATGTGTTTTTGAAAATAAACAGAAACATTTTAGACATAACTAACAGCTGAAACATACTATTGATCATTATAATGAAGATCAAAGTCTTTTACTAACACACAAAGCATAATCATTTTGACTGGTGAATTGATTATTACGACACCTTCCCTTCCCCCTTGTTATGATCTCTGAACATCACCTCCTCACATTTTTATGCATATGAATTAATTAAGAGAATATGTTCCATTTGATTTTACTATTTTTATCAAAGTAATTATCTTTAACAAATTCTTTAAATTGTTCCTTTTCTTGTATCAGTGATTAATGTATTGTGCTTGCTTCTCCTCACTGTTAATTGTTTTATACAAGTGGATGCTAATATAAGCAATAAGGTTTTATTAATGTCCCAATCAAATATATTGAAGCATATATGTGTTAAATACATGAGAGCTTAATAGGTAATCTTTCTTAAAAGAACATTAGGTTTTAAACATTAATCCATATATATTAATTAATGTCTTTCAATGATTTTCTGCAAAATGATTAAAAATGTTTATGCTTTATCATGTCAAGCAGAGCATCTATTAACATATGGATTTCTTCACAAACTATAAATGAAACCACACTTGAAGATACAAACTTGAGTACAGATAGTAAATATATACCTTAAAATAACATTTTGTTATCATCGGACTATAAATATTAGCCAAGAACTTGCTGAAGCCTTAAAAGAATTAACCGATTGTTCATTATGACACTCTACTTCTGTTAAAAGCATAGTTTCTACTTCCAAAAACTATGCTCCCAAATTTGACTAGATTCAAACATTAGTTAACAAAGCTCAGAAAACGTGCTTGCCATGATGCATTCAGGACACATAGTCTTAAACAGTATTATGCGCTGAAGTTGATGTTAATGAACTGATGTCCAAATACCAAACAACATTTAACTCTTTCACCCTTCAACTTTATACAATTTGGTACTGTGTCACAATAGTGTGAATTTCAAAATGAGATGCTATCCAAACACAAATAAAATTGAGATTCTCTGAAAATTCAGTTATTTGGTTAATTTTTACACATAATTTTCATGATTTTTTTAAGATTCTGAAATAGAAAATGAAGATATATGAAAGCCTAGCCAAACCTACTCTTCCTAAGAGACAAATGCAGTGTAGACATGATAAGCAATGGATGAAAATGGTAAGAAAAATAACAGCCCTTCTTGGTCTGGTAGCTTTAAAATACTCATTGGGATTCTCTGCTATTCCTCCCATTGAGGGACATTGGCCAAACCCTCTTGCTGTTGTTATGTGTGCGTCCTTGTGAATTCTTCAGCCAATAGCATATGGCAGAGCAATTTAAGAAGGCTTCCAAGTCTGCATTATAAAGGACAACCCATCTTCATCAGATAACCCATATTTGAAACCATGTTTTGCTATGTGAGGAGCCCACATATTCTAATATCATTCTGGAGCTAAAGAAGCTAAAGTATATAGACAGATATCAGTAGGTGTTCCTATCACCAGCCTAGTCCTTTAGACATCCCGTTTCAGTGCTAAATGTGTGACTAAGTCACTTTTGTGTGAGTTGTAGTTCACTTTGTATTAATACAAAGAGAATGCAGATGCAGTGACAGGAGCACCTACTGATATCTGTCTATGTACTTTAGCTTGTACAGACTGTATCTCATTACCTTTAATTGCATGAAAATAAGTACGTTTTAGTCTCTGTAGTTAAAAGATTATATTCACTGACAGTTCATTTGGTGAAAGAGTAATTTTATGATAAATGAAATACATAATAGAAATAAGGCCGTCTGACAAAGAAATTCAACTTTCAGAAATAACAATGCAAACAATAGCCAATAGATGTACCAAAAACATACACTTTTATTCATTTAGTCAAATAAATGAAAATTAATATTAAAATATCAGAATTTTCCATACTGGAAAAGGATTGAATATGTTTTAGTTGACCAATGAATGATATACATAGGTATATTTGTAAGACTAGATGAACATATCATACCAAAGGCCAAACTGCTACTACCCATAACATTGAAAAATGAGCACACACTTAGGATGAAAACCAACAATCTTTCATTTATTCTCAGATATCTCCTTCAGGTTACTAGTGAAAGATGTTTACTATAGCATTATTTAAAGTGAAAAAAAGAGAGAACATGAATGTGCAATAAAGAGAAATGGCTATATACATTGGGATTAAGCACTCTGAAGAATATGACAACCTAATATGGAAATATTTAAGTAAAGTTTAATAGAGAAGGAAGTTTATTATATAATATTAACTTGAAGTTGTAAAATTTGCATGGTAGTCCTACTTGACATAAGTTTTTAAAATACATAACTTATGTACATATTGTTATAATAATTGTTGATTCTGGGATAAGATATTTTATTTATTCTAGTTACTATTTTTGCTAATCCAAATGTGTCTTATGGATTTTCAAAAATATTGCTTAATGAATGAGTTTGCAAAAAGATGTTGATAAGATAAATTTTTAAACTTGCAGCCTGGCATTGAAGATCATTGGCCATCAAGACCATTTTTTTATTTTCCACTCATCTCTTGCTTCTTTTCCTGCGTACACACTGGTGCTATGACTTGGGTATATCTCCAAAGGATTATATGGAGTAGCCTTATATGGAAGCATTGCTTAAGGGGAAGGGAATTAATTTATGGGGAAATTATTGTATTGTATAAGGCTCATTGCATTAATACAATAGTTATCCTGTACCTATAGGAATTCTTAGGAAAATAAGTTATTGGGGCTGAGAGTGGGCTCAGCAGTTAGGAGGTCTTGTTGCACTTTCAGAGGACAATTTTTGGCTCTCAGCACTCACATGGTAGCTCTCAACTATCCCAAACTCTGATTTCAATATCCACCTTTTAACCCCTGTCCCAATTCCTTCCTCACTTCATTCTCAAAATATGATACTTATAGCTTGAAAAAAATCTATAAATTCAACTTTCCACATTTAGCATCCAAATGTCCATTGCTGGCAGTCTCACAGAAACATCAAATTACATATATGCAGAGGACCTAGCTAAGATCAATACAGGGTTGTGTTTGTTGTTTTAGTTTCTGTGAGTCCCCCAAGCCAGTTGATTCTGTATGCAGTATTCTCCTGGTATCAAAGCCATTGCTTCTGGCTCCTACAATTCTTTCTCCTTGTCTTCAGCAGGAATTCCTTGGGTTCTCATAGTATTTGGCTGTGGATCTATCTATCTGCTCCCGTCAGCTGCTAGATGAAACCTGTTTGATGATAACTGGGCTAGCCACAGATCTATGTGTGTAGCAAAATATCATTATGAATTATTCACTGACTCTTTTTGGTTCTATCCTGGGTCTCTGGGATGTTCTGCTTCTGATTCCTGGCTATCCAACAAGTATTGGAGTGTGCTCATCTCAAGGTATGGGTCTTAATTTGGACCAGTCATGGGTTGCTCACTTTAACAAATTCTGTGACACCATTGTCCCAGCATGTGTTGCAAGCAGGACATATTATAGGTCAAAGGTTTTGTGACTCAGTTGATGTCCCAGTCCCACTGCAAGGAGCCTTGCCTGGTTAGATAAAGAGACCAGTCTTACAATTCACTATACACAAGAAGGAGCTGAGAAAAAGTCAAAGGCATAGGTAGTTTATTTAATGAAGTTACAACAGAGAATTGACCAAACCAAAAAATGATATTGATACACAAGAGGCATTCAGAATGTCAAATAAACATGAGAAGAAGAACCTCATCATGATATATTATATTTATTATTTATGATGCAAAAAAGCCAACAAAAAGAACAATACTAAAAGCTGTGAAGGAAAAATGCGCACTCACACACAAAAAGTAAACACAAAAATATATTTTTTGTCAGCCACAGCAAAACCCAGGAAAGTTTGGAATGATATCACAAGTCCTAAAATTAAGTACTGGTCTGCAAGTATTACTATGCCCTTCAAGTTATCTCTTAAAACAGATTGGTTAATGACATTTTAGGACTATAATAAATTAAAAGAACTCACCCAACAAGGGGACATTCAAAAAATCCCTAAAGGCATACTATACAAACACAAAGAAGAAAGAAAATCTCAATGGTGACACAGAAAATAATACATCCAATGGGAGAAGCAGGTAAACAGAAAGGATACACAAAGAAACCAGCAAACCAATTCTACTGCTTTGTTTTGCATCAAGGTAGAACAAGATGGGATCTTTTGAGAAGAAAGAATCTTTTTGTTGTTGTTGATGATATTTTCTTTATATACATTTCAAATGCTATCCCGAAAGTTCCCTATACCCTCCCCCCTGCCCTGCTCCCCTACCCACCCACTCCTGCTTCTTGGCCCTGGCATTCCCCTGTACTTGGGCATATAAAGTTTGCAATACCAAGGGGCCTTTCTTCACAAAATGCCTTTATAAGACTGATCTGTAGGGAAGTCTGCAAGGTATCTTCTTGATTGATGGTTGATGAGGTAGGACCCAGCCATTTGTGGGGAGTGCTGCCTCTGGGCAGGTGGTCCTAGGGTGAATAAGAAAACAAACTGAGCAAGCCAGGTGGAACAAGTTAGTAGATGATATTCCTCAATGATCTGTGCATCAGCTTCTGCCTCCAGGTTCCTGCAGATCCTATCCTGATTTTCTTTGATGAGGAACAATGTTGTGGAGTTATAATCCAAATATAGTCTTTTCTTTCCAAGTGGCTTTTGGTCATGGAGTTTTCATCACATCAAGAGCAACCCTAAGATACCAGGAAACTCATACCAACAGGGGAAGAGAAAACAAATAGCAATTCCCTCTTAACGCCCTTAAACACCAACTACTTTAACTCAGCAATGTAAAGCCACCAACTACCATGAAATCCAGATAGTTTTTCTCCTAGATCTTGTTTAGCTAAAAATAAACTACAAACATCTCCTGAACCCAAACTAAAATTCAGAAAAGAAATGCAGAGTTAAATTATGCCATGCTGTGTCTTTATTTTCATTGAATTCTAGAAAGTCTTCCATTTCTTTCATTATTTATTCCCTCACAAAGTTATCATTGAGTAAAGAACTATTCGGTTGCCATGGGTATGTGGGCTCTCTGTTTGTTTTGTTGTATTGAAGTCTACCCTTACTCCATGCTGATCTGATAGAATGCATGAGATTTATATCAACCAATTAGAAGCAAAGAGAATGACAGAAAGAATCAACAAAACCAAAAGTTGGTTCTTTGAGAAAAACAAGATATATAATCTCTTAGATAAACTGACTAAAGGGCACAGAGACAGTGTCCAAATTATCAAAACCAGAAATGAAAAGGGAGACATAACAACAGAAACTGGGGAAATTAAAAAAATAAAATCAGACCTTACTACAAAAGTCTATACTCAACAACACTGAAAAATCTAAATGAAATGGATGATTCTCTAGACAGATAAACCATACCAAAGTTAAATCAAGAACAGGTAAATTATCTAAACATTTCCATAATCCCTAAGAAAATAGAAGCAGTCATTAAAAACCTCCCAACCAACAAAAGCCCAGGGCCAGATGGTTTTAGTGGAGAATTCTAACATAACTTCAATAAAGAGCTAATACTCCTTAAACCATTCCATAAAGTAAAAAAGGAAGGAACACCACCTAATGTATTCTATGAAGCCACAGTTACTCTGATACTTAAATCACCCAAAACCCAACAAAGAAATAGAAATTTATATCAATTGTGCTTATGAATATTAATGTAAAAATACTCAACAGTATTCATGCAGACTAGATCCAAGAACTCATCAAAACCATCATTCACCATGATCAAGAAAGTTTCATCTCAGGGATGCAAGGATGGTTCAATATACAAAACTCCATTAAGGTAATCCACTATATAAACAAACTCAAAGGAAATATCATATTATCATCTCAGTACATGTTAAAAAAAGCCTTTGACAAAATACAACACCCCTTCACATTAAATATATGGGAGAGATCAGGAAGAAAATGTTAATACCTAAACATAAGAAAAGCAATATACAGCAAACCAACAGTCAATATCAAATTAAATGGAAAGATACTTGAAATAATCCCACTAAAATCAGGGACAAGACAAGGCTGTCTGCTCTCTTCATATCTATTCAATATAGTATTCAAAATTCTAGCTAGAGAAATAAGACAACAAAAGGAGGTCAAGGGGATACAAATTGGAAAAAAAGAAGTCAAGGTATCACTATTTGAAGACGATATGATAGTATACACAAGCGACCCCCAGAATTCCACCAGAGAACTCCTACAACTGATAAACATCTTCAGCAAAGTGGCAGGATATAAAATTAACTCAAACAAAGCAGTAGCCTACCTTTAAACAAATTATAAGCAAGCTGAGAAAGAAATTAAGAAAACAACAACCTTCACAATAGCCACAAATCATATGAAATATCATGGTGTAAGTCTGCAAGTGAAAGATCTGCATGACAAGAACTTCAAGTACCTGAAGAAAGAAACTGAAGACCTTAAAGATGGTCATGGATTAAAGACGCTCAAGGATTGGTAGGATTAACAACAGTACAGATTCAACACAATCCCTATCAAAATCCCAACAGAATTTTTAGACATGAAAAGAGCAATTCTCAATTTCATATGGAAAAACAATCCAAGATAGCAAAAACAATTCTCAACAATAAAAGGACTTCTAAGAAAATCACCATCCCTGACCTCAAGCTAGCTGTACTACAAAACAATAGTGATAAAAACTACATGGTATTCGTACAGAGACTATCAATGGAATCATGCAGAGCTATCAATGGAATAGAAATGAAGACCCAGCAATAAACCCACACACTTGATGTTTGATAGCAAAGTCAAAAACAAGTCATGAAAAAAAAAGCATCTTCAATAAATGATATTGGTCTAAATGGTAATGTGTACGTAGAAAATAAAAATAGATCCATATTTATCACCTTGCACAAAGCTGAAGTACAAGTGAATCAAGGACATCATCATAAAACCAGATATACTGAATAAAATGAAAGAAAAAGTAGGAAAGAGCCCTGAACTCAATGGTACAGGGGAAATTTTTCTGAACATAACACCAATGTCTTAGGCTCTAAGATCAAGAATTGATGAATGAGACCTCATGAAACTGAAAAGCTTCTGTAAGTAAATAGGACAACCTCAGTTTGGGAAATATCTACAACCTACAGGTTGGGAAAAAAAATCTTCACTAACCCCACATCTGATAGAGGGCTAATATCAAAAATATATAAACTCAAGAAGTTAATTCTCCCAAAACAGAAATAACCCAATTAAAAATACAGTACAGAGCTAACCAGAGAATTCACAACAGAAGTATTTCAAACAGGCAAGAAGCACTTAAAGAAAGGTTCTAGTTACACATGTAGCAGAGGATTGCCTAGTAGGCCATCAATGGGAGGAGAGGCCCTTTTTCTTGTGAAGATCATATGCCCCAGTACAGGGGAATGCCAGGGCCAGGAATTAAGAGTGGGTGGGTTGGGGAACAGGCTGGGGAAGGGTTTAGGGGACTTTGGGGATAGCATTTGAAATGTAAATGAAGAAAATATCTAATAAAAAAGAAAGAAAGAGAGAAAGAGAGAAAGAGAGAGAGAGAAAGAGAGAAAGAAAGAAAGAAAGAAAGAAAGAAAGAAAGAAAGAAAGAAAGAAAGAAAGAAAGAAAGAAAGAAAGAAAGAAAGAAAGAGCAAAGGAAGGGAGGAAGAAAGAAAGGTTCAAACCCCTTAGTCATCAGATAAATGCAAATCAAAACAACCTTAAATTCCACCTTACAACAATCAGAATGGCTAACATCAAAACCTCAAGTGACAGCACATGCTGGCAGCAATGTGAAGAAAGAGGAAAGCTCCTCTATTGCTGATGGGATTGCAAACTGGTACAATCACTCTGGAAATCAATCTGGAGGTTCCTCAGAAAATTGAAAATAATTCTACCCTACCTGAAGATCCAGATATACTACTCTTGGGCATATACCCAAAAGACGCCCCACCAGACCACAAGGACACATGCTCCATTATGTTCATGGCACCTTAATTTATAATAGCCAGAAGCTAGAAACAACCCAGATGTCCCACAACAGAAGAATGGATACAGAAAATGTGGTTCATTGACACAATGGAATAATATTCAGCTATGAAGAATGAAGACATCCTGTATTTTGCAGGCAAATGCATGGAACTAGAAAATAGCATCCTGAGTGAAGTAACCCAGACTCAAAGGACACTCATGGTATGTACTCACTGATAAGTGGATATTATTCACTGATAAGTGGATATTAGGAATATCTAGGGTACAATCCACAGACTATAAGAAGTTTAACAAGTAGAAAGTCCCAAATGAGGATATTTCAATCCCATGTAGAAAGGGAAAGAAAATAATCATGAGAGGCAGAGGGAAGGAGGGACATGGATGGGAGAAGGGAGGTGCAGGGGATAAAGGGTACAGGATCATGTATGTGGGAGCAGAACAGGAGAGAAGCCCAAAGGGACAGCAGAATGTATGGGAATATACTTCCTAGGGGAGGAGGAAAGTTGGGGGTATCCTCTAGAAAGTACCAGAGACCTGGGAGGTGAGAGACTCTCAGGACTCAGGGAGGGGGGGGGCATTGAACTTAGGTGAAAAGCCCAACAGTAGGGAGAGGGAACTCAAAGAGTCCAACTCCAGTAGATATATAGGACCTCAAATGGAATGGAGAGAAAAAGAGACTGAAGAAAAGGCAGTCCAGTAACCAGCCCAACTTGGGATCCATTTCATGGGGGCGCTCCAAGGACTGACACTCTTACGGATGGTATGATTGGAATGATGTGCTTACAGATGTCCTCTAAGAGGCCCAACCAGCAGCCTACTGAAACAGACAAATATACTTACAACAAACCATTGGACTAAAGTTGAGGACCCCTATGGTTGAATTAGGGTAAAGATTGAAGGAGCTGAAGGGGAGAGCAACTCCATAGGAAAACCATCAGTCTCAACTAACCTGGACCCTGGCAGATCTCAGACAGTGAGCCACAAACCAGACAGCATAGAGGAGATGGCCCAAGGCCCACAGCACACATATAGCAGAGGACTTCCTGGTCCAACATCAGTTTGAGAAGACACACCTATTCTTGGAGAGACTTGAGGCCCCAGGGAGGGGAGATCTCTTAAGGGAGAGCATCCTCTTGGAGACAGGGGGAGGAGGAGTGGAATGAGGAACTGTGGAGTTGGGGACCAGGAAGGGGCAACAGCTGGAGTATAAATAAATAAAACAATAACTAAAGAGTGAAATTAGATCCATATCTCTCATCTTTGCTCAAAAATTAGGCAAAGCATGTTAATATATAAGCATAGCCAAACGCATTCTGAAAAGGACAACATAGCAAATAATCCCCAAAATTGACAAATAGGGTTGCATGAAATTAAAAACGTCTGCATAGCAAGGGAGACAGAATGAAGAGATGGCTATTGAATGGGAGGAATACCTTTACCAACTATATAGCAGTCATTTAAAATATATAAAGCACTTCAAAGAATAAACACCAAATGATAGCATTCAATTAATTAATAGGCTAATGCATTTAATAGCAAGTTGTCAGACTCAATGCCTAATAATTGTCTATCAAGATAGTTTAAACCACATGAACAATTGCCTCCAAGCCCGAAGACCTTAGTTCAAACCCCAGGACCTATATAGTCAAAGGAGAGAAATGATTCTTACAAATTGTCCTCTGACATCCATATACTTAATATCACACACACACACACACACACACACACACACACACACACACACACACACACACATTCACACATACACACAGACTCAGGCACACAAAAAAAACTACACACACACACATACACATACATACCTGTACACACACACCCAAATAAATAAATGTTATAAAATTTTTTAAAGAATATAGAAAATAATTACTCATAAACTTTGAAAGTTCTTAACAATCTCAGAAGTGCAAATTGAGTTGCTCTTAGGTTCCATGGAGATCAACAAACAAGCAAAAGACAGCAGGTGCTACTAAGGATTCAGAGGAAAAGGAACCTTAATTCACACTGATGGAGATATAATCCTGTAACGCCATGGAGAAAATCAATATTGATGGTTTTCCAAAAAGTGAAGTGGAACTATCATATAATCCAGCTACAATCTCCTAGGTATAAACTCAAAGGTTTCTAACATACTACACAAATATTTCCACATCTCATTTGTTGCAGTAATAGGCACAATAGCTAAAAATTAGAATAGCCAAATTATCAATCAAAGGACATAGGTATATTACATATGTAATATATATACACAATGGAATTTTATTCAGTGGTAAAGAAATTGAAATCATGACATTTGAAGAAGTGTGTGGTTACATATTATGTATATTATGTTACATAGAATAAGCTATATTTAGAAAGAGAAATATCATGTTTTGTCTCATACATAGTGGGGATTGAAGCTATATTTAAAATTGAATGCATGTTTGGGTATTAAACACATAAAACCTAGTATGTATTATGTGTGACATCAAAGTAAAAGCAAAAGAATCTGTGGAATTAACATGAGTGAGAAAATGTGGGAAAGAGCAATGGGAGACACACACAAAGGGAATACAGTCAATGCATGGTTTATATACTTCAATGAAAGTGTTAAGGAACCCAGAGCTCTGTACAACGAATATATGACAAAAAAATTTTAAACATATATTATCATGGGTGTGTGTGTATGCATGTAGGTAATGAAAATAGAAAGGGATGATGGGAGGGGAGGGAGACAAGAAGAAGAATAGAAGAAGATAGAGTGTGTGAACACAAAAGCAGGTGAGGCAGCACTTACTGGGCACAGAGAACCAGACAGAAAGAAGTAAGGCAAAGGCCAGGCTGAGAAGGGTGGGGTGTGAGGAGGACAAATTATAACAATATATGAAAATGCCAGAGTGAAACTCATTGCTTTATACTAACGTCAACAGTGAACAATAAAAGTAAGAAACAGTTCCATGTATCAAGACAAGACATCTCACTAAAATAGATGTATCTTGGGTATTTTGTTTTTTTTTTTTTTTTGTTAAATGAAAGTCTTTTGTTGTTTTTTCATGGAGAAACAATATTATGTGTGTGTGTGTGTGTGTGTGTGTGTGTGTGTGTGTGTGTGTGTGTATAAAACAGTTAAATCAGTTCTTTTATTACCTCTTTTGGACATTTTCTCACCTTGGGTTCAGTTCCGCAGGTCTCACCTTAAATAACTAGTTATATACACACATGCACACATGCTCCTGATCCAAGCCTTCTTGCTCTTCTATGAGAATCTTTGCTCACTGCGCTCATGGCCTCTTTTCCTTTCCCATATATCATGGTATATAAATGTCAAAGAAGCATGGGTATACCTACTTTTGCAACCCTAGGTAGGAAGTTGGTATTTAATGAGTCCACATAAATGAAAATGGAATTGACTGAAAGCATTTGTTTCAAGTTACCAGATGTTTTGCTTTGTTTAAACATAATTTCAAAAAATTAGAGAATGCCAAGCTAAATATTTTGCTGGTCTTGTCTTTTTTTTTTTTTTTTAAAAAGAAAGCTTCTTGTTTTCTCTCTGCAGATGCTTAGAAGCTTAAGATGAAAATGGTAATTATTGTAAAACATATATTTTTTGCATAGTAGAAGAGCATAGTCATGCATATGTGGATAGTGCATTAGTCATGGAGTAGGGTGGAAACAGATGGTACATCTCTGAGGATTCTCTAATAGGATTTTACCTCTCTGTGGGTGGATGTGGCAACCACTGCCATGCAGCCCTGTGGAGTCAACAGCAGGTAGCCTACACTCTCCTCCCCACTAGCCCTTCTCCTGTGAATTAGTATTGATTGGGCTTCCATCTGGAAACTAAAATACAAGCAGTATCCCAGGTAGATCTCTGGGGACACAGAATAGAGTGTAATAGAGTAGAGGGTGTTCTAAGGGGTAACCAAGAACATGAGATTCAGGGAAGAAGTGGGTTAAGATCACATGTATAGCCCAGATGTTTATTTGATTTCATGTTTTAAATGGACACCAGGCTTTTATCAAAGCTGTTAACAAAAATTTAAATAATTACTGAAAAAAGGGGGGTTATTTATTTTATTTTTTTCATAACTAATGAAATAGTAACAACAAGCAATGTATTTAACAGAGTCATTCTCAGCAAAGTGGAATAGACCTAGTTTTGATAGGATAACCGTAAGCCAAGCCTGTTGTCCGTCATATATATGACATTCTGTGACTGCCAAGATGGTTTCCCATTTACTGCTTCTACATCAAAATCGATGTTACTTTTTAATACTATTTATAATTAGTTTATTTTATGTGTGACGCACAAATTATAGGATAATGAACATAAATATGTACTTGATGTTTAGGAATAGTATATATTTTATTGATCTATGAACATTCCTATAGATTAAAATATATACAAGTGACCAAATCTTCCTCCATTCTTAAGGAAATTCCATGTCCTTAGCAAGGTGTGTGCATACACTCTGGTAATAGCCTTCATCTCTGTCTTGCCCCTAGTTCCTTCACCTCATCCCGTGTTTGTTTTGTCCTTGATGGTTTTCCTCTTATTTGGATTTTCCCAAGCCCAAAATCTACCCATGTCTAACATTAAGCGATTCATAGGCTCTGTTCTAGCTTCACTTTATTGAATTCTTTCTCTAAATAAGCAGGCAAAGTCTCTTCCCTATGGAGAACTTCACTCTGCTGCTACCAGTTTGCCCATAACACTGGATAATTAATTATATATGCATATCATCAATATTCCCAGCTTGTACGGCACCTTTTCATACCAACTAAAACCTGTCAGAATCATATCATCGTATGTCAATGTGTCTCGCTGGTAGGCATATACCTTCACTGATTTAGGCTGTCCTCTATTCTTGTCCATGAAATTTGTATCATGTTTTGCTGTGGAGACTTATACATCTTTTCTAACATTTATTCCTAGGATGTTAGAACTTGGTATGCTCTGAAGTTACTAGCCCTCAAATTCAATTCTGTAATTTCTAATGTTACTAATAAATGGAATTGTAATAAATTTTATAAGTAGATGTTGTATCTAGTTACCTTGATGAATTTGTTAATTCAAATAATTTATCTATAGTTTTTTTAGGCTTGAATATGGTTATGGCATTTGTTATAATGAGTTTTACATCTGAAATAACACAACCTGCTACCCAGCTTTAGTCTGAAAACAGATTTATCTCCATATAAACTGAGAAGTTGAGTAACAGCTTTAAGCATCACTGTCCATGTCCACATCAACCTACTGAGTCATTGTGCAGCTCATGTAACAGCACTGAAAGATGTTGCAATATTTGGCCCAGAAGACTAGAGTTCACACTTTTCCATTTTACCTTTAAAAATCACTTCCCATTTAATGAAAACATTTTAGCTTCATGATTAAAATATTAAATATGTACAAAAAGCCACATGGAGAAACACATAAGTACACTCTAAAAACTGGGGGTTTCCTCCACTGGGTCTTAGCAGCTAAAAATGTGTGCTGCTCTTCCAGAAGACTAAGGTTCTGTTCATAATATTAACCTCCTGTAACTTCAGTTCCAAGTGATCCAATATTTACACACATGTAAAATAAGCATAGACATACACATTTGTGTATAATTAAAATTATGTTTCTTTTACAATGTCAAAAATCAAGCGATGGGGCAAAATACCTCAAAAAAAAAAACAAGTAAAAAAGAATTGAATGTTTAGATTTATTTATTCTTATTTTATGTGTGTAGTTGTTTTGGCTGTATGTATCTCTGTCCACCACATGTATGCTCAGGGGCCATGGAAAACAGAGGAAGGTATCGGATCTCCTAGAGTTGGAATTACAGTTTGTGAACTGGTATGAGAGTTCTGGGAATTAAACAAGGGTTCTTTGAAATAGCAGCTAGTGCTATTAACTTCTGAGCCACCTCTCCAGTTCCTAAACAGAATAATTTTAACACAGCTCAATGGTGTGTGGTGAAAACCTAAGATACCTGAACATGAAAGTGAAGAGGCACTACCAGAAGTAAGGAGGAGCCCTGGACTGGAGCAGATAAGGCAGGAAAGAAAAAGAGAGTAACAAAATACTGCATAATCTTTTCTCCAGCATAACCTAGATTTGTGGGTGTGCATGTGCCTGTGCCTGCATGCCTGTATGTGCCTGTGTGCCTCTGTGTGTGTGTGTGTGTGTGTGTGTGTGTGAGAGAGAGAGAGAGAGAGAGAGAGAGAGAGAGAGAGAGAGAGAGAGAGAGAGAGAGAATGTGTTTGTGACAAATATAAGCAGGAAATAGACTGTAGGAAAGAAGGGGACAACCAAGGGGAGAACAGAAGAAGGCTTTGGGGAAAGCAATGTAAAATAAAATGTATATATACACCTAAGCAAATATGATAAAAGTCATTATTTTGTTGGCTAACTAACATATTTTACGATGAAAAGAAGCAGAACAAACACTGCCTAAATTATCAATCATGTAGCATCGTCTCCTAACTCAAAGTAAAATACCATGAGGTTTCTGTTTCTACTTTGATTTTTACAATTGCTGTAAGCTTTATATGAAGATTAAAGTGTGTCCATGTGTCTGGGGTTCTAACCAGTGCCTTCTCCTTGACTCAGAATGAGCCACTGCCACTGGGTTCTCTGGCTTTCCAGAGCCTCACGTTTCAGCTACAAGGATGCTCATAGCTGGCATCTCTATTGTTTCTCTACCTGAGTGCCTGGTAATGATGCTGTTGTTTGATTTTATGAAAACATTGAAGGAAGCAGGCCATAGAATAACAGACTATAACTATATGACTATCTCCTCCACATGCTTTTGTTTCTTTCTAACAAAGTATTCTAAGATTTCGAGCAATGGTTTCTCAGCATCAGTGTCCTCAGACGACAGGACTGAGCATTTCCAGACTGGAGAAATGCATTCTTTTCAAATACCAGCTCTTTTTATAATGACACCAAAAGGCATTTGTGTTTTCTAAAGTAAAAATGAAAAGTGATAGGACCAGCTCTTTGCTGTTTTCTCCTACTAAGCAGAAGGTTCACTCTGGAGGGCACACATATGTTTTCCTCCTTCTAAAGATACTATTTTATTTTTGAGTAAATGAGAAGTGAATGCTTTCTGAGTGGAGAAAGACATGGCCTCTGAGCATCTTAAGGGTATTTTTCTTCTAGCCAAAAACATAGTCATTATTTCTTGAAATTCCATTCAAGTTATAGGCCAAGTGTATATCCATGTATGTACAGGGGATCTGTAGGGACCTTGGCTCATATAATTTCTTTTTACCACATAAAAATAACAAAATAAGTCGAAATGGAAAAGGCAAGTGATACGTGGTGATTCAGACAGGGTAACACAATAACATTTACACATAGATGGATAAAGAAAGAAACCTGACGACGTTTCTCCACGAATTCTCATTGCCATTTCATTTCTCAGACAGGGTCCTTCTATGTAGCCTCATCTTCAGTTGAACTTATGATCTTCCTGCTTCAACCCCTGGAGTACTGAGATTATGAGTGTGTGTCACATTTAGCTAGTCATCATTCTCTTTATTGTCTCTTGAGTCCTGAACTGTTTTAACCAGATTTTCTTAAACATACGTTTCCCGTTTCTGTGATGCAAGAGTAGCAATTTTTAAATCCTGCCCTCTAGGAGGTGTAGGCATTTGCTAATTCTCTCATCTCTGCTTTCTCCTCTTTACAACACAAAACCATTTCCAGTGCCTTACTTCCACGCTTACTGTAAATGCCTTCCAAATATGTCTTTGAATGTCTGATTATAGTTTCAGATCCACATCTGTCTTTGTTAAGGTTTTACTACTATGAACAGACACCATGGCCAATGAAACTCTTATAAGGACAACATTTCATTGGGGCTGCTTACAGGTTCAGAGACTTGGTCCATTATCATCAAGGTGGGAGCATGGCAACGTCCAGGCTGGCATGATGCAGGTGGAGTTAAGAGCTCTACATCTTCATCTGAAGGCCACTAAGAGAAGACTGGCTCCCACGTGGTTAGGAGGAGGGTCTCATTGCCCACTCCAACAATGAAATGCTTTTACCACACCTCCTTATAGTGCCACTCCCTAGGCCAAGCATATTCAAACCACCACAATATCTTTTGTCATCTTTATTTTTAATTGTATTATCATCCCTGTCTTTTTTGTTACTTAGGTTTTATTACTGTGAAGAGATACCATGACCACAGAAACTCTTATAAAGAAGAGCATTTCACTGGGGCTGGAGTACATTTCTCAGGTTTAGTCTATTGTCATGGCAGGACGCATGTCAGAACACAGGCAAACATGGTGCTGAAGAAGGAGCCAGGAGTTTTACATCCCAGTCCATAGTGCAGTGAGAATAACATATTCAACCTGCTCACATATCAGAAACCTCAAAGCCTAAGCCAATGACACAATTTCTCCACCAAAACACTATCTTTTCCACCATGGCCACACTTCCTAATAATGCCACTCCCTATGAACCTATGGGGAGCCATTTTCATTCAAAATATCACAAACCCCAAATAAGAGTTTTAATAGAATATGTTTTGTACACAAGCCATTAGAATGTTTTTATGTATGTGCATCATGGACTTAGACCATATTCACCCCATCAGACTCTTTTCCATTCAGTCTTTTATGATCTTTTTGCTACCTGCTACCACATTGGTTGAGATTTTTTCTACTTCCTGTGTTGACTCACAGAACTATTGCCCACATTACTTCTTTCCACATTAATTAGTATTCATCCAACAAAAAGTCAGATTAATCTGTGCAAAGCATTGCCAAGTTCTTCTATGCCTGCAGTAATTCCCAGACCCAACTTGTAGTCCATTACAAATACTACTTCTTCCATCAGTGGACTTTTTCTTGAAATATACACTTTAGTATTGTCCTCTTCTATATTGTTTTGGAGTATCAGTTGTTGTATATAACAGTATAGCCAACAAAGCACATGGAGAAAGCAACATCTTCAAGAAAAAAAATAGTATAACACAATGAGTCCAGGTCTATAGGATTAGATTTTACATTATTTGTAAATATAGACTCTCAAAGAGATTACTACTTTTCTACTTCTTTTACTTGATATAGATGATAGGTAGATAGATAGATAGATAGATAGATAGATAGATAGATAGATAGATAGATAGATAGATAGATAGAGATAGATGGATAGAAATATCATACACTTATATGCACACACACACACACACATACACACACACACAAGCATGAGAATTGAACACCCTCATCTATTCAAATGCTATACTACTGGGCTGGGATGCATAGTATGGTGGAACACTTGCCAGAAAGTTCAAGTTGAGTTTGATCCTCAACAGAAGAAACAGCAAAAATGACTATAGTGTCAATATTTTCACTCTTATTTAAAATAATACAAAGTGATTTCTGCTATAAAGACAAAGAGAAGATGAGATATGTAATACATAGTTACTATGACAGTTTTGTAAATTTTAAATTGACTTTCTGAAGAGAAAGAGCCCACTTGCGCATTACATGCTCATATCCAAAAGAAAATATGACAAGCAGTGTAGAAACTGGGTACAGTGGAAACTTCCTGGAATTTTGAGGATGATCCTAGTGAGGACTCTTGATAGTGGGGGATACAGAGTCTGAACTGGCCTCTCTTGTAGCCAGGCAAGACTTCCACTGGTAGGACTAGGTTCTATTAAAGTGATTTCTTGGTCAAGGGGGTCCAGTGTTAATCCTCAAACAACCAGGTTGATGTTAGGACAGAGGGCTGCTCCCTGAAAACTTCCAGTGGTGTCCCATTGCCAAGAACAACATCTACACTGCTCACTGAACTTAGAGAAGGTGAGCCAGCATCTTTACCCCTATGTTCTAGTCTCTTTGGTATAGGATGGTACTCTGTAAGCTACTGAAAGAGAAACATGGACGCCAGCATAGACACTAAGCTTTCTTTAAAAAAGATTTATTTTATTTATATGCATACACTGTAGCTGTCTTCACACACAACAGAAGATGGCATAAGATCCCATTACAGATGGTTGTGAGCTACCATGTGGTTGCTGGGAATTGAACTCAGGACCTCTGGAAGAGCATTCAGTGCTCTTAACCACTGAATCATCTCTCTAGCCCTGACACTAAACTTTTGACCTACGATCTGTCCTTCATTCAAGAGGTGCTGGAGCAATGATAGCAAAGAGAACTTACAGGTCTAATTTAGCTGGAAGGAGCCCATGCAAAACACAGCTTGGATGGCCAGGAACAGGAGTCTGATAATGCCAAGACCTAGGATAGAATCAAATACAACTAGTCTTAAAAAGAATTTTTTCACTGCAGTAAGTTTTTACACTGCTCACCATGTTTTATTTTGAATTGTGCATGTAATACATAATTGAGCTCCTTTTCTTCATCGTAATGATGAAATGATCCTTTTGATATTTTGCTTTACTCCTATTGGTGCTTTATCCAGCAGAAGATGGGAGCAGATGCAGAGACTCACAGCCAGACATTATGAATAGAGAGAGTCTATATCATAGGTCTCCAACGGGTCCCTTTCCTCAGAGCCTGGGAAAAAACATGGACTAGGAGATGCAAAGATTGTACGAGTCAGAGGGGTTGAAGGACACCAGGATGACACAGTCCACAGAATTAATGAAGCAGGGTCCATAATGGCTCACAGAGACTGAAGGATCACAAGGACTACAGGGGTCTGCAACAGGACTTCTGTATATATGTTATGGTTAATAGCTTGGTGTTTTGTGGTACTAAGTGTGCAAAGTGTATGCTTTGACTTCTTTGCCTGATCTTGGGACTCTTTTCCTCCTGCTGATTTGCCTTGTCCAGCCTCAGTGTAAGGACTTTTGTCTTGTCTTAATGCATTTTATTTTGTCATGCTTGATTATCATCCCTTGGAGAACTGTTCTTTTTTTTTTTCTGAAGGAAGTTGGAGGGGGTGAATAGGGGAGAGGGAAGTTACTAGTGAGTACAGGAGAGGGGTGAGAGGGGAAACTGTGGTCAAGATATATTATATGAGAGAAGAATCTATTTCCAATGAAACTAAGTATTTATGTGAGAGGCCTGAGAAGCCACCTTAGTTCATAGTGATTCCCAGGTCCACATTGTCACTGAAAGCCATGTCTAGGTCCATGTTCCTTCTTTCCCCTGGACCCATGTTAATGTCCATGACCCGTGTCACTGCCGAAGGCCATCTGGATGTCTACAGTATATGCTGAATCCTGCAGTCATATTAATGTCAGTGGGTCATGCTGCTGCAATCTTCCTTGGTCATTTGTTTGTTGGTGGTTTTTTACACTTGTTTTTAGTTTTAGTTTTGGAGGTGAGGGTGAGATCATAAGGATAAGGGAGCAATCATGGAAGGACAGACAAGTGAGTGTGATTGGTTCTCAACAGATGCAACTCCCAGAGACTCAACAAAAATGATATGATAAAAATAAATAAGCAAACAAAACCTCAAAGTCCCTGCTTTCTAAAGGTTGAGGCGAAAACCCTGTTCTCAAGATGAACCCTTACCTCCATTCCTCTTTCATAACTTAAGGCTGCCAAAATCCTCTTACATGTTCGCAAAAGTCACAATTGTTAACTCTCTGGAAATAAAGAAAAAAAAAAAAGAAAAGGAAGGAAGGAAGGAAGGAAGGAAGGAAGGAAGGAAGGAAGGAAGGAAGGAGAGAAAGAAAGAAAACTAAAATCAAGAAAATAGTTAGCTTATTCATATAGAGTAGAAATGTGTCTCATCTCTTTTTCCATTTCTCATCCTACTCTATAGATATGAAAATACTTGAAGGCTAACAAGCCAAGATAATTGTATCATTTTTCATATTTACATACAAACCTTTTCTTGTATGGCAGTCAATAAAAATGTTTTATCTCTATAAATATGTCTTATCGCTATAAAACAAAACACTATGACCACTAGTTTACACATCTGGAGTGCATATGACCATAGACAGCATACTGAACAAATTGATTAAGCAGATTTTTTTCATCCTACTCTATAGATATGAAAAATTTTTTCATTTTCCCTGTGAAGAAAGATGAAGACCAATTTGAGTTAAATATTCAAGGAAATAACTGAAATAGAAAATATTTATGTTTGATTAAGAGATAGGAAAGTTTGAGTAGACGAGAGTACTTATAACACACCTGTTTATATGATACTAAAAGCACAATCAAGCAAGAAAAAAATGCCCTGACCTCACACCTTGTGATAATAGTAGTTATTTCACTCTTTGCTTTGGTTGTGCGATTTTTTTTTTAGTTGCTCAAATGACAAAGCTTTTGTGGCAATATGGAAGTTTAAACTGGATGGTTTTGATTTGAGGCAACATGGAGAAGCCTAAAGCAACCTAAAATCTACCATGACATATTTTAAATCCTCTCCTACAATTTATTTATTTTAAGAATATACCCTTATTTAAATAATTCTAATTTATGAAATGATGAGACTTGTGGCAGATGACACATTAAACTTAAGTTTTGGAATACTTACCAGCTAAAGCATACTCCCAATAGAACTCTTCCTTAAAAACCAAGAAATACCTTCTGCTTTCTGTCTCAAAAACCCACTCTCCTGGCTCCACTGCCGTGCTAACTTTCATAGCATGTATTCTCACCCCAACCTTCACCACCTGAAAAATTACTGCAGGGATTTGACTGATTACAGAGGCGCTTTTCCTTGTTCCGCGCCTTGTTCTAAAAGGAATACTCAGCAGAACTTGCATTTTTCCCCTCTCATTTTGTGCTGTCTGCATGAGTAATTACCTCCCTGATTTCTGAGATGCAATTGAGTAGCTTCCACATTAGAAAAATCCAAAGATTGATAGAGCCATCGCTCCTAAAGGATTAGCTTGCTGCTGTAATTCCACGGAGTAGGTCATTCAAATAGCAACATGCTGCAAAGTTTAATTTCTCTTGTGTTCAAAAATCAGATATTGTTACCAATTCCAGAGAAACTGGGAAGATCCCCTGGGTCCTTTACATGGGTGATGATTTGCTTCCTGCCCTCCTTAATTGTGGCATCCCAGAAGGTGCCTTCTGGATAAATAAAATATACTGTCTTGAAGAATAAAGTTGATGCCAGTTTGCTCATCTGTTCATTGAAATTCTCTACATATCAATACTGACACCGTCATAGCAAGCCAAAAATAACTACACAAACCTTTAGCAGTATTGGAGTCACAAGAAAGCTTCATAGCCTGTTATAAGTAATTAAGAATTGCATCATTGGGCATGATAGCCTGTGTTAGTTCACTTGGATTATAGTGATCAAATACTATAGGACTAATACTATAAACACTATAATACTAAATGACTGGCCTGTGCAACACAAGTTTATTTCTCATAGTTCGGAAGTGTGGAGATCCACAGAAATGTACCATCATGGTCAGATTCTAGTGATGACTTTTATTCTGGGCTGGAGGTTAGTTTTCTTTCACTGTTCTTAAGTGGTAGACAAAGAGGAAAATCTTTCATCTGTCTGCTTTCCTAAAGCTATTCCCCTTAGAAGTCCATGACTTCCTTTGTAACTTCATCCAACATTAATCACCTGATAAATGCTCAGTCTCTAAATGAGGGATGGAAGAGTCAGGGCTTCAACATAAGGATTGAGGAGAGACATGATTCAGTCTACATGACAAGAAGAAGTGTTAAGAGTCAGTAAATTTTTGTTCATGTGAATGCCAAAACACTACACAATTCCAGGTTCATATACTGTATGGAAGCTGAAATTGTTCTTCGGTTCTACCTTTTCATTCTTTTTAAACTAATGAGTTTGGTGGTCCCTACTATCAAACAGTTATTTGGTATGTATACTACAGAGAATGCAAAAACCATTACAAATAGAATTATTTGTAGCTAGCCAAAGCAAACTAAATCAAGTTTTGTTTATTCCCCAGTACTTCTCAAGTTAGCTTATTTATTATATTTACAAGCTTATTTAATTTGTTACATATGTTCAGGAGAAAGATTTGTAAGCATTTACTGTTAGAATTTTTCATAAAATCTATTTTTCAAATGCCTGAATAAAGGCAAAAGACCTCCTACCAGAAAATTAAGCTAGGAAATTTATTTAAACATCTCAACTGTAATCGTAAGTGATAAAAGCTGTATTTGTTATCTGACTAAAATTAGCTTAATAAATGCTGTTGAAATGATCCTTTTTACTCCTTTTTTTAACACTTTACATATAAGTAAACATGAAGCAAAGGATACAAGAAGAAATGATGACCTCTTAAAATAAATTCCAAGAAAAAAGAAATGAGTCTAATTTTCATTTAATCTTATAAAGATGTATAATGTGGGGCTTTTTAAAAGTGCATCCATGATCTCTAGGTAGAACAGCAGTGTTGTTCTTTATTAAAATACTTATTTTTATTCTATTAGTATAGTGGAAGCATCTATGTAGAGTGAAGTTTTCTGTTAAAGTGTTCATTCTTGACTTTAAAAACTAGTTCTGCTCCATAGTCAGTTTAACTGAGAAACAAGATCTTTGTAAATTAGCTGCACATTTAATTAATTGAAATTCAACCTCCCAAGACAAAGCACAGATGCTCTGCATATTTAGTAGTGTCTTCTAACCAGCTGTACTAGTCTGGGCAGAAACACTACCCTGTAGCTGAACATCTGGACATAGCTAGAAAAGAGAATAATAAATAGTTTCAGAATTCTATGGACAGATGCATATAGGTGACATCACAAAATGTAAACATGGGGAAACAAAAAAAGAATTTTGTCTAATTCAGTATTGCAACTTGAAAGACGGATTATGCAAATTTTTCAATTCTGCTTTCAAAAAATTTATCTTAAAATAATAATGGTTTTCATTTTAAAATCAACTGTAAGATTACAGAGTTCAAAAGAAAGGAAGGAAGGAAGGGAGGGAGGGAGGGAGGGAGGGAGGGAGGGAGGGAGAGAGAGAGAGAGAGAGAAAGAAAGAAAGAAAGAAAGAAAGAAAGAAAGAAAGAAAGAAAGAAAGATTGATTGATTTTTGGGATTTAAACAGAGATAAGGTAATACAGTAAGAAAAATCATACCACATTTAGAAGAGGCGAGAACACCGGCTTTCTTACCATTTAGTAGATATGACAGGAATAAATTTGAATTTCCTAAAGAACATTATTCAAAAAAAGATGTTCCTATGCCCTAACCCTGCCCACTACATTAAGACACTGTTTAATTCATTGTAAGACTTGTGAGAACTGGTCACGGACTTTTAAAGGCACCCCTAATGAGATGTGTGTTTCTATCAGTACAGAATTTACTACAGAAGTTGGAAATATTTGTTTTCATTTTAATACAGATCCATGTCAAAAGGACTCCTGCACTATTGGCTTTGAGTATCAGGTTCAAAATACTCTAATTTCTGAATTCACAGAAAAAAATCGTTTAGAAATACTTTTAAAGATGTACAAAATTTTTTTTAAAAAGTATATCTAGTGTCACATTTCTTGAGATAGGACTCAGACACATGGAATAACTTATATTATAGATACCAGTTTTCCTCATAAGAAATAGTGAAAACCCTTCCTAATTTTCTATTAAAAGTTGGATAACCAGGGAGGTACGGTACATATATAATTTGAGAGTAAAATAAATATTATTTATTTATAGAATAGATATATAGAATAGAGTATTTGAAAACATTATTTTATTAGTTGAAAGGGTTATTTCTGTAGGAAAAACAAATATTAGGGAACTGGTTATTTCACTCTTTCAGGAACTCACAACTCAATCAAATTGCTACATAATTTGAGAAAAATGCTATAAAACTACCTATTTGGAATTTTATTCATATGTTACACATAAAAACCCACAGCTTAGATTTTCCTTTTAATCCTTTTGATATTATTTATAGTAGAGTGACTGATAAATTTAGAAGGGAACATGCCTGAAAAAATATTAGACTGGGGCCAGTTTTCATGTTTGCTTACCTACTTTCTTTTACTATGTCTCCTTGCAGAGGATTTCATTTGTGCTATATTTATGTGGAAAATCAGCTCCTAAATAAATAAATTTTAGAGTTTTCAAGTGCTTTTTATCCTTTCCATTGTGAAACAAGGTAACTGTTAACTCACAATATTGTTTATATATCAGTATAAACTAAAAATTTTAACAATGTTTAGATAGGTACCAAGTGATAAAGGATTTTCTGCACTTGAGTTCAATGTCTTTTTTTTAAATAATCTTTCATGCACTAAATTCTGATCATAGTTCACCTTCCCTAACTCCTCCTAGATAATCCCCACCTCCCCCCATCTTCTTCCTCTCTTTAAAACACAAACATGAGCCAGGCATGGTGGTGCACATCTTTAATTCCAGCATGTGTGAGGCAGAGAAAGGTGAATTTCTGAGTTCGAGGCCAGCTTGGTCTACAGAGTGAGTTCCAGGACAATCAGGGCTACACAAAGAAATCCTGTCTCAAAAAAACAAAATACCCCACAAACATTTATTATTTATTGGAGAGCACTCAAGGGAAACTTTAAAAGGCTGTTGGCCATAGATAACAAGAACTGTGAAAGCAAGATAATATCTATGACAAAATTTATTGAAAATTGTAAGAAAATAATTATTAGGGTTTTCTAGAATAACAGAAATTTCATAGTGAGTTTCTCTCTGTCTCTCTCTCTCTCTCTCTCTCTCTCTCCCTCTGTGTGTGTGTGTGTGTGTGTGCGTGTGTGTGTGTGTGCATGCGATTTATTAGTATGACTTCCAAACTGTGGTCCAATTAATCTAATAATGGCTGCCTATGAACTGAAGGTCCCAGTATCCAACAACTGTTCAGTAAATTAGGCTGTATCTTATTGGTCTTCAGTATACATTGGAATCCCAAAGAAGTGGACTCTAACACCAGTGAAAGAATAGAGATTCTAATGAAGACAAAAGCAAATAGTCAAAAAAAAAAAAAAAAGAAAGAAAAAAAAAGATGTTTCCTTCTTCCATGTCCTTTATATATGTTTCCAACAGAATTTACAGGCCAGATTACAGATGAGTCTTCTTACCTCAAAAGATATGGATTCTCAGCTAACCTGGACCCCTGAGATCTCTCAGACACTGAGCCACCAACCAGATAGCATACACCAGCTGATATGAGGACCTGACACATATACAGCAAAGGACTACCTGGTCTGGCCTCAGTGAGAGAAGACACACCTAACCCTTGAGAGACTTGAGGCCCTAGGGAGTGGGCGATCTGGTAGGGTTGAGGGGACATCCTCTTAGAGACAGGGGAGAAGGAATGGAATAAGATGAAATAAGAAACAGAGGGCATACTGGGAGAGGAATAATGGCTGGACTGTAAAAAAGATTTAATAATAATAATAATAATAAAAGATATGGATTAACTTCATATTCAAGTAATTTAATTCAGCAAAACTCCACCACAGGAGTGTTTAGCTATTGAAGATTTTAGTTAACTCTAGATGTAGTCAAGTTGACAATCAAAATAGCCAGCAAAATAAGTGTCTTAGTCAACTATTCTGTTTCTGTAAAGAGATACCATGACCAAAGCAGTTCATACAAAAGAAAGCATTTAATTTGGGGCTTGCATACAGTTTCAGAGATTTAGTCCATTATCATCATGGCAGAGAGCATGGCATCACACACGATACTAGAGAGGTATTTAAGAGCTATAATTTGCAGGTCAAGAGAAAGAAACTGTGTGCAACATGAGATTTTGAAACCTCAAATCCCATATTATTGACATAATGTTTCCACCAAGGACATACCTCTTAACCCTTATAAACCTTTCAAATAGAGTAACTTCCTCATGATTAAGCATTCAAATGTATGAACCTATGGGAGCCATTCTTATTTAAACAACCACAATAAACTAAAAATTGGTTAATCCATACATAAGAAAAGTAACATTTAATATATTCTTATATAAAAATAAATTATTGTTCATCAATCTGAAGCTATCTATCTGCAAATAACTACACTGCTAGAAAAAATAGGTAGATTGATAGAGAAATCTAATGTTATCAATTTACTGTATTTGTATTTTTTGAGTAACTAGTGTAAATTTTTAAGTAGAAATTGCCATAAAATATTCCAGTAGAAAACAAGAAAGAGCTTCTATTTACATAAGGAAATTGTGTTATTATTTTGTATTTATTGGAGAAATCTTCACTGTAAATATGTCATATCGCAAGCTCACAAAGTATAAACTTCATGCAGACAATAAAGACACCTTGTCAATTTCCTACATACAACATAATTGACTCATTAACATTAGAGAAATTATTCTGAACAGATAAAAATAAATAAATAAATAAATAAATAAATAAATAAATATACTTGTCTTTTTTAACCATCATTAATAGCAAATTATTGATATAAAATTATGAAATAAGACTATGCATAGTCAATGCATTATATACACATATACACATATATGTTATGAGTGTATATATATACATACATATATATTGTATAAACATAACTAAGTAATTAAAATTATAGCAAAGATTTTAATTTGGTAATGACAGCCAAGAGATGATCAAAAATACATATAGGAAGATTGCCCAGGAATGGTGTTATTCCCTCTGATCATGGTATTCTTTGAATACATGAGGTATATTCTCCACCTAAGCCCCATGGAGTAGCTATTCTCTTTGGTTGGAATATTCTTATACCATACAGATATATCTCTTTCTCCTATACCTATTTGATCTTATTTTAACTTGCCAGGAAGAATTTCCCCAATCCTCCATTTAAAATCTCTGCCTTGAATATTAGTTACAAGAATACACAAAGAAAAATAAAGCAAGAAATCACTTAACCAAAATTTTAAAATGAGACATGGAATTAAACAAAGAGTTCTCTGAAGAAAAACAAATAACAGAGATTGTTTTTTTAATGTTCAGCTTCACTGTTGTTAGGGGAATGTAAATATACTATGAAGTTTCATTTTACCACCTTAGAGTGGCTATGATAGGGAAAAAAACACCTAAATATAATGTATGAAAACAATTTTAAGAAAAATTAAAATAGAACAAATTATAACAAATGATGACATGGATGTAGAGAAGGGAAAATATTTATTCACCGTTTATAGAGTTGCAAACTGTATTGGCTACTGTGGAAATCAGTATTGTTTAAAAAAAAAAACCTAGAAATAGATCAATCATATGATCAAGCTATATAGACCTGAAAAACTATATATTCTACTAAAGAGATGCTTGCTAATCCATGTTCATTACTATTCTATTCACAATAGTCCAGAAATGGAAGCATCAGACTTCAATCACCTGATAATGAAAATATTGCTCATTTACATTATAGAACTTTATTTAGCTGTAAAAATGATATTGTGTATTTTGCAGATGGAGCTGGAAGTGATAATCCCTAGTGACGTAACTCGGGCCAGAATGATAAACATTGCATGTTCTCTTTCATGTGTGGAATCTGATTTAAATCTGTAGATAGTGTGCTGAAATTGGACTAGACATTAGGGTGAAAGTATTAGCAAGAGCCTGTGAAAGAGAGGTAGATTTCAAGTAAGAGAGAAAGAATACAAGTGTGGGTGAATGGAGTACTAGAGACTAATGTAGCAAGGAGATTAGGTGAGATGGAAAGGAGCAGAAAGAGTAGAGAAGGTGGTACTGGGAAGGATAACAGTTATGAAAGATCGATATGAAAATCTACTAGTACAAGAAGCATTCATTATCTCCCCTGCTTTCTGAGTCCTCTGGGCATGACAAGCTGCCCTGAGCAGCCTGCTACCCCAGGGGACCGCTATTCTCCCCTCACCTCTCTGCCCTGAGCCATACAGACCTGAAGCTCCTGAACCATACAAACCTGTAGATTCTGAACAACACAGACCTGCAGATCAAGAACCATACAGCCAAAGGATATCCATGAGAGACCTGCCGTATGAGGACCATTGAGGGAAACCCCTCTCCCAACACCTACTATAAAAGGAATGTCCATGGACCAAAGCCATCCATCCAGATAAAGGCTCTCAAAAGAACACATTAACAACAGTCAGGGCAATATGACACCTTTAGAGCACAGTTATCCTACTACAACAAGTGCTGGATATCCTAACACAACTAAAGCACAAGAAAATGACCTTAAATCTAATCTTATAAAGATGATAAAAGGAATTTAAAGAGGAAAAAAATAAATCCCTTAAACATATACAGGGAAATACAACTAAAGAGATGAAGGAAATAAATAAATCTATACAAGACCTGAAAGTGGAAAAAGAAGAAATCACAAACTGAGGGAGTCCTGGAGATGTAAAACCTAGGCAAGAGAACAGGAACACCAACAGAATACAGAAGATGGAAGAAAGAATATCAGGATATCAGGTGTAGAAGATACAATAGAAGAAATTGATACATCAGTCACAGAAAATGCTAAATCTAAAAAAAAAAAAAAAATCCTAACACAAAACATCCAGGCAATATGGGATACCATGAAAAGACCTAATCTAAGAATAATAGGAATAGAAGAATGTGAAGGGTTCCAGCTCCAAAGCAAAGAAAATATTTTAGACAAAATCATAGAAGAAAAATTCCCCGACCCAAAGAAAGAGATGCCTACAAACATAAAAGAAGCTTATAGTATACCAATTAAATTGGACCAGAAAAGAAAATTCTCCAGCCATATAATAATCAGAATACAAAATGTACAGAACAAAAAACAATAATATTAAAAGCAGCAAGGGGAAAAGGGCAGATAACATACAAAGGCAGGCTGATCAGAATTACACTTGACTTTTCAATATAGACTCTCAAAGCTAATAGGATCTTAACAGATGTCTGGAAGCATCTAAAAAACAAAACAAAACAAAACAAAACAACTACAGATGTCAATCTAGACTACTATACCTGGCAATACTCTCAATTACTGTAGATGTAGAAAACAAGATATTTCAAGACAAATACTAATTTAAACCTCAATACATAGGTATACTACCCCTAAGCATATATAACCAAAAGCTGTTCCACCATCCTATAAGGACAATTGCTCAACTATGTCCATAGCAGCTTTATTCATAATAGCCAGAATTGGGAAACAACCTAGATGTCCCTCAATTGAAGAATGGATAAAGAAAATGTGGTACATCTACACAATACAATACTATTCAGCTATTAAAAGCAAAGATGTCATGAATATTGTAGGCAAAGTGATGGAACTTGAAAAGATCATCCTGAGTGAGGTAACCCAGTCCCAAAGCACATGCATGGTATCTACTCACTTGTAAGTGGCTATTAGCCATAAAATAGTGATGACCATGCTACAGGACACTCCACAGACCCAAAGAATATACACAAGAAGGAAGGCCCAAGGATGCTTGAAACTCACTTAGAAGGAGGAATAAAATAGTCATAAGAGGCAAATAGTCATAAGAGGCAGATGGCATGTACCCAATAATTAATAGGGAGTGATCTTAGCTGTTCCTCACAGAACTGGGATATAGACCCTGAAGCAGCCATCTTGTATAGCCAGACAGGAACCCCAGGGGAGTGATAGGAACACCAACCCACCCCCAAAACTTTTAATCTAAAATTATCTTTTCTAAGAGAAATAAAGACAGGGGAGTGAGCAGAGATTAAGGGAATGGCCAACCAATAACCATCCCAACTTGAGACCCATCCCATGGGCAAGCACCAATCCCTGACGCTATTGATGATAGTCTGATATATTTACAGATAGGAGTCTAGCATGGCTGTTCTTTGAGAGACTCCATCCAGTAGCTTAATCAGACAGATGCAGACCCCCACAGCCAAACAGTGTATGGAGTTTGGAGACTCTAATGGAAGAACACAAGGAAGGATTGTGGCCCTAAGAGGGATAGGAACTCCAAATGAAGACCAATAGTCAACAAACCTTGGCACTTTGGGCTCTCAGAGACCAAACCATCAACCCAAAAAACATACAGAGGTTGGACCTATGTCTCCCCACACATAACTAAGTGGGCTCCCACCCACTCAAAGAAGAAGTATAAGAGACATGAGGGAAGGATTGTGGAAGGTGACTGGGAGAGGGAGAGTGAATAAGTATAAACAAACAAACAAGCAAGCAAGCATTTGTGTGTGCTCTGTGTATATATTATATATTATGTAATTACTATAATATATAATGTATTATAGATATATAGTATTACATATACTATATATAGTATAATATATAGTAATATACTGTATTACTACAGGTATATAAATACTATATATAGTATAATCGGAGTAAGCAAACAGACAGATAGACTGACAGAATATAATTGAAGTTTTCTTGTAGTAGGAGAACAGTGTCTTATTCAGATCACAGGCAACCAGATTAAAAAGTCAGTGCAGATTTAGATTACCTCTTTTCAAATTGTTGGTCCTTACACTCCATAGACATGTCTAACTAACTATTACAAATTATTACCATTGCTTTAGGATGTTGTCTAGGACATGATGATAACACCCAAATACTTGAGTGATACAACATGAAGAAACATTCTGGAAGGCTTCATTTCTACTGGCTAGGTGTCATAGTTATGGGATGTGCTATGCATGTGTGGTAGTTTGAGTAGAAAAGGCCCCCATAAAAATACATCTGTTTGAATTCTTGGCCCCTACTGAGTGACTGTATAAAGAGGAATGGCCTTAGTAAAGAAGAAGTGGCCTGAATGGAGGAAGTATGTCACTGTGTAAATGTGTTTTAAGGCCTCATGTGCTCAAACTAGACCTAGTGTGACAGTCTCCTTCAGCTGCCTGAGAATCAAGATGTAGGACTCTCAGATCCTTCTCCAGCACAATGTCTGTTTGCATTCCTTCATCTTTCCCACCCTGACAATAATGGACTAAACCTCAGAAACTGTAAGCCAGTCCCAATTAAATGTTTTCCTTTATTAAGAGTGGATTATGTTAATGGATTTTTGTATACTGAACCAACCTTTCATGCCTGGCATGAAGCCTACTTGATCATGGTAAATGATGATTTTGATGTGTTCTTGGATTCAATTTGCAAGAATTTTATTGAGTATTTTTGCACTGATATTCACAAGTGAGATTGGTCTGAAGTTCTCTTTTTTGGTTGGGTCCTTGTGTGGTTTAGGTATCATAGTACTTGTACCTCCATAGAATGAATTAGGTAGTGTTCCTTCTGTGTCTACTTTATGAGATAGTTTGAGGAATATTGGTATCAGGTCTTCTTTGAAGGTCTGGTAGAATTCTACAATAAATCCATCTGGTCCTGAGCTTTTTTTGGTTGGGAGGTTTTTATTTTTTTGTTTGTTAGTTTTATTAGGTATTTTCTTTATTTACATTTCAAATGTTTTCCCCTTTACTGGTTTCCCTTCCAAAAGCCCCCTTATGCTCTCCCCCTTCCCCTGCTCACTAACCCACCCACTCCTACTTCCTGGCCCTGGCATTCCCCTACACTGGGGTATCAAGCCTTCACAGGACCAAGGGCCTCTCCTCCCACTGATGACCAACAAGGCCGTCTTCTGCTACATATGTGACTGGAGCCATGAGTCCCTCCATGTGTACTCTTTAGTTGGTGATTTAGTCCCTTGGAGTTCTGGGGGTACTGGTTGGTTCATATTGTTGTTCTTCCTATGGAAATGCAAACCCCTTTAGCTCCTTAGGTCCTTTCTCTAATTCCTCCATTGGGGACCCTGTGCTCCATCCAGTGATTGGCTGAGAGCATCCAAATCTGTGTTTGTCAGGCACTGGTAGAGCTGGTTGGGAGGTATTAAATGACTTCTTCTATTTCTTTATAGGATAATGGCATGTTTACATAGTTTACTTTCTCTTGGTTTAACTTAGGTATGTGTTATTTGTGTAGAAAAACATCCATTTCATCTAGATTTTCCAGTTTTGTTGAGTATAAGCTTTAGTATAGGATCTGATGATTTTTTTTAAATTTCCTCTGTTTCTATTGTTAATGTCTCCCTTTTCATTTCTTATTTCAATAATTTGGATACTGCTTCTGACCCCTTTAGTTAGTTTCACTAGAGGTTTAATCTATCTTGTTGATTCTCTCAAATACCCAGCTTTTGATTTTGTTAATTCTTTGTATTGTTCTTTTTGCTTCTATTTGGTTGATTTTGGCCCTGAGTTTGACTACTGAGGCTATGGAGTGCTCACAAAAAGGGACCTATTATGACTGCACTCGGAAAGACCCAACAAGCAGCTGAAAGAGTCAGATGCAGATATTTGTACTCAACCAATGGACAGAAGCTGCTGACCCCTGGGGTTGAATTAGAGGAAAGCTGGAAGAAGCTGAGGAGGAGAGCAACCCTGTAGGAAGACAAGCAGTCTCAATTAACCTGGACCCCCTCAGATCTCTCAGATACTGGACCACCAACCAGGCAGCATACACCAGCTGATATGAGGCTCCCAACACATATGCAGCAGAGGATTGACAAGTCTGGGTTCAGTCTGAGAAGATGCACTTAACCCTCAAGAGACTGGAGGCCCAAGGGAGTTTAAAGATCTGGTGGGGTGGGAGTGGGGGTTGGGGACATCCTTGTGAAGACAGGGCGGTGGGGAGGAGTTTTGGGATGTGGAAGTCAGAGGGTGAACCAGGAAAGGTATAAAATCTGGAGTTTAAAATTAATTACTTAATTAATTTAAAACAAAACTTCCTACCCAAAATGTATCCTGTCCACAAGAAATACAGGGAAGAGGGTTGGAGCAGAGACTGAGGGAATGGGCAATTAAATACCAGCCCAACCAGAGACCCATCTCATGGGCAAGCACCAGTTACTGACACTATTAATGATATTCTTAATGCCTGCACACCGGATACTAGAATATCTGTCTTCTGAGAGGTTCCACCCATCCATCAGCTGACTCAGACAGATGCAGACACCCACAACCAATCATTGGAAGAGTTGGGGGAAGGATTGGGAGCCCAGAAGGGGATAGAAACTTCACAGGAACACCAGCAAAGTCAACTAACTCAGAAACTTGGGCCTCTCAGAGACTGAACCACCAAACAAAGAGCATACATGGGCTGGACCTAGCCTCCCTCCCCACCACTCCTGAGCACATATGTAACAGACATGCAGCTTGGTCTTTGTGTGAGTCCTGAACAACTGCAGCAGGGGTAATCCCTAAAGCTGTTGCATGTCTGTGGAATCTGTTGCCCTAACTCAGCTGTCTTATCTGCCCTAAGAGGGAGAAGAAGCCCCTAACCCTGCAGAGACTTAATGTGTCAGGGTCAGTGGGGATACACAGGGCAGACCTCCACTGTCTCAAAGCAGAAGGAGAAGGGTAAAGAGAGGGGGCATGGAAGGGGTGACCAGGAGTGAGGGTATCGATCAAAATGTAAATTAAATAAACAAACAAAGAAAAGAGTTGTTATGGCTATGGTGTCTCTTCACAACAATAAACACCCAAACTAGACAGCATGCTACTAAGAGAGTAGAGTAATCAACAACACTATCCATCTTTGAACCCTGTAATAACTGGCCTGGCTAGAAAGGGATGCTGGTGAGATGTTGGCATTAATATAATAGGAGACATCAAACACTTTCTAATTGAAGTTAATGACAGCTCCACAAGATGTAACTTGTACCTAGCATGTTAAGAGGGCCAAGAACTTTCCATCTTCTGAGATCTTCTTCAATTTCTTCCTTCAGAGACTTGAAGTTCTTGTCATACTAATCTTATACTTGTTTGGTTAGAGTTGTGACTTTTGTGAAGAGTGTCATTTCCCTAATTTCTTTCTCAGCCTGTTTATCCTTTGAGTAGAGGAAGACCACTGATTTGTTTGAGTTAATTTTCTATTCGGCCTCTTTGCTGAAGTTGTTTATCAGCTGTAGGAGTTCTTTGGTGGAGTTTTTGGAGTCAGTTAAGGATACTATCGTATCATCTGCAAATAGTGACTTCTTCCTTTCCAATTTGACCTCCTTTTGTTGTCTAATTGTTCTAGCTAGAACTTCAAGTACTATATTGAATAGATAGGGAAATACAGGGCAGCTTTGTCTAGGTCCTGATTTTAGTGGGATTGCTTCAAGTTTCTCTCCATTTAGTTTGATATTGGCTACTGGTTTGCTGTATACTGCTTTTCCTATGTTTAGGAATGGGCCTTGAATTCCTGATCTTTCCAAGACTTTTAACATAAAGGAATAATAAACTTTGTCAAATGTTTTTCAGCATCTAATTAAATGATCATGTGATTTCTTTTCTTCCTTTGACTTTGTTTATTTAGTGGATTACGTTGATGGATTTCCATTTATTGAACCATAACTGTATCCTTAGAATGAAGCCTATTTGATCGTGCTAAATGATGATTTTGATGTTCTTGGATTTGGTATGCGAGAATTTCATTGAGTGTTTTTGCATCAAAATATATCCTAAGTGGGGTAACTCAGTCACAAAAGAACACACAAGGTATATACTCACTGATAAATGCATATTAGCCCAAAAGTTTGGAATACCCAAGATTCAATTCACAGACCACATGAAGCCTAAGAAGAAGGAAGACCAAAATGTGGTTGCTTCAGTGCTTCTTAGAAGGGGGAACAAAATACTCACAGAAGGAAATATGGAGACAAAGCATGGAGCAGAGACTGAAGTAAAGGCCATCTAGAGACTGCACTACCTGAGGATCCACCAAATCTAGATGCTATTGTGGATTCCAGGAAGTGCTTGCTGATGGAAGCTGATATGGCTGTTTCCTGAGAGGCTCTGCCAGTGCCTGACAAATACAGAGACAGATGCTCACAGCCAACCATTGGACTGAGCTCAGGGGTCCCTGATGGAGGAGTTGAAGAAGGGTCTGAAGGAGCTGAGGTGGTTTGCAGCCCCATGGAGGGAGCAACAGTGTCAACAGGCCAGGCCCACCAGAGTTCCCAGTGACCGGAACACCAACCAAAAAAAAAACACATGGAGAGACCCATGGTACTGGCCACATATGTGGTAGAGGATGGCCTTGTTGAACATCAGAGGGAGGAGCTGCTCTTGCACCTGAGGATGTTCAATGCCCCAGTGTAGAGGAATGCCATGGCAGGAAGATGAGAGTGGGTGGGTGGTTGGGGGAGCATCTTCATTGAGGCAGGGGATGGTGGATGGGATGGGAGTTTCTGAAGGGGAGATCTGGAAAGGAGAAAACAGTTTAAATAAATAAATAAATAAATAAATAAATAAATAAGATTAAAAAACAAAAAATAAAAGAGGGCAAGAACTTTTGACTGGTTGGGTAATAGATCATGGAGGAGAGCCTATTACTACCGTTCTGCTAAATGGACAGTATTAAACTTCCCATTAGTAGTACATTAGTCCATCTGAAAACTCATCATACTTTCTTTTTGTACTAGCTGACAACACAGAGCCCCACAACTGGTCAATCAGCAAAGAATAAAAGCCTGAGAAATGTTTATCAATAAATGGGCATCTGTGTCACAGGTTTTCCTCTCAAGGCTCAGAAGATGGGAAAAAATTTTATAGGAGCCATAGGAATTGGGTGAATAGAAGCACAGAGTGGTTTCCTGATGTGGTGTTTTCCACAGCGTATGAACACACAATGCCTGAGCAAGCTCTAGAAGGAAAACCCCAGAAGAGGTGGTGGAGGGAGATAATGACATACCATCCCTAGGTCAAGATATTGGCTTTCAATGGCTGCTGGGTAAAAGAAAATCATGTTTCTTCATGTATGGTGGCCCTGTGAGACTACTTCCATTAGATTACACCAGGAGTCTACTCCACTAGACAACCCTATACCTAAACACATAGAGCACTAAAAAGACACACTGTGGTCAAGAAAAGAATAAATGAATTAGGTCATGATGGTAATGGATAGAAAGTGAAGAAATGGAGGGAAGTGAATTGACTGGATTTGATCTAAATATTCTATATATGCATGAAATACTCAAACAATAAAAAATGTTCTTACAGTCCATTCCACACCCTTCCAATCTATTCAGTTGCTTCTGACTTATTGTCTCATACTTGAGCTTATAGTGGTTGGCTTAAGTTGAATGTATTTAAAATTTTCTAAATGACACTATACAAGTTTCTATGTTTACTGATTATTTATTATTATAAAAGTAAACACAATTGAAGTGGAAACTTAGGGTTCTTTGGAAAGTCAGTTGTGTTGGATGGTGTTTGGTTGGGGCAAACACATGAAGGAACATTTCATTGAAGCTGACACAAGTGAAAGGCTAAGGCAGACTCATGAAGGAGTGTTTCGCTAAAGCAAACACAGGTGAGAGGATGTTCTGCTAAAGCACTTGATGAGGGATTCTTTGCTAAGGACACACATGTATTGGTCCACCTTACATTGTGTAGTTGAGCTCCATTTGTTGGGACTCTATAGAGAGTAAGACACCAAAATACTTCTGGTGGTGTGCCATGGGTTCTTGTGACTTCTGCAGACTCAGTCTGATTGGCAGAGTGATGTCAGCTGAGACAAACTCACTAGGATTTTTGTGAAGTCAAACTCATGGCCTGAGGCAAGACACATGCTAAAGCAAGACCTGTGAAGGACACATGGTGTTTGAAGGGAGTATAAATAGGACTCAACTAACTGAGAGGGTCCTGTTTGTAGAGCTTGCTGTGCAAGGCTTCCTGGTCTCCTATTTTTGCTGATCTTTGTTGAGAGAGCCACAGCTGAGAGAAATTTTTCTTGTCTCTTCTGGTCCTTCCTGCTGATATTCATAGTCAAAAGAGGGACATCTCTGTATTCATATTAACTGCCATCTTTCCCTCTTGCTAAAAATCCTCCAAAGTAAGTTATAGTTTACTATATCAAAACACTTCCATCTTAATTCTGATTTCTGAAATACTCTGATGACATATCACACATATTCTGTGACAATTCTAATGCAACCTTTCAAGAAACTTCCTCTGGCTACATCCAACTGTATTTTATTGTCATATTTTCAAGTTTTCTGTAAACCACATATGCAAGATTGCATTCCTTCTGAAAACAAACCTTTATTATGAGACTAGGAGGGCCTATTGACCTAGGGATGACATGTCCTACTTTATAAAATGTAAATCCCCTTCAATAAAAAGAATCACCTCAAGTTCCTACAGCATTTTTTGAGACATGGTCTCACTGGGTAACCCTTATTGAACTGGAACAAAATATGTAGACTAGACTGGCCTCAAACTGTTGGTGATCCATAGAACTCTGTTTTGTGAGTACGGGGAATAAAAGCACATCAGCACACTTGGCTGTCAACAGTCTTGTGTGGCACTGGAGCCTGACAAATGGGGTTAGCACAGATACACCATAGGTCTTATTTTTTCAGATGAGTAAACTGGGGTTTAAATATGTTAACTGTCCTGGATCCAAGTTTTCAGTAAATGAACTGTGACTGCAATACTCTTGGCTTCTAATCTAGTGTTGTTTTCCTAAACCACTGAGACCATACCCTTTCCCTAACCTAACCTAACCTAACCTAACCTAACCTAACCTAACCTAACCTAACCTAACCTAAATCCTAAACCATTGAATCTTAGCCCAGATTGATCTCAAGAAATCAGCTACGTAGGGCTCTGATATGGGTTTGAGATGGCCAACTCATTTCTTGTTTGTTATATTCTTTTCTCCCCTACCTTTAAACTTCACCATCCTGTTCAATAACAATAAGAATCAAGTCTTTTTGGATAACCTACTTTCAGTATCATTTAGACTAGCATTTTTAAATGTACTACTTTGCATAGCCATGTACCATACGAACCTGTATTAAAAAAAAAAAAGAAGAAGAAAAGGAAAAGAAAGACAAGGAAGAGAAAGAAGCCAGATAGACACTGTTCAGTCAGTCTTCTTATAGGCATGCTAATAAATCAATTAATTGTTTAAGCTTCAAACTTCATATTCTGAATTTTCATGTATACTCACACCCAAAATATAGTATGTTTGCTATATATTAAAGAATATTGAAGTTATGGCCTGCATTTGCACCCATGACAGGATTCCCTAAGTATAAAACGTTTTTTTAAAAAAATACATCATTCATGTGCTCCATTTCATATAATCACCTAAGGTCTCAAGGGAATGTTCTCTTCATTAAGCAGTAAGCCAGAAGTTATTGGGAAATTTCCCTAAACCCTTCCACCTCCTTACTGCTGGCATAGATGGCTGTCTGGCAGAACATATTTCTCTAACCTTGTGAAACGTATTAAACTTAGAGAAGCACAAATGAAATTTCCTGAGTCTTAACTTGGTGCCTTCTGTGTCTTAGAATTTATAACCCTACACTCAATCTCTTGGTCTAACCTCCTGCTACATCTGGTTCATAAGGGATTAAGGAAAGGATTGAACACAGGCATGCAGATTCCCAGAGGGATTAGATCTACTTCTTGAATACAAAAATATCTTCTAGTGCTGTTTTTTTTTCCACAAAGGCATGTTTCCTTCTGTATCTTCAAATAGGACTGTGAATCACTTATACACACATACATGCATACATACGTACATACATAAATACCTGAAAACTGCTTGTGAATCTGCTTAATCCACAAACAAGCCCAAACATCTCCAACTTCACCTTTATGGGTTTTAACCAATAATCAAAGGTACCTTACCCAGAAGTTACCCCAAACCTTTTTTCATAATGTGCCACTGGGAAGAATTCTAGCTTGGGTTCTTTAAGTCTGTGTAAAAGAACTTCGCAGAAAAAGATCCAACTCAACAAATCAAAATATGCAGCAAACCCCAAAACTCATAATGAGAAATATTGAATGAGGCTTTTTTTTTAAGTCTTGTGTTTGTAGATGTGCATGTACATGCATGACAGAGCATATTCACCGAGGTCAGAAGATGGCTCGAGGAAGTCGGTTCTCTCCTTCTGCCATGTGGGCTCTGGAACTGAACTCATGTTATTGGGGTTGGAATCAAATACCTTTACCTGTTGACCCATTTTGCTTCCTTTGAATGAGATATTTTTAGATGTGCAGATTTCGCCATTTTTAATGAATAGGTTTAAGAATTAAGACGATATCTATGTGATATGACAGAAGAGGAAAGGGAAAGCTGTGGTTTAAGATTTAAGCAGAGAGTAGAACAGGTGGATGGTCAGTAGGTGAGAGAGGAATGTGTCAATCAAACAAAACTAAGGATTAATGAAGAATCGTTCTGGGAACCCATCACTCCCAGGGATATCAACCAAACATGGCATAATAAGTGATAAGATAAGACTAGGCACACACCTTCATATTAGGGTTAAACAAGGCTACCCAGTAAAAGAAAGGGGTACCAAGAGCAGATGAAAGAATAAAAGACAGTATGACTCACACTGCTAGGAATCACACAAAAACCATAAGTTAAAAGACCATAACATGTATACAGAGGATATAGCACATACCCATCATTTTTTATTTTTTATTAGATATTTTCTTTATTTACATTTCAAATGTTATCCCCTTTCTTAGTTTCTCCCCCCCCCAAAAAATCCTCTATCCTCTCCTGCATCCCCCTGCTCACCAACCCACACATACCCACTTCCTGGCCCTGGCATTCCCCTATACTGGAGCATAGAACCTTTACAGGACCAAGGGCCTCTCTTCCCATTGACGACCTATTAGGCCACCCTCTGCTACATATGCAGCTAGAGCCACAAGTCTCTCCATGTGTCTTCTTTGATTGGTGGTTTAGTCCCAGGGAGCTCTGGGGGGGGGGGGGTACAGGTTAGTTCATATTGTTGTTCCTCCTATGGGGCTACAAACCCCTTCAGCTTTTTGGGTTCTTTCTCTAGCTCCTTCATTGCACACCATCATTTTTAACCACAGGAAATTTTTTGAGAGAAACATACAGGAATTCATTATTATCTTTGAAACTCTTTTATAACTTTATCATTATTCTAAATATAAGATAAAAGTTTAAAAAACAAAAATGGAAAGGGATGTAAATAATATGTTATTAGAATAAAAATAAACATATAAATAAATATTTTTCCAATTTTACAAAATAACATGCCCTAAAGCAGGTCAGAGTAGGCTGGATAGGATTCATATGATATGAGGATTTTAATTAAATATTCCTTTCTTCAGCTTTGAATTATGAAACAGGTAAAAGTTTAAAGATTTTACAGTGAAAGTGAATACAACATAAACAAATGAATGTAAGGATCAATATATTCAATATACTCAACCCTGAACAACAAAAGAATATAGTATATGGGACAGCATACAGAGAAGTAAAGTGTTTTTCTTTTTTTTTTTTTTTTAAGTTTCCTTTGGTTGCCTTTTTTTTTTTCATTTTTAATTAGGTATTTAGCTCATTTACATTTCCAATGCTATACCAAAAGTATAGCTGGATGCTGATTATGGGGTGGATCCCTGGATATGGAAGTCTCTACATGGACCATCCTTTCATCTCAGCTCCAAACTTTGTCTCTGTAACTCCTTCCAAGGGTGTTTTGTTCCCACTTCTAAGGAGGGGCATAGTGTCTTTCAATAAATTCAGAATCAAGAAGGACCAAGGATGGTTGGTAGAGATGTGAATAGGGAAGGGACATATACCAACAAAAGAATTAAGCACAGTGTGTAGAGCATGGCTGAGTTCTCTATTAAAAGGCAAAACTAGCTACATAAACCAATTTGGGAATCTGGAGAAGTGTATGATTTAGTATAGACTGTGTGATATTGTACAAGTAGTGGCAGTGATCCTAAACCTGGCTATGGTTCTGCTAGTTAGAATGTTCTTGCTGAGGTAGAAGCAAGCTGGATATTTTACGAAATGGATGTACTGAAATTAATTTTCAGGCAGATGTGTCTCTGCTTGTAAAACTGACTGAATAGTCTGCATAACTTCATTTACATTTGGACACATGAGAAATCTAGGTGTGGGATATAAAGGTGTTCATTATACTATTGTTTTAACTTCTCTCTTTTTTTGAGTCCAGATTTTCTTTTTAATTATTACTATTTTCCTTATTTACATTTCAAATGTTATCCTCTTTCCTAGTTTCCGCTCCAAAAACACTTTATCCCTTCCCCCACCCCCTGCTCACTAACCAACCCACTCCCCTTTGCTGGCCCTGGCAGTCCCTTATACTGGGGCATATAACATTCATAGGACCAAGGGCATATCCTTGCATAGATGACCTAAAAGGCCATCCTCTGCTACCTATGCAGCTAGAGCCATGAGTCCCACCATGTGTTTTCTTTGATTGGTGGTTTAGTCCCACAGAGCTCTGGAGATACTGACTGGTTAGTTCATACTACTAGTTGCAAACACCTTCAGCTCATTGGATACTTTCTCTAGTTCCGTCATTGAGGACTCACGCTCTATCCAATGGATGGCTGTGAGCATCAACTTCTGTATATTTCAGGCACTGGCAGAGCCTCTCAGGAGACAACTATCAGGCTACTGTCAGCAAGCTCTTGTTGGCATCCACAATAGGGTATGGTTTTGGTGGTTGTTTATGGGATGGATCCCTAGGTGGGGTAGTCTCTGGATGGTCATTTCTACAGTCTCTGTTTCACACTTTGTCTATCTAGCTCCTTCCATGGGTATTTTGTTCCTCTTCTAAAAAGAACTAAAGTATCCACACTTTGGTCTTACTTCTTCTTGGGTTTAATGTAGTTTGTGAATTCTATCTTGGGTATTTTGAGTTTTGGGCTAATATTCACTTATCATTGAGTGCATACCGTGTGTGTTCTTTCGTAATTGGGTTACCTCACTCAGGATGATATCCTCCAGATCCATCCATTTGTCGAAGAATTTCATAAATTCATTCTTTTTAATAGCTGTGTAGTACTCCATTGTGTAAATGTACCACATTTTCTGTATCCATTCCTCTGTTGAGGGACATCTGGGTTCTTTCCAGCTTCTGGCTATTATAAATAAGTTTGCTATGAAAATAGTGGAGCCTGTGTCCTTACTACACGTTGGAGAATCTTCTGGATTTATGCCCAGGAGTGGTATGGCTGGATCATCTGTTAATACCATAACCAATTTTCTGAGGAACCAGAAAACTTATTTCCAGATTGCTTGTACGTTTGCAGTTCCACCAGCAATGGAGGAGTGTTCATCTTCCTCCACATTCTAGCCAGCATCTGCTCTCACCAAACTTTTGATCTTAGACATTCTGACTGGTTTGAGGTGGTTGTTTTGATTTGCATTTCGCTGGTGACTAAGAATGCTGAACTTTTTTTTTTTTCTTTTTTAGGTGCTTCTCAGCCATTCAGTATTCGTCAGTTGAGAATTCTTTGTTTAGTTGAGTACTCCATTTTTAATAGAGTTTTTTGGTTTTCTGGAGTCTAACTTCTTGAGTTCTTTGTGTATATTGGATATTAGACCACAGATTTAGATCTAAATCTTTTCCCAATCTGTTGGTTGCCTTTTTGTCTTATTGACAGTGTCCTTTGCATTACAGAAGCTTTGAAATTTTATGAGGTCCCATTTGTTAATTCTTGATCTTACAGAACAAGCCATTGGTGTTCTGTTCAGGAATTTGTCCCTGTTCCAATACGTTCAAGGTTCTTCCTCACTTTCTCCTCTATATGTTTAAAGTCTCTGTTTTATGTGGAGGTACTTGATCCACTTAGACTTTAAGTTTGTAAAGGTGATAAAAATGGGCCAATTCTCATTCTTCTATATGCTAACCACCAGTTGTGCCAGCACCATTTGTTGAAAATGCTTTTTTCCACTGGATGGTTTTAGCACCTTTGTCAAAGATCAAGTGACCAAAGGTGGATGGGTTCATTTCTAGGTTCTCAATTCTATTCCATTGTTCTACCTGCCTGTCACTGTATCAGTACCATGCAGTTTTTATCACAATTGATCTAGTAGAGTCTGAGGTCAGGGATGGTGATTCTACAAGAGGTTCTTTTATTTTTGAGAATAGATTTTGCTACCCTAGATTTTTTGTTATTCCAGATGAATTTGCAAATTGCCCTTTCTAACTCTGCAAACAATTTTGTTAGAATTTTGAAGGAGATTGCAATGAATCTACACATTTCTTTCAGCAAGATATTCATTTTGACTATATTAATCCTGCCAATCTATGAGCATGGGAGATCTTTCCATCTTCAGATATCTTTGATTTCTTTCTTCAGAGACTTGAAGTTCTTATCGTACAGTTCTTTCACTTGATTAGATAGAGTCACACCAAGGTATTTTATATTATTTGTGATTATTGTGAAGGATGTTGTCTCCCTAATTTCTTTCTCAGCCTGTTTATCCTGTGTGTAAAGGAAGGCCACTCATTTGTTTGAGTTAATTTTATATTCAGCTACTTTGTTAAAGTTGTTTATCAAGTTTAGGATATCTTTGGTGGAATTTTTGGTGTCATTTTTGTATACTATCATGTCATTTGCAAATAGTGATATTTTGAGTTCTTCCTTTCCAATTTATATCTTCTTGATCTCCTTTTGTTGTCTAATTGCTCTGGCTAAGACTTCAAGTACTAGACTGAATAGGTAAAGAAAAAGTGGGCAGCCTTGTCTAGCCCCTGATTTTAGTGGGATTCTTCAAGTTTCTCTTCATTTAGTTTGATGTTGGCTACTGGTTTGCCATATATTGCTTTTATTATGTTTAGGTATGGGTCTTGAAATCCTGATCTTTCCAAGACTTTTATCATGAACAGGTGTTAGATTTTGTCAAATGTTTCTTAGAATATAATGAGATAGTCAGTGGTTTTTTTTCTTTGAGGTTGTTTATATAGTGGATTACGTTGATGGATTTCCACGTATTGAACCATCCCTGCATTCCCCGGATAAAGCCCACTTGATCACGATGGATGATCATTTTGAAGTGTTCTTGGATTTGGTTTGTGAGATTTTTATTGAATATTTTTGCATGGATATTCATAAGGGAAATTGATCTGAAGTTCTCTTTTTTGTTGGATCTTTGTGTGGTTTAGGTATCAGAGTAATTGTGGCTTTATAGAATGAATTGGGTAGAGTACCTTCTGTTTCTGTTCTGTGGAATAGTTTGAAGAGTATTGGTATTAGGTCTTCTTTGAAGGTCTGATAGAATTCTGCACTAAACCCATCTGGTCCTGGGCTTTTTTTTGGTTGGGAGGCTATTAATGACTGTTTCTATTTCTTTAGGGGATATAGGACTGTTTAGATCATTAATCTGATCCTGATTTAACTTTGATACCTGGTATCTGTCTAGAAAATTGCCCATTTCATCCCGATTTTCCAGCTTTGTTGAGTGTAGGCTTTTGTAATAGGATTTGATGATTTTTTTTTTTTTTTTTTTTTTTTTTGCATTTCCTCAGACGTTGTTGTTATGTCTCCTTTCTCATTTCTGATTTTGTTCATTAGGATACTGTCCCTGTGCCCTCTGGTTAGGTTGGCTAAGGGTTTTTGTTTTGTTTTTTTTCTCACAGAACTAGCTCCTTGCTTGCTTGATTCTTTGTATAGTTCTTTTTCTATCCATTTGGTTGATTTCAGCACTGAGTTTATTTCAGAAAATGGGGATCTTAAATGATCCCAGGGTCAGACACTCCCTGGATGTGAGCTCTCCTCTGGCCAGAAATGTGCATAGAGGACTGAGGATCGGCTCCACCACCTGGCTGCAGATGCAGGCCCCTTAGGAGCCTGTACCAGCTGCTCTGCTGCCTCTGCAGCCTGTGAGCTCCTGAGTGGCTTAATTTCTCTTTAAATTTGTAATTTTTCAAGTAAAAATTACGTTTTAGAGAACCACATACTTTCCCTTTTATTAGTCATTCAGTAAGGGTTGTTTTAGGAATTTTTTTCCTCATTCATTTCATTACGTTTAGCCAGAATTACTGCTCGATCTCTGGGTTATATACTCTGAAAGTCCTTGCTTATTTTTATTACTTGAAAATCAACTGTCACACATATTGTCAAATTGTTTAGTAACCTTCCCACAGTAAAAAGTAATTTTCTGGAATGCTACAAAAGTTAGAGGTACACGCCCAGAGATTTCCCATCCATTCATATTATAACTATTTTACATTTGATTCCACACATAGAAAAATCTAGGCTGACAACTAAAATATCGATGAACAACAGAGGCAAACCTGATTGTTACTTGGGCCCAGTTAACTTGCAGAGTTTCCACTCTATGGGAGGGTACCAATAGTTACTAGGTAAAGTGATGATACTGATAATGTCATGCTAGTGCACACTTGTGAATATGGCCTATTGAAATTTCTTCTGTTTTATTTTTTAAAGGACAGAACAGAGAGCCAAGACTTATAACTTGGTCCCAGGCCAGTGATACTCCTGGGGTACCTGGCAAAAGCAAAGGCCAGACACACAGCAGGGAAAGATTTCCTTAAATGCAAGATGTTTTCCTAAGTACAGTATGGCATTTGGGAAAATTTTTTTAATTGTGTCTCTTTCTGCTTCTAAATTTGTTCTTTATAATGGAAATACTATTTGAGTCGCAAAAAGTTAAAGAAAATATTTTATATTTCCAAGCTTTAAAGTATTAAAACTAGGAAAAAAAATATATCGTATGTACTTTGAGGTGAGCCCATATTTCTATAATTTATGTAAAATTGATATTCACCTAGAACTTTAATTTCATAAATATGATTCTCTTAAAATCATCCTAAGGATGCTCAAGAATTTGCATAGCAGTTTATAGCATACAGATGTTTTAGGTCTTACTTTAATAAGAAAAATTGTAATATGCATTCTAAATGTGAAATTAAAGCTTTCTGAGTTCCATTGCTAACCCCATCAGTTTCAACCATGTGGTTCTGGGAAGGTCTATTTTTTATTTTTCCTCTTAGATGAGTAAACACATACCTACTAAATGGGACCGTTGAAACAAACTTGGAAAGTAAATTGATCATAAAATTAATCAATGCTGCTTAAATATAACGAACACACTTAAAAACTTAACTCCTCCAAGAAGATGGGCATCCTGGAAGACAGAAAAACAAAGGGAAAAATGAAGTGACATTCATAATATCAAGACTGCTTCTTCAGTGACCTTTGACTGGCAGCATAGAGCTACCAACGTCTTATGCCCATAGTAAGTCTCTATTGTTCCTGCATGGAATCAAAATAAACCATGAGGATACAGAGTATATGAAATTAGAAGTGCCGTGTCCTGAATTCTGAGACCTGCAAATGGCTGCTTAGCAGTCAAGGGAGTACTATGGAGGAGAAGTGATTTCTCCCTACCTCTGAAAAGCAAGGATATTAGTTGCTGTTTAGGTTCTGAAGGTTGTAGTTTACCTGCAAAGTGAAAAGCCAGAATGTGCCTTCCATTGGTTGAGAATCCAAGCATATATAATACACATTGCTTGGTAGAACCCATGCTTTCTAAATAAAATAAAAATGATGGCATGGCTGAAATGTGTACAAAAACACTCACTGTCACAATGATGCTGAAACAGGAAGAGAAAAGGAAGGAATACAAAATGTTGGGTCTTTCCATTGAGAAATTAGTATGCTTGATTTATTATGCTAAAAATTAAGAATCTGATGGAATAGATTCAGAGTAAGACCACAGGAGAGAATTTATGAACAAAAAAAAAATTCAAAAGGTTATTGCTGATAAAAACTCAATGTTAGATTCAGGGAGCTAATCACTGTCCACCAGGATACTTCATGATGGGTATATTCAAGATTAGTCTCATCTTGTTAAAACAGTGCAATACACTCTGAAAGACCATTTCTGTAGTAAAGTTAAATATGAAAAGATTTCTAGCAAATGAAACCACGTGAAAACTTTTTATAGCTTATTCCAAACTCATCATTGTTATTCATCCTTTGCCAGTGTTATAACTATACGCAGGTTTTGATCTATTTACTTGACTTGACTATCAAGTTGATGAAAGGTAGATCAGAGAGTGATTGATTTTTTTTAATGTGACCAGAAATAAAAAGATATCAGGGTTTTCTTGTTGCCGTTGTAACATGAGAATGGGAATAGAAAAGATAGTTAAGATAAAAGTAGTCAGTGAAAAAAAATGACTACTACGTACTACTACTACGTTTCAGATGCTAAGAGCACCCAGAATAAAAGGAAATATCTTGGCTCAGTGGAAGTGAAGGTCTATTCAATATTACCTTCCTTATCCTGTATGGTCAGACTTAACCTAGGAGTCAAACACAACTACAGCTCCTAGAAGTCACCTTGTTCCATCACAAGAGGAAAAAGAAAAATGAGAAGAAACTAATTATGTTCACAGTCTGTGGCACAGGATCACCAAAGACAAGGACCCAATACCAGTGAATCACTAAAGACATAATTCCAGGACATTTTTTACCCAGTACATCATATTCTCCTTTCTGCAAGAAATTTTATGGCATTGTAAAAGCAAAACACAGTTCAACAAAATAGATCAAGAATCAGAACAACAGTCAGACAAGGAAGGGATGTTAAAATTTCAGAAAAGTAAATTGAAGAGATTATGTTTAATGAGCTAAAGAATTTAATGGGGAAATTTTAAAATGCAAAAGTAGATAGTTTACATTATAGGGAAATGGAAATCAATAAAGAAAAATCAACAAAAATCAAGCAGGTGAATACACAAGAAAAAATACCTGTTTTCTTTAATATCTATCAGAAAACATGAGCAGAGAAAGTCACTCCTAACTCAATATAAGAAGTCATCTTTACCATAAAAACCAAACTAGGAAATGTAGTATTCAAAAAGGAAAGGTATATAAATCAAGTTAAATCCAAAAAGTGTAAGAAGGATTATATCGCCAATGCAGTGAAGTTTATCCAAGTATGCAAGAATATGTAACATTCCAATGGATCAATAAATATAATCAATAAACTTTTTCAACAGAATAAAATGTTGCTTGGTCATATCAATAAATATGGGAAAACATTTGACAATACAGCATGCACTCATGATCAAAAAAAGTTTTCAAACTCAAAATGTTTGTTTTTCAAACTTGATGAAAAACATCTTCAAAACTTTGTAGCCAACTGATAGTTTCTGAGAACGAAGAAATCATTGTTACCTTTAGATGTATGCCTCATACTGAGCCCACTAGGCTCTGACTAATTCCTGATCACAAAAATGGCCCTGAGTTAATCTCGGGGAGTCAAGGTCACAAAATAAGCCATAGAGATATGAAAGTGAGGAGATTTGTGGGACTGAAGGGAGGGCAGGTAGGTCTCATAAGGAGGTGAGGTAGAGTGGTCAGTAAACATGTTTGAAATGACTTGCTTGTTTGTTTGTTTGCTTAAGTGCATTGCCAAAAATAACACTTAGTAGTAATAAACTAAAGTCCTCTCCACCGAGATAATGAACAAATTGGAGATATTCCCCTACCAGCTATTTTCAATGTTTTACTATAAATTTTAGTGAAAACAACACAAGAAGAAGAAACAAAAGCTATAACAATTATAAATGGGAAATCAAGCTTTGTTCACAGAGGACATGTTCTGCTCTTTAGAAAAATGACAAGGAAATTCCTAGACTTAATAAGCAATTATAGCAATATCACTGTAGCAAGGTGACAGGGTGCAAGGTTAATAACTTCACTATTGTTAAGATGTCAAGTTCATGCAACATGATATACAGATGTGACGCAGTCACAGGTTATTTTTATGGACAGTGATTAACTGATTCTAAAATTTACAGAGAGGCCAAAATTCAGAACAGCTAACTCAATAGTTACAGAGAAATCAGAAACCAGAAAATTGACACTATTCAATTTTAAGATTTACTGCAAAGTTAATCAAGGGAATTATCACACTAGAAAAGAAAAGATTACAGAAATGGAACAGTAAATGAGTAGGTATACTCCCTCCAAAATAACATGTGAGTGTGAATGTGAGTACATGCACATGTGTAATCATAAAATCATATATATATATATATATATATATATATATATATATATATATATATATATCAAAGTCAATACAATAGAGCAAAAGAGTATTTCGACACTGCTAAACTAACCTGTAAAAAAGACAATAGGAGAAGGCAGTCTAGAAAAAGAAGAGGAAAAAGATTAGGAAAAAGAAAAGCAAGGGGAGAGAGATAAGGAAGATTAGTAAGAAGGGGAGCAGGAGAGGAGGGGAAGAAGAACATAAGAGAAGAAGGAGCCAGCAGCTAGACTCAAAATATCATGGTACCTGGCATGTACCTTCATACAGAGTATTTGCTTACCTTCTTTAAGACCATGTTCAACTGCCTATATTCGAAGAAAAGATAACAAAACAAATTAAAATTTCTCAAACCAACTTGTCCTAGTTATGTTTCCTAGTACATAAAAAAAGAACCTACCCAAAACAAAACAGAAACAAAAACAAAAAAATAGAAAACAAAACCTTAGGAGAGAAAAGGATTTATTTGATTTACATCATATATTACAGTTTACCATACAGGAAAGTTAGTACAGGAACTCAGGACATGAAGCTGAGAACAGGAACTAAGGCAGAGACCACAAATAAATAGTGCATATGGACTTGCTCCTCATAGCTTCTTCATCCCACTTTCTTCTACAATCCAGGAACACCTGCCCAGAAAAGGCACTGCTCACATTGAGCTGGACCTGCCCAATTAATAAATCATTAATAATGACCAAATCCTCTAAGCTTGCCCATGGGCCATTATGAAGAACAAAATTCTTTAGTTGAGGGTCTCTCTTCCTGGGGGTCAGCCAGGGATAGGAGGATACACCTAAAACTCTTCTGTACTTCATTAAAATTCACACATTTTGTTCTATTAAAGACAATGCCAAGGGAATATGAAAACATGTCAAAAACCAGGAGAAAATACAACATCCTAGCTTTAAAAAAACAAAAAACAAAAAACAAAAAAAGGTTTTCAAAACTCTAAATCTTATAATCTCCCGCGCCAAACAATCCATTTTAAAATGAGTAAACAGGCACTATTACAAAGAAGACAGACCCAGAGAAAATAAATATATGCAAAGATGCATAACATCACATGGCATTCAGAGAATGCAATTCATGACAGACACCATTTTAGAGTCATTAAAACAGCCAAACCTTCACACACCTATGTTAAACACTTATGAGGGAAGGCCAAAATCAACCAGCTTTCTTCACTGATGAAAAGAAAATGAGCACCATCACTTTAAAAAGCAATTTTGACAATTTGTTACAAATCTCCATACTCTTAGCATAAAATCCAGCAATGTTTCAGCTTATTATTACCCAAAGGGGGTTAAAACATGTCCACACAGAAACCTTTGTATATGTTTCTAGAAAACTCACTCCTACTTGCCAAAACGTGGAAGCAACCAAGATGGCCAACAGTCAGCAAGTAAAGAAAAAACAGAAATACATACACACAATGAAATCCTATTCACTGATAAAAGGATATGATTTATAAGACATAAAAAATGGAGAAAATGCAAATGTGTATTATTAAATACAAGATGTTATCCTATCATGACCACATTCTGAATATTTCTTGTTATTGGCATCTTGGGAATGGAAAAACGTGAAGACAATTAATACAATGGGTAAAGGATATGAGAAAGAAGATATTTCCTAAATATTTTTTAAATAAAATAGAATTATCCCCCTTTCTATTGTCCTTTTCTTCTGTCCAGCACTCCCCAGCTTGCTAATTCCCATCTATTGCCACTCCCATTCCCAAGTTAATAGCTGTTTTTCTTTATTGTTGCTACACATTCACACATTTATACAAACACACACACATACACAAACACATATACACACACACACACAACAAATATATAGATGCAGCCTTCTGAGTTCATTTTTGTTCTCTGTATATATATATATATCATCAGGGCTGACCAAAGTGGTTGAACAAGTTTGCTCTCCCACCAGCAATGAAGGATGATGGAAGGTGGGAAAGGGAGGAAGCTGAGAGTAAGAACAGAAATTTAGGGAGACTCTCTAGAACTAGTTGGAGACGTGGGATGTAGGAGGTTATGGGAAGTCTATCGGAGAAGAGTATTTCCATTGCTCCACTTTGTTGAAAGTGTTCTCTGGTAGAATTTTTTTGGGTCACATATGTACACTATTATACCATCTATGACTAACAATACTTTGATTTCTTACTTTCCAGCTGTCCTACTACAGCAAGCCCTGGATATCATAACTCAGCCAAAGCACAAGAAGACCTTAGATCCAATATTATAAAGATGATAGAGGCCTTTAAAGTGGAAATAAATACATCACTTAAGGAAATAAAGGAAACTATAATTAAAGAACTGAAGGAAATGAATAAAACTGTTTAATACTTGAAAATAAAAATTAAAACACACACACACAAACTGAGAGAATTCTAGAGATAGAAAACCTTGGAAAAAGAACATAAAATACAGAAGCAAGCATCACTCACAAAATACAAGAGAAGGAAAAATAGAATCTCAGGGATAGAAGATACAATAGAGGAAACTGATACAGTTATAGGTTAGCCAAAGAAAATGGTAGAGCTAAGGGTTCCTGACCCAAAACACCCAGTAAATGTAGAACACTATGAAAATACCAAACCTAAAAATAATAGGAATAAAAGAAGGAGAAGATTCTCAGGTCTATGGCCCAGAAAATATTTTCAACAATATTATAGATGAAAATTTCCCAAAACTAAAGAAAAAGATATATATCAATATATAAGAAGCTTACAGATACCAAATAGATTGGACTAAAAAAGTTAATCCTCCTGCTGTATAATAATCAAAAGAGTAAATGTAGAGAATAAAGAAACAATATTAAAACATTCAAAGAAAAAAGGCCAAGTAAGATATAAAGGCATATCCCAATTACACCTGACTTCTCAAAAGAGGCTCTAAAAGCCAGAAGGGCCTGGGAATATGACTTGCAGTCTCTATGAAACCACAGATGACAGCCCTCAGATTGCTATACTGAGCAAAACTTTCAATAACTATTAACTGAAAAAAAGAAGATATTTCAAGAATAAAACTAATTTAAACAACATTTATCCACAAATCCAGTCCTACAGAAGATAATAGAAGAAAAACTCCAGTCCAAGGAAGTTAATCACACATAAGAAATAAATTACTGCATAAGAATGGAAGTGTATACACACACACACACACACACACACACACCATCAACATCAACATAACAGGAATTAACAATCATTGGACACTAATATTGGACTCAGTTCCCAGTTCCCCAATAAAATAACACAGAGTAAGAGAATGCATGTGAAAACAGGGTCCATCATTCTTCTGCAAACAAGAAACACACCTCAGAAACAAAGACAGACACTACCTCAGAGAAAATGGCTGAAAATAAAAAGAAAAAAGATTTTCCAAGTCAATGGATCCAAGAAATAAGAAAGAGTAGCCATTCTAATACGTAATAAAATAGACATTAAAAAAAAGTAATCAGAAGAGATGAGGAAGGACATGCCATACTCATCAAATGAAAAAAAATCCACCAAGCAGATTTCTCAACTCTGAATATCTATACCCCAAATGCAAGAGAAGGGAAGCATTACTAAAGCTAAAATCAGACATCAAGTCCCATGCATTAATAGTAGGAAACTTCAACACTTTACTGTCACCAATTGACAACTCATCCAAACAGAAATTAAACAGAAAAATAATAAAACTAAACAGACACTATAAAACAAGTGGATCAAACAGATATCTACAAAACATTTCACCCAAACAGAAAAGAATATACTTTCCTATCAACACCTCACAGAAATTTCCCCAAAATGGACCACATAGTTGATCACAAAAGAAATATCATCAGATACAAGAGAAATTGTAACAATCCCTTATATCATTTCAGACCATCATTGGTTAAAGCTGAATGTATCAACAGCAAAAACAACGGAAAGCTTACAAACTTACAGAAGCTGACCAGTTCTTTATTCAGTGACCACTGGATAGGGAAGAAAGATAAAAAGAAAATTAAAAGTTTTCTAGAATTCTATGAATTCATTATGCTCAAACTAATGTGACAGGATGAAATCAGTGCAAATCAGTGAAATCAGTGAAAGGAAAGTTCATACCACTAAGTACCTTCGTTAAGAAATTGGAGAGATCTTACACTAGCAATTTAACAGTATACTTGAAATCCCTAAAAGAAAAAGAAGCAAGTGTACCCAAGAAAAAATAGATGTCAGAAAATAATCAAACTCAGGGCTAAATTTAATAAATTGCAAACAAACAGAACAATACAAAGAAACAACAAAACTAAGAGTTGGTTCTTTAAGAAAATCAATAAGATAGACAAATCTTTAGCCAACTACCTAAAACTTGGGGAGACAATATCTAAATGAACAAAATTAGAAATGAAAAGAGAGAGATAACAATAGAAACTGAGGAAATTCAAAATATCATTAGCTCTTACTTCAAAACACTGTACTTCACAAAAGGAAAATCTAAACAAAATGGATGATTTTTCTAGGCAGATGCCACTTTCCAAAGTTAAATCAAGATCACAAAAACTATCTAAACATTCCTATAACCCTTTAGAAAGTAGAGGCAGTAGAGCTGTCTCTTGTGAGACTATGCCGGTGCCTAGCAAACACAGAAGTGGATGCTCATAGTCAGCTATTGGATGGACCACAGGGCCCCCAATGGAGGAGCTAGAGAAAGTACCCAAGGAGCTATAGGGATCTGCAATCCTATAGTGGAACAACAATATGAACTAACCAGTACCCCACTGGAGCTCGTGTCTCTAGCTACATATGAATCAGAAAATGGCCTAGTCAGCCATCAGTGGAAAGAGAGGCCCATTAGTCGTGCAAACTTTATATGCCTCAGTGCAGGGGAACAACAGGGCCAAGAAGTGGGAGTGGGTGGGTGGGGGAGTGGGTGGGAGAGCATGTGGGGGACTTTTGGGATAGCTTTGGAAATGTAAATGAAATAAATACCCAATTTAGAAAAAAAAAGAAAGTAGAGGCAGTCATTAACAGTCTCCCATCTAAAATTCTAAGTCCAGATGTTTTTAGCACAGAATTCTACCATACTTTCAAAGAAGAGCTAATAACAATACAGACAATTTCACAAAACAGAAACAGAAGGAACATTTCCAAACTTACTCTATGAGACCACAGTCACCCAAATACGTAAACCACAAAGAATCAATAAAGAAAGGGAATCTCAGACCAATTTCCCATATGAATATTGATGTGAAAATACTCAATAAAACATTCACAAACTGAACTCAAGAACACACACACACACACACACACACACACACACACACACACACACACATGCACACAAATCATCCACCATGATCAAGTAAGCTTCCACCCAGGGATACAGAGGTGGTCCAATATATGAAATCTCATCAACTGAATCTACCATATAAACAATCTAAAGCAGAAAAGAAGACCTGCCAGCTGGTACACAGACAAATTCAGCAGCCACAAGGTCTGCCCTGTCCCCTCTCCACACCACTCTCCTGTCGATACCTCTTAACCACAAGCCCAGATGCCTACAGCCATTACCAACTACCAGGCGAGACACCCTACTGCAACTCTCTACATGAAGGCCCCTTTGGACAAACCAAGCACAAACAAGCTCTACCCTGCCCCCTCTGCACTCTATTGCCCAGATAGACAGAGTGGACAGGTTAGTCTTCTTCCTGACTTCAGAGGAACTGCTTTAAGTGTGTCCCCATCTAATTTGATGTTGACTATTACCTTGCTTTATGTAGCCTTTAAGTGTTTAGGGATGAACTTTGTATCCCTGGTCTCTCCAAGACTTTAACAGCTAGAATTCTTTTTGAAAGTTTTATGTAGGTTGCAGACATTTTAATGTTTTGTTAATGACATTGAGGTTTCTTTTTCATTAAAGTATAGCTTCATTTGTTCTTTTCTACATTCTTTTATCTGTGATTATTCTTCAGTTCAAAGTATTTCTTTCAGTATTTTGTTTAACATTTTTTCTTGGATATGAATTTTTAAAGTTGTTTGAATCATGGAAAACTTTTTTCTTTCTTCTTCAACTATAGCAGATAATTTTTCTAAATATGGTATTTTAAATTGGCAGACATAGTGATTTAGAATTTGGAGTAGATTGCTTCAAGATCTTCTGGATTTCATAGTTTCCATTGAGAAAGCACATGCTATTCTGATGCATGTTTCCCTTATAGGTGACTTCTGGTTTTTCTCTTATACATTTTAGTATTTTTTCTTTATTCTAAATATGTATTGCTTTAGCTATGATATAGAGGTGAGTGAATTTTTTTATTGGGTATTTTTTTAAATTTACATTTCAAATGCTATCCCAAAAGTCCCCCACATGCTCTCCCACCCACTCCCCCACCCACCCACTCCCACTTGTTGGCCCTGGCATTCCCCTGTACTGAGGCAGATAAAGTTTACACGACTAATGGACCTCTCTTTCCACTGAGTTTGCTTCCTTTTGTTCTAGAGCTTTTAGGTGTGTTGTCAAGCTGCTAACATGTGCTCTCTCTAGTTTCTTTTTGGAGGCACTCAGAGCTATGAGTTTTCCTCTTAGAAATGCTTTCATTTTGTCCCATAGTATGGGTATATTGTGGCTTCATTTTCATTAAACTCCAAAAAATCCTTAATTTCTCTCTTTATTCGTTCCTTGACCAAGGTATCATTGATAAGAGTATTGTTCATTTTCCACGTGAATGTTGGCTTTCTATTATTTATTTTGTTATTGAAGATCAGCCTTAGTCCATGGTGATCTGATAGGATGCATGGGACAATTTCAATATTTTTGTATATATTGAGGCTTGTTTCGTGACCAATTATGTGGTCAATTTTGGAGAAGGTAACATGAGGTGCTGAGAAGAAGGTATATCCTTTTGTTTTAGGATAAAATGTTCTGTAGATATCTGTTAGATCCATTTGTTTCATAAGTTCTGTTAGTTTCACTGTTCCTGTTTAGTTTCTGTTTCTATGATCTGTCCATTGGTTAAAGTGGTCTTTTGAAGTTTCCCACTATTATTGTGGGAGTTGCAATGTGTGCTTTGAACTTTACTAAAGTTTCTTTAATGAATGTGGCTGCCCCTGAATTTGGAGCATAGATATTCAGAATTGATAGTTCCTCTTGGAGGATTTTACCTTTGATGAGTATGCAGTGCCCCTCCTTGTCTTTTTTTGATGACTTTGGGTTGGAAGTCAATTTTATTAGATATTAGAATAGCTACTCCAGCTTGTTTCTTCAGACCATTTGCTCGGGAAATTGTTTTCCAGCCTTTCATTCTGAGGTAGTGTCTATCTTTTTCTCTGAGATGAGTTTCCTGTAAGCAGCAAAATGTTGGGTCCTGTTTGTGTAGCCAATCTGTTAGTCTATGTCTTTTCATTGGGGAGATGAGTCCATTGATATTAAGAGATATTAAGGAAAAGTAAATGTTGCTTCCTATTATTTTTGTTGTTAAAGTTGGCATTCTGTTCTTGTGGCTGTCTTCTTTTAGGTTTATTGAGGGATTACCTTCTAGCTTTTTCTAGGACGTGGATTCTGTCCTTGTATTGGTTTTTTTTTTTTTTTTTCTGTTATTATTCTTTGAAGGGCTGGATTCGTGGAAAGATAATGTGTAAATTTGGGTTTGTCGTGAAATGCTTTGGTTTCTCCATCTATGGTAATTGAAATTTTGGCTGGGTATAGTAGCCTGGGCTGGCATTTGTGTTCTCTTAGTGTATGTATAACATCTGTCCAGGCTCTTCTGGCTTTCATAGTCTCTGGTGAAAAATCTGGTGTAATTCTGATAGGCCTGCCTTTATATGTTACTTGACCTTTTTCCCTTACTGCTTTTAATACTCTTTCTTTATTTAATGCATCTGTTGTTCTGATTATTATGCGTTGGGAGGAATTTCTTTTCTGGTCCCGTCTATTTGGAGTTCTGTAGGCTTCTTGTATGTTCATGGGCATCTCTCTCTTTAGGTTTGGGAAGTTTTCTTCTATAATTTTTTTGAAGATATTTGCCGGTCCTTTGAGTTGAAAATCTTTATTCTCATCTACTCCTATTATCCTTAGGTTTGGTCTTCTCATTGTGTCCTGGATTTCCTGGATCTTTTGAATTAGGATCTTTTTACATTTTACATTTTCTTTGATTGTTGTGCCGATGTTCTCTATGGAATCTTCTGCACCTGAGATTCTCTCTTCCATCTCTTGTATTCTGATGCTGATGCTCGCATCTATGTTTCCAGATTTCTTTCCTAGGGTTTCTATCTCCAGCGTTGCCTCACTTTGGGTTTTCCTTATAGTGTCTACTTCCCTTTTTAGGTCTTGGGTGGTTTTATTCAATTCCATCACCTGTTTGGTTGTGTTTTCTTGCAATTCTTTAAGGGATTTTTGTGTTTCCTCTTTAAGGTCTTCTACATGTTTAGCAGTGTTTTCCTGTATTTCTTTAAGTGAGTTATTAATGTCCTTCTTGATGTCCTCTACCATCATCATGAGATATGCTTTTACATCTGGGTCTAGCTTTACGGGTATGTTGGGGTGCCCTGGACTGGGTGAAATGGGGGTGCTGGGTTCTGATGATGGTGAGTGTTCTTGGTTTCTATTAGTAAGATTCTTACGTTTACTTTTCGCCATCTGGTAATCTCTGGAGTTAGTTGTTATAGTTGTCTCTGGTTAGAGATTGTTCCTCTGGTGATTATGTTAGCCTCTATGAGCAGACCTGGGAGATTAGGTCTCTCCTCTGACTTTCAGTGGTCAGAGAACTCTCTGCAGGCAAGCTCTCCTCTTAGAGGGAAGGTGCACAGATATCTGGCATTCGGACCTCCCTCCTGGCCGAAGATGAAGGCCCAAAACAGGACCTTTCCCAGAAGCTGTGTTGCTTTGGTTTGTCCCAGAAGCTGTTAGCTTCTGTAGTCCACACTCTCACCTGTGCAGACTACTTTCAGCAGAGTCTCAGAACCAAGATGTCTCCAGATGCTGAGGCAATGCCCTCCAGGGCCGGGTGGACACCTATTCTCTGGCCGGGAATGTGGCTGGATGTCTGAAGCCTCAAAAGGGGGCTGCCTCAGAAGCTCTGTGGCTCCCACCAGTCCCAGAAGCTGTTAGCTTCTGTAGTGCACACTCTCACCTGTGTAGACTACTTTTGGTGGAGTCCCGGATCAAATTTTTTTATTGATCTTTTCTAGTTGGGATTCTATGTGCTTCTTGAATCTGTATGGTTATGCTTTTAGTTGGTTTGGGGAAGTTTTCTTCCATAAATTTGTTGAAGATCATTTGCCATTGACCTGAAATTCTTCTCTTTCTTCTATGCCTATAATTTGAAAATTTGATCTTTTGTTTATGTTTTACACTTCCTACTTATTCCTAACCTGTGCTTTTAATTTTCTTTTCATTTTCTTTGCTGATTTGTTCTAGATCTAGTTTATCTTTGAAACCTGATATTCTAACTTCTGTGATTTGTAAGGCTTTCCTACGAATTTGCTAGTTGAGATATTGAGTTTTTCAATTCCATCACTATTTTGGCTTGTATTTTCAGATTTTGTCTCTTTATTGAATTTCATGTTCAAATTCTGATTATTTTGGTTGTTTCATTCAAGTGCATATTTTTTATTTTCTTAGACATCATCAGAAAGTTACTGTTATCTTCTTGGAATTCAGTGTAGTGCCTATCACCGTCTTCTTTAAATTCTCTGAGTGCTTTGAGAACATTTCTTATTTTCCCTAAATTATGTATCTAGAGACTCTACATTGGTGCATTTGTTAGGAAATTCTTCAATATAACTAGCAGACTTGAAAAAGACTTGATGGTTTGGTCATTTTTCTATGTTGGTAAAAGTAAAAGAATTTGATCTGGGTGTGAGAAATGGGCAAAGTGTGTGACCAGAAGTAGATCTGGTGGGTGCATATTTAAATTGGGCCAGGGAAAGATGACTTCCAAGCCATGAGTCTAGAGCTAGACAAATGGGAAGGGTTTGAGAACTGAGAGTCTGTATCTAACCTGGATTTACAGATGGTGAGAAAGTTGGGGAAATTGTGAAAGTTGAGGGAGTGACTTACCTAGGAAAGATAAAAAGGGGCTTCTGGGCCTTTGGTCTAAAACTAGACTTTTGTTGCAGATGGTGAAGGATTGACAGAATGGAACCAATTTTTAAATAACAAAACAGCCTTAAATAATGTTAAGTGGTTGATACATTATTGCACATTTTCCAAAATTAATTGAATATGCCACACCCAAGGGTCCTAAAGTAACCGATAGATTTCACATAGTATGACATTTCAGGGTGAAGAAAACTGAAGTAAACCACTCTTTTGGGTAAGAGTGGCAACGGGGAAGGTTGTACATATTTGGGGACTTCAGTCTTTCCATTATCTATACACTTAAAGCTTTTTTAAATGATAAGCTACATTAGTTTATAAATTGTCCAAGCTGAGTCTCCATCTCAGTTCCTTTGCTCTCTGAACTCTCTTCCACTAACACAAATATGCCTTTTGACATTCTGACACAGTTTTGCACTTCCTAAAAAGGCTATTGCTTTTTGTAGGTAAGTTGGTGCTTCATCTGTCAAGTAATTAACTCTAGCATTTGCACCCAAATGTGGAACATAGTTCAGCAAAATAAGAAGTGTAATAGTAAAGTCTGTGTGGACTTTGATTTTCGTGTTAGACAAAATCAGCTTTTAAGTCATGTCCTTACTGACCATTAGCAATCAAGGGAATATTTAAACACTCTGTGTTTTACTTCCTCTTTCTATTTAATATCTACAGGTACCATATAAATGAGATATTATATATAAATATTAGTAAGTCAAATTGTGCCTGGTATATAGCAAACACTCACTCAGTTTATATTTAAAAAAATGTTTCAATATTTTAAAATTTTAAAGTGTTTGTAATGTCTGTAAATTATCAAACCTAGTATGATAGTCACTTACTTTGGGTTAAGACTAATATCCAATATATACAAAGAGCTCAGGAAGCTGAACTCCAGAAATTCAAATAACCTCATTTAAAAATGGGGTACAGAGCTAAACAAAGAATTCTCAACTGAGGAATGCCGAAGGGCTGAGAAGCACTTGAAAAAAATGTTCAACATCCTTAATCATTAGGGAAATGCAAATCAAAGCAACCCTGAGATACCACCTCACACCAGTCAGAATAGCTAGGATCAAAAATTCAGGTGACAGCAGATGCTGGGGAGGATGTGGAGAAAGAGGAACACTCCTCCATTGCTAGTGGGATTGCACGCTTGTACAACCACTCTGGAAATCAGTCTGGCAGTTCTTCAGAAAACTGGGCATAGTACTACCAGTAGATCCAGCAATACCTCTCCTGGGCATATACCCAGAAGATATTAAAACTGGTAAGAAGGACACATGTTCCACTATGTTCATAGCAGCCCTATTTATAATAGCCAGAAGCTGGAAAGGACCCAGATGTACCTCAACAGAGGAATGGATACAGAAAATGTGGTATATTTACACAATGGAGTACTACTCAGCTATTAAAAACAATAAATTTATGAAATTCTTAAGCAAATGGATGTATCTGGAGGATATCATCCTGAGTGAGGTAACCCAATCACAAAAGAACTCACTTGATATGCACTCACTGATAGGTGGATATTAGCCCAGAAACCTAGAATACCCAAGATACAACTTCCAAAACACAAGAAACTTAAGAAGAAGGAAGACCAATGTGTGGATACTTTATTCCTCCCTAGAATAGGGAATAACATACTCATGGAAGGAGTTGCAGAGACAAAGTTTGGAGCTAAGGTGAAAGGATGGACCATCCAGAGACTGGCCTACCTGGGGGTCCATCCCATAATCAGCCACCAAATGCAGACACTATTGCATATGCCAGCAAGATTTTGCTGAAAGGACCCTGATATAGCTGTCTCCTGTGAGGCTTTGCCAGTTCCTGGCAAATATAGAAGTGGATGCTCACAGTCATCTATAGGATGGAACACAGGGTCCCCAATGTAGGAGCTAGAGAACGTACTCAAGAGCTGAAGGGGTCTGTAACCCTATAGGTAGAACACCAATATGCACTAATCAGTACCCCCAGAACTTGTGTCTCTAGCTGCATATGTAGCAGAAGATGGCCTAGTTGGCCATCATTGGGAAGAGAGCCCCCTTGGTCTAGCCCATTTTATATTCCCCAGAGTACAGGGGAAAGCCAGGGCCAAGAAGTAGGAGTGAGTGTGTAGGGGAGCAGGGATGGGAGAGGGTATGGGGGACTTTTGCTATAGCATTAGAAATGTAAATGAAGAAAATACCTAATAAGAAAAAGAAAGAAAATCCATTTATCACCCTTCTACTGAAAACTGAATTTCTCAAACTGCGTTGTCAGCTTGGTAGCATGTAGCTCCAATTAGTAAGAGACAACAGCATCAAGGGGTAGGATGTTGGACAAAAGAAATCAGGTAAAGAAGATAAAACTCACTTTTGTCTCTGTCGATTCAGTAGCAGTAAATACTGAATATTTTCTTTTTCTGTAAATTTAACTTATTCACCAGATGTAATTGCCATCTCAGAGACTTACAGCTTAATAAACTCATCCTTACTGGATTTTTCTGAACTCTGGCTGGCTAGTTCATGCAAGCTGTTCTGGCTCAAACTCCTTTCCAAGCTGACTGATTCAATCTGGCTTTTCTTGTCCTCTCGGTGAATTGCTCTGCTTAGTCTTTTTTTTTTTTTTTTTTTTTTTTTTCCATTTTTTATTAGGTATTTAGCTCATTTACATTTCCAATGCTATAGCAAAAGTCCCCCTTACCCACCCACCCCCACTCCCCTACCCACCCACTCCCCCCCTTTGGCCCTGGCGTTCCCCTGTACCGGGGCACACAAAGTCTGCGTGTCCAATGGGCCTCTCTTTCCAGTGATGGCCGACTAGGCCATCTTTTGATACATATGCAGCTAGAGTCAAGAGCTCAGGGGTACTGGTTAGTTCATAATGTTGTTCCACCTATAGGGTTGCAGATCCCTTTAGCTCCTTGGGTACTTTCTCTAGCTCCTCCATTGGGAGCCCTGTGATCCATCCATTAGCTGACTGTGAGCATCCACTTCTGTGTTTGCTAGGCCCCGGCATAGTCTCACAAGAGACAGCTACATCTGGGTCCTTTCGATAAAATCTTGCTAGTATATGCAATGGTGTCAGCGTTTGGATGCTGATTATGGGGTGGATCCCTGGATATGGCAGTCTCTACATGGTCCATCCTTTCATCTCAGCTCCAAACTTTGTTTCTGTAACTCCTTCCATGGGTGTTTTGTTCCCACTTCTAAGGAGGGGCATAGTGTCCACACTTCAGTCTTCATTTTTCTTGAGTTTCATGTGTTTAGGAAATTGTATCTTATATCGTGGGTATCCTAGGTTTTGGGCTAGTATCCACTTATCAGTGAGTACATATTGTGTGAGTTCCTTTGGGATTGTGTTACCTCACTCAGGATGATGCTCTCCAGGTCCATCCATTTGGCTAGGAATTTCATAAATTCATTCTTTTTAATAGCTGAGTAGTACTCCATTGTGTAGATGTACCACATTTGCTCTGCTTAGTCTTAAATTACATCTAGCAATTTGTTTTAATATTCTGGCTCCTTTTTGTTCACTGGCTTCATCTGTGTATTTTGATCTGCACTGAACTATGTGAATTCACAAAGGAGTTAAACTCTACTGCACTGTACCAACTCACAACTGACTGAACAGAACTGATCCTCTCTCAGTGTGCTGCTCTTAAATAGATTTTCCCCTGAAAGTTGGGAGAAAACTATCCATAACTCATTCTGTCAAAGTTTTCTCTAATTCATCACTTTGTCCACAGATCAATTACATGTCATTGTTTGAGGTTGAAGATATGTACTGAAGGATTCCATCTAGAAAGAGTAAATGTATGTACTAAATGATTCCTGCCAGAGGGAATAAAGGTGTGTACTAAGGTTGAATCTACATTTCATCCAGATCACAGAGACCTCAAAACTCTTTAAATAACATGCTACTGGATAAAAATTCTTCTACAGCCCTTCCGGTCCGAACAGCACCGGGGTAGCTAGGGTGCAGAGTCGACTGACTACCTCCAGCTACCCACAACACCCGCCAAGTGATCTTAAGACTTCTGGTGAGTGGAACACAGCATCTGCTCCAATCCAATCACGGGGGACTTGAATCTGCATTAGTCAGGGAAGCAAAAACCCGGTCTGAGTAGGGACACAAGCCCCTTTCGGTCCAAGCAGCACCGTGGTAGCTAGGGCACACAGTCGTCTGACTACCCCCAGCTACCCACAACACCCGCCAAGCGATATTAAGACTTCTGGTGAGTGGAACACAGCATCTGCTCCAATCCAATCGCGAGAGAACTGAGACTGCATTAGTCAGGGAAGCAGAAAACCCGGTCTGAGTAGGGGCACAAGTCCCTTCCGGTCAGAGCAGCACCTGGGTAGCTAGGGCGCAGCACAGTCGGCTGACTACCGCCAGATACCCACAACACCAGCCACACGATCATAAGAATTCTGAGGATTGGGATCTGCCCGGCACGGGAGCACTTTGCCTGAGCATCGGCACCAGACATCTTAGTTCCGGGACCCTGCCGAGTGTACCCTGCACAGACATCTTGGTTCCAGGACCCCGCCGAGTGTATCCTGCACAGCTCCAGAGAATACCAGATGGCAAAAGGCAAAGGTAAGAATCCTACTAACAGAAATCAAGACCACTCACCATTATCAGAATGGAGCACTCCCACGCCACCTAGTCCTGGGCACCCCAACACAACCGAAAAGCTAGACCCAGATTTAAAAGCATATCTCATGATGATGGTAGAGGACATCAAGAAGAACTTTAATAACTCACTTAAAGAAATACAGGAGAACACTGCTAAAGACTTACAAATCCTTAAAGAAAAACAGGAAAACACATCTGTCTTAGTCAGGGTTTCTATTCCTGCACAAACATCATGACCAAGAAGCAAGTTGGGGAGGAAAGGGTTTATTTGGCTTACACTTCCATGCTGCTGTTCATCACCAAAGGAAGTCAGGACTGGAACTCAAGCAGGTCAGGGAGCAGGAGCTGATGCAGAGGCCATAGAGGGATGTTCTTTACTGGCTTGCCTCCCCTGGCTTGCTCAGCCTGCTTTCTTATAGAACCAAGGCTACCAGCCCAGAGATGGTCCCACCCACAAGGGGCCTTTCCCCCTTGATCACTAATTGAGAAAATGCCTTACAGTTGGATCTCATGGAGGCATTTCCTCAACTGAAGCTCCTTTCTCTGTGATAACTCCAGCTGTGTCAAGTTGACACAAAACTAGCCAGTACAATTGACCCCTTGTCAACTTGACACACAAAAACATCACTAGTAAGCCTCAACCCTTACAATCTTATTCATCCCCAAGATCTAAATAACTTTAAAAGTCCCACAGTCTTTACATATTCTTAAAATTTCAATCTCTTTAAAATATCCATCTCTTTTAAAATCCAAAGTCTTTTTACAATTAAAAGTCTACTAACTGTGGGCTCCACTAAAACAGTTTCTTCCTTCAAGAGGGAAAATATCAGGGTACAGTCACAATCAAAAGCAAAAGTCAATCTCCAACCGTCCAATGTCTGGGATCCAACTCACGATCTTCTGGGCTTCTCCAAGGGCTTGGGTCACTTCTCCAGCCAGGCCCTTTGTAGCACATGCGTCATCCTCTAGGCTCCAGATGCCTGTACTCCACTGCTGCTGCTGCTCTTGGTGGTCATCTCATGGTACTGGCATCTCCAAAACACTGCATGACCCCTTCAGTCCTGGGCCTTCAATTGCAACTGAGGCTGCACCTTAACCAATGGCCTTCCATGGCCTCTCACAGTGCTGAGCCTCAGCTGCTTTGCATGACCCCTTCATGCCTTCAAAACCAGTACCATCTGGGTGACCCTTACATATTACCAAGTCCCACTGCAGCAGGAGTACAACCTTGGCTATCTCTGGAACACAGCCTCTTTGTGCTTTCAGAAAACACTTCCCAGAAGATGCCACCTCAACGATGCTGGTTTCTTCTTAATCACCGCTAATTTCTTAGCTCCAGCTAACCAGCATCAATAGTCCCAGTAATGCAAAGTTTTTGCTTTGGTAGTTCTGGTATCTTGTTAATCACAGCTGATTCTTCAGCCCCAGCTAACCAGAACTACAGAATCTTCACAATCAAAACAGCAATGGCCCTGAAAAGAGTCTTTAATTTTCCCTCTGAAATTTCACAAACCAGACCTCCATCTTCTGCAGTGTTCTTAACATTATCTTCCAAGCTCCTACACAACATCCGACAGAGCTCTTAACAACGGATGGATCTTCAAGCCCAAAGTTTCAAAGTCCTTCCACAGTCCTCCCCAAAACATGGTCAGGTTGTCACAGGAATACCCCACTCTGCTGGTACCAATTTGTCTTAGTCAGGGTTTCTATTCCTGCACAAACATCATGACCAAGAAGCAAGTTGGGGAGGAAAGGGTTTATTTGGCTTACACTTCCATGCTGCTGTTCATCACCAAAGGAAGTCAGGACTGGAACTCAAGCAGGTCAGGGAGCAGGAGCTGATGCAGAGGCCATAGAGGGATGTTCTTTACTGGCTTGCCTCCCCTGGCTTGCTCAGCCTGCTTTCTTATAGAACCAAGGCTACCAGCCCAGAGATGGTCCCACCCACAAGGGGCCTTTCCCCCTTGATCACTAATTGAGAAAATGCCTTACAGTTGGATCTCATGGAGGCATTTCCTCAACTGAAGCTCCTTTCTCTGTGATAACTCCAGCTGTGTCAAGTTGACACAAAACTAGCCAGTACAACATCCAAACAGGTGATGGAAATGAACAACACCATACTAGACCTAAAAAGGGAAGTAGACACAATAAAGAAAACCCAAAGTGAGGCAATGCTGGAGATAGAAATCCTAGGAAAGAAATCTGGAACCATAGACGCCAGCATCAGCAACAGAATAAAAGAGATGGAAGAGAGAATCTCAGGTGCAGAAGATTCCATAGAGAACATCGGCACAACAATCAAAGATAATACAAAACGCAAAAAGATCCTAACTCAAAACATCCAGGAAATCCAAGACACAATGAGAAGACCAAACCTACGGATAATAGGAGTTGATGAAAATGAAGATTTTCAACTTAAAAGGCCAGCAAATATATTCAACAAAATTATAGAAGAAAACTTCCCAAACCTAAAGAAAGAGATGCCCATGAACATACAAGAAGCCTACAGAACTCCAAATAGACTGGACCAGAAAAGAAATTCCTCCCAACAAATAATAATCAGAACAACAAATGCACTAAATAAAGAGAGAATATTAAAAGCAGTAAGGGAGAAAGGTCAAGTAACATATAAAGGAAGGCCTATCAGAATTACACCAGACTTTTCACCAGAGACTATGAAAGCCAGAAGAGCCTGGACAGATGTTATACAGACACTAAGAGAACACAAATGCCAGCCCAGGCTACTATACCCGGCCAAACTCTCAATTACCATAGATGGAGAAACCAAAGTATTCCACGACAAAACCAAATTCACATATCATCTTTCCACAAATCCAGCCCTTCAAAGGATAATGACAGAAAAGAAGCAATACAAAGACAGAAAATATGCCCTAGAACAAGCAAGAAAGTAATCTCTCAACAAACCAAAAAGAAGACAGCCACAAGAACAGAATGCCAACTCTAACAACAAAAATAAAAGGAAGCAACATTTACTTTTCCTTAATATCTCTTAATATCAATAGGCTCAATTCCCGAATAAAAAGACATAGACTAACAGACTGGCTACACAAACAGGACCCAACATTCTGCTGCTTACAGGAAACCCATCTCAGGGGAAAAGACAGATACTACCTCAGAGTGAAAGGCTGGAAAACAATTTTCCAAGTAAATGGTCAGAAGAAACAAGCTGGAGTAGCCATTCTAATATCGGATAAAATCGACTTCCAACCCAAAGTTATCAAAAAAGACAAGGAGGGACACTTCATACTCATCAAAGGTAAAATCCTCCAGGAGGAACTATCAATTCTGAATATCTATGCTCCAAATGCAAGGGCAGCCACATTCATTAAAGACACTTTAGTAAAGCTCAAAACACACATTAGACCTCACACAATAATAGTGGGAGACTTCAACACACCACTTTCATCAATGGACAGATAGTGGAAACAGAAACTAAACAGGGACACACTGAAGCTAACAGAAGTTATGAAACAAATGGACCTGACAGATATCTACAGAACATTTTATCTTAAAACAAAAGGATATACCTTCTTCTCAGCACCTCACGGGACCTTCTCCAAAATTGACCATATAATTGGTCACAAAACAGGCCTCAACAGATACAAAAATATTGAAATTGTCCCATGTATCCTATCAGACCACCATGGCCTAAGACTGATCTTAAATAACAACATAAATAATGGAAAGCCAACATTCATGTGGAAACTGAACAACACTCTTCTCAATGATAACTTGGTCAAGGAAGGAATAAAGAAAGAAATTAAAGACTTTTTAGAGTTTAATGAAAATGAAGCCACAACATACCCAAACCTATGGGACACAATGAAAGCATTTCTAAGAGGGTAACTCATAGTTCTGAGTGCCTCCAAGAAGAAACGGGACAGAGCACATACTAGCAGCTTGACAACACATCTAAAATCTCTAGAAAAAAAGGAAGCAAATTCACCCAATAGGAGTAGACGGCAGGAAATAATCAAACTCCGGTTAAATCAACCAAGTGGAAACAAGAAGAACTATTCAAAGAATTAACCAAACGAGGAGTTGGTTCTTTGAGAAAATCAACAAGATAGATAAACCCTTAGCTAGACTCACTAGAGGTCACAGGGACAACATCCTAATTAACAAAATCAGAAATTAAAAGGGAGTCATAACAACAGATCCTGAAGAAATCCAAAACACCATCAGATCCTTCTACAAAAGGCTATACTCAACAAAACTGGAAAACCTGGATGAAATGGACAAATTTCTAGACAGGTACCAAAGTTAAATCAGGATCAAGTTAACAATCTAAGCAGTCCCATATCCCCTAAGGAAATAGAAACAATCATTAATAGTCTCCCATCCAAAAAAAAGCCCAGGACCAGATGGGTTTAGTGCAGAGTTCTATCAGACCTTCAAAGAAGATCTAATTCCAGTTCTGCACAAACTATTCCACAAAATAGAAGTAGAGCGAACTCTACCCAACTCATTCTATGAAGCCACAATTACTGTGATACCTAAACCACAGAAAGATCCAACAAAGATAGAGAACTTCAGACCAATTTCCCTTATGATTATCGATGCAAAAATCCTCAATAAAATTCTTGCTAACCGAATCCAAGAACACATTAAAGCAATCATCCATCCTGATCAAGTAGGTTTTATTCCAGGGATGCAGGGATGGTTTAATATATGAAAATCCATCAATGTAATCCATTATATAAACAAACTCAAAGACAAAAACCACATGATCATCTCGTTAGATGCGGAAAAAGCATTCGACAAGATCCAACACCCATTCATGATAAAAGTCTTGGAAAGATCAGGAATTCAAGGCCCATACCTAAACATGATAAAAGCAATCTACAGCAAACCAGTAGCCAACATCAAAGTAAATGGTGAGAAACTGGAAGCAATCCCACTAAAATCAGGAACTAGACAAGGCTGCCCACTTTCTCCCTACCTCTTCAACATAGTACTTGAAGTCCTAGCCAGAGCAATTCGACAACAAAAGGAGATCAAGGGGATACAAATTGGAAAAGATGAAGTCAAAATATCACTTTTTGCAGATGATATGATAGTATATATAAGTGACCCTAAAAATTCCACCAGAGAACTCCTAAACCTGATAAACATCTTCAGTGAAGTAGGTGGATATAAAATTAACTCAAATGAGTCAATGGCCTTTCTCTACAAGAAGAATAAACAGGCTGAGAAAGAAATTAGGGAAACAACACCCTTCTCAATAGTCACAAATAATATAAAATATCTTGGCGTGACTCTAACTAAGGAAGTGAAAGATCTGTATGATAAAAACTTCAAGTCCCTGAAGAAAGAAATTAAAGATCTCAGAAGATGGAAAGATCTCCCATGCTCATGGATTGGCAGGATCAACATTGTAAAAATGGCTATCTTGCCAAAAGCAATCTACAGATTCAATGCAATCCCCATCAAAATTCCATCTCAATTCTTCAACGAATTAGTAAGAGCAATCTGCAAATTCGTCTGGAATAACAAAAAACCTAGGATAGCAAAAGCTCGTCTCAAGGATAAAAGTACCTCTGGTGGAATCACCAAGCTTGACCTAAAGCTTTACTACAGAGCAATTGTGATAAAAACTGCATGGTACTGGTATAGTGACAGATAAATAAACCAATGGAATAGAATTGAAGAGCCAAAAATGAACCCACACACCTATGGTCACTTGATCTTCGACAAGGGAGCTAAAACCATCCAGTGGAAAAAAGACAGGATTTTCAACAAATGGTGCTGGCACAACTGGTTGTTATCATGTAGAAGAATGCGAATCGACCCATTCCTCTCTCCTTGTACTAAGGTCAAATCTAAGTGGATCAAGGAACTTCACATAAAACCAGAGACACTGAAACTTATAGAGGAGAAAGTGGGGAAAAGTCTCGAAGATATGGGCACAGGGAAAAATTCCTGAATAGAACAGCAATGGCTTGTGCTTTAAGATCGAGGATTGACAAATGGGACCTCGTGAAACTGCAAAGCTTCTGCAAAGCAAAAGACACCGTCAATAAGACAAAAAGACCACCAACAGATTGGGAAAGGATCTTTAACTATCTTAAATCAGATAGGGGACTAATATCCAATATATATAAAGAACTCAAGAGGGTGGAATCCAGAAAATCAAATAGCCCCCTTAAAAGATGGGGCTCAGAGCTGAACAAAGAATTCTCAACTGAGGAATACCGAAAGGCTGAGAAACACCTGAAAAAATGTTCAACATCTTTAATCATCAGGGAAATGCAAATCAAAACAACCCTGAGATTCCATCTCACACCAGTCAGAATGGCCAAGATCAAAAATTCAGGTGACAGCAGATGCTGACGAGGATGTGGAGAAAGAGGAACACTCCTCCATTGTTGGTGGGATTGCAAGCTTGTACAACCACTCTGGAAATCTGGTGGTTCCTCAGAAAATTGGACATAGTACTACCGGAAGATCCCGCAATACCTCTCCTGGGCATATATCCAGAAGATGTTCCAACCGGTAAGAAGGACACATACTCCACTATGTTCATGCAGCCTTATTTATAATAGCCACAAACTGGAAAGAACCCAGATGTCCCTCAACAGAGGAATGGATATAAAAAATGTGGTACATTTACACAATGGAGTACTACTCAGCTATTAAAAAGAATGAATTTATGAAATTCCTATGCAAATGGTTGGACCTGGAGGACATCATCCTGAGTGAGGTAACCCAATTACAAAAGAACTCACATGAAATGTACTCACTGATAAGTGGATATTAACCCAGAAACTTAGTATAGTGAGATATAAGGTACAATATGTAAAACATATGAAACTGAAGAAGAACGAAGACCAAAGTGTAGACACTTTGCTCATTCTTAGAATTGGAAACAATCACCCATGGAAGGAGTTACAGAGACAAAGTTTGGAGCTGAGACAAAAGGATGGTCCATCTAGAGGTTGCCATATCCAGGGATCCATCCCATAATTAGCCTCCAAGCGATGACACCATTGCATACACTAGCAAGCCTTTGTTGCAAGGACGGTGATATAGCTGTCCCTTGTGATTCTAGGCTGGGGCCTAGCAAACACAGAAGTGGATGCTCACAGTCAACTATTGGATGGATCACAGGGCCCCCAATGGAGGAGCTAGAGAAAGTATCCAAGGAGCTAAAGAGATCTGCAACCCTATCGGAGGAACAAATTATGAACTAACCAGTACCCCAGAGCTCTTGACTCTAGCTGGATATGTATCAAAAGATGGCCTATTCGGCCATCACTGGAAAGAGAGGCCCATTGGTCAGGCAAACGTTATATGCCCCGGTACAGGGGAACGCCAGGGCCAAAAAATGGGAATGGGTGGGTAGGGGAGTGGGGGGGGGGGCTTTTGGGATAGCATTGGAAATGTAATTGAAGAAAATACGTAATAAAAAAAATGTTTACATTGTAAAAATCTAAAAAAAAAAAAATTCTTCTACATAGTTCCATAATGCCAAATTTCATACAATGCATCCTTCTTATATCCACCAGCAGACATTGGGAACTCTAAGGCTCTGGTAACGACACATTCTCCCTAGTTCAACAGTCCTGAGTATGGTAGCACCCTTATCTGTAGCAAAGTCTTCTCACCAAGTGGTTGTTTGCTTTCTAGCTCATAATAACTTTGTAACTGGCTGCCTATACTAATTTTTTCTACTGTACTACATGGCATGCATTATGCCTTATGAGTCAGTTGTCTTTGCCATTGTGGATTTTAGAAGACTAAGATCAAGGAACAAGCATAAAGGCTTCTGCTGAGGGAATAGGAAGAAGTTGCCCTATGCCTGTCTCATAGGTTATGGTGGTTTGTCAGTGACTTTTGGCTTGTAAAACCAACAACACTCTCGCCTTCATGTTCAAAAGATATCTCCCTTCTGTTTGGGCCTGACTCTGAATTTCCACTCTTTAAGATAATATTGTCCATATTTGACAAGGGACACTCCAGTATAACCTGATCTTATTTAATTGAATCTGCTATTGCCTTATTTTCAAGCAAGGTCATATCATAAGGACTAACAGAATTTCAACTTAATTTGTGAGGACACAGCTCACACAATAACAGGTCAGATGTATATTGAGAGAAATTAATTTTTAATTTCTTCTTTGAATGTGGTCCTTTTGAAAATGAAAATAAGAAAAAATGGGGAAGAGAAATTTGTGTCTTTTATTTCTTTGAAGATCATTTGGGAAAAGGGAAATTCAGATGTAATTAAGTCTTTTCTTCATTTCCTACCCTAGTACTATGTGATTGTTGAATACATCAGTTTATGTTTCACTTATATTCTAGAACTGAATGATGTAACTGCATATAACTTATGATTGCTCTTCCAATTAGTTGGGTTCCTTAAAAAGTCAAGTCACATGGGCAAAATCTGCAGGTTTATTAATTAAAACTATGTAAGACAGACTGGCATTATATGTCACCACTGTAAAAGGTATAATAAAAGCAAAAGGAACAGATTTGCAACATAGAAAGAATACACAAGCTATAAGAGAAGTGATAGAAAATTGGGCAAAAGTACAATGAAGTTTATACCATACAGTCTGTGGAAGAAGAAGACCAAAATACTATTAAGGTGGCCTAGTAAGTGGAAAAGAGATAAAGTGTTAACTCAGATAAATAGCTTGCAATCAAGTGGAATAAACTGACATATGAACTTCAGAAGCAAAGTTCTTGTAACAAAATAATGCATTTCAAGTTGTATTTAAAGTTCCATTCTTATTTTTTAAGTGTGTGTGCGTGTGCGTGTGCGTATGTGCATGTCAGCACAGGTGCCTACAGAGACAATAAGTATTGAACCTTCTGAAAGCTGGAGTTAAGCATGGTTAGGCAATAGCTAGTGTATATGCTATAGAATAAACATTTCTTCTCTGCAGAGTGCTATGCATTTTTAAATGCTGCACAAACTTTCCAGCCCCAAGAAAATGATTTTTGATTTGCATTTGCATTTTGATGAAGAAAAAAAACATAGATATTTGGGACTTGGTAAGTACTTGGTAAGAGTAAATTGACTACTAGTATTGAGTCAACACTATGCTGATATAAAAAATATTCATATTTGAAATTAGTTTAGGGCAAAAAATGCAAAACTGTTAATCTCAGAACATAGGTGTCTCAAAACTTTTCTTAACTTTCTATATCAATAGAAAAGGAAATACCTCATTTTCAACGGCTCATAGTACCCCCAATTTTTAAAGGGTTAAATTTGTTTTGGCATTCTTAGTTATTCTAAAATTCACTACTACCCAAATTTGTAGAGGAATTTTACTCCAGCAACATGGTTGTTCATGCAAGGGATCACATGTAAAGATATGAATTGGCCTGAATGCAGACATCCCTTGGACTGCAATATGATCTGGCTGGAATACAAACAACCTTAGCACACATCATTAATACCTAACCATCTAGGGAAGGTTAGTTTGTACAGACAGATAGCCATGTTTGAATGTGAGGTCTAATGGCAGGGGACATACAAATTGACAAATCAGAGAAATATTTGACAGAATGAATCCAAGGTAGGACTGCCCTAACTCTCAGAAGAACAAACAGAAAAGTCTACTAGAACAGTTTAGGCTATGTACAGAGAAAGAGAGAGAGACAGTCCTTTTAAGTCAGCTGGGAATCAGTGCAGTGCAACAGAGTTGAGTTCATTCATGAGTTCAGGCAGTTAAGCGCAGGTCAGCACAGTCAGATGAAGCCAGAGAATAAGAAGAGCCAGAAGATCAGAACAAATTTCCAGTTTCTTTGAGGCCAAGCAGAGCAATTCAGTGAGAAGCAGAGAGAAGCCAGATTGAATCAGTTCTCTTGGAGAGGAGTTTGAGCCAGAGCAGAGTTGAACCAGCCAACCAGAGTTCAGAAAGAGAAAAAGGATGAGCTTATTCAGCAGTAAGCCTCAGAGATGACATTTACATGAGGTGAATAAAAGTTACATTTACATAAATTTCTAAACATAAAAATGTAAAACTACCTCCTATCCTAACATTAAAGTATTTACCATACTCCAACAAAGTAACTCCCTCCTAATGCTGTGAGAAAGTGGCTTGTTGTAGGAGATAGAGTGTCCAATTCATTGTATGAGTTTTCCTGGGAAAAATGGAGAGAGATGATTTACAATGCTGTAACTTTATGTTGCTGCTATTGCTGCTGCTGCTGCTGCTGCTGCTGCTGGTGCTGCTGCTGCTGCTGCTGCTGCTGGTGCTGCTGCTGCTGCTGCTGCTGCTGCTGCTGCTGCTGCTGGTGGTGGTGGTGGTGCTGCTGCTGCTGCTGCTGCTGCTGCTGCTGCTGCTGCTGCTGCTGCTGGTGAGTGATAGTGGAACAGTTTACAACAGGATCTGGAGATTATAACATTCAAACCTAAAATTTGATGTGTTCTCTTTAGGCTGAAGTGTTACCATTAGGAAAAAATAGATCTCCACTTGATGATGTTTATCTTAATTTTAGTTTCATAAGCTTATTTAAATTAGTACCAAGAAGAGGATATTAGATCTTGAACAATAAACTAATGTCAGTATGTGTAAGTGCATTGTTGACGGCTTAAAAAAAAAGACAACTTCCATTAACAGAGATTGTATACTGAATACTATTCTTTTTTTTATTATTGGTTTTTCAAGACAGGGTTTCTCTGTATAGCCCTGGCTGACCACTGGATACTATTCTTAAATGGAAATAATTTGGTACCAGAAATGAACTTAAGAAGAGAAAGAACTCTATGCTGAGGGCTTTAATGTGCACCTAGGGTAGATAGGTAGCACGTGACATACACATATATTGAAGTCCTCCCATATGGTAATGAAAGAAATGTTGATCTTTATGATATATGCAGAGTTTAAGAAGCCATACCTAGCACTGAAATCCAATATGAAGCTTCCCTATATTGAGGATCCTTCTGTTATCCTTACATCTTTGCAAGGGTTTGTTAAATGTTACAATCTGGCCTCATCTGTGCTTTGAAAAATTAGGAAAACTACCTAAGTCAGTGCTTGGGACATACTAGAACTCAGTAGTGCATTTGCATTCTTTTACTTGAGGTTGAATATTGACAGCAGCAGCATCTTCCCAGGGGAAGTCATATCTTCCACCATTGCTGGAGAAGATAGGCTGCAAAGCAGACAGGTTTCTGTGCATGCTCAACAGCAGAAAGCCAGGCAGAAGCTGAAGAATATTAGATATTAATGGAGGAGCTCAGCTATCTCTTGTGAGACTAGGCAGGGGCCTAGCAAACACATAAGTGGATGCTCACAGTCAGCTATTGGATGGATCACAGGGCCCACAATGGAGGAGCTAGAGAAAGTACCCAAGAAGCTAAAGGGATCTGCAACCCTGTAGGTGCAACAACATTATGAACTAACCAGTACCCCGGAGCTCTTGACTCTAGCTACATATGTATCAAAAGATGGCCTAGTCAGCCATCACTGCAAAGAGAGGCCCATCGGACACACAAACTTTATATGCCCCAGTACAGGGGAACGCCAGGGCCAAAAAAAAATGAGAATGGGTGGGTAGGGAAGTGTGGGGGAGGGTATGGGGGACTTTTGGGATAGCATTGGAAATGTCATTGAGGAAAATATGTAATAAATAAAAATAAATAAATAAATAAATTTTAGGATTGTTTTTCTAAAAAAATATATATCTTTCAAATATTTCTATCCTTTCAAATATTCTAGAAGAAAAAGAAAATCAAGGGCAATAGGAGTTTGGGGAAAGAGTCTGTTACTATCCAACATAGCAGCTACTGAACAAATGACACAAACAGCAAGCTCTTGGTTTGTACACTCAGATGTTTCTATGACTCCAATCATTCCAATTCTATTGTTTATTGTGTTTTAACCCACTTTGACAAATAAGCTAATATATAGTGATCACATAAAATTATTGCTTTTAAAATAAAGGGATACTCACCTTACCTTTATGCTCAAGAATATACACGCCTCTTAGTACTAAAAGTTGTCTCACTTCAACCATTACTTTACTTTGCTTCTATTTTCTATTTCTCTTACTTCCACACAAAACTTTTAACTAGTTCTGGAAAATGCTGCATTCACCTCCTGTCCCTGCTGGCTTTTGGAAGCCTTCTTAGTGAGTAATGATATAACCAAAAGGTGAGGAAAAGAAGGAAAAGGGAGAGAAGGTAAGAGTCCTGAACAATCAACACTCCGGTTAATTTCTTCTGTCTTACCTTTGGTTCATACAGGAACATGGAAACATTCCCCAATATTAAGAGTGTTCTGACTGGGAACTGTTGACTGTCTCACATAGGAAAGGGAAGTAACATCTCTTCTGTAATTGTCAAGTGAAATTTTCAGGTAGGATCTTTCAACCATGATGTAGAGCCAGTTTAAAGTTCTTCCAGGTGTCATCTAGCAGTAACAGAAACAGAAATAAGTCCAGGAAAGATGGGTTACAGATCTTTTCATTCATCCTCCTGTCTCCTAACACAGCAACATTTTCACTTTGCTTCAAAATTGGCAACTTCACCAGAAAAGGTAGCTATTTTACTTGGTAAATACAGGTGGGTCCCATATTTTTCCCAATAAATACATTCTGCGAAATGCATATAAATCAAATATTTTTAAATGTGCTATATGAGATTCCACTTTTTAAAAATTTGTGTCAGGATTTCTTGTTTATAAAAGTAAATGTCATTTTTGGATTAAATAATTGTTTATGGTATTTTTAATTAAGGCATACTTGTAGCCTAAAAAACAAGTTAATATAATATATTGTTCTGCCTGAGGGCTCCTACAGTACAAAACTGGCAAATTAGAAACATTTTGGACTCTTAAATGTGTGTTGTTGATCATATGGAAGTGTGTAATTCTGAATTGAGAATTTTTGATATCCTTGAATTATTAAGGTACCCTATGCTTCATTTCAGGATATTTCACTTGAGTTAAGTATCTCTCCTAAGCCAAGGTCACAGCTAAGTAGTGACAGAACTAGGTTTGAACCTTTCTATTTGCCCAATGTCCTATAAATGTCCCACACAGCCCATAGTGCTGAAGCCATGTTCTCAAGATCTCCATACATCACTATTCCATCTTCCAGCCTAGTCCTCTGCATCCTTACAACCCATTATTTGCTGTAATGAAGGCTGATAATGCCTTTCTGTCTTCAAAGGTAGCATTCACAACAATTCACAGATATTATGGAATGACTCTCACTAACCAATCTTAACTTCTCATCTTTAAGAACAATCCTTTAAGACCTAGTAATGCACATGCTTAGGAAAATAACACAGCCATAATTCTCCAAGGTCAGCAGTGCAATGCAGAAAAAACAATTATAAAATGAATTTATATTTGTTTGATATCTCAGAATTAAATAACAATATAGATATACCATAGAAATATTAAAATAATTATTTCCATTTTATAACACTCTTAGTTTATAAGTGTATATGTTTTCCCATACCAACTGAAGAAATTCAGATTAAATTATGCATACTACAACTAATCTCTGACCTGAATAACTCATGCATTGTAGAAATTATATTCATGTGAATAAAGCTAAACAGGGATAATACTCTTCCTTATATCATACACACATACATACATACATACATACATACATACATACATACATACATAAACCAAAGGGAGGGTGAAGGAGAAAGTGATGGAAGATAGAGGGGTAAATAAGGTAGATAAAGAAAAGTGGTAAGAAAGAAAAAATGCTGATAAGTAGACACCTGAGCAAAACGAGTAAATTTTTAACTAAAAAGTAAAAGTTTATTATTATAAAATAAGCCAATTCTTACCCTTTTGTTTTTCCATATCCTTAAATTTCTAAATATATATATATTTATATTTAGATATATATTGTATATATATTTATATTATAATATATATTATATTTATATAAAACATTAAATAGAATGTGGTATGATAATCAGAGTAAAGCAAATTCTACTGATTACAGAGAGCTAGATGTACAAGTTCTTGCACAGAAAAATGGTCAAGTTCACCACACTAAGCAGGAAATAAAATTATGTCTTTGTGAAAAGAGACAGAAGAGTCAGAGGGGATGAAGAAACATTTGTCAGGTTACCCTACTCTAATGCTTTCTGGAACCTCTTTATCTCTTGCTTATCATGTAGTCCATATGCAAGATGCAGTCCCTAATGCTGTCCTGTGGCCCTGGGACATGGTGAAAAGTTATATATATGGATCTCACAGAGAGAACCATTTCCCACTTCAAATCAGGAATGGCTCCCCATGGCTGCTCAACCTTAGGAACTTGGAGTGTATCCATGGTCCAAGAACTGCCAAGGTAATTTTGTGCTGGCTAAAGCCCAGAGAGGAGCTTTTCTTCACATGCTATTGATCACAGACAGGAATATATCTTTCTTAACTGGGTGAGCTGCCCTTTAAAAGTCTCCCACTTCAGTGTAATAGGACAGATCGAATATTTTTCCATGTTAGTGGGTGGAAGTTTTTCCAGTGACACCCAGTTGCTCTTTTCTTGCACCAAGCAAAATACAGATTTCCTTTGGGTACAACAGACATCAAAAAATAAAAATGTAGCTGTCTTACATTCAATGCAAAATGACATCCAAATAAATCACACATCAGAAATCACACTCGGCAAAAGTTTAGCTTCTATTTTAAAATATTTTGGCACCTGATATAAATGCAAGAGAATTCTGCAGACCACTTATAAAGACTTCTGTAATAATAATAATAATAATATACATTTTAGGCTTCCCTGAAATGTAGAATGAGAGCTAGTCAAACCCAGCATATATAATATAAAACCATGTAATTTAAATATATACAATATATTTCAATAATAGAATATATTTCAACATATTGAATATAATTCTAATATATTGAGATATATTTAAATAACTCCCAAACTAATAAGTAGGAATCTGACCTATAGGAACAAATTGTAGCTGGCTTCAGTGCCCATGTAACACAGAATTTGCCTCAACAGTAAGAACCTTAGCAAATCAGGTGCAAATAAAAATCCATTACAAACCTTTCTAGGTGAAATTGTTAAATAGGTCCCAAGACTGAAAACATTCTCCTATACACAGAAAATCCTTTTGAATCCCAATTCAAATTAATCTTAATTCACTTCATTCTATGTAAATCCCAATCTGAAATTTCAATGGTGTGATCATTTCATTTGAGAAGTTTGTTTTGAAAATTCATTGTTTCTCTCAGCAATAATGGAATTCTTCCTCAAAAAAATAAGTTATATTCAGAGGCAGACTAAGGGAAAGTATATACCTCCTTTCTTTAAAAATGTCCATTTTTATATGTCTAATAATAATAAATAAAAATTAAATATAGGACATCTATATGAAATGTTAACAAGACATGTTCCTGACCTACATGTGTGTGTGTATGTGTGTATATATATTAAATATATCTCAATATATTAGAATTATATTCAATATGTTGAAATACATTCTATATATATATGTAACTCATTGAAAGAGTAGTTTAGTAGGAACACTAGCTCGGGAATATATAATACATTGATTAAAATGTTAAAGTTGATATTTGAACTTTGTAACCTGTCAATCCAATATGATTATGAGTTAATTCTCTTGGCAAAATACCTTACAACTTTGGGGAGATTTTTCTTGACAATTGAGCAACTGAAAAGAACCATGGTATACAACATTTTCTACACTTTAGATATGATGGCAATGCATGTTGCTTGACCTTTTCCCTAAGATGAGAGATAGCTTTAGTCTATAGATGATCTATCCTTACAAAGAAAGCTCAAACAATATATTCAATTTTTTTCAATTTAGTGTTGTCAAATACTATAGAAGAAGAAGAAAGGTATATTTCTTTATAATCTCTTGGTTATAATATAAATATAATCTTAAAATTAAGGAAAAAGAAAACATGACTTAATGTAAAGGAAATTTAATCCAGCAATATGGTTGCTCGTGCAAGGGATAACATCCAAAGGCATGGGTCTGTGAAAAATCAGAGAATGAGAAGGAGCTAGAGGATTAGTCCATATTGCCAAAGTTAGTGTGAGGCCAAGCAGAACAATTCAGTGATCCTACTGGAGTACACACATTTAATTACTCTGGTTGGAAGACACACCTTTAGTACACGCCTTTAATCCCAAATGATAATGTGTAATTGAGTGGTCAATGAAGTAATGAATCAGAAAGATGTGAAATGACGTACTAAGTCAGAGATGGGGTATACCCAACTCAGAGGCGAAAAGCCCAAGGCAGAGAAGCTACTAAAGAGAAGTAAGAGAGATAAGTAGTGTGTGATGTGTGTGTGTATGGCAGTTTTCCCAGGCTTTATGGAGACAGATGGCAGGGAGAAAACAAGCTACACACAACTGAAGATAGAAAAAAATCAGAGAATGAGAAAGAGCCAGAGTATTAGTCCATATTGCCAAAGTTAGTATGAGGCCAAGCAGAACAATTCAGTCAGAAGGTGTGAGAAGCCAGATTGATTCAGTCAGCTTGGAAACAAATTTGAGCCAGAACAGTAGAGTGAAACCAGACAGCCAGAGTTCAGAAAAAACTAGAAAGGGTGATGCGGTAAGCCTCAGAAGCAATTACATCTGTCGAACAAAAGTTACATTTACAATTTAAGATTAGGTCACTGACAAGGTGTGCTTGCTCATTTTTATTGAATCAGGTATTTTATGAAAAATTTTCTGACTACCTTTTAGCATTGTGAATAGCAAGTAGAAACAACTAATGCTGTAGGGAACACTAATTACATGATGCTCCTCTAATATTCTTATTATGTATGCAAATGAGGCTCTAGAAGGACTGTCACAAAACAAGTTAAATAGCAGAGCACAGAAAGAAAACACAATTCTACACAGAAGAGATATGGAAGACTTTATCAAGGAGACACCTGATTTCTGGAATATATTTTCTATTGAAACAAAAAGCAACAGGGAGAAGGGGCCTAAAGCATAGGGAAAGGGCAATTGGGTACATCAAAACAAAGTATCACACTTTTCCTCATATGTAGAACACAAACGCGCGCGCGTATGCACGTGCGCGCACACACACACACACACACACACACACACACACACACACACACACCTCTGTAAGTAAAGAAAAGGGCCTAGCAAGGATCAGAGGAGTGAGACAGCAAAGGAGCAAATTGTTTCAAATTAAAATGATATAGGTTTATAAAGATATCACAAGGAATCCATTATTTTGTATGGTAACTAAGAAAGTTAACAACAAGAAAACATTTAAAACAAATTTTTTTTTAATTTAAGGAATAGCATGTGTCCCAGAAATAATCAAGAAATTTTTAAAAAGTTCAAAACAACTACAGAATTAAAAAAAAAAAAGATGAAAGAAGTGATAGACTCATGGACCCTAGTCAGAGAAGACATGAATGTATTCTCCAAGTAAAAGCAATATGGATTCCCCCTTGCCTATTTACCAACTTCTCCACACTCTCACTGGAACATAAACACTTAAACACATCTCTCTCTCTCTCTCTGTAAATAAATGAAATAAAAATTAAAAATAAAGAATGTAGAGCAAGTTGAGTTAGTCTGGTGAGTGAAAATGATTCACTAGGTAATTTTGATGAAGTATTTGGGGAACAGAGAGAAGAGATCATTAATTTTTATGGCTAGAGAGAGAGCTTTCAAATGACTGCAAAAAAATTTTGGCAGCTATTCTAGAATAAATAATAATTGCCATAATAGAATACCATTTGAAAAGTGATCACATGAGTGGACAGAAAAGAGAGTTCATGAATTCTTTCATAAGTTGAGAGCCATTTGAAAGATTATTAGTCTTCTTAGCTGGTATTGATATATCACTTCATCATAAACCAAGCTCACTAGTAACTTCTCAAATCACCTATTAAGATTTATACCTAGCCAAGCATACTGGCTCAAACCTTTAATCCCAGCATTCAGGAAGATTAGACAGAATTTGTGAGTTCAAGGCCAGTCTGGACTACATAATGAGATCCTGTCTCAAAAAAAAAGGGGTGGGGGTGAAGATTCATGTGTTATATAATGGATGTGCTCTTTAGATATTCCTTGAACATCACAAATTTTAAATCTAGTATTTTTAAATGTCCAAAAAAGAAAATGTTTATTTAAAGATATCCTGTGATAAATGTTTAGTCAAGGAAGTATCCCTTCGTAACATGAATAATTCCCCTATGATTATAGGTTAGTCACTTTGAATTTTCATATATTGAATTATGTTTTCATAAAGGGAGTATATCCTGACTGGCAATGATTTTATGTTGCAAACTGTATATCTTCAACTTATTTGAAATTTCAGTGTAAAATGAATGCAAACATTATTCTAATCACCTATACACCATAAATATGCCAAAATATCCTTAGCCAATGAAAAACTCCCCACCAGTAAAGACATACTTTCATAAAAGGCAAATTAGATACATATTCTTATGGAAAAGAATTTAAATATATTCTTTGACTCGTGTTCTACAATTTTATTCCAAAGCAGCCATGCTGCATCCTACAAAACTTAATGCTTAGCAGTGTATTTGTATGGTTTTCTTTCTTTTGTTGCCTCTCCATTTGGCAGAACATGCAGTACTATACAGGCATGTGCCTGAATATATTGAGCCATGTCCTGCCAAGAGTCCACACAACGCTTAGAACTGTTTCATTTTAAAAGAATGTGTGGCTTTTGCATGCTCTGGCACTTTTATATGACTGACACCAAAATCTCTGTAAAAGGCAGAACCTACTTGTCATTTGAAATTTACAAAAGTACAATGAGTTTTAACAGTAATGAATACTGGAGCCAAGGAACAGCCACTTCTTATTGGTTGACCTGCCTCTAACAGAAAGATGGCTTGAAGTTCAGAGTAGCATGTATACCTTTTATGTGCATTTTTATAAGTGCTTACCAAATATTTAATAGTCAGCCAATATGTTTACAGTTTATATCTAATAATTTTTCCCCTAAGTGAAGTGGAGCTAATGAGAAACTGATTCTTCTCACCTTGGATTTGTACAAGTAGCCAATGAATTTTTTTTTCAATTAAGACAGTTGTTTGTACCATTCACTACTGAATTAGCAGTGTGGGGGCCAAAGAAGCTACTTTATCTACATTGAGAAAACGGCTTTGTCATCTTAACCACTGTCTTTCAACTCTGCGAAATACCTGAAATTCTGCTATGAATGCAAATTCACACTAGGATCCATTCAGTATGCTGAGTAGGTGGCCAGCATTCCTACATGAAAGAAACAATATGAATTGTTTTCAAATTTTAGAAATGTACTCTGGATCTTACATTAGATGATGACTCAGGTAGCTACTCTAAAGTTCATTTTCACAAAATTTACTCAGAATTGTTACAGACCTGAAAGGGGACAGAAAGGACTTAAATAGCAGCACAGAAATAGTAGAAAACACAGCCCAACAGCTTTGGCTTGAATTACTGCTCTCCTGTAACTGATATAGTCTTTTTCCAGTTAAATAAGCCATCCAAGACAGCATTTTCTCTTACAGAGTTTGGAAATATATAGTATGTACACAATAGAAATGTTATGAAAAAGGAGAAGGTATGCATCAAACTTTTGCAGGCAGATGGATAGAACTAGAAAATATCATCCTGAGTGAGGTAACTCAGATCCAAAAGGACATGCATGGTATGTACTCACTAATAAGTGGATAATTAGCAAAAAAAAAAAAAAAAGAAAGAAAAAAAGAAAGAAAGAAAAAAAGTACAGAATACCCAAGATACAGTCCACAGAACTCAAAATGTTCAACAAGCTGAAGTACCCAAATAAGGATGCCTCATTCCCACTTGGGAGAGAGAAGAAAGCTATCATAAGTGGGGGTGAGTGTGGGGGGAGGGAGAGATCTGGAAAGGAAAGTGGACTGGGGGTGGGTCGAGGGAACCTAATCTGGTATTGGGTGAGGGAAAAGAACTGAAGCCCTGAGGATCAGCAGAAAGAATGAAAACAGGCAACCTCAGGAGGTAGGAGGTTGGGGGACCCTCTAGAATATACCAGAGACCTGGAGGATGAGAAACTCTCAGGACTCAAAGGGAGTGACTTTAGATGAAAGGCCAGACAGTAGGCAGAGGGAACTTATGGAGTCCACCTCCAGCAGGAAGACAGGGCATCCAATGAGGAAGGGGGTTGCCAATCCACATTCAGAACTCTGATCCATAATTGTTCCTGTATGAGAGAACTGTAGGGATGGAAATGAAGAGGAATCTGAGGAAAAGGATGTCCAGTGACAGGACCAAAGTAGAATCCAGCTCAAGGGGAGGTCCCAAGGTCTGACACTATTACTGAAGCTATGGAGCACTTACAAAAATGGACCTAGCATGACCATACTCTGGCAAACCCAACAAGCAGCTGAGTCAGGGTCAGATATTTGCACCCAACCAATGGACAGAAGATGCTGACCCCTGTGGTTGAATTAGGGAAAGGTTGAAAGAAGCTGAGGAGGAAGGCAAACTTGTAGGAGGACCAGCAGTCTCACTTAACTTGGACCCCCAAGATCTCTCAAACATTGCACCACCAAACAGGCAGCAAACACCAGCTGATATGAGACCCCCAACACATACACCAGAGGACTGCCTGGTCTGGGTTCAATCAGGGATGATGCACCTAACCCTCAAGAGACTGGAGGCCCCAGGGAATTTAGAGGTCAGGTGGGATGGGGGTGGGGGTGGGAGGTAGAGACATCCTCATGGAGACAGGGGGTAGGGAGGAGGTATGGGATGTGAAACAGTCAGAGGGGGGCAGATAAAATATGGAATATAAAAAAATAAACAAACAAACAAACTGAACATTTTACATGAATTGGAAGAATTAAAGTTGTGAGAATGGCTACATAATGAAAGCAAACTCTAGATTTGTTGCAACCCTAATAAAATAGAAATGACATCGGTCAGAGAAATTATAGACAGACAGACAGAGAGACAGACAGACAGACAGACAGACAGACAGATAGACAGATAGATGGATACAAAAAAATGTGGAAAAAGGCTAGATAGCCAAGCAACTCTGTGCATAAAGAGTGATACTGCCAGGTCACAGTGCATGGTCACAAATCCAACTATGGAAACATAGTACAAAACAAGTTGACAAAGTTGGCAATAGCACAAAAATATGTAGGCCAATGCAAGAGAATAAAAGATCCTGAAATAAAGGCACATTGCTTCAGTCAGCTGGCTTCCAACATAGGCATCAAAGATAAGTGCTGGGAAGGGAAACTCTTCAACAAATTGTTCTGAGAATGCCAGACAGATATCTTCATGTAGAAAATGAAATTTTCTAAATCTTCCCCTACATAAAAATCAACTCAAAAACCTTCATACAAGACCTGAAACTCTAAACTGCTCAAGGAAAGCACTTTAAGGCCTAGGCTTACACAAACAGGCTCTGAGATCAGCTCCCAGCAGCTCAGGAAGTAGCAAAAATTGACAAAATGAAATTGCATGGAATTGAAATGTTTCTGCACAGCATAGAAAGCAATCATCTGAGTAAAGAGAAGGGGTAGCCTCTGATGTCCATGTTTTCACTGAGGCATGCACAAGCACTCCACCCCTACCAGTCCTCCCCATATTAAACAAATGTTAAAAAAATTTTTAATTAAAAACATAAAAGCAAAAAGAGAAGAAGAATGATTTGAATGGGGGGGGGGGGAATACGAGAAAAAACCTTTGCTACCATACAACTAGCATCTAGAAACTAAGGGCAACGAAATCAAACTAATTTTAAACACAGAGGAAATGACTAACCAAATTAATAATGTAAGAATTAAATAAGTAAACACTTGTCAAAAATGGAAAACATCTGGTCAATAAACACAATGAAGAGGTATTTAGGGGAGATTATATATCACTCAGTTGTTAAGATCAAGTACTGCTCTTACAGAGGTCCCAAGTTCAGTGTCCAGACCAGGCAGATCACAACTGTGTGTAACTCCAGCTACAGGCCTCTCCTGGCCTCTTCAGGCATGCACAGTCTCTCTCTCTCTCTCTCTCTCTCTCTCTCTCTCTCTCTCTCTCTCTCTCTCTCTCTCTCTCTCACACACACACACACACACAGGATAGGTAGATGATACACAGATGGAGAGATAGATAGATAGATAGATAGATAGATAGATAGATAGATAGATAGATACATACATACATACATACATACATACATACATGCATGCATACATACATATATACATACATGGATACATAAATACACATATATTTACATATATAAATAGATACATTTTCAGCACCCTTAGTTTCACTGATATAAAACATCAAAACTACACTGAGACATCTATTCCCAGAGAAACTATCATTACAAAAGAAAACAGTAATATAGTGAAGATGTCAGACACTGCTGGTGTTGCCCCTGTGGAAAAAGAGTTTCCTCACAAAACCAAAACAAAGCCATCTTGTGATCCAGCTACTCCTGGGAACATACCCAAAGAAATAGATCTAAGACTCAATACTAGAGTGATATTTGCTTGTTCCTGTTTACTGTGGCATTATTCTCAAGAGTCAAGAGAATAAACAAATTTTACTCCAACAAATGAGTGGATTGAGCAATAATGGTATATCTGCACAATGGTGTTTCATTCAATCAAGAAAATGATGGATTCATCCATGATCTATTAAGTAAATTAAGTCAAACAGGTGGATATGACCTCTTTTCATGCAGTAGTAGAACCTAGGTAATATGTGCACACATACACACACATATCTATACAGATGTTATATATGCAACATATAAGAAAAGTGGACTATTTGGAGAGTAGAAAGAGGTGAGTGGGAAAGAAATAGACATGACTGTCCTGAGAGCTTATTATGGTCAAAATGCATGACGTACTTGAAAGGTGTGTCAATATCAAAACCACCACATGGTCCAAACAATGAACACTGACAAATTTAAAATTGCCTCAAAATTTTCACTTCTTAAATTTATAACTTCTTAATCATGTTTGCTGGCTTAGCAGTCAGTCACCATTACTATTCTGTAATACATAGTGTTGTAAGATGTCAGGAGTGCACCTAATTACTATTCAGTATCACTTTTCTCTTCTCTCCCTTCCCTTCCCTTCCCTTCCCTTCCCTTCCCTTCCCTTCCCTTCCCTTCCCTTCCCTTCCCTTCCCTTCCCTTCCCTTCCCTTCCCTTCCCTTCCCTTCCCTTCCCTTCCCTTCCTTTCCTTTCCTTTCCCTTCCTTCCCTTCCCTTCCCTTTCCTTCCCTTTCTCTTCTCTTCTCTTCTCTTCTCTTCTCTTCTCTTCTCTTCTCTTCTCTTCTCTTCTCTTCTCTTCTCTTTTCTTTCTTTCTTTCTTTCTTTCTTTCTTTCTTTCTTTCTTTCTTTCTTTCTTTCTTTCTTCCTTTCCTCCTTTCTTCTTTGAGTATTAATATCCACCATTGTGTGTTCCAGGAAGATGAATCAGCAGGCAAAAATCTCTTGTCTCCAAGAACAGTGGCCTGAAACATATGTGGAGAACCAGTGCCCAAAAGTTGTCCTCTAATTCTCTAAATTCCATTCTAATTTCCATGTCTCATACACATGTAAAGAGAGGGAGAGGGGGAGAGGAGAGGAGAGGAGAGAACATAATTAGAACATAATGAAAGGCAAAACATATTAGTGTACATGTCAATATTTATACTTTATATTTAGTGAATCCTCTGCAGACACAATGTTTCAGAGACACATGCACACACATACGCGCGCACACACACACACAACAATGGCATTCCATAATCACTACTTTAAATGAAGGATTTAAATCTGAAATTTGTTTTTCTCAAGGTATCTGTGACAGAACTTTGAGAATTCATTTTTCTTCAGCCATAGGAGCCTCTGCTTCTGGAGATGTCTGACCTAAATCCCTTTCCTCTCTGGCTCTGTTCTCACAGGTAATACCTATGTTTCTTTCAACATGCAGGTTCAGATGTACAACTTCCTTGCATTTTTGCTGGTCTGAGTCCTCCCTTCTCTCCTAACTCATAACTCTGTGCAGCTGCATGTTACTTCCCTGTTCCAAAAGCTCAGACAGGTTATCTACGATCCTTCCTTAGGAGACTTGTCAGTGGTATAGACAGGGACATTGTGACTTAACTACCCTGTTAGATAATATAGTACATAAGAGTGTCATGAGTCTCCATGACCTGTTTCCCCTGAGACACTTAGCACTTTGCTTCATATATGAACAGAACTTATGAAATAGGCAAACTGGATAACTTCCTCACCAGCTGTCTTTATATTCCTTAATCATGGCTCTTGTTGGTAAAAGCTTTAAGTGCATATTTGACATTGTTATTTATAAATGTTATGTTTTCATACACAAATTAATTATATTAATAAAATATGTACATAAAGTATGCAAATGTAAATTTTAAAGCCTATAAATAAACTGAGGTAGAATCCATAAGCTTTTCTTTCCAAAGGTAAGCATGGTTAGAAATTCAGAAAATTCTCAGTTTGTTTGCTGTGTAACTATGTATTTACCGTAGGTGTACTTTACTGGCACTTAATTCTGTGTGCTTTCTTTTCTCTATGCTTTTATTTTTCTGTTTAGGAAACAGAAAAAGGGAAACAATATGAACCAGAAGCTCTTTTGCTGTCTGTAAATCCCAAATTTGCTTATAATCGAAATGAGATGCCTGAGATCATGTAAATGTGGACAGATCATGTAAATAATCAACTCCACATAGTCACTCTCTCCATAAACACACTGTGACAGAGAGAATAATTAATGGTAATAATAATAAATTTAATGTAACAGATCTTGGTGGAGCAAACTCATTGTGGCCATAAATAGCAGCTGCTAACACACAAAGACTAAGTGCCAAGTGGCTAAAGTAATTACTACACAAGTAACTACTGTGGAAAAAGAATTCTATTTCCTAATCACAGTCCTTTTCCTGCTCTAGAGCTGCCCATGCTACCAAGTACCTGTGCTAAGAAAGCTGTGTCTCTCAGTTTATAATTAAGATAATATTTCTAGATGACATTAATCTGAAGAAACTATTATTTCAATACGTGGTAGAATACTTTGGAAACTTTAAATGTAAATTGTTAAATAATTATCCTCCATGCATAGTGTTGGTATTGCACATAATTTTAATATAACCCATTAATGAAATTCTTCAGCAAAACATAAATCGGAATCTGCCCATTGTTCAGCAACTGATGTTTAATATATTGGTTTGTTCCAAATTCCTTAACACCAAAAGGCTTTCCCATGTCAAGTCTATATTTTTTCTCTAAAGCATAATAGAGTGTTACCTTGCATTGTGTCTCTAATAAAACACTATTTCTAGTTCTTATCTGCTTCTAAAGCCCACAGTAATTTAACCCTCTTAGATATATAATATATATGAAATGTTGCAGACAAACAACTAATATATAACTAAAATATACTTGAGGTTTTGAACATTGAATCCAGATTCATTTTGTTACAGTATCATGTACACAAATGTATAGTAGTATTAGGAAGTTAGCTCAGTTGGTAATATGTTTGTCCCATAAACATAAGGACTTTAGTTCGATTTTCTGGAATGAAAGTCAGCCACTGTGACTTGTGCTTGTGACTACAGTGCTGAGAAGGCAGAGATGGAAGAATCCTGAGGTTTGATGAAGAGCCAATCTAACCTAAATAGAGAGTTCCCAATAAGTTAGAGACTCAATTTCTAAAATGAAGGTGGCTGGCCCTTGAAACATGACATCTGAGTGAGCGAAATCTCTGACCTCTCTGCTTATACACATGAATCAAACACACATGAACACATATGTACACAGAAATAAATGTCTGCACAAAAAGGGTGTAGTAGCATCAGAAATGAAAATATTAGATTCCAGTTATCACAAAACAAAAAACAAAAACAAAAACAGTAGATAGATGACTCAAGAATTTTATGAGTGCTTCACTGATTCCTGTTATTCTCTGACTGAGAATAAAAACCTACACTCACAACCGCTTTAGTTGCTTCTTCCTTTACCCCATCTCTGATATTGGCTCATAAGTGAAGATGATCCTTTGTGAGATTTTTTTTTGCAACTTCTGTTCTTATATTCTAATATTGTTGGAATTTTTATGAAGTCCCTGTTTTTGTAACAAACGAGTAAGCAAGGGAGGAAACTGAACCACTCTGAAAAAGTTGACTATACAAGAGTCCTTTGCAATGTCTTCTTTACAGGACCACTTTATTTCATATTCTAATTCATTAACATACCACATCGATTCAAGCCATGGGAGTCTCACTGGCTTATAAAAAATTATTTTGTTTGGTTTTGAAGCCTTTTTAGCAATGCAATTTATGATGGAATTGTTTGTCACACCTATTTCTTTTTTTTTTTTTTCCATTTTTTATTAGGTATTTAGCTCATTTACATTTCCAATGCTATACCAAAAGTCCCCCTTACCCACCCACCCCCACTCCCCTACCCACCCACTCCCCCCCTTTGGCCCTGGCGTTCCCCTGTACCGGGGCACACAAAGTCTGCGTGTCCAATGGGCCTCTCTTTCCAGTGATGGCCGACTAGGCCATCTTTTGATACATATGCAGCTAGAGTCAAGAGCTCAGGGGTACTGGTTAGTTCATAATGTTGTTCCACCTATAGGGTTGAAGATCCCTTTAGCTCCTTGGGTACTTTCTCTAGCTCCTCCATTGGGAGCCCTGTGATCCATCCATTAGCTGACTGTGAGCATCCACTTCTGTGTTTGCTAGGCCCCGGCATAGTCTCACAAGAGACAGCTACATCTGGGTCCTTTCGATAAAATCTTGCTAGTATATGCAATGGTGTCAGCGTTTGGATGCTGATTATGGGGTGGATCCCTGGATATGGCAGTCTCTACATGGTCCATCCTTTCATCTCAGCTCCAAACTTTGTTTCTGTAACTCCTTCCATGGGTGTTTTGTTCCCACTTCTAAGGAGGGGCATAGTGTCCACACTTCAGTCTTCATTTTTCTTGAGTTTCATGTGTTTAGGAAATTGTATCTTATATCGTGGGTATCCTAGGTTTTGGGCTAGTATCCACTTATCAGTGAGTACATATTGTGTGAGTTCCTTTGGGATTGTGTTACCTCACTCAGGATGATGCTCTCCAGGTCCATCCATTTGGCTAGGAATTTCATAAATTCATTCTTTTTAATAGCTGAGTAGTACTCCATTGTGTAGATGTACCACATTTTCTGTATCCATTCCTCTGTTGAGGGGCATCTGGGTTCTTTCCAGTTTCTGGCTATTATAAATAAGGCTGCTATGAACATAGTGGAGCATGTGTCCTTCTTACCAGTTGGGGCTTCTTCTGGATATATGCCCAGGAGAGGTATTGCTGGATCCTCCGGTAGTACTATGTCCAATTTTCTGAGGAACCGCCAGACTGATTTCCAGAGTGGTTGTACAAGCCTGCAATTCCACCAACAATGGAGGAGTGTTCCTCTTTCTCCACATCCTCGCCAGCATCTGCTGTCACCTGAATTTTTGATCTTAGCCATTCTCACTGGTGTGAGGTGGAATCTCAGGGTTGTTTTGATTTGCATTTCCCTGATGATTAAGGATGTTGAACATTTTTTCAGGTGCTTCTCTGCCATTCGGTATTCCTCAGGTGAGAATTCTTTGTTCAGTTCTGAGCCCCATTTTTTAAGGGGGTTATTTGATTTTCTGAGGTCCACCTTCTTGAGTTCTTTATATATGTTGGATATTAGTCCCCTATCTGATTTAGGATAGGTAAAGATCCTTTCCCAGTCTGTTGGTGGTCTTTTTGTCTTATAGACAGTGTCTTTTGCCTTGCAGAAACTTTGGAGTTTCATTAGGTCCCATTTGTCAATTCTCGATCTTACAGCACAAGCCATTGCTGTTCTGTTCAGGAATTTTTCCCCTGTGCCCATATCTTCAAGGCTTTTCCCCACTTTCTCCTCTATAAGTTTCAGTGTCTCTGGTTTTATGTGAAGTTCCTTGATCCACTTAGATTTGACCTTAGTACAAGGAGATAAGTATGGATCAATTCGCATTCTTCTACATGATAACAACCAGTTGTGCCAGCATCAATTGTTGAAAATGCTGTCTTTCTTCCACTGGATGGTTTTGGCTCCCTTGTCGAAGATCAAGTGACCATAGGTGTGTGGGTTCATTTCTGGGTCTTCAATTCTATTCCATTGGTCCACTTGTCTGTCTCTATACCAGTACCATGCAGTTTTTATCACAATTGCTCTGTAGTAAAGCTTTAGGTCAGGCATGGTGATTCCACCAGAGGTTCTTTTATCCTTGAGAAGAGTTTTTGCTATCCTCGGTTTTTTGTTATTCCAGATGAATTTGCAAATTGCTCCTTCTAATTCGTTGAAGAATTGAGTTGGAATTTTAATGGGGATTGCATTGAATCTGTAGATTGCTTTTGGCAAGATAGCCATTTTTACAATGTTGGTCCTGCCAATCCATGAGCATGGGAGATCTTTCCATCTTCTGAGATCTTCTTTAATTTCTTTCTTCAGGGACTTGAAGTTTTTATCATACAGATCTTTCACTTCCTTCGTTAGAGTCACGCCGAGATATTTTATATTATTTGTGGCTATTGAGAAGGGTGTTGTTACCCTAATTTCTTTCTCAGCCTGTTTATTCTTTGTGTAGAGAAAGGCCATTGACTTGTTTGAGTTAATTTTATATCCAGCTACTTCACCGAAGCTGTTTATCAGGTTTAGGAGTTCTCTGGTGGAATTTTTAGGGTCACTTATATATACTATCATATCATCTGCAAAAAGTGATATTTTGACTTCCTCTTTTCCAATTTGTATCCCCTTGATCTCCTTTTGTTGTCGAATTGCTCTGGCTAATACTTCAAGTACTATGTTGAAAAGGTAGGGAGAAAGTGGGCAGCCTTGTCTAGTCCCTGATTTTAGTGGGATTGCTTCCAGCTTCTCTCCATTTACTTTGATGTTGGCTACTGGTTTGCTGTAGATTGCTTTTATCATGTTTAGGTATTGGCCTTGAATTCCTGATCTTTCCAGAACTTTTATCATGAATGGGTGTTGGATCTTGTCAAATGCTTTTTCTGCATCTAACGAGATGATCATGTGGTTTTTGTCTTTGAGTTTGTTTATATAATGGATTACATTGATGGATTTTCGTATATTAAACCATCCCTGCATCCCTGGAATAAAACCTACTTGGTCAGGATGGATGATTGCTTTAATGTGTTCTTGGATTCGGTTAGCGAGAATTTTATTAAGGATTTTTGCATCGATGTTCATAAGAGAAATTGGTCTGAAGTTCTCTATCTTTGTTGGATCTTTCTGTGGTTTAGGTATCAGAGTAATAGTGGCTTCATAAAATGAGTTGGGTAGAATACCTTCTACTTCTATCTTGTGAAAAAGTTTGTGCAGAACTGGAGTTAGATCTTCTTTGAAGGTCTGATAGAACTCTGCACTAAACCCGTCTGGTCCTGGGCTTTTTTTGGCTGGGAGACTATTAATAACTGCTTCTATTTCTTTAGGGGATATGGGACTGTTTAGAAGGTCAACTTGATCCTGATTCAACTTTGGTACCTGGTATCTGTCCAGAAATTTGTCCATTTCGTCCAGGTTTTCCAGTTTTGTTGAGTATAGCCTTTTGTAGAAGGATCTGATGGTGTTTTGGATTTCTTCAGGATCTGTTGTTATGTCTCCCTTTTCATTTCTGATTTTGTTAATTAGGATTTTGTCCCTGTGCCCTTTAGTGAGTCTAGCTAAGGGTTTATCTATCTTGTTGATTTTCTCAAAGAACCAACTCCTCGTTTGGTTAATTCTTTGAATAGTTCTTCTTGTTTCCACTTGGTTGATTTCACCTCTGAGTTTGATTATTTCCTGCCGTCTACTCCTCTTGGGTGAATTTGCTTCCTTTTTTTCTAGAGCTTTTAGATGTGTTGTCAAGCTGCTAGTATGTGCTCTCTCCCGTTTTTTCTTGAAGGCACTCATAGCTATGAGTTTCCCTCTTAGAAATGCTTTCATTGTGTCCCAAAGGTTTGGGTACGTTGTGGCTTCATTTTCATTAAACTCTAAAAAGTCTTTAATTTCTTTCTTTATTCCTTCCTTGACCAAGGTATCATTGAGAAGACTGTTGTTCAGTTTCCATGTGAATGTTGGCTTTCTGTTATTTATTTTGTTATTGAAGATCAGCCTTAGTGCATGGTGATCTGATAGGATACATGGGACAATTTCAATATTTTTGAATCTGTTGAGGCCTGATTTGTGACCTATTATGTGGTCAATTTTGGAGAAGGTACCATGAGGTGCTGAGAAGAAGGTATATCCTTTTGTTTTAGGGAAAAATGTTCTGTAGATATCTGTCAGATCCATTTGTTTCATCACTTCTGTTAGTTTCAGTGTGTCCCTGTTTAGTTTCTGTTTCCATGATCTGTCCATTGGTGAAAGTGGTGTGTTGAAGTCTCCCACTATTATTGTGTGAGGCGCAATGTGTGCTTTGAGCTTTACTAAAGTTTCTTTAGTGAATGTGGCTGCTCTTGTATTTGGAGCATAGATATTCAGAATTGAGAGTTCCTCTTGGAGGATTTTACCTTTGATGAGAATGAAGTGTCCCTCCTTGTCTTTTTTGATGACTTTGGGTTGGAAGTCAATCTTATCAGATATTAGGATGGCTACTCCTGCTTGTTTCTTCATACCATTTGCTTGGAAAATTGTTTTCCAGCCTTTCATTCTGAGGTAGTGTCTATCTTTTTCTCTGAGATGAGTTTCCTGTAAGCAGCAAAATGTTGGGTCTTGTTTGTGTAGCCAGTTTGTTAGTCTATGTCTTTTTATTGGCGAGTTGAGACCATTGATGTTAAGAGATATTAAGGAAAAGTAATTGTTGCTTCCTGTTATTTTAGTTGTTAAAGGTGGCATTCTGTTCTTGTAGCTGTCTTCTTTTAGGTTTGTTGAGGGATTACCTTCTTGTTTTTTCTAGGGCGTTGTTCCCGTTCTTGTATTGGTTTTTTTCTGTTATTATCCTTTGAAGGGCTGGATTCGTGGAGAGATAATGCGTGAATTTGGTTTTGTCGTGGAATACTTTGGTTTCTCCCTCTATGATAATTGAGAGTTTGGCTGGGTATAGTAGCCTGGGCTGCAGTTTGTGTTCTCTTAGTGTCTGTATAACATCTGTCCAGGCTCTTCTTGCTTTCATAGTCTCTGGTGAAAAATCTGGTGTAATTCTGATAGGCTTGCCTTTATATGTTACTTGACCTTTTTCCCTTACTGCTTTTAGTATTCTATCTTTATTTAATGCATTTGATGTTCTGATTATTATGTGTCGGGAGGAATTTCTTTTCTGGTCCAGTCTATTTGGAGTTCTGTAGGCTTCTTGTATGTTCATATGCATCTCATTCTTTAGATTTGGGAAGTTTTCTTCAATAATTTTGTTGAAGATGTTTGCTGGACCTTTGAGTTGAAAATCTTCATTCTCATCCACTCCTATTATCCGTACGTTTGGTCTTCTTATTGTGTCCTGGATTTCCTGGATATTTTGAGTTAGGATCTTTTTGCATTTTCCATTTTCTTTGATTGTTGTGCCGATGTTCTCTATGGAATCTTCTGCACCTGAGATTCTCTCTTCCATCTCTTGTATTCTGTTGCTGATGCTCAAATCTATGGTTCCAGATTTCTTTCCTAGGGTTTCTATCTCTAGTGTTGCCTCGCTTTGAGTTTTCTTTATTGTGTCTACTTCCCTTTTTAGGTCTAGTATGGTTTTGTTCATTTCCATCACCTGTTTGTATGTTTTTTCCTCTTTTTCTGTAAGGACTTCTACCTGTTTGATTGTGTTTTCCTGTTTTTCTTTAAGGACTTGTAACTCTTTAGCAGTGTTCTCCTGTATTTCTTTAAGTGATTTATTAAAGTCCTTCTTGATGTCCTCTACCATCATCATGAGATATGCTTTTAAATCTAGGTCTAGGTTCTCAGGTGTGTTGGGGTTCCCTGGACTGGGCGAAGTGGGTGTGCTGGGTTCTGGTGATGGTGAGTGGACTTGGTTCCTGTTAGTAAGATTCCTCCGTTTACCTTTCGCCATCTGGTAATCTCTGGAGTTAGTAGTTATAGTTGACTCTGTTTAGAGATTGTTCTTCTGATGATTCTGTTACCGTCTATCAGCAGACCTGGGAGACAGATTCTCTCCTCTGAGTTTCAGTGCTCAGAGCACTCTCTGCTGGCAAGCTCTCTTACAGGGAAGGTGCGCAGATATCTTGTATTTGGACCTCCTCCTGGCCGAAGAAGAAGGCCCAAAACAGGACCTTTCTCAGACACTGTGTTGCTTTGGCAGTTCCCAGGTAGTACAGACTCTCACCTAAGCAGACTAAATTCCTAAGTTCCTTGGAGTCCCGGGACCAAGATGGCGACCGCTGCTGCTGTGGCTTAGGTCGCCTCCCCAGCCGGGCGGGCACCTGTCCTCCGGTCCGGAAGGTGGCCGGCTGTCCCCGGCCCACACAGGGTGCTGCCTCAGCGCCTCTGTGCTTCTGCCTGTTCCAGAAGCTGTCAGGTTCTCTGGCGCACCCTCTCACCTGTTCAGACTAATTTCCTAAGTTCGGCGGGTCCTGGACCAAGATGGCGACCGCTGCTGCTGTGGCTTAGGCCGCCTCCCCAGCCGGGTGGGCACCTGTCCTCTGGTCCGGAAGGTGGTCGGCTGTCCCCGGCCCACGCAGGGTGCTGCCCCAGCGCCTCTGTGCTTCCGCCTGTTCCAGAAGCTGTCAGGTTCTCTGGCGCACCCTCTCACCTGTTCAGACTAACTTCCTAAGTTCGGCGGGTCCCGGACCAAGATGGCGACCGCTGCTGCTGTGGCTTAGGCCGCCTCCCCAGCCGGGTGGGCACCTGTCCTCTGGTCCGGAAGGTGGCCGGCTGTCCCCGGCCCACGCAGGGTGCTGCCCCAGCGCCTCTGTGCTTCCGCCTGTTCCAGAAGCTGTCAGGTTCTCTGGCGCACCCTCTCACCTGTTCAGACTAATTTCCTAAGTTCGGCGGGTCCCGGATCAAGATGGCGACCGCTGCTGCTGTGGCTTAGGCCGCCTCCCCAGCCGGGCGGGCACCTGTCCTCCGGTCCGGAAGGTGGCCGGCTGTCCCCGGCCCACCCAGGGTGCTGCCTCAGCCCCTCCGCGCTTCTGCCTGTTCCAGAGGCTGTCAGGTTCTCTGGCGCACCCTCTCACCTGTTCAGACTAATTTCCTAAGTTCGGCGGGTCCTGGACCAAGATGGCGACCGCTGCTGCTGTGGCTTAGGCCGCCTCCCCAGCCGGGTGGGCACCTGTCCTCTGGTCCGGAAGGTGGTCGGCTGTCCCCGGCCCACGCAGGGTGCTGCCCCAGCGCCTCTGTGCTTCCGCCTGTTCCAGAAGCTGTCAGGTTCTCTGGCGCACCCTCTCACCTGTTCAGACTAACTTCCTAAGTTCGGCGGGTCCCGGACCAAGATGGCGACCGCTGCTGCTGTGGCTTAGGCCGCCTCCCCAGCCGGGTGGGCACCTGTCCTCTGGTCCGGAAGGTGGCCGGCTGTCCCCGGCCCACGCAGGGTGCTGCCCCAGCGCCTCTGTGCTTCCGCCTGTTCCAGAAGCTGTCAGGTTCTCTGGCGCACCCTCTCACCTGTTCAGACTAATTTCCTAAGTTCGGCGGGTCCCGGATCAAGATGGCGACCGCTGCTGCTGTGGCTTAGGCCGCCTCCCCAGCCGGGCGGGCACCTGTCCTCCGGTCCGGAAGGTGGCCGGCTGTCCCCGGCCCACCCAGGGTGCTGCCTCAGCCCCTCCGCGCTTCTGCCTGTTCCAGAGGCTGTCAGGTTCTCTGGCGCACCCTCTCACCTGTTCAGACTAATTTCCTAAGTTCGGCGGGTCCCGGACCAAGATGGCGACCGCTGCTGCTGTGGCTTAGGTCGCCTCCCCAGCCGGGCGGGCACCTGTCCTCCGGTCCGGAAGGTGGCCGGCTGTCCCCGGCCCACACAGGGTGCTGCCTCAGCCCCTCTGTGCTTCTGCCTGTTCCAGAGGCTGTCAGGTTCTCTGGCGCACCCTCTCACCTGTTCAGACTAATTTCCTAAGTTCGGAGGGTCCTGGACCAAGATGGCGACCGCTGCTGCTGTGGCTTAGGCCGCCTCCCCAGCCGGGTGGGCACCTGTCCTCTGGTCCGGAAGGTGGCCGGCTGTCCCCGGCCCACGCAGGGTGCTGCCCCAGCGCCTCTGTGCTTCCGCCTGTTCCAGAAGCTGTCAGGTTCTCTGGCGCACCCTCTCACCTGTTCAGACTAATTTCCTAAGTTCGGCGGGTCCCGGATCAAGATGGCGACCGCTGCTGCTGTGGCTTAGGCCGCCTCCCCAGCCGGGCGGGCACCTGTCCTCCGGTCCGGAAGGTGGCCGGCTGTCCCCGGCCCACGCAGGGTGCTGCCTCAGCCCCTCCGCGCTTCTGCCTGTTCCAGAGGCTGTCAGGTTCTCTGGCGCACCCTCTCACCTGTTCAGACTAATTTCCTAAGTTCGGCGGGTCCCGGACCAAGATGGCGACCGCTGCTGCTGTGGCTTAGGTCGCCTCCCCAGCCGGGCGGGCACCTGTCCTCCGGTCCGGAAGGTGGCCGGCTGTCCCCGGCCCACACAGGGTGCTGCCTCAGCCCCTCTGTGCTTCTGCCTGTTCCAGAGGCTGTCAGGTTCTCTGGCGCACCCTCTCACCTGTTCAGACTAATTTCCTAAGTTCGGCGGGTCCCGGACCAAGATGGCGACCGCTGCTGCTGTGGCTTAGGCCGCCTCCCCAGCCGGGTGGGCACCTGTCCTCTGGTCCGGAAGGTGGCCGGCTGTCCCCGGCCCACGCAGGGTGCTGCCCCAGCGCCTCTGTGCTTCCGCCTGTTCCAGAAGCTGTCAGGTTCTCTGGCGCACCCTCTCACCTGTTCAGACTAATTTCCTAAGTTCGGCGGGTCCCGGACCAAGATCCACACCTATTTCTTGAAGCAAGATATTGCTCAACCCATTTTAAATTTGGTGGAAATATCACTAATAATAAACTTGATTTTTTTTAATATCTTCTGGAGCCCAGGGTACATTAACAAAAAACATCTCAATTAAGTGTATCTATGAATCACAATATCTAGCCAATCTTGAAAATCTGATTAGATTAAGGTCATATTGAGTCAAAAAGCAAACCTCTGGAAGGACATTTGTAGACTTTACTCAAGCTAAAGTGTGATATGCATGAACTACCTAAAAGTATCTCCCAGGAATCCTTATCTTAAAGAAATATCTTGCCCTTCTCTCAGACTGTGTTCAAAACAACTCCATCATGGCTCATGTGGCAATGGAATTATTGCCTAGCTGACTCTATGGGTCAATGAAAATATGTCATTGAAAAGATAATGTCTATGATCCTATTAATACAGTCATATAAACTCCTGAGTTTGTAGGTTCTCTTTGTACATTCATGAAAATTCAGATTGTGAATGGCCTACTGTCAAACTTGGGTTAAAGAATGTGGCCCATACTCTATGAATAAGCTACCCTGTTAAATAGTTCTGGGTGATATTTAAAAATCCTTGTTATCCATATTCTACTTCAAAAGTTGAGTTTGTCCCATAACACATGACAAATATGATTCAAACTACACAGTATCTATTATCTATTGTATAAAAAGTATTAGCACAGGTAGACCTCTGTAAAGACATTGCATGCAGATAAGTATGTGCTTAAGCTATATGTTATTTTTATTTACATGAAGTTATAGGGTATCCAGTTTCTAGAGCCTGTGTACCCTTAAAATGGTGCTTGCAGGTTTTTTCATCTCCTCTCCAATCATTCTGTCTTTTCCCATTACTTTCTTTCCTTACATCTTTCCTCCCTTCATGCCCCTCCTTTGTTATTTTTTTGTGTATGTGGGTGTCATATTAATGTTCACCCTAATCTTAGCCTCTATTGTGGCTGAGTCCACAAGCATGTACAATGGTACACAGTTGCAGTTTTGTAAGGTGGCATAGTGAACCTATACCTTTCGCACAAAATGAAAAGAATATTGTTGAAAGAGATGGACAACAGAATATCTTGACATTATTTTCGTGATCTTTTAAAAGTACCTAATATTTAAATATATAGGTGCGCTCAGATTGAATGAGAATATCTCCTATAAGCCCATGTATTTTAATACTTGTCCCCAGTTGATGGAACTATTTGAGAAGAGGAGGCAGATGTGAACTTGTTAGAGAAGATGTGTCATTGAGGGTAAGTTTTGTGGTTAAAAATATGTCCAGGCCTTTTTCAAATTAGTCTCTGTCTATATCTTGTGACTGTTGTCTAGACATGTAAGCTTTCAGCTCCTACTTAAGCAATATGCTCTCTGCCATGATGGCCATGGACTCTCCCTCTGAACTGTAAGCAAGCGGCCAATTAAGTTATTGCTTTTACAAGTTGCATTGGCCATGATGTTTTGTCACAGAAATAGAAACTAGGACAATAAGTATGTGCAAAATTAAGAAGGAGGAACAGGAAAACCATGGAAGAAGTAACAGAGAAAAAGTGTGGAGCAGAGACTGAAGGAATTACCATCCAGATACTGCCCCACCTCGGGATCCATCCCATATATAATTACGAAACCCAGACACTATTGTGGATGCCAACAAGATTTTGCTGAGAGAAGCATGATATAGCTGTCTCCTGAGAGGCTAAGCCAGTGTCTGGCAAATACAAAAGTGGATGCTCACAGTCATGCCTTGGATGGAGCACAGGGTCCCCAATGAAGGAGCTAGAGAGCCCAAGAAGCTGAAGGGGTTTGAAGCCCTATGGGAGGAACAACAATATGAATTAACCAGTAACCCCAGAGCTCCCTGGGAATAAACCACCAATCAAAGAAAACACATAGTGGGACTCATGTCTCTAGTTGCATATGTAGAAGAGGATGGCGGTCATCAATGGGAGGAGAGGCCCTTGGTCTTCTGAGGGTTCTATGCCCCAGTACAGGGGAATTCCAAGGCCAAGAAGTAGGAGAGTGTGGGTTGGGGAGTAGAGCAAGGGGGGAAGGGATGGGGGGGTTTTGGAGGGGAAACTGGGAAGGGGGATAACATTTGAAATGTAAATAAAGAAAATATCTAATAAAACAATATTAAAATTTAAAAAAGAAAAAGAACTTCCTCCTGACACATAATAATCAAACACCAAATGCTCTAAACAAAGAAAGAATATTAAAAGCATTTAGAGGGAAAAGGTCAAGTAACTTCTAAAAGCAGAATTAGAATTATTAGAGTTGCATGAGTCATGTCAGCAGAGTCTATGAAAGCCAGAGGATCGTGGAGAGATGTCATGTAGACCCTAAGAGAACACAAATGTCAGTCCAGGCTAATATACAAAGCAAAATTCTCAATTACCATAGATGGAGAAACCAAAGTATTCCATGAAAATAACAAATGTACACAATATCATTTGACAAACCCAACTCTTCAAAGGAAATAAAGGGAAAACTCGAACACAAGGAGGGAAACTATGCCCTAGAAAAAGTAATCCTTCAACAAACCTAAAAGAAGATAGCCACATGAACAGAATCCCAACTCTAACAACAAAAATAAAAGGAAGCAACAATTACTTTTCCTTAATATCTCTTAATGTCAATGGAATCAATTTCACAAAAAAAAAAAAAAAAAAAAAAAAAAAAAAAAAAAGACATAACTAACAGACTGGATACATAAACAGGACCAACATTTTGCTGCATACAGGAAACCCACCTCATGGACAAAAACAGACACTACCTCAGAGTAAAAGGCTGGAAAACAATTTTCCAAGCAAATAGTCCCAAGAAACAAGGTGGACTAGCCATAATAATATTGAGTAAAATTGACTTTCAAACTAAAGTTATTAAAAAAGACAAAGAGGGACACTTCATACTCATCAAAGGTAAAATCTTCCAGATGAACTCTTAATTCTGAGCATCTATGCTCCAAATGCAAGGACATGCACATTCAATAAAGAGAATTGACTAAAACTCAAAGAAAACATTACACTGCACATAATAATAGTGGGAGACTTCAACAACCCACTCTCATCATGGACAGATCCTGGAAACAGAAACTAAACAGAGACATAGTGAAATTAACAGAAGTAGTGAAACAAATGGATTTAACAGATATCTACAGAACATTTTATCATAAAACAAAAGGATATACCTTCTTCTGAACACCTCATGGTACCTTCTCCAAACTTAACCATATAATCGGTCATAAAACAGGCCTCAGCAAACAAAAATATTGAAAGAATCCCATACATCCTATCAAATCACCGCAGACTAAGGCTGATCTTCAATAACAACATAAACAGTAGAAAGGCCACATACATGTGGAAGCTGAACAACACTCTACACAATGATAACTTAGTCAGGGAAGAAAAAAAAAAAAAAAGAAAGAAATTAAAGACTTTTTATAGTTCAATGAAAGTGAAGCCAAAACATACCCAAACTTATAGGACACAATGAAATCAGTCCTAAAAGGAAAAACTCATAGCTCCAAGTGCCTCTAAAAAGAAACTGGAGAGAGCATACACTAACAGATTGACAGCACAACTTAAGGTTCTAGAACAAAAGAAAGCAAATTCACACAAGAGGAGTAGACTCAGGAAATAATCCAACTCAGGGCTGAAATCAACCAAGTGGAAACAAAAAGAACTATACAAAGAATCAACCAAACTAGGAGCGGGTTCTTTGAGAAAATCAACAAAATAGACAAACCCTTAGCCTCGCTGTAACTAGAGGGCACAGGGAGAGTATCCTAATTAACAAAAGCAGAAGTGTGAAGGTAGACATAACAAGAAAATCTGGGGAAATCCAAAAAAAATCATCAGATCCTACTACAAAAACCTATACTCAACAAAACTAGAAAACCTGGATGAAATAGACAATTTTCTTGACAGATACCAGGTACCAAAATTAAATCGGGATCAGATTAATGATCTAAATGCCTCCATATATCCTAAAGAAATAGAAACAGACATTGACTACCAACCAAAGAAAGACCAGGACCAGATGGGTTTACTGCAGAGATCTATCAGACCTTCAAAGAAGACCTAATACCAATTCTCTTCAAACTTTTTCACAAAATAGAAACAGAAGGCACTCTACCCAATTCATTCTATGAAGCCACAATTACTCTGATAACTAAACCACACAAGGACCCAACAAAAAAAGAGAATTACAACCAATTTCCCTTATGAAGATCAATGCAAAAATTCTCAATACATAAGCCAAATCCAAGAACACATCAAAAGGATCATCCATCATGATAAAGTAGGCTTCATCCAAGGTATGTAGGGATGGTTCAATATGTGGAAATCCATCAACTTAATCCACTACATAAACAAACTCAAAGGAAAAAATATATGATTATCTCATTAGATGCTGAAAAACATTTGAAAAAATTCAACACCCATTCATGATAAAAGTCTTGGAAAGATCAGGAATTCAAGGCCCATTCCTCAACATAATAAAAGCAATATTCAACAAACCAGTAGCCAACATCAAACTAAATAAAATAGCGATCACACTAAAATCAGGAAGTAGACAAGGCTGCCCATTCTCTCCCTTCCTATTCAGTATAGTACTTGAACTCTTACCCAGAGCAATGAAACAACAAAAGGAGATCAAAGGAATACAAATTGTAAAGGAAGAAATCAAAATATCACTATTTGCAAATAATATGATAGTAAACATAGTTGACCCCAAAAAGTCAACCAGAGAACTCCTATACCTGATAAACAACTTCAGTGCAGTAGCTGGATATAAAACCGACTCAAACATATCAGTATCTTTTATGTGCATAAAGGATAAACAGGCTGAGAAAGAAAATAGGGAAACAGCACCCTTCACAATAGTCACAAATAATACAAAATATCTTGGTGTGACTCTAACTAAGGAAGTGAAAAATCTGTATGACGAGAACTTCAAATCTCTGAAGAAAGAAATTGAAAAAGATCTCAGAAGATGAAAAGATCTTCCAAGCTCATGGATTGGCAAGATAAATATACTAAAAATGGTTATTTTGCCAAAATAATCTACAGATTCATTGCAATTCCATCAAAATTCCAACTCAATTCTTCACTGAGTTAAAAAGGGCAATTTCCAAATTCATCTGGAATAACAAAAAACCTAGGATAGCAAAACCTATTCTCAACAATAAAAGAACCTCTGGTGGAATCACCATCCCTGACCTGAAGCTGTACTACAAAGCAATTGTGGTAAAAACTGCATTGGTACTGGTACAGCGACAGACAGGTAGATCAGTGGAATAGAATTGAAGACCCAGAGTGAACCCACACACCTAGGGTCACTTGAACTTGGACAAAGTAGCTAAAACCATCCAGTAGAAAAAAGATGGCTTTTTCAACAAATGAAGCTGTCTCAACTGGCGGTTAGCATGTAAAAGAATGCAAATCGATCCATTCTTTTCTCCTTGTACAAAGGTCAAGTCCAAGTGGATCAAGGACCTCCACATAAAACCAGAGACACTGAAATTCATAGAGAAGAAAGAGGTGAAAACCTTAATCATATGGGCACAGGGGGGAAAGTTCCTGAACAGAACGCCAATGGCTTGTATTGTAAGATCAAGAATTAACAAAGGGGACTTCATAAAATTGCAAAGCTTTTGTATGGCAAAGCACACTGTCAATAAGACAAAAAGGCAACCAACAGATTGGGAAAAGATCTTTATGACTCCTACATCCAATAGAGTGCTAATATCAAATATAGGCAAAAACTCATCAAGTTAGACTCCAGAAAACCAAATAACCCTATTAAAATGGGGTACAGACCCAAGGAGCTAAAGGGGTCTGCAACCCTATAGGTGGAACAACAATATGAACTAACCAGTACCCCCAGAGCTTGTGTCTCTAGCTGCATATGTAGCAAAAGATGGCCTAGTCATCCATCATTAGGAAGAGAGGCCACCTTGGTCTTTCAAACTTTATATGCCTCAGTACAGGGGAACACCAGGGCCAAGAAGTGGGAGTGGGTGGGTAGGGGAATGAGGGGGGAGGGTATGGGGGACTTTTGGGATAGCATTTGAAATGTAAATAAAGAAAATTCCTAATATATATATATATATATATATATATATATATATATATATAAAATAAACCCTTCCATCTCCTTTTAAAAAATGGGGTACAGACTTATGCAACCACCAAACCCAGACACTATTGCATATGCCACAAAGATTTTGCTGACAAAACCCTGACATAGCTCTCTCTTGTGAGGCTATGCCAATGCCTGGCGAATACAGAAGTGGATGCTCACAGTCATCTACTAGATGGAACACAGGACCCCTAATGAAGAAGCTAGAAGTAGCTAAAGGAGCTAAAGTGGTCTGCAACACTATAGGAGGAACAATGATATGAACTAACCAGTACCCAACAGAGCTGTGTCTCTGATTGCATATGTAGCAGAGAATGGCCTAGTCAGCCATCAATGGGAGGAGAGGCCCTTGGTATTATGAAGATCATATACTCCAGTATAGGGGAATGCCAGGGCCAGGAAGTGGGAGTGGTTGGGTTGGGAAGCAAGGTGGGAGGAGGGTATAGAGGGTTCTGGGGATAGCATTTGAAATGTAAATGAAAAAAATCTAAAAAAAATTTTTAAACATGGGATACAAAGCTAAACAAAGAATTCTCAACAGAAGAATATCGAATGGCTAAGAAGCACCTAAAGAAATGTTTAATCCTATAGATGACTATGAGCATCCACTTCTGTATTTGCCAGGCACTGGCATAGCCTCACTTGAGACAGCTATATCAAGGTCCTTTCAGCAAAATCTTGCTGGCATATGCAATAGTGTCTGGGTTTGGTGGCTGATTATGGGATGGACCTCCAGGGGAACACCGGGCCCCCAATGGAGGAGATAGAGAAAGTACCAAAGGAGCTGAAGGGGTCTGCAACCCTATAGATGGAACAACAATATGAACTAATCACTACCCCTAGAGCTCATGTGTCTAGATGCATATGAAGCAGAAGATGGCCTAGACGGCCATCATTGGGAAGAGAGACCCCTTGGTCTTGCAAACATTATATGCCCCAGTACAGGGGAATACCAGGGCCAATAAGTGGGAGTGGGTGAGTAGGGGAGCGGGGATGGAGGATGATATAGGGGACTTTCAGGATAGCATTTAAAATGTAAATGAAGAAAATACCTAATAAAAAAGAATAAAGGCTTTGTCCAGTTCTTAATGACTCAGTTATTAGACAGTAGATTGATTTATCCTTAGCAGTTTGCTGAACTTACTGTCCGTATCTTGTAAGGAGGAGGGGTGGAGAGTCCTCTAGAGACCTTGAGACTGTCCGTTGAGTTCGAGGCTGGTGGGATTGCAAGCTGGTACAACCACTCTGGAAATCAGTTCGGCAGTTCCTCAAAAAACTGGACATAGTGCTAACGGAAGATCCAGCAATACCTCTCTTGGTCATATACCCAGAAGGTGCTCCAACATGTAAGAAGGACACATGTTCCACGGTGTTCATACCAGCATTATTTATAAGAGCCAGAAGCTGGAAAGAACCCAGAAGTCCCTCAACAGAAGAATGGATGCAGAAAATGTGGTACATTTACAGAATGGAGTACTATTCAACTATTTAAAACAATGAATTTATAAAATTGGTAGGCAAGTGGATGGATCTGGAGTATATCATCCTGAGTGAGGTAACCCAATCACAAAGAACACACATGAAATACACTCACTGAAAAGCAGATATTAGTCCAGAAGCCCAGAAGCTTGGAATACCCAAGATACAATTCACAAACCACATGAAACTCAAGAAGAATGAAGACCATAGAATGGATACACACATACATCTTAGAAGAAGGGAACAAAACACCCATGGAAGGAGTTACATAGACAAAATATGGAGTAGAGACTAAAGAAATGACTGTCTAGAGACTGACTCACCTGGGGATCCATCCCATTTACAATCACCAAACCCAGACACTATAGTGGATTCCAACAAGTACTTGCTGACAGAAGCCTGATATAGGTATCTCCTATGAGCCTCTGCCAGTACCTGACAAATACAGAATTGGATGCTTACAGCCATCCATTGCACAGAGCACAGTGTTCCCAATGAAGGAGCTAGAGAAAGTACCCAAGGAGCTGAAGGGGTTTGCAGCCCCATAGGAGGAACAACAATATGAACTAACCAGTACTCCCAGAACTCCCTGGGACTAAACCACCAACCAAAGAAAACACATGGTGGGACTCACAGCTCTAGCTGCATATAGGCAGAGTTTGACCTATTCAGTCATCCACAGAGAGGTTGTTGGTTCCTTGAAGTTTCTATGCCCTAGTATAGGGGAATGTCAGGGTGAGAAACTGGGAGTAGATGGGTTGGTGAGCAGGGGGAGGGGGAGGGTATAGGGGGCTTTTGGAGGGCAAACTAGGAAAGGAGATAATATTTGAAGTATAAATAAAATATCTAACAAAAAAGGATAATCATGGAAAAATAAATGAGATTGTAAGGGCAAAAAAAGAAAAAAATTTACATATATAGTATGTATTTGTTTCATATATATGTTTGTGTGTTTTCATATAGATATGTATATATCCAAACATATTTGCATGTATTTATATATTTTTATGTAGAATGATTTGTATCAAATGAAAAATAATGTTTCTCTATGTTGGTGTGTTTGTGAGTGTGTGTGTGTGTGTGTGTGTGTGTGTATTTGGGTTTAGAGGAACTAGAGTTGGATAAACCCTAAATAGGATATTTAGATTATCATATGTATGAGGAGTAACATACAGGTTGAACCCTCATCAAACTGGAACTAAGAGTTGATGATCCTGTATAACTCCAGAGATATTTCCCCTTATCAGCAAATAAACTTTACACTTATTAGCTCAAAAGAAAGAGAGAGATAGAGATAGAGAGAAAGAAAGAAAGAAAGAAAGAAAGAAAGAAAGAAAGAAAGAAAGAAAGAAAGAAAGAAAGAAGGAAGGAAGGAAGGAAGGAAGGAAGGAAGGAAGGAAGGAAGGAAGGAAAGAAAGAAAGAAAGAAAGAAAGAAAGAAAGAAAGAAAGAAAGAAAGAAAGAAAGAAAGAAAGAAAGAAGTTAATTAAAGATTTCCTGGAATATAATGAAAATGTTGACACATCATACCCAAACCTATGGGACATAATAAAAGAAGTGCTAAGAGGAATGTTCATAGCACTAAATGCCCTGGTAAAGAAACTGGAGAGATCTTACACTAACAACTTACCAGCACACCTGAGAGCCCTAGAACAAAAAGAAGTAAACTCACCTTAGATGAGTAGAAGGCAGGAAATAGTCAAACTCAGGGCTGAAATCAACCAAATAGAAACAAAGAAAACAATACAAAGAATCAGCAAAACCAAAAGCTGGTTCTTTGAAAGAATCAACAAGATAGATAAACACCTAGCCAAACTAACTAAAGGGCTGAGAGGCAGTATCCAAATTAACAAAATCAGAAATGAAAAGGGACACATAAGAACAAAAATGGAAGACTCCGCCGAGAGTATTCTGCACAGGTGAGAGTGTGGAATACAGAAGCTAATAGCTTCTGGGACAGGCAAGAGCCCCAGAACTTCTAAGGCAGCCCCCTTTTCAGGCCCCAGACATCTGGCCACTTTCCCGGCCAGAGGATAGGAGTCCTATCGGCCTGGGAGCGCTTTGCCTGAGCATTGGCTGCAGACATCTTGGCTCCAGGACTCCTCAGAGAGAATTCTGCACAGGTGAGAGTGTAGAATACAGAAGCTAACAGCTTCTGGGAAAGGCCTAAGCAACTCAGCCTTGGGACAGATCCTGTTTTGTGCCTTCATCTTCAGCCAGGAGGGAGGTTCTAACGCCAGATATCTGTACACCGTCCCTGTAAGAGGAGAGCTTGCCTGCAGAGAGTGCTCTGACCACTGAAACTCAGAGAGAGCTAGTCTCCCAGGTTTGCTGATAGAGGCTAACAGAATCACCTGAGGAACAGGCTCTAACCAGAGACAACTAAATCAACTAACTCCAGAGATTACCAGATGGCGAAAGGTAAACATAAGAATCTTACTAACAGAAACCAAGACCACTCACCATCACCAGAACCCAGCACTCCCACTTCGCCCAGTCCAGGGCACCCCAACACACGGGAAAAGCTAGACCTGGATTTAAAAGCATATCTCATGATGATGAGAATGAAGATTTTCAACTAAAAGGGCCAGAAATATCTTCAACAAAATTATAGAAGAAAACTTCCCAAACCTAAAAAAAGAGATGCCCATGAACATACAAGAAGCCTACAGAACTCCAAATAGACTGGACCAGAAAAGAAATTGCTCCCGACACATAATAATCAGAACAACAAATGCACTAAATAAGGATAGAATATTAAAAGCAGTAAGGGAAAAGGGTCAAGTAACATATAAAGGCAAGCCTATTAGAATTACACTAGATTTTTCACCAGAGACTATGAAAACAAAAGAGCTTGGACAGATGTTATACAGACACTAAGAGAACACACATGCCAACCCAGGATACTATACCCAGCCAAACTTTCAATTACCTTAGATGGAGAAACAAAAGTATTCCACGACAGAACCAAATTCACACATTATCTTTCCACGAATCCAGCCCTTCAAAGGAGAATAACAGAAAAAAAAAAAAAATACAAGGATGGAAACCACATCCTAGAAAAAGCAAGAAGGTAATCCCTCAAGAAACCTAAAATAAGACAACCACAAGAACAGAATGCCAACTTTAACAACAAAAATAATAGGAAGCAAACATTACTTTTCCTTAATATCTCTTAATATCAATGGACTCAACTCCCCAATAAAAAGACATAGACAAAAAGACTGGCTACACAAACAGGACTCAACATTTTCCTGCTTACAGGAAACACATCTCAGGGAAAAAGATAGACACTACCTCAGAATGAAAGGCTGGAAAAAATTTTCCAAGCAAATGGTCTGAAGAAACAAACTTGAGTAGCCATTCTACTATCTAATAAAATCGACTTCCATCCCAAGGTCATCAAAAATGACAAGGAGGGGCACTTCATACTCATCAAAGGTAAAAATCTTCCAAGAGGAACTCTTAATTCTGAATATCTATGCTCCAAATACAAGGGCAGCCACATTCATTAAAGAAACTTTAGTAAAGGTCAAAGCACATATTGCACCTCACACAATAATAGTGGGAGACTTCAACACACCACTTTCACCAATGGACAAATCATGGAAACAGAAACTAAACAGGGACACAGTGAAACTAACAGAAGTTATGAAACAATTGGATCTAACAGATATCTACAGAACATTTTATCCTAAAACAAAAGGATATACCTTCTTCTCAGCAACTCATGGGACCTTCTCCAAAATTGACAACATAATTGGACACAAAACAAGCCTCAACAGATACAAAAATATTGGAATTGCCCCATGCATCCTATCAGACCACCATGGACTAAGGCTGATCTTCAATAACAAAATAAATAATAGAAAGCCAACATTCACATGAAAAGTGAATAACACTCTCCTCAATGATACCTTGGTCAAGGAAGGAATAAAGAAAGAAATTAAGGATTTTTTAGAGTTTAATGAAAATGAAGCCACAACATACCCAAACTTATGGGACACAATGACAGCATTTCTAAGAGGAAAACTCATAGCTCTGAGTGCCTCCAAAAAGAAACTAGAGAGAGCACACATTAGCAGCTTGACAACACACCTAAAAGCTCTAGAACAAAAGGAAGCAAATTCACCCAAGAGGAGTAGACAGCAGGAAATAATCAAACTCAGGGGCGAAATCAACCAAGAGGAAACAAGAAGAACTATTCAAAGAATCAATCAAACGGGGAGCTGGTTCTTTGAGAAAATCAACAAGATAGACAAACCTTTAGCCAGACTCACAAAAGGACAGAGGGAAAGCATTCCAATTAACAAAATCAGAAATGAAAAGAGAGACATAACAACAGATCCTGAAGAAACCCAAAATACCATCAGATCTTTCTACAAAAGGATATACTCAATAAAATTGGAGAACCTGGATGAAATGGTCAAGTTTCTAGACAGATACCAGGTACCAAAGTTAAATCAAGATCAGGTTAATGATCTAAACAGTCCTATATCCCCTAAAGAAATAGAAGCAGTCCTTAATAGTCTCCCAACCAAAAGAAGTCCAGGACCTGATAGGTTTAGTGCAGAGTTCTATCAGACCTTCAAAGAAGATCTAATCCCAGTTCTGCACAAACTATTCCACAAAATAAAAGTAGAGGGAACTCTACCCAACAATTACTCTGATACCTAAACCACAAAAAGACCCAAAAAAGATAGAGTACTTCAGACCAATTTCCCTTATGAATATTGATGCAAAAATACGCAATAAAGTTCTTGCTAACCGAATCCAAGAACACATCAAAACAATCATCCTTCCTGACCAAATAGGTTTCATCCCAGGGATGCAGAGATGGTTCAATATACGGAAATCCATCAACGTAATCCAGTATATAAACAAACTCAAAGACAAAAACCACATGATCATCTCGTTAGATGCGGAGAAAGCATTTGACAAAATCCAACACCCATTCATGATAAAACTCTTGGAAAGATCAGGAATTCAAGGCCCATACCTAAACATGATAAAAGCAATCTACAGCAAACCAGTAGCCAACATCAAAGTCAATGGTGAGAAGGTGGAAGCAATTCCACTAAAATCAGTGACTAGACAAAGCTGCCAACTTTCTCCCTACCTATTCAACATTGTACTAGAAGTCCTAGCCAGAGCAATTTGACAACAAAAAGAGATCAAGGGGATACAAATGGAAAAGAAGAAGCAAAATATCACTTTTTGCAGATGATATGATAGTATATATAAGTGACCCTAAAATTTCCACCAGAGAACTCCTAAGCCTGATAAACAGCTTCAGTGAAGTAGCTGGATATAAAATTAACTCAAAAAAGTCAATGGCCTTCCTGTACACAAAGGATAAAGAGGCTGAGGAAGAAATTAGGGAAACAACACCCTTCTCAATAGTCACAAACAATATGAAATACCTTGGACTCTAACTAAGGAAGTGAAAGATCTGTATATAAGAACTTCAAGTCTCTGAAGAAAGAAATTATAGAAGATCTCAGAAGATGGAAAGATCTCCCATGCTCATGGATTGGCAGAATCAATATAGTAAAAATGGCTATCTTGACAAAAGCAATCTACAGATTCAATGGAATCCCCATCAAAATTCCAACTCAATTCTTCAATGAATTAGAAAGGGCAATCTGCAAATTCATCTGGAATAACAAAAACCTAGGATAGCAAAAACTCTTCTCAATGACAAAAGAACCTCTGGTGGAATCACCTTGCCTGACCTAAAACTGAACTACAGAGCAATTGTGATTAAAAACTGCATGGTACTGGTATAGTGACAGACAAGTAGACCAATGGAATAGAATTGAAGACCCAGAAATGAACCCACACACCTATGGTCGCATGATCTTTGACAAGGGAGCAAAAACCATCCAGTGGAAAAAAGGCAGCATCTTCAACAAATTGTGCTGGCACAACTGGCGGTTATCATGTAGAAAAATGCGAATGATCCATTTCTATCTCCTTGTACTAAGGTCAAATCTAAATGGATTAAGGAACTCCACATAAAACCAGAGACATTGAAACTTATAGAGGAGAAAGTAGGGAAAACCCATGATGATATGGGTACAGGGGGAAAATTCCTGAATAGAACAGCAATGTCTTGTGCTCTAAGATCGAGAATCGACAAATGGGACCTAATAAAATTGCAAAGCTTCTGCAAGGCAAAAGACACCATCAATAAGACAAAAAGGCCACCAACAGATTGGGAAAGGATCTTTACCTATCCTAAATCAGATAGGGGACTAATATCCAGTATATATAAAAAACTCAAGAAAGTGGGCTCCAGAAAATCAAATAACCCCTTTAAAAAATGGGGCTCAGAGCTAAGCAAAGAATTTTCACCCGAGGAATACTGAATGGCTGAGAAACACCTGAAAAAAATGTTCAACATCCTTAATCATCAGGGAAATGCAAATCAAAACAACCCTGATATTCCACCTCACACCTGTCAGAATGGCTAAGATCAAAAATTCAAGTGACAGCAGATGCTGGCAAGGATGTGGAGAAAGAGGAACACTCCTCCATTGTTGGTGGGATTGCAAGCTTGTACAACAGTCTGGCGTTTCCTCAGAAAACTGGACATAGTACTACTGGAGGATCCAGCAATACCTCTCCTGGGCATATATCCAGAAGATGTTCCAACCGGTAAGAAGGACACATGCTCCACTATGTTCATACCAGCCTTATTTATAATAGCCAGAAGCTGGAAAGGACCCAGATGCCCCTCAACAGAGGAATGGATACAGAAAATGTGGTACATTTACACAATGAAGTACTACTCAGCTATTAAAAAGAATGAATTTGTGAAATTCCTAGGCCAAATGGATGGACCTGGAGGGCATCATACTGAGTGAGGTAACCCAATCCCAAAGGAACTCACACAATATGTACTCACTGATAAGTGGATATTAGCCCAGAAACTTAGGATACCCGAGATATAAGATACAATTTTCTAAACTCTTGAAACTCAAGAAGAATGAAGACCAAAGTGTGGACACTTTGTCCCTTCTTAGAATTGGGAACAAAACACCCATGGAAGGAGTTACAGAGACAAAATTTGGAGCTGTGAGGAAAGGATGGACCATCTAGAGCCTGCCATATCCAGGGTTCCATCCCATAATCAGCTTCCAAACGCTGACACCATTGCATACACTAGCAAGATTTTGCTGAAAGGACCCAGATATAGCTGTCTCTTGTGAGACTATGCCGGGGCCTAGCAAACATAGAAGCAACCCCAACAGTTCTACCATAAAAATTCCCCGGTACAGGGGAACGCCAGGGCCAAAGGGGGGGAGTGGGTGGGTAGGGGAGTGGGGGTGGGTGGGTAAGGGGGACTTTTGGTATAGCATTGGAAATGTAAATGAGCTAAATACCTAATAAAAAATGGAAAAAAAAAATTCCCCAGCTGATAAACAACTTCAGTAAAGTGGCCGGATATAAAATTAACTCAAATAAATCAATATCCTTCCTTTATACAAATGATAAACAGGATGAGAAAGAAATTGGGGAAACAATTCCCTCCACAATAGCCACAAATAATATAAAATATCTTGGGGTAACTCTAACCAAACAAATGAAAGACCTGTGTGACAATAACTTCAAGTCTCTCAAGAAAGAAATTGAAGAAGACCTCAGAAAATGGAGAGCTCTCCCATGCTCATGAATTGGCAGAATTAACATAGTAAAAATATCCATCTTACCAAAGGCAATCTGTAGATTCAATGCAATGCCCATCAAAATCCCAACACAACTCTTCAAAGACAAGGAAAAAGCAATTCTCAAATTCATCTGGAAAGGTAAAAAACGCAGAATAGTGAAAACAATGCTTAACAATAAAAGAATGGCTGAAGGAATCACCATCCCTGTCCACAAGCTTTACTGCAGAGCAATAGTAATAAAAACTGCATGACAGACAGGTTGATCAATGGAATAGAATTGAAGACACAGAAATAGAACCACACACTTACGGTCACTTGATCTTTGACAAAGGTATCAAAAACATACAATGGGAAAAAAGGATCTTCAATAAATGGTGCTAGTCTTACTGGCACTCTGTATGTAGAAAAATGAAAATATATCCATATTTTTCACTGTGTACAAAGCTCAAGTCCAAGTGGATCAAGGACATCAACATAATACCAGATACACTGAATCTAATAGAAGAGAAACTGGGAAAGAGCCTTGAACTCATAGGCATAGGGGAAATTTTCCTAAACAGAACTCCAATGGTTCATACTCTAAGATCAAGAATTGAAAAATGGGCCGGGTGTGGTGGCGCACACCTTTAATCCCAGCACTTTGGAGGCAGAGGCAGGCAAATTTCTGATTTCCAGGTCAGCCTGGTCTACAAAGTGAGTTCTAGGAGAGCCAAGGCTATACAGAGAAACTCTGTCTCGAAAAACAAAAAACAAAAAACAAAAAACAAAAAAAAAAAAAAAAAAAGGAATTGAAAAATGGGACCTCATGGAACTGGAAAACTTTGCAAGGCAAAGGACATAGTCAATAAGGCAAATTGGCAACCTACATATTGGAAAAAAATTTCAATAACCCCACATCCAATAGAGGACTAATATCCAATACATATAAAGAACTAAAGAACTTAATCACCAAAAAACCAAACATCCCAATCAAAAAATGGGGTAAAGAACTAAACCAAGATTTCACAACTGAGGAATCTCAAATGGCTGAGAATCACCTAAAGAAATATTCAAAGTCATTAGTGATCAAAGAAATGCAAACCAAAACAACCCTGAGATTCCACCTTACACCAATCAGAATGGCTAAGATCAAATCCTCAGGTGACAACACATGTGGGAGAGGATGTGGAGAAAGAGGAACACTACTCCATTGCTGGTGGGATTGCAAACTGGAACAAGCACTTTGGAAATCAATATAACTGTTACTCAGCAAATTGGAAATAGATCTACCTCAAGACCCAGCTATACCACTCTTGGGAATGTACCCAAAAGATTCCCCACCATGCCACAGGGGCACGTGTTCCACTATGTTCATAGTAGCTTTATTTGTAATAGCCAGAAGCTGGAAACAACCCAGATTTCCCACGACAGAAGAATGAATACAGAAAATGCGATTCATTTACACAATGGAATGCTACTCAGCTATTAAAAATGAGGACATCCTGAGTTCTGCAGGCAAATGGATGGACATCCTGAGTGAGGTAACTCAGATCCAAAAGGACATTCATGGTATGTACTCACTAATAAGTGGATATTAGCCAAAAAAAAAAAAAAAAAAAATACAGAATATCCAAGATACAGTACACAGAACTCAAAAAGGTCAACAAGCTGAAATGCCAAAATGAGGATGCCTCAGTCCCACTTGGGAGAGAGAAGAAAGCAATCACAAGTGGGGATAGAGGGAGCAACCTTAGAGAGAAAGTGGATGGGGGTGAGGGTTGGGAGGAGAAGGAAACCTGATTTGGTATTGGATGAAGGAAAAGTACTGAAGCCCTGAGGGCCAACAGAAAGAATGGAAACAGGCAACATCGGGAGAAAGGAGGTTAGAAGGCCCTCCAGAATGGACCAGATACCTAGGAGGTGAGACTCTCAGGACTCAAAGGGATAGACCTTAGATGAAATGCAGGACAGTAGGGGGAGGGAACTTATAGATCCCACCTCCAGCAGGAAGAAAGGGCATCAAATGAGGGAGTGCGACAGCATCCCACAGTCACAACTCTGACCCATAATTGTTCCTGTCTCAAAGTATTACAGGGATTAAAATAGAGAAGAACCTGAGGCAAAGAAGGTCCAGCAACAGGCCCAAAGAGGGATCCAGCTCCAGGGGAGGTTCCAATGCCTGACACTATTACTGAGGCTATAGAGATCATAAAAATGGACCTAGAATGACTGCACTCTGGAAGACACAACAAGCAGCTGCAAGAGTCAGATGCAGATATTTGCACTCAACCAATTGAGAGAAGCATTTGACCCCTGTCGTTGAATTAGGGAAGGCTGAAAAAAAGCTGAGGAGAAAGGTGATCCTGTAGGAGGACAAGCAGTCTCAATTAATCTGAATCCCCAAATCTCTCAAACATTGTACCAACAAACAGACAGCATACGTCAGCTGATAGGAGGCCCCCAACTCACATACAGTAGAGGACTGCTGGGTCTGTGTTCATTCAGAGATGATGCACCTAACCCTCAAGAGACTGGAGTCCCCAGGGATTACAGAGGTCAGGTTGGGTGGAGAGTGGGGACATCCACGTGTGGACAGGTGGGTGGGGTGGAGGTATGGGATGTGGAACAGTCAGAAGGTGATGGGGGAAATAAAATATGGGATGTAAAAAAATAAATTAATTAATAAAAATCACAAAAGAACTATCATAGACTTAAAGACTAAAAGAAAATTTTAATGGAAAACTGGATAAATTTTAAATAAAATTAAATAGTTAAAAAAAATAAGAGCCAAATCTGGTTTTGTTAGTAACAATAGATACTCATAATTATTCACTGTCTAGAAAGAAACACATAAAAATATTCACAGAAAGACTTTGCACAAAAGTCCTACACACACACACACACAAATAGTTTCAAAGAATCATGGAGGAAGGATGGGAATTGGGGGGGGGGGATATAAGGAAAGAAGGAAATGAGAAAAGACAGAGTAGAGAGGAGATGAAAGAAATCTAAGGACATAGTTAAGGAGAATGAATAAAGTTTCGCTTCCTATGTTGAGAATTACAGGTTTTGTTTTTTTTCTTCTAGAAACTTTTAAATTCTAAGTAAAAACATGACACAGCCAAATTTTATCAAGAATAAACATTAAAGAGACATATAAGACCTAATAAATTATGAATCAAAAAAGTTCCTCCATTTTAAATACATCTTGAATAAACATTTCTTTACAAAGATTAAAAATTCAAGTCAGCAGGGATCATTGTGTGTGGAAGATCCTAGAGTGAACAGCAATAAAGATAGCTGATGTTCTTAAATGCCAGCAAACAATACAGTCTTAAAAGATAGCTCCTCCCTGAGCACTGTCTCTCAGTGTGTTCTCCTCTCTTCCAAGGGAGAAAAGCAATCAAAAGAACTGCCAATATATAAAGCCTGTGAACTACAGCAATGACTGGCTCTGGAAGATGTCCCCAAGGAAACAATAGCAATACTATTTAAGGAGTATTCAACCACCGTCTAATTGGACTTGAGGCAAAATTAACTGCCAGTTTTGTGAACCAGAATAATCCCTACCTATATTCTAATATTCTAAATACTCATCATTATATACACCGATAAGAGTAGCTCTTACCCTTTGTCAAAAAAGCATTTTTTAAAATAGATGAAGACTATCACAGGGATCCACAATTAATCAAAATGCAGATAATTACTGACTATGGAGTACCCTGCTCAAAAAGGCCAAAAAAAGGTATCGGATCCTCTAGAACTGGCGTTACACATGTTGGGAAATACCATGCGGGTGTTGGGAATCAAAGTCAGGTCCTCTGGACAAACAGCCAATGCTCTGAACTGCTGAGCCCCTTGTTTTTATTATTTTAGTGGTTAATCCATAGTTTAATATTTTACCTTGAGTTTTAGATGGTAACTTTCATTAAAGTTAGCACAGCTGTAGCAGTTTTTAACATAGTATAAAAATTCAAGGATTTCTTTTCTCAGATTCCTAAAGTTAATATGCTCCAGAATTCTCCCTAACCAAGAAATGGATAGTAACGGTTCAGTAGGAATGTTAACAAATACCACAGGCTGGTAAGTCAACACTGCGGATATAACATTGCTCCTATTGTCCATTCCACAGCTGTGCAGCGTGAACAGGGATGTGGGGTAGCTTTTTAATTGTTCTCTTTCTCTGTGCCCTTACTACTTGGAATCATTAATGACAAAAGGCATTCTTCAGACTCTAATAACAACTGAAAGACACAATGTCTTTCTGAAATGATAGTGTGGTCAACGTGTGTGAAAACTGATGCCTGTAAATTTCTTTGTACTCCTTGGGTTCATTGGCAAACATTTATATAATGCTAAAAGTAGAGGAGACAGAATTAATGTTCTAAATAAGCAATAAAATCTGACCAGCAAGACCTTCCCTCAGCATCTATCATGTGTTGGTATTTCCGTGTATTTCTTCCCATGACACATCGCAGCAGAGTCTAAATTCTTGTTGAGCACTAACAATTACCCATTTTGCTTTCTGTGAGTGAATTACTTTGAGAATCTGAGCCGAGTACTTTAAGTAAACCTCACAGATGGATACTGTCTAATTGTTGCCATATTCTTGATTATCATCGAGATACATTGCCATGATAACTTGAAATCCTTGGCAAATTTAATGGACATTTTATATAGTGCATCTTGGCTTGAAAATGTCAAGCAGAAAGAGTCAGCGGCACAGACTCTAAGCCTCCCCTGCACCGGAAGAGCTGTTCCAACTGCCATTCTGACTGCCGGGTCTCTAATCGCAAAGCTAAATGACTCAAGTGTTATCAAACTTATTTCTCCCATGTACTCAAGTTCTAAAATGACAAATCATAGGGTGGCTGTTAGCCTGAGACACTTCTGTTCTATTATTTAAAGTCTGGGTTTTTTTTTTTTTCTTAATGTCTGAGATTTCTATGTGGAAAAAATAATGAACTTTAAGAAATGTCACTTTTACTAACAGAAATTATGGCTCGAACACCTGAAAATGAATATTAAATACAAAAAAGTACATTTAAATAATGTTAAGGTTGTGACACAAACTGACAAATGCAGCAAAATCCAAAGGTAAGGATGACACTCCACCTTAATGCACCCGATACATGGGGGAAAGGGCAGCAGAGTGTACAGTCAGAGATGCTATCCTGCCCTTCACTCTCAGTCCCCTGATTGTGTCAGATGGTGTTTTACCCTTCATATTATTTAATTGGTTTTTGGCATTTGACTCGCTCTCTCTCTCTTGCTCAGGAGACTTTTTGGTGCCCATTTATAAATGCCATTTGGAAACCGACACATATTGATAGTGTATTCCAGAAAGGCCTTCTTCGGAGGGCTATCATATGCTTAGAGTTCATATGTGTGTCTGTTTGTGGGAATGTTTTAGGAGATGGGCATTTATCTAATAACGTCAGTCTCTGAAATAAGACAAGAGAGTAGTAAAATCCAATAAGTTCTTGGTTTCTTTCATCTGTGCCAAACCTTAAGTCTTTGCAGGTATTAGCTTCTTCAGTTCTCGCACAATATAATACATGATAAGGTGAATTCTGTCATCATTGTACCACTGTGGCCATTTCACAAGTGAAGAAATGGAAGCCCAGTGACCTTGACCAGGGTTATATGACTAGTACCTTTCAAAATCTATTCAAACCAGGACTTGAAACAGACAACTTCTTACCTGAGGTGACCAACAGAAATAGAAGTAAAAAAAAAAAAAAAAAAAAAAAGTTCCCAAAAGTCAATAAACACGTTCGTGTACAATTAGCAGTAGCTAATTAAAAATTCTAATATCAATCAAGCAGCAACTATATATTATGAATTAATTATGAACAGAGCATTTGAGCAAGTGAGCTACTAAGCAGAAGGAAGCTGGAGATACTGACATTTATACGGGATTGTGCATAGACCAGATGCTTCACTGAGAACTGTACACATATCTCTCTTTATTGTTGCAAAATCACTCTAATATTTGTATCATAATCCTTATTTTAAAAATGAATAAGCTGTGGCTCAAAACAATAAAAACTTGGCCGTGATCATATAGAAATCCTGGTTTTACTGGATGTTAGTATAAACTTTCTCAAGATTTCAAATTCCCTTGGTTCTTTTGTTCCTGTCCTTTCATATGGAGATAAGAATATACATTTTATAGCGTTACTGTGATTTACTTGTTTTCTTATTTAAATCAACAAATAATTGCTGGCAATGTACCAAATGCTGTCTTGGGACTGAAATTGTGAAGGATAAAATAGCACTCATGGTGCGTGTTATAGACTACTGGGGAAAAGCAGTCATTGGCTGCAGTAAGCTCTGTTTCTCCAACCTCGATTGTTACCCACTCAATGACAAAGCAAATGCAACATGAAAATACTTTATCATAGGACTGAAAATCCTACAGAGGACCTCAATCAAATTTCTTCATATGGATGCACAAACAGCTTTGCCACCTGTCATTCTGCCTATCTAACATACACCAGAGACTGAACCCCTGATTCTAACAGAGCACATCCTGACTCCAACAGAACACATTCCTGAATCATCATTTCTTACTTTGCAATTGATTTCAGGAACTCTTTATTTGATGAGTTGCATCCTATGTCCCTGTCATTTTCATCTAAATGTATTGCCTGACACTGGTGCCCATGACACCAAAATTACAGTTATGGTTATTGAGAAATAAACACTCAGGGCTCAGGAGATGACTCAGTACTTAAGAGTATTTGCTTCTCCAAAGCAAGAGCTTTGTTCTCAATGGCTATATCACGCACCTCACACATGCCTGTAACTCGAAGCAGGCAATCTATAATGGCCTCCATGGGCACCTACACGTATGTACATACATATGTGCACACACATCATCATCATCGTCATAATAATAATAATAAATATTGAAAAGAAATGAATTAACAAACTCCAGATTTATTTAACTCAAGAAGACATACAGTCTTTTAAAGATAGGCTAATATAATGGACTATAATGATAATATAAGAAGTTTTCAATGTGTGGTTATTTCTAGAACAAAGCCACAGAATAACAAATCCCAGTGACAAGGCAGCATAGAAATCAAAAGCCAGTGAAGTGAAGAATTGAGAACTGCAGTTTCTCTGTCTCCTTTCAGGGGTCCCTGACCTTTCCATTCTTGTTCTTAGCTTAAGTGGGCAGGCAGGTCCACGTAGACTGAGGAGTAGGACAAAGCTCTCCATCTCTGTGCTTCAGTTAACAGTTGTTACTAACCCTGAAATGACTCCTCTCCTGCATACAACACAGCTCCAGGCTCTCCTGTTTACATTTAATTCTAGTTTTCTCTAGCCGGAGCATAGTTATGAATTCAATCTTAATTTCCATCCATATCCAATGTGTGTGTGTGTGTGTGTGTGTGTGTGTGTGTGTGTGTGTGTACACTGAAATTTAAATGCACATCCAGAAATATCAAACTTATGGTGATTTAGGGACCAACTTTGACAAAAACCAAAAGAAAGAAGAGAGAGAAGGGGGGAAGGGAGAGGGAGAGAGAGGGGGGAGGGGGAGGGGAGGGGGAGGGAGAGGGGGAGAGAGAGAGGGATGTGTGTATCACTTCTCTAGAGAGAGTGCAGGGTTTGACAACCTGCTGTGCATGGGCCCTGCCAGGAGAGAACTCATCTACCAGGAGTGCTTTCACTAGGACTTGCTGGGGTGGGAGAACTGGGTTCTAATGAACCCAAGTAGCCTTCGTTTCTGTTGGTAAGATTCTTGCATTTGCCCTTTGCCATCTGGTTATCTCTGGAGTTAGTTTCTCTTGCTGTTTCTGGCTGGAACTTGTCCTTCCTGTGGGTCTAAGCCTGTGTCAGCACGCTTGGAGATCAGCTCTCTCCTAGAGGAACTTGTGTACAGAGGGGAACAGACCAAACTCTGCATGCAGATGGCAACTGTAAGTATCCTGTCCCAGCTGCTCCACTTTTCTTGCACTTCGTTTGCTCCTAGCAGGTCCTGATTTGGAGAGAAAGTGGCTATCTCAGCTCTCAGCCTGGGAACAAAATACCCATGCAAGGAGTTACAGAGACAAAGTGTGGATCAGAGACTGAAGGAAAGGCCATCCAGAGACTGCCTCACCTGGGGATTCATCCCATATAGAGTCACCAAACCCAGACACTATTGTGGATGCTAACCAGTACTTGCTGACAGGAGCCTAATATAGCTGTCTCTTGAGAGGCTATACCAGTTCCTGGCAAATACAGATGTGGATGTTCTCAGCCAACAATTGGACTGAGCACAGGGTCCTCAATGAAGGAGCTAGAGAAAGGAACCAAGGAGCTGAAGGGGTTTGCAGCCCCATAGGAAGAACAACAATACGAACTAACCTGTACCCCCCAAGCTCCCACTTTGCCCCTTCTTAGAACTGAGAACAAAACACCCATGGAAAGGAGTTACTGAGACAACGTTTGGAGCTGAGACAAAAGGATGGACCATCTAGAGACTTCCATACCCAGGGATACATCCCATAATCAGCCTCCAAACGCTGACACCATTGCATATACTAGCAAGATTTTGCTGAAAGGACCCTGATATAGCTATCTCTTGTGAGGCTATGCTGGAGCCTAGCAAACACAGAAGTGGATGCTCACAGTCAGCTATTGACTGGATCACAGGGCCTCCAATGGAGGAGCTAGAGAAAGTACCCAAGGAGCTGAAGGAGTCTGCAACCCTATAGGTGGAACAACAATATGAACTAACCAGTACCCCCGGAGCTCGTGTCTGTAGCTGCATATGTATCAGAAGATGGCCTAGTCGTCCATCAGTGGAAAGAGAGACCCATTGGTCTTCCAAACTTTATATGCCTCAGTACAGGGGAACGCCAGGGTGAAGAAGTGGGAGTGGGTGGGTAGGGGAGGGTATGGGGGGGAGGGTATAGGGGACTTTTGGGATAGCACTGGAAATGTAAATGAAGAAAATACCTAATTTAAAAAAAGAAAAAAAAGAAATGTAAAGAAAGTATCTAATAAAAAAATAAATAACAAAAAAGAAAGAAAGAGAGAAAGAAAGAAAGAAAGAAAGAAAGAAAGGAAGGAAGGAAGGAAGGAAGGAAGGAAGGAAGGAAGGAAGGAAGGAAGGAAGAAAGAAAGAAAGAAAGAAAGAAAGAAAGAAAGAAAGAAAGAAAGAACAGAAGCCAGATTCAAGCAGGTTCCCATTTATTTTATTTTTACTCTCAAAAACAGGAAAGTTAGGCATGGTGCCAAATGCCTTTAATCCCAGCACTGGGTTGGCAGATGCAGTTGGGTCTCTGTAAATTAAAAGGGCACCTTGGCATAGTGAGTTTCAGAACACAAAGAGGTATACAACAGAGAGACCCTGTCTCAATAAAAAGGAAGGAAGGGAGGGAGGGAGGGAGGCAGAGAGAGAGAGAGCGAGAGAGAGACAGAAAGAGAGAGACTAAGAGTGTTTTCCACAGGAGTTCCTGAGTGTTAGAGGGAAAACAACAAAAAGAAGTCCAACTTGTCCTTAGCCAATATGTTCAAAGTAGATATGTAATATGGGCTAGAAATAATACTTTTGGTTCATTTATTTTATTGATTACCATTGAATATAATCCATATCGCTTCTTCTATTTTGAGTACTGATCATAATCACTTTTTTTTATTCCTTAACCTTTTATTACAGTCCAGTCGTTATCTCTCTTCCAGTCTGCCCTCTGACTGTTCCTTGTTCCATACCTCCTCCTCTGTCTCCAAGAGGATGTCACAACCTCCCAATCCCCACCCCAACAGACATCCCTACTCGCTGTTGCCTCAAGTGTCTGGAGGGTTAGGTGCATCTTCTCTCACTGGGGCCAGACCAGGCAGTCCTCTGCTGTATATGTATCAGGGGCCTCTTACCAGCTGGTGTATGCTGTCTGGTTGGTGGCTCAGTGTCTGAGAGATCTCAGGGGTCCAGGTTAGTTGAGACTGCTGGTCTCCTATGGGGTTGCTCTCCTCCTCAGCTTCCTTCAGCCTCTTCCCAATTCAACCACAGGGGTTCCCAGCTTTTGTCCATTGGTTGGGTATAAATATCTGCATCTGACTCTTTCAGCTGCTTGTTGGACCTCTTGGAGACCAGCCATGCTAGGCTCCTGTCTATAAATACATCATAGCATAAGTAATAGTATCAGACCTTGGAGCCTCCCCTTGAGCTGGATCCAGCAGTATCAGAGTCACTTTAAGTGATAACTAGCTCTGTATTCTGAGTTCTGAATTAATTCATCCAGAGATAGACCTAAGAGTTTGTATGCTATATTTTTTGTAATTTAATTTAATTTTTTTTTTTACTTATTCACTTTATATCCAATTCACTGCCCCACTCCCTGTCACCCCCTCCCACAATCCTTCTCCCCTCATTCTCCTCTGAGAAGAGGGAGGTACTCTTGGATATTCCCCTACCCGGGCACTTCATCTCTGCGAGGCTAGGTGCTTCCTCTCCCACTGAGACCAATTAAGGCAGCCCAGCTAGAAGAACACGTTCCACATACAGGCAACCGCTTTCAGGATAGCCCCGTTCTAGTTTTTCAGGATCTACATTAAGGTCAAGTTGTACAACTGCTCCATATGAGAGGGGAGGTCTAGATCCAGCCAGTGTACATTCTTTAGTTCCTGGTTCAGACTCTGAGAGCCCAAGGGTTGAGGTTAGTTGACTCTGTTGGTCTTCCCCACTCTTAACAGGTGATTCTCACACAGCTAGTCCAGGGTCCAACCTTCTCTCTCCTGCCTATATATTTTGCTTCTTTGCCATTACCTGGATTTCTCTAGGGAGTGATGGTTCCTGCATTCTTTTCTATTAAAAGCATCTAACTGGAAGTTCCCGGTCTAATTCAGTGACCCAGTGTCAAGAGTAATAAAATTGTTCCTGATATTGTTAAAAAGGCAAGTGATCACCTGTGATTCACTCTGCCACTTTGAAAGTTGGAAGGGCAGACAACGTTACAATTCAGGATCTGAGTCAAAGTCTGCTACTACCTCTCTTTGTAGGTTAATTTACTCCTAAGAGTACAGTGGATTTAGAAGGCTCCCATCTCATTCTATTCCTGAGAAAAATGTAAGTTTTCATAAAAGTGCACCTAAAGAATTTCTTCATATTGGTGGATTATAACTTTAATTATATCTTATAATAAAACTGGCAGGAACTAATTTCAATAAGGGAAAGCAGGAAAACTACAAGATTTGAGAAAGTCACAAAACAGCAAAATAAAATATATTCTTTTTAAATTTATTTATTTATTCTTCTCTTGTATAGTATATCCCAACCACAGCCTCTCTAAAATATATTATTGGTACAAGATTAATTGACCAATAACGAATTCAGAAAAAAAAAAAAAACAGTAAGCATTTAACAGTAAGACTTAACTAGACCTAAATAAGCTTTCAGACTCTGATGATCATTGCATACTTGACACCAAGATACACAATGCATTGTTTAATACATATGAAAAGTTCTTGATATTAAAACACAGTCCTGTATCACTTTTATTAAGACCACTATCCACATAAGTACATACAGTAAACAGAAGGAAATATTGAAATGTTTATTTTGCGTAAAAAAAAGAATTTAATATATAACTAGATAGATAGATAGATAGACAGACAGACAGACAGACAGATAGATAGATAGATAGATTTTTATGCTTCCTTACTTTATATTTTATTTTCATTTAAATTTCAACATCAAAATTTAGATCATATTATTATATAAGTACAAAATAGGGCTTACAAAATGGTTCAGTGGAAAGAGTGCTGGCCATACAAGCCTGGTGACCTTAGTCCCACAGTGGAAGGAAAGAACTGAATCCCTAAAGTTGTCTTCTGACCATCACATTCACACTATGACACACACGCGAGCACGCGCGCGCGCACACACACACACACACACACACACACACACACACACACACACAGTATTTAAAATACAAATAAAGCAAATTAACATAAAAAGTCTTCTCTTGTGGTGAACAATTAGAAACAATCTTAATTGTTCGTGATCATAGATTAGTTACATCATTATATGTGAATTCAATTTTGTATGCAGTTCATATTTAAATAAAAATGTATAGATTAAAAGATAGCACACACTGTGATTTTTTTATTCAAATATGTACTTGAAACATTTTGCATCTATACAATAATAGCAAGAAATATTTGAATAAAATGCTACTACAGTTAGCAAATATAACTAATGATTATCTTAAGGTAAATAAATTATGTTGTTTTTCTCTGCCACATTTTACATTTTTTCTGAAACTCTATGGGGAAAAATGTTCCTAAATTTTCAGTTTTTATGAATCATTAACAATAACTGATTACCTTACGGAATCTATATGATATATGAAGTAAAATAGTGAAATTCAAAAAGTAAAAGCAAATTATGCAGCTATCATGAGGAACTAGAAGTAGAAACACACAATTATCCTCATCCAAAGCTTCCAGAACAATCTAGAACAAGGCTCCTTAAACTTGTTCCACTCACAGCCCCTTCTGTTCAAGTTGGCTGGCATGACCCCATGGATATAGGACTATAAAATAGGCATGCAAGTCAAACATGTACTGATAATACCTCCTAAAGAAAGTAATGTCAGAGTAGTTGTTTTGCAGGCATATAATTTTATCATTCATTAAAGATGAAAGAAATTTGCATACTAATGAGACTAGGTCCTGTTTATCTTTACAAAAAGAAGTAAATCTTGCTTGAATATTTGGTTCTTCAGGATGGATTATCTTTTGAACATTTTTCAGAGTTGAAAGCTAAATTATTTTTATAACCATAAATACTGAGACTACCATCTTACCTAAATACAGAGTAGACAATAGCAGGATTATGCTAAGGACATTTCATTCTAAGCCCAAGCCAAAATCACTTAACAAGTTTGTATGCAACTCAGGCCAGATGTGGTAGTACATGCCTATAGGCACACCACTAAGTAGTAGGAAGTAGAAGATCCAGAGATCATAATAAGTTGAAGTCCAGCCCAAGAGAGGAAGCCCTGTCTCAAATAAAAAATAAATAAATAAAATAAGTAAAATAAATAAATAAATAAATAAAAAGCTTTTTAATCAAAAGTAAGTCAACAACTCAAATATCAATTGTTTTAAAATTTTAACACACAAACAATCCAAAGATATACCAATACATTAAAAAACAATGGTTGGGAAACATTAAAATCCTTTGTCTTCCATAATTAAAACATTATGTTTCCATGAGAGAAGAAATTTTAAATTACAGTTTAAAAAACACACACACACACAATTTATAATACACAGTAGTCTTGAATCTAAGCTGAAGTGTACCCAGAAGCTTTCGTTCGTATGGGTGGGACAACAAAATATACAGTGGAAGATGTGGATGTTGTATCTTCAGCACTAAAGCCACAACGAAGTCTTAGATGTGACACAGATAAGCACAGCCAAAAGCAGTTCAGCCTCATCACATTTGATTTCAAATTAAATACTGTATTTCTTGCATGAAAAACATTTATACTTTTGCCAGTTTTTGCAATCCTGCCACGTTTGGTTACATTTGGTGTAACAGCTCACAGAGTGATAAAATAACACTACTACCAATAAATACAGTAAATTGTTTTAAATTAACATTCACTGGATCCTTGTATAATAAAATATTTCAACAGACTTGGCATAGAACTCACATACCCCATAATAACTGCAATCATAATTGTCAAGTCCACACCTAACAACCCATTCAACAGAAAACAACAACAAAAACAAAACAAACAAAAATTAAGTATCCCCTTATAAAATCAGGGGAAAGTCTGTTATGCCTCTTTTTACTATTTATCCTCAACATTTGGAGGTACTGTTTTAACATATGAGAGTGTCATCTCAAGGCTCAAAAGAATAAGCCCTTGTAAAGGGGCTCCTTGCTTGAGTGACAAACTGGAGGGAGGTACCATCAGAAAAAGAGCCCCCAGAAGAAGTAGTGATGTAGTTTTTCCTTGGGTATTCTCTCTCTTAATCAATCATCCAATTTTTTTAAAGAGCAAAATAAGTATTTTATTTGGAAGAAAAAGATTTTTCCCTTGGACTTGGGATTACGTGTGTATGTGAAAAAGACCCAAACCTGCCAGTACCTGATCCATGAAGGAAAGGAAGAATTTCAAAGAAAACAAGGAGATGAGCAGAGCACTGCTGAACACATTATTAGTTTTCTGCTTGTTCCTGGGTATAAGTTCCCTTCCAGGATGCTCAGTGGAAGCAACTGGCTTGTCCCTACAGAGGATTAGCATGAGTGGACACAGCTGTGCAGATCTGGCACACAGCAATCTATTTCCAGATCTGCCAGCCTCTAACCTCTTCACCCCACAGTTGTTGCTCAGAGTGCCCTAATCCTGCTCAAGAACAGAAGTCAAGCACAAAGTCTGCTTCTCCTGCCCATGCCTGCAAGGGTAACCTGTCATCACTGGCAGCAGCAAAGGTATGTTCCCTTGTTGCTCTAAAACAGTGTTAACAAACACAATTGAAGAACATTTATCTGATCTTAACAGTGTGTTTTGTCCACTGATAAAAGACCCATGTTTACTACTCCCTTTGAAATCTTGGTTTCATTTTGACTAATACAAGCTAATGAAATGTTGAGAATACATCTACTGTCTAAGAGGAAGAATATTGATTTCAGGATTCTAGAAACTTTTATATCAAATATTGTTTTGAGATTAAAGAGTACAATTGAAAACCAGCAATGAAAGTCAAAAAATATAACCACACAAAGACTTAGATTAGAAAGAATGCTATATCTCTAGGATTTGACTAAGAAAAAAAAAGTGAAACAAGTAACTATGTTAAAGCCAGATTTCTCTACCTTATAAATCATTCAATTTGCCCATTAGTGATACTAAGAACATGTGCTGTAGTGGTTAAAAAAGAAAAACTTTTCATTAAACAAATGGAAAATATTTTCCTCTGAGTTCTTCACTGAGGCACTCATTAAGTCACAGATATTTATTGACTATGTGATACACATCTACAATGAAGAGCAAGGCAGAGTAATGAGGGAGAAAGACCCCAAACAAAAGATTTGGCCTTGCTGAATCAAATTCTAATAAAAAAGCAGATGATCAGAAAAGGATTAAATAAGTCAATAGACTCCTCAGTGTTTCAGAAAGTGGCATGCAATGAACAAAAATGAAGATAGACAAGAACAACTAGATGTTCTTGGAGCTCTCCCTATTTAAAGTTGGTCAGGGTGGAGGCTTATTGAAAGTATGACATTTGAGCAATGACTTTAAAGGGGTGAGATTGTGAGATATATTCTATTTTGGAGAAAGAAAAAGGGCAGTGTAACTATATAGAGAAAAGGGAGATGTAGAGAGGAGTAAATAGGAGATGAGATGGACTGGGGCCGTGAAGAACACTAAGCACACTGGCTTTTTCCTCTGAAGTGCAGAGTGTTTAAAGTTTGTGAGCAAAAGTGTGTGTGTGTTCTAAGTTCCTTCATAAGAGTCTCTGTAATGGTCAAGTTCCTTTGGCTTTGAAAGCATGAACAAAGCATGGAAGCTAGTTGTGGATTTTTGTAGCAATTTGGGTGAGATTGTGAAAGGTGAAGTTTGTTTAAAATGTTTTTCACTGAGTTAAAAAAATAGTTTAAATTACAAGCCAGATTTGTAGCCAGATGAAATTAAAGCCCCATGCTTGTGTTTCTCTGAAGAGAGCAAAGCAACTTGGCCAAATTGAATGTCTTGGTGTTGAGATTCTGAAATGTCAACATTTTTCTTTTATTATTCTAAATTTCATTCTAATACTTTTCTGTGAGGTCATGATGAGTTTCCAAGATCATTGTGAACACAAACAGTTCCTGAAAGGAAGAAGACAACAATAAATGTAACATGTAGATCATGTCAAATGTTTCAAAGTATATATTCTAAGTCAGAAATATGAAAGAGGTAAAGCTACTCCATTCATCTTTTTTAAAATGAGCAACATAAGCAGAAACGCCCTCCTGGAATATTAGCATGATGTCAATATATCCTATTCAGCTTCTGCAAATGGCACTACACACAAGAAGCATGGACTTGCTGATGGGGAGGGTACTCAACTACAGTAGAGTGGCTGCTACATTTCCAAGAGTCTACTAATTCAAGTTTCAAGGTTGTTGCGAAATTTACACTTGTTTCACCAAAACAAAACCAAACAAAAAACAACAACAACAACAACAATACAAAACAAAGTAACCAAAAAATAAAATAAAATAAGGAGAGAGAGAGAGAGAGAGAGAGAGAGAGAGAGAGAGAGAGAGAGGGAAAGAGAGAGAGAGAGAGAGAGAGAGAGAGAGAGAGAGAGAGAGAGAGAGAGAGAAACTAGTGCCTTCAACAAAGTTGAAGTGTGGTTTTGACAGACTGTTTCAGCTTTCAGAGTATATAATGTGCTTGGTTTCCTACTGTTGAAACATGTGTTCTACACCATAGCTAAAAGACCAGGGGTCTTCCTCTGGATCTTCTCATGAAGGACGTTATCCCCACTCATAGGGGCTCTGCTTATGTAACCTTGTTTTCTCCTAGAGTTGCCATCTCTTTAGAACATCACTTTCTGGACTGAGATTTCAGCATAGAACTTTTGGTGAGAGTTCAGACCATATCAGTGGGAGAGACACTAACTACATTCATCAGAATAAACATAAGAGAAAGCAATGGCTATTATGGTGTTGACCAGGAACATTTTGTACATGGGGAATTAAGACTATAGAATATAAGATTGTATGGGACCTATCACAAACATACTTCAAAATCTTTAAGGTAAAAAGCAATTAATGAAAGAAGAAAATGAAAGCCTTTATTTTTCCTTATGATTCTGAGCAGATGCACTTCAGTAAAATGGTGGTGTCCTTTTGGCAAATCAGAATGTCAGCAGAGTATTTTTAAAAGAACAGGAAAAAAGGAGGAAAAAAAAAAAACTCCTGGACTGTCTCTGAAAGGTTAAAGTGGTTTAAGAAAATTTATTCAAAGTAAATGACATCTAGTGAAGAATGCAAGGAAAAAGAAATTTTATATATATATATATATATATATATATATATATATATATATATATATGCTTTCATTTAAATTCTAAACAAGCAAATTACCAAGCTATAATTAAAAGAAATCATGATGTCATTCCATGATTATCAAGAATTTTAAGCCGGGTGTGGTGGCTCACGCCTTTAATCCAAGCACTCGGGAGGCAGAGGCAGGCAGATTTCTCAGTTCGAGGCCAGCCTGGTCTACAAAGTGAGTTCATGTGTGTGTGTGTGTGTGTGTGTGTGTGTGTGTGTGTGTGTGTGTAGGCATATATTATCAGGCTCATCTACATGTTACAATGTAGGGTGGTAAGTGATCATTTGTAAGCAAAACTTCCTGTAAATACTCCTGTGCTTTCCCTGAGCTCTACATACCTAACCAGCTGTAGTGACATTAGCTTGGGAAGAACTAAAGTTCTGTACATCAACAAACCATGAAGTCCACACTGTATGCCAGTCAACTGACTTCTGGTAGAATAACAAAATGAAAGCTTTATTGCTTGATACAGGCATAAGGATAATTTGGCCTAGGCCTTAAATAATTATTTTAAATATCAAATTGTGTTTTTAGGTGAATAGATTGGAATTAAAATGAAATGCAAAGATGAACCATAATGATTTAAATGGGTTATTAAAAAATAGCACATCTTGGTTCCAGGACTCTGCCGAACTTAGGAAATTAGTCTGAACAGGTAAGAGGGTACGCCACAGAACCGGACAGCTTCTGGGACAGGCAGAGGCACAGAGCCGCTGAGGCAGCACCCTTTGCAGGCTGCAGACAGCCGGCCACCGTCCGGACCAGAGGACAGGTGTCCGCCTGGCTCGGAAGGCCTCAGCCTCAGGAGCAGCGGGCGCCACCTTGGTTCCGGGACTCCGCCAAACTTAGGAATTTAGTCTGCACAGGTGAGAGTCTGCACCACAGAAGCTGACAGCTTCTGGGACCTGCCAAAGCAACACAGCTTCTGAGAAAGGTCCTGTTTTGGGCCTTCTTCTTTGGCCAGGAGGAGGTCCAAACACAAGATATCTGCGCACCTTCCCTGTACAAGAGCTTGCCAGCAGAGAGTGCTCTGAGCACTGAAACTCAGAGGAGAGAATCTGTCTCCCAGGTCTGCTGATAGACGGTAACAGAATCACCAGAAGAACAATCTCTAAACAGAGTCAACTATAACTACTAACTCCAGAGATTACCAGATGGCGAAAGGTAAACGGAGGAATCTTACTAACAGGAACCAAGACCACTCACCATCACCAGAACCCAGCACACCCACTTCGCCCAGTCTAGGGAACCCCAACACACCTGAGAGCCTAGACCTAGATTTAAAAGCATATCTCATGATGATGGTAGAGGACATCAACAAGGACTTTAATAACTCACTTAAAGAAATACAGGAGAACACTGCTAAAGACTTACAAGTCCTTAAAGAAAAACAGGAAAACACAATCAAACAGGTAGAAGACCTTACAGAAAAAGAGGAAAAAACATACAAACAGGTGATGGAAATGAACAAAACCATACTAGACCTAAAAAGGGAAGTAGACACAATAAATAAAACTCAAAGTGAGGCAACACTGGAGCTAGAAACCCTAGGAAAGAAATCTGGAACCATAGATTCCAGCATCTGCAACAGAATACAAGAGATGAAAGAGAGAATCTCAGGTGCAGAAGATTCCATAGAGAACATCGGCACAACAATCAAAGAAAATGGAAAATGCAAAAAGATCCTAACTCAAAATATCCAGGAAATCCAGGACACAATGAGAAGACCAAACCTACGGATAATAGGAGTGGATGAGAATGAAGATTTTCAACTCAAAGGACCAGCAAACATCTTCAAGGCATGAAAACAAAAACATGAATTTTGGAGGCAAATGGAGGAAAGATGAGAATATCATACTGTGTAAGGTAACCCAGAGCCAAAAATACATGTCTGGTATGTGCTTTCTTGTAAGTGGGCATTATCTATAATGTACAGGACAACTATGATGCAATCCATAGACCCAAAGAAAGTGAGTTCCCAAGGAAGCATATGAGAATATCACTCGAAAGATTTATAGGAGGTTAATGGAGAGTGGGAACTGACTGAGAAAGGAAGTGAGGAGGGGAACAGGGATGGCAATCAGGTGTTGAGAGTGGGGGACAAGAGAAAGCTGAGAGTGAGAATGGAAGTGTGGGGTGGGGGGGAGCAGCATCTCTGGTGAAAGGTAGAAACTTAGGACGGGAGATGATACAGGAGTCTATGCGAATCACCCTAGCTGAGATTTCTACCAGACAGGTGTAAAAACTAAAGTGGCAACCTCCTGTAGCCACATAGGACTTCCAAAGTAGTGAGGGGGCCATTTACCCACACACAAAACCTTCAACTTAAAATTTGTCTTACCTATAAGATATGCAGAAATAAAGATGGAGCAGAGACGGAGGAAACAGCAAACCAATGACTGTTCCAGTAGATGAAGAATATGCTGGCATTTTGCTCTTGGTTTTTGCAGATTTACAAACTACAAGTAATAAAGTTCTGTTGTTTATAAGCCACCCAATCCATGGTGTCTTGAATATACTAACCAAGAGAATAATTAGAGAGTAAGTTATGGTTTTAAGGAAACAGCCAACTGTCTTCCATAACCAGCCCAGTCATACTCCTACCTGCCGTGAATGACAGAGCCCGTGGCTCCTTTCTCTTCCCAGCATTTAGAATCACCAGTGTCTGAGAGTTTTGCCATTCTAAAAGTTGTTTAGTGCTACTCCTCATTTTAATTTGCATTTCTGTAACATATGATAGTGGATTTGTTCATATATTTACTAGTCATCTCTACATCTTCATTGATGGGATGTCTGTTTAATGAATTTGCCACCATTTAATTTGGCAATTGATTTTCTAATTGTTAAGCTACAAAAATTCAAGAGTCTTATGTATAGGAGTCAAATGTTACTAGCCAAAATGTTTCACAAATACTTTCTCTTGGTTTGCCTTTTCATTCATCTGACAGTGACTTTTCCATATGAGAAATACAAGTTGTAATAAAATCCAGCTTACCTTTATGATTTGGTGTTATATCAAAAAGGCATTGACATATCAAAATCATTTAAACTTTTCCTTGTATATCATTTAAATTAACTCTAATTTGTGATCTTGAACTTTACATTTAGTAGAAGCAATGGGAATTCTACAACTTGCATGCTTGATATTTATGTTATTGATAATGATTTTTTTCTCTTCTTCCATAAACTAAATTATAGGTATCTCAATGTCCTGACCACATATTTCTTTTTTTATCATTTACTTTGTACAAGTCCAATTCCAGGAATTCTGTGACCTTGGGCCTCTCAATATCCATTTATTATAACTGGTATTTTTCTACCATTTTTTACCCACAACAGTCATTCTCTTTCTTAAAATGCCTTACTTTTCACAGTATTTTTGTAGAAAAAAATCTGAGTCTATATAAATGTAATTCTCCATTTGTTTTGTGCATGTAAATCTGCAGCTGAATAAACTGGGGGTTTTGGGGGTTTTGTTGTTATTCTTTGTTTTTGTTTTTATTATATAATAAATCATAAATAAACCTTATATGTTTTTGTTGCATCTACTTTATTCTTCTATCTTAATTTCTCCTTTATACCTTAATATTCTCCTTAAGCTATAATATCTCTCCCTCTGTAACAGAACAAGCACAGATGAGTCACTTATCTTTCAAATTTCTATGGCAAAACACACGTAGAAAGTAAGTGTGTTATGAGGTCATCATTTCTACAGTGAAACTCTCTATCCCAGAAGGAAGTTTAATACCCTCTACAAAATCTAAGGGAATATTTCTCAAGGCTCAGGAAGTAAACAGTGTATGACTCCAGAAGTCCCTGAAACGTACCAATTTCAGGAGGTAGCACACTCTCCAGAGTAACATGAAAAGTAAGGACATCTCAAAAAAGGTGAGTCTCTAAACTGTCCAGCTTCCTGAAAGTCTTATGAAGAACTTTAGAGGTCTAGATTGTGTGAGTCAGTTCCTGTTGGACTGTGCTTTCAATGGTGCAGCTGCCTTTGAGTCATTCATGTAATGATAAGTAACCCTCCCCCCCCTACACACACACACACACACACACACACACACACACTTACAAGTGACAACTAACCCTCATGTGTTAGACTCTGGCAATGTCATTACCTTGTATGTGTTAGTTCCATGTCTGGGGTTAGGAGATGCTTCTTCACATCTCCTGAGGAAGAGTGTCACACAGTAACTTGACTCACAGTCACATCAGGAGATGTCAATCAATCATGATCATGACCAGGAAGGCATGGTGTTAAAACCACAGTGTCCACAACAGAAAAAACTTCTCACATGACTGATTCATATCTTAGAGATTAAAAAAGCAGAGAAACTAAACAAAGGTGAGGCTGGGCTACAACCCCAAAAGACTTTTACCCTCACAACCTACCTCTGCCATACCTATGTCTAAGAGGTTCCATAATATTCTAAGGCAGCACCACCAGTTGGTGCTAAGTGTTCAAACACATGAGTTTATGAGAGATATTTAACATTAAAATTATAATATTTCATCCCTGTTCCTACAACTCAAAATATTAATAGTCCCAATAGTGCTCACATGTCCAAAGGCCAGGGCTGGGGACTTAGCCTAGGGTGGACATACAGCTTGATAATAGAGTACTTACCTAAAATTAACAAGACTTTGGGATCCTACCTGTGACTTCAGTGATCATCAGCCAATATTGGTTAATGAGAGCAATGAGAGCAGAAAAGACGATGATAAGGACATCTCAAGAAAGGTGAGTTTCAAATTATCCAGCTTCCTGAAAGTCATGCAAAGAGTTTTAGGGGTCCAGATTTAATTAGTCATAATTCATGGGGCAGGGGGTGTTGGAAAGCCCTGTGAGTACCTACAGTGAACAATCACACCAGGGCTGGCTAAAGGGAAGTCAGATCAACTTTATATAATTTGGGGGGCCGAGGGTAGGAATATCCAGAATGGTCAAAGGTCATTGACTGAAGGCTTAAGAGTACCAAAATGCCTCATTAGCATGGAGAAACATTTCAGGAATCTCAGGTCCTAGCTGAATGGGTCCTTATCAGAAGAAAGGAAATTGATTCTGTAACCTAATTAAGGCTCTATGACATTCCTCAGGTAAAGGAGTATGTGAGCATTTTGAATTCCCCAGACAAGGTCTAAGAAGAAGACCTGCTAATCAAGGGAGTCTTCAATTATGCACAGAGTCCCAGAAGGCTATCCAGTCAATGGTGGACTTCAACATCAACAACAACAGAATAATGTCCAAAATCTCTTATGGAACTCAAGGCAAACTATTAGTTGTTTGTCCCTGTATAATCAAAATCAAGTTACATCTACTATACAATGGCAAGAGTAAGTATTACATTTTGAAAAGGTCAATAATGGGACCAAAACAAGTAAAGACCAGATCAAAGCAAGACCAAAGTTCATCAGGTCAAACATTTAACCCTATTGAACTCTGTACCTCATCTGGGGCTCAGAATCACATCGTGTGGGATCATATGGTTTTGTACATCCCTGTCCCTATAGTGCTTTGGTCGGAAGCACACATAGGCTCTCAATTAGGCCAGCTCCACTCAGTGCCCCCAGGTTGACTGGGCAACTATCACATTCTCAGCATTATCAACATCCTAGGCTCTCCACTGAAACTTAAATTTAACTTTCACAGCTTCAGCAACAGATCTCTCAGGCTCCTTCTGAAGAAAATCCAGTGCTGTTCTACATAGCTAGCCTGGGACAGTGGCACAGCAGTTATGACCCTGTCATGTTTTCATTCTGCATACCTGAAAAAAATCAACACACTGGGGATAATTCCAAGTTCTGTTGCCAGCTTAAGATGTAGCCTACCTTCTTTGACAAAGCTGTGGCAACCTAAGAATGCCTGGGTAGTGATAAAATGGTAGAAAACACTTATCAAAGCAATCATCTTTGAGCAGATTGCCTCTACAGTGACACTAACTCTTCAGTCCCTCTTTCTAGGCAATGTCCTTTTAAATGGAAGGTTTTCCAATGTTAGTATATCTTTATATCTGAAGTCTGTTGGGGACAAGGGATGGCAGAAGAGGGGTAAAATCTTGTCCTTAAAACATCCTTCCTTCATTCCATTACTAAGTCTGTGGTTTCTATTAACAGTTATTTTTTTTCCATTTTTATTAGGTATTTAGCTCATTTACATTTCCAATGCTATACCAAAAGTTCCCCATACCCACCAACCCCCACTCCCCTACCCACCCACTCCCCCTTTTTGGCCCTGGCATTACCCTGTACTGGGGCACATAAAGTTTGCGTGTCCAATGGGCCTCTCTTTCCAGTGATGGCCGACTAGACCATCTTTTGATACATATGTAGCTAGAGTCAAGAGCTCCGGGATACTGGTTAGTTCATTATGTTGTTCCGCCTATAGGGTTGCAGATCCCTTTAGCTCCTTGGGTACTTTCTCTAGCTCCTCCATTGGGAGTCCTGTGATCCATCCATTAGCTGACTGTGAGCATCCAATTCTGTGTTTGCTAGGCCCCGGCATAGTCTCACAAGAGACAGCTACATCTGGGTCCTTTCGATAAAATCTTGCTAGTGTATGCAATGGCATCAGCGTTTCGATGCTGATTATGGGGTGGATCCCTGGATATGGCAGTCTCTATATGGACCATCCTTTCATCTCAGCTCCAAACTTTGTCTCTGTAACTCCTTCCATGGGTGTTTTGTTCCCACTTCTAAGGAGGGGCATAGTGTCCACACTTCAGTCTTCATTTTTCTTGAGTTTCATGTGTTTAGGAAATTGTATCTTATATCTTGGGTATCCTAGGTTTTGGGCTAATATCCACTTATCAGTGAGTACATATTGTGTGAGTTCCTTTGTGAATGTGTTACCTCGCTCAGGATGATGCCCTCCAGGTCCATCCATTTGGCTAGGAATTTCATAAATTCATTCTTTTTAATAGCTGAATAGTACTCCATTGTGTAGATGTACCACATTTTCTGTATCCATTCCTCTGTTGAGGGGCATCTGGGTTCTTTCCAGCTTCTGGCTATTATAAATAAGGCTGCTATGAACATAGTGGAGCATGTGTCCTTCTTACCAGTTGGGGCATCTTCTGGCTATATGCCCAGGAGAGGTATTGCTGGATCCTCCGGTAGTACTATGTCCAATTTTCTGAGGAACCGCCAGACTGATTTCCAGAGTGGTTGTACAAGCCTGCAATCCCACCAACGATGGAGGAGTGTTTCTCTTTCTCCACATCCACGCCAGCATCTGCTGTCACCTGAATTTTTTATCTTAGCCATTCTGACTGGTGTGAGGTGGAATCTCAGGGTTGTTTTGATTTGCATTTCCCTGATGATTAAGGATGTTGAACATTTTTTCAGGTGCTTCTCTGCCATTCGGTATTCCTCAGGTGAGAATTCTTTGTTCAGTTCTGAGCCCCATTTTTTAATGGGGTTATTTGATTTTCTAAAGTCCACCTTCTTGAGTTCTTTATATATGTTGGATATTAGTCCCCTATCTAATTTAGGATAGGTAAAGATCCTTTCCCAATCTGTTGGTGGTCTTTTTGTCTTATTGACGGTGTCTTTTGCCTTGCAGAAACTTTGGAGTTTCATTAGGTCTCATTTGTCAATTCTCGATCTTACAGCACAAGCCATTGCTGTTCTGTTCAGGAATTTTTCCCCTGTGCCCATATCTTCAAGGCTTTTCCCCACTTTCTCCTCTATAAGTTTCAGTGTCTCTGGTTTTATGTGAAGTTCCTTGATCCACTTAGATTTGACCTTAGTACAAGGAGATAAGTATGGATCGATTCGCATTCTTCTACATGATAACAACCAGTTGTGCCAGCACCAATTGTTGAAAATGCTGTCTTTCTTCACTAGATGGTTTTAGCTCCCTTGTCGAAGATCAAGTGACCATAGGTGTGTGGGTTCATTTCTGGGTCTTCAATTCTATTCCATTGGTCTACTGGTCTGTCTCTATACCAGTACCATGCAGTTTTTATCACAATTGTTCTGTAGTAAAGCTTTAGGTCAGGCATGGTGATTCCACCAGAGGTTCTTTTATCCTTGAGAAGACTTTTTGCTATCCTAGGTTTTTTGTTAGTCCAGATGAATTTGCAAATTGCTCCTCCTAATTCGTTGAAGAATTGAGTTGGAATTTTGATGGGGATTTCATTGAATCTGTAGATTGCTTTTGGCAATATAGCCATTTTTACAATGTTGATCCGGCCAATCCATGAGCATGGGAGATCTTTCCATCTTCTGAGATCTTCTTTAATTTCTTTCTTCAGAGATTTGAAGTTTTTATCGTATAGATCTTTCACTTCCTTAGTTAGAGTAACGCCAAGATATTTTATATTATTTGTGACTATTGAGAAGGGTGTTGTTTCCCTAATTTCTTTCTCAGCCTGTTTATTCTTTGTATAGAGAAAGGCCATTGACTTGTTTGAGTTTATTTTATATACAGCTACTTCACAGAAGCTGTTTATCAGGTTTAGGAGTTCTCTGGTAGAATTTTTAGGGTCACTTATATATACTATCATATCATCTGCAAAAAGTGATATTTTGACTTCCTCTTTTCCAATTTGTATCCCCTTGATCTCCTTTTGTTGTCGAATTGCTCTGGCTAATACTTCAAGTACTATGTTGAAAAGGTAGGGAGAAAGTGGGCAGCCTTGTCTAGTCCCTGATTTTAATGGGATTGCTTCCAGCTTCTCTCCATTTACTTTGATGTTGGCTACTGGTTTGCTGTAGATTGCTTTTATCATGTTTAGGTATGGGCCTTGAATTCCTGATCTTTCCAAAACTTTTATCATGAATGGGTGTTGGATCTTGTCAAATGCTTTTTCTGCATCTAACGAGATGATCATGTGGTTTTTGTCTTTGAGTTTGTTTATATAATGGATTACATTGATGGATTTTCGTATATTAAACCATCCCTGCATCCCTGGAATAAAACCTACTTGGTCAGGATGGATGATTGCTTTAATATGTTCTTGGATTCGGTTAGCGAGAATATTATTGAGGATTTTTGCATCGATATTCATAAGAGAAATTGGTCTGAAGTTCTCTATCTTTGTTTGGTCTTTCTGTGGTTTAGGTATCAGAGTAATAGTGGCTTCATAAAATGAGTTGGATAGAGTACCTTCTACTTCTATTTTGTGAAATAGTTTGTGCAGAACTGGAATTAGATCTTCTTTGAAGGTCTGATAGAACTCTGTACTAAACCCGTCTGGTCCTGGGCTTTTTTTGGCTGGGAGACTATTGATAACTGCTTCTATTTCTTTAGGTGATATGGGACTGTTTAGATGGTCAACTTGATCCTGATTCAACTTTGGTACCTTGTATCTGTCCAGAAATTTGTCCATTTCGTCCAGGTTTTCCAGTTTTGTTGAGTATAGCCTTTTGTAGAAGGATCTGATGGTGTTTTGGATTTCTTCAGGATCTGTTGTTATGTCTCCCTTTTCATTTCTGATTTTGTTAATTAGGATTTTGTCCCTGTGCCCTTTAGTGAGTCTAGCTAAGGGTTTATCTATCTTGTTGATTTTTTCAAAGAACCAACTCCTCGTTTGGTTAATTCTTTGAATAGTTCTTGTTTCCACTTGGTTGATTTCACCCCTGAGTTTGATTATTTCCTGCCATCTACTCCTCTTGGGTAAATTTGCTTCCTTTTTTCTAGAGCTTTTAGATGTGTTGTCAAGCTGCTAGTATGTGCTCTCTCCCGTTTCTTCTTGGAGGCACTCAGAGCTATGAGTTTCCCACTTAGAAATGCTTTCATTGTGTCCCATAGGTTTGGGTACGTTGTGGCTTCATTTTCATTAAACTCTAAAAAGTCTTTAATTTCTTTCTTTATTCCTTCCTTGACCAAGGTATCATTGAGAAGAGTGTTGTTCAGTTTCCACGTGAATGTTGGCTTTCCATTATTTATGTTGTTATTGAAGATCAGTCTTAGGCCATGGTGGTCTGATAGGATACATGGGATAATTTCAATATTTTTGTATCTGTTGAGGCCTGTTTTGTGACCAATTATATGGTCAATTTTGGAGAAGGTCCCGTGAGGTGCTGAGAAGAAGGTATATCCTTTTGTTTTAGGATAAAATGTTCTGTAGATATCTGTCAGGTCCATTTGTTTCATCACTTCTGTTAGTTTCAGTGTGTCCCTGTTTAGTTTCTGTTTCCACGATCTTTCCATTGATGAAAGTGGTGTGTTGAAGTCTCCCACTATTATTGTGTGAGGTGCAACGTGTGCTTTGATCTTTACTAAAGTGTCTTTAATGAATGTGGCTGCCCTTGCATTTGGAGCATAAATATTCAGAATTGAGAGTTCCTCTTGGAGGATTTTACCTTTGATGAGTATGAAGTGTCCCTCCTTGTCTTTTTTGATAACTTTGGGTTGGAAGTCAATTTTATCCGATATTAGAATGGCTACTCCAGCTTGTTTCTTCAGACCATTTGCTTGGAAAATTGTTTTCCAGCCTTTCACTCTGAGGTAGTGTCTGTCTTTTTCCCTGAGATGGGTTTCCTGTAAGCAGCAGAATGTTGGGTCCTGTTTGTGTAGCCAGTCTGTTAGTCTATGTCTTTTTATTGGGGAATTGAGACCATTGATATTAAGAGATATTAAGGAAAAGTAATTGTTGCTTCCTGTTGTTTTTGTTGTTAAAGTTGGCATTCTGTTCTTGTGGCTGTCTTCTTTTAGTTTTGTTGAGGGATTATCTTCTTGTTTTTTCTAGAGCGTGGTTCCCGTCCTTGTATTGGTTTTTTTCTGTTATTATCCTTTGAAGGGCTGGATTCGTGGAGAGATAATGGGTGAATTTAGTTTTGTCGTGGAAATCTTTGGTTTCTCCATCTATGGTGATTGAGAGTTTGGCTGGGTATAGTAGCCTAGGCTGGAATTTGTGTTCTCTTAGTGTCTGTATAACATCTGCCCAGGCTCTTCTGGCTTTCATAGTCTCTGGTGAAAAATCTGGTGTAATTCTGATAGGCTTGCCTTTATATGTTACTTGACCTTTTTCCCTTACTGCTTTTAGTATTCTATCTTTATTTAGTGCATTTGTTGTTCTGATTATTATGTGTCGGGAGGAATTTCTTTTCTGGTCCAGTCTATTTGGAGTTCTGTAGGCTTCTTGTATGTTCATGGGTATCTCTTTCTTTAGATTTGGGAAGTTTTCTTCAATAATCTTGTTGAAGATGTTTGCTGGTCCTTTGAGTTGAAAATCTTCATTCTCATCCACTCCTATTATCCATAGGTTCGGTCTTCTCATTGTGTCCTGGATTTCCTGGATGTTTTGAGTTAGGATCTTTTTGCATTTTCCATTTTCTTTGATTGTTGTGCCGATGTTCTCTATGGAATCTTCTGCACCTGAGATTCTCTCTTCCATTTCTTGTATTCTGTTGCTGATGCTCGCATCTATGGTTCCAGATTTCTTTCCTAGTGTTTCTATATCCACTGTTGCCTCACTTTGGGTTTTCTTTATTGTGTCTACTTCCCTTTTTAGGTCTTGGATGGTTTTATTCAATTCCATCACCTGTTTGGTTATGTTTTCCTGTAATTCTTTAAGGGATTTTTGTGTTTCCTCTTTAATGTCTTCTACTTGTTTAGCAGTGTTCTCCTGTATTTCTTTAAGTGAGTTATTTAAGTCCTTCTTGTTGTCCTCTACCATCATCATGAGATATGCTTTTAAATCCAGGTCTAGCTTTTCAGGTGTGTTAGGGTGCCCTGGACTGGGCGAAGTGGGAGTGCTGGGTTCTGATGATGGTGTGTAATCCTGGTTTCTGTTAGTAAGATTCTTACGTTTACCTTTCGCCATCTGGTAATCTCTGGAGTTAGTTGTTATAGTTGTCTCTGTTTAGAGATTGTTCCTCTGGTGATTTTGTTACACTATATCAGCAGACCAGGGAGACTAGCTCTCTTCCCTGAGTTTCAGTGGTCAGAGCAGTCTCTGCAGGCAAGCTCTCCTCTTTCAGGGAGGTGCACAGTTATCTGGTGTTTGGACCTCCTCCTGGCCGAAGATGAAGGCCCAAAACAGGATCTTTCCCAGAAGCTGTGTTGCTTTGGCCTGCAGACTGCCCGCTGCGGAGTCCCAGAATCAAGGTGGCCCCCTCGAATGTGATGCAGAAGCCTCAAGGGCTGTGCGGACACCTGTGCTCTTACCAGGAAGGTGGCCGGTTGTCTGGAGCCGGAAATGGCGCCGCCTCAGAGACTCTGTGACTCTCGCCTGTTCCAGAAGCTGCTGGCCTCTGTGTTCCACACTCTCACCCGCAGACCGCCCGCCGCGGAGTCCCGGAACCAAGGTGGCCCCCACGGAACGTGAGGCAGAAGCCTCTCGGGCCGGGTGGACCCCTGTGCTCTCACCAGGAAGGTGGCCGGTTGTCTCAACAGTTATTTTTGTTGTTGTTGTTTTTGACAATTGCTACTTCATATGTATCTAGTGTGTCTTTACTTTAAATGTACTGCCTTTCTTGCCTTGCCAAATTGCATGTTTTCCTATATTAAGCTCAATCATTTTCTCTTTATTCTCAGTATAAGCATGGCTAAAAGTGGTAAACGATATCCATGACACAGCGTGAGTGTTACATTGTCTTAAAATGTCCTCAGCCAAGTACATTAGTCCAAGTTTTTGTTTGTTTGTTTTTGTTCTTTTAGATATGGTGTCTCTGTTTAGCCCTGGCTTTCCTGGTACTCACTTTGTAGACCAGAATGGCTTCAAACACACAGATATCTGCCTATGCCTTTCAAGTGCTAGGATGAAAGGTGTATGCTACCATGCCCAGGCTTAGTCCACTAAATAAGGCTTTGCTCAAAATTTCAGGATACTGGCAGTTTATTATCAGATTCTTCATCATAGTGCAACAAAGACAGCTTCTGCCCAAATTCCTAATAAAGGGATTCTTCTTTGAAACTTCAAGGACTATGTCTTTCTGTCCACATTTTCATAGATATTTTGTTCTTCCACACTCCCAACAGAATGCTCCATTAATCTCTGCTTCCAGAATTTTAAGGCCTTGCTATGTATCCTGTGCAGCAAGGAGAATCCAGGCACATTTTTTTTTAAGAAAAAAGAATGTCTTGTCTCTATGCCATAAATCCCACAGGGTAGGCAAAGGTATTGAAGGGGAGAAAGGGAGAAAAGGGAAGATGGATAAGTGGAGGGGGAGAAGTCTCGGCTGCAGACAGAGCACCCACATTTAAAGCTGGCATGGTATATCTGCCTGTACAGCAAGCATGAAGGTAAGAGATATGGTAAGCTAGACAACTCACTGGCCATCCAGTCAAGCTCAAGTAGAAATTTTCCACTTTAGCGAGAGACTGTTTCTCAAGGCAATAACATGAGAAATAACAGAGAAAGACACTTGCCTTTCTGCTCTGCCCTTCACACACAAATGCATGTAGCACACATAGACACACTACACACACACACACACACACACACATTACAACAAAGGACAACTTCTAATTTCTTTTAAAGAAGGATTAATAAAACTGTGTTGTCTGTGGGAAAAAAGAAAGAGAGAGAGAGAGAGAGAGAGAGAGAGAGAGAGAGAGAGAGAGAGAAAGAAAGAAAGAAAGAAAGAAAGAAAGAAAGAAAGAAAGAAAGAAAGAAAGGCCTTGCTAGCCCACAGCTTCAAACTCTTTCACATACCTTCTGTCTTAGTCAGGGTTTCTATTCCTGCACAAACATCATGACCAAGAAGCAAGTTGGGGAGGAAAGGGTTTATTCAGCTTACACTTCCACATTGCTGTTCATCACCAAAGGAAGTCAGGACTGGAACTCAAGCAGGTCAGGAAGCAGGAGCTGATGCAGAGGCCACGGAGGTATGCTGCTTACTGGCTTGCTTCCCCTAGCTTGCTCAGCCTGCTCTCTTATAGAACCCCAGACTACCAGCCCAGAGATGGCACCACCCACAAGGGGACCTCCCCACTTGATCACTAATTGAGAAAATGCCTTACAGCTGGATCTCATGGAGGCATTTCCCCAACTGAAGCTCCTTTCTCTGTGATAACTCCAGCCTGGGTCAAGTTGACACAAAACTAGCCAGTACACCCCCTATATCCCCATTTCACAGTCCTAGATAGTCAGGTTTATCAGAGCAGTGAACCTTCTCCGTAGTACCATTTTCTGTGCTAGCTTTATTTCTCAACACTGACATAAAGCATGACAAAGAAACTTTAGGGAGGAAGGATTTCTTTTAGCTCACTAATTTAGCAGCTGTCAGTCTACTATGGTGCGGAAGGCATTGCAACTGAATTGACTTGGATCATTGTGAAAGGAATATAAGGCCTGGATTGTTTACATCTTACTGAAGAGGAAACAGACAGGCTAAAGTGACAGTAGGACTTGGTTATAACCCTCAAGGGCTCACTCTCTGTGGTCTGTGTCCTCCAGTTAATACATATGTCTAAAATGTTCCATGACCTTTGAAAAAACAAGCTTGGACTCAGTGTTCAAATAAATAAACCTATAAAATACATTTTACATTCAAATCATAACTCCATATAGACAGAAATAAAAATAAAAATAAAATAAAATAAAAAGTCATTTTATAGTCTCCTACTACCCCCTCAAATCTAATCATTTCTGCTGTTTTTGCTTGAATACATATGGTACATCCCGAACCCTACTAGGGCTTTTCTATTCCTTTTTTATTCTTTTCCAAATAAGTATTTTAGTCTATAAATTCTCCTTTTTCTCTTCTAGACCACAATTTCCTCTCTTCGTTTCATTTTCTCAATATACAAAAATGCTAGAAATTCTGTCACATCAAAAAAAATCTCTTTATTCCATATTATGATTGAAGGTAATCTAATAAAACTTTTATCCCACACATTCTATTGAAACCATCTCTTCAAATCCTCAAATTGACCCGACGAGTCAAACAGTCCTCATTTTACCTAAGTTCAAGGCTCTTACCTTAGATGTTTCCCAGCGAAGGCCCTGAGACAAGCATTTAAAGGCCAGGAGTTAATTTAGTAATTGCATAGAATGAGAAATGTAAGAGTGAGAAATAGCACAGGAAAAAAAAAAAAAAAGGAAGCCGGACAAAGTGTTATCAAAACAGGTACAGTTGGAATTGAATTCCATGAGGGATTTAATCACAGGGAATCAGAATATTTACTGCAGCATTAATTTATCATGTTGCCTGAGACAACTAGCATCTTCATGTTGTAACTGTTTCCACTCAGTGATTGAGGGAAGAATTCATTAAATTTTCAACATTTGTTGTCTGAATCATGCTCAAATGAGTACTTGCCTCTGATTTTGGAAACAGTCATCAGCTAAAGAAGGGTAGGCATTGGTAGATTTAAGACTTAATGAGAGAGGAAAAGACAAAGACGGAGAGAGAGAGAGTCACTGACAGAATATGTTAAAATATGTTCACTCTACTTAAAACTCTACCTTCAGCTGGCTTCATGAATAACATAGTCCTTGGGTTTTGTTTTGTTTTGTTTTGGTCTCCTCAGACTCCTTTGGGTTTTCCTTCCCATCTTCCCAACAGATACGTGTCCCTTTCCTATCCATATATTGTCCCAACACAATCTTACCTAGTTTATACATACTGGTGCCATCAAAGTTGCACCTTTAGCCTCTATCTTTCCCTTGATATCTAACTATAGCTATCAAATTACATTAGTTGTAATAAAAATGTTTTGAAAGTCTATTTAATTATCAATAGCATCTAAAAAATATTATACAAAGACTTTGTAAATCAATGCAAAATATGTTACTAAATATTTTATATATAAAACATACATACTTTATGTTTATAAAAAACATAACCCAGTAGAAAGTCTATAGCAGAACATATAACTAGGAAAAATGGGGGGGGGGCTATTATGGATGAGAAAATGGAAAGGGAGTCAGGCAAGAGGGTATAAGAGGAAGCAACATGAGAAATAAAAAAGGATCAAAGTATAAGGTATACATTATGAAATGGTATAACGAAACTCATTACTTTGTATAATGAGTGTATTCTAGCAAAAAAAAACGGATTTTTTAATTTGAAAACAATTACACTTATGAAATCAGATATGCATTGTGACACGAAACTTATTAAGCACACAGTGAGGCTTCCAAATACTCTGTTTCTAATTTTACCAAAAGACTTTAGGAATGTTTTTATTATCTTCCTTTTACAATAAGGAAACAGAGGTATAGTTTCATATACTTTGCCCAAAGCCCAGGCTCTACTGGCAGGTCCTCCACCTCTTTCTTACACTATGGTTTCTAAACTAGAGTGCTTTTATGCAAATATGTGACCTCAGACTATTTTTATGCACATATTACCATAAGTGTCTTAGAAGTGTGAACTCCAGAAGAATCAGAATGGTAACTTTTCTCAGTGTCTCTCATTGATGGAAACACAACACATTGGGTCAGATACTTGAAATGGCCATCTGAGGACTCCTACTCTGAAGATGGGAGAATGAAGACAGAAACCAATAATTGAAAGTCATAGTCTTAGAGTCAAGAAATATTGCTCCATAAGTACCTAATCCTAAAACATGACCGTATACCCAAGATGTGGACAAAAAGTTACAAGAGACATTTCCTAGTTGAGGTTCGAGGAATATGGGGGGGGGAGCCTCTTAGGGATGCGAGACAGATTAGAGAATCATGAGTTTCTTAATATGTTATTAATTATTTTCTTTCATTGGTCCCTAGCAAATTCTGAAGCTCTAGTGAATGTAACATAGCATAACAGATGAGTACGTCTCTAAACTCTATCTAAAGATTGAAGACTTTCTGTGAATTCAAGAAACTTGTTTTTTAAAATGTAGGATAAATATTATCTGTCTCTCTGTCTCTGTCTGTCTCTCTGTCTCTGTCTGTCTGTCTGTCTCTGTCTCTGTCTCTCTCTGTCTCTCTCTCTCTCTGTCTCTCTCTCTCTCTGTCTCTCTCTCTCTGTCTCTCTCTCTCTCTCTCTCTCTCTCCACAAACACACACACACAGGAACATACATAGACACCACAAAGACATGTTACAGCAAAGGGCACTGAAGCCAGATCTCAAAGAACATTCTAACAAAAGAGAGTGTTAAATCCTAGAACAGTTTGCACTGGTGACAATGATAAAGGTTGTTTACAAAGTTCCTGGATCATTGCTGAGGTACTTAATGTATGAATTGGGACCAAATTAAATTATATACTCAGTAGTGTTTTAATGTAACACAGTGTTACATTAGGTAACATTTAAACATCCAGGATTTATTCTAAAATTCCCTAGCATAAAAGCATAGGGAAACTTTACAATTTTATAGTTGAGATAATCAATATAAGATGCCAGAAACATTAGAATTATCAGACTAAAAATAATATTGACAATTAAAATCATATTCAAATAGATAACAGTAAATTATTTTAAATAAACAAAGGGGATTTACAAGAGACAATCTAAAATTAAAAATGTCAAATGATAATTTAAGAACATGAATGTATAATACAACAAAATTTTAAATTCACAGTGTTCTCCGTGGTGGATTGAGTACAAGAAGGGAAAGATTTCTTTACTTTGATCATGAATAACAGAAATCATGGAGTCTGACAGCTAGAGAAAAAAATATTTTTAAGTGGTCATAGCCTCAATGACCGTAAAAATACCAAATGTGTAACATTAATGTCAATAAAATACGGGGGGGACAGAAAGTCCCTTGAATTGAAAAAAAAAAAACAGTTGAGGGATCTGGAGTGCTCACTAATTCTGTGAAACAATCAGCTTACAATGTCAAGAAGCTCAGGAAAAACGTCAAAGTCACATGTCACATGCATTGTAATAAAATAAGCAAAAACTAAGGACAGAAAAGAAACCTTGAGAGAAAACAGTTAAACATATGGATGGCCTGTTGAAGAATAATAATTTAAATTATAGATCGTTTTCAAGGAAGCATAGGGCTGGGCATTAACACAGTACACAACCAAAATATTTGCTCGCCAGAATTTTGTGTTTTCTAAATATATTTCAGGAATAGACCTAAGTAAGACAGTCTTGGAACAAGGAAACTTTGAAGATGTAATGTTAGAAGAGTAGTGCTAAAAGAACTCTAAAGGAAGTCCTTTAGACAGGAAGTAAATAAAACTTTAAAAAAGAGAGACAAAAACAGTATCTCAGCAGTTTTCTTACGGATTTTAAATTATGGAGAGTGGTTGAAGGAAAATAATTATGGCACAATGTAATAGATATTAAAGTTCTTATAAACAAGAAGTATGACCGTAAGGAAGACAGCAGATAAGGGATTTATATGGTGTTAGGTATTACACTCCACTGAATGATATAATATTAATCCAGTAATGTGGCTGCACCTGATTACAAAGAGGTGAACCATAGAGGGTATTAAAGAAAGGAATAGTCAAATCTGCAGCTTCATTTGGAGACTTCAGTAATCCATTTAAAAGCACAAATAATACTGTCAAGAAAATAAAATAACGGAAAAAGATATCAACAGGAAACTATTAATCAACAGCAAAAATTTTCATGAGGCACAGGAAATAGTCTACTCGAAAAGACAGAATTCACCTTAAGATACAAATTAATCTTTAAAGCTAATTTCATGGAGGATGTATTCTAGAGCTATATATAGTTAAGCTAGAAATTAATAGAAATATAACTGGAAAAATTTCCAAGTACCTTGAAATTAAATATAGCTTTCAAATAACCTATAAGTCAAAATATTTTAGCAAGAGCAATTACAAAATATTTTGAACACAACTGCAAGGGAAAAAAATTTGCCAGTATTTATGGATGCAAAATGCGTGCTTAGAGAAAAGTTAAGCTTGTGTCCTGTTTCTACCCTCTCTATTGACCCTTCCAGGTCATCTCTTTTTTGTTTAAATAGATTCTTAAGTCATACCATACATCCAGACCACAGTTTCCTCTCCCTCCATTGCCCCCACAATATCCCCTTCTCCCACAGATCCACTTCCCCCCGCCCCCTCTCCGCCGTTCCCTTTCAGAAAAGAAGAATCTTGAAAAATCTCAAGTTTTGCATTTAGTACAACAGTAATTGTGCTGGGCCTACATCTGTGCCTGCAGAAGTCACAAGGCTAGAAATTCAGAACAAAGGTTGTTATTAATCTTGACAAAGTCACGGTAGGTACTTGGATGTTAGGAGCAGGTGTGGCGGCAGTCCTAAAGGCGCCAGGGACTGCAGCTAAGTCATATGACTTGCACCTGACTTCCTCATATAAGACACAAACATCTTGAATGCTGCTCAGGTGTACCAGGATACAGGTGAATCCAATTTGGTGGAGATTTGCCCCTGCTGCCCTGATTAGCTGAAGCTGCGTGCCTGGTGAGGTGGCGTGGCCTGCTGTGCGTGGATGGGAACTGAGAGTATAAAAGAGTGAGAGGCCCAGGGTTCGGGGGAGATATAAAAACAAGGGAGATATAAAAACAAGGGAGATATAAAAACAAGGGAGATATAAAAACAAGGGAGATATAAAAACAAGGGAGATATAAACAGGGGAGATATAAACAGGGGAGATATAAACAAGGGAGATATATGGAGAAAGAAGAAACAGGACTGAATAAACGTGTGCAGAAGGATCCTGTTGCAGCGTCGTTCTTCCTGGCCAGTTGAGCACGCGCAACAGTTGGTGCCGAAACCCGGGAAAAGAAACATCTTCAGGCAAGAGCGAAGACCCCCTGCTACAGGGAGGATTCAGAACTGCATCACGGGGAAGGAGTGGTTAATAAAAGTTCCCGTAAAACAGACTGTTGAGAAGGATCGGGCGTGGATTCAGAACTCTTCAGCTGGGGAACGGTACTGATGAAGAGAAAGAAGAGAGATGAAGACTGAATGAACTGCTGTTAGAAGGACTGGTGGTCACGTCGTTCTTGCTGGTCGAGAGCGGGCGCGACAATTGGTGGCCCGTACGGGGAACCGACTCCCCCACCGAGTTCAGAACTTTTAGCAGTCAGTGGTTGCCGGCAGGGTAAGTTCATGGTGAGTGAAACTTGTGACCCCAGGAGTTTGGGAAGGACCTCGGATAAAATAGAGGTGAGCATAAAGTTGCCAGGAAGTAGGCACAAAGTAACCCAGGAGTTTGGGAAGGACCTCGGATAAAATAGAGGCGAATATAACGTTGCCAGGAAGCAGGTACAAGGTGATTGAGGTTATGGTCTCATCACCACGAGGTATTGTGTCCATCCCCCTGGGGATCGACAGGATCGGGTGTTGACATGGGCGAGAGGGTCTGTGTGTTTCCACAGGACCAGACAGAACCTCTTTGGGTGCCGGAGAGATTGGTGAGACGCTACAAGAATGAGGCTCCTGATCCAGTTGCCCCTGTGGATGTGGTGGATGATCCCACAAGCACAAACGATGGAGCCGAGATGAGAGATCCTTTCGGTATTCCAGAAGCCGATACCAGCTCGACATGACATTCAAATTTTTCCACGCTTTTTGATCCCTGAATTCCCCTTAAAGAGATAGCCCCTCTGGCTATCTATCCCTTGCTTCAGGGAAGATGAGCGGGGATGAGAGCCCTGGGATGTATGCTTGTTATAGTGTGTGTGTTTTTTGTGTTTGGCACATGTGTTAGGTGCAGAGTGTGCGGGTCCGCACTTTCGCCATGGTAGCATAGGCTTTTGCTGCAGTGGAGGCGGGACAATCTCAGATTTGGTTTGCCACTCTAAAAGAAATTATGCTGCGTTATGCCGTGGGGTGCGAAGCTAAGCACTGCACAGAGGATAGCTTGCTGTTGGCATCCTGTGGAAGGCACGTCTGATTGCATGAAGGTTCAGTGTCCTAGTTCCCTTCCCCCAGGAAAAACGACACGGGAGCTGGCCAAGACCTCTCTGGGTGATGAGCCTAAGGGATGGTTTTGTGTAGGGCCCCTATGCTTGCACACTGGGGATCAGACCTCTACCTTCACCCATGAGGCTTGCTTGCAGCAATTAAGATCTGGCCATAGATTAATCAACATCCTGGCCTTTTGATGCACCTGCCACAAGCAAAACACATTCTCCCCAGGAGTGGCTTGGCATGATAGAGAGGTAGTCAGTGATAAGACTCCCTGGGCATGTCACCAACCTAAGACAGGGATCAAACCAATGCTGTTTGTCACCCAAGGACGGGTAAGGGGCATGGCTGCGGGGGGCTATCTACAGACATTCTCTCTGCCAAAAAAGAAAAAAGGGGGAGATGTTAGGAGCAGGTGTGGCGGCAGTCCTAAAGGCGCCAGGGACTGCAGCTAAGTCATATGACTTGCACCTGACTTCCTCATATAAGACACAAACATCTTGAGTGCTGCTCAGGTGTACCAGGATACAGGTGAATCCAATTTGGTGGAGATTTGCCCCTGCTGCCCTGATTAGCTGAAGCTGCGTGCCTGGTGAGGTGGCGTGGCCTGCTGTTCGTGGATGGGAACTGAGAGTATAAAAGAGTGAGAGGCCCAGGGTTCGGGGGAGATATAAAAACAAGGGAGATATAAAAACAAGGGAGATATAAAAACAAGGGAGATATAAAAACAAGGGAGATATAAAAACAAGGGAGATATAAAAACAAGGGAGATATAAACAGGGGAGATATAAACAGGGGAGATATAAACAAGGGAGATATATGGAGAAAGAAGAAACAGGACTGAATAAACGTGTGCAGAAGGATCCTGTTGCAGCGTCGTTCTTCCTGGCCAGTTGAGCACGCGCAACACTTGGATCCTAAGCCTAGTGAGGTGACATGGAGGTGGACCAGGTAAATACTGTGCAGATAGTGGGTGTATCACAGCTCAGGAATCTATGCTTAGAAAATCTCAAATTTTGAAATCTACTGTTAGCAAGCCTATCCAAACCTTTCTACCCTCTGCAGTATTTTGAAATAGTTCTTTTTCCAAGTCATTCTGAGAGAAGCAACCCAGACCCATAAATCAAATGTGTTATGTTTTCTCTAGCTTATAGGAGTTAGCTTTGCCGGGCGGTGGTGGCGCACGCCTTTAATCCCGGCACTTGCGAGGCAGAGACAGGAGGATTTCTGAGTTCGAGGTCAGCGTGGTCTACAAAGTGAGTTCCAGGACAGTCAGGACTATACAAAGAAACCCTGTCTAGAAAATAAAATAAATAAAAAGAGTTAGCTTTGAATCTTCAGATGTATATGTTTCATTTGGAATGCACATGGAGGTCAAGGAGTCACAGGGTCATGAGTAAAGAGGCATGGTAGGAATGGTTTTGGTGGGGAAAAATATGTACTGGTATAAAGAAGTAAAGAGAAATAATAGAACAGGAAGGCTCAAATGGGGTGAGAGTGGGATGGTGGGGAAGAGGGGAAAATATGGGAACAGTATCACTATACAACTCAGACTGCTTTCAAACTCACACTCCTGACTCCACCTTCTAAATACTAGGAAAACAGTTGTCTGTTTTCCAAGGTGACCAATATCCAGATTGGTTAACTTATAGAATAAAATATCACTCAGAAATTAGATAAAACAAGTAGACAAAAGCCAGACAAAGGGTCAGAGGAACTTCTAATTTATGTAAGTAGAATCACCCAGAACTCCATTTAAAACGAAATCCAGAAAAAAAAATAATAAGAAAAAATATAAAAAGAAATAAGAAAATCAGTTGCCTATATAAATGAGAAGAGTCTGAAATCAATCATAAAAGGAGAGGAAGGAAATGTCAAGTTACAGGTATGTTTTATAACTTCACTGGAGTGATAACATTGTGGGAACAAGTAAGAACCAAAACTTAGGAAACTGGGTGCAAACAATACTAGATATAAAAGGAGCTTTTGAAATTGAACCTCAAGCACCAAGATTGCTCCATTCTCCCATTAGTTACAAACAAGGCCAAGTCCCAGTGGGAAAGTTTTTATCACATGGCATGAGATATAAACTCCTAACAAGCCCTCCGTTCTCTGAATGACAAATTTCAACTTTGTATTCCAACGGAAGCTGAATTTATTTGCATCATCCCGAATTATAATCTGAGTTATATCTTAAATAAAGTACTAATGTACACACCCAATTGAATGCTCATGAAATAAAAACCGTTTGATGTATGATTGAAAGAGCAATCCTGAGTCAGTTTCCTGAAAAGCTCCTTTCTCTCCCTCTCCTTAAGATATAAGAAATATATCCTTTTACTTTACTTTATACTCGCTGGAGCTTTCAAAACTGCTTCCGTTAGCCACAAAGCAGATGAAAAATACTGGGGAAATCAATCTTTGTAGTGTTAGTAAATGGCGCCCTTGCCCTGTGGTAGTATCAGCCAAAGTTACTCACAGGGATGTGAACTTGCCAACATGCTTGCCTTGCCTGCCACTGCCGCTGACCAGATGCTGACACTGGCAACACGAGAGTCATGATTCCTCAGTGCACTTCATTTTTCTATCAGGAATTTGCCCTTAACCTTGAAGCATTATTCTAGTCCACATGTGTATGGAAGAGAAAAGTCAAGAGAGCAATGATTAACAATAAATGGATTCCTTTGACAAACAAGTAGTTGAAAAGCCACACCATACTCACATAGTGTTACTTCCCCAACGTAGATGTGAGGTCTTGTCATCACTCACTGGTGACAATCCACCAAGATGTAGTAGAACCCAAATTCATCTGCATTCTTCACTGTTATAAAACTACTACCGGTTGGTCATATTCGGTGTGCGAGAAATGTCTATTTGCTATGCCATGAAAGTTTGATGCCAAATTTACAGAAGTTACTTTGAAATTTTAGTTGTTTTATGTGTTGTTCATTGAAAATAAGACACTCCAGTCAAATTACAACATGGCATGCCAAGGCGGTTGATTTCCATATCTCTAAGGAGCTAGAAAGTAAGAGAGAGAGGAAGGGCAGGGAGAAGGGAGGGACTGGCAGACGAGAAGGGAGAGGAAGCTCCGACTGAGGCATAAAGTAAATAGTAATAAAAAGAAAAAGGGAAAAGGGAAAAAAGAAAAGAAGATGCTCTGTTAGGCCTTTCAAGGATTCCTCCTCCCATAGCTGGATTGAGTACGGAGTACTGCCTATGCAAAACCCAGATCCGATTGTTTGGAAATCTAAGAACTAAGATGAAGGAATGATTATGAAACCACCCCTTACCTTCCACCTCTCATCCAGTCTTACAGGATTGTGGCGTTATTCAAATGGGCGTACTAGAATAATGTGAATACAATGTGGACTCTAAGCTCTGAAGGGGAGTGTTAATGAAACTGCTAATATACAAAGCAAACTTGGGACCAGCTGCTCCTGATTGCATGTGGAGCCATTTCCCTCACAGGGAGCAGGCGCTTTGGTACATAAGCAAACAGCGATGTGGGTCCTTAGACCTCAAGAGGTTAAGTGGAGAGGTTGGTCCATTTAAGTCAGTGTTTTAAATTACAACTTTTTTTTTCCTGGTTCTGAAAGCAAAGTATCCACTCCGGCTCGTCTATTTGAATTTATCAAAAAAATTCAGATTGATATTATTGGCAAGTGCTGACGTGTTCATTTGAAGAAGTCATGAGAGACATCAATTGGATATGATGTTGAAAAAGCAAAGGTTAGGTTCAATGAAAGATACACGAATTATAGTTTTAGTTTCCAAACTACTACAAATCAATTGTGCAGCATTTCATCTCAGATACACCCACTGAGGCAGTAAAGATTATCGCACTTGCTGCAATTATCCACGAGCACAGCCATTATGAAGGCGCTGTTTCTTACGCGTGTAGTCTCGTTTTTAAAGATCTGTTAATTTTTGTTTTGTTTTTAAAGCAATGACATTAGCTGCTCAATTACCCAGCAAGAGGGTTTTTACAAACTTCTCTCGAGTTTCCATAGAAATGCATTGATCGGAGCATAATTTCTGTTAATATTTCCTTCTTCTGACTCCTCCAGTTGCTTAAACTAACTGCGCACCTGCCCCTTCGCAGTCGTTTTCGTCTTTTGTTCGGCTCAGTAGGTTACCTAACTGGTGGGTTTTATTGAGTTAAATCAAGCTGTCACTTCATCTGCCTGAAGGATGACTCAAATACTACACATAATAATAAAAGAAAAGTGGGATAAAATAATCTTGTCAAGCCAGAAAAACTGATTGCTTGAAGTTGTAGCCTTCAATCAATACACTAATTCCACAATTTATACCTTTTTCAATTGAAGGGGAAAGGAACTCTGATATGGTATTTCTTGGCTCACTGACCAACTTTGACCTTCTATCTGTGTGAGTGTGGGATTAACATGAGCTTCTGCTTAGGGGAGTCACCTATGAAAATAAGAAAACAGATGTGAGCATGTGTAGCTCCAAGTAAGTATTCATTTTAGAAATGCAAGCAGCATACGCTGTTTATAGCCCATAGCTGCTAAAGTGAACATTTTATTTAGCTTGGGGTAGATAGTCTTTTCTACTTGATAATAATTTACAGCTGGAATCTGTGGCCCAAAGCACCTGAGAATTTGGCATGATGTAATTTCTTTTTTTCTTTCTTTCTTTTTTTTTTTTTTTGGTACCCTATGTAAAAATAGTGTGTAATGAGCAATATAGAGATTATTTTAAATGGCCTGCGTATTTGATTTCTTTAAAAAAAAAATCTGTCATGGGGAGAAGATAGTTTTAGGAATAGCTATAATTTCTTATAGGATATAAAAAGCTATTTCACCTCTTATTATTAAAAATACCTATCACTTTCACAAAGCTTTGGTTTGTAAATTATAATTAATTTACATACCTTTTTAAATCAATAAAAAAAAAGCTTCACTTCAGAATTCTGCACTGTTTGGCTTCATTTGTCAGTGTTTGTTTCGTTTCATAATTCCTCCCCTGCAGGCACCAACCAGGAAATAAAACTCTTTGTTTAGCAAGCCTTTTATATTTCACTAGGCCACCTGCTTGCTTTGAATTGTGGCATGCATCAAGCAGGGTACCCCAAACTAATATGCTTTCTGCTAGCCCATTCCTTAAGTGTGTGTGTGTGTGTGTGTGTGGGTGTGTGTGTGTGCGTGCGTGTGTGTGTGTGTGTGTGTGTGTGTGTGTGTGTGCGCGCGTGCGCGTGCGCGCACTCACTACAGAGCAATCTACACACTGAGTCTTAAATTTTTTGGTCAAAATTATTTTAGGTTAAAAAAACTAAGATGTACCAGTCCAGATAGTTATTGGGTCTAAATAAATCATCTCCTTCCCTTATCAAGTATTATTTTTATAAAATGGAAGCAATAAGTCACATGTAAATTTTATGTACACTACAAATGAATAAATATTTGTGTATTTCTTTCTAAAATAACTCTTTTAAGTACTGCTTGTTGTAGAAAAACAAAACTACCTTTATCATTGTGATATAATTAATCATATCTAACTGCCAGCTCTGTTTTTCTCCTTTTCAAAAATAAAGATTGGTTTTTATTATTTTCAATCATGTGTCTGCAGAGGTAGGAGGTTATGTACCCATTAGGGCAGGTGCTCACTCAGGTAGTACACAGCTCCAGTTTCTTAACCTCAGATTTGATCTTTTAAAAGAACTGTGTGAGCCCACTGTGTTGTGCAACCATTTGAAGTAGCTGTTTTGTTTTGGTTTTTTTAATAAAGTGGAATACAGCAAATCAACAAATGATACTTGCTTTTTATAAATCAGAGACCAAGAGAAGAGAATACAGATACATGTTTTTCTTCACTGAAAACACAAAAAAATACTTGCTTTTCCCAGAGCAGACATCCTCTCTGTCCAAACCATATTATTTTAGGAAGAGAAACAAGACAAAGAAAAAAAACATAAAATTTTAAATCCTTCCTTCTACAGACACTCCCATCACTGCAGTCTCCACACTAAACTCCTTCTTACCTCCAATTAGGATAAAGCCAAACTTCCACTTTGAAATTTGCACTTTTACACAAACAGAAGTATGTATTTATTTAAGTGGTTTAAAAAGCACATTCAAACATATACCTAAATTATCTAGAATATGAAAGAAAGATAGAAAGAAGGAAGGAAGGAAGGAAAGAAGGAAGGAAGGAAGGAAGGAAGGAAGGAAGGAAGGAAGGAAGGAAGGAAGGAAGGAAAAATTTTGAGAGTTCAATTAGTTACCACTGGCTTGATGTTTGTGCAAGCAATCTGACTAGATATTCTGTTCTCTATGATATTTCCATACCATTTTACCCAGTTGATTAATGTCTCCTCTGCACAGCCCTATCTTTTCTGTATTTTAATCCTTCTTTTATTCTCTTCTTGATCTCTCCTTGAGTGCTACACCAGGTTTGAGCCTGGCATGTGTACTTGCATTAATATACATTCTCCCTTTGAGAATTTATTGACTTTAAAGGCTTCTGGCTTCTGGTTAGAGTGCGGGTCATGGCTCCTAAGAGTCACAAAAAGGTCAGGAATTAAGTAGAGGGTCAGGCCAAGCAGACAGTCTGGAACCAAGAAGAGTACAGAAGTCAGCGGCCAAAGGTCAATTGAGAGACCATGCAGAGTGTTATCAAAAGGAAAGAATCATACCTCAGCCAGATGTCAAGATAGCACAGCTTGTTGCAAGCCCAGAGAATCAGAAGAGACCAGCAGCCTCTTCAGTTTCATTCCTCAAATACCTTGAAGAGGAAATTGCACCCCCTGTATTCACTCTAGGCAGGAATCAGTGACTGACTTTCCTAGAGACTGGCATGTACAGTCCTTGGGACTGTAGGTGTAGCTCTGTGGTAGAGTATTTGCTAACATGTAAAAGGCCCTGTGCTTGATCCCCAACATGAAAAAATAAAACAGATGCCCTCACTGTTGTCTTTACTTCATTTTAAAGAATTCTATTTTCTATATCTATATACCTCTATATGTCTTATCAAATATCTCAACCCTCTTGTCATTTGAAACGCCAGCCAGTTCTGTGTCCTCTTTATTGAATAGATGTTAAAAATCTATTCACTTGAGGTTTCCATTTTGTCCATGATTTCTTTAGTTGGTCAAATGTACTAAATGATTGCAATGTGATTTAAATATAAATGATCTGTATTCTGGAAGAGTAGGAAATATGTGGTAATCTCATATAAAATCTTCCATAGGAAGATAATATATATGCAATGTCATGATGTGTAACTTCAGAAAGGCAGGACAATCCATATGTAACTCTTGCATTCATAAGAGAAAGTCTTAAAATACGAATAAGTATGGCACATAATTAATTTTTCATAAAGATAAGAATGTAGCTTAGTGGTAGAGAATTGTCTCTTTGAAAACTAGACCTGGAACAATATTCATATGTGAGAATTGGAATTTATACCAAAGAAGTGGCCTCAATAGTTACTGGTCTTTCCTCAAAAATCTTGAGAAAGAGATTCATTCATAAGTGAACTCTATGACACACTTAAGAAAATCTCTGTTCTCTGTTTCTCAGAGAATAAAATTAAGGAGTACTTATTCACTCAAATCCAGCTTTGCCTTAATGTACAAATTAGACAAAGAAAAGTACAAACCAAACCTTAATGAATATAGATGCAAAATTTTCTTGAATGAAATATGTGTATATTAAATCTAACACTGAAATAGAAGATTTATAAACCAAGAAAACTTGGATAAGTACCCTGGGTATAATACTACCCTATGTATGCAAAAATAAATCATTTTGATCCATCACAGAAACATAATTTTTCTTAATCATAGGATTATATACATAAATACAGAAAGATCATTTGATGAAATTTAAGTCATTCCTGGGAAAACTTTGTATTTGATTGTGATGTTCAGCTCTATCCAGAATTGCCAAAACTTGGAAGCATTTAGGATGAACATCAGTGGGTGCCTGGATGAGCTGTTCAAACACAACTGAATTGTTCAAAATTTAAGAGACATGAATTAACATCTTGACTTCTTTATGTATATTGGATATTAGCCCTCTGTCAGATGTGGGGTTAGTGAAGAATTTTCCCAATCTGTAGGTTGCCAATTTGTCTTATTAATTATGTCCTTTGCCTTACAGAAGCTTTCCAGTTGCATGAGGTCCCATATATCAATTCATTTTTTTTTTACATTTCAAATCTTATCCCCTTCCCTGGTTCCCCCTCTGAAAACTCCCTCCCCATATCCCTTCCCCCATCCCCCTGCTCACAAACCCACACATACCCACTTCCTGGCCCTGGCATTCCCTCATACTGGGGCATATAACCTTCACAGGATCAAGGGCCTCTTCTCCCACTGATGACTGACTAGGCCATCTTCTCTTACATATGCAGCTAGAGACGTAAGTCCCACCATGTATTTTCTTTGGTTGGTGTTTTAGTCCCAGGGAGCTGTGGGGATACTAGTTAGTTCATATTGTTGTTCCTCCTATGGGGCTACAAACCCCTTCAGCTCCTTGGGTCCTTTCTCTAGCTCCTTCATTGGGGACCCTGTGCTCTGTCCAATGAATGACTGTGAGCATCCACTTCTGTATTTGTCAGGCACTGGTAGAGCCTCTCCGGAGACAGCTATATCAGGCTCCTGTCAGCAAGCACTTTGTCTCTATAACTCCTTCCATGGATATTTTGTTCCCTATTCTAAGAAGGATTCTGAGCTTCTGGGCTAAAATCCACTAATCAGTGAGTGTTCTTCTGTGATTGGGTTACCTCACTCAGGATGATATCCTCCAGATCCATCCATTTGTCTAAGAATTTCATAAATTCGCTGTTTTTAATAGCTGAGTAGTACTCCATGTGTAAATGTACCAGGTTTTCTGTATCCATTCCTCAGTTGAGGAACATCTGGGTTCTTTACAGCGTCTGGCTATTATAAATAAGGCTGCTATGAACATAGTGAAGTATGTGTCCTTATTACAAGTTGGAGCATATTCTGGGTATATGTCTATGAGTGGTATTGCTGGATCCTCTAGTAGTACTATGTCCAATTTTCTGAGGAACCTTCAGATTGATTTCCAGAGTGGTTGTACCAGTTTGCAATCTCACCAGCAATGGAGTGTTCCTCTTTCTCCACATCCTCGCCAGCATCTGCTGTCACCTGAGTTTTTGATCTTAGCCATTCTGACTGGTGTGAGGTGGAACCTCAGGGATGTTTTGATTTGAATTTCCCTGATGATTAAAGATGTTGAACATTTTTAGGTGCTTCTCAGCCATCTGAGATTCCTCAGTTGAGAATTCTTTCTTTAGCTCTGTTCCCCATTTTTAATATGGTTATTTGGTTCTCTAGAGTCTAATTTCTTGAGTTATATATATATATTGGATGTTAGTTCTCTGTCAGATTTAGGGTTGGTAAAGATCTTTTCACAATCTGTTGGTTGTTTTTTGTCTTATTGACAGTGTCCTTTGCCTTACAGAAGCTTTCCAGTTTCATGAGGTCCCATTTATCAATTCTTGATCTTAGAGCATGAGCCATTGGAGCTCTGTTTAGGAAATTTCCCCCTGTGCTAATGAGTTAAAGGCTCTTTCCCACTTTCTCTTCTATTAGATTCAGTGTATCCAGTTTTATGTTGAGGTTCTTGATCCATTTTGACTTGAGCTTTGTACAAGGTGACAAATATGGGTCTATTTTCATTTTTCTACATAGAGACAGTCAGTTATACCAGCACCACTTATTGAAGATGGTTTCTTTTATTCATCATATATTTTTTGTGTGTCTTTGTCAAAAATCAAGTGATAGTAACTGTGTGGTTTTATTTCTGGGTCTTCAGTTCTGTGCCATTGATCAACATGTCTGTCTCTGTACCAGTACCATGTAGTTTTTATCACTATTGCTCTGTAGTAAAGCTTGAGGTTAGGGATGGTGATTCCCCCAGATGTTCTTTCATTGGTAAGTATTGTTTTCACTATTCTGGATTTTTTGCCTTTCTGATGATTTTAAGAATTGCTGTTTCCATGTCTTTGAAGAATTCTGTTGGGATTTTGATGGGGATTACATTGAATCTATAGATTGCCTTTGGTAGAATGGCCATTTTTACTATGTTAATTCTGCCAATCCATGATCATGGAAGATCTCTCCATTTTCTAAGATCTTCAATTTCTTTCTTGAGAGGCTTGAAATTATTGTCATATAGGTTTTTCACTTTTTTGTTAGAGTTACCTTATGATACTTTACATTATTTGTGGCTATTGTGAAGGGATTTGTTTCCGTAATTTCTTTGTCAGCCTGTTTAAAACCAAACAACCCAATCAAAAAATGGGGTATAGGACTAAACCAAGAATTCACAACTGAGGACTCTCAAATGACTGAGAAACACCACAAAAAATGTCCAAAGTCCTTGGTGATCACAAAATTGCAAATCAAAACCACCCTGAGATTCCACTTTACACCAAGAGGATCACTCCTCCATTGCTGGTGAGATTGCAAACTCATAAAACCACTCTGGAAATCAATCTGACGGTTCCTCAGAAAATTGGAAATAGCTCTACCTCAAGACCCAGGTATACCACTCTTGGGACTATACCCAAAAGATATCCCACCATGCCACAGGGACATGTGTTCCACTATTTTCATAGCAGCCGTATTTGTGATAGCCAGAAGCTGGAAACAACCTAGATGTTCCATGACAGAAGAATGGAAATGGAAAATGTGATTCATTTACACAATGGAATGCTACTCAGCTATTAAAAATGAGGACATCCTGAGTTCTGCAGGCAAATGGATGGAACTATGAAATATCCTGAGTGAGGTAACTCATATACAAAAGGACATGCATGGTATATACTCACTAATATGTGGATATTACCCAAATATATATATCCCAAGATACAGTCTGCAGAACTCAAAAAGGTCAACAAGCTGAAGTCACCAAATGAGGAACTCCCCAGTCTCGCTTGGGAGGGAGAAGAAAGCAATCACAAGTGGAAAAGGAGGGAGGGACCTAGGAGGGAAAGTGGACTGTACGGGGGCCGAGGGGGGGAGAGGGACTTGAGCCGTTATTGGGTAAGGGAAAAGGTCTGAAGCCCTGAGGTCCAGCAGAAAGATAGAAAACAGGCAACCTCAGGATGTAGGAGGATGGGGGAACCACCAGAATGTGCCAGAGACCTGGGAAGTCAATGACTCTCAAGACTCAAAGGGAGGGACCTTAGATGAAAATGCCCGAAGTCACAACTCTGACCCATAATTGTTCGTGTCTCAAAGTATTATAGGGATGGAAGTAGAGAGGTGCCTGAAGAAAAGAAAGTCCAGAAACAGGCCCACAGAGGGATCCAGCTCAAGGGGAGGTCCTGACACTATTACTGAGGTTATAGAGCACTCATAAAAAGGGACCTAGCTGGAACAACAATATGACCTAACCAGTACCCTTCAGAGCTCATGTCTCTGTCTCTAGCTGCATATGTATCAGAAGATGGCCTAGTTGGCCATCATTGGAAAGAGAGGCCCATTGGTCTTACAAACTTTATATGCCTCAGTACAGGGGAACGCCAGGGCCAAGAAGTGGGAGTGGGTGGGTAGGGGAGTGGGGGGGGGGTATGGGGGACTTTTGGGATAGCATTGAAAATGTAAATGAAGAAAATACGTAATTAAAAAAAAGAAAGAAAAAAAAAGGGACCTATCATGACCACATTCTGGAAGACCCAACAAGCAGCTGAAAGAGTCAGAGTCAGATATTTGCAACCAACTAATGGACAGAAGCAGCTGACTACTGTTGTTGAATTAGGGAAAGACTGAAAGAAGCTGAGGAGGAGGATGACCCTGTAGGAGGACCAGCAGTCTCAATTAATCTGGACCCCCAAGATCTCTCAAATACTGGACCACCAAACAGACAGCATACACTAGCTGATATGAGGCCCTCAACACACACAGTGGAGGACTTCCAGGTCTGTGTTCATTCAAAGATGATGCACCTAGCCCTCAAGAGATTGGAGACCCCAGGAACTTTAAAGGTCAGGTGGGGTGGGGGTGGGGACATCCACGTGAAGATAGGGCACTGGGAGGAAGTATGGGATGTGGGGCAGTCAGAGGGTGGAGAGGAGGGTGGAAATAAAATATGGAGTGTTAATTAATTAAAAATGAATTACTGTATAAAGATATATGGGGGTGGGGCTAGAATAATGACTCAGGATTTGAAAGTACATGCTGTTCTTCCAGACAACCAAAGTTTGGTTTCCACTGTCCATTTCAGATGGCTTACAATCTCCATTAATTCTAGCTTCATCAAATGCCACACCCTCTTCTGCCCTCCACAGGTACCTACACATGTACATTTACATACTCAGATATGCACATACAGAAAATATTTTAGATGCATGTTACAGGGAGTTGGTGTAAACTCAAGTGAATGCTACTCAGTGAAAGAAGCTTATCTGAAAACGCCACATACTTTATGATTCGAACTTCTTGTCATCTATGACATGGAGAAAGTTACAAGATTAGTATCGGGGCTGGGGTGATGGCACAGATGTTAAGAGCACTGACTGCTATTCCAGAGGTCCTGAATTCAATTCCCAGCAACCATGTGGTGGCTTACAACCATCCATAAAAGGATCTGATGCTCTCTTCTGGTGTGTCTGAAAACAGCGACACTGTATTCACATAAATTGAATAATTAAAAAAAAAAATCAGCCAGGCAGTGGTGACATACACCTTTAATCCCAGTACTTGGGAGGCAGAGGCAGGCAGATTTCTGAGTTCAAGACCAGCCTGGTCTACAGAGTATGTTCCAGGACAGCCAGGGCTACACAGAGAAACCCTATCTTGAAGAGAAAAAAAATCAGTATCACCAGCTCTTACAGGGAAGGGAAAGATGGATAGGGAGAACATGTATCATATTTGTTCAGTGCAATGATTTATTCAAGGTGGGATAGCATACATTCCTAGAAACTTGTCTATACTTACAGAATGCACATCATCATCAGTGCACCGTAACGCAAACCATAATCCACATAATCGAGGAAACAAAGATGCACCAGTGACGTTGTAACAGTGTTTTATGAGTTACTCCAAGGTCATGGAAATGATTGCTAAACTATCTCCTTTGCTCTACTTTGTTGTCAGGCTCAAAGTGTTCCCAAAATAAAGACTATTAAAAAATATGACTCTAGCAGAAAGATTGTGAATCAAAGATGGTGGATGATACACAAGGAAATGGTGTTTTCCAGACACAAAGCACAGTTGCATTTGTGAACTCATATCTCTGGTGAGTGCATGAGAACATGCATGCAAGCTTGAGCCAGATAAATGCTAGCATGGGTCAGGAGGCAGGCACAAAACGCCACAATGAGGTGAGGAATTATTGGTATTCAATAGCTGCTATGAATGAATGGTAGTATCCATTTTCCTTAAAAGTGTGAGTGCTGGAAAATGGGCCATACTCCAAGGCAGGGGTCAGACCACAGAGTATTTCATTTTTGAGAAAGAGAGACAGAGAAACAGAGAAACAGAAAGAAAGATTAAAAAAAAAAAGGTTGGAAGAGCTGGGGACTGGGATAAGAAAAAGTAATAAAATACTTAAAGAATTAATAAAAATAATTTAAAAATTTTTAACTCTAAAATATAAACATTTATCTCAATGTTTTCTCTTATGAAATACCTAGAAAAATGCAGGAAAAACTTCAATCTTATAACTCTGAGTTTAGAAAATAATTCTTAGCCACAACACCAAATATTGAACTGATAATACGAAAATCCACCACAAATCCCTTCTGGTCAGCGCCAGCACTGGGTCAACGTGAGCACAGAGTCAGCAGACACCGCAAAGGTCCCCTAGAGGACTCTCCAAGCAATCTTAGGACCACCAGTGAGTGGAACACAACTTCTGCTCCAATCCAATTGTGCAGGACCTGAGACAGCAGTAAGGAAGCAGAAAAGCCAGCCTGACCAGAGTCACAAATCCCTTCCAGTCAGCACCAGCACCTGGTCACCTGGGCACAAAGTCGGCAGACACCCCCAAGGTCCCTAGAGGACAACTTATGAGGCAGATCCCTTTTCAAGCTCCAGACATCTGGGCACCTTCCCTGCCAGAGAAGAGGTGTCCACCCTGCCCAGGAGGGTTTTGCCAGAGCACCTGGGGGCACCATCTTGGTTCCCGAATCCCTCTGAGACTACTCCGCACAGGTGCGAGTGTGGACTAGAGAAGCTAACAGCTTCTGGGAGAGGCCTAAGCAAAACAGCTTCTGGGACAGGCCCAGTTTCTGGCCCTCATCTTCTACCAGGAGGCAAGTCCAAACATCAGATATCTGTGCACCTTCCCTGTAATATGAGAGCTTGCCTGCAGAGAGTGCTCTGAGGAATGAAACTCAGAGGAGAGAGCTAGTCTCCAAGGTCTGCTGATAGAGGCTAACATAATCACAAGCGGAACAAGCTCTAACCAGAGACAACTATAACAACTAACTCCAGAGATTACCAGATGGAGAAAGGAAAACACAAGAATCTTACTAACAGAAACCAAGACCACTCACCATCATCAGAACTCAGCACTCCCAACTTGCCCAGTCCTGGGCACCCCAACACACCAGAAAAGCTAGACCCGGATTTAAAAGCATATCTCATAATGATGGTAGAGGACATCAAGAAGGACTTTAATAACTCACTTAAAGAAATACAGGAGAACACAGCTAAAGAGTTACAAGTCCTTAAAGAAAAATGGGAAAACACAACCAAACAGATAGATGTCCTTAAAGAAAAACAGGAAAACACATCAAACAGGTGATGGAAATGAACAAAACCCTACTAGACCTAAAAAGGGAAGAAGACACAATAAAGAAAACACCAAAGTGAGGCAACACTGGAGATAGAAAACCTAGGAAAGAAATCTGGAACCATAGATGTGAGCATCAGCAACAGAATACAAGAGATAGAAGAGAGAATCTCAGGTGCAGAAGATTCCATAGAGAACATCACCACAACAATCAAAGAAAATGCAAACTGCAAAAAGATCCTAACTCAAAACATACATGAAATCCAGGACACAATGAGAAAACCAAACCTATGGATAATAGGAGTAGATGAGAATGAAGATATTCAAATTAAAGGGCCGGCAAATTTCTTCAACAAAATTATACAAGAAAACTTCCCAGACTTGAAGAAAGACATGCCCATGAACATACAAGAAACCTAAAGAACTTCAAATAGACTGGACCTGAAAAGAAATTCCTCCCAACACATAATAATCAGAACAACAAATGCACTAAATAAAGACTGAATATTAAAAGCAGTAAGGGAAAAGGGTAAAGTAACATATAAAGGCAGGCATATCAGAATTACACCAGATTTTTCACCAGAGACTATAAAAGCCAGAAGATCCTGGACAGATGTTATACATACACTAAAAGAACACAAATGCCAGGCCAGGCAACTATACCCAGCAAAATTCTCAATTACCATAGATGGAGAAACCAAAGTATTCCACGACTAAACCGAATTCACACATTAGCTTTCCACAAATCCAGCCCTTCAAAGGATAATAACAGGGAAAAAAACAATACAAGGAAGGAAACCACGCCCTAGAAAAAGCAAGAAAGTAATCCTTCAACAAACCTAAAAGAAGACAGCCACAAGAACAGAATGCCTACTCTAACAACAAAAATAAAAGGAAGCAACAATTACTTTTCCTTAATATCTCTTAATATCAATGGACTCAATTCCCCAATAAAAAGGCATAGACTAACAGACTGGCTACACAAACAGGACCCAACAATTTGCGGCTTACAGGAAACCCATCTCAGAGAAAAAGACAGACATTACCTCAGAATGAAAGGCTGGAAAACAATTTTAAAAGCAAATGGTCTGAAGAAACAAGCTGGAGTAGTCATTCTAATATCTAATAAAATCGACTTCCAACCCAAAGTTATCAAAAAAGACAAGGAGGGACACTTCATATTCATTAAAGATAAAATCTTCTAAGAGGAACTCTCAATTCTGAATATCTATACTCCAAATGCAAGGGCAGCCACATTCATTAAAGACACTTTAATAAAGCTCAAGGCACACATTGCACCTTACACAATAATAGTGAGAGACTTCAACACACCACTTTCATCAATGGACAGATAATGGAAACAGAAACTAAAGAAGAACACAGTGAAACTAACAGAAGTTATGAAAGAAATGGATTTAACAGATATCTACAAGACATTTTATCCTAAAACTAAAGGATATACCTTCTTCTCAGCACCTCATGGTACCTTCTCCAAAATTAACCATATATTTGGTCAAAAAACAGGCCTCAACAGACACAAAAATAATGAAATTGTCCCATGCATCCTATCAGATCACCATGGACTAGGGCTGATCTTCAATAACAACATAAATAATAGAAAGCCAACATTCACGTGGAAACTGAACAACACTCTTCTCAATGATAACTTGGTCAAGGAAGGAATAAAGAAAGAAATTAAAGACTTTTTAGAGTTTAATGAAAATGAAGCCACAACATACCCAAACCTATGGGACACAATGAAAGCATTTCTAAGAGGGAAACTCATAGTTCTGAGTGCCTCCAAAAAGAAACTAGAGAGAGCACAGACTAGCAGCTTGACAACACATCTAAATGCTCTAGAAAAAAAGGAAGCACATTCAAACAAGAGGAGGTGAAGGCAGGAAATAATCAAACTCAGGGGCAAAATCAACCAAGTGGAAACAAGAAGAACTATTCAAAGAATCAACCAAATGAGGAGCTGGTTCTTTGAGAAAATCAACAAGATAGATAAATCCTTAGCCAGACTCACTAGCGGGCACAGGGACAGCATCCTAATTAACAAAATCAGAAATGAAAAGGGAGACATAACAACAGATCCTGAAGAAATCCAAAACACCATCAGATCCTTCTACAAAAGGCTATACTCAACAAAACTGGAAAACCTGGATGAAATTGACGAATTTCTAGACAGATACCAGGTACCAAAGTTAAACCAGGATCAGGTTAATGATCTAAACAGTCCTATATCCCCTAAAGTATCAGACGCCATCATTAATAGTCTCCCAACCAAAAAAAGGCCAGGACCAGATGGGTTTAGTGCAGAGTTCTATCAGACCTTCAAAGAAGATCTAATTCCAGTTCTTCACAAACTATTCTACAAAATAGAAGCAGAAGGTACTCTACCCAATTCATTCTATGAAGCCACAATTACTCTGATACCTAAACCACAGAAAGACCCAACAAAGATAGAGAACTTCAGACCAATTTCCCTTATGAATATCGATGCAAAAATACTCAATAAAATCTTGCTAACCAAATCCAAGAACACATCAAAACAATCATCCATCCTGACCAAGTAGGTTTTATTCCAGGGATGCAGGGATGGTTTAATATAGGGAAATTCATCAACGTAATCCATCGAAGTAATCCACTATATAAACAAACTCAAAGACAAAAACCACATGATCATCTCCTTAGATGCTGCGAAAGCATTTGACAAAATCCAACACCCATTCATGATAAAAGTCTTGGAAAGATCAGGAATTCAAGGCCCATACCTAACTATGATAAAAGCAATCTACAGCAAACCAGGTTCCAACATCAAAGTAAATGGTGAGAAGCTAGAAGCAGTCCCACTAAAATCAGGAACTAGACAAGGCTGCCCACTTTCTCCCTACCTATTCAACATAGTACTTGAAGTCCTAGCCAGAGCAATTCCACAACAAAAGGAGATCAAGGGGATACAAATTCAAAAGGAAGAAGTCAAAATATCACTTTTTGCAAATGATATGATAGTATATATAAGTGACCCTAAAAATTCCACCAGAGAACTCCTAAGCCTGATAAACAGCTTCAGTGAAGTAGCTGGATATAAAATTAACTCAAACAAGTCAATGGCCTTTCTCTACACAAAGAATAAACAGTCTGAAAAGAAATCAGGGAAACAACACCCTTCTCAATAGTCACAAATAATATAAAATACCATTGCATACACTAGCAAGATTTTGCTGAAAGGACCCAGATATAGCTGTCTCTTGTGAGACTATGCCGGGGCCTAGCAAACACAGAAGTGGATGCTCACAGTCAGTTATTGGATGGATCCCAGGGCCCCCAATGGAGGAGCTAGAGAAAGTACCCAAGGAGCTAAAGGGATCTGCAACCCTATAGGTGGAACAACATTATGAACTCACCAGTACCCTGGAGCTCTTGTCTCTAGCTGCATATGTATCAAAGATGGCCTAGTAGGCCATCACTGGAAAGAGAGGCCCATTGGACATGCAAACTTTATATGCCCCAGTACAGGGGAAGGGCCAAAAATTGGGAATGGGTGGGTAGGGGAGTTGTGGGGAAGGGTATGGAGGACTTTTGGGATAGAATTGGAAATGTAATTGAGGAAAATACGTAATAAAAAATATTTTTTAAAAAAAGTGTAGTGTTAAAACAATGAAAAGGTAAGTCACATTCTGACAGAAAATATTTTCTAATTATTTTTTTTCCATTTTTTATTAGGTATTTAACTCATTTACATTTCCAATGCTATACCAAAAGTCCCCCATATCCACCCACCCCCACTCCCCTGCCCACCCACTCCCCCTTTTTGGCCCTGGTATTCCCCTGTACTGGGGCATATAAAGTTTGCAAGTCCAATGGGCCTCTCTTTCCAGTGATGGCCGACTAGGCCATCTTTTGATATATATGCAGCTAGAGTCAAGAGCTCCGGGGTACTGGTTAGCTCATAATGTTGTTCCACCTATAGGGTTGCAGATCCCTTTAGCTCCTTGGCTACTTTCTCTAGCTCCTCCATTGGGAGCCCTATGATCCATCCATTAGCTGACTGTGAGCATCCACTTCTGTGTTTGCTGGGCCCCGGCATAGTCTCACAAGAGACAGCTACATCTGCGTCCTTTCAAAAAAATCTTGCTAGTGTATGCAATGGTGTCAGCGTTTGGATGCTGATTATGGGGTGGATCCCTGGCTATGGCAGTCTCTACATGGTCCATCCTTTCCTCTCAGCTCCAAACTCCGTCTCTGTAACTCCTTCCATGGGTGTTTTGTTCCCAAATCTAAGGAGGGGCATAGTGTCCACACTTCAGTCTTCATTCTCCTTGAGTTTCATGTGTTTAGCAAATTATATCTTATATCTTGGGTATCCTAGGTTTGGGGCTAATATCCACTTATCAGTGAATACATATTGTGTGAGTTTCTTTGTGAATGTGTTACCTCACTCAGGATGATGCCCTCCAGGTCCATCCATTTGGCTAGGAATTTCATAAATTCATTCTTTTTAATAGCTGAGTAGTACTCCATTGTGTAGATGTACCACATTTTCTGTATCCATTCCTCTGTTGAGGGGCATCTAGGTTCTTTCCAGCTTCTGGCTATTATAAATAAGGCTGCTATGAACATAGTGGAGCATGTGTCCTTCTTACCTGTTGGGGCATCTTCTGGATATATGCCCAGGAGAGGTATTGCTGGATCCTCCGGTAGTACTATGTCCAGTTTTCTGAGGAACCGCCAGACTGATTTCCAGAGTGGTTGTATAAGCCTGCACTCCCACCAACAATGGAGGAGTGTTCCTCTTTCTCCACATCCTCGCCAGCATCTGCTGTCACCTGAATTTTTGATCTTAGCCATTCTGACTGGTGTGAGGTGGAATCTCAGGGTTGTTTTGATTTGCATTTCCCTGATGATTAAGGATGTTGAACATTTTTTCAAGTGCTTCTCTGCCATTCGGTATTCCTCAGGTGAGAATTCTTTGTTCAGTTCTGAGCCCCATTTTTTAATGGGGTTATTTGATTTTCTGAAGTCCACCTTCTTGAGTTCTTTATATATGTTGGATATTAGTCCCCTATCTGATTTAGGATAGGTAAAGATCCTTTCCCAATCTGTTGGTGGTCTTTTTGTCTTATTGACGGTGTCTTTTGCCTTGCAGAAACTTTGGAGTTTCATTAGGTCCCATTTGTCGATTCTCGATCTTACAGCACAAGCCATTGCTGTTCTGTTCAGGAATTTTTCCCCTGTGCCCATATCTTCAAGGCTTTTCCCCACTTTCTCCTCTATAAGTTTCAGTGTCTCTGGTTTTATGTGAAGTTCCTTGATCCACTTAGATTTGACCTTAGTACAAGGAGATAAGTATGGATCGATTTGCATTCTTCTACACGATAACAACCAGTTGTGCCAGCACCAATTGTTGAAAATGCTGTCTTTCTTCCACTGGATGGTTTTAGCTCCCTTGTCGAAGATCAAGTGACCATAGGTGTGTGGGTTCATTTCTGGATCTTCAATTCTATTCCATTGGTCTACTTGTCTGTCTCTATACCAGTACCATGCAGTTTTTATCACAATTGCTCTGTAGTAAAGCTTTAGGTCTGGCATGGTGATTCCGCCAGAAGTTCTTTTATCCTTGAGAAGACTTTTTGCTATCCTAGGTTTTTTGTTATTCCAGACAAATTTGCAAATTGCTCCTTCCAATTCGTTGAAGAATTGAGTTGGAATTTTGATGGGGATTGCATTGAATCTGTAGATTGCTTTTGGCAAGATAGCCATTTTTACAATGTTGATCCTGCCAATCCATGAGCATGGGAGATCTTTCCATCTTCTGAGATCTTCTTTAATTTCTTTCTTCAGAGATTTTAAGTTTTTATCATACAGATCTTTCACCTCCTTAGTTAGAGTCACGCCAAGATATTTTATATTATTTGTGACTATTGAGAAGGGTGTTGTTTCCCTAATTTCTTTCTCAGCCTGTTTATTCTTTGTATAGAGAAAGGCCATTGACTTGTTTGAGTTTATTTTATATCCAGCTACTTCACCGAAGCTGTTTATCAGGTTTAGGAGTTCTCTGGTAGAATTTTTAGGGTCACTTATATATACTATCATATCATCTGCAAAAAGTGATATTTTGACTTCCTCTTTTCCAATTTGTATCCCCTTGATCTCCTTTTGTTGTCGAATTGCTCTGGCTAATACTTCAAGTACTATGTTGAAAAGGTAGGGAGAAAGTGGGCAGCCTTGTCTAGTCCCTGATTTTAGTGGGATTGCTTCCAGCTTCTCTCCATTTACTTTGATGTTGGCTACTGGTTTGCTGTAGATTGCTTTTATCATGTTTAGGTATGGGCCTTGAATTCCTGATCTTTCCAAAACTTTTATCATGAATGGGTGTTGGATCTTGTCAAATGCTTTTTCTGCATCTAACGAGATGATCATGTGGTTTTTGTCTTTGAGTTTGTTTATATAATGGATTACATTGATGGATTTTCGTATATTAAACCATCCCTGCATCCCTGGAATAAAACCTACTTGGTCAGGATGGATGATTGCTTTAATGTGTTCTTGGATTCGGTTAGCGAGAATTTTATTGAGGATTTTTGCATCGATATTCATAAGAGAAATTGGTCTGAAGTTCTCTATCTTTGTTGGATCTTTCTGTGGTTTAGGTATCAGAGTAATAGTGGCTTCATAAAATGAGTTGGGTAGAGTACCTTCTACTTCTATTTTGTGAAATAGTTTGTGCAGAATTGGAATTAGATCTTCTTTGAAGGTCTGATAGAACTCTGCACTAAACCCATCTGGTCCTGGGCTTTTTTTGGTTGGGAGACTATTAATAACTGCTTCTATTTCTTTAGGTGATATGGGACTGTTTAGATGGTCAACTTGATCCTGATTCAACTTTGGTACCTGGTATCTGTCCAGAAATTTGTCCATTTCATCCAGGTTTTCCAGTTTTGTTGAGTATAGCCTTTTGTAGAAGGATCTGATGGTGTTTTGGATTTCTTCAGGATCTGTTGTTATGTCTCCCTTTTCATTTCTGATTTTGTTAATTAGGATTTTGTCCCTGTGCCCTTTAGTGAGTCTAGCTAAGGGTTTATCTATCTTGTTGATTTTCTCAAAGAACCAACTCCTCGTTTGGTTAATTCTTTGAATAGTTCTTCTTGTTTCCACTTGGTTGATTTCACCCCTGAGTTTGATTATTTCCTGCCGTCTACTCCTCTTGGGTGAATTTGCTTCCTTTTTTTCTAGGGCTTTTAGATGTGTTGTCAAGCTGCTAGTATGTGCTGTCTCCCGTTTCTTCTTGGAGGCACTCAGCGCTATGAGTTTCCCTCTTAGAAATGCTTTCATTGTGTCCCATAGGTTTGGGTACGTTGTGGCTTAATTTTCATTAAACTCTAAAAAGTCTTTAATTTCTTTCTTTATTCCTTCCTTGACCAAGGTATCATTGAGAAGAGTGTTATTCAGTTTCCACGTGAATGTTGGCTTTCCATTATTTATGTTGTTATTGAAGATCAGTCTTAGGCCATGGTGGTCTGATAGGATACATGGGACAATTTCAATATTTTTGTATCTATTGAGGCCTGTTTTGTGACCAATTATATGGTCAATTTTGAAGAAGGTCCCGTGAGGTGCTGAGAAGAAGGTATATCCTTTTGTTTTAGGATAAAATGTTCTGTAGATATCTGTCAGGTCCATTTGTTTCATAACTTCTGTTAGTTTCACTGTGTCCCTGTTTAGTTTCTGTTTCCACGATCTGTCCTTTGAAGAAAGTGGTGTGTTGAAGTCTCCCACTATTATTGTGTGAGGTGCAATGTATGCTTTGAGCTTTACCAAAGTGTCTCTAATGAATGTGGCTGCCCTTGCATTTGGTGCGTAGATATTCAGAATTGAGAGTTCCTCTTGGAGGATTTTACCTTTGATGAGTATGAAGTGTCCCTCCTTGTCTTTTTTGATAACTTTGGGTTGGAAGTCGATTTTATCCGATATTAAAATGGCTACTCCAGCTTGTTTCTTCAGTCCATTTGCTTGGAAAATTGTTTTCCAGCCTTTCACTCTGAGGTAGTGTCTGTCTTTTTCCCTGAGATGGGTTTCCTGTAAGCAGCAGAATGTTGGGTCCTGTTTGTGTAGCCAGTCTGTTAGTCTATGTCTTTTTATTGGGGAATTGAGTCCATTGATATTAAGAGATATTAAGGAAAAGTAATTGTTGCTCCCTTTTATTTTTGTTGTTAGAGTTGGCATTCTGTTCTTGTGGCTGTCTTCTTTTTGGTTTGTTGAATGATTACTTTCTTGGTTGTTCTAGGGCGTGATTTCCGTCCTTGTATTGCTTCTTTTCTGTTATTATCCTTTGAAGGGCTGGATTCGTGGAAAGATATTGTGTGAACTTGGTTTTGTCGTGGAATACTTTGGTTTCTCCATCTATGGTAATTGAGAGTTTGGCCGGGTATAGTAGCCTGGGCTGGCATTTGTGTTCTCTTAGTGTCTGTATAACATCTGTCCAGGCTCTTCTGGCTTTCATAGTCTCTGGTGAAAAGTCTGGTGTAATTCTGATAGGCCTTCCTTTATATGTTACTTGACCTTTCTCCCTTACTGCTTTTAATATTCTATCTTTATTTAGTGCATTTGTTGTTCTGATTATTATGTGTCGGGAGGAATTTCTTTTCTGGTCCAGTCTATTTGGAGTTCTGTATGCTTCTTGTATGATCATGGGCATCTCTTTTTTTATGTTTGGGAAGTTTTCTTCTATTATTTTGTTGAAGATATTAGCTGGCCCTTTAAGTTGAAAATCTTCATTCTCATCAATTCCTATTATCCGTAGGTTTGGTCTTCTCATTGTGTCCTGGATTACCTGGATGTTTTGAGTTAGGATCCTTTTGCATTTTGTATTTTCTTTGACTGTTGTGTCGATGTTCTCTATGGAATCTTCTGCACCTGAGATTCTCTCTTCCATTTCTTGTATTCTGTTGCTGATGCTCGCATCTATGGTTCCAGATCTCTTTCCTAGGGTTTCTATCTCCAGCGTTGCCTCGCTTTGGGTTTTCTTTATTGTGTCTACTTCCCCTTTTAGTTCTAGTATGGTTTTGTTCATTTCCATCACCTGTTTGGCTGTGTTTTCCTGCTTTTCTTTAAGAGCCTGTAACTCTTTAGCAGTGCTCTCCTGTAAATCTTTAAGTGACTTATGAAAGTCCTTCTTGATGTCCTCTATCATCATCATGAGAAATGTTTTTAAATCTGGGTCTAGATTTTCGGTTGTGTTGGGGTGCCCAGGACTAGGTGGGGTGGGAGTGCTGCGTTCTGATGATGGTGAGTGGTCTTGATTTCTGTTAGTAGGATTCTTACGTTTGCCTTTCGCCATCTGGTAATCTCTGAAGCTAGCTGTTTTAGTTGTCACTGTTAAGAGCTTGTTCTTCAGGTGACTCTGTTAGCCTCTATGAGCAGACCTGGAGGGTAGCACTCTCCTTAGTTTCAGTGGGCAGAGTATTCTCTGCAGGCAAGCTCTCTTCTTGCAAGGCAGGTACCCAGATATCTGGTGTTCGAACCAGACTCCTGGCAGAAGTTGTGTTCCACTCACTAGAGGTCTTAGGATCACGTGTGGAATCCTGTGTGGGCCCTTGCGGGTGTCAGGCGACTCAGCTGGCAAGGTAGCCGGGGCTCGAGTGGAGTGGAAGGGGTTTGTGCCCCAGATCAAGCCCGGGTAGCCTGCTTCCCTATGTACCGCAGTCTCAAGTTCCACGCGATTGGATTGGGGTAGGCGCTGTGTTCCACTCACCAGAGGTCTTAGGGTCCCGTGGGGAGTCCCGTGTGGGCCCTTGCGGGTGTTGGGCAAGACTCTGCTGTCAAGGTAGCCCGGGGCTCGAGTCTCGAGTCGAGCGGAAGGGACTTGTGCCCCAGATCAGGCCCGGGTAGCCTGCTTCCCTATGTACCGCAGTCTCGAGTTCCGCGCGATTGTATTGGGGCAGGCACTGTGATCCACTCACCAGAGGTCTTAGGGTCCCGTGGGGAGTCCCGTGTGGACCCTTGCGGGTGTTGGGCAAGACTCTGCTGGCAAGGTAGCCCGGGGCTCTATTTTCTAATTATATGTTTGATATTTTATATTATACTACTTTTTTATAAACTCTCTATGTTCAACAATAAGAAATCTACCCAATGAGAATATGGTCAAAAGACTTTACAGATACTTAACCAAAGAAGACAGTATTGTAAATAATAAACATATAATACAATGTTTAACACTATGAGTCACTAGAAAATGCAAATTAAATATGATAGTCACTACCAGGTACATTAGTCTTAGCAATACTAAAAACTGGACATATCAGGGTTCATAAGAATGTGAATACAGTGACCCCTCATATGCTATTAATAGTTATGTGAATAGTATAAACACCTAGAAAAAATAGCTTATCAATCTCTCAAAGGGCAAAATAGTTTCTTGATCTTGCTTTTCTGTTACTGGGAATTACCCAGAAGATATGGAAACCTATGATGCTGCATAGACTAACACAATAATAATCCTTTTTTATCACCACTGCTTAAATATCTGTGTACTTAAATAATGGAAGACTACCTGGTAATAAAAATGGACAAACTGATCAATACAGTCAACACAATCAAATGGATGAATCTCAAAATAAATATAGTGGGCAAAAACAGATACAAATAAAAATGATGCATATTATATTCTTCCTATTACCATAATTTAAAACAAATTATGGTAATAGAAAAAAAAGATTGTTAGTACCTGGAAAATTGGGCTAAGTAAAGAAAGCACAAGAGAAACTAACTGAAATCAACACTGCTTCAAGTCATTGTCACAGGATGTCAACTCCAGTGACATTGGATATGAGGGCCCAGGAAATACTGAAAATAGTCACAGCAACAGAAACAAACTCTTGAAAAGATTTGAAAGTTTGTTATTGACAGTTGACAAAAATCACCAGAGGCATGCAACCTGCCTTGCATAGAACCACTGAAAGTATTTATCTACCTACAAATTCATCTTGTGTTTCCAATTCTACAATTCTACATCTAAAATAATACCACCTCTTGGCCCTGAAATCATATTCATGTAAGCACATATAAGCAACACAAAATAGACTAAGTGGTTTGAATGTATGTATTTATACATATTTGTCATATATATATATATATATATATATATGTATACTTATGCATATATATATATATATATATATGCAACAATAACTAAAAGAAAAAGAGTCCTTGAATTTGAGAGGGAGTGGAAGCACATGGTATAGATGGAAAGAAAGAATGTAATGTTATTATATTTTAATTTTTAAAAACAAGAAACAAAATGAAACCATGCTAGCAGAGTGGCTCAGCAGAGGTATGCTGGGCCCATCAAATGATACCATCTCTTCATACTAGGTACCTAACAGTTTAAACTCCTGATTCCAGCATGTAATGCATTCTTCATTTGTTACCTACTGCATCCAGTAAGATATGGTCTTCTACCTCAATTGCCTCATAGACTTCCAGAGAAGACCTGCAGGAACCTCCCCAAAACCATGCATGTGCATGTGATATATGTAGAGTGAGACAATATCCTTTTAGTGCAGATCCAGAAATCCCTGGAACATCCACGTATGGCTGGATGTGTCTGAATCTCAGCTTTTGAGGTGCAGAAGCTGAGAAGTAATGAGTCTGAGGCCTGCATGACCCATATAGAAAGTGTGACTTGAACCTAGACAATTTTGTGAGAACTTATCTCCAAATAAAATTTTTGAGCAACATTAAATGAATTCAGTAAGAGGTATGTGTGTGCATAGTGTGTGTGTGTGTGTGTGTGTGTGTGTGTGTGTGTGTGTGTGTGAAAAATGAGCTCATAGGAGGACTAGAGAAAGAGAAAAAGATGGAAAAATGTGATATGATATACATGTATAAAAGTCTTAAATTAAAAGCTCAAATTCACTAAAACTTAAGAGCTTGTTTGTGGCTCAACAGTAGAATGAATACCTACATATATAAAGACAAAGAAAGATCATGAACAAAAAAGTGACAGCAAGAAGAGAAAAAGTAAGAGGAGGTGAGCCTGAAAAGTAGAAAGAGAAAATTCCAGAAACAGAGAACCAAACTGTCAGGTGTATCTGAAGGAGAGTGCAAAAGTCACTCTCTGTCAGCAGACTTCACAAAGGATCCTTGAAATTAGAAGATCCAAGGAGCTTCAAACTCTACATTTCTCCACAGATAATAATGAAGAGGCTTCTCTCAGAATGCTTCCCTAACTGTGATGGACAGCTGAAAAAGGAGTGGCCAGGACAATTTTGAGTATCCTATACAGTTTAGAATAAACTCATGGATCATTGGTGGCCAAAATTATGGCCCTCTGTAAGAAGTTCAAAGGGACAGAGAGGTAAAGAAAGGATGTCTTGACTTCCACAAGTTCTTAGAATCATCATTTGTATGCACATCATGCTAGAATTATAGATAAAATAAATAAACCTTTGTCATAATTTAAAAAAAAAAAAACACCTCTCTTATGCCCAGGGGAAGCTGAAAGATAGCTAAGCACCTGCCGCTGGTACCCTTATTATGGATGAATGTGTGATAAAGACATGGGAACAATGGACTGTGCAGAAGAGAGAGGGATGGGAAAGCAAAGCCAAGAGGTTTGTACACTGTGGAGAAAGGTGGAACTGGAAACTCCAAGGCAGTGAGAAACAGGCAGCTATGAGGAAGCCATGGTGAGGTCCTGAGACAGGCTGTGGCGAGAGGCCATGTCTGGGTCTGTGGTGCTACTGCAGCTAGGTCTGTGTTGATGTCTGTATCATGAGTTTACAGCAGGGTCCAAGCACATGTCAGTGGTTTGGGATGCCACCAGAGACTATGTGGATATCTGAATGCCATGTTGCCACAGAGAGACATGATGATCTGAGTGACCTAAATTGCCACCGGAGGCCATAGGGACATAGTGATCCAGTCTGCTATAGGGAGGGGTGGAGGCATGTTTAGGTCCAGGGTCCTCTATGGCAGCTGGGTCACATGTTAATGTTCCAGGCCCATGTTACCAACAAAGTCCATGCAGATGCCCCTGGTCTGGACTGCAACCTGAGACACTGTGCTGAGCTGCCTGGTCCCTCACCAGCTTCAGCACTTGAGAGATGAGGCCCTGCACTTCACCTCAGAAGCACAGTGGAGCTAGCACTGGGGACGTGAAGGTGCAGGTGAGTCCTGAGAAGAGATTAAGAGAGCTGACCCTGCCCTTTGCTGGCATTGGGAAAGCCAGCCAGATCCGGGATAGAGAGCTCACCCTGGTGGTGCAGGTGCCAGAGAGCTGGTGGGCTGAGCGACTTAGCTACCTCACAGCTCCTGATCCAGGGTTTTGAGTTGCCTGACCCCAACAACTATCCCATCTATGATCTGCTGGATCTTACGAAAGAAACATCCTGTAACTCCAAAGCTGAAGGATCTCTAAAGCACAAGGCAACAACAGGATATCCAAGAGGAGTCCCAAAGAGGATCCAGTACTGATAGTGTAGCAAAAGCCAAAAGCCTTGAAAAAGATCAATGACTGATCTCAATGAACATTTGCAAGCAAAAACGTGTGGACAAAATGTTATATGGTGTGACACATTGTGACACACTATGGCTGCCACAAGTTCTGTCTCATTTTCTCTGCTTTGGGGGAAGAGGTTACAAGGGCAGGGAGCAGAAACAAAGGAATGGGGAGATGAGTGGGATTGGGATGCATGATGTGAAATTCACAATCAATAAAATGTCAGGGGAAAAAAAACCCTCTATTCTGAGAAGGGTAGAATCGAAGCTGTGAGTTAGCAAGCTACTGTGGTAATAATCAAAGCATGGTGTAATTGTTTAAGGGTCTGAGAAGTTGTAGGTAGAAATGAATGGATCCCAGCTGTACATTGCATGTAGACTCAACAGATCTGATTCATGGCTTAGACAATGAATGTGAAAAGATAGAAGACTCGAGAATGGTTGCAAGATCTTAGATACAGTGGCTGAAAAACACTCTGAATTGAGAAGACCATGAAAGAAATGATAAGATGGAAAATAAGTTCAGAACCAAAGCAATGAGAAAAATAACACAAAATACTGAGAAGTGGCAACGACTGTAGAAACCAAGAGAGGACATCCGAACCCTCCTTTCTAGCAATAAGGAGTGATGGATGATAAGAAAGAAAGATGATGCTGAGGCCCTCAGGCATCTACTTGACTCAGGCTGCAATAAGTAAGTTTACACTGCTGTCCTGGGAGATACAAAATATAACAGGGAAGGAGCCTGCAATTGTGAGTAGAGCTTCCATGAATAAGGAAGGAGAGACATGAAAGGGAGGACAGAACACAATATAAGCTTTCCTGAATCCCAAATCGCTCCAAACTAATTAACAATGATAAAAGGCAAAGCAAGCACAAAGTGCCATTAAACACCCAAACACAAAAGACACAATAATAATAACTGACTCAACGACCACAAAGTTCCCCAAACTTGAAAACAAGAATAGGGACTCAAGAAAGTAAAATGCATATTTACATATTTGTAAATTATTTACTAAATATCATGCATGATTCAAACAGGAGTATCAACCATACTCCAGAATTCTGTCATTCTATACCTCATAATTGAAGTGGAAACATGAGGGTTCTTTGGATAGTCAGTTGGATGGTGTTTCACTGAAGCCGACACAGGAGAGAGGATGTTCTGCTAAAGCAAGCACTTGAAAGAACACATGATGAAGTCCTCAGACTCAGACTAATTGCATGCACATACTGAGGCAAGACCTGTGCTGAGACAAGGCACATGGAGGACATGCGATGTTTGGAGGGTTTAAATGAGTCCATGGATTAAAAGAGCAAGAGCTTTGCCTGCTGGTACAGCTGGATGCACAGTGCTTGTGGGTCTCTTGTCTTTGCTGGTCTTCACTTCTCTGAGAAAGGCACAGCTGAGAGCTTCTCCTGGTCTCTCCGGCTGACTGTAGCCAAGGTTGAGAGAGGCCTGGCTGTGTCTGCTAGGTCCTGTCACCACTGTTACTAACCCAAATCTATGTAACTGGACTGCTGGTATACCTGTGAAGTGTTTGCAAGTGGATCTGCCACTACCAACCTGTGAACTGAACTGCCAATTTCCAGATAATATAGATGTTAGTTGCTCCAAAGAAAATTCCTAAACAGGTCCACTTACGCCATATCCTTTCTTTTCCACTACCTCTGGTGGGTGGTAGGCTGCAAAGGAGGTAAAAGCATTTAAGAACCATCGTTAAAAATAAGATTTGAAAAAATTAAAGTTATACACACAATATCTATATCATGTTTCTCTTCTGATATTTTGTTCCTTAACTAAAGGAACTGGCTTGAAATTGAGATGGTTTCCCCAATCACTCTGCAACATAACACATTTTATCCGTGACCTTTAATTACCTAACCATTTATATCCTTATGTATTAATTAGCCTTTGCTGCTGCCTCATTGACTTAAAACCAAAACAATTTATTATCTCACACATTTCTGTGAATAGCCTGGAAGTTCTGCCCTGGGATACATTCCAGAAGGACCTGATGATCTACTTTGACCCCACTCAAAGATCTAAAGGTATGGCTCCGGGCTGAAATGTCTCATTCTCTACTTACATGAGTTCTGCCACCTTGCTAGAAAATTATTTTCCAGGATATTTTGTCATGTGGTCTGAGAGACCCCAGAAGCAAGAGAGGGTGACTCCCAACAGTCAGATTCTGCAATGCTTGCTTAACAAGTGACACAAACTTGAATTTGCAGCTACAGAAGTAAATTCAACCACATGGTGAAGCCACTGAAGTCACATGGCTTTGGGATGTATACAATGGGCTGGGTGGTAAGTATTTTCAACTCTGCCATGTCTGAATTAAGATTATTGAAATGTTTACTTCTGTACAGTTTCTAGACTTTTAGCAGTCTGATATTTAGCAACTACCTGTAACAGTCAAATTGAGTTGGAATTCAAGAACGATCTCTGACTTATTAACCTATACAATTTTGTGGTGGGTTTTGGATGATGATGAAACTTATTCTCTTCCCATGTCAACCTTTAATGCCCTTTCTTGGTCATACAGCAAGCAGGCAGGCGAGCACAGCATGGGATTACTTGGCTGTTTCCCATCAAGCAAGCTTCAATTCTTGGATTCATTTACTTATTCAAAATTACTGAACCCTCAAGTCTCCTACCTTAAGTATTTAATACATAACATGCATGGCCACTTTTCACTTTCTTGATGATGTGGTAATCATGGCAAGTACCAATGCCACTAGTCACAGGCTCTTTGTAGTCTATTAATGAGATCGTACTGGGTTTCATTAAGAATTTTAATTATGTTCCCTTTCCCTTTTGCTTCCAGCTTGTTTCGATTAATAAAATTACCCACAGCTGTTTCAGATTGGTCACTCGTTCTGGAAGAAAAGCTATACAGAATGCTTAGAACAGGTGCTTGCTACTTGACCAGATTCACAGGTTTAAATGAGTTTGACCTCTGGCTCTTAAAGTTGAGGAAGGAGGCTACAGATGTGTTTGTCAGAATTAGAAAATTACCCTTTTACATGACAGGACTAGTGGCTATTGTAAAAAAAAAAATAGAACTTTAAAAACATTTTTCTAAGCATGAGAAACCACGTAGTGATAAACTTTGAAACATTGCTAGTATTTAAGTAAGGGAAGAAACAAGTCTAGGGTTCTTCAGTGCTCTTGTTATCATAATACAGGACATGGTACTGTCATCCAAAGAGCAGAGGATAGAACTGTTATTGTCTAGGAAAGCCTGCAGTAATGAATTTTCACACCCTTAAAAGAGGCTCTTGGAGGAACTAGAGAATATCCAGAGAAAAGCAATTAGGAAAAAAATTAATGTGGGGAATTTTCAGAGGAGTTAAGGCTACTTAACCTAGAGGGGAAAGTAAGCCTGAGATGCTTCTACGTTAATGAATCTAAATTATAAAGGTATTGGCCAGCTGTTCTGCAATCTACAGAGTGCTGAACTAAAGAAAAATGATCTCAACAGACTGGAGATATCACTGAAATGTAACCCAATAAAGCTTGATTCTGAGGTTAAAGAGTGAAGGTCCAGTCTTCTTAATAAGCATCAAAAATGGAAAGTTTCTGCAGTAATTCTTCTCCAAGAATGTTAACTAGTCTTACTTTGCTCCTTTGTTGACCACAATAGTTGAGTCACTGCTGTGTATCAGGTCCTATATATGTCAAGGTGCAAGAAGCACTAGCCAGTTCCCTGGGGTTTTCACCAGCTCCAAGAAATTTTTCATTTCCCAGTTCTGGTCTTTTCATTTAAAGTATTTGGTTTTACAGTATGTGTGTGGTTGTGTGGCTGTGGCTGTGTGTGGTTTTGTGTGTGTGTGTGTGTGTGTGTGTGTGTGTGTGTATGTGTGTGTTTGTGTTTGTGTGTGTGTGTATGTGTATACACATAGGCAAGTTCCCAGAATCACATGCTTGGAGAGAACCCATTCACCAAATTGTCCTGTGATGTCCAGAATTACACCATGATACTTGTGCCCTCACATACATTAAATATACATTTGAAAATCTCATGGGCCAGCATGTATCACAGCAGCATAAAGCACTTGTTTACGTTGAATACTCAAAACCTACAGAAAATTAGGAGGAAAAAAAAAAAAACAACTCCACAAAGTCACCCTTCAGGCCTCCACATGCAATAGTTTAAGTGCTTGAACTTATGCATCATACACACACAGTAATAATGATAAACAAAATTTCAACACATCAAAATTCTAATGTAATCTGCACACTATACTGTCTATGTGATTTAAACCATGGTCTGACATGTATAAAATGGTACTAAAACACATGCTTACGTTGTTGAGATTTATATGTTCAAGGATGTGGAGGAGCGTCTCCCACCAAAATGGACACATTGTATTCAGAAATAATAATATCTTTCTTCAAAATAATAGACAATAAAGTCCAAGGTTTTATTTTCCAATGATGAAAAATTTGATTCTGTTAAGGTTTATGAAATATAGACAAATACCTATTGAATTAATAGTATGTGGAATTTAAGGAGGAACAAGATATTGTCTTCAACCTTATAAGCTTATAAGATAGCTTATAGCTCTAATGGAAAATCTAAATAATATTCCAACACCATGGCTCACTGGCCAAAGCCATATATTGGAATCCAACACTGCAAATGGCAAATTATGGTTTAAAGAAAAAAAGAATTTGGGGTTCTTATAAAGGGCGGGGAACATACTTCTTTGATTCCATACTTCTCAAATTCCACAGGAGTTAAACCATTCCAGGTCCAGCTGAGTCCAAACCAGACAAATCTTGTCAAAACAATATCTTTGGCTAATCTTGGCCTCCACTGTCCATAATTGGTTATTTATGTTACCACTACTAGTTCCACATTTACATTGTGCCAAACTGTGACCCCAGAGATAAGCTAACCTTTCCTAATGACCACCATAACAAATCTACACTGTTGGTATATATTTTTCTTAGTCATTTAACAAGGAGTCACTGAGTATTACATGATGTTCTGGGCATATAAGGTACTGTACTGAACAAAACAGATGATGTTTCTGCCCTCTGAGAGTTCATATTATGGTGGTAGAAAATGTACTAAGCAAACAGAAGCATAAGTATGTAAAATTATTTAGCACTGAGGCTATTGAGATCCCTAGCAGAATAAAGGGTAGCAAATAATTCATTATCCACTGTGTCAATAATACATCTTGTAGCATTTTGTGGGGCTGACTGAGCAAGGCTGAAGCCTGATGTCTCTGTATCAAAGTAATGTCCTGAAAACCACCTATGTTATAAAGGAGAATACATAATAAATAACCTCTCCCAAGGGAAACTCTAGAAGTTGTCGGCAGAATGAGATAAGACTCCTCAACAGACTAAACTGAAGTTCATTGGGTCATTAAAATTTAATATAAAACCTCCTCAAAGACTTGAGGTAGCCATTTGGGTTGACTATTGATAGAAATTATAAGGGTTAAGCTTGTGGGCCACATGTGTAATGGACCAAGAAAGATGTCAAAGATTTATGAAAAGATTAGGGAGGAAGGACAGTGATGCTAAAGAAACACACAGTAGGAAAAAAAAAAACACAGTTGAAAAGTTTGGTATTTGCAGAAGAAGAATGGTATTGAGTATTATACGGGAAAAAAGGGAGACGTAGCTGTATTGGAAATGCCTCATAATGTTCATTTTAGAGGGAATAGTATTCCTTGTATTTATTTGAGGAAGGTTAAAGTAACAATAGTTCATAGAATTGGCTTGAAGAAAGAGCTAAAAACAGAAAGTAGGTGTGGGAACCTGTTGCAATGGTGCAAGATAAGAACTGACACCGAATACTGTCAACATCGAGGAAGAAGAAATCACAAATGCCCCTTACGTAATCAGAATATAAACAGGATAAGTGAGGATGCTATTGGAAAAAGACCTAACAAGTAATTATTGTAATAGACGGAATTCAAGCTTCTTCCAAATCTAAGGTATGGTATTCATACCATATTCATCATCCCAAGCTCCAAAGACTGGAACATGCTAATGCTAAGCCTTTGTAACTCTGTTTCTAACCATGCCCTGACAACCTTAATCAAGTCTTCATTTAAATACTATCCCTTTTGTGATGACTCCAGATTATTACCCTGAACACCAGACAACTGTATCCAGTCACCTACTCTACAGTCACTCTAGGAGTCAAAACTGACATCCCGAAAATTCAGTCCTTCATCTCAACAAACAAAATCCTTATTATTTTTTCAGTATTCAGATCAAACACTTTGGAATCAGTCTTTACTCTTCTTTTTCTAACATAACACTATTACCTAGTATATTGCATTATGTATTCTACACCCTACTCACATTTCATATAAGTTGAACAATAAATATATGACCTTCAAGTCTGGGTTCTTTTAGCAATTTTTATATATACTTCATATTTATTACATGTATATCTGGACATACATGCCACAATGTGTGGAAGTCAAAGGACAACTTGTTAGAACAGGTGCTTTCCTTCCCCCAAGAAGGTCCCAGGATGAAACTCAAGTCAGCAGGCTTAGCAACAAGTGTCTTAATTGCTGAACCACTTTGCAGCCCTAAAATAGTTTTATTTTAAAGAGCATCCACAATGTCACGTTTCAATACTTTATTCCTTTTGACAATAAAAATGGGCAAAATTTTGCTTCCCATTCTGTAGGCTGCTTCTTCCTGTGACTGACAGTATCTTTTCCTATAGAGAAACATTTTTCTTTCATGAGGTCCCATTTACCAGTTGTTGTTGTTCTTAATTCCTGTGCTATGTGATGTTTTCATTTTAATCCCGGGTGCCAGATATGCTGCTGCTTCAGACTGTTCAAAACCACTAACTATGATTTGTCTCATGCTCTGGCAGGGGTGTGATTCTGCCAACTGGATATAGTTTACATTTAGAATTCTGAGGACTTTTAAGAGGATATAAAAATGCCAACATCCCAAGAGGCTACAGGAACTGCTGCTCCTCCTGCTCTTGCTGGTTTCTGATGCAGCTTTTGTTGATTGCTGTTGCTAGTTGATAGTTGCTGGTTGCTGGTTGCTTTTGCTGGTTGCTGGATTGCTAATTGCTAGTTGGAGATACTCTGACAACAAAGATTGAACTTACCCGAAGAAATGCAACTTAGGAAGTAGCCTAAAGAGACTATGCCCCCTTTCCCCTCTAACCTTCTTTCTTGCCTACCAAGAGTTGAGGCAGGACATAGAAGAGATTGGGACGAGGAAGAGTGATAGATATAAGAACCCAATAAAGTAGTCAAAAAGTCAACCTATAATGTGGGTCCTGATCAGGAATCCTTTACCTGTGCCTATGAGTTAAACTTTATTCCATAATTTCTCCTCTAAGAGATTCAGGGTCTCATATCTAGCATTTATCCTCAATCCAGGTGGAATTTAATTTTGTGCAGGGTAAGAGATAAAAGTCTGCTTTCAGACTTCTACATGTAACTATCCAAAATCCAATCAAAAAACAAGTAATTGATTAATTTTTTTTGTAAAATATTCCCAGTCCTCACTCCCCAAGAGGAAACTTCACTTTGAAACAGAAGGATACCACTACAGAAACATTCCGTTATGAATCCCACTCACACTAGAAGGATACATCAACAAAACAACTCCCCTACCTGAGGCTCAGAGAACATTGCAGAAGAAAGGTATTAAAGACTTTATGAACCAGAAGATGGGGGAGTTTACTTTGAGTCTGTGTCTTGAGCCTTGTAAAATCAGAAGCTATACCCATAAAATATTACTAATATGGTTGCCTAATCATGAGCTTAACCAGGACAACACCAATGAAATGCCAAAGTAGATGAGAAAATTCATGAAGTCTCAATCCTACAAAAAAATCTGTAGCCAACTAGCAAATGATAAGAGAAGAAGAAATAGTCTTCTGCAGGAAAAAATATCCATGAATCAATTATCCAATACTAATTGTTCGGCCCTAAAAACATACATGCAAGTAACATTATACACATTAAGCAGGTTATATTTATGATTACAGAAAGATAGATAGATAGATAGATAGATAGATAGATAGATAGATAGATGATAGATAGACAGACAGATACAGATATGCATGTAACAACAATTAATGAAAAATGAGCTCATGAGTTTGAAAGAAAGCAAGGAGAGTTAGGTGAAAGAATTTGGATGGAGGAAATGGATGGGGAAATGCTTTAATTATATTATAATTTCAAAAATTAAGAAAAACAAATAAAAAGAGCTTAAATGTAGTTACCTTTGACAAGGATGCTATACTTCTAGAAATAATACAATATCAAATAAAAAAAACTCACTGCCAAGAATAGGTTACCTCCTTTGCAGCTGTTGGCTAGTAAGGTCCCATAGACTTCCCTAAACATATTGCCATTGCTTTGGGTTCCCCTCCAGAACATGATGGTAATATCTTATTGTTAAAGACATCACTTACCTGAGTTATGAATCACGGAGAAATGAAGATGGAACCAACCTGGAAATAACATCATTACTGGATACTTTTCACTGTGCTGAAAACTGCTATGCACACTATCTGGGGAAGTAAGTATCATTACTTTGACCCAGGTGTGGATACTGATAGTTTCAATAATGATCAGCATTACAAGATATGCCCGCTGCAGCAATAGTGACACTAACATAGAAGTAGTAATTAAACACTTTCTCATTTATTTAAGTCCCACTCCATAAAAATAAAATTTACAGTTGGCACAGTAAACAAGGCCAAGAACCTGTGACTATACAGGTAATAGGCCCAAAGAATAATATACTATTCTGCTAAAGAGACATAGTAACAAATGAATTCCTAGTGACATATTGTTATACCAATAGATAATTAGTGTGTCTTCCAAAATTGGACAAAGAAGCTTCTTTTTGCAGTAGATGCTGATGAGTGACATGGAGACACAAAAGGAGCCAGCATGCAAAAAATTAGGCTGTTGAGTGTTCACCCTTTATTGGACATGTGTATCACATCTATTTCTCTCAAGGTTCAAGGATCATTATGGAAGTGGTGGTAAAAGATTAAGAGAATTTAAGGCAGTGGAAAACTCCAATGAAATAGTGTTTTCTGGACACGACACAATAGAGGAATTGCACATATGAACCCACAGCATTTATAACAACATACATAACACTTGAGAAAAATCAAGTCAAAAAAAAGCTTACATGATGAAGGAAAGGGGCTGTCACCCTTAGAAGAGGAGCTATCAGCAATAGATTGCTATTGGGAGAAGGAGAGTCAGATTTCTTCTAGAATGCGACTGAGGAGAGGCTACCAAGACCCAGTAAACGACATGGGTAGTCACATACTGGAAGCACTGAGCAGACTGACCCTCTTTAAAAACAAAAAACCTTGAAATAGAGAAGAATAATGACAGGAGAGACAAGAAATTCCAGGGAAGATAATGGGAATGGAATTTATCAAACCAGGCTGTAGTCATATGTGAAATTCTCACACAATAAAAATATGAAGAAGAGGGCAAGGGTATGAATGATATGTAGAAGATTGTTATCTTTTAAGGAACTACAAACCATCAAACACCACTCTGTAGTCATTGGGATACAAATGGCTATAAGCAAAAAGACAAAATAAATGTAACCCAAGAAGTAGATAAACAGATAACTCTTGTATATGAGTGGCAATATCTGAATATTGATATAATACTTTTTCCTTATCTGAGCATCCACTGAAATGTGTGTGTGTGTGTATATATATATATATCAAATGGAATTTTGGATCATATAGTAGCCCTGAGTTTACTATTTAAGGAATTACCAAACTGCTTCTCACAGCAGCTGCACACTGTTTATTAACACTGTGATGTGCCCTTTAAACTTTTACTATAACCCAAGTCTGTTTGGCTTTTGCTGCCTTTCTTCTGCTGTCATGGATGCAGCATCATTGCCACATGCAGGATAATGGAGACTCATTTCCATGTGTTCTTCTAACAGCTTTAACTCTTACCTTTAAGTACTCAGAGAACACTTGATTTAATTTTTGCAGCATTTATAAGGCATTAGGAAAAAACAATTTTATTAAACTAGTTTTAATTTCATATCTGTGTGCTGTATTTACAGCTTTCCCCCCTCCTCCAGTTCCTCCCAACACAAGCTCCATCTCTTTCTTGCTAACTTGACCAGCAATTAATAAACCCTATTATTTTGAAAGTAAATTAATTTATCAGTAACAGAAGAGTTCAAAAGAAAGGCGAGTAAGATGCTGTTGAATTAATACATTATTGCTTATGTCATTATTTATCTCCAACAAATATTCAATAAAATACAAGACAGTAAGCCACTGTTGGGTTCAAAAATATACAATAAAACCCAACAATTTGTCTGATTCTAATCCTTTGAAAACTAAAATTACATTTTTCTAGTTCTTTGTTATAATTTTAAGAAAACCACATTTACTATCTATTTTTTAAATAGACTTCCATTGAGTTATATATTGATCACCTTTTGAGGGATCAGCTGTCCAATAATTAATGTTTGGTGTCATGAAGAACAAATATGAAAATTTTGAGTTTTCCTACTATAATTTCATCATTTACTGAGTATATGTCAGACATTACATCAGTTGAAAAAAAACAGAATAAGTGATATAATTCTCCAGCCAAAGATTCACAGAAGATAAAGAGAAAAAAATAAAAATCTGTTCCATTTATACTAGAGTTAATAAATAATAATGATACCCCACAATTAGTGAACCATCAAACACATGGAATCTCCATATGCTGTTAGAAACAATCATTCCTGCCAGCACCTCCCAGTGAGTTATTTTGAATCAGTTTCTTACGGGCATGAGGGAGATCTTGTTCCTTAAACCTGTCCACTGTTTATTCATGTGTTTCACTGGAACCTTGGTCTTTGTCAAACTTCTGTTAATGTATTAAAATAAGGGGAAAAAAAGAGGACAGCCCCAAATCCTCAGTCCAGTTTCCATGAAAAACATGCAGAATACAGAGACCTTCACAGTTGATTTTTATTATCTCTCCTAATTACTACTTCTGCTATGAGGCTACCATATTCTTAAATTTTCTATGCCTTCTCAAATAAAATAAGAAGCACATATTTATTGTAACTCAATTGTTCTACTCCCATAATGGCCTAGAATCTTTGAAAGGGAGGAAACATATGCCTTGTGCCTGAGAAATTATCTGGTATAACATAAAATTCCATTATTCACAATGACATCAGGTTTTAGTTCTTCTGGTGCTATCCCTACTAAATGATAAATCAAACAAGCTATTTAGCCCAATCTAGGCAAGCTAGTCTTGATGGCAAAGGACAGGGAGCCATATTGATTGGTCACAGTCCATGGTGTCCCTGATTCATGGGAGACAGGAAATAGAAGTCAATGACCATCTCAAACAGTCCATGTGACTAACCTCAGGAGATTAACCACAATTGTTAGAGAGATTTTTTTTAATGTGTCAACAAGAAACAAAAGATAAAGCCAAACCCTTACCAGATGGAAGCAACTTTTTAAACTATCGCTTCAAATTTAATTTGAGTAACTGTAAACACTTAGAAAAGATCTCATTTACCCCACTTTCTGTAGGAAACCCCAAAGCAATTTTGTTATTACTAGATAACTAGCCCCCCAAGTCACTGAAAAACCACCTCAGTATCTACTTGTAATGTTCAGAAAAGAAACAGAAAACATTTAGAAAATAAGAAGGGCACATACCCAGAGTGCTAAAACTGATCCCCCTTTAATTATAGAAAGCACTGTGTATTCAAAATCCAAAGAAATCCTTGGAGTTGACCAACAAAATGTAAAGACCTCCAGCTTCAAAATTACTGAGCTTGGTGGGCAATCTTTTTTTCAAGTTAACAAAACAAAAGTAGTTCACAGTTTTTAATAAAACAGTAACTTCTTGATATGAAAAATTGTATTCTCTTGTTAACTGTTACCCAAACCTTACAAACCCTTTTGCTTTAAATTTAAGCCCACATGTGTATTTGCTTAAGTAGAAACAGATAGCTCACACACACACATACACTGCACACACAACACATACATTAACTCATAACTGATGGGAGATAAGGTAGAAAATGAAGCTGTAGGAGCTTTTGGTGAGAGGACTATGGGTAAAAATTTGATGATCCCATTTTACCAAATAGTGGTAAAACTATCTTCTCTCATAATTGTATATTCCTGAAAAACTCATGGAGAGCTCAAAGATCAACACCCTTTAAAGGCACTGCTTTCCCTTTTTCTCAAAATGGCCTCCAATGGTGAAGAGGAGCTTGCTAGGGAGGAGGCAACCTTGAATTGTAAATTCTCTAAAAAAAAAAAAAAACAAAACAAAACAAACAAACAAACAAAAAAAACCACCAAAATGTTTATGATTTGCTATCAAAGACCCTCGTCTATTCTCAGTGAGGTTCCACATGTTCTTGGATTTCACAGTGCATCCCATTGAATCTAAATTGTATCTTCTGCGTTTTCTGATAGGAGTCATTGGAGATTTTCAAGTTCCTTCCATCAGACATAGAAGTTAACCATTCAAGGTCATTGTCTATGCTTTGCTTTACCTAGCCACACACATGCAGGACTCTGTTCTCTAGTGAGTAAGGAGTCAAGGGCTCTTCACTCACAACTTGCAGTTGAACAGGGCATGCCATGGAAGCACAAGCCAGATAGAATTTAATTTGCCTAACACTCCTTACAATTGTAGCATCATGAATATACATTGGCCCATTGTGATTGTTCCAAGAGTTCCAAAGAGGAAGACGGCAACCCTCTTGGCAACTATCTCAGTCATCTTGTTTTTCCTCATTTTCTTTCTTTCTTTTTTTATTAATCATTCCATTTGTTTACATCTCATATGATAGCCCACTTCCTGGTTACCCCTCCACCAATCCCTCATCCCACATCTACCCTCTACACTCCACCTTCCCCTTTGCCTATATGAGGGTGCTCCCCTACCCACCAACCCTCCACCCAGCCCCACCCCCACTGCTCCAGCATCCTTACCAGGACCAAGGGCCTCCCCTCCCATTACAGTCTGACAAGGCCATCCTCTGCTACATATGTATCTAGAGCCATGGATCCCCCCAGGTACACTCCTTGGTTAATGGTCTAGTCTCTGGGAGAACTGGGTGGTTAGGACAGCCTATGTTGTTCTTCCAATAGGGTTGCAATCCACCTCTGATCCTCCAATCCTTCTGCCTGCTCCCCAACCAGGTTCACTGAGCTCAGTCTTATGGTTGGCTCCAAGCATCCACATCTGCATTGGTCAGTTGCTGGCTAGACCTCCCAAGGAACAGCCACAACAGATCCTATCAGCAAGTGCCTCTTGACCATGGCCACGGTGTATGGTGTTTTCTGTATGCAGACAGGATGGATCCCCAGGTGGGGCAGTCACCAGATGGCCCTTCTTTTAGTCTCTGTTCTATTTTTTGTCCCTGTTCTTCCTTTGGACAGGAAATTTCTGGCTTAGAAACTTTGAGATGGATGGATGGCCCCATTCTTCGACCAAGGACCATGCTTATCTACTGGAGGTGTTCTCTACAGGTTCTATTTCCCCGTTCTCTTCTCTTTCCTTTTATGCAATCATCTTTGAGAACCAAGGTCAAAGTGGGTCACTGCTGGAATGCTTTAGTGTTCTTATAAAAGTGTTTATTCAAGCTTTTCTTATGTCTGCTTTTCACTCTGAACTGGACAGACTCTGCCCTGCTGCTTGGATAGAAATGTCTCTTCATGGCTTATAATGTACATAGTATGGTTCATAATGCACCTCAGAGTAAGCTTTGGGAACTAAAACAATCATTTTTCTTCTCAATAAAGCCTTTCTCTTTAACAGTGTTTGTCTCCTTAGTAAAATAAAGTCACTAACACCTGAATAATGACTTCTTTGTTTCTTCTGTATTATAGCTGGTAGAATCATAAGACAATGCAATTACAGGGAACATCAAAAATAAAATAATTTAATCACAGGCTTATTTTTTATTTGTGGTGATGGAACCCAGAACCATGGCTTCATTCAAGTCAAGCATGCTCCCTGATACTCAGCTACAACTCCAGCTCTACATATGTATTTAACATCCATTTATTATATGTTAAATCCTTATAAAAATTATATGTTAAATCCTTAAAGGCCATGACAAGTTCACTTTAGTAGTACTCTGAGTATTTATAGTACCTGTCAATTAGCATGTAAATAAGCTATGAGTTAAGGAAATATGTTCTTTCTTAATCAAACCCAGATTCCAAACTTCATAGACATACAGAAAGAAATATGTCTATGTTAAATACTGCTGTGGCTGCAAGTGTAATTTGGTAAGAAATATATTTGTATAAGTCATATACTCAGAGAAAACATTGTATGAAATAAGAAATGGACATTCTGTGATGGTTAAGTTATCACCCAATTGGACCAATGGATACTCAAATCATGAGCTAGAACATTATTTCTAGATGTGTCTTGCAGAATGCTTCTCAAGGAATCAATAAACTAAATAAAGATGATCCATACTCATCAGTGTGAGAGGAGTCAGAGAATCCACTAAAGATCCAAATAGAACAAAGAGATGGAGAAGAAATTGAATCCCACTATCTCAATCTCTCCCTCCCTCACTCCCTTTCTTTTTCCTATTCTACTTTTCTCCCCACCCCCACCCCTACTCCCCACCACCACATCTCCTTTCCCTACTCTCCTGTCCCATTTCTATTTTCTCTTTCCTTCAGGTTTCAGAGTTCCAGGTACCTCAACCTCCAGGAAATACAACTATGCATATTCCAGTTCTTAGGACTTAACTTGGACTTGAATTATACTATTAGATTTCTTTGATTCTTTAGGGTATAGATGGTATAGTTGGTTCTATGAAAATCCATAATGTTAGCAAACTCCCTTGGTAAATCCAATATGACATATCTATACATATTGCATTAGCTCTTACCTTCTGAAAAACTCTAATAAACTCTCTTATACCTGAGGACAGATGATTACAGAGAAATCACAACACACACACACACACACACACACACACACACAATTTTGGAATTCCCTTCATCTTGGTGGACCTCCAAGTAGATAAGGCATTTGTCAGAGTATACTTGACCATAGACAACATCCATACCCTTAATTTCATCAAACTCAATACATTTTTCTCAACTTTAATAGGTTCACAACTCCTTGGCTATATGCCCTCAACTCTGCTCTCTTAAGTTGTACTTTATGAGTCCTTCTCTAACCCCTTGATGCCATCTAATCCTGTTCTCCTGTCTCCTATAGCCCCACCATTCTGTTGCATTAACTGTCTGAATTTTTTACATATCTTGTTATTATGTGCTTGTGTTTTAGTATGCCTTAATCTTACCAAGACTACAGGTAGAATCTGCTAAACATATCACCTTGGTTGCTCAATGGGTCTCTCTCCATCTAATTGTCTCATTCTGTAAAAGTGTCATAAAATGAATCTAGTTTAAAATTTTATTTAGACTAAAGTTTAGAGAAATTAAAAGGAATAAGACAATTATAATTGATGCATAATGAAAACTTGAAAGCACGACTTAGTGCTGTATGACAGAATGAATGGATAAATAATCATTGGAAGGTCAGAGAGTCACAAGACAAAATGAGCCACTTCCATGTCTATGTAGCAGTGAGATGCCCCTGATACATCCAGTCAAAATTATTGTTTCCAGTTCTCTTTCTCTTCTTCCTCCTTACCTTCAATGATAATATGCAGGAAATTCTGCACAATGCCTCTGTAACCCATGCCCATTTCATTTTTAGCCTATTCTACTTGAAAACATAAAGAATTTTAATTGTATCATTATTTAATTTTATGCAATTAAATAGGGTTTTTCTCTACAACCATAGAACTTGAGACCCAATTCCTCAACCATTCCTTGTCCAGTTCCTGTACCTTTGCTGGCTTCAGATGTTAATGACTAAGGTAATGGTTAGACAGACCACCTTTCTCAGAGGCTTTATTGGAACAATAAATGAAGATAAGAAAACTCTGTTGTTCTTATGTTAAGTGAATTTAAGATGAAGAAGGAAGATGTGGGTCCAGAGACCTTTAGGCCACCCCTAAACTATAACACATAGATGTCTCCCCATAAAATTGGTCCAAACTAAACTGCTTGGGAAAATCTGAAAACAATTTAAGATATACTGAAAAGTGATGCCTTATCTAAAAATTCAACACAGGCCCTGTGCCACCAGCTTCGTTCAATATATAAAATGTTCTGAACATGTATAGATCTTGACATAAGATTATTTAGAACATAATTTAAAAGTAGAATAGACTACTTGGTTGGACAGATTTTTCTCCATCCTGATTGTCTGCCAAAAATAAAATAAGTTGAAATAAAAAATGATGTTCTTTGTAATACTAAAGAAGACATCATAAGCAATAATTTCTTCTTTCAGTGATAGCCACCAAAGACAAAGAAAAGTTGAACAAGATGAAGAGTCTAAACTGAGATACAGAACATAAAAGATATCACTCACAACCAAGTGATTCCAGAGTCCAAAATCTTTTCATACCTTTATTACTTATTTTAAAAGCCTAGAATAATAATAATAGATTTAATGTTAATGGTAAGAACTTATATATCAGATGTCAGCAGAGAAGTCGCTTTGTTCAGTAAATGTTCATTAACACAGAAATGCACAACTAGTCAAAGTGTAGAAAAAAAATTGTCAGTGGAGTGCTCAGGTCCAATTGGAACATGTGTATCAAATCCCTTCCCCAAGGTTCAGGGACCATCACAGAAGAAGAGGTGAAAAGGCTTTAAGACCCTAAGGGTAAAGAAGACCAAGTCAAAACAGTGACTTCTGAAGATGGCAGGATCATTGTACTCATGAGCTCATAGCATCTGTGGCTGCCAATACTAAATGTGTAAAAAGAACAAGCCAGTCAGCATTCTACATACACCCCTAACTGAGAAACTATAGATAGTTGGTGAAGTCTGGGGAACAGAGAGTCTGGGGGTTTTTTAGTGGACTATGGAGGAGTGTTTTTTGAAGGGTGTGACTTCTAGTAGATTAATCATGCTCCAGTGTGTGGTACCACCCCTAGATGTGTGTGGCCACCATAGACTTTAGTGGCAGAGAGAGAGAGAGAGAGAGAGAGAGAGAGAGAGAGAGAGAGAGAAGAGAGAGAGAGAGAAACAGAGACAAAGAGAAAGAAAATGAGAAAGAGAGAGACAGAGAGAGAGACAGAGAGATAGAGACAGGGAGATTAACAGGATCTCTTAGTCAGGATTTCTATTCCTGCACAAAACATCACAAAGAAGAAGTTGGGGAGGAAAGGGTTTTTTCAGCTTACACTTCCATGTTGCTGTTCATCACCAAAGGAAGTCAGGACTAGACTCAAGCAGGTCAGGGAGCAGGAGCTGATGAAGAAGCCACAGAGGGATGCTGCTTAATGGCTAGCTTCCCCTGGCTTTCTCAGCTTGCTCTCTTATAGAACCCAAGAATACCAGTCCAGAGAAGGCACCACCCTAAATGGGCCCTCCCCCTTTGATCATCAACAGCGAAAATGCCCCACAGCTGAATCTCATGAACTTCCCCAAGTGAAGCTTTTTTCTCTGTGATAACTCCAGCCTTTTTCAAGTTGAGACACAAAGCAATCCAGTACATAGGAGGACAGATGAGGAGGTGGGTTTCTGTCTGTGAGAAGCTAGGAGAAAAAAATGGAGAAGTCAAATATGATCAAAATACCTTACATGAAAATCTCAAAGCATCATTACCAAACAGAATGGCTGCGATCAAAATCACAGGTGACAGCAGATGCTGGCAAGGATGTGGAGGAAAAGGAATACTCCTCCATTGCTGGTGGAACTGCAACCTGGTAAAACCACTTTGGAAATCAATCTGGTGGTTTCTCAGAAAATTGGAAATAGTTCTACCTGAAGACCTTGCTATACCACTATTGGGCATATACCCAAAAGATGCTCCAATGTATAACAAGAACCCATGCTCCACTATGTTTATAATAGCCAGAAGATGGAAACAACCCAGAAGTCCGTCAACCAAAGAATGGATACAGAAATGTGGTACATTTACAAAATAGAGTACTACTTAGCTATTAAAAACAATTCGTAGGAAGTCCCTTCCAGTCGGCACCAGCACCAGGTCGCCTTGGACGCAGAGTTTGGGGACAACCCCAAGGTCCCCTAGAGGACTCTCCATGCAATCTTAGGACCACCAGTGAGTGGAAAACAACTTCTATTCCAATTCAATTGCTCAGGACCTGAGACAGCATTAGAGAACCAGGAAACCCAGCCTGACCAGGGTCACAAATCCCTTCCAGTCAGCGCCAGCACTTGGTCACCTGGGCCCAGAGTCAGCGGACACCCCCAAGGTCCCTAGAGGACAGCTTCTGAGACAAACCCCATTTCGGGCTCCAGACATCCAGACACCTTCCCTGCCAGAGGAGATGTATCCACCCTGCCCGGGAGGGCTTTGCCGGAGCACCTGGGGGAGTCATCTTGGTTCCCTGATCCCTCTGAGACTAATCTGTGCAGGTGAGAGTGTGGACTACAGAAGCTAACAGAATCTGTGACAGGCATAAGCAACACAGCTTCTGGGACAGGTCCTGGTTCAGGCCTTCATCTTATGCCAGGAGGTAGGTCTGAACACCAGATATCTGTGCACCTTCCCTGTAAGAGGAAAGCTTGTGTGCAGAGAGTGCTCTGACCACTGAAACTCAGAGGAGAGAGACAGACTCCCAGGTCCACTGATAAGGCTAACAGAATCACAAGAGGAAAAATCTATACCCAGAGACAACTATAACAACTAACTCCAGAGATTACCAGATGGCAAAAGGCAAACGTAAGAATCTTACTAACAGAAACCAAGACCACTCACCATCATCAGAACACAGCACTCCCAACTCGTCCAGTCCTGGGCACCCCAACACACCAGAAAACCTAGACTCAGATTTAAAAGCATATCTCATGATGATGGTAGAGGAGTTCAAGAAGGACTTTAATGACTCACTTAAAGAAATACAGGCGAATACTGCTAAAGAGTTACAAGTCCTTAAAGAAAAAGAGGAAAACACATCCAAACAGGTGATGGAAATGAGCAAAACCATACTAGACCTAAAAAGGGAAATGGACACAATAAAGAAAACCCAAAGTGAGGCAACACTGGAGATAGAAACCCTAGGAAAGACATCTGGAACCATAGACGCGAGCATCAGCAACAGAATACAAGAGATGGAAGACAGAATCTCAGGTGCAGAAAATTCCATAGAGACCATGTCCACAACAATCAAAGAAAAGGTAAAATGAAAAAAGATCCTAACTCAAAACATCCAGGAAATCCAGGACACAATGAGAAGACCAAACCTACAAATAATAGGAGTTGATGAGTATGAAGATTTTCAACTTAAAGTGCCAGCAAATATCTTCAACAAAATTATAGAAGAAAACTTTGCAAACCTAAAGAAAGAGATGCCCATGAACATACAAGAAGCCTACAGAACGTCAAATAGACTGGACCAGAAAAGAAATTCCTCCTGACACATAATAATCAGAACAGCAAATGCCCTAAATAAAGATAGAATATTAAAAGCAGTAAGGGAAAACGGTCAAATAACATATAAAGGCAGGCCTATCAGAATTACACCAGACTTTTCACCAGAGACTATGAAAGCCAGAAGATCCTGGACAGATGTTATACAGACACTAAGAGAACACAAATGCCAGCCCAGGCTACTATACCCAGCCAAACTTTCAATTACCATAGATGGATAAACCAAAGTATTACACAACAAAACCAAATTTACACATTATCTTTCCACGAATCCAGCCCTTCAAAGGATAATAACTGGGAAAAAAAACAATACAAGGACAGAAACCACGCTCTAAAAAAAGCAAGAAAGTAATCCTTCAACAAACCTAAAAGAAGACAGCCACAAGAACAGAATGACTACTCTAACATCAAAAATAATAGGAAGCAACAATTACATTTCCTTATATCTCTTAATATCAATGGACTCAATTCCCCAATAAAAAGGACATGGACTAACAGACTGGCTACACAAACAGGACCCAAAAATTTGCTGCTTACAGGAAACCCATCTCAGGGAAAAAGACAAACACTACCTCAAAATGAAAGGTTAGAAAACAATCTTGCAAGCAAATGGTCTGAAAAAACAAGCTGGAGTAGCCATTCTAATATCAAATGAAATCGACTTCTGACCCAGAATTATCAAAAAAGACAAGGAGGGACACTTCATACACATCAAAGGTAAAATCTTCCAAGATGAACTATCAATTCTGAATATATATGCTCCAAATGCAAGGGCAGCCACATTCATTAAAGAAACTTTAGTAGAGCTCAAAGCACATATTGCACCTCACACAATAATAGTGAGAGAATTCAACACAACACTTTCATCAATGGAGAGATCATGGAAACAGAAACTAAACAGGGACACAGTGAAACTAACAGAAGAAATGAAACAAAAGGACTTAACAGATATTTACAGAACATTTTATCCTAAAACAAAAGGATATACCTTCTTCTCAGCACCTCATGGTACCTTCTCCAAAATTAACCATATAATTGGTCACAAAAGAGGACTCACAGATAAAAAAATATTGAAATTGCCCCATGCATCCTATCAGACCACCATGGACTAAGGCTGATCTTAAATAACAACATAAATAATGGAAAGCCAAAATTCACGTGGATACTGAACAACACTCTCCTCAATGATACCTTGGTCAAGGAAGGAATAAAGAAAAAAATTAAAGACTTTTTAGAGTTTAATGAAAATGGAAGCCACAACATACCCAAACACATAGGACACAATGAAATCATTTCTAAGAGGAAAACTCATAGTTCTGAGTGCCTCCAAAAAGAAACTAGAGAGAGCACTCACAAGCAGCTTGACAACAAACCTAAAAGCTCTAGAACAAAAGGAAGCAAATTCACCCATGAGGAGTAGAAGACAGGGAATAATCAAACTCAGGAGCAAAATCAACCAAGTGGAAACAAGAAGAACTATTCAAATAATCAACCAAACAAGGAGCTGGTTCTTGAGAAAAATCAACAAGATAGATAAACCCTTAGTGAGACTCACTAGAGGGCACAGGGACAGCATCCTAATTAACAAAATCAGAAGTGAAAAGGGAGACATAACAACAGATCCTGAAGAAATCCAAAACACCATCAGATCCTTCTACAAAAGGCTATACTCAACAAAACTGGAAAACCTGAATGAATTGGACAAATATCTAGACAGATACCAGGTACCAGTTAAATCAGGATCAAGTTAATGATCTAAACAGTCCCATATCCCCTAAAGAAATAGAAGCAGTCAATAATAGTCTCCCAACAAAAAAAAAAAAAAAAAAAAGCCCAGGACCAAATAGGTTTAGTGCAGAGTTCTATCAGACCTTCAAAGAAGATGTAGTTCCAGTTCTTCACAAACTATTCTACAAAATAGAAGCAGAAGGTACTCTACCCAATTCATTCTATGAAGCCACAATTACTCTGATACCTAAACCACAGAAAGACCCAACACTGATAGAGAACTTCAGACCAATTTCCCTTATGAATATCGATGCAAAAATCCTCAATGAAATTCTGGCTAACCGAATCCAAGAACACATCAAAATAATCATCTAATCTATCCTGACCAAGTAGGTTTCATCCCAGGGATGCAGGGATGGTTCAATATATGGAAATCCATCGAAGTAATCCACTATATAAACAAACTCAAAGACAAAAACCACATGATCATCTTGTTAGATGTGGAGAAAGCATTTGACAAAATCCAACACACATTCATGATAAAAGTCTTGGAAAGATCAGTAATTCAAGGCCCATTCCTAAACATGAGAAAAGCAATCTACAGCAGGCCAGTAGCCAACATCAAAGTAAATGGTGAGAAGCTGGAAGCATTCCCACTAAAATCAGGGACTAGACAAGGCTGTCCACTTTCCCCCTACCTATTCAACATTGTACTTGAAGTCCTAGCCAGAGCAATTCGACAACAAAATTAGATCAAGGGGATACATATTGGAAAGGAAGAAGTCAAAATATCACTTTTTGCAGATGATATGACAGTATATATAAGTGACCCTAAAAATTCCACCAGAGAACTCCTAAACCTGATAAACAGCTTCTGTGAAGTAGCTGGATATAAAATTAACTCAAACAAGTAAATGGCCTTTCTCTACACAAAGGATAAACAGACTGAGAAAGAAATTAGGGAAACAACACCCTTTTCAGTAGTCAAAAATAATATAAAATACCTTGGCATGACTCTAACTAATGAAGTGAAATATCTGTATGTTAAAAACTTCAAGTCTCTGAAGAAACTAATTAAAAAAGATCTCCAAAGATGGAAAGATCTCCCATGCTAATGAATTGGCAGGATCAATATAGTAAAAATGGCTATCTCATCAAAAGCAATCTACAGATTCAATGCAATCCCCATCAAAATTCTAACTCAATTCTTCAACGAATTAGAAAGAGCAATCTGCAAATTCATCTGGAATAACAAAAAACCTAGGATAGCAAAAACTCTTCTCAAGGATAAAAGAACCTCTGGTGGAATCACCGTGCCTGACCTAAAGCTGTACTACAGAGCAATTGTTATAAAAACTGCATGGTACTGGTATAGTGACAGACAAGTAGACCAATGGAATAGAACTGAAGACCCAGAAATGAACCCACACACCTATGGTCACTTGATCTTTGACAAAGAAGCTAAAACCATCCACTGGAAAAAAGACAGCATTTTCAACAAATGGTGCTGGCACAACTGGCAGTTATCATGTAGAAGAATGAGAATTCATCCGTTCCTATCTCCTTGTACTAAGGTCAAATCTAAGTGGACCATGGAACTCCACATAAAACCAGAGACAGTGAACTTATAGAGGAGAAAATGTGGAAAAGCCTCGAAGATATGGGCACAGGGGAAAAATTCCTGAATAAAACAGCAATGGCTTGTGCTGTAAGATCGAGAATTGACAAATGGGACCTCATGAAACTTCAAAGCTTCTGCAAGGCAAAAGACACCGTCAATAAGACAAAAAGGCCACCAAGAGATTGGGAAAGGATCTTTACCTATCCTAAATCAAATAGGGTAGTAATATCCAATATATATAAAGAACTCAAGAAGGTGGACTCAAAAAAATCAAATAACCCCATTAAAAAATGGGGTGCATAGCTTAACAAAGAGTTCTCACTTGAGGAATACTGAATGATTGAACAACACCTGAAAAAATGTTGAGCATCCTTAATCATCAGGGAAATGCAAATCAAAACAACCCTGAGATTCCACCTCACACCAGTCAGAATGGCTAAGATCAAAAATTCAGGTGACAGCAGATGCTGGCAAGGATGTGGAGAAAGAGGAACACTCCTCCATTGTTGGTGGGATTGCAAGCTTGTACAACCACTCTTGAAATCAGTCTGGCGGTTCCTCAGAAAACTGGACACAGTACTACCAGAGGTCGTGCAATACCTCTCCTGGACATATATGCAGAAGATGTCCCAACCTGTAAGAAGGACACATGCTCCACTATGTTCATAGCAGCCTTATTTATAATAGCCAGAAGCTGGAAAGAACCCAGATGCCCCTCAACAGAGGAAAGGATACAAAAAGTGGTACCTTTACACAATGGAGTACTACTCAGCTATTAAAAAGAATGAATTTATGAAATTCCTAGGCAAATGGTTGGACCTGGAGGGCATCATCCTGAGTGAGGTAACACAATCACAAAGGAACTCAAATGATATGTACTCACTGATAAGTGGATATTAGCCCAGAAACTTAGTATAGCGAGATATAAGATATAATTTGCAAAACACATAAAACTGAAGAAGAATGAAGACCAAAGTGTGGACACTTTGTCCCTTCTTAGAATTAGAAACAATCACCCATGGAAGGAGTTACAGAGACAAAGTTTGGAGCTGAGACAAAAGGATGGACCATCCAGAGACTGCCATATCCAGGGATCCATCACATAACTAGCCTCCAAACGCTGACACCATTGCATACACTAGCAAGCGTTTGCTGCAAGGACCCTGATATAGCTGTCTCTTGTGAGACTATGCCGGGGCCTAGCAAACACATAAGTGGATGCCCACAGTCAGCTATTGGATCACAGGGCCCCCAATGGAGGAGCTAGAGAAAGTATCCAAGGAGCTAAAGAGATCTGCAACCCTGTAGGTGCAACAACATTATGAACTAACCAGTACCCCGGAGCTCTTGTCTCTAGCTGCATATGTATCAAAAGATAACCTAGTCGGCCTTCACTGGAAAGAGAGGCCCATTGGACATGCAAACTTTATATACCCCAGTACAGGAGAACTCCAAGGCCAAAAAATGGGAATGGGTGGTTAGGGAAATGGGGGGGTGGGGGAGGGTGTGGGAGACTTTTGGGATAGCATTGGAAATGTAATTGAGGAAAATACGTAATAGAAAATATTAAAAAAAAAACCTCAAGAAGGTGGACTCCAAAAAATAAAATAACCCCATTAAAACATGGGGTGCATAGCTTAACAAAGAGTTCTCACTTGAGGAATACTGAATGGCCGAAAAGCACCTGAAAAAATGTTCAGCATCCTTAATCATCAGGGAAATGCAAATCAAAACAACCCTGAGATTCCACCTCACACCAGTCAGAATGGCTAAGATCAAAAATTCAGGTGACAGCAGATGCTGGCAAGGATGTGGAGAAAGAGGAACACTCCTCCATTGTTGGTGGGATTGCAAGCTTGTACAACCACTCTTGAAATCAGTCTGGCGGTTCCTCAGAAAATTGGACATAGTACTACCAGAGGATCCTGCAATACCTGTCCTGGGTATATATCCAGAAGATGTTCCAACTGGTAAGAAGGACACATGCTCCACTATGTTCATAGCAGCCTTATTTATAATAGCCAAAAGCTGGAAAGAACCCAGATGCCCCTCAACAGAGGAATGGATACAGAAAATGTGGTACATTTACACAATTGAGTACTACTCAGCTATTAAAAAGAATGAGTTTATGAAATTCCTAGGCAAATGGATGGACCTGGAGGGCATCATCCTGAGTGAGGTAACCCAGTCACAAAAGAACTCACATGATATGTACTCACTGATAAGTGGATATTAGCCCAGATACTTAGAATACCCAAGACCTAAGATACAATTTGTGAAACTCATGAAACTCAAGAAGAACGAAGTCCAAAGTGTGGACACTTTGCCCCGTCTTAGAATTGGGACAAAGCACACATGGAAAGGGTTACAGAGACAAAGTTTGGAGCTGAGACGAAAGGATGGAACATCTAGAGTCTGCCATATCCGGGATCCATTCCCTAATCAGCCTCCAAATGCTGACACCATTGCATACACTAGCAAGATTTTGCTGAAAGGACCCTGATAATAGCTATCTCTTGTGAGACTATGTTGGGGCCTAGCAAACACAGAAGTAGATGCTCACAGTTAGCTATTGGATGGCTCACAGGGCCCCCAGTTGAGGAGCTAGAGAGAGTACCCAAGGAGCTAAAGGGATCTGCAATCCTATAGGTGGAACAACAATATGAACTAACCAGTACCCCCGGAGCTCGTGTCTCTGGCTACATATGTATCAGAAGATGGCCTAGTCGGCCATCAGTGGAATGAGAGGCCCATTGGTCGTGCACACTTTATATGTCTCAGTATAGGGGTATGCCTGGGCCAAGAAGTGGGAGTGGGTGGGTAGGGGAATGTGGGGGGGGGAGGGTGTAGGGGACTTTTGGGATAGCACTGTAAATGTAAATGAAGAAAATACCTAATAATAATAATAATAATAATAATAACAATTTGCCGGCAAATGAATAGAACTAGAAAATAATCATCCTGAGTGAGGTAACCCAGACACAAAAGAACACACGTGGTATGTATTCACTAATGAGTAGATATTAGCCCAAAAGCTCAAAATGTCCACAATACAACCCACAGACCATATGGAGCTTAGGAGGAAGGAATCCCAGGGTGTGGATGCTTCAGTCCTGTGTCCAGGGAGGAATAGGACAATCAAAGGAGGTGGAAGGAGGGAGGGCCCTGGGAGGAAGGAAGGAGAGGAAGAAAAAAGGGCACAGGATCAAGTACTGGAAGGGATGGGAGAGAGGTACAGAGGGTCAGAATATCAAACAAAATTAGGTAGTAGTGGGGGGATGAGAAACTGGGAGTAGCCACTGGAGGGTCCTAGACACTAGGAAAGGCAGAGGCTCCCAAGGACCCAACAGAGATGACTTTAGCTGAAATGCACTCAGCAAAGGGGAGATAGAACCTGTAGAGACCACCTCCAGTAGATAGGCACAGCCCCCATTTGAGGGCTGGGGCCACCCATCCATCTCAAAGTTTTTAACCCAGAAATGATCCTATCCACAGGAAAGACAGGGACAAAAAAATGGAGCAAAGACTGAAGGAAGCGCCATTCAGGGACCACCCTACCTTCGGATCCATCCTGTCTGCAGACACCAAACACTAACACTGATGCTTTTGCCAAGAGGCACTTGCTGACAGGAACCTAGTATGGCTGTTCTCTGGGAGGTTCTGCCAGCACATGACCAATGCAAATGTGGATGCTCACACCCAACCATCAGACTGAGCTCAGGGACCCCGGTAGGGGAACTGGTGGAAGACCTGGAAGTGCAGAAAGGAAGAATAATGTGGCAGGAGTGCTCCCAGGGACTAGACCAACAACCAAGGAGTGTACAGGGAGGGATTCAAGGCTCCATATACATAACAGAGGATGGCCTTATCTGGCATCAGTGGGAGGGGAGGCCCTTGGTCCTGAGGTTTCATGACCCAGAATAGGGAAATGATAGAGGGGTGGGGCAGGAGTCGGTGGGTGGGTGGGGGAGCACCCTCATAGAGGCAAAGGGGAGAGAGGAGAGGGCAGATGAGATGGGGGAGGTGTTGTGGAGGGGTAACCACAAAGGGGAAAAGAGAGAGAGAGAGAGAGAGAGAGAGAGAGAGAGAGAGAGAAAGAGAGAGAGAGAGAACAAAAGGAAAATATTCATTTTGTCTGGGATTTAGTTTGGTTTATTCTGGTCTGGTTTGGTCTGGTCTGGTCTGCTTTTGTCTCACTACATAGTGCTAGCTAGATTGGAGCTCACTGTAGACTAGACTGCTCTGGAGCTCAGATAGATACCTGCCTGCCTCTGCCTTTTGAGTGCTAGGATTAGATGCCTGCACCACCACACCAGACCTTTCTCTGAGTATTGGTTTTGCTCAGTTACAGAAGGTTATCAAGCATGCATTGCTTTCTTCTTATTATCTTCAATCCACCATGCAATTCTTCTCCTGAAATGAAAAATAGTGTGCTCAGTCAGCTGTGGTGGTAAGCACCTGTAATCCCAGTTCTTTGGAAGGAAGATGTGGGAAGCCACATGTGCCATTGCAGAGTGGCGCTGGCTACCACTGGCCACGGCCCATGATTATGGGTAAACAACCAATGTGCGCATGTGCATAAGAGGTTTTTTGCCGAGTGACTGCCTGGCCTGACGCATATTAATGAGGTACTGGTAGCATAACCATTCAGGTATGGACACGTCATTCCTAGGCCTATATAAGCAGCACCATTTCTGGGCTCAGGGTCTTTCGCCTATGCAGTCAATGCTCTCCCAATAAAGGTGTGCAGAAGGATCCTATTGTGGCGTCGTTCTTGCTGACGAGTCGGGCGCTCACAGGAAGAGGCAGAAGATTATGAATTTCAGGATAGCCTGAAATATATCGCAAAATACTGTACTAAAGAGAGAGGGGGAGGGGAAGGGGAAGGGGAGATGGGGAAGAGGAGAGGGGGAGAAGGAGAGGGGAAGAGAGAGAGAGAGAGTTCTCAACACAACCAGTGGCAGTGACCAGCATATTGCCAGTATCCCAAATGGAGGCTATTTCCACATGGTACTTCCATAGTTGATGTTCCTTATCTGCCTTCAAAGTAGTCAGACTAAATGAAAAACAGGAAAGTTTAACTATCCATGCTCCTCCCCCACAGTATGCAACACTCGAAATACCTGGTCACGCTTCTCAACTACAGAACTGAACATATTAAAAAATATTTTGGTAGACCCAGATATTTATAAATCACTTACCACTTAGAGTGTGTGGCATTTGGTTATAGCTTTTTTGTTGTTGTTGTTTACTAAAAAGAATTTCAGAGATTTTTGTCATTCTCCTGATATTTTTGTCTCTACACTTCTTTTAGTATATAACTACTGTTTCTGCCTCTCCCCAAAGGCTATTCTCTTCCTTCTGGAACAGAACCTCAGTGCTTCCTGGGGAGCTATGTCTATTCCCTCCCATTGTGTAGATTCTATCTATGATGATCCTACACCCAAGAACAAGAGCAGGCAAAGCACTGCATCTCAAAGGGATGTTAAAGAACAAGCAGAACAGCCTGCAGGCCACTCAGCACCAATTCTGCAAGCAGAACTTTGTCTGTCTGGAGCAGCATGGAGATTACAGACAGCAGTCATGAAGTCTGAAGCCTACAAATTATTTCGACCCTCAGACCTCTACGTCTTGAGATCTTTTCCCAAATTTTCACTTACAAGATATAGACTACTATTTCTTTTCGTTTTCTGTTGCCATTTCACTTGAATTTTGCATCACCTAGAACTTAAAAGATTCTTCTCAACACGGAGCTCTATTGCTTCCCCCAAATTCTAGACTCTCCTGTGGTAATATTCCAGCCTGTAAAACGCAATTTTATTCAATTAATTCAATAGAAAGTAATTGGAAAATTTACCTGTTAATCAGGAGATCACTAGGAATCAAGTACATTAACCTAGTGTCTCATGGCTCAGGAGGAAGGCAATTACAATCTTTCTGGGTAAGATATCATACATTAGTAACATTAATATAATTAGGCAATTGGTCACACATGATTAAGCCATGCACCTGTTCTTCAATGGTAGGATCCCTGTAAAGTGAACCAGAAAGAAACCAGCAAGTTTCAATTACTCATTTCAATAATTTTTGGGATTAAAAAAAAAAAAGAGTAGTTTAATCAGCTTAGCTACATATTCCAAACTTTGTTTATTCATCCATTTATTCATTTAAAGAATCCTTATTGGGTAAAAACTCTGGGATAGTCATTCTGCTACTTGATAAGGGCACAATATCTGCATAGACTAATAAGGACTTATTTTGTCTCTTGACCCAAATGGGTTATTTTAGTATTCATTGGTACTTATTCTATGGGGTGGATAAGAAGGGGGAAAAGATGAAAATCTTTTTAGCTAAATGTCATCACTTGTAAATGATTTTACTGGTGGCTGAGTAGAAAAGTACTTTTAAAGGAATGAACAATGTGAAATTGGGAGATTATTTGTCATATCTATTTTCCCCTAATTTCATTCTTATCTAGTCTAATAAATCATTAATAATTGGTAATATTCCAAGTGAATAGACTTGTCAGAGAGCCCAGGTTATAATGTTCACTTAAAAATTGTTATCTCTCAAATATTTTTGCCTACATAGGAATTGAAAGAGTATAACATAAAATTTTCAGCATAATTCAAATCTAGTGTCCTAATTATTGATGCAGTGTGTTTTTAAATGACTTTAACATCTTAACAAGTTTTACTTAAAAGTTCAATAAGATCTAAGAATGTTTGTACATTTCATAGTAAATAATGTTTCCAAGAATTAAAAAAAATAAAACATAAAATGGACCTTCCTACCTTTACCCTTAGCCATGTAAAAGAGGGAGTTATTTACTGCTAATGGCTGCAATCATGTCTCAAAGGCAAAGATAAAATATTGTAAACAAAGCAGGAAAATATTTTTGGTGTGTCACATAAACACGCAAACAATTATCTTAAAATGTAATCTTCGTGTGACTTATTAAAGTCGATTACATTTTAATGTGCGTGGCAATTTGCACATTATAGAGAGCACTCTACATGCGGTGTTAACCGCGTGGCCTGGCTGACAACCTGCGCAACTGAAGATATAGAAAGAGAAAAACCCTCTGCTATCTTTCTCTAAATGGATGTATTTGGCGTTGATAGTCAGATACAGTTTTCACCTTTATCCCAGCTTGTTTCTGACCCAGTGGGTTAGTGTTAATCACCACTGTAGGCACCAATAATTTCCCCATATGTGGAATTTGATAAGTTAGAGCACCCACTTCAATTCAAGAAGATTCCAGCTGACTATCCAGTTATCGCTATGGACAGCTTCAAGCACATCCATGACTGGCCTTGTATTCTTAGCTTTATCAAGCGCTTTGCACTTTTTGTCTTTTATCTCTTAATTGAGACCTGACTGCAAGAAATGCCTATCTCTTCAACAGGGTTGCATTAAGCATTAACTTTAACTGCTTTGGGTACTTGCGGTACAGAACGGGGGGAGGACCTTAAGAAGCCTTATAGAGTGGAAAATCTTCACAAATCTCTATTTATAAATTGTGTAAATGCTACAGCATTTTTTAAAGTAAATAAATCTTTATCTATTTTCCAGATTAAAAAAAAAAAGGAAAAGAAAAGAAGTGTTTATGTTGCCAACTGGAAGAAAGTTTATGAGCCTCCCCCATATTTGGCAGTAATAATAATCCCACAATTCTGGCCCAAAGAGATAATATGCAGGGTGAGTAAATAATTCAGTAACAGTGGGTGAGAAAGAACCCCATATCATCAGTGTCTACCGTCTGTCTCGTTTCTAAAGAATACTGAAATCAAGTTTTTATTTGAGCTGAGCATACAAAAATCTATAGATTTGGGTGGCTTATGCAGGTTCTAAGTGTTGTGATTTCCTTTTCTAACCAGTTTCCATTTCTAAATACCATCCAGTTAGTGGTGCTTTGTGGTTCTCAAGAATACTGCCTGTTTGTTCTGTCTTTTTATCCCTATGTCCTCCATAGAGTAAACGTTCAATCAATGCTCATAAACTGAATGGCATTGATATGGGGCCTCTCAGTATTTGAAAACTCTTGTGTGACTTTTTGACACATATATGTGCATAGTGTGTGTGTGTACATGACATATATATATATATATATATATATATATATATATATGCCTGGATATTTAAAGACAAGAGGTTGACATTGGGTATCTTCCTCAGTTGCTCTACACTGTTTTTCCCTGAGGCAGGTTCTCTGATTTTCCTGCTTGCTCCAGAGATCCCTTGGACTTCTCTTAAGTGCTATGATTACAGATGGGCCAGCACTTTCGTGGGTTTTAGAGGTTCGCACTTTCGTCCTGCAGCTTGCAGAGCAAGTGCTTTATGCACTGAGCAAACTCCCAGACTCCCTTCCTGAGGCTTCTTAGTGTTCTGTGTTCTCTTCCATGAGAGTTGACACATTCTGTCAGCACTCTGGCTCTTAGGGTTCTATTCCTGAAGTAACATTTGATAAAACATCATGAAAAAAAAAATAGCTTTAGAGAGTGCGTTGAAAAATTAGAAACAAAATGGGGGTGGTTATCATAAGGGATCTGAATCTTACTGATTGAAATAGTATTGTTTAATTTTAGCATCAATATCTGAAAGTGAAAGTAGAGACTAAACATTGGTGGTTAGGCTACTCAGTCCAACAACTTTAGCTAAATATGAGTCCTGACAAGAAACACTAGCTGTCTCTTGTGAGACTAGGCCAGAGCCTAGCAAACACATAAATGAATGCTCACAGTCAGCTATTGGATGGATCACAGGGCCCCCAATGGAGGAGCTAGAGAAAGTATCCAAGGAGCTAAAGGGAACTGCAACCCTGTAGGTGGAACAACATTATGAACTAACCAGTACCCCGGAGCTCTTGACTCTAGCTGCATATGTATCAAAAGATGGCCTAGTCGGCCTTTACTGGAAAGAGAGGCCCATTGGACATGCAAACTTTATATGCCCCAGTACAGGGGAATGCCAGGGCCAAAAAGTGGGAATGGGTGGGTAGGGGAGTGGGGGGAGGGTATGGGGGACTTTTGGGATAGCATTGGAAATGTAATTGAGGAAAATACGTAATAAAAAAATATTTTAAAAAAATTTTTAAATTTAAACAATTTTTAAAAAAAGAAACACTTGGGAATCGGGTTAAAGTAATTCATGAACATTACAGCCAGCAAAACTTCAAAACAAGTCCAAACAAAGAAGATTCAAAAATTGTACTAAAGAAATGACTAAAAATGGAAAAAAAAAATAAAAAAAAATAAAATAAACATGGAAGTGGCAGAAAAAAAAAAAAAAAAAAGAAATGACTACTGATAACCTTATAATAGTTTTTTTTTTAATGTTAAAGACGACGACAATTTTTTGTTTGCTATTTGTTTTCTAAAGAGAGGAAGAAAGGGTATGGAGTTGGGTAAATGAGGAGTCAGGGAGTATCTGAGAGGAGTTAGGGGAAGGTAAACTGAGAGTGTATTTTATGGAAAAGTTTATTTTCAGTAATACAGAGATAGATACGAGCTCTTACTTACTAATGTGATCCCAGTAAAAAATGTAGTGCCAGGGAAGACTATAAATTGACTACAGCTGAGGGATTTAAAATAGCCAGATGTTTCAACCAAAAATGATGGCTACATCCTTAGAGTTTTTACCAAAGTGCTAACTTAATCTGAGAAGACTTCTAAAAATAAACAGAGTATTTATTCAAAGTGAGAAAATCTGCCATAGCCCACAGCTTCCATGGTCCTGTTGCACAGTGGCAGGTACTAAGTGAATTTTCATTCATTCACTCATTCATTTCATGAATGTAGGGGGACTCCAAATAAGGAGTGACTGGGGAGATAGAATGGATATGCTGTCCTCATAGTCCTGTCAACCTAACTGGCAGAGCACAGGGCTTACATTTAAAACTGGGAAATATTCAAATTTGAGTCAAGGAAAATTTTATAAATAATGTTAACTGAGCCCAAATAACACATCCTGTTTGACACCTATACCACCTACAGTGCACTTGACATTTCCCACCAAGAGTTCTAGTTCAGTTGTTAGTCAGTTACATTTATTTCCCCTTTTTCTCATACACACCAACCTTGGTCACTACAAGAATTATGTATAGCATAACTAATATTCACTAATAGCACCTGCAATTATTACAAGGGTCCGTAATACCATTAATAAGGGTTTAATTCTCTTTGTCAACAGAAATAGTGAATATAAGAAAAGAAGTAGGTTTTCCTCTTTACTTTTAAATTCAAACTCTTTAAAAAAAAAAACCCTCCCCACTAAAACTGAAGAAAAAATAGTCTCATTTTATTGTTTTCTTATAGGCTCATAAAATTTTAGCTTTGTGTTACTTTTTCAAAGACTCTATTAAACTTGATACATGAGACTAGTAGGCTGCCACAAACTCATAAAGATCTTTTCAGAGAATTGCTGCCTAGCAGTAGAAATTGAATGGCAATTTCTAAGAATCAAGCTAATGGCTTAAACTATAGAAAATGTGAAACCTACTAATAGATAATTTAGGTTTTCCCCCACTTCCCTCACATCCACTACCACCGGAGAGAAAGAACATGAGTTTGAATAAAATTGCAGCGAGGCCTTATTAATCTTCTGCCTGTAAAGGCTCAATTTTCCTAAGCAGTGGGCTGTGATACACACACCACATTAAAATCTATACTTAAAATATTCTCCATATTTTGGAGCTGAAGTTCTGTACCTCTTGACTGTGTGGACAGTCATATTATTGTCAATTTCAAGAGTTAAATATTCTAGCAGGAATTTGTTACTACCCAGCAGTACATAATGCCTGAAAAGCCCCTGCACCAATATTGCTCTCAAATTGGCAGCACGTGAACAAGGGACATGAAGGATGCTTCAACACAGTAACCTATCCTCCCTTCTCTCCTGGGAGCCACTTGGCCAGCTTTCATCCTCATAATTATAATAAATTTGACATTTCATAGATAATATTGATTTCTGTATTTTAGCATTTCACCATAGGTGACAGTCTAGCGTCAAGAATGAAATTTCTATTGATCTCCTGCGCATTAATCTCTCATGTGTATGTGATCATTTTTATAAGACCTTTTACTGCACATAAATCAATATTTCATATTTCCAGCTATGCCAGAGGAGATGTCATATTTGTAAACTGTGAGTTGACACCTGCAATTCCTTCCTGTTCAGCTTCAACTGTTCAGTAGCAGTCAATTCGGGGTTGGGAAAGGATCAAGCTGGAGAAACAAGGTAGATGAAAAGCATGAATGTAGACTAGAGTAATTAGCTTAATGAACAAAGAAGCCATGTAAGTGAAATAAAAAGAAATAATGTTTTCTACTTAAAAAAGAGAGAGAGAGAGAGAAATGCTTGCTTCTGTAGACACAAGCATCCATAAGACAGGTTGTATTTCCACACTGGCCAGAGAACTGATATTGGATTTAAATGTCTATGTACTATAAACACTAACTAGCTTTTAATAATGGTTTAAAAACTATCAAATCTTGCTGCATAGAAAGCTGTAATAATTTAACAGTGTTCAATATATGTGTGCACACACACACATATACTATTAAGGAGTTTCAGGGATTGTGATCTATTTCATAATTCATGAAGAATTCTTATTTTAACAATCAGATACCCAAATAATATTGGGACACCTTGAACCAGTCCTAATAGAATAGTGTTATAAACTGAATGTGAGTTGAGCTTTGTGTAAATTTTACTGCAGGATGAAGATTAAGAAGTATCTTCAAGAAAAAAAATCACTGTAAGCAAAGATACAAAATTGTATTAACCTAATTATTTAAATGTACACTAAGATATTTATCTTCCCAACTTTAATGGCACAAAACAAATGATTATGTGTTCATGTTTAATCTATTAACTTATATAATGCATTCATCTATGGCACTATTTTCAAAAGTATTTTCTACTTATGAAACAATTGAAGTTTATCTATGACAGGTTTCAAGGGCTTCTCCAATAAATCATATTATTGGACACAAGCTGCTGAACTTGGATGTTTATGTTTTTATCTATAATTTATCCCTAACTACCCTTATACTTTCTGATAAAGGTTATTAAATGTGAAAGTTAATTTGGACGTGGTCTAACGTAATGGGGCAGTACAGAGAAGAGAGTGCTGGTCTGCACAGCATTAACACTTATTCTTTACAAAATTGCTATTCCATATATTTAGTGAAGTTCAGAACTCTAAACCTTGTGCAATAAACATTTTCAGAATCTGACAAAGAGGCTTTTAATTCAATAAAGTGTTTGCTGGCTTATAAAGGACAACTTCTCCCAGATAAAAGACGACATGAAAATGTCCACTTTCCAGCAATTTTGTAGAGTCACTATTGACACTCTATTATTTCAAATTATATGTCGTTTCACTAGAAGGAAATGCAGCTCTTGCTTATTTTTTAAAGGCCAATCCTTTTTGCTGGTTTCAAAAACATGTTCATGACCATAAAATATGTCAGCAAATGACTGTTTTAACATCATGACAGACACATTATTGGAGTGTGACTGGCTGGTGGTATGAGTGAGTCTATTTCAACACTTCTGTCAGCAGAGACTGAAGGAGCACAATTAAAAAGAACGGAGAGCGGCTAGCAAGGGAGCTAGCGGAAAGCCAGAAGGTCACTTGTAATTTTTACACATACTTTAGTTCTGTCCTGTGTTAAAAGAATTAGTAGTGCATCTTGGGCATTATGATATTTATTTCACTTGAGAAGAAATTAAGTTTTCAATGACCTAGGCTTCGTATACTCAAAACTTCAGGACTTTGACTTTTAGTATCCAAGTCGACTAGGTTTGCTGATTTTATTCCTACTTTGGTAACCCTTGCTTTATATTTTACCATTTTATTTCCCTTTTTATTAATTTCCTGAAAATTCAAATTTTAATTTTTATTAATATCTGAAAACTCATATTTCCTGCCAGTAATCTCTTCCTTAAACACTGAAGTCAAGGAGGAGAGATTCAGTTCATTGTAAGATTAAAAGCAGAATCATTTGGCTATGATTTTTTAAAAAAATGACAGAATGAGCATGAATTATAAAAAAGCATCTGTAAAATGTATAATGCTTTGCACTTCACCATTGCACCGCTTCATTGTATACCTTCCCTCATTCATTAGTGAATCTGCAGTACCAAACTCATTGGGATGTCTCACAGAGGCAACATTGCATCTCCTGTGCTTCTCTTCCTTAATGTCTAGATATTTACTACTCTTTGTAAGGCTGGTTTGCCCAACCATGGTTCCCATGGGTCACGGGGACTTTAACCTTGTACTCAACTCTACTAGAATTTTAAGCATTTATATTCTTTCTTTTTCTACAAACTGAAAAAAAAATCTTGTTCACTGTCAATATGCCCAAAGTCCATTGTCTGTGTTTAGTAATTATTAGCTAAGTAACTCTTTATGAAATGAATGGGGAAAAATGAGTGAATGCATGAATGAATGGGTGGATGAATTAATGATGCAATCAGTGGCATGTCAAAATATGATGTTTCATGGAGCTCTGGCCTTTTGATTTGCAAGGAGGAAGACCTGAATTCTAATGGCAAGTATTCGCATTCTAAGATGGGGCATGGGAAGGAACTCTGTGAGTAGGGGACCTGAAAGAGGGCAAAGTTTGAGATGTAAATGAAAAATAAATATTTTTTAAAATGTGGGTGAGGCTATAGGTGACTGTAATGTTACCCTTGAGAGGCTGAGATAGGCAGACTCTGACCTTTATGGGTGGCTGATCTAGATAAAATAGCAATACTATAGCTCAGACAGAGGCATAGAGCAGAGAGGGGTAGGAGAGGATGAGCAGAGCCGCCTCTGGCCTCCACATGTATGTGCAAAGACACACAAAACAGCACACTTACCTCACCACCTACATACTACACAGACAACACATACAGAGATTAGTTCTTACAATGATGCTTCAAAATGAAAGAGGTCAGAAATTCAACAATTTGGATTATACAAAATAATTCACTTTTATTAATAATGCTGAAATTTTAAAGACTATAATGCTTTATTTAAATAAAAAGGTTTTTAGACAGCTGCCAAAACTCAATAATTTATCGTAGTAGTGTCGTCCAAAGAAGTTTTCAGATTTTAGTCTGTATGTAAAGAATATTTTATAACCTTCAGGTGCTCCATAGACTCAGTACTGTCAGACATAAATACTGTTAGTGTTTTAAAGTGGGAGAAACAAAGATTCTGATGATGAGGCTGCAAAGACTCTTACCTGACCAAGGATAGGCGCTGTTCTGTAAGAAAACCTCCTTTTCTAGCACCCACACCTGGCAGCACACAGCCACCTGTAACTCCAACTCCAAGAGACCAAAAACTTCCTCTGGCTTCTTTAGCCACACCCAACACATGGCATACAGACACACACAGATAAATAAAAATATAACTTAAAAAGCATCTTGATGCTTACAGTCAGCCCATATCTCTAATTGTATATATCTAAAAAAATCTATTTTTATAGATAAGACACAAAAACATACCTCTTTGTTCATATAAATTTCTTAAATATGAATGTTAGCTGAAAGTGTATATTTTAAGGAAGATTTTGCTTAATATTTCAAACCATTTATTTTTAAATTTTATAATTTTCAAGTCAAATTTTCAGGTTCTAACTAAAATATTGGGAAAGAAGATGCATACAGAAATTACTAGAAAACAAGTAAAACCTAGTTGTGAAATTTTAGAAACATCCAGAAACTAAATATTAGCCACCGAATTTTAAAGCTACAGTCATTGTGAAACAATAAGTTGCTCACTACAAATTATACTTTTTAAAAATTAGCAATAAAGCAATAGACTCAATTTTAATGAGAATTGGATGTTCTATAATCAAGAGAATAGTACCAACTTTTATCACAACCAGCAGTAGTTCATTCCCTACTTACACTGAAAAGATATCTGCACAGTCTTAAGACAGAATTAAAGGAAAATAAGACAAAAGTAGGGACAGGGAAGTTATTTTTTGTAGCAGGCATTGTGACCATGAAAACAAGTAAACCATTTTGAAATTGCTTGGACTTCAAGACATGGACACATTGTTACAATCAAAATCTCCCAGAACTCCTTGAATCCTTTTCATTCATTTAAAAAGGAAATAAAACACTAAATTTGGATTTTAATGAAATTTCTTAAAGCATTTTATGTGTCTCCTTTAGTTTATTATTTATATTTTAAGGTTTATTTTTATTTATTATTATTTGAAGATTTCCTATGCAAGTACTATAATTACTTCTTTAATTATTATTGATATATTAATATTCAATACTTCTATAATATATGTGTATATATACTTATGTATACATACAAATACAGCCTGCTGAGTCCATATGTATGCTTAGAGGTGGCCACTTGAGACTGAATAATCATCAAGGGACTTTGTTCCTGGAGAAAACTGAGTCTTCCCCTCTTAGCAGCCATTGATTGCTTGTGAGGGCCAGCGACAAGGCTAGGCAGATATAGCCCTTGCCAAGCAAGTGAGTTTCGATGCCTTTAACCCATGTAAATACTGGCCAAACACACATAAAAATGCACATACACCTCCCACACACATAATCCTGTATACATGCAAACGTGTGCATACACATGCCTAGACACCATACAAACACACAAAACAGAAAGAATAATAAAAATAAATAAATAAAAGCAGTTTGAAGTTAAAATGTTGAAGCATCTTAGAAGAAAGAACGGATGAAAGCTACAAATTGTAAACTCAGGAATTAAGATCCTTGTTCTATCAAGAACAATACAGAAATTTTACAAAGCATAGCAATCGAGAAAGCAGAAAAGAACAGTTTAACCTGTTAACCGTTTAAGTTAACAGAAAACCTCTGCTTTTTCTGAGCCAGGTTTTTTGTGTTTGTTTGTTTGTTTTTGTTTTTCCAATTTTTATTAGGTATTTTCTTCATTTACATTTCAAATGCTACCCCGAAAGTTCCCTATACCCTCCCCCCACCCCTGCTCCCCTACCCACCCACTTCCACTTCTTGGCCCTGACATTCCCCTGTACTGAGGCATATAAAGTTTGCAAGACCAAGGAGCCTCTCTTCCCAATGATGGCCAACTAGGCTATCTTTTGCTACATATGCAGCTAGAGACACGAACTCCAGGGCTACTGGTTAGTTCATATTGTTGTTCCACCTATAGGGTTGCAGACCCCTTCAGCTCCTTGAGTACTTTCTCTAGCTCCTCCATTGGAGGCCCTGTGTTCCATCCAATAGCTGACTGTGAGCATCCACTTCTGTGTTTGCCAGGCACTGGCATAGCCTCACAAGAGATGGCTATATCAGGGTCCTTTCAGCAAAATCTTGCTGGTGTATGCAATGGTGTCAGTGTTTGGAGGCTGATTATGGGATGAATCCCAGAGTGGGGCAGTCTCTGGATGGTCCATCCTTTCGTCTCAGCTCCAAACTTTGTAACTCCTTCCATGGGTTCTTTGTTCCCAATTCTAAGAAGGGGCTAAGTGTCCACACTTTGGTCTTCGTTCTTCTTGAGTTTCATGTGTTTTGCAAATTGTATCTTGGGTATTCTAAGTTTCTGGGCTAAATTCCACTTTTTGTTTTTTGAGGAAAAGAATGAAAATTTACCTTCATAATAATCGGAATAAGCTTAGCAGTGTTTTGTCCATTCCTGTTTCTTGCCTTTTGTGAACAGTGCTACAGTGAGCACGTGTGTTCCAGCAGCACCGTCCTATAGCAGCATGGCTGTACATCAAAAATCATCAGATGTGAATAACACGGTATTTCTACTATCTGCTTTTTGACAAATTTTAACCCTGGTTGTACCAATTTACATTCTTACAACAGTGTGAAAAAATACAATCCCCAACCCAACAATTTCCTCTCCTGAATTTTTAAATAAGACAGTTATTTAGACAAATTATAGAATTTTCTTCTTACACCTCTGAAAAGAACTTATACAAAAGCTTTTGTCAAAAATCCAATGCATCTGTGCATGTGTGTAATACCAGAATTCTGGAGGCAGAGGCGGGAAGAACCTAGATTAGAAGATAGCATGAGCTACACAGCAACAGCAAGTTCAGGGTGAGCCTAAACTGTTTGCCTGCACACACCCTCAGAAAAGAAAGCAAACACACGTTATACTCACATGTATACACACAGAGAGAATGAGTTAGAATCAAACAGATTTCATATTGCCTAACATTTAGTTTAGCAACATCACAGACAAACAATAAAACCACATATGTGTGTATATGATTGTGTCAACATCCCTGAATGTGAACTGACAAGCCATGAAATCAATGTTGAAATCAGTGTTGTCACTTCGTATGGTTTTGCCATTTAAAACTGCCTATACTTGACATGCCCCCTCTTTACCATAGGATTCCAACTGTGTCCCTCTCTGGTTTGACTTTCAATCTAACACATTGCCAGTCTCAATTCTCTCAAACTGGAGAGGCACTGTGTCACAGGGACTAACAAGTACAGATTTGGAGCAAGATTTATCAGGTTTGAATCCAACGTGTTCTTGCTAGTGACTGAATGTGGAGCAAATCTCTCTGTTTCCCTGTGGTTTGGATTCTCATCTGGAAAGATGACACCATTTCCTACCTCTAGTTTTAACTGTTCTAAGTATGAGTGTAGAAGAAGTGAAGATGTTATAGGAGTCTACTATTTTGACAAGCTCTGCAAGGACTGGCACTTTCTCTCCAGATGCACACACACACACACACACACACACACACACACACACACTACTATATACACACCATAGACATGCAAACATCATACCACACACACACATCACACACATATATACACCACACATACACTCTCACACACACCCCGAGCACACACACAAATACCACACACATACACACACGAAACACAATGTATACCACACACACACACACACAAACACCATATCACCCATATCTCTCTCTCTCTCTCTCTCTCTCTCACACACACACACACACACACACACACACACACACACACACACACACGGCTCTCAAAGCTGCAAGCTGTGTCCAGCATGCACAATCTTGTCATTACTATGGAAAGTGAGTTCAACTCTCCAGCAGAGCTCAGCATTCTCTCTCAAGATGCTGCCCTCAACTCCCAGAACTGTGTAAGTTTTAGTCAAATGTGACCAGACTGGACTTGAGGGAACATGAATTTTTGACAGATATATGTTGAGCATCTTCCACATGACAACGGTTTTCTTAACTCACATGAATACAGTACTGAACAATACCCTGGCACTAATGAAACTTTAATTTTATTGTCCAAGGTCATATTCAATACCCTAAATTTAATAGTGTAAAAGTAAAGACATAAAATAGGTCTGTTTTCCTTAAGCCATTTTCTTGAGTACTACCAGAATGAAAAATATCATGCAGAAAAGAAGCACTGGGCAATTTTCTAATAACTTATCACCAAATGTGCCTTGTCTTTAGTTGTTCTTACAAATGATTCTTGTTAGAAAATGTGACACATAGGATGTGTATGTCTATATATGTGTCTCTGAAAATGTAAGGTGCCCTAATGACATTGCACTCACAAGGAAAAAGTAAAAACCTTGGCTTTCATTTGCTTTCTTTTTTTTTTTTTAGAATATAAATTAAATACTCTGAATTTTTAACCAAGTGATTCACCTTAAAAATGTATATTCATTCAAATATCAAAAAAAAAAATGTTAATCAAACTAAATACTTAGTAATCAAGATCAAAACTTTAGACTTGAGTCAGAATGTGTACATAGTGTTTTCCTTCCAAGAAATAGAAACATATTTTACTCTGTCCATGGAAGATATCCTTGGAAAACTGATTCTACATGCTATTTTGGGATTTTGCAAATTTAAGAGATGCATAATTCTGATCCATGAATCCACAAGAGCAACTCTAGTCCAGGAAAGTTTTTTCACAATTTCATTGTCATAAAACAACAAAGAAAGCAAAGTATCAGAGAATGGCTTATTATTATTATTATTATTAATTATTATTATTTTATTTACATTCCAGCCATTGCCTCCCTCCCAGTCCCCACTCTCACAACTCCTCATCCCACTCTTCCTCCCCCTTGCCTCCAAGAGGGTGTTCCCCCCCACCCCACCAGGCCTTCCCCTTCACCTGGGCCTCAAATCTCTCAAGGATTACACACATCTTCTTCCACTGAGACCAGACCAGGCAGTCCTCTGCTGTATTTGTGCCATGGGTCTTAGCCCAGTCCCTATATGCTCCTGGTTGGTGGCTCAATCTCTGGGAGCTCCCTGGGGTCTGGATTAGTTGAGACTGCAGATCTTCCTATGAGGTCACCCTCCCCTTCTGCTTCTTCAATCCTTTCCCTAATTAAATCATTGCGTTCTTGATTTCTGTCCAATGTTGGGTATGAATATCTGCTTCTGTCTCAGTCAACTGCTGGTAGGGCTTCTCAGAGGACAGCCATTCCAGGCTCCAGTCTAAAAGATAGTATTATCAGGCCTTGGTGTCCCCCCACAAGGTGAACCCGAAGCTGGCCAGTCATTGGACCACCTTTCCTTCAGTCTCTTCTTCAGTTTTGTCCCTGCAGTTCTTTTAGACAGGAGCAAATCTAGGCCAGAAATTTTGACCAAGTTCCCTCTCCCCCATTGCTGTGTATTTGAGCTAAGGTCATCCCCATTGAGTCCTGAAAGTCTCTTACCTCCTGGGTCTCTGGTACTTTCTAGACCCTCCCCCCACTTCCCTTCCCCTGAGGCTACATATTTCCATTCATTCTTCTGGCCTTCTGAGCTTCTCTCCTGCTCCCCTACCCATACCTAATCCTGTTCCCCTTTTCCTCTCCCCCTGCCCAAAATAATTTATATATAATAATTAAATATTAACTTTTTCTTCATCTTTTATGATCATTTTCCATGATGTTTTCCCTAGTAGTCAACACAAATCAAAGCTGTTCTCTTATCCTATTCTGTCTTCTTGTGGTAAGCTCCACAAAGGTAGTTCAACTTTTATGATACTGGCAAAGACTCAGATTTATTTTTTGAAAAATCTGAGTATTTTTTATACTTTTTTATTGCTGTGAAGAGACAGCATGATCAAGGCAACTTATAGAAGAATGAGTTTACTGGGGCTTACAGTTTCAGATGCTAAGTCCATGACCATCTTGGTGTGGAATATGGCAGCAGGCAGGCAGGCAGGCATAGAGCTGGAGAAGAAGCTGAGAACTTACATCCTTATCAGCAAATAGGAGTCAGAGTTATCTATAAATGCTATAGGTTTTTTTAAATCTTAAGTCCCACACCCAGGAACACACATACTCCGACAAGGTCACCTTTCCTAATTCTTCCCAAATAGTTCCACCAAAGAAAAGGATCATCTACTCAAATCTTAGAATCAATGTAGGCCATTCTCCTATTAAACCACCATAGTACTTAGATCTAAATACATCAGTTTTTACACTCAAATCTTTATACATGTTTTAATATTGAAAGGGTCTGAGCTGGAGAAATATAAAGACACATTCTGTCCTTACAGAAGACTAGAATTCAATTCTCAACACCTTTATGGTGCCTCACAGCTACCTCCAATTTCAGTTCCAGGTAATTGAATGCCCCCTTCTGATATCCTTGGCTTCCAGACTTATACATACATACATACATACATACATACATACATACATACATACATACATACTAAAAGGCTTTTCCTCCCTCAGGATATAAATCTAGGCCATATCAAACCATATTAAAAGTGAATAAAGGTAAGTTTATTAGGAGGCAGCTCTCAAACAGGATCACCAAACTCACAGGGGAAGTGAATGGAGTCACAAACCTAGGCTAAAAGAAGGGGACTTTATGGGTCTTGGGCACAGAGTAATGACTTGTAAGCTAGGAACTGGGATTCTGCCCATATGTGGTTTAAAAAATTTTTAAAAATTTAAAAAAAAAAAAGCTGAGGTCTGCACCCAGAGCTGAACCTCTGCCACAGTGCCCCACACCCAAATATTGCCAGGAGAGAACTGGCCTCCCAGGAGTGCTAGCATACCTGTGAACACAGGTAAGACCACCACTTTTGCTCTAAGAGACCCACCAGGAGACCTTAGGACACGGGAACCGAGGAGCAGTCTGGGACAGGTTTTGTCCAGTTTGCATCTGCACCCAGAATCTGATCCTGTGCCACAGTGTTCTATACACAAATACCACTGGGAGAGAGCTGCTCTCCCAAGAGTCCCAGCACACCTGTGAGCAGAAGTAACACCATTACTTCTGCTCAAATTCTAAGCTGAAGAGGGAACAGCCCAGAGTCACTAAAACACAAAAACCAAGGAACAGCCTGTGACAGATCATCCAGGTTTCTGTCTGTACTCTGGAGCTGACCCTGCGCCACAGCTCTCCATACCAAATTCATCCCAGAGAGAATTGTTCTCCCAGGAGTACTGAAACACAGGCTTGCCGGAGGGATAAGCCACAGTCATAGAAGCAGGACCAGCAAATACCAGAGATATCCAGATGGTGGAAGCAAGGGCAAGAACCTAAGCAAAAGAAACCAAGGTTACTTGGTATCATCAGAACCCAGTTCTCCCACCACTGCAAGCCCTGGATACCCTAAAACACCAGAAAACCAAGACTCTGATTTAAAATAACATCTCATAATGATGATAGAGAACTTTAAGAAGGAAATAAATAGTTCCCTTAAATACAGGAGAACACAGATAAACAGGTAAAAGCCCTTAAAGAGGAAACACATAAATACCTTAAAGAATTATAAAAAAAACACAACTGAACAACAATACGAACTAATCAGTACCCCGCCCCCCCCCCCAGAACTCATGTCTCTAGCTGCATATGTAGCAGAAGATGGCCTAGTTGGCCATCACTGGGAAGAGAGGACCCTTGGTCAAGCAAACTCTATATGCCCAGTACAGGGAAAAGCCAGGGCCAAGAAGTGAAAGTGAGTGGATAGGAGACAGGGCAGAGGTGGGATATAGGGGACTTTTGGGATAGCATTTGAGATATAAATGAAGAGAATATCCAATTGAAAGAAAGAAAGAAAGAAAGAAAGAAAGAAAGAAAGAAAGAAAGAAAGAAAGAAAGAAAGGAAGAAAGAAAGAAAGGAAGAAGGAAGGAAAGAAAGAAGGAAAGAAAGAAAGAAGGAAAGAAAGAAAGAAAACACAACCAAACATGAGAAGGAATTGAACAAAACCACCCAAGATCTAAAAATGGAAATAGAATCAATAAAAAATATCACAAAGGGGGGCAACCCTGAAGATAGGAAATCTAGGAAAGAAATCAGGAGTCACAGACACAAGCATAACCAACAGAAAACAAAAGATAGAAGAAAGAATTTCGCTAGTGTATGCAATGGTGTCAGCATTTGGAAGTTGATTATGGGATGGATCCCTGCATATGGCAGTCACTAGATGGTCCATCCTTTCGTCACAGCTCCAAATTTTGTCTCTATAACTCCTTCTATGGGTGTTTTGTTCCCATTTCTAAGAAAGGGTAAAGTGTCCACACTTTAGATTTCGCTGAAAGGACCCAGTTATAGCTCTCCATGTGAGACTATGCCAGGGCCTAGCAAACACAGAAGTGGATGATCACAGTCAGCTATTGGATGGGTCACACGGCCCCTAATGGAGGAGCTAGAGAAATTACCCAAGGAGCTATAGGAAACTGCAACCCTATAGGTGGAACAACAATATGAACTAACCAGTACCCGGGAGCTCTTGTCTTTAGCTGCATATGTATCAAAAGATGGCCTAGTCAGCCATCACTGCAAAGAGAGGCCCATTGGACTTGCAAACTTTATATGCCCCAGTACAGGGGAACGCCAGGGCCAAAAAAAAGGGAGTCGGTGGGTAGGGGATTGGGGGGGTGGGTATGGGGGAACTTTGGGATAGCATTGAAAATGTAAATGAGTAAAATACCTAATTTAAAAAAAGAAAGAATCTCAGGTGCAGAAGATAGCATAGAAAACGTTGACACAACAGTGAAAGAAAATGCAAAAAGCTCCTAACCCAAAACATCCAGGAAATTCAGGACACAATGAGAAAACCAAACCTAAGGATAATACGTATAGAAGAGAGCAAAATTTCCCAACTTAAAGGGTCAATAAATAACTTCAACAAAGTTATAAAAGAAAACTTCCCTAACCTAAAGAAAGAGATGTCCATAAGCATACAAGAAGCCTATAGAACTCCAAATAGATTGGACCAGAAAATAAATTCCTCCAGTCACATAATAAAACAAATAATCAAAACACCAAATGCACAAAACAAAGAAAGAATATTAAAAGTAGTAAGGGAAAGAGGTCAATTAAACATACAAAGGCAGATCTATCGGAATTACACCAGACTTCTCAGCACAGACTATGAAAGCTAGAAGATCATGGGCAGATCTCATACAGATCCTAAGAGAACACAAATGCCAGCCCAGGTTACTATACCCAGCAAAACTCTCAATTACCATAGCTGGAGAAACCAAGATATTCCTTGACCGAAACAAATTTACACAATATGTTTCCATAAATCCAGCCCTACAAAAGATCATAGGTGAAAAACACCAACACAAGGGGGGAAACTACACTCTAGAAAAAGCAAGAAACTAATCTTTCAACAAACCCAAAAGAAGATAGTCACACAAACATAATTCCACCTCAAACAACAAAAATAACAGAAAGCAACAATCACTTTTCCTTAATACCTCTTAACATCAATGAACTCGATTCCCTAATAAAAGGACATAGAATAACAGACTGGATATGGAAACAGGACCCAAAATTTTGCTGCACACAGGAAACACACCTCAGTGTCATAGACAGACACTACCTCAGACTAAAGGGCTGGAAAACAATTCTCCAAGCAAATGGTCCCAAGAAACAAGCTGGAGTAGCCAGTCCAGTATCAAATAAAATTGACTTTCAACCAAAAGTTATCAAAAAAAAAAAAAAAGGACTTCATACTCATCAAAGGAAAAATACCTACCAAGAAAAATTCTCAATTCTGAAAATCTATGCTCCTAATACATGGGTACCCACATTCAAAAGGAAAGAAAGAAAGAAAGAAAGAAAGAAAGAAAGAAAGAAAGAAAGAAAGAAAGAAAGAAAGAAAGAAAGAAAGAAAGAAAACTTTACTAAATATCAAAGCACACATTGCACTGCACACAATAATAGTGGGAGACTTCAACACCTCACTCTCATCAAAGGAAAGATCATGGAAACAAAAACTAAACAGACACAGTGAAACTAACAAAAGCGATGGACTAAATGGATTTAACAGATATCTACAGAACATTTTATCCTAAAACAAAAGGACATTCCTTCTTCTCAGCACCTCATGGTACCTTCTCCAAAATTAACCATATAATTGGCCACAAAACAGGCCTCAACAGATACAAAAATATTGAGATTGTCCCATGTATCCTACCAGACCACCATGGACTAAGGCTGATCTTCAATAACAACATAAATAATGGAAAGCCAACATTCACGTGGAAACTGAACAACATTCTTCTCAATGATACCTTGGTCAAGGAAGGAACAAAGAAAGAAATTAAAGACTTTTTAGAGTTTAATGAAAATTAAGCCACAACATACCCAACTTATGAGACACAATGAAAGCATTTCTAAGAGGGAAACTCACAGCTCTGAGTGCCTCCAAAAAGAAACTAGAGAGAGCACACACTAGCAGTTTGACAACACACCTAAAAGCTCTAGAAAAGAAAGGAAGCAAATTCACCCAAGAGGAGTAGAAGGCAGGAAATAATCAAACTCAGGGGCAAAATCAACCAAGTGGAAACAAGAAGAGCTATTCAAAGAACCAACCAAACAAGGAGCTGGTTCTTTGAGAAAATCAACAAGATAGATAAACCCTTAGCCAGACTCACTAGAGGGCACACCCTAATTAACAAAATCAGAAATGAAAAGGGAGACATAACAACAGATCCTGAAGAAATCCAAAACACCATCAGATCCTCTACAAAAGGCTATACTCAACAAAACTGGAAAACCTGGATGAAATGGACAAATTTCTAGACAGATACCAGGTACCAAAGTTAAATCAGGATCAAGTTAACGATCTAAACAGTCCCATATCCCGAAAAGAAATAGAAGCAGTCATTAATAGTCTCCCAACCAAAAAAAAAACAGGGACCAGATGGGTTTAGTGCAGAGTTCTATCAGACCTTCAAAGAAGATCTAATTCCAGTTCTACACAAACTATTTCACAAAATAGAAGTAGAAGGTACTCTACGCAACTCATTCTATGAAGCCACTATTACTCTGATACCTAAACCACAGAAAGATCCAACAAAGATAGAGAACTTCAGACCAATTTTGCTTATGAATATCGATGCAAAAATACTCAATAAAACTCTTGCTAACTGAATCCAAGAACACATTAAGAGAATCATCCATCCTGACCAAGTAGGTTTTATTCCAGGGATGCAGGGATGGTTCAATATACAGAAATCCATCAAGGTCATCCAGTATATGAACAAACTCAAAGACAAATACCACATGATCATCTCATTAGACTCGGAGAAAACATTTGACAAAATCCAACACAGATTCATGATAAAATTCTTGGAAAGATCAGGAATTCAAGGGCCATACCTAAACCTGATAAAAGCAATCTACAGCAAACCAGTAGCCAACATCAAAATAAATAGTGAGAAACTGGAAGCATTCCCACTAAAATCAGGGACTAGACAAGGCTGCCCACTTTCTCCCTACCTATTCAACATTGTACTTCAAGTCCTAGCCAGAGCAATTCAACAACAAAGGAAATCAAGGGGATACAAATTGGAAAAGAAGAAGTCAAAATATCACTTCTTGCAGATGATATGATAGTATATATAAGTAAGCCTAAAAATTCCACCAGAGAACTCCTAAACCTGATAAACAGCTTCAGTGAAGTAGCTGGATATAAAATTAACTCAAACAAGTCAATGGCCTTTCTCTACACAAAGAATAAACAGGCTGAGGAAGAAATTAGGGAAACAACACCCTTCACAATAGTCACAAACAAAATAAAATACTTTGGCATGACTCTAACTAAGGAAGTAAAAGATCTGTATGATAAGGACTTCAAGTCTCTGAAGAAAGAAATTAAAGATCTCAGAAGATGGAAAGATCTCCCATACTCATGGATTGGAACATTGTAAAAATGGCTATCTTGTCAAAAGCAATCTACAGATTCAATGCAACCCCATCAAAATTCCAACTCAATTCTTAAATGAATTAGACTTCAGAAAATCAAATAACCCCATTAAAAAATGGGGCTCAGAACTGAACAAAGAATTCTCACCTGAGGAATACCGAATGGCAGAGAAGCACTTGAAAAAAATGTTCAACATCCTTAATCATCAGGGAAATGCAAATCAAAACAACCCTGAGATTCCACCTCACACCAGTCAGAATGGCTAAGATCAAAAATTCAGGTGACAGCAGATGCTGGCGTGGATGTGGAGAAAGAGGAACACTCCTCCATTGTTGGTGGGAGTGCAGGCTTGTACAACCACTCTGGAAATCAGTCTGGCGGTTCCTCAGAAAACTGGACATAGTACTACCGGAGGATCCAGCAATACCTCTCCTGGGCATATATCCAGAAGATGCCCCAACTGGTAAGAAGGACACATGCTCCACTATGTTCATAGCAGCCTTATTTATAATAGCCAGAAGCTGGAAAGAACCTAGATGCCCCTCAACAGAGGAATGGATACAGAAAATGTGGTACATCTACACAATGGAGTACTACTCAGCTATTAAAAAGAATGAATTTATGAAATTCCTAGCCAAATGGATGGACCTGGAGGGCATCATCCTGAGTGAGGTAACACATTCACAAAGAAACTCACACAATATGTATTCACTGATAAGTGGATATTAGCCCCAAACCTAGGATACCCAAGATATAAGATATAATTTGCTAAACAAATGAAACTCAAGAAGAATGAAGACTGAAGTGTGGACACTATGCCCCTCCTTAGATTTGGGAACAAAACACCCATGGAAGGAGTTACAGAGACAAAGTTTGGAGCTGAGATGAAAGGATGGACCATGTAGAGACTGCCATATCCAGGGATCCACCCCATAATCAGCATCCAAACGCTGACACCATTGCATACACTAGCAAGATTTTATTGAAAGGACCCAGATGTAGCTGTCTCTTGTGAGACAATGCCGGGGCCTAGCAAACACAGAAGTGGATGCTCACAGTCAGCTAATGGATGGATCATAGGGCTCCCAATGGAGGAGCTAGAGAAAGTAGCCAAGGAGCTAAAGGGATCTGCAACCCTATAGGTGGAACAACATTATGAACTAACCAGTACCCCGGAGCTCTTGACTCTAGCTGCATATATATCAAAAGATGGTCTAGTCTGCCATCACTGGAAAGAGAGGCCCATTGGACTTGCAAACTTTATATGCCCCAGTACAGGGGAACACCAGGGCCAAAAAGGGGGAGTGGGTGGGCAGGGGAGTGGGGGTGGGTGGATATGGGGGACTTTTGGTATAGCATTGGAAATGTAAATGAGTTAAATACCTAATAAAAAATGGAAAAAAAAAAAAAAAGAAAGGGCAATCGGCAAATTCATCTGAAATACCAAAAACCTAGGATAGCAAAACTCTTCTCAGGGATAAAAGAACCTCTGGTGAAATTACCATGCCTGACCTAAAGCTTTACTACAGAGCAATTGTGATATAAACTGCATGGTACTGGTATAGCGACAGACAAGTAGACCAATGGAATAGAATTGAAGACCCAGAAATGAACCCACACACCTATGGTCACTTGATCTTTGACAAAGAAGCTAAAACCATCCAATGGAAAAAAGACAGCATTTTCAACAAATGGTGCTGGCACAACTGGCAGTTATCATGTAGAAGAATGCGAATTGATCCATTCCTATCTCCTTGTACTAAGGTCAAATCTAAGTGGATCAAGGAACTCCACATAAAACCAGAGACACTGAAACTTATAGAGGAGAAAGTTGGGGAAAAGCCTCGAAGATATGGGCACAGGGGAAAAATTCTTGAATAAAACAGCAATGGCTTGTGCTGTAAGATTGAAAATTGACAAATGGGACCTCATGAAACTGCAAAGGTTCTGTAAGGCAAAAGACACCGTCATTAAGACAAAAAGGTCACCAACAGATTGGGAAAGTATCTTTACCTATACTAAATCAGATAGGGGACTAATATCTAATATATATAATGAACTCAAGAAGGGGGACTCCAGAAAATCAAATAACCCCATTAAAAAATGGGGCTCAGAGCTAAACAAAGAATTCTCACTTGAGGAATACTGAATGGCTGAGAAGCACCTGAAAAAATGTTCAACATCCTTAATCATCAGGGAAATGCAAATCAAAACAACCCTGAGATTCCACCTCACACCAGTCAGAATGGCTAAGATCAAAAATTCAGGTGACAGCAGATGTTGGCGAGGATGTGGAGAAAGAGGAACACTCCTCCATTGTTGGTGGGATTGCAAGCTTGTATAACCACTCTGGAGATCATTCTGGCAGTTCCTCAGAAAATTGGACATAGTACTACCAGAGGGACCTGCAATACCTCTCCTGGGCATATATCCAGAAGATGTTCCAACTGGTAAGAAAGCAAATATGTTCATAGCAGCCTTATTTATAATAGCCAGAAGCTGGAAAGAACCCAGATGCCCCTCAACAGAGGAATGGATACAAAAAAATGTGGTTCATTTACACAATGGAGTACTACTCAGCTATTAAAAAGAATGAGTTTATGAAATTCCTAGGCAAATGGTTGGACCTGGAGGGCATCATTCTGAGTGAGGTAACACAATCACAAAAGAACTCAAATGATATGTACTCACTGATAAGTGGATATTAGCCCAGAAACTTAGAATACCCAAGATATAAGATACAACTTGTGAAACACATGAAACTCAAGAAGAACAAAGACCAAAGTGTGGACACTTTGCCCCTTCTTAGAATTGGGAACAAAATACCCATGGAAGGAGTAACAGAGACCAAAGTTTGGAGCTGAGACAAAAGGATGGACCATCTAGAGACTGCCATATCCAGGGATCCATCCCATAATCAGCCTCCAAATGCTAACACCATTGCTTACACTAGCAAGATTTTGTTGAAAGGACCCTGGTTTAGCTGTCTCTTGTGAGAGCCTATGCTGGGGCCTAGCAAACACAGAAGTGGATGCTCACAGTCAGCTATTGGATGGATCACAGTGCCCCCAATGGAGGAGCTAGAAATAGTACCCAAGGAGCTAAAGGGAACTACAACCCTATAGGTGGAATAACAATATGAACTAACCAGTACCCGGGAGTTCCTTTCTCTAGCTGCATATGTATCAGAAGATGGCCTAGTCGGCCATCATTGGAAAGAGAGGCCCATTGGTCATGCAAACTTTATATGCCCCAGTACAGGGGAACACCAGGGCTATAAAGTTGGAGTGGGTGGGTAGGTGGAGTTGGGGGGGGGGAGGGTATGGGGGACTTTTGGAATAGCATTGGAAATGTAAATGAGGAAAAAACCTAATAAAATATATTTAAAAAGAAAAAAAAAAAAAAGGATGCATCCACTAGTAGTCTACCCTGTTCCAGTGAATAGTTCCACACCATGGAGTACATGGGCAGTACAAATAAGATTCAGTTGCCTATTTTAATTCTATTTATTTATTTATTTATTTATTTATTTATTTAAATTAATGAGAGCACTTTCCCCTTCCTTCCTTCCTTTTCTTCCCTTCAACTCCTTTCTTATCCTCTTCCCACACTCTCAAGTTGATAGTCTCTTCTTTATTATCAGTTATGTAGAGGCCTTTTAAATTAAGTTTTATGTTTGTGAGGATAATTCCTTTTCCTCTCCATAAACCATCCCAAATGTCCTTTCTTACTCTCAAATTCATGGCCTCTGTTTTCATTAATCATTGTTACATAAATTTACATACACGTGTGTGTGTGTGTGTGTGTGTGTGTGTGTGTGTGTGTGTGTGTGCATTGCTAAATACATAATATAACATATACAATTGGTGTGTTACTTATATGTACATGTTTTCAGGCCTGAGCATTTGGTGTTGGATAACCAATTGGTGTGCTCTTCTCTTAGCATTCCATAGTTATTCTCTTAGCATTCCATAGTTGCCTGTGGCCCTTTGTGTAATGTTGAACCCTCATAAGTGCTCCCATATCCATGTTAGCATTTCTATCGGGGGTCATTCTTGTTCAGCCCATGTTTATATTGTCATATTGGTGAAACGTTATAAGTGTATCTTCTGGTGTTTGTAGAACACTTAGTCTCAGAGGAAATTCCCAGTTTCTCTGGCTCTTACAATCTTTCCACCTATTTCCCACCATGATTTCTGGGTCTTAAGAACAGTTGTGTTTTAGGCATATCAGTTGGGAATGGACTCCACAACTTTGTATTTTTATTGGTTTTATTTTTTATTTTTTAAGCTTTTTTTCCAGTTTTTTATTAGGTATTTACTTCATATACATTTCAAATGCTATCCAAAAAATCCCCTATACCCTCCCTCCCCTGCCCCCTGCTCCCCTACCCACCCACTCCCACTTCTTGGCCCTGGTGTTTCCCCTGTACTGGGGCATATAAAGTTTGCAAGATCAAGGGTCCTCCCTTCCCAATGATGGCTGACTAGGCCATCTTCTGCTACATATGCAGTTAGAGACACGCGCTCTGGGGGTACTGGTTAGTTCATATTGTTGTTCCACCTATAGGATTGCAGACCCCTTCAGCTCCTTGGGTACTATTTCTAGCTCCTCCGTTGGGGGCCCTGTGTTCCATCCAATAGCTGACTATGAGCATCCACTTCTGTGATTGCCAGGCACTGGCATAGCCTCACAAGAGACAGCTATATCAGGGTCCTCTGTAATGGTCTCTGGGAAGTTTCCCTAATGAGAGGTGAAAACTACTGTTATCTGTGGGAACAAGGAAAAAAAAGTTAGAATGTGAGTAGGAATTATTCTTGTTTAGTCAAGTGGTGGGTGTTGGTTCTCCTCCAAAATCCTTAACTTCACTAGCCCTAGGTGGCTGGCTTGGTTAGAAGCAAGCAAGCAAGTAAGCAAGATGGAGGGAAGGAGGGGAGAAGGAAGGAAGGAAGGAAGGAAGGAAGGAAGGAAGGAAGGAAGGAAGGAAGACTTGGGTTGGAGAGATGGCTCAGTGGGTAAGAGCACTGACCGCTCTACCAAAGGTCCTGAGTTCAAATCCCAGCAACCACATGGTGGCTCACAACCATCCATAATGAGATCTGATGTCCTCTTCTGGGGTTTCTGAAGACATCTACAGTGTACTTACATGTAATAAATAAATAAATCTTTAAAAACCAAAAGAAAGAAAGACGCATCAGGTGATTAAGAAGGTGGGAGTGGATATGAGTGGAGTTAGGAAGAGAAATTAGGGGTAAATGTGATCAAAATGTATTATATAAAATTGGAAATGAATTAACAAAAATATTATAAAGAAAGAGCTCATTGTTAAAGAACTTTTTTTCAAGCAAAATAGACATAAATGAAGATGGATGTAATCCATCCAATGTTTCACTCTATTTTTATTGCAATTATTTTAATTACCAGGCCTCGTCAGTAATTAAATTTTCCACCATCACCTGTTTTGTCTGGCTAGTGCGATTAAGTAAATTATTTCAAGAGGAGATACAGTGCATAAATAGGGATAAAAGTAACTTGATGAAGGAATAATAGGAGCAACAAAATACTTTTATAACACTAACGTCACCTAAAAAATTCTCAGCATGGGAAAGATTTGCTCCAAATGTGGAACTGGGATGACACTGAGGTAGGATAAAAGGAAGTAGTAATTCTTAGGTAAAAAGAACTTTTTCAGGAAGCCTGGAGGAGCCTAGATCTTCAGGCATGATGGACAAGTGACCCTTAGTTAAAATGTAAGAACCTCACAGGTATTGGTGTCATTTTATGAAATGTGCTGCCTTGTGAAATGATAACAAAGTCATGGCTGGACATAACATTAGAAGATGTACACAGCATGCACACAGCCCTTAAAGTCTCAAGATTCTGCTTGCACCATTGTTAATTTTTCATTTTGCGGTCAAGAACGTAAAACACTTTGAGCTTTGAGGCTTACCACTAATTATGCTGCTAAGTATAATAATTATTATTATTGAAACAAGTGTAATTTCTTGTTACTTTGCTCTACGTTTATTGAGTTACAAATTTTCAAAAGATATAGCCTCCCTTTTTTCTTAATGATGAAAAGTCCATGGCTGTAATACCAAATGTTATTCAATGGAAAGTGGGCCTACTCCTTCTTATTGCTGCACATAGTGACCCAACCAAACGTCTCCCTAAGAAGTCTCCATGCTTTCATGTGTTATATGAAGTAACAGATTCTTAGAGTGGTCTTTATTTATATTTTTCTCTCCTTTTTATTCTTGTTTGTTTGTTTGCTTGCTTGTTTTGGTCAGTGGGAGAACAAAGTAATACAAATGCATACAAGAAGAATCAAAGAATACTCTTGTAAGAAGTTATAGCTATGTTAAGATTAAAAAATAATGTCATTAAAGATTTTACCAGAAAAGCTCTACCACTAATATTACTTTCAGCAAAGTAACACAACACTAGAATCACACACACACACACACACACACACACACAATCAATAGTATTTCTCTATGTAATGGTACATATATTGAAAATGAAATCAAGAAAATAATATCCTTGAAAACATGAAATATCCCGAAATAACTCTAACCAAGCAAGTGAAAGACTTTTATAATGAAAACTTTAAGATGTTAAACAGAGGAATGAAATACATAAGATGATATCATGTGCTCATGGAACACAAATGTTAATATTGTAAAAAATGACAATCCTTTTAAAAGCAATGTGCAGATTCAATACAATCCCAAACAGAATTCTAACACAGTTCGCCAGAGAAATGGGAAAAAAATCTTAAACTTCTTAAGGAAACACAAAAATCCCAGGAAAGCTGAAACAATCCTGAATAGTAAAGAACTTCTGGCAGCATCAGCAACCCAGCTCTCAAGTTCTATTACAGAGCAATCATAATAAAAACAGCATGGTAACAGCATAAAAACTGAAATGATGTTCAGTAACAATGAATTAAAGATAGGGCCTAAATCCATACATCTTTGGACACCTATTTTGATAAAGAAACCAAAATTACACACTGTAGAAAGAGCATTTCAGCAAATGGTGCTAGTCAAATCAGATGTAGAACAAGACCCTAGTAATGCAGGCATTAAAACTAACAAGTAACAAAGGGGACCTCATATGGCTAAAAAGCTTCTGTACAACAAAGAACAGTGTCACTTAAGCAGAGAGGCTGCCTACAAAAGTGGAAAAAAGAATATCATTATACATGTGACAGGTCAATAGCATCTAAATACAAAGAACTAAAATAGAAATGACCATCAAGAAAATAACTAAATCAATTCACAAAACACAACTAACTACATTTTAAAAAACAGGATATAAAAATAGAATTCTCAAAATATTAAACATAAAAGATTGAGCTCATGTCTCTAGCTGCATATGTAGCAGAAGATGGCCTAGTTGGCCATCACTGGGAAGAGAAGCCCCTTGGTCTTGCAAACTTTATTTGTCCCAGTACAGGGAAACACCAGGGCCAAGAAGTGGGAGTTGGTGGGTAGGGGAGCAGGGCAGGGGGAGGGTATAGGGGACTTTTGGATAGCATTTGAAATGTAAATGAAGAAAATATCTAATAAAAAATTTTTAAAAGATTGAGAAACACTTTTAAAAATTCAAACTCTTACCGTTAAAGGAATGGAAGTTAAAAGAACTATGGAATTTCATCTTCCCCAATAAGAATGGCCAAAATCAATTTAAAATTTTTGTAATAGCACATACTGGCAAGGATGTGCGGAAAGGGGAATTGCTGGTTGAATTGCAAACTGGTACAGCCCCTATGGAAATCAAAGTGGAGGTTCCTCAAAAAGACGACAATAGATCTATGGCAAGATCCAGCTTTACCGCTCTTGAATATTTACATGCAAAGGCCCATTACCTATATCTTACCACAGAGATACCTGCTATTCTATGCTCATTGATGCTCTACTCATAATAGAAACTGAAAAAAACAAGATGTCCATCAACTGATGAAAAATTAGTGAAAATTACACTTGGAATTTTACATTTACACAATGGCATATTATTCACCTCTGAAGAAAATGAAATTATAAAATTTTTAGATAAATGGAATGGAGCTATAAAGAGTCACCCCAATTAAGTTAACCCAGATTCAAAAGGACAAACATTGCATGTTTTTCTTATAAGAATATTAACTTCTTCTTTTTATTATTATATATTTTCATTATTTACATTTCAAATGTTATTCCCTTTCCTCATTTCCCCTCCAAAAACCCCCTATCAGATTCCCCCCTTCCCCTGCTCACTAGCCCACCCACTCCCACTTCCCTGTCCTGGCATTCCCCTAGACTGGGGCATCGAGCATTCACAAGACCAAGGGCCTCTCCTCTCACTGATGTCCCACAAAGCCATTCTCTGCTACCCCATATATGAACCCTGGCTCTTGGGAGACATAAAAGTAGAACTAGGTACTTGACCAGCCAACCTACTCAAATCAGGAGACCCAGTTTTTAAGAGACCCTGTGTAAAAAAATTAGATGGTAAGTCATTGTAAAGACATCAAACATTGACCTCTAGCCTCTATATGCAGAGAGAGAGAGAGAGAGAAGCATGCACACACCCAATGTTCATATTCATGTGAATGTATACATACACCACACACACAAAACAGAATAATTCCTCTCTTTAACTTTTGTCTTCCTTTCACAATTCTAGGCATGACTCTTCAACTGTATTTGCACATATATAAAATTATCAAGAAAGAAAAGGGAACCATTGCTAAAACATGAGTATATCCTTCAGCAGCCAATAAAGATCTAAATGTAACAAGAAATCATTTAAAGTGACAATTCTGCTTCAGATGCAGAAATTTAATGCTCTTGCCATTGCTGTTGTCACATGATTTCAAAAAGTAATTTTCCAACTGTTTTTTTTTCCATTTTTTATTAGGTGTTTAACTCATTTACATTTCCAATGCTATACCAAAAGTCCCCCATATCCACCCACCCCCACTCCCCTGCCCACCCACTCCCCCTTTTTGGCCCTGGTGTTCCCCTGTACTGGGGCATATAAAGTTTGCAAGTCCAATGGGCCTCTCTTTCCAGTGATGGCCGACTAGGCCATCTTTTGATATATATGCAGCTAGAGTCAAGAGCTCCGGGGTACTGGTTAGTTCATAATGTTGTTCCACCTATAGGGTTGCAGATCCCTTTAGCTCCTTGGCTACTTTCTCTAGCTCCTCCATTGGGAGCCCTATGATTCATCCATTAGCTGACTGTGAGCATCCACTTCTGTGTTTGCTAGGCCCCGGCATAGTCTCACAAGAGACAGCTACATCTGGGTCCTTTCAATAAAATCTTGCTACTGTATGCAATGGTGTCAGCGTTTGGATGCTGATTATGGGGTGGATCCCTGGATATGGCAGTCTCTACATGGTCCATCCTTTCATCTCAGCTCCAAACTTTGTCTCTGTAACTCCTTCCATGGGTGTTTTGTTCCCAAATCTAAGGAGGGGCATAGTGTCCACACTTCAGTCTTCATTCTTCTTGAGTTTCATGTGTTTAGCAAATTATATCTTATATCTTGGGTATCCTAGGTTTGGGGCTAATATCCACTTATCAGTGAATACATATTGTGTGAGTTTCTTTGTGAATGTGTTACCTCACTCAGGATGATGCCCTCCAGGTCCATCCATTTGGCTAGGAATTTCATAAATTCATTCTTTTTAATAGCTGAGTAGTACTCCATTGTGTAGATGTACCACATTTTCTGTATCCATTCCTCTGTTGAGGGGCATCTAGGTTCTTTCCAGCTTCTGGCTATTATAAATAAGGCTGCTATGAACATAGTGGAGCATGTGTCCTTCTTACCTGTTGGGGCATCTTCTGGATATATGCCCAGGAGAGGTATTGCTGGATCCTCCGGTAGTACTATGTCCAGTTTTCTGAGGAACCGCCAGACTGATTTCCAGAGTGGTTGTACAAGCCAGCACTCCCACCAACAATGGAGGAGTGTTCCTCTTTCTCCACATCCACGCCAGCATCTGCTGTCACCTGAATTTTTGATCTTAGCCATTCTGACTGGTGTGAGGTGGAATCTCAGGGTTGTTTTGATTTGCATTTCCCTGATGATTAAGGATGTTGAACATTTTTTCAAGTGCTTCTCTGCCATTCGGTATTCCTCAGGTGAGAATTCTTTGTTCAGTTCTGAGCCCCATTTTTTAATGGGGTTATTTGATTTTCTGAAGTCCAACTTCTTGAGTTCTTTATATATGTTGGATATTAGTCCCCTATCTGATTTAGGATAGGTAAAGATCCTTTCCCAATCTGTTGGTGGTCTTTTTGTCTTATTGACGGTGTCTTTTGCCTTGCAGAAACTTTGGAGTTTCATTAGGTCCCATTTGTCAATTCTCGATCTTACAGCACAAGCCATTGCTGTTCTGTTCAGGAATTTTTCCCCTGTGCCCATATCTTCAAGGCTTTTCCCCACTTTCTCCTCTATAAGTTTCAGTGTCTCTGGTTTTATGTGAAGTTCCTTGATCCACTTAGATTTGACCTTAGTACAAGGAGATAAGTATGGATCGATTCGCATTCTTCTACACGATAACAACCAGTTGTGCCAGCACCAATTGTTGAAAATGCTGTCTTTCTTCCACTGGATGGTTTTAGCTCCCTTGTCGAAGATCAAGTGACCATAGGTGTGTGGGTTCATTTCTGGGTCTTCAATTCTATTCCATTGGTCTACTTGTCTGTCTCTATACCAGTACCATGCAGTTTTTATCACAATTGCTCTGTAGTAAAGCTTTAGGTCTGGCATGGTGATTCCGCCAGAAGTTCTTTTATCCTTGAGAAGACTTTTTGCTATCCTAGGTTTTTTGTTATTCCAGACAAATTTGCAAATTGCTCCTTCCAATTCGTTGAAGAATTGAGTTGGAATTTTGATGGGGATTGCATTGAATCTGTAGATTGCTTTTGGCAAGATAGCCATTTTTACAATGTTGATCCTGCCAATCCATGAGCATGGGAGATCTTTCCATCTTCTGAGATCTTCCTTAATTTCTTTCTTCAGAGATTTGAAGTTTTTATCATACAGATCTTTCACTTCTTTAGTTAGAGTCACGCCAAGATATTTTATATTATTTGTGACTATTGAGAAGGGTGTTGTTTCCCTAATTTCTTTCTCAGCCTGTTTATTCTTTGTATAGAGAAAGGCCATTGACTTGTTTGAGTTTATTTTATATCCAGCTACTTCACAGAAGCTGTTTATCAGGTTTAGGAGTTCTCTGGTAGAATTTTTAGGGTCACTTATATATACTATCATATCATCTGCAAAAAGTGATATTTTGACTTCCTCTTTTCCAATTTGTATCCCCTTGATCTCCTTTTGTTGTCGAATTGCTCTGGCTAATACTTCAAGTACTATGTTGAAAAGGTAGGGAGAAAGTGGGCAGCCTTGTCTAGTCCCTGATTTTAATGGGATTGCTTCCAGCTTCTCTCCATTTACTTTGATGTTGGCTATTGGTTTGCTGTAGATTGCTTTTATCATGTTTAGGTATGGGCCTTGAATTCCTGATCTTTCCAAAACTTTTATCATGAATGGGTGTTGGATCTTGTCAAATGCTTTTTCTGCATCTAACGAGATGATCATGTGGTTTTTGTCTTTGAGTTTGTTTATATAATGGATTACATTGATGGATTTTCGTATATTAAACCATCCCTGCATCCCTGGAATAAAACCTACTTGGTCAGGATGGATGATTGCTTTAATGTGTTCTTGGATTCGGTTGGCGAGAATTTTATTGAGGATTTTTGCATCGATATTCATAAGAGAAATTGGTCTGAAGTTCTCTATCTTTGTTGGATCTTTCTGTGGTTTAGGTATCAGAGTAATAGTGGCTTCATAAAATGAGTTGGGTAGAGTACCTTCTACTTCTATTTTGTGAAATAGTTTGTGCAGAATTGGAATTAGATCTTCTTTGAAGGTCTGATAGAACTCTGCACTAAACCCATCTGATCCTGGGCTTTTTTTGGTTGGGAGACTATTAATAACTGCTTCTATTTCTTTAGGTGATATGGGACTGTTTAGATGGTCAACTTGATCCTGATTCAACTTTGGTACCTGGTATCTGTCCAGAAATTTGTCCATTTCGTCCAGGTTTTGCAGTTTTGTTGAGTATAGCCTTTTGTAGAAGGATCTGATGGTGTTTTGGATTTCTTCAGGATCTGTTGTTATGTCTCCCTTTTCATTTCTGATTTTGTTAATTAGGATTTTGTCCCTGTGCCCTTTAGTGAGTCTAGCTAAGGGTTTATCTATCTTGTTGATTTTCTCAAAGAACCAACTCCTCGTTTGGTTAATTCTTTGAATAGTTCTTCTTGTTTCCACTTGGTTGATTTCACCCCTGAGTTTGATTATTTCCTGCCGTCTACTCCTCTTGGGTGAATTTGCTTCCTTTTTTTCTAGGGCTTTTAGATGTGTTGTCAAGCTGCTAGTATGTGCTGTCTCCCGTTTCTTCTTGGAGGCACTCAGAGCTATGAGTTTCCCTCTTAGAAATGCTTTCATTGTGTCCCATAGGTTTGGGTACGTTGTGGCTTCATTTTCATTAAACTCTAAAAAGTCTTTAATTTCTTTCTTTATTCCTTCCTTGACCAAGGTATCATTGAGAAGAGTGTTACTCAGTTTCCACGTGAATGTTGGCTTTCCATTATTTATGTTGTTATTGAAGATCAATCTTAGGCCATGGTGGTCTGATAGGATACATGGGACAATTTCAATATTTTTGTATCTATTGAGGCCTGTTTTGTGACCAATTATATGGTCAATTTTGGAGAAGGTCCCGTGAGGTGCTGAGAAGAAGGTATATCCTTTTGTTTTAGGATAAAATGTTCTGTAGATATCTGTCAGGTCCATTTGTTTCATAACTTCTGTTAGTTTCACTGTGTCCCTGTTTAGTTTCTGTTTCCACGATCTGTCCATTGGTGAAAGTGGTGTGTTGAAGTCTCCCACTATTATTGTGTGAGGTGCAATGTATGCTTTGAGCTTTACTAAAGTGTCTCTAATGAATGTGGCTGCCCTTGCATTTGGTGCGTAGATATTCAGAATTGAGAGTTCCTCTTGGAGGATTTTACCTTTGATGAGTATGAAGAAGTGTCCCTCCTTGTCTTTTTTGATAACTTTGGGTTGGAAGTCGATTTTATCCGATATTAAAATGGCTACTCCAGCTTGTTTCTTCAGTCCATTTGCTTGGAAAATTGTTTTCCAGCCTTTCACTCTGAGGTAGTGTCTGTCTTTTTCCCTGAGATGGGTTTCCTGTAAGCAGCAGAATGTTGGGTCCTGTTTGTGTAGCCAGTCTGTTAGTCTATGTCTTTTTATTGGGGAATTGAGTCCATTGATATTAAGAGATATTAAGGAAAAGTAATTGTTGCTTCCTTTTATTTTTGTTGTTAGAGTTGGCATTCTGTTCTTGTGGCTGTCTTCTTTTTGGTTTGTTGAATGATTACTTTCTTGGTTGTTCTAGGGCGTGATTTCCGTCCTTGTATTGCTTCTTTTCTGTTATTATCCTTTGAAGGGCTGGATTCGTGGAAAGATATTGTGTGAATTTGGTTTTGTCGTGGAATACTTTGGTTTCTCCATCTATGGTAATTGAGAGTTTGGCCGGGTATAGTAGCCTGGGCTGGCATTTGTGTTCTCTTAGTGTCTGTATAACATCTGTCCAGGCTCTTCTGGCTTTCATAGTCTCTGGTGAAAAGTCTGGTGTAATTCTGATAGGCCTTCCTTTATATGTTACTTGACCTTTCTCCCTTACTGCTTTTAATATTCTATCTTTATTTAGTGCATTTGTTGTTCTGATTATTATGTGTCGGGAGGAATTTCTTTTCTGGTCCAGTCTATTTGGAGTTCTGTAGGCTTCTTGTATGATCATGGGCATCTCTTTTTTTATGTTTGGGAAGTTTTCTTCTATTATTTTGTTGAAGATATTAGCTGGCCCTTTAAGTTGAAAATCTTCATTCTCATCAATTCCTATTATCCGTAGGTTTGGTCTTCTCATTGTGTCCTGGATTACCTGAATGTTTTGAGTTAGGATCCTTTTGCATTTTGTATTTTCTTTGACTGTTGTGTCGATGTTCTCTATGGAATCTTCTGCACCTGAGATTCTCTCTTCCATTTCTTGTATTCTGTTGCTGATGCTCGCATCTATGGTTCCAGATCTCTTTCCTAGGGTTTCTATTTCCAGCGTTGCCTCGCTTTGGGTTTTCTTTATTGTGTCTACTTCCCCTTTTAGTTCTAGTATGGTTTTGTTCATTTCCATCACCTGTTTGGATGTGTTTTCCTGTTTTTCTTTAATGATTTCTACCTGTTTGGCTGTGTTTTCCTGTTTTTCTTTAAGGGCCTGTAACTCTTTAGCAGTGCTCTCCTGTAATTCTTTAAGTGACTTATGAAAGTCCTTCTTGATGTCCTCTATCATCATCATGAGAAATGTTTTTAAATCTGGGTCTAGATTTTCGGTTGTGTTGGGGTGCCCAGGACTAGGTGGGGTGGGAGTGCTGCGTTCTGATGATGGTGAGTGGTCTTGATTTCTGTTAGTAGGATTCTTACGTTTGCCTTTCGCCATCTGGTAATCTCTGAAGCTAGCTGTTTTAGTTGTCACTGTTAAGAGCTTATTCTTCAGGTGACTCTGTTAGCCTCTATGAGCAGACCTGGAGGGTAGCACTCTCCTTAGTTTCAGTGGGCAGAGTATTCTCTGCAGGCAAGCTCTCTTCTTGCAAGGCAGGTACCCAGATATCTGGTGTTCGAACCAGACTCCTGGCAGAAGTTGTGTTCCACTCACTAGAGGTCTTAGGATCACGTGTGGAATCCTGTGTGGGCCCTTGCGGGTGTCACGCGACTCAGCTGGCAAGGTAGCCCGGGGCTCGAGTCTCGAGTCGAGCGGAAGGGACTTGTGCCCCAGATCAGGCCCGGGTAGCCTGCTTCCCTATGTACCGCAGTCTCAAGTTCCGCGCGATTGGATTGGGGCAGGCGCTGTGTTCCACTCACCAGAGGTCTTAGGGTCCCGTGGGGAGTCCCGTGTGGGCCCTTGCGGGTGTTGGGCAAGACTCTGCTGGCAAGGTAGCCCGGGGGTCGAGTCGAGTGGAAGGGACTTGTGCCCCAGATCAGGCCTGGGTAGCCTGCTTCCCTATGTACTGCAGTCTCAAGTTCCGCGCGATTGGATTGGGGCAGGCGCTTGTTCCACTCACCAGAGGTCTTAGGGTCCCGTGGGGAGTCCCGTGTGGGCCCTTGCGGGTGTTGGGCAAGACTCTGCTGGCAAGGTAGCCCGGGGCTCGAGTCTCGAGTCGAGCGGAAGCTTTCCAACTGTTTTTATTCAGAATTTACAACTTGTGTAGTGTCTGCTGCTGCTGCTGCTGCTGCTGCTGCTGCTGCTGCTGCTGCTGTTTGTTTAAATTCAGTTCTTTGAACATCTACCTCATTTGGCGAGCCTCTCAAAGCATTTCTTCATCAATCCTACAAGGAGTACACAGGCTATCATGACAGGGGCCTAAATTTATATATCACTTAAGCTGTGTACTTGTGTGTATGTGTGCATGTCCATATCCATGAATGTGTGTGTGAGTGTGTGTGTATATGTGTATGAAATCTTAGACATTGTACCTAAACTGAGTCTTTCTTCAACCTTAATATATATATATTTGCCTTGACATATGTTATATATGTAAAATATAACATACATAATATTTGCCATCACACGGCGATGAGAAATACCCTGCTCAGTAGCTCAAATAGCCTTCCTTCATTATTCTTCTTCCTTCCTTTTTTTCTTCCTTTTTTATTTCCATTTTCTTTCCTCGTAATTTTTTTCTTTTATTCAGTATAGTTTTTTGATTACTAGGTCCGAGCACCTTAGACACAAAATGTTTTTCCAACTTGAACATGGACTTAGAATTGAATATTCTCAAGACTGTAGTTCTGAAACAAAATGCTGATTGAACCACATCAATAAGGATATTCTAATTACTACTTATTTGACTGTTATAGAAAATTCTTGTCATTTAATGTTACTGTTTTCAGAATTAATAGTGGTGACAGAAATTAATGCTGCCTTGTTTTATACCAGAAAACCAAGTTTTGTGTGGGCTGCTTCCTAGTTTAAGCATTAATTCAATTTCTGAACAATGAAAGCGTTATGTTATAATAATAGAAAAAAGTAATCTATATCATGTAAAATCAAAGTGGAAATTAACTTCCAGAGAACAATACTATTCTATTCTTCTCCATGTCTGAGAATAAAGAAAATTATTCTCAGTCATCTCATGTTGTCCCAAACAAGCAGCAAGAGGTAATTCAATCAAGTTCTTCAAAAGTCCAAGAAGCAAGAACATAGGTCCCTGGAAAGAAGAAACAAAAGAGGAAAAAGAGAAGAATAGGGAGGATGCAAGACTTAGGATAAAAGGAGAATGAGAGAGGGAAGAAGGGAGGAAGGGAGGGAAAGGGAAACTAACCTGGCTATGTTGTTTTATAACCTTATGGCTGAAACATTACAGTGTATCCAGAAGTCTGTGTGTTGACTTACTCTTCAGAAAAAAAAAATAGACATCTACACGAATGAGCCATCAAGAATAGCAGAGTACTCTTGGATTTTGCTGATTCTGTAAAAGTGACATAATCTACATTTTACCCATAATCTACATTTTTACATCTTTATTTCTGAGACTTCATTATGAGAATCCAAGATCAAGAACATACACATTTTTAACTCTATACTCTATCATTTCCTTAAAAAGTTAAAGCACAGGTATGCGAAGTAGAATGGAGTCAACACCAGAGAAAATTATTTCTGGTATACCATCACAGAGCAACATAAAGTTTTGTCAATTGCTATTTGTGGCTTAAAGATACAGTAATCATTACACCGTATCTCTTCAGTGTTACAGTTTTTTTTTTCAGTTTGAGGAAATTGAAATTGGCTCTTAGAATATTCAGAAACAATTGTTTCTGCTTATATTAACTTGAAACACTAATCAGCTCTCAAATAGCATCCTTTTTCTGACATTAAGTCTTTCAGATTTATTAAAGGAGCTACACAAACTAGATTTTCAGACAACTTTGACACTACAGCCTGCCAGAGAAGAGAAAGTATTTTGAAAATGCATTGAGATTTTAGGACAGTAAAAGTACTCTAGATAGAATTATGATGGACTTTGTCACTAACAATCCATCCAAATCTATAAAACATGCAACCCCATGACTGAGTACATGTGAACGGTGGGCTGTAAATAATGTGTCAACAGAAGTCCATCCATTCTAACCATGATGCAGTCTGATGGAGGATTTGCTAACCAGAGAGACCATGGTGCTGCATGGCAAATCTCTAGAGCTTCTGCTCAATTTTGCTGTGGTTCTAAAACTCCTTTTAAAAAATTAAGCTGATCTGAAAAAATATATATACATGAGCCTACAAGCACATATATGCTTAGGTTTTCTTCTTTCTTTTTTTTTTCTTTTCTTTCTTTTCCTTTTTTTCGTTTTTGTTGCTGCTGTGCTGTTGGGTTTGGGTTTTTTTTTTTTTTTTATGACAATCTCCTTTTCTGTAACAAGAATTCTTAGCTTTGGTGTCCTCAGGTTTAGTACCTGGCATAGAAAATATAGTCAAGACATGTAAAATATATAATGAACAGGAAGATGTATAGAGAAATGTGCTTTCATAGATCAGCTGTGGCAATAACAGATTCTTAGAAATATCTGATCATTAAAAGACCTGTCCAAATTAACAGCTAGACTAGAGCTGAGGCAGAAATCTAAATATCAAGATCTAAATCCTCTTTTAAAAACTGACTAGAATATAGAAACTGCAAGGCCTGTGCAAATTGGTGAGAATGTAGAAGAGCAGTCTTACCAAGCTCTGGTGCTAAGTGAAGCACTTAAAATCTAAGGATAAATACACCATTATAAATTCTGACTTGGATCTGTTAGCTGGAAATCTATACCTATTCTGTAAAGACAACATGGGAATGGTAAGAGGACTGACATAGAGACAGGGATCAAGGATGAAATCCAGGGTCAGTTCCCTCTGTGTTCAAAAGTTAGTTAGCGCTTTAAACGTAACAAGCTTCAGTTTCCTGTGTATGAGTATGTGTGATACTTTTCTGTCAAGGTTACTGTGGGAATTATTTAAAGCACAATGAGCCTGAATGTTTAAAAAGAAGAGTCAATAAACTGTTTATGTGTGTTGAGAGAGAAAGAAATATAGACAGAGAGAGAAGAGATGGAGAGAGAGAGAGAGATTCTGATTTGAGTCAGGCCTTTAATCCAAACTCTCACGAGGCAGAGGCAGGATACTCTCTGCATTCAATAGGGGGCAGCCTGGTTTATGGATCAAGTTCCAGGACAGCCAGGGCTACACAAAGAAACCCTGTTTAAAAAATGAAAAACAGCCAGGCATGGTGGTGCACTCCTTTAATCCCAGCACTCGGGAGGCAGAGGCAGGCTGATTTCTGAGTTCAAGGCCAGCCTGGTCTACAAAGTGAGTTCCAGGACAGCCAGGGCTATACAGACAAACCCTGTCTCGGAAAAATAATTTTTTTAAACAGAAGAGGAAAAAGAAGGGGTAGGAGAGAGAAAAAAAGAGCGAGATGCAGAAGAGGAAAAAGAAAAAGGAGAGAAAGAGAGAGAGAAGAGGGAGGGAGGGAAGGAAGGAAGGAAGGAAGGAAGGAAGGAAGGAAGGAAGGAAGGAAAGAAAGAAAAAAAGAAAGAAAGAAAGAAAGAAAGAAAGAAAGAAAGAAAGAAAGAAAGAAAGAAAGAAATTAATTGTAACTTGGGTCCCAGCGCAACTAAGCTCCCTTCCCCAGTCTAAGAGTCCTCATATCCCTTACCTCTTGTGAAAAAAGCATTGATATATTTAGATTTAATAATTGTCCTTATGCAAGATATGCATGGTTTACATCTCATATTTGAAATCACTCCAATTTTTTCCTAGAAAAATAAAGTTATAAACTGAATATTCAATATTTAGTGTGAAAAGGGTGTATATGAAACCATATAGGCCTTTGATATCTGATGAACTGGAACAGAAAAGGCATCAAATTTTAGCTTTTTAAAATACAAAACAATAAAATGTTCATAAGGAGATTAATAAAGAGGCAATGAGTCTTCACAAACACTTGTTTAAATAATCACTCCCTTACCATTGCCACATACTAACCAAGGTATAGTTGTTGCTTAGTACAACCTACTTAATCTTGCTACCTATGATTATGTTCCCAAAACAGTGGAGGAAGAAAATTAATCTAAAGAAAAATTAAAATATAAAAGCCATACATCATTAAATGCAGAATTAATGCCTAAATAGCTACTCTAAGAGTTAAATTTTGTTCTACTCAAGAAGAACAAAGACCAAAGTGCGGACACTTTGCCCCTTCTTAGAATTGTGAACAAAACACCCATGGAAGGAGTTACAGAGACAATGTTTGGAGCTGAGATGAAAGGATGGACCATCTAGAGACTGCCATATCTGGGGATCCATCCCATAATCAGCTTCCAAACGCTGACACCATTGCACACACTAGCAAGATTTTGCTGAAAGGACCCAGATAGAGCTCTCTCTTGTGAGACTATGCTGGGGCCTAGCAAACACAGAAGTGGATGCTCACAGTCAGCTATTGGATGGATCACAGGGCCCCCAATGGAGGAGCTAGAGAAAGCACCCAAGGAGCTAAAGGGATCTGCAACACTATAGGTGGAACAACATTATGAACTAACCAATACCCCTGAGCTCTTGACTCTAGCTGCATATGTATCAAAAGATGGCCTAGTCGGCCATCACTGGAAAGAGAGGCCCATTGGACTTGCAAACTTTATATGCCCCAGTACAGGGGAATGCCAGGGCCAAAAAGTGGGAGTGGGTGGATAGGGGAGTCGGGGGGAGGGTATGGGGGACTTTTGGGATAGCATTGGAAATGTAAATGAGGAAAATACCTAATAAAAATATAAAAATTTTTTCTGTTGTTCTAAATGTAGTTGTCTGATCACATTTTCATATGATTTTTATTAATTAAATGTATTCTTTGGCAATTTCATCCATGAGCTGCATCTACACTCTCTCCCCACCACCCTCCTTTGGCTTCCTTCAACTCCTTACAATTCCCCTCCTCCCAACACATTCTCATCCTATGGTCATGTCCTCTTGTTCTGTGGCCCACTGAGGTTAGCCAAGGCTGTCAGCATGACCTTGGGCTTGGAACTATCTATTGCTCAAGAGGGCAAACAAACAGTAGTGTGACCATGGAATATCAGTAAAGAGATGAAGCCATGACGGTGGAAGTAGACCGTATTTTTCCTCCTCGTGTGTAATGAGTTGTAGAATCATCTATAAGGTGACAATTCAAGTGGGTTTCTTTTTATCAGCCCTCAGTGAGCTTTTCATCCTTGGGAAGAGTACTCTTCTGTCTGGAAACCTTCTTGGGAGCACATCGTTATTTGCTCTGTGGAAAGTCACATTTTTAACAATTATTTTCTCTTAATATTGAATATAATCACTTTTTCTCTCATTTTAATGGTTGAAATATGTCCTCCTGTTAGTAAATGTGGCTCTGGAAAATGGCTGACCTTTTCAAAGAAAATTTATAATTTTAGAAATGTAAAACTTAACATTCTTTAGTAATTTAATATTAAGATACATTTAGGTTGATCTATCAAATACTATGATTTCTGATACTCCTTTTTTTGGGGATGTGAAAGAGAGAAACATTAGCAATGCGTGTGGTTTAGAAAAATTCATTTATATAGCTGTTTGCCATGTCGTGATGTATTTTAAACAAAAGAGGTACAGACAAAGGTATTGATTTTAGGGACTTAACTAAATAAACAGTATGTAAATTGTGTCTTTTTCTATAAAATTGGATCAAGACACACATATTACACTGCCTTTTTCTATAAGAATGACAGCTATTGAATTTGGCAGACATTGGAATTTGGTTAAAGAGTTAGAGACCTTTGATCTTTGGATCACAATTAAATGAAACCATTGTTAAAGGACAGTCGTGGGCCAGCCAATTTCTCAAGTCCACCGCAGAAGCCAGCAGGCGTTATCTCTCAACTCTGTCAAGGAGGGTGCCCTGCTCTTGGAGTTCTAAGTCCCATGTCTTCTGGTAGATGTAGTGAATAGATCCTCAGGAAGCACAGGTGTCCCCTAAGAGCACATGGCCAGGCTACTCCTTTTCATGTCAATCACGAGTTTGTGATTGGGTGACTACACACCCAAGGCTCCTGTACATGTGTGGTTAGAGAATAGAGCGAAATTCTGACCCCAGATTTACAATAGAGTTTTCAGGAAATGAATGGAAAGATGTAACTCAAACTTAAAATGGCTCTACTTACAATCTAACTTCTCTGTACTAGGGGTTGGGTTTCTGGGGTTTGGTTTGTTTTGTTGCTGCTGCTGTTATTGTTGTGTTGTGTTTTGTTTTGTTTTTCTCGTCTTGATCTCTTCTTTTTAAAATTCTTTTTATAATACTTTCTTGATCAATATGGTCACCAGTAATACACATTCACAGTGATATCCAAGAAATACAATCCCTTTAAGTCTGCCTTTTACGGTTAATCTATACATTACACATAATGCCCTTAACCCACCATGCCGTCATTCAGCTGACCACCGTCTTTATAAGAGATTTATGGTAACATTTCTTCAAAGAGAACAACTTGATCCCCATGATCTGTGTTAAGGCAGCTCTTTTACTATAACTATTACTCATTCTAAGAAAGCCCTGATAAACTTGCAATAAACAGTGACTTAGCAGAGTTTTCTTAATTCAAAATTACATATTAATGGAAACAAATAGGCAAGTTAGATCTCTCTTAGGCCTTTCTATCCTGTCCTCTAGATCTGTGTTTAAAAAAAAAAAAGTCTTTGTTATGTCATTCTGCAGACAGAGCTCGGGCGGTTTCCTGTCACCCACTGTAGCAAACTGCTCAACAGAAAGCACAGTTGGACAGCCCTTAATTAGTGCTACTCGGGATAGTCAGTGTGCAAGCCTGTGTCAGCATCTCACTTAAACAGGAACAGAGCCATGAGGACCAGCTGACAGTTTGAAATGCAAGACACCAGGTCTTCCGCTCCCACCTACAGTCATACAATGCTCGCCGCACGTCCACGAGGGGATGAGAAATGTTGGAAAGGATGTTCCCTATGTAAATTGGAGTCAAATTATTCCATCACATTTTACAGGGTGTTTATTTCTTTAAGTTATTCAGGTACATACTACTCAATCAGATGCTAATATGCAAAAATAAATGAAATGAATATTAAAATCATTTTTTCTGAAAATTAACTCTTTTATTCATTGGACCTACTATGATTTTTTAATAGTTTTAAAGGAAGACATAATAACGGCTCTAAAAGTTCTTAATAGGAAGACTAGATTGCATTTTATTTAAATTCAAGTGAATTTGGTTTTTTACTTTGAATTGGATTTAAATGTGCCAAAAACAATGGCTAACACCTATGTTGTGGAAACCATACACATATTAAAAGTAAAAAGAAAATTGTGTTCACGTAGGTGCATTAATAGTATACTTCTTGGTCAAAAATCTAAGTGGACATTGTGCCTTATGAAGTTAAACTTTTGCTTTCAGTTCAGAGTTTGGTAAATCTCTTAAGAAATAAAAATGTGAACCTGCTACTTCGTCATCTTCCTGAAACTCAAACCAAAATAAAGGACTTTGCTCGGCCCCAGGATGGCAGAGTTTTCTTTGTTATATAGCAGACACTGGTTAGTCTGATGAAGGAAAAAAGAAAAAAAAAAAAACAGGAAAAAAATCAATATATTCAAAACCTATAACTTACTATAAACATAACCTCACCACAAAATGTTTTAAGTTACTGTTTTCCCGGGGGCTAATAAAGCCCCTTTAGGTTAAATGTGAAGGCAGAATACAGTGTGTGTTTTCAGAGAGTCAACAGCCACCTCTTCGTCTTTTCCATTTTTTTTTCCTTTCATTTATCTGGGAAATAACTATTGAACATCATATGGAATGAGTAGGGACGAGTTTTGCTGTCTATTGTTGCAGTTCCGAGGTGAGTTGGCATTTCGAGGCTGGTGGCAGCGCAGCCCTCTTTGTAAGGATGAATGAAGATAAAATGCAAGACAAATAGAAGCATGGGGGACAGTGCTTTATGTGCGGCCTGATGGCTTGCCGGAAGCCTGTTAGCCTCTGCCGGGCTCTCCTCGCTGAGAGCATACTGGAGAGCTACAATGTGTATCATGACATTGTCAAACCATCAGGAATTGCTGATTATGGTGCTAAATATTGATCTCTGCTTCACATGTGTCAGAATTCTTTCTTCCCTTAATTAGAACTTCCCTAAGCACTGTACGAGAACAAACTGAATATATCAGGTCTCGCTGAAAGGGAGTGTGATACCGGAATATAATTGTGACCTCTTGCCTTCCTTCCCCTTGTGAGCTCTGGTGTGACTCTGGCTGTCTGTCTTGCCCTTCCCTCTTCAAGTGATCTTCATGCTCATTTTTTCCCATCTAACCATAGGAAGATTTCTCCAAGCCCCTGCGTTTCATCATTCTGAGCCACGAGGGTAGCAGTCAGAAGGCAGTGAGACTTAAAGTGCCAGAGGTGGCTTTTTCTATTTGTTTGTTTCATGGTACACCGCACCAGGCAATGACCTGTGGCAACAATGTCATAGAAAACGGAGACAGGTTCACCCAATCAAAGGGAGGTTTAAAATTAATACAGATCCCTTCGTTTCTTCATGTGAGATCCGGGAAGGGCAATTTCAGGGTGCCACAGGCCTTCTTGGTTATCAGTCACACTCACTTAAAAAATATTTTTTAGGAAACTTTTCTTATGGAAATGATTTTATTCGAGAATCCACCATCATCTGAAGCAGAGGCCCCTACTAATTTGATATCACCATTCAATCAACTTCCATATTCTGCACGCTGCAGCTAATGCAATGTAATGAAAGGTTGTGATGTATGGTTTCAATTTGCACCACAAACTGAGCACTTAACTCATTTATCTTAGTTTACCTGTAATATATTGTTATTTTTTTAATCATGGCACACGGTACATTTGCCTTTAGTTTGATGTGCTTGGTCAAATCAATATTTCATTAAAAGATTTTCAAAAATTGTTTGTTTCAAACACAGAGCCAGAATAATTTGGCAGACAGTTTCTCAGAAACTTTCCTGACTCTGGGCAAAAATGCCTCCGTGAGCACCAAGCAACCTCAAAAACGCACAATGTGGGGGCCTTGGTATGCAGCTATCACGGCAAGCTCACACGTGTGGCTCAAAGGAGATATAAATAGCAAATTCCAATTCTGACCTTTTCATGATAAATCTGGATGAGGATGAGGAAGGTAAGGTTGTTAAAACTCCCCCCTCCCTTTTTTTTTAACAATTCAAGCAGGAGTCTCTGTCTCCACACAGAGGAGGTACCAAGGATTCTGTATAAATACAGGTCTCTTCCCATAAGCTGCCCAAGCCGCCTGGCTACACTGCACTACAGGTGATCTGTGTCAGTGGTAATGATCAGGTTAGCAAAGTGCAGAGAGCTAAACATTAAATTGGTCTGAAAATCCTCAAAGTCCAATGGGGAAGTGGCAGCATTCCTACTTCCTGTGCACACTGATGACACTGGATGCTTGCTTTAATGTGGCATCATTTGCAAGAAAAAGCTACTTACAAGAGAAATGTTAAATAATGGCAACCAGTGACTTTTTCTTCCTTAGCTTAGAGATGTGGGAAGAAAAATGAACATTGGGCTTCATAGTTAGAAACACATTACCTAGTCTCATGAAACTATTTAGCTCACAGATATAAAGCTCTTGAGTATTTCCTTCTCGAGGAGACATGATATATATATATATATATATATCACTATAAATAAATATCTAGCCATCTTCATAGACTCCATTCATGTCCTTCGAAGATTAATGTAGAATACATAGCTATAGCCACTGCACTTCTAAATAACCATTTTGCATTATATAAATATGAAGGATATGGTAAACCTTATATTTGTACATTTAAATTCATTGTTCTATGGACAGTCAAACAAAGATAGCCAATGACGCTATGATATAGAACGATTGCATATTATTCATTCTGCTTAAAGATGATATAAATTCTGTAAATATCAAAAATGATAAGTACATTGACAACTACATAGAGAATTTTCTGTGAGACACAGTTAAAGCTTAGAATGAAAGAATTGCTTTCTCCTCAAGTAAAACCAGCTGGAGGCGGAACTGCAAGGGGAGATATTCACAACTCTTCCTGAGCCGGTGGTGTCTCAGGATACCTACATTTTCCTTACTATCAACACAACTAAGCGGTACTCTAATCTGGACTGTATTAATCCATCCCCTCCCTACAGGAAGTAGTCACGACCATTCACAGCTGCAGCAGATAGGATGTGATCAGAAAAAAAAAAAAAAAAAAAAAAAAATCTAGTTGTTGTTAGTACTTCTGGCACACAAATCTTAACCAAAAGAAGTAATAAATAAGCGGCACGTATGAATGGTACCTTTAAATAAGCAAGTGAGCCTCCTTCAGCAAGAAGCAACATTCTCTGGATATCAAAAATCATAAGTGGTTTTCGCAGCCATGCAGCCTGGAAACACGAGGGTATAAGATATACTGTACTTTAAGCTCTGTTTGATGAATCTGAGCACAGTTCCTGGGGGATAGATTACTTTAAACCATGCTCTTTTACTTTCTAATCCTGACTTGATTTGATTTGTACTTTAATACAGCTGCCTGGCAATTCAACGGCAAATAGAGACTATTTATGTAATCAGATTGTAAGTAGTGGGACAAGACGAAACTCTCTAGAACCTTTTTGGAAAATAGTTTGTTGTACTTTTTATTTATTGAACAGCAGGGCTCCAGGCTTTCCAGGGCTCATTATAATTGGTTTTCTGCTTGAACTTTCAAAAACTGTCATGTCAATACTCAAACAGAATTTTTTTGCTTACTATATGGCCATGGGCTCTATTTTCTCGTGTGCAACTGACAAAGTTCTTGTAATACCTTAGAGGCAAAGTTCTAGAGTTTCTTTTTCTTTTTTAAGAAAACCAGGCATCTGGGTCTTTAGTATGTTACTCCCTAGAGATGTCCTTTTACTTATTACATGCCTAAAAACTAAGATATTACTCTTCTGCCCATGACTACCCCTGTCTGTCTGGAAGTCTCTGTCAATGGGGGAAGAGGTTTCCCCACTTGGCTTCACCATGCAGCAGGGAGATTATTTACAAAGCCTTGAGTGCCAAGCACTCAGAGCTAGGTAGCTTTTCTACTGACACCTACATTGGTGATCACAATTCAAATTTCAGTTTGCATATAATGAATAATCTCTTCTGTCCCTAAAGGGTTTTGTTTTGTTTTTTGTTTTTGTTTTTGTTTTTGTAGATTCCTGCCAAAGGAGTAACTCTGAATGTTATACCTCGCCCAACCAATCACATATGTACAAGAATTCAAAATGAGTTTAAGACATAGGAAAACATATTTCCAAATTGGAAATAAAATTTTTAACTCTCACTTCTTTTGTTCAACACGAATATGTATATTTTCAAAATTCTGATCCCTACAGCGTTCCTTGGGATTTTTTTTTTCTAGTTGAACCAGATCACTTTTACACTGTCGGATTACTTAGAATAAATTTCTATGAGCCTGAGGCAATGATAATTGCAAGACAAAAGGTTTATACAAGAAATTACTGTTCCATATTTCATTTTTTGAAATTTATTTCTTGTTCTGCTTAATTTCTATATGTTTAAAGCAACCATCCTCTAAAACTCATGCAGTATTTTTTTTGCATTAAAAAATGCAGTAGTAAAAATAAAAAGCTTGAGTAATACCAAAATTTTAATAATAACTAGTAAGATTAAAAGATGTCTATGGTTCAGTGAGACAGCCGAGCATGAACTATGTCTGCATATTGATGTTGGTCCCTTCCAATGTTGTTGACTATTTGGTACAATCTCCTCTAAAGGATGCTGGAGAGATACTGTGCAGTTGGGGCACAGCATTATGTATGACTTGGGTGTGTTCACCTATGTTCATCAACCTAAGTTCGCTCTGATGATGGCAGAATATGTGATTCTAAAGAAAAAGAAAATGTCCCTGCAAACCAAGCCAGATGCTGTGTTTGTTGTTTTGTTTTGTGTTTTTTTTTTAATCTAAGTGCTCACTGACAAAATGGACATCCGTGCCTGAGTTTCAAGGCAGTCCAAGAAATGCACCAGCAAAGGAGAAATCACGAATCATCCAAAATGTACCGGCTGATCATGTCTGCAACCATATTCTCATATGCAGTCCTTATGAAACTGACCGGGAGAGGCAAGCCGCTGGTCACTACCATAAAACATGGGCGCAGTTTTCACATCTGCATGGGGGGAAATAAACAGTGCCTCAAGGCTCAGTGAATCCTGCGTGGCATAGAATGCATAGGGTCTGGTTACCACTGCGTGTTTAGAACTTTTCATAGTTGGCATCCAGTTAAAGCTTTGCCAGAAAGGAGACTGCAACTAAGAATGGAGGGACAGTCCAGCATAATGAGAGTGAGTGCAGCTGGAGAGGCAAATTTGCTTTAAAGTTCAGGAAATGGAAAAATACTTGACAAGGCTGACTTGAAACAATAATAGATGCAGAGGCTCTGGGTGGACTCTATCACTTATTTCAAATATTTAACTGGGGTTCATTTGTGTATTTATACAATCCTATATGCGAAGGTGCTGTGTTTAGCCACAGTTAAGACTTGCACCTTGATCCTAGAAATACAAGTTTGCTGTGCTATAGTACAGGTTTTAGGTGACTGTCAGAATCAAATAAAAATATGAACGCCATTAAATTCTTAGGGCAAACCTCATTTTCTATATCCCAATTAGGAAATTTCTATGTGTGGCAGCTATGGGCTTTCATAATTTATGTCTCTACTGTTCTTTATAGAGGTAAATGTATATAATTTCCATTATATGCAAACTAAAACTATTGTTACAATTTTTGTTAAAAATTAAAAGATATGTGCACATTTATGTATTTGTGTGTGTTTAGATGTGCATAAAGTACAAATATTATTTTTCTGATGATAAGAAAATGTATTCCCTGCTTCTTTGAGGGATGCTCTTCTCTCATTTAAAGATCTGTGTTTGCTGTAGCATCTATTGTCTTATCAGACAGAGGCTGTACACTGCTGTTTTGTTTCACCACACGGAACAACTGGCTGAGATTGGCTGTCCTGTGCACGAAGCTCAGCAGATGGGTCTGATTCTGTGGCGTTAGCCCCCAAAACTACACCAGTGCTGCTCTTTCAGTCAAGTTGGAAATTTATATACTATACACTAACCCTCCTTTAATATCCTCTCTCTCTTTCCTCTGGGCATTTATTGCTGTTCTTTCTAGTTCAGTAACCAGTGAGCAGAAGGTTCATTAAAACTAATTGAATTGGAAACTTGTCTGCCCTGGGAAATGTTAACTCTTTGTTGTTATCTGAAGGAAATTCCTTTTGTTAGGTTCCTTCGAATTGAATTATTGGATCTTAATGTTGCAAACACTGTGTTAAAGGCAATCCCCGTCTTTCTGATGCCCAGGCAACAAATTTCAAGAAATACCCTTACATCGAATTGCATTTTACCAAAATAAAGCAGCATTTTATTCAATGGCATGAACAGCAGTATTATTGGAACAGTGTTGCCTGTTAACTCCTCTAGTTCTTCTAGCCTTTGCTACGCTGCCTGGGATATTTTTCAGAGATTTCTATCACGCCTCTTTCTCAATCGGGAGGGCAAATAACACAAGTGCAGGTTGGAGAGTCGGTGTTAGCGGAATATGGATTATCAAAGGACATTAATCCCACAATTGCTGCCATCCTATCCATTTGAACAAATGTCAAAAAGAAAAGATTATAATTGTTCTTAATTATATAGGGAACTTCACAGTACCTTGTCATTTGTAATCATTGAGAAATGGTGCTAAGAAAAAAAAAGCCACTTTGCAAGTAAGGGTTTAGAGGACTGTGTGTGTTCTGGGGTTGTTTAGAGCAAGGAACTATTGGCAAAATTGGAAACATTTGATAATAGTCACAGTAGTAGAGTTTTGCCAGCTTAAAAAAATCAATCAAAAATAACAGGCAACCCACTGTTGCTAATAAAAGTAAATATTTATGACTGATTTGACTGTGCTTCAATACCAGTCAATCACTTTCTAAAGGATCTCGGCAATTCATTAACCTCTTTTTACTGGTCTTGTCCCTGTTGGTATTAGTCATTAAAAAAGAATAAGGGAGGGAGGTTTTGATTTTTCTGTTCTCATCACTCAGAGCTTATTTGTTCTTTCCCTTCATTCCATACATTGCCACTAAATTGATTGTCTGCTTAGTCGTATGAATGATAAAGGAGCCATGCCAGCAAAACTGAAAGCCTCCATTAATCTCTAAGGATGCTGAGTTCCTCTGCTGCAACCACAACTTGAAACAAGCCTACCTCTCATAGTGTCTTCTATCACTAGTAATTCTTGTGGTGATAGAGTCTGTGGGAGCACCTGACTTTCCCCTTAAACATCTCCCTGAATGAACTTTAAGAAAGCAGCTATTTCTTAACATCCTCTCAAAGCCACCTGCTCTTCTGGGCCTCCAGCATGGCCACCTAAATGATGCGCAAAAAATGTCAACAACTACAAGGTTTCCTTTATATATTATAAGTGATGCTGTTCTTATGGAAGAATAGGGGGGAGGTTTGTGGGCCCCAAAGGGAATAGAAACTCCACAGGAAGACCAACAGAGTTGCCTAACCTACACCCTTGGATCTTTCAGAGACAGAACCATCAATCAACCAAAGAGCATACAAGGGATGGGCCTAAGCCTCCCCACATATATGTAGCAGATGTGCAGCTTGGCCTACCAGTTGTTGGATTCCAAACAACTGGTACGAGGGCTATCCCAAAAGCTGTTGCCTGTCCATGGGATATGTTCTTCTAGCTGGTTTGCCTTGTCTGTCCTCAATGGGAGAGGATACACTTAGCCCCTCAGAGACTTGTTGAGCCAAGGTGGGGGGATACTCAGAAGATAAGTGCTCAAAGGAGAGGGGGAGGGGGAGGGGAGAAGGATTGTGGGAGGGGATGACAGTTAGTGGGATTTAAAGTGAATAAATAAATAAAAATAATAGAAATTCTTAAAAGACTATTTCTGTTTTAAGTGACTCTGTTAGTACTTGTTACAAAACATCACTCACTCAGGGATCATCACATATAGACAGAAGTTCATCACAGAGTGAACGGCATCTTCTGTTATCATAAGCTTTGCAGAGACGTTACCTGATAGCTTTAGATTTCTGAGGTGTCTGTTTAAAACTATAATCATTACACCTTGCCGGGGCTTCACTTTTACCTGTTAAAATATTCATAACAGCATAACCATCTGAAATTACCTCCAGCTGTTGTGTGTCCTCCCAGAGGTTCTTGTGATATATTTCTTTTTTTAACTTTATTTTTTTTATTTTTTAATTAGGTATTTTCTTCATTTACATTTCCAATGCTATCCCAAAAGTCCCCCCATACCCTCCCCCCCACTCCCCTCACCCCCCACTCCCACTTCTTAGCCCTGGTGTTCCCCTGTACTGAGGCATATAAAGTTTGCAAGACCAATGGGCCTCTCTTTCCAATGATGGCCAACTAGGCCATCTTCTGATACATATGCAGCTAGAGACACGAGGGAACCTTAGATTGTTTTAATTGACATTGTAAGACCATGTTTTGTCACCAAATAACAGACTGTAAAACCTGCATAACTTACAAGTATGTAGATGTTGAAGTTTCCTCCAGGTAGTCTTAACTTGTACTCCTCCGTGGCAGGGGTTAGTTTTGAACCCTTCCCAAGATAGCATGTGTTTCAACTCCCTCATTCTTAGTACTTATAATAAGAGCTAGCACTTAAATTGAGCTGTCAGGATGGTTTATATCAGGCCCTATATTTTTTTAAAAAGCAGGAAATTTTAACATAAATGTATCTCATTTAATCCTCTCATGAAGTCTATGGAGTATGAATTATTTTTGCTCATGTTTTTCAGTGAGGAAACTGAGGCTTCTAGGAGGAATGAATTATTTGTCTAGGATCACACACATCCCGAGTAGTAATAAAACTGAATGTGCCTGTCAAATGGAAGCCAGGCGGCCTTCATGCTATAATCAACCACTATTAAATCATTCAAGTGTATCTATCCTGTATTAACATGATAGTGAATTTGTCTACTTTTCCCACCTGAAATTATAAAGTCCCAAACAAATTAGAGTGTTCACATTTGAGTTTGAAGCCCAACTGCACTTTAGTTTGAAACTTCACATCGAGTCCATATTTTTTTAATTTGCAAACTGTATAAATAGGCAAGTTCTAATTATTTAAGATTGCTTCTGTTTCTTGCTTTGTTTCTCCAGGCACAGGACCTACTTTTTGACAAACATACATAAAAATATAAGCAAGAAATATAGAGGAAATGAAAGATGGCACGGTAGGTTGAGAGAAATATCAGCCATGACAAGTTCTGTCCCAGTATCTACCTTAGCTATTCTTTCAGGGGGCTGGAGAGATGGCTCAGTGGTTAAGAACACTGTCTGTTCTTCCAGAGGTCCTAGGTTCAATTCCCAGCAACCACATGGTGGCTCACAACCATCTGTAACCCTCTTCTGGTGTATCTGAAGACAGGGACAGTGTACTTGCATACAATAAATAAATAAACCTTTTTGTTTTTTTGTTTTTTTAAGAGTCCTTGGAAAGAAAGATTTCAAACTAAACTTGTACCAAAGGATTTCAGCCAACTCCTACTACAGATCTTCCTTGCCAACTGATGGACAGACAGGGAGGAGGTTTTGTCTGTATCCCTCAACAGAAGGAAGTGATTAGAAAGAGATGAGTCATCACCCTTCAGGTGTCCTGTGAGGTTTCCTGGACCACAGTTCTCAGGTAAGGGTTAAGGTTGGAGGATAGCATAGAGAGCGACGTCTTGAAGTCTGTTACACAGAGGCTAGAAAAGTCGTCTGTTAGAAAAACCTACTGGAAGAGTAATAGTTGAAGTTCCCAAGTTGAGGGAGCTATTAGAACTTGACAGAGCCACCAGTACTAAAGACCCACTCCAAGGTGTCTGCCAATGACTTATAGTTGGTTATAATACCAAAATGTACACCCTTGAGTAGCTATCTAAGATGCTAATGAAGCAAATGATGCACGAAGTTGTGTGTAATGGATAGAACATGTATGAGAAAGCTTGCATTGTGCTTACGATCCCTCAAACCCTACACAACATAGCATAAAAACTTCAGTCCTTTGTGCCACCTTCTGTTGGAGTTACTACAGTTTCTGTCTGTGTAACAACCCCCCTGTTGGCAGTAAAGAATCTCCTATCTTTTGTGGATGCTTACAGCCAACCATCTGACTGGGCACGGGGACACCAATGGAAGAGTTAGGGGAAGGACTGAAGAAGCAGAAGGGGTTTGCAACCCCATAGGAAGAACTAACCCAACCCCCCAGAGCTTCCAGGGACTAAACCACCAACCAAAGATTACACACGGAGAAACTCATGACTCAGCGTATATGTAGCAGAGGATTGCCTGATTAATGAGAAGCAAGACCCTTGGTCCTGTGGAGGCTCAGTGCCTCAGTGTAGGGGCATGCTAGGGTGGTGAGGCAGGAGTGGGTGGGTGAGTGGGAGAGCACCCTCATAGAGTCAGGGGGAAGGGGAGATAGGATGAGGGGTTTGCAGAGGGGAAACCAGGAAGGGGGTCAACATTTGAAATGTAAATAAATAAAATAACCAATAAAAAAAAAAGTCCACCTATAACCTTGGGTGGCAACCAAGGACTACATCAATTTAAAAAAAAAAAAAAAAGCATTTCCTATCTCTCCTCTCTCTTTCCAACTGCTTCTTCTAGGATACAGAAACCTGGCACCTGTCCAGAAGTGTCAGTATGTAGATATTTTATTACTCCTAAGAGCTGGAAGCTCAAAGGCATGCTTATTATTCCAGTAGAGTCTTGTATCAAACCTTGCAACCTAAGGAGATCATGTTCTCTATTTCAAATACTTTTTTCTTCTTTCTTTTTTCTTTCTCTTTTCCTTCCTTCTTTCTTTCTTTCTTTCTTTCTTTTTTTTTTTTTTTTGTAAAATTTTTTTTTGAGTATTAGACAAGTTCCCCAAGGCTGCTGGTAAAATGCCTCAGATATTACACTACAAGTATCTTTATAATTTTAACCTGTGAGTTTACTAGTGAGATCAATCTAGCTGAAAAAAATAAACCACTAATAACAGTAATGATTATGTCTGAATATGTGCCAAAACACAAAGAAACAATTCCGAAAAGGAAAGAAAAGAAAAGAAAAGAAAAGAAAAGAAAAGGAAAGGAAATCCACTGGTAAAATTGAAGTCACAAACATTTATATTTTCTATCAAGCATAGAAATGGAAAATATTGAAAATCAAAACATAAACTACTACTACAACTCCTGATACATAAAAAAATGTATTTAAGAAGAGATGACTTTCTCATTTGAAGAAAAATTTAACAGTTCATGGGGATAAACAGCTTTGTCTTTAAAATGCTGTTGGGGCAGAAGACCAAGAGGGAAAGGTTTTATTCTAGAGAATAACTTCCTAAGTTTCAGTTTGGATGTCATAGGCCTCTGTCTATCCTGAGAATAGACACCCCTGAGAAGGTGTCTACTAACATCAGAAACTAGCTATTCATAGCCTTGACAGGGAGTATTCTAATAATATCTAATTGTCAACCTTACTCTTAAAAAGATAAAGAAAAAAAGAAAAAAAAATCTTCCCAAAGGGGGCCGGGAAAACAGCCAAGTTGTTAGGAGTACTAGCTTTTCTTCCAGCAGTGTCTGTAACTTCAGTTCAGACCTAACACTATCTTCTGCCCTGTAAAAGCAGCAGCCATGCATGTGGTGCACAGATATACATGTAGGCAAAATACCCATTCACATAAATGATAAGATGAAACTTTTACGATGGGATAATGCTCACACGTCTAATCCCAGCACCCAGGAAGCAGGAGCAGGTGGATCTTTGTAAGTTTGAGGCCAAACTTATCTACATATGGAGTTCCAGGACAACCAGAGATACAAAGAAAGACCCTTTCTCAAAAAATAAAATGTTTAAGGGTCCTGCATATGGCCTGTAGTATAACCCCCACTCTAAATGTACCCGTGCCACTTTATTAGAAAAAGAAATATCCGAAGTATTGATTGGATTCATGCTTGCAGCACTGTCTTCCACTCAGAACAGGACTTCCAGCAAACTCATTATCAGCTTTCCAGTGAAGACTCAGCACATTTATATCAACTACAAATGAGAATATTCTCAGGTCTCCAAGTATGAAAGAGTAAAATTCAGCCCTTGGCAGTCCAAAGTTTAGGCACCCTTCCATAAAGCAGCAATTAAGTTCTTCTCAGTAGAACCTTCTGTTCTTCTAGTGAATAAGGGCACTGTCTTTCATGCTTGTAGTAGAACACCTCAGGTTCTGTACAACATCTGACCCAGGGTCAGACCTATTATGGGTTCCATATGCACTGTAAGAAAGAAAAAGTCTTATCCCAAGTGATATGAAAACAAACAGTAACACAAAATATCCAATAGCAGAAGGAATAAAATAACAAGCCTACTCCTCCCGGTTCATGGACCAATTCTTTAATTGACAGGCTTCACTTTCTCACTGTGTGCACTTATCATTCAAACATTGTCCATTTTATTAAAAAAAAAGAAGTTGTACTATTTTTTGGACTTGTGCATCTCTATAACCAAACACCTGAAAAGACTAACTTGAGGGGACCATCATGGTAAGAAAGGCACGAGGTAGCTCATGGTGACAGAAACTCATTGTGGCCAACAAGGAAGAATAGAAAACAGGCTAGAACTAAGAGTTGGTTAAGAGTTGGAGTGTGCTTCAAAGACCAACCCTTAGAAGAGTAATTCTACCAGATAGGCTCTACTTCCTAGAGTCTCCAAAGCCTTCAGAATAGTACAAATTGGGAAATGTACATCCAAGACATTGTTTCCTTAAAGATGTGCTTTCAATATATTGAGCAAATTATTCAAGTGTACAAACAACATATGTGGCTACATAGAAGGAAAAAGGCTTAAAGGCTTCTCCTGTGGAGATTCATCTCCTAAATCATGGTGCTTAAGGAAGAAAACAACCCACTAAGAGATAATAGACACCGAAATGGTCTGATTCTTGGGGATTATAATGTCAACCCATAACACGCATGACATCTTTGTTTTTAAACCCGATTAAAATGTGTCCAGAATAATTGATAAACTACAAATAATCACATGCTCTGCCAATAATTCAATACATCTGATAGAGTTAAGTGATTATTTCTCATTTTAAAAACATGTGTCAGTTACTCATTTAAAAAGTATTTATTTTAAGAACATTTTTAATGTAACAATAAACTTTGGACGAGAAATTTATTGAGTTAAATCTTTATCTTAGGCACAAGAATGCATACCCTAATAGTTGGCCAAAAAATGTCTGCCTCTCTATTCATTTTTCATCCCAGACCTAAGAAGAGAGAACTACATGATTTCCCCTAAGAGCAAACAACCTTGATTTTCCCAGTAGCCTCCTCAATACCTCAGTACTTGTCTTCATTCTCTGCATGATTGGAATCACTAAAGCATCATTGGTATTGGCTTACAAACTGCCTTAGGCTCTGAGCTCTTCATTTTACACACTATACTCTTTTGGTAGAAACCAATTTTTACTTTTGCATCTTAAATTTTATAAAATATTAACTTATGTCCCAAAAGCCAATGACTGCGAAATTTTTAAAGAATGATTAAAGATATCATATATTTAAGGACATTTCAAACAACCTGCTTTGACAATTGAATTTCTGAAACGATGTAGATATGTCAAATTGCAGTACTCTGATCTACATATAAAAAGTTAGGGGGGGACTTTTGGGATAGCATCGGAAATGTAATTGGAGAAAATACGTAATAAAAAATAAATAAATAAATAAATAAATAAATAAATAAATAAATAAATACAATGATCACTAGAATATCTTAGTTGGAAAAAGCACTTGTCATCAAACTTGCTGAAGACTTAAATTGAAACTCTGGGATTTACATAGTGGAAGGAAAGAACCAAGTCCCCAAAAATGTCCTGTGACTCCAACACTGACATTGTGATAAAACACACACACACATATCACAGCACACATTCACATGCATATACACACATGTCAGAAGACAGAGACAGATCATCAGCACACATAAATATCTGTATTTACATAAATTATAAAATTTATGCTCAACTATATCTTGCTAATTTGTGAAAGACAATACTTGAATTAATGAGAATGAGAAATCAACTGAGGTGAGCCAATCTCTGGATATCAAAGATAAACATTGCTTTTCCCATTACTCTCTAGAACTCTTTGCTTATGTGTTAGCCTCGTGTTCTTCCTGTTGTATTTATACCTACTATGCAATACCCCTAATAAATAGCCATTTATTCCTCACTAAAAAAAAAAAGTTAGTCACGATTCTACAACCTCAATAACTATGATGCCTTATATTGAAATTGCCAAGAGGATTTAAAAACATATCTGCAGGGTGGTCATATAACCTCTTTAGATCTTATTTTTCTCCTCTGAAAATGGAAAGGTTGAATGATTCGATCTCTTTAAATCCCTCACAATCCCAAACACTTTGACCTAAGTTTCCTCAGAGTAGGATGGAGGGCCTTGTGAGCTACCAAGTGGGCAGGTAAAAAGGGAAGATTGGAAAGGTCACTGAGACGAAATTCACAATTTGGCACTAAGACACGGCCTGGTAAGCAGTGCTGAGAACTGGTAAATGTTCTGAGTTTATCTTCCAGATTAGGAGACAGAGTCAATCAAAAGGATTAATTTTTGTAAGTTTGAAGGCCCCTAAAGAGAGGCAGGAAATTCAACCCCCAGATCCTGAGACCCCCTGTTGCCCTGTGATGGTATCTGCCTCAGATGAGGAGGCCAACTCCGACCTTTTGCAGCAGAGTCTTCCCTGAATGCTTCTCTCCTACACCAGGACCTTTGAATTTCAGGAGAAACGGGACCTCTGGCCTTAAACAGTCCAAGCCACAGACTTCTGCAGCATGCACAAACTTCTCACACAAAGAGTAAGCCCCTTGCTTTGTGCATGGCGGAGGAAACCTGGATTGAAATTTCTACAAAAGAATAATAATCCTCCTGATCCCTTTCAACTCATCATATGGACGTAAGGAGAGTGGACTTTATGAGACTTACTCAGTAAGCAGTAGAAATGCAATAACACATCAATCCATCCCAGATTCACTGGGGAAGAGTGGATGACCTCTAACGCCTAGGATGACCTTTGCGGAAGCCAAGGTCATCCAGAGTTTTACAAGTGTGTTTCATACAGGCAATCAGCTTTCCACCAAATAGAGGCTAAGATCATCTTTGTCAAGTGCATGTTCCTTTGTGTTCATAAAGAAGACATTTTGGACATCTCAATAAAAATTTGTATAAAGGAGAGACCTTGTTTTCTACTCTTGTTAATGTATTACCCAATTTCCATTGTTTTAACAAATGACTAGAACTAATGCATTATGAGCCTTTTCAAGGTGGTTTTTTTTTATATTCTGTTTTATTTGGTATAACCAACGAAAGTTATTAAATTTTAAAGTTGTATGAGTCCTGAAACATCTTAAGCTATATTCTTAATTTTAAGACCAAGAGACCAAAGCTCATGGAAGGTAAATGACATCTGCTGCTATTAACAACAATGGACTTGGACACACACACCCTTTTTTTTTTCAGCAGAAAAGACCTATATAACTACATTAGCAGATTAAAAGGTTTGAGAGGAAGAGATCATGTGAACACAAGATAATCATTGGAAAGCTGTCTCATAATTCATACCTAAGATAGCACCCCCCAAAACATTTCTCCCTAAAGCATCTTCACCTTAAATGAACAGCTAATCTAATTATAGGAATTGAGGCACAGTATGAAAAGACATCTTTGTGGTAAATGATACCTTAAGATTCTCCAAAGTACCTCAAGTCACTAAGTCACTAAGTAAGAAATGTGTTTCTGGCAAACAGAAAAGGATGTACAAAATCCCACACGTCAAAGACATGCATTGTGTTTGAAGAAACAGTGCAATTTGTTCAGAACACTAGGAACAGTAATGAAAATAGCCTATGAGTAATGACTACCAGAATGTATCATTAAAGAAAGAAACACATGTGCAATTGTGATTGATTAATATTGCTACATAAAGACTCAGAGTAGTAGGTGCACAAATTCTGGTATGCCTACAGACACAGTTGATTGTTTGAGCAAGCAGACAGCATAGCTTAATACATTTCAACTGACACCACATGTAGGAAACCTTTCTTAGCTCAACTTATAAATATCAACCCCAGAAAGGATTCCTTCCCCACTTTTGGATTTAGTTATTGTCACTTTTGTCCTCTTCAGCAAGTCCTTGCTGAGTTAGATCAGTTCTCCCAGACTACAAAGACCCAGACAGACCATCTACACCTGAGCATCACTAGCCACTTTGTAGGTCAATATGCTTCACTTCTCTGTTTGACAAGTCTCTGCACCTCTCTCCAAATAGCTGTAGAGATGGATTAGCCAAAATAAGAACCAGAAGGCCTGAATTTGTTTCTTGAAGGTGTGTCAAACATTTATTTGTAATTAGATAGAAAGCCCTTCACTTAAAGAATAATCCCCTTCCCAGTCATACAAAAGGAGAAAAAGAGACTCAATTCTGCCTCTCCCAAAGAATAGTGAGCAAGTCTTTCTACACAGGAGCGGAGACACCCTCGTCGCGGTCCCTCTATCATGTCATCTTTCTCAGACATCTTCCTATGTTAATCAGGAAAACCTAGGAAGTCTTGGACAAAGAAGTAAATAAAGGGTTTTGATTTCAGACATAGATTTCTTTCCTGTAGCCATCCCTCATGAGTTTATCAACAAACAATGGATATGCCAAGCACGTACACTTCATCCTTTGTACGAAGCAGGAGGCAGAGTTCAGTAGAAGGCTGTCTCTTTAAAATCTCTTGATTGTTGCCCTCAGAGATCCATGCCCAGCCATTTTAAAGCAATGGTGATTTCAGAAGATACTGACCCTGGAATTAACATCCCCTTTTAACACTGCCTCTTCTGCCCTCTCATTTGCTTCTGATACTTCCTGACTTTGATGTGTCTTCAGGATTCCAATTCTGGTATCCATGCCATTCTGCTTCTGCTGTTCTTGCTCCTGACACCCTATAATTGAACTTGGCTTAACCCTCCAACTTTCTGCTGCCTCCCAGATTGCTTTTCCTTTTTCCTGCTACTTGATCCCACAATATCTGTAGTTTTTATCTTAGTGTTACAGATCTGCATGTTAATCTTCAGGGTTAGAACACAAAAACTCCTCCAGAAGTTCTCAAATTGTAGTATTCTGTATTGTTTATGACAATTTATTATCCACACAAAAAGATTCACTACAGAAAGCACGAGTTATTTTTCTCATAGAATGTTCTATTAAACATTCACAAGTTTTCTATTATAAAAGTGTATACTAATAAATATATGAATTTTTGATACAATACAATAAACCGCAATAACACAAAAACAATCCATAAATAATATTAGCATTTCATGACTATATGCATACCATCTTAAAATAATTTTATACTAAAAAAAAGGCTAAAGAAATGGCTCATCAGTTAAGAGTTCTAACTGTTCTTCCAGGAGACCTGGGTTTGACCTCCAGGATCCACATGACAGCTCACAGTCATCTGAAACTTCAGTTCCAATGAATGCTACAGTTTCTTCTGGCCTCTAGGTGTACCAGGAACACACATGGTACACAGGCAACATACAATCACACAAAACAGAGTCCTCATGAAATAATTTTTTGAAACAAAATAAAATAATAAAACTGAAAGCAATAGTGTGTTTAATATTTTAAAAATTATTACTCTTCAAATTCAATTTTAAATCTACAAAGCATTAATTTGACTCATCAATAGCTTTGATCTTTCTTGCATGACAGAAACCTCAATTTTACATGGACTTAAGAATATAACTGTAACAAAGATTGGAGCTGAGACAGAAGGAAGGACCAACCAGAGAATGCTCCACCCAGGGATCCATGCCATAATCAGCCACCAAACGCAGACACTACTGCATATGCCAGCAAGATTTTACGACAGGACCCAGATATAGCTGACCCTTGTGAGGCTATACCAGTGCCTGGCAAATACAGAAGTGGATGCTCACAGTCATCTATTGGATGGAACACGGGCTCCCACAATGGAGGAGCTAGAGAAAGTACCCAAGGAGCTCAAGGGCTCTGAAAGCCTATAGGAGGAACAACAATATGAACCAACCAGTACCCCCAGAGCTCTTGTCTCTAGCTACATATGTATCAGAAGATGGCCTAGTCGGCCATCACTGGGAGGACAGGCCCTTGGTCTTGCAATGATTATATGCTCCATTACAAGGGAATGGCACGGCCAGGAAACTGGAGTGGGTGGACTGAGGAGCAGGGCAGGGGGAGTGTATAGGGGACTTTCAGGATGGCATTTGACATGTAAATGAAGAAAATATCTAATAAAAAATGTTTTTTTTTTTTAAGAATTTAACTGTAGTACATCGACCCTGATTGTTAGGTGAAAATAACTTCCTAAACACTAATTCTTTTGATAGTAAAATATTTCATCTACCTTCTCTGGTTTTGATTTTGCTGTTAAACTGATGTTGCTTTTTGCTCATTTAGAATTCAGACTACATTTTGACTTCTCGTTTAGATATTGAATTCTCTTCCTTTTTGTGTATTTGTGTGTAATTTGCTTACAAAGAATTTGGGGCTCTGGAAAATATTCAAACCTTGGGAAAGTTCAATGAACATTACTGTTTTAGAAGTCAGGGGAAAAAAAAAACTCAAATCTCCTAGGAAAGTTAACAAGTCTTCAGGAAATGCTATCTTGAAATTTACAGTGTAGAGTTATTTTCCTTTTTGGATTCATCTTCTCACAGGACACCATGATTGGACTTGAGTAAAATATGCGACATGCAAAAGTTTGACACTTTCCTCCCAAACTACTAGTAGTTTGCCTTCAGAGTGAAGCTCAGCACCAGCCATCTGCACAGCCACACACATATATCCATAGCATGGCAACAATTACAAGCAAGACTGACTGATTAGATGCCAGCCATTGAGCTCCTCCTTGCTCCAGCACTGGTTTTGGCGATGTGTTGAGTTTAACATTTGATTTCCTAGTCTGTGTTTCCTACTCCTGTTTTCTATTTAGAATTCATGAATGCCTTCTTTACAGTAGCACCTTAACTAATAAAATCTAATTCGCAGAGAAAATAGAATGACATTTCCCTGAACTCTCAATGGATTTTTCTCAAGATTTGGGGTTCAGAAAACAAAACTTCCATAGAAATGCTAGGAAGGAATTGCTATAGGCTAGTAATGAATTACAGTCCATTCATAAACCATGCATGTAAGAGATGATGAGAAAATGAAATAAATACTGCTTTCTCAAGAAAATATGTAAACAAATGCATAGACAAGGGTATATATCTATACCTATGCTATATAGAAATAAATGTATATATACATATATAATATACATGTGTATATAAACGTATTTGTGTGTGCATGTATATAAATAAATGATCACACATTGAGAAATATTGGATATGAAATTAGAGACTTTCCAAATATTTTCATGTCATAAAACACACAATCTATTCATGGTTGTGGTATACATTAGGAAGCTCACATACAATTACATTACTTTGTAATTACAAAGTTACTCTGTCTTCTGCTATCCCAAGCTCTAACCAGCTTCTCCAGGGGCTAGGAAAATAGAAACCTCATCCTACCTATAAGCTATCTCTACCATACAACATGGGCATTTCCCACGGGCAACATGGAGGGACTGACAATTTCCAGGAAAGAGACGGGTACTTTAAAATTGAGAACCAAACTAGGGTCCATGAGAAAGTGCCCCACAGCATTTGGGGGAAGGGTAAACAGAAATCACAGAAAATAATTCTGACATAATCTGCATTCCCAAATTCATGTCCTGAATTGCAGGGTTTGTGTGTTTATTTGTGTTGTTGCTGTTCGGTGTGGTTTTATAAAAATTCATTATGTTGTTGACATAAATTATGATGTTCATAAAGCATGGCTTTATGATTGTAGCTTAAAGATGGTAGCTGTGTTTGGCTGCCAAAGGGGTACATGAGAAAGAAAAGTTACCCAGGATGCTAGAGGCGCAGAGGAGGGGTCTAAAGGTGAATGAGCGAAACATAGGAGCGCTGCTCTGATTATTTCCTATTGCCAACATGTTCTTACTGAAGCATATTGAAGTCCAAACTGATATTATCTATTCCTAAGGAACCTGAAGCTCAGAGAATAGGTCTTTCGAGGCAATCATAGACTTCTGCCTGAGGAAGAGCCTACTTAATCTACTCTTCAGGTCTGTTCTTTGGCAGGCTCTGCATAGATCATCTTAGACCCTGAGGGGTACTTGGTGGTATTAATGTCACAGCAGCTCACACAGGTGCTCAAGAGATAACCCACTAACAGGAAATCCCAACTACTTGGCACCCTTTATGCTCGTTTTTTTTAAGTCATTAGGAATAAGCTAGTATTACATAAAGTAGTGATTCTTGGCTCTAGCTATGCATTAGAATTCTGGGGAGTTTTAACATTGATTCTTGAGCCCATAGTTCTCCATTCCTATGAGACTCAGATTTAATTAGACTGAAGTGGGACAAGATCATCCTGGTTTTTAGAACAGTCTAAGTGATTCTATTCTTTAGCCAGGTTTTAAAATGAGTCACATAAAACCATGGTGTCTTTATAAAGAGCCACTGGTTTTTCCTGTTCCCTAGTTATCTTTATAGATAACATGAGCACTATTATTTTTACTTGGTTCACACCAATATATATGATACAAATATCAACACCTAATAATATGTAATCAATGGCAATTTGGAGTTGACAATTTTAAAACAAAATGATATTTAAGTTAGGTTTGAAAACTTTAAAAAAGAAGAAAAAGAAAACCTCTCTTCCCACATTGTAGAAAATAAACTGTGAACTTTTTTTCATATCAATATTTGAGGACAAGGAGACATGAGGATCAACCATATAGACAGTTCAAATATGCAGCACTTTCAAACATAATTGACCATGGGAACTTACATCCCTGGTGACATCCCAAAACGTGACCAGTGGGTGTCCAAGAAAAAGTGTCAAATCTGGAGCTGTTGACACAGTGCCAGACATTTTTATTTCTCCAATTAAGAGATAGCCGCCCTTTGGGTAACAGATCTCCTGAAGTTTTGATTCTATGTAGAACACCAGGAACAATTTAACAACTTCAAATGATGCGTGCAATCCTGAGCTAAAACAGACATTATCACATACAAATTCAAGCAACTACAGCTGATACACTCTTGTCTATTTATGGAAGAAAACACAAAAAGGAAAATTGATATAATTGTCACTTGTATGTCTTCACCCATATGAGAAAAAAGTCTTGGGCTTATTGAGAATGTACGCATAAGAATACTAGAAAATTTAAGATATTTAGAAAGGCTTTAGAAACCGGATTTCAAAAGTTCTGGAATGACACCACAGGCTTACAGAATAAGGGACTTGCTTAAATTCACACTACAGTTTTACCTAGAGCAGTGATATTTCTGGCTTCATACATTCATGGAAAACTAAAGTTATATTAATGTATTTAACAAGGACACTGGGTCACATAAATGACTTTTAACAGAATTCCCAGATCCTAAGCATTACTTCATAAAGTTAGGGTCAATTCACAAATTTTAGATGATATAATGTGCACTAGAAATTGAAGAAGGATATAGAAGAAACAAAGCTTTCAAATATAGTATTCTCTGGAGGAAATCACAAACTGTTTTTTTTTCCATTATTTATTAGGTATTTAGCTCATTTACATTTCCAATGCTATACCAAAAGTCCCCCATACCCACCCACCCCCACTCCCCTACCCACCCACTCCCCCTTTTTGGCCCTGGCGTTCCCCTGTACTGGGGCATATAAAGTTTGACTCTAGCTGCATATGTATCAAAAGATGGCCTAGTCGGCCATCACTGGAAAGAGAGGCCCATTGGACACACAAACTGGTTTTTAAGAATGTAAAGTTGAAGAGAGACAGCAGGCAGCTGAGAGCTTTGGATGGGTAGAGTCTGCTAAGGAGAACACTGAAAAGATGTCTTGGTGCTAAAGCACCAAAAACAAACCAATGTTTCAAGCAAAGTATCAGCTTAAGAAATTGTGCCCATGAGCTGACTCTGTGCCACAGCTCTCCACACCTCAATCCCACCCAGAGAAAGCTTATACCCCAAGAATTCTGACACACCTAAGCTCACAGGTGAGACCTCCACTACTGCCCTAATACCTGGCCCAAGTAAGGCCCTCCTGGGGCTCAGTAGTTGCAGGAACTACAGTGCATCCTGGGACATGATCCTGCTGGTTTCCTTTTGCCCCCTGGGAGCTGACCCTGTGTTTCAGACTTCAATCCCTCCCAGAGAAAGCTTGCCCCAAAGGAGTGCTGACACACCCAGGCTCACAGGTTCACAGAAGGAACACACTCCAGTCAGAGACAGCAAGGAATGTTAACACCAGAGATGTTAAGCAACTGAAACCAATGCTATGTGGCATCATCAGAACCCAGTTCTCCCACCACAGTAAGCCCTGGATACCCCCAACACACCTGAAAAGCAAGATTCTGATCTAAAAATCACACCTCATGATGATGATAGAGGACTTTAAGAAGAACATAAATAACTCCCTTCAAGAAATACAGGAACACACAGGTAAACAGGTAGAAGACCTTAAAGAAGAAGCACATAAATCCCTTAAAGAAATACAGGAAAACACAACAAATAGGTGAAGGAATTGAACAAAACCATCCTGGAACTAAAAATGGAAATAGAATCAATAAAAATAATCACAAAGGTGGACAACCCTGGAGATAGAAAACCTAGAAAAGAGATCAGGAGTCATAAATGCAAGCATCACCAACAGAATAGAAGAAATAGAAGAGAGAATCTCGGGCATTGAAGATACTATATAAAACATTGACAAACAGTCAGAGAAAATGCAAATTTCAAAAAGATACTAACCCAAACATCCAGGAGATCCAGGATACAATGACAAAGCCAAATCTAAGGATAATATGTATAGAAGAGAGCAAAGATTCCCAACTCAAAGGACCAGTAAACATCTTCAACATAATTATAGAAGAAAACTCACCTTACCTAAAGAAATAGATGCCATAAACGTAAAAGAGGACTACAGAACCCTAAAGAGATTTGACCAGAAAAGAATTTCCTCCTATCACATAGTAATCAAAACACCAAACGGATAGAACAAAGAAAGAATACTAAGAATGGTAATGGGAAAGTGTCAAGTAAGATATAAAAGGCAGACCTATCAGAATTATTCCAGACTTCTCAACAGAGACTCTAAAAGCCAAAAGATCTTGGACAGACAACATACAGGCCCTAAGAGAACAAAAATGCCAACTCAGATTACTATGCCCAACAAAACTCTCAATTACCATAGATGGAGAAAACAAGGTATTTCATGACAAAACTAAATTTAAACAATATTTTTCGACAAATCCAGCACTACAAAGGATAAGAAATGGAAAATTCAAACAGGAGAAACCACACCCATGAAAGAGCTAGAAATTAACCTGACAACAAACACAAAAGAAGAAAGCCACACAAATATAATTCCACCTCTAACAACAAAAATAACAGGAAACAGCATTGGCCTTTATTATCTCCTAACAACAATGGACTCAATTCCCCAATAAAAAGGCATAGTCTAACAGACTGGGTATGTAAACAGGACCCAGCATTTTGCTGCATACAGGAAACGTACCTCAGTGACAAAGACAAACACTATCTCAGAGTAAAAGGCTGGAAAAAAATTTACCAAGCAAATGGTTCCAAGTCACAAGCTGGAGTAGCCTTTCTAATATCCAATAAAATCAACTTTCAACCAAAAGTTACCAAAAAAGCTGAGGAAGGACACTTCATACTCATCAAAGGAAAAATCATTATTTTCTACAGAGAACAGTGAGAGACACTGTAGTTCACAAAGTTAAATAGCTAAAATCTGAGCTGAGGTATTTCAGGCAGGATACATTGTCTTAGTGTGATGGTCCCAACAGGAAAAATATACATGATATGAGTTCAATTTCAAGGTTATGGTGTACTGTGAGACACAACACTTGCAAGCACTGCCAGAATTTCTTTGGGTTCACTGCATTTGGTTTGAATTAAGTTTTGGTCATTGATTAGTCATGACTATCAAGAGACTATCAAGTTTATCAAATTTAGGTCAGTGAGCTGGCTCAGTGAGTAAGGATATGTGTGTCCATTTCTGAAGTCCCATGGTGGAAGCAGAGAACTGAATCCCATGAAGGTCCTCCTCTTACTAGCACATACATGCCATAGCACATGCATTCTTACACATAATAAAATAAATACATACGTACATACATACATACATACATACATACATAAATGTAAAAATAAAAGCTACAAGGTAATTGGTTTACAAAAGGAAAAGGAGGAAAGAGAAGAAAGAGGGGGAATGAGGAGGAGAGGGGAAGGGAAAAGGAAAGAGAGGAGAAGGTGAGGAGAAGAAGACGAAGGAAAGAAAGAATGAAGAAGAAGGAAGAAGAGGAAGAAGAAGAAGAAGAAGAAGAGGGAGAGGGAGAAGGAGAAGAAGAAGGAGAAGAAGAAGAAGAAGAAGAAGGAGGAGGAGGAGGAGGAGGAGGAGGAGGAGGAGGAGGAGGAGGAGAAGAAGAAGAAGAAGAAGAAGAAGAAGAAGAAGAAGAAGAAGAAGAAGAAGAAGAAGAAGAAGAAGAAGAAGAAGAAGAAGAAGAAGAAAGAAGGAAAGGTACATGAGAAAATGTTCAACATCTTTAATCTTTAATCATCAGGGAAATGCAAATCAAAACAACCCTGAGATTCCACCTCACATCAGTCAGAATGGCTAAGATCAAAAATTCAGGTGACAGCCGATGCTGATGAGGATGTGGAGAAAGAGGAACACTCCTCTATTGCTGGTGGGATTGCAAGGTTGTACAACCACTCTGGAAATAAGTCTGGCAGTTCCTCAGAAAATTGGACATAGTACTACCAGAGGATCCAGCAATACCTCTCCTGGGCATATATCCAGAAGATGTTTCAACTGGTAATAAGAACACATGCTCTACTATGTTCATAGAAGCCCTATTTATAATAGCCAGGAGCTGGAAAGAATCCAGATGTCCCTCAACAGAGGAATGGATACAGAATATGTGGTACATTTACACAATGGAGCTATTAAAAAACAATGAATTTATGAAATTCTTAGGTAAATGGATGTATCTGGAGGATATCATCCTGAGTGAGGTAACCCAATTACAAAAGAACTCACATGATATGTACTCTCTGATAAGTGGATATTAGCCCAGAAACTTAGAATACCCAAGATACAATTTGCAAAACACATGAAACTCAAGAAGAAGGAAGACCAAAGTGTGCATACCTTGTCCCTCCTTAGAATGGGGAACAAAATACCCATGGAAGGAGTTACAGAGACAAAGTTTGGATCTGAGACAGAAGAAAGGACCATCCAGAGACTGCCCTACCAGGGGATCCATCCCATAATCAGCCACCAAAAGCACACATTATTGTATATGCCAGCAAGATTTTGCTGATATGACCCTGATATAGCTGTCTCTTGTGAGGCTATGCCAGTGCCTGGCAAATACAGGAGTGGATGCTCACAGTCATCTATAAGATGGAACACAAGGCCCCCAATGGAGGAGCTAGAGAAAGTACTCAAGGAGCTGAAGGAGTCTGTAACCCTATAGGAGGGACATCAATAAGAACTAACCAATACCCCCTGAGCTTGTGTCTCTAGCATCATATGTAGCAGAAGATGGCCTAATCGGCCATCACTGGAAGGAGAGACCCTTGGTCCTGCAAAGATTATATGCCCCAGTATAGGGGAATGCCAGTGCCAGGAAGCACAAGTGGGAAAAAGAAAATTCAAGTCAAACTGGTCTCTAAAGATGGAGGCTTATACACATGGAAGGTATCCTGGGGCTGCAGTTAAATCAATGGAGACCCCTGGATAACTTTAGCAGCCTCAGTTTCCTTGAGGAGTTTTGCCCTTTAGTGATACTGATATGCATTTTGGCAGCTAATAAATGATAATAAAACATTTCACATGCACAAGAAAAAAAAATGAGGATCTAATCCAAAATCCAAGGTCTCAATAAAGTCGAGAAATCTGTTAAAGCCAAACCTCTTCACTTTGCACTAACATCCTGTCCTTAATTCATAGAGCACTATGATTAGCAAAATCCATAGCAAGATCATAGGCCAAATTAAATCCATGTTGTAAATCTCCTGTCATGTTGTTTCTTCTCACTCATTTTGCTTGAGAAATTATGCTAGAGACAAGTACATGAGAGACTGAAAATTCACTGGTGCCACATTTCTAAATGACATTGTTTTAAAAGGTGTCCTTTAGTTTTATTTTGTCTATCATTAATTTTTATGGTAACTCTCTTTTAAGGGGTAAAAGCTTTCAATATTCAGTCTTTCAGCCTTATGATATCACTCGTCAATATAATGCTGTCACTTCTTCAAAATAATAAAAATCTGTCATGAACTGCATCATGCACTGAGCTCATTTTTGAGTCACGCACGGAGCTCAATAAATGCATTTTGCACATAATCAGCAATAAATGTGTTCTTTAAAACAACCATCGCTAATGAGCATCTGTGTTCATATGCATTCTCCAAGAAGTAGAAGCCAAAGTGAGAGAACTTTAAGAGAAATGCCTCATAAGAAAGAAAGATATGGTTGGAAAGACTGAGAATCTTCAGACCACAGTCTGAGTGTGTGGTTTAAGAATTGAAAAAGAATGAACTTTGAGTGTCAGTGTGCTAGAGCATGGGGAATTACTAGGAAGGATCAATAATGATATTAAGATGACCTTGAGTCAAAATGAACACACTCAGGAGACCTCATCTTCTCAGACTTAGTGTTCTTGTTGTATTGCACAGCCTCCTGGTAGGTTTTAAATATCAGATGCTGAAGGTTTGGGGCCCCCATATGCCCTGTGGCTTGAGGTTCTCATGTGGAACTCTTATCTTCCAATACAGTTCATAGATCAGAGTCCTATCAGCCATGGCCATCTATCAAGAGGCATGTTATATGGGTAGGTACTTTTTTAAATAAGGTTTCAGGAACTGGACAGATGACTCAGCTGTTCAGAGTATATCTCAGAGGCCACCTTGAGATTTTCTCAGAGGCCCAGATGAAAGGACAAAGGGAACTTCAGGAATGTGTTCTTGTCCAGGGGTGGACTTGTCAAGGCCAGGCCAGTCCTGGATCCAGTGCCTCATGGGAGTGAAAATAACAATTTTTAGGGACCCCATTCTTTCCCCTGAGCTATGGTTATCAGTCCTTAGACAGTTGAATCCGATATCCCATGTTCTCTTTGTCAACACTGTCTGACTTAGCTCTCTACTGACCTTGTCTATTTCTCCCTGCAAATATTATGATGCTAAGCCTCTTAATAAACTTATCTGGCACAAGTCATCAGCTTATGCAAGACCCTCTGGTCCCAGCTATTTCTTTTGTCTTCTTTATTTCTTGTTTTCTTTATTTTTTTTTCATTCTCAGTCCTCCCATTCAACACCTTGCCATTCAGAACCCTGTCCCTGTGGACTTAGATCAGGTAAGAACCAGAGGACCCTGGTAAGATTCCCTCCACACAAATAACTGCATGATTGTCTGTAATTCTAGTCCCCAGGAAACCAGTGTCTTCTGGCTGCAATGGGGACCAGGAACACATGGTACACACATATGCAGGTAGATAAAGCACCCATGCAAATATAATTAAAATGAATAAAAATAAAGTAAAAGAGATCTCCATTTCCCTTCCATCATAGTGAAAAAGGCAGCAGCTTTTGAACCAGGTAGAAGAATGAGTCCGAATATGGAATCCACCAGGGCCTTGGTGTAAAACTTTTTAGTTTCTGGGACTATGGGAAAACTTTTCTATTATTTATAAATCACCCAGTTTGCGATATTTTATTGTAAGTGAGGCAAATTAACACAGCCTCTGAAGCTCTAGAGATGTGAGAGGCTTTGGGTCAGATTCTTTATGGACAAGTGTCATTCTATATTGTAAGATTCTTATAAGATCATATAATGATCGTATATTGTTGTGAAGAAATTCATATTGAAGACCACTAACTTTATTAATGTGAAACCAAATATAATAATATAAAACAAGTATCCAGTTCCAAGTCTTATAGAGCTAACCTTACTTATTGAATGAATGAATGAATGAATGAATGGTGTATTTATTGAGTTAACATAAATTTGTGTATAAGGGAGCCCCTTAAGTGCATGCAAAGTTTATAAAATAGAAACATTTAGAGATTTAAAAGCAGGTTCACAGATAAGTGAAGTATAAAATTGCTCAGTGAATAGATAATCCAATCTATCTTCTAAGAAACCAAAGTTTCCTGTCTAATTTATACTATACATAGACTAAAGTTCAATGTTTTCATGTAGTTTGGGTTTGTGTGTGTGTGTGTGTGTGTGTGTGTGTGTGTGTGTGTGTGTGTGTGTCTATGGAGTCATACTTTATGAAGGAAAATGAAAGTTTGCCATACCCGAAGCTCAACTTTGTTCACGGTTTCAGTCCTACGCATAAAACTGAATAATTAGAATTATATGCAAAGTCACCTGTGTACTTCAAGAGAGAAAGAGTTCCTGATAATATGACCTATATTTGTTCAGCTCCATGGAAAGCATTTTATTCTATTATCCACAGACAATTTACATAAAATGGAGGAGGAAAAAAAATAAAAGTGAAAGATACAAAGCAGCACAACCTGAATGAGATGAAGGAGGACAGGACTCCGCACTGAGGAGAGGAGGGGCAGGGAAACCAGAGACACCTGCTTGGACGAGCATGTGTGAAATCTATTCATCTGTAATGGAAAAATCACACTTTCCAAACAGGCAAGTCAACAACTCAGGTCACCTCTACTACTTTGCCAAGTCTCGTTTGCTTAGAAATAACGTGTACCACACTGCAAAAGAAAAGTTAGTGATAACAAGAATAGTGTCTCCCCAACATGCACAAATCACTTATCAATTTAGGCATTAGCTACTCTGCCAACAAACAACACAAAGCAAAGGCATACTGCAGCTCTCCTGGGCCCATTTGACCCACGAAGAAACCATGTCTGATGCTGCTGGAAGTACTGAGCTCATTGAAGAAATGACAGGAGACACTGCTCCAATTATACAGTTACTGGCTTCAATTGTTCACTTCCTTATGCTCTAGAAACTTGGCCATCCAACGAGTACATTGCAAACCGTGTCTCAGGAAGGTAAACCAGGGATGCACACTCCCCTGCCATATTTGATTATCTCATAAATACTGATTACATAACATCAATTATGTTTTTAAACAGTGGTTCTCTAAACATTTTTTTTCCATTGAGTTTAATGTTCTGTAGTGTGAGTGAGTTCTGGGCCTCTTGCTGAATGTTGAAATGGTTCTCGCAGTAGAACTGAATGTACAGGTACACTTGACCTTGAGAATGTTTGCTTGGAGTGTGTATTCCACTTGAAAGAAAATGGTCCTGGATCTGGGTATCACTGAGCTGAGAAATAGGCTCACAGTGACTTTGCAGGCAAGCTGATTTAACTCTGACACTTCCCTGTTTGCAAAGCCAAAGCTGTTGCACAAATCACACAGTCTGTAAAGGGAAAGCGGGGAAAACTGCTTCATCCAGTTTTTCTGCCTCGGGGCTGAATCAGATACACCTCAGCTTTCATTGTAAACCTCTCCCAGGATGTGAACGGGCCAAGACATCAGCAAGGCAGGACAAGAGTGACAGCTTGAAGTAGACACTTCAATCCATTTACCAAAAGGCATAGAGAACTGAATGTTTCACATGACTTGACTCAAAATGGAATTCCTTATCGTATTTCTGGAATGGTCTAGTTAGAAAATTTGGCAGTTGAGGGCACACAAAAGCTGTTGAAGTGATAACAGTTATTGTCTTTTCTATGTCCATAAGCACACGTTTCAAAACCGTGTGGTGAAAGCTGCCCACACAGACAGGACCGATGTTGGTTTGGATTAAGGAGTACAACACCAATAAAGCAGTAACTAAAACCACAACTCAGGCCATCCATGGAGAAACTGACTCATGATAAGTATCGTGGATTGCTTTTACCATTGTCGAGTCTGCTAGAAAGAGAGAGATCCTCTCTGCTTCGGTTTCCACCATTTCAAATAGAGGTAGAAAGAAAGTTGGAAAACATGGCTTGCAAGGTTTGGGTGAATTTTCACCTCTTGTACCACAGACATTGAAAATACAAGGTAAGTGTTCCTCTTTCTCCACATCCTAGCCAGCATCTGCTGTTGCCTAAATTTTTGATCCTAGCCATTCTAACTGGTGTGAGGTGGAATCTCAGGGTTGTTTTGATTTGCATTTCCCTGATGATTAAAGATTAAAGATGTTGAACATTTTCTCATGTACCTTTCCTTCTTTCTTCTTCTTCTTCTTCTTCTTCTTCTTCTTCTTCTTCTTCTTCTTCTTCTTCTTCTTCTTCTTCTTCTCTTCTCCTTCTCCTTCTCCTTCTCTTCCTTCTCCTCCATACTCTTCATCTTCTCCTCCTCTTTCTCCTCTTCCTCCTTCCTCCTTCTCCTCTCCTTCCCCCCTCTCTCTCTCATAAAACTGCAAAGCTTCTGTAGGGCAAAAGATACTGTCAATAAGGCCACAAACAGATTGGGAAAGAATTTTTACCAATCCTAAATCTGATAGGGGACTAATATCCAATATATACAAAGAGCTCAAGAAGCTGAACTCCAGAAATTCAAAGAGCCCCATTAAAAAATGGGGTACAGAGCTAAACAAAGAATTCTCAACTGAGGAATACTGAAGGGCTGAGAAACACTTGAAAAAATGTTCAACATCCTTAATCATCAGCAAGCAGACACTATTGCATATGCCAGTAAGATTTTGCTGAAAGGACCCTGATATAGCTGTCTCTTGTGAGGCTATGCCAGTGCCTGACAATTACAGAAGTGGATGCTCACAGTCATCTATATGATGGAACACAGGGCCCCCAATGGAGGAGCTAGAGAAAGTACCCAAGGAGCTGAAGGGGTCTGCAACCCTATAGGTGGAACAACAATATGAACTAACCAGTACCCTCAGAGTTTGTGTCTCTAGCTGCATTTTTAGCAGAAGATGGCCTAGTCGGCCATCATTGGGAAGAGAGGCCCCTTGGTCTTGCAAACTTTATATGCCCCAGTATAGGGGAACTCCAGGACCAAGAAGTGGGAGTGAGTGGGTAGGGGAGCAGGGCAGGGGGAGGGTATGGGGGACTTTTGGGATAGCATTTGAAATGTAAATGAAGAAAATATCTAGTAAAAAAATATTTTTAAAAAAGAAAATACAAGGTAATATGTAAAAGGACCAAAATAAGGAGAGGAAAACAGTTATGCCTCAGAACAAATAGAGAGGTGAAGACGGACTGAAGATTTAAAGAAGTAAAGTTAGGTGAGGTGCTTGACATAAAATATCTAAAGTGCCTACCAAGGAGATGGAGCTAGGGAAAGCCCTGAGCAGAGGCTTGGCTTCCAACACGTTAAAAAGTATTCAGAGAGAGAGACAGGAGAGAGCAGTGAATTCTTTATCAGGACACTTCCAAAGTTCTTTGGATTCCTACCATCCGTTTGGTACTTTCTCCATAACTTACCATTGTCGCCTTAAGACCTGGATGGTCTCAGAGTCATTGGAGAATTCAAACCCCAAATAACAAGCTGTCCCACTGAACTCACGGCCTTCAACTTAAGTCTGTCTCATTTGTTCCCTTTCCTCCGCTATAAATTTAAAAAGTAAAATTATCCCCACTTACTAAGTTTGCAAATTAAGAAAGTCCTGAGTCTTGCTTGCTTGCTTTAAGTAACCCTACAAGCAGTGTTTCTCACGAGAATCTCTGTGGAGTCCTTAAAGAACAAGTGGCCTTGGAAAATTACATTTGGCCTTCACACTGCTTCTATCATGTCAAACTCTTTTGTAGGACAATATATACCATTGTTTTCATGTCCTAAATTGTCACATCCTGTTGCTCTGCACAAGTAGCTAAGTGCCAAGTTACGCCCTAGAGAGGGATGATTTCCAATGGTGGGTCAGTCGGTTCCTCAGTAAGAATCTTAGTTCCAGGTGAAAGAACATATCTGAGGAGCAGGCTTCCAGAGGGTTGCTGAGGGGAAAAAAAAAAAAAAAAAAAAGCCTGCGAAGTGGAAGAGATGTGGGTTTGAAAGTTCTGGCACGTGATTTTAGAAGCAGGTGTAATGAGATCTTTCTCTGGAAATAAGCAAGCAACTCACTTTAGGGAAATTATCTTTCCTACATTTAAAAAAAATCACCATTTAATTGAGAAATTACACCCAGAAAGAAAAGTTTCACTAACAAATATATATATATATATAGCTTTATAGAAATTTGTTCAATGAGTGTCATGCCTCGAATAATCAAATGAGGAAACAAATGGATCAATCAAGCCCCTCAGAATGGTATTGTAATCTAGCTCCTATTTTTCTCAAACAAATAAACCTTCTGGAATGATATTAGTTCAACTCAATTTCATAGCCACACATGTGTGCCATGGTGTTGGGGGAAAAAAACATGGTCACTGGAAAGTGGGGCATTTGTGCTCGCCTTTCTCTGTCTCTCTGTTTCTCTCTCTGTCTCTGTCTCTCTCTCTCTCTCTGTCTCTCTCTCTCTGTCTCTCTCTGACCTCTCCCTCTCTCCCTGTCCCCTCTAGTATTTTCTTGCCATGAACTTTAAATTCTTCGCTCAGACTGAAGTAAAAATTTACCCACTCTAACAGCTTTATGAATATTATACTTTAGTTTTCCACGAGGAAAATTTTACATCTTCATCTTTAAAAAAAAAAAAAACAACTCTTTTATATAATGAGAGATGTTTACCAGCTAAATATCCAAAGACCTTTTAATCTTCTTTGGAGGGCCTGTTTCCTTTCTCTGTAATGATTTTGGTTGTTTTCCTCCAGGCTAGTACTGGTTTCTCCACATACCTTTAAAAATGCAGTAGTTAAAGCCAGGCATATTCAAAGTAAATTTCCAATCAGTGTGAGGGGGCCACATTATATACTTTTGAAATTTTCCTCGGGATTGTGGAGGAAACAGGCCATTGGCCTGAAAGTGATTCTGTCCTGCCACAGTGGAAACAAATGAGAGAAGAAAATGGTTCAAAGGCAAAGCTGTTCTATCAAGCACAGCAAGATAGGACTCATGGATTACCAAGCATGGGTAGAGTTATAGTTTTTTTCTTCTTGGGACATGTGTCAGAGACCACTCGAACTCCACAAAAATATAAGGGGGTTTCTCCTCCAATAATAACAAGATTATAATGGGCACAATACTAGACTGCAATTCCCAGCTCTCCTGAATGTGTATGTAGCCACCTGAGTTCCATCACTCCATAGCAATGAGAGGAGAGGAGGTGCCTGCTATGTATGGATATGAGATTTCATTCATATACTGTGTGCTGAATGCAGATGGAAGCAAGACCCCAGACCAGTAGATATTTCTCCCCTGAGGAAACATGGCAATGATAGTACTCATGTTTGCCACAACTGGGTGATATTGCTGGCAGCTGGGGAGGACAGATCAGTAGTTATGAACAACATTCCACAGTGCAGAGCTCAATAACCCCAAAGCAGACTATCTCAATCCCACTGAGGCTGAGAGAGTCTCCTGAAGGGAATGGCAGAGTAAGGTCCCTGAATGCCTACAAAGAGCAGAGCATGCCTGCCTGCTAAGTACTGCTTATGACTGTCTCTAGAACCAGAAGGAAATTTCTACTGTTGTTGAACCTAAGAAATGTCAACTTTGTGTGCCACCACAAACCATCCCACCATTACAAGGAGGGGAAATAACATACAATTTTCAATGTACAAATTAACGTGAGCATGTGCACATGGAGATCTCTCCATCAGTCCTTTTCTTGAGCATTTCCTTATAATGCCTCATAGAAGCATCTTAAAATTCTTGTTCTTGTCTCTGTGTGTTCACTTCTGCAGAGAGCTTCTACTGGGTGGTTGCAATTCTCTTAGTGCACATTGTTCAATGTCATAACCTCCACAGGGACAGAATCTGTACAACTCTTTGTACACACACACTTGTGTGTGTGTGTGTGTGTGTGTGTGTGTGTGTGTGTGTGTGTATACATATCTTGGTATTAGGCCTGGTACAGAACTGAGTATATGTCAAAGGAGCTGGCTCAGTCAGTAAAGTGTTTACTCTGTAAGTATGAAGACCTTCATTTGAATCCCCAGCATCCATACTAAAAATCAGGTGTGGAGGTGCACATCTATAATCCCAGCACTGGGGAAGTAGATATGTAGGCTCCCAGAACTCACTAACCAGACAGTGTAGCCAAATTGTAAGATTCATGTTTTGTCAAAGTCTGTGTCTTGAAAAAAATAAAGTGGACTGCTATTGAAGAAGCACCCGATGTTAACTTCTGACTAACTTATGCAAATGTACAAGTGCACACATCACACACATACACAAAATAAATATATTAGAGGATAAGTCAATTAAAGCAAAGAAAGTCTAAACAGTAGAAAGTAAACTATGAAACAAGTCTAAAAAATAACTACTGCTTTACCCAGCACATCAGCTAATGGTCAAAAAAATCAAGTTTTAAACCCTAATCAAGCTACAGTTAAATGCGTCAACCTAGAAGTTTATTTTAATTTTACTTTATCTTCATCAAATTATACTACATAGGATCTACATTATTGCTTTTATTTTCTGTTGTTTTATTCATTTTTTAAGGTGACAGCTCACTACTTAGGTGAGACTAGCCTAGGACACACTAGGTAGCTCAGGCTGGCTCCAAAGTCTTGATCCTTTTGCCTCAGTGTCCCAGGTGTTTAGATTACAGGCATGTACTGCTGTACCCATCTGTACTGGCTAGTTTTGTGTCAACTTGACACAGCTGGGGTTATCACAGAGAAAGGAGCTTCAGTTGAGGAAATGCCTCCATGAGATCCAACTGTAAGGCATTTTCTCAGTTAGTGATCAAGGGGGAAAGGCCCCTTGTGGGTGGGACCATCTCAGGGCTGGTAGTCTTGGTTCTATAAGAAAGCAGGCTGAGCAAGCCAGGTGAGGCAAGCCAGTAAAGAACATCCCTCCATGGCCTCTGCATCAGCTCCTGCTCCCTGACCTGCTTGAGTTCCAGTCCTGACTTCCTTTGGTGATGAACAGCAGCATGGAAGTGTAAGCCGAATAAACCCTTTCCTCCCCAACTTGCTTCTTGGTCATGATGTTTGTGCAGGAATAGAAACCCTGACTAAGACAAATTGGTACCAGCAGAGTGGGGTATTCCTGTGACAACCTGACCATGTTTTGGGGAGGACTGTGGAAGGACTTTGGAACTTTGGGCTTGAAGATCCATTCGTTGTTAAGAGCTCTGTCGGATGTTGTGTAGGAGCTTGGAAGATAATGTTGAGAACAGTGCAGAAGATGGAGGCCTGGCTTGTGAAGTTTCAGAGGGAAAATTAAAGACTCTTTTCAGGGACATTGCTATTTTGGAGTTTGATTATTCTGTGGTTCTGGTTAGCTGGGACTGAAGAATCAGTTGTGATTAACAAGATACCAGAACTACTAAAGCAAAACCTTTGCATTACTGGGACTATTGATGCTGGTTAGCTGGAGCTAAGAAATTAGCGGTGATTAAGAAGAGACCAGCATCATTGAGGTGACATCTTCTGGAAGTGTTTTCTGAAAGCACAAAGAGGCTGTGTTCCAGAGATGGCCAAGGTTGTACTCCTGCTGCAGTGGGACTTGGTAATATGTAAGGGTCACCCAGGTGGTACTGGTTTTGAAGGCATGAAGGGGTCACGCAAAGCAGCTGAGGCTCGGCACTGTGAGAGGCCATGGAAGGCCATTGGTGAAGGTGCAGCCTCAGTTGCAATTGAAGGCCCAGGACTGAAGGGGTCATGCAGTGTTTTAGAGATGCCAGTACCATGAGATGACCACCAAGAGCAGCAGCAGCAGTGGAGTACAGGCATCTGGAGCCTAGAGGATGATGTGTGTGCTACAAAGGGCCTGGCTGGAGAAGTGACCCAAGCCCTTGGAGGACCCAGAAGATCGTGAGTTGGATCCCAGACATTGGACGGTTGGAGATTGACTTTTGCTTTTGATTGTGACTATGCCCTGATATTTTCCCTCTTGAAGGAAGAAACTGTTTTAGTGGAGCCCACAGTTAAGAGACTTTTAATTGTAAAAAGACTTTGAATTTTAAAAGAGATGGATATTTTAAAGAGATTGAAATTTTAAGAATATGTTAAGACTGTGGGACTTTTAAAGTTATTTAGAATGGGGATGAATAAGATTGTAAGGGTTGAGGCTTACTAGTGATGTTTTTGTGTGTCAAGTTGACAAGGGGTCAATTGTACTGGCTAGTTTTGTGTCAACTTGACACAGCTGGGGTTATCACAGAGAAAGGAGCTTCAGTTGAGGAAATGCCTCCATGAGATCCAACTGTAAGGCATTTTCTCAGTTAGTGATCAAGGGGGAAAGGCCCCTTGTGGGTGGGACCATCTCAGGGCTGGTAGTCTTGGTTCTATAAGAAAGCAGGCTGAGCAAGCCAGGTGAGGCAAGCCAGTAAAGAACATCCCTCCATGGCCTCTGCATCAGCTCCTGCTCCCTGACCTGCTTGAGTTCCAGTCCTGACTTCCTTTGGTGATGAACAGCAGCATGGAAGTGTAAGCCGAATAAACCCTTTCCTCCCCAACTTGCTTCTTGGTCATGATGTTTGTGCAGGAATAGAAACCCTGACTAAGACACCATCCATCTTTTCTCCCTTTGAAAACACAACCATTCAATGAGATCGTGTGGTCTCTGCAATTAGGAATACTGATTGTCCCTTTCTGGGGCTAAGTATGAAGTCTTTAAAACTGAAATTATAACTCTAAACCAGCCATAATTTTACTTTCTGTTTTAAATTAGGACCAGGTATTTTTTTAAAGTTAGGGTTCATAGCATGCATCTTTTTGTATTTTTAAAGTGGGATTTTCACGTGTACTTTTAATAGGAAAAAAGCATCACATAGAAGTGACTTTCGGGAGACCTTTAAGTGGCCATTAAGAGACGCACATATGAGTGGTGGTTGATGACAGGTGCGATGCGCAGCCTACTGTGGGACAAATCAAACACGGGAACAGCACTGTGCACACATGAGACCTAGGTGGACGGAGGGGTGTGTTTAGACAATGATTTCTGGAGAACGGTGTGCCTGTAGTTAGTTAGCTCATTCCTGGGAAGGATATGTTATCAGGCTGTTGTAGATTAGGGAAAAGTAATTTCATTGTTTCTTGCTGACATGGAGCCCTCGCTGCATTTAACCTGGTGGGTTGTGGACTTTCTCTAAGCACATGTTCTAATCCACAAAGAGATTGCAAAGTGCACAAGGTTATTGGAGGCGCTCCACTAAGCAGGGAACAGCTGAAAGATCTTGGGGTAGAGGGGCTCAGAATAAAACAGAAACTAAGATATGAGTTCTGTGGCTTATTGTTTAAGGCTTTCTAAGGCTAAAAGAAAGAAGTCCAGCCTACTTGTGCTAAAATAGCTTCAAATGTTTCAGTTCCATTGGATCCCTTTGAGCAATGTCTTCCAACCACACACTCCGCTGCTTTAAATCTAGACACTTATCTCTCCTTCCTATTGAAAGCCCACATATACATTCTTCAGATGGAAATGGAAATCCTGTCTCTTCGTGCCAATAAAGCTCTCCCTCTGTCACAGACAGACAGCCTCTCTCGCTTTTTACCCCCATGACTTACATTGTCATCCAAGAGATTGTTCCCTCAAATAGCACACTCAGCATGCTACTTTGTTAGCATTTTTCACAGTGTATCTTTTTCAGTCCCTCTATTTTGTTACACGTAGCAAAGCAATGTCCACAGGTGATCACGTTCATCTGTAGTAAACTCATATGTAGTGAACAGGCACTAAACACTTTTGAAACTATAAAAATGATAACACTGACAATGAAATTATGTCAAGGTGCTTTCCTTAGGCAGGTACAGATTGGCAGAACTACTACTTGGGGGGAGGGAACCCAATTCATAAATTAATTCAACCCCAAGGAAAGAATACAAGTAGTGCTCCTATTTCTTCAACGTGATTATATCCATGAAGTTGATATACTACTTTTATTGATGTAAATGACACGTCAAAAGACCACATCATAAACTTAACTTGGTAATTTGGTGTGGTTCCCTTTGTATTTGTTTAACCAAGTTGGCATACTGCCCAATAGAACAATCAGGATACTGTAGAGCGGAAGGCTTTTTAGTTCATCTGAGGCAGCACTAACCTGAGTTCACCTGTGTTCCCAGAGCTCCCACACCTGCCCTTGGAAAAAGACTGGACTGTCTCCTCTCTAGAGCACCATAGATCCTAAGCAAAAGTCAATACTAAGTGTGAAAGTATTCTTATACTTTACAGAAGTTAAAAAAAAAAAAAACCCTATGGCCCTTATAAAGAAAAGAAGACTTTTCAAATAATATTGAAATTGAAAAGAGAAAATACATCCAATTTCTCATACTAGTGACCCACACTTAACTCTGACTTTTATGTCAGACTACCGAGTGAGATGGTATTGACTTTTTCATATCCTCAGAAGAAATCTTCGTAATAAGTTATTGAGGTGAACACAGCACGATATAAGCACCATCATTTAGTATTTATATTTTCCAATTTCTGCACAGATCAAATATTATAAGCCCAAGATTTATAATCAAGAACTAATATAAAGAAATATATCCCTGTGTATAGTACTGAAGAAGTATCTCCATTCTAAAATGAAAATAACTCATAGTGGAATACATGCATTTTAAAATATATTTGCTTAGTTTAGGGGCTTTCCATAGTTGAGATATTTTTTTAAAATATAAGTTTACCCCCTTTTATTATTCTTATGATCAGAGTTTACCTCTTTATGAGTCTGGGAGCCCTTGCTGAATTGTGACTATACAAACTTAAATCACATAATCCTCTTTCAAGAACACAGAAATGTCGAGGGGAGGAAAATATAATATTAATAACACAGCAGTCTGCTGTGCCTTGCTCCACACCCTCAATGAGGAATCTAGTAAACGTGAGGCTACAAACTGCATCAGAACAGAGTTAGACACTACTGGCATCTTCTAAAGGAGGGGAAATCAGGGATTAGTACATGTCCGGCTATTGCTCAATTATATCATAGGAGAAAGCAAATTTGCATGTTTCCAAAGTAAACTTCTGGAGTCACTGTTGCCCGGCCTCTTCTGTTCAGAACACAGAGAGGAGAGAGCAGCCAGGACTGCTGCCAGCAGGAAGCTGAGAGAAAGCCAAATTAACTCATTCAGGATCGAGGAAGATCCCAAAGCCAACGGGGTGATCAAGTCTAGGTGAGGGAGGTAACTATATTGTCCTTTCTCTAGTCTTTTCTTGCATTTACATAAAGTATATTGAATCCCATCTACAAAAGATACATATTAATTTATAATATACTAGGTTATTTCCCAGCCTAAAAAATACAAGGGTGGACTGGGTTGCGTGAAACAAGGTCACAATTTATCTTCTGCAAATCAGAGCCAAAGCAGACATGGTAAGCCTGCTGCTGTAAGGCCTGTGAGTTTTAAATACACTCATGAAGAGACAGAAAAACAAAACAAAACAAAACAAATCCTAGGTCCCAGTCACCTCACACCAAACCTACAAACTGGGAGGTGTAATAGAGCCCCCTTTTATCATAGTTTCCTTCTAAATACTCTTCTGTCTTACCCTAAAAACACATGGATTTCAAAGCCCCATTTATAGTAGTGTGTGTTTGTTCCAAAAGACAAATTCTCTCCAACTTCTCATGAGAAAAAATAATCTCAATTGGGTACATACACCAACCAACCTCTCATATGTATATAGTGATTGGAAAGTCCTACAAAACTCCAGAGAAGATGACCATGAAGCCAGGAAAAGAACTGAGGTCTTCCTGGGTGATGGGGATAGGAGATGAAACCTATGACCAAGCTACTCACTGTGAACAGAATTCTCAAGTGACTTTCTTCTTTGTAGCCCCGCAATTTCTCTGCCTTTCCCACTTTGCTTCTGTAACTGTCTCAGTTCTTTGTGAAGGCTCAATCTTTGGGAAGATCAAACATCAGGATTCTGAACTCCTGAGAGGACACCTACGCCGCCCTTTTCATCTTCCAGAGAGGGTCACTATGCAGCTAAAAGTTCACTTTAAAAAAATAAAGTTCCTTCCATAACTGGGTCCAGAAGAATGACTTGAAAATGCATTTTCCACATTATAAAGTGTGTCTTAACGAAACACAATAAACTCAACAGCAACGTGATTACTGTACTTGTAAAACAGTTGGTGTTTCAGCACTATGACCCTTTGAAAAAAAAAGTATGCTGGGAAAAATGGATTCTGTTTCAACAGTTAAAGGACATAATTATTTTTCTGCCGCATAACAATTTTTAAATGTTAATGAGTTAAGATGCAGTACCAAACAGCTCCTGTGCATGAATCAAGTGCAACATTTGGTTGCTTGGTTTCCCCCTTTTTGTTGTTGTTTCATTATTTTTTTTATTTCTATGGACAAATAATATGCAAGGACCTGCAAAAACCACAGGTCTCAGAAAGCTACAGTCTGACAGCTGCCTGGGAAAATGTATTTTGTAGGTTGTGTCTGAATACACAGAGTGGGTTTTTCCAACATCAGCCAACAGCATTTTGGATGGCTGTTGTGGCAGTCTATTGGGCAGAACTAGCATCTCTGGGTTCTATGTTCTATACACTACAAAGGCTCAGTACCTGACCCATGCATTTACAGCAAATAGAACTTCTCTATACATTAGTAAAGCTCTTTGAGAGGCAAACTTAGTAAACAGCTAGTGTGTATCTGTTGCACTACTTAGCCAAGGTGTGTGTGTGTGACATCAACATTTTCCCCCCAAAGGATATCTTTCACTTATAGGTTCCAGAGGTAGTTTTGTATGCTTGTGATAATACATCTAGCGACACATAATTTAATCCATCTGGTTCCATGTTCAAAGTAAAGATTAATTCAGGCTGTAAAGCTCCATTAACTGCCGATGCCAGCAAAGGATGAAACCAAACAAGGCAGTCAAAGGGATAAAGGAATGCATACTGATGTTGCAGAGAACCTGGGCTCAGTTCTCAGAACACACATCAGCAGACACTAGTAACTCCAGTGACCGGGAATCTGAAATCCTCTTCAGGTTCCTATGGTCACCTGCACACACATAAAGAAACACATAGACACAAAAGTAAAAGTAAAATTATATCCCCAGAGGGGCGGGGCTTGGTGCTAAGTAGCAGGACTTGCTTTCCATTCAACCTGCAGCACTAAAAACCAAAAGCAGCATTCAGAATAGATAGAACTTCAGAATGGCAGTCTACTGTGCTAACAACGTTAAAAATGTTCCTACTTTCTGGCTTAGCTCTTTCTAAGGTTTTATTGTAAGGACTGGAAAACCCATTGTAAACAGCTTAAGTTCTAGAATGAAAGAAAGTTCTACCTACCAACTAAAAAATCTTTTCTTTTTACATCGCTTCGATGAAATAAGCAATCTCATGGCTCTGCTCACAACTCGGAATACAACGTTCAGTTTGATGTAATCCTAACTGCTTATCTGTTTATTTCTAGTCATATCTCCAGTGGCTGAGACCAAGTTTTAAAATGTATACCAATAAAATTGAATGCACTTTATTTTTTTTAATTAGGTATTTTCCTCGTTTACATTTTCATTGCTATCCCAAAAGTCCCCCATACCCACCCCCCAATCCCCTACCCACCCACTCCCCCTTTTTGGCCCTGGGGTTCCCCTGTACTGGGGCATATAAAGTTTGCAAGACCAATGGGCCTCTCTTTGCAGTGATGGCCGACTAGGCCATCTTTTGATACATATGCAGCTAGAGACAAGAGCTCCAGGGTACTGGTTAGTTCATATTGTTGTTCCACTTATAGGGTTGCAGTTCCCTTTAGCCCCTTGGGTAATTTCTCTAGCTCCTCCATTGGGGGCTGTGTGATCCATCCAATAGCTGACTGTGATCATCCACTTCTGTGTTTGCTAGGCCCCGGCATAGTCTCACAAGAGAGAGCTATATCTGGGTCCTTTCAGCAAAATCTTGCTAGTGTATGCAATGGTGTCAGCGTTTGGAAGCTGATTATGGGATGGATCCCTGCATATGGCAATCACTAGATGGTCCATCCTTTCGTCACAGCTCCAGATTTTGTCTCTGTAACTCCTTCCATGGGTGTTTTGTTCCCATTTCTAAGAAGGGGCAAAGTGTCCACACTTTGGTCTTCGTTCTTCTTGAATTTCATTCGTTTAGCAAATTGTATCTTATATCTTGGGTATCCTAAGTTTCTGGGCTAATATCCGCTTATCAGTGAGTACATATTGTTCGAGTTCCTTTGTGATTGGGTTGAATGCACTTTAAATATATATTTATGGGCAATAACTTGCAATAACTTTGTGCTTCTTTCTTTTCCTCGAATAAAATTAGTCAGGCCCCTTACATCCCACTCAGTAAATGATTTAAAAGAAAATCAGTGAGCGAGTGGATGCACCCAGCTGTAAACACCCGATGTCTATACATAATGGAGAAGTACCTGGCTCACAGCAGGCTAAAGTAAATTTCTAAAACTCTACAACAATATCAAGCAACCAGACTCCCCAGAGCTCCCAAGGACTAAACTACCAACCAAAGAGTACACATGGGGGGGACCCATGGCTCCAACACATATGTAGCAAAGGATTGCCTTATCTAGTATCAATGAGAGGGGATGCCCTTTGTCCTGTGGAGGGGCTCGATGCCCCATGTAGGGGGATGCTAGAACAGTGAGGCAGGAGTGGGTGGCTGGGTGGCTGGGTGAGCACCCTCATAGAGGCAGGAGGAGGGGGATGGGATAGGGGGTTTGCAAAGGGAAAACCAGGAAGGGGACAGCATTTCGAATGTAAATAAATAAAATAACCAATAAAACAAAAACTCTCTTCCCAGTGAAACTATGCATATCCTGGTGGTTTGGAAAGAACTCTTAGAACTTAAGCCTGGAAAGGCAGAATCACTTAATAAGATTTCGTGCTCATGAACTGCTGGAGCTCGGGGCAACCAGTTTTCAATCCTCTGCGAAGCTATGAAAGGCCTGAAGTTCTGACAGCCTGCTCTCCGGATTCCGAGATGAACGGCTGAATATGTATGGGTAGGAGTAGACAAGACAGGAAGCCCTTTCATAAGCACGCCAGCCCTTAAGGACCTCCTTCGTGAATCCTTGCTTTAACTACACTCTGTTCCCTCTTGCCTGGCCTTCATAAAGCAGAGGCCAGCTGGGTTCCACTCTTCCCCAGTAACCCTGTAACTGTTTCCAGAGGGTTATAGTTCACCCGTTAGCTCCCAATCCGGTGTCCTATGAAGTTACTTGAACCTTGCTGTTCCTGCTGCGCTTTGCCCACGAACTCTGTACATGCCAGGCCTCGGTCCTCTTCTGCTGGGATGGGAGCCTTTTCTGGTTCAAGGAAGTAGAATTCACTGCTGTGTATGGGTGGCTTTAAAGGACATCACTTCTTGAGTACTGTCTTTCAGATGGGAAAAAGGAACTAAGCCTGTCGTATTTGTTTGGGGTTTCTCTGCTAAAGGGAATGACTGAGAATCTTTCAGGTCCTTTGCTGAATAGAGCACTTTCAGAGAATCCCTAGTGTATTGAGGGTGAACTGCTTCATTAAATGATGTCTCTGTGACCCTAATCAAGGCTTGGTCACAAACTCGACGCTGTGTCATCGCTTCCAGATGTTCTCAGTTGGCGTGTGTCATCCACTAGAAGGAACTAGCTCCCTGAATGCTTCCATTCACTTCGCAGAGTTGTCGAGGGGGTTCCCTGAGCTCACGGAGGAATGGTCTGATGGCAGCCTTCTATTTATATCTTCAAGTATGCCTAGCTTATATGGCTTGTGCAGCGATCGCAAGAAGAGGTGACAGTTTCAAGGTCAGAGGTGACCCTACACTATGACTCTAAGACTACTCAGCCCAGTGATATAAATAAGAACAAATCTCTCTTAACTACGCAATAATTTTATGTGACTGGAACACTTGTTCATAAGCAGGAAATCTATTTCTTCTTCTTTAGCAGGCTATGCTTTGTTTGGCATTTTTACTATCAGTTTTAATTCCTAGAATGACGTGCTATTCAAAAAGTAGCTAATAGGAATTGGTTCCATCCAACACACACACAAACACACACACACACACACACACACACACACATTCTCACACTAAATGCACACATGATTTCTAAACAAAAATATTATGGCTTTCACATTGACTCTAGAAGTGGTCATAAAAAAAAATTTCAGCCATGATTGTCAGAAAAAGCTTACTTTACTACAACAAAGAATTTTAAAGCACTAAATACTATATTAGTTTGATGATGATTAAAATAAATATTCCTTAGCAACACAGTAATCTGTGTGATTATATTGTTAGTTAAATATGTATTTATAACCAATTGCCACAAATTCTTCCAGATAAATTGCTTTAGCCTGGGTGACTCTTAAACAGCATTTAATATAATTTCTTAAATTAGAAAGAAATGGTTATCTACAAACAATTAAGTATGGGCTCCACTTTCCAAATATTGAATCCATCTTTCAAATTAGATATTTAAACTCTCTTTATTCTATGTCATAAAATATTAATTATAACCCATACAAAGTACATTTAATTATGGCTAATTATGAAATAAAATGAGCAAATTGCCTACATAAAAATTTCACACATTTTTCTACCATGGACAATATAACATGAGCCTGCAAATTTAAAATTGTCAAATAAAGCGTTTTGTCTGTGAGTGAACACATGCAAAGAAAGCCTAGAAAATTCTCTCCAGGGCTGGCAGCAATCGACAGTCTTTAAAGCCAAATAGTACTGGCCACAATCACTGACCCAAAGCTCTTTGTCTCCAGTTTTGAGAGGCCATTCCAGACTTGGCAACACAATCCCTCCAGACCTGTGCAGTCACTTATTCATTAGATGCAGTTTCCTGAGAAGGATGAACAATCTATATTTTTAATCAATGTTCGTAACATCTTCTTGAAAATTGGTGTTGAACAGACGTTCCTCTTCTCCGTTGAGATTAAAAAATAATAATAATAACTTTTTTTTTGGTCAACTACAATCCCCAGTAGAACAGATGAGAAGAGCATTTCATGGGTTGAAAGTCATGTGTCCTCTACCAACATCTCACCTCCATTGACATTACTTGCAATTAGATAAACATGGGAATAGGGTCAAACCTGTTGCATAGATCTCAGTTGAAGCCGGGCACTGTGATGGTCTGTGCTTCTTTTTTTTTTTTTTTGGTCTTTCGAGACAGGGTTTCTCTGTATAGCCCTGGCTGTCCTGGAACTCACTTTATAGACCAGGCTGGCCTCGAACTCAGAAATCCGCTTGCCTCAGCCTCCCGCGTGCTGGGATTAAAGGCGTGTGCCACCACGCCCGGCTTGGTCTGTGCTTCTAACAAGCAATTCTGCAGCCAGTGGAAACTTGAAGACTCTGAAGATGGTTGAGGAGTACTCTTACCAAGGGGGCTTTATTTAGCCAGTGCTGCTCACAAAATTGGCCTGTCTTCTTTGAACAAATGCTTTTAACTTACAAAAGAGAAACAGTATGTTTCATTACCTTGATTTTTTTGCTTTTTCCAGCTCTTTTAGATTTGTTCATTCCAAATAAGACATACAAAGCCACCTTACCTCATTTTGTTTCTGTTGCTGGGAAACTGACAGAACTTCAAACAAAGCATCTCTAGCCAAACCTTATTTTTTTGCTTTGCTAGTGACTAGTTAACACATCCTACTAGTACCAAAACATAAACAGTAAAGTTGCGTCAAGTTTACAAGTTTACATGTTGTTTCCTGTGCATCAGCCTGGTTCAAGAAACTAGATGCATGTTATGGTTTCCCTTTAAATGAACACTCGGTCCAGGGCAAAGAAGAAAAGGGGAGACATGCTGCACACTCCAGCCAACATGCTCTTAGTCATATTTCTGTCTCTACTTCTCTCTAACTCAAGTTGCTTTTCCCAAAGAGAAGAAGCAAGCCTCCTCACCTTTCTGAAGCATAAGAAAAACTCCTAGAAGGGTTCTAAGAAAGTAAAGATGAGAAACAGCAGCTCCCTTAGAAGCTGATCAGAAGACATGGGCAAGCAGAGCCACAGACAAGCCTCTGAGAAGTCTGCAGTTTGTGTCAGGACAACAAGCATCGGCTGGAAGGACAGTCACAGCAAAAAGATGGGAGGTCTACACAAGTCATCTCAGCATTTGAAATTTAAGACTCTAAACAGAAAAGGCACCATCAACAAATGAATTATTGCTGGGCGTGGTGGCACATGCCTTTAATCCCAGCACTTGAGAGGCAGAGGCAGGTGAATTTCTGAGTTTGAGGCCAACCTGGTAACAGTGAGTTTCAGGGCAGGCAGGGCTACACAGAGAAGCCCTGTCTTGAAAAAAAAAAAAGGAAAAAAAAAAAAAACAAAAACAAATGAATTGTTCTTCACTGAGTCACAAATTCACCTGCATTCCACCCCACCTAATGGTGGAATACTCAATTCTTACTCATAAGTCATGACCATAACGTAACATCCTACTGGGTGGAGTTGGGGCGAGAAGAAATTGTTATAAGTAGGTTGGCATGAGGAAAGAAAATCCCTACTAGTCACCTTTCTGACTGTCACTCCATATCAGCAGGCAAACCCAAATCTGTGCTTCCATGTGCATAATACAGCACATGGAGAACTTTCTACAGAGGACATGGACTGAGACTTTTCGACCCATTTCTTCTTTTAACAAGCCATTATATTGTCATCACTATTTCCCGTTTTAAACTCCTATCTCACCTACACATTTTTCCACAGACATCTTCCAAGTAAAAACACGGGGATATAATATAACTTTTCATGGTCATGGTCACCAACTGTGACTCTTACAGGAGTCTTCCCTCATAGTAATATCCCTGAACTAAACAAAACAAAACAGAACAAACCAAGACAAAACAAAACAAAACAAAAAAGGTCTATGTCATAGTTTGGATGTAGACTAGCTCTCAACAACTCATCTGTTGCCAATTTGGCACTATTGGGAGGCAGTAGAATTTTTAAGCAGTGTGACCAAGCCTTGGGCTCATAATGTGCTTGTCCCTAAAGGGGCTGCATCTTGTCCTCTTCATTTTTCATGTGCAAGCCATTCTCACTGCCACCATGATTTCTCCCCACAGTGACATCCCAAGTCCTACAAACAATAGGGCCAACAGCCATGGACTGAAACTTCAGACACCATGAGCTAAAATACAACTTTTCCTTATAATCATGTTGCCTCAGGTTGTTGTTCTAGTAATAAAAACTAATAAGGTTAAGAAACGGTGTTGAATTTGGTTGTACCCTTAGTGATTTTTTTTTTGTATTGAGAATGTGTGTCAACCTGTTCAGAGCCTGTCTAAAATCTCCAAACAAAATACATTTTTTAACAGACTTGAAGTATCTTGTCAGTCACTTCATCAATTAATATTGATGGCCTTCGAGAGTCTGAGAATATTCCAAGACAGTGAAGGTAAGGTGTAGAAAAGTAACATAGACAATTCATCTCTAAATAGCTCAGTTCCAAACAAATCCAAACCTCACATGACAATGCCTGCTTTCCTGCATAATTACTGAAAAACCTGTTCACTTTCTTAATTTCAAACTTGACCCAAAGCCAAGAAGGCACTGATGTCCTAGGAGTTAATTAGAGTAATTGCCACAATGCATGCTGGGACTGCTTTTCTAGGGTTGGTTTTATGCTGAAGGAAACCAAAATCATATACGCCCATTATTCATCAAAATGCTTTTTGTCTATTCAATTTGAAATGTTCCCATTTTGAAACTATATGGATCTGACTAATAACATACTTGGGTTTCTTAGATATGTAGGACAAAAAAAAAAGTTTATGTTTTAGAGGAATTCATTAAGTAAGTTTTAAAGTAATCTTACACTCTAAAATTTTTGTTTTGGTAAATGACTCTAAGCCCATGGGAGTAATAGTATTTTATGTCCTACGATTTTCTTTCTTATTCTATCACTGTAACATTCAAGCAGAGAAGCCAGAAAAGAGACACCTGTAATCAGAGTCAGGACAAAAAAGTCACAAATTTTTATTTTTGGTATTTTATTTTATTTATTTAATTATTTTGTTCATGGGTGAGTGTGTCCCATGATGGCAGAAGACATCATATGGGAGGGACTCAGTTCTCTTTTCCTAGCAGCTGGGTTCCAAAAACTGAATGCATCATCATGCCTGGCAGTCAGTACCTTTACCCACTGAGCCATCTCCCTGACTCTATTGTAAGTGTTTTAGAAAAAAATTAACAAATAACAATAAGAAGAAACTTGACACATAAATTCAATGAATTTCAATATAAATGAACATACTATAACATGGACCCACAGTCCTATCTTACGTGTTTATGAGCAAGAAAGTGCCTGTGAAGCTGCACACACACACACACATACATCATACAAACACATAAACACACTTACACATGCACACATACACACGCATATCTCATATCACACATACACCACACACACACATACACATATCTCATATCACACATACACCACACACACACACATACACATATCTCATATCACACATACACCACACACACACACACCTAAACATACCCATAGACCATGTTACACACACCACACCACACACACACAACCTACACATACACATATAACACACACATACATACACACACAACTCTATACATATCCATACACCATATACATACACACATGCTCCTACATATAGCCATATACCACATACACATACCCAAACAACACACACACACCTATACATATTCATACACCACACACAGAGAAACACACACCTGCACATATCCATATACCACACTCACATCCAAACATACTTATATTCCACACACACATACACACCTACACATACCCATACACCACACACACATACATACCCCTACACATACCCATACACTACACAGAGAGAAAGAGAAAGAGGGGGAGCAGCTCTCCTACTATTACCACTGACCATGAATCCTGGCAGTATATATATATATATATATATATATATATATATATATATATATATATATATACATACACATGCAATTCTGTTCTACCACTAAAAAGAACAAGATGAAATTATTTTTCGGGAAAGTGAATGGAACAGCAGGAGATCATGATGTGAAGTGAAGTAATACAGACTCAGATCATGCTGCACGTTTTGTATCACATGCAGAAGTGTAGATTATATATGTGTGATATGAAAGTACAAAGGGAAACATTCTAGAAGACAAAGGAACCTTGGGGCAGGGAGAGGAGTGGAGGGTCACAGGGAGTGGACATGATTAAAGCAAATGCTATACATCTCTGAAAATGCCTCAATGCCACACAGGTTTTTGTATAATGAATGCATACTAATATGAGCAAAAGGAAAGAGAAAAAATGGAAAACTAGGCCAAGGGTCCCTCCATAAAAACCCATTAAGCCTATAACGTAACTTAATGCATAATGCCTCTTAATTTTAAATCCAGAGAGTAGATGATTCATGTGGTAGTATGAGAAGAAATGGGGCAGTAGGGGATTGTGCCACTCTCCAACAACAACAACAACAACAACAAATGTCCCACACAAAATCCCAAATAAGCAAAACTCCATACTTGTAGTGCTCTTTATGTGCCCCTGACTTCTTTTACCAAGTCCCTCCTTGTTTCTGATTTTACTAATTCACCATTAAGCCACTACCTCCACAATTCTCTATCACCAGTCCTCTGTTTCCAAGTGTTCTCTCTTGCAATATCACTCTCTTTCCCATAGCAGGCTTTAAAAACAAAACCCACTCACACTCTGCAGTGCACTTGAACTAACTACATTTTAGGGAGGATGCAGTGTAACTCACATCATCTTTCATGTTTAAAAAGAATGTTTTATCCCCCTGCAAGTTCCCTGAAGTACATTCAGGAGGTCTAATTTTTCATGGCTTTTAGTTTCAGTTGGATTAAAAACTTCATTCTGGTTTGTCAACAGTGCTTTTAAGTCTCAGAGATTCAACATTTTTAGCAGTTGCTCGAGGTGTGTACACAGCTTTATCTACTGGTGTTGATTATTAGGTAACAGGGAAAATGTTAGCTCCCAATAGCTTCGTTGCCTTGCTCTGTCATAATACAAGCCTTTATCCACCGTCCATCTCAGGCATTGAGAACCATCAATCTAGTGTAGAGAAATGAAGAGCTGAAAGACCCACACTAATGCACCTTCTGTTGTTCTTTCGCCCTGACGTGCCAAGATTCTTCCTGGTACCATTGCCGTTCTGTTTGGAAAAGACTTAGCCATTGTTTCTGGATTCCTTTACTGGCTCCACACTCCTGATTTTCTATCACCAAAGAATAGCTCGATTGCTCTGATTCCTCGAGCATTTTTTGATAGAATAAAAATATGGGTTATTGGTCATTTTTCCATTTTTCCTTCAGTTCTTGAAAAAAAAAATGGCACTTTCCATCTGGCAAAGGTAGCTTCTGATTAGAAATCTCCTGGCCTTACAGAAGTGGATGCTCACAGTCAGCTATTGGATGGATCACAGGGCCCCCAATGGAGGAGTTAGAGAAAGTACCCAAGGAGCTAAAGGGATCTGCAACCCTATAGGTGGAACAACAATATGAACTAACCAGTACCCCCCAGAGCTCGTGCCTCTAGCTGCATATGTATCAGAAGATGGCCTAGTCGGCCATCAGTGGAAAGAGAGGCCCATTGGTCTTGCAAACTTTATATGCCCCAGTACAGGGGAACGCCAGGGCCAAAAAGGGGGATTGGGAGGGTGAGGGAGTGGGGGGGGAGGGTATGGGGGACTTTTGGGATAGCATTGGAAATGTAAATGAAGAAAATACCTAATTTAAAAAAAAACAATCTAAAAGCAGAGCCTTATAACTAATAGCAAAAAAAAAAAAAAAAAAAAAAAAAAAGTCTGATTTTTCTCATGGCTTTCTCAAGTGCTTTCTTTTTATTACCTTGGAGAAGTTTGATCAAAAAGTATCTTAGTTAAGATTTCTCTAGGTTATTCTGTTCAGATACCCTCATGAGTTCTTAAGTTTACTGACTTAGTTTCTAAGATTCTACCACTCTTCTTTTTTTTTCCCCCTAATTTTGTCTCATCCTTGCATTCAACATCTACAGTTATCATTTCTTGGTTTGGTTTGGTTTGGTTTGGTTTGGTTTGGTTTGGTTTGGTTTGGTTTGATTTGATTTGGTTTGTGTTTGGGAATAGAGGTGGTTGGTTTAGTTGGCTTGGGTTTGCTTGTTTGTTTGTTTGTTTGCTTGTTTGTTTGCTGGAGACAGGGTCTCACTATGAAGCTCTAATTGGCCAGAAACTTGCTTGTACACCATGCTGGTTTCAAACTTGCATATCCCAAGTGCAGGAATTCAAAGGTGTGAGCCACCATACCAATCCACAATTCCCTCAAAAAAGTATTTAAGAATAGATAGACAAAGGCAGTGCTCTGCCTAAATTAGAGGTTTTCTTTGAATATGTCAATTTTTTTCTTTTCTTTTTTTTTTTTTGTTTTTTGATTTGTTTTTGTTGTTGTTGTTGTTGTTGTTGATTGAGACAGGGTTTCTCTGCATTGCCCTAGCTGTCCTGGAACTCACTTTGTAGACCAGGCTAGCTTCAAACTCAGAAATCCACTTGCCTCTGCCTCCTGAGTGCTGGGATTAAAGGTGTGCGCCACCATGAGCTAGAGAAAGTACCCAAGGAGCTAAAGGGATCTGCAACCCTATAGGTGGATCAACATTATGAACTAACCAGTACCCCGGAGCTCTTGACTCTAGCTGCATATGTATCAAAAGATGGCCTAGTCGGCCATCACTGGAAAGAGAGGCCCATTGGACTTGCAAACTTTATATGCCCCAGAACAGGGGAACGCCAGGGCCAAAAAGGGGGAGTGGGCAGGTAGGGGAGTGGGGGTGGGTGGGTATGGGGGACTTTTGGTATAGCATTGGAAATGTAAATGAGCTTAATACCTAATAAGAAATGGAAAAAAAAAAGTCTAGGTGATAATCAATAAAACAAAGTACTTTTCCAATTTAGCCATGCTCAAGGACTAAAATAATAAATCGGTCTTTAGAACAGTAAAAAAAAAAAAAAAAAGGTGTGCGCCACCACAGATAGCAACTTCTCAAAAACTTAAAATCTCTATAGAGGAAATTAAATTAAACTAAAAGTTAAAATTTTTATATTAATAAAGTTGTTCCTGCTACCCTTAGACAAATGAACACTAGGAAATAAATAGATTTAAGGTAGGTTAGGGAATGGAGAGGTAGCTCTGAAGTAAGAGAACTTTCTGCTCTCCCAGAAAACCCTCTTTACGTTCACAGCACCTATATGGGTTGACACACAGCTGACTGTAAATCCAGTTTCAAGAGATTAGCACCCTCTTATGGCCTTCATAGGCACTGCACTCACATGCATATACTACATACAGACACACATAATTTTTATTTCTTTAATTATTTCTTTTATTTTTGAGCTTATGTTAATATAACATCACCCTTCCCTTTCTTCCCTAAAAACCCTCCCATATATCCCTTCTGACTACCCTTTAAATTAATAGCCTCTTGTTAATTATAGTTACCTACATGCAACTTTTGAAAAATAATTATAGGCCTTTTTTAAAGAAAGAAAAATTTGTACTTAGATTAAAGTAAACAAAATTGACAAAAAGTTAATGATGATGAAAAAGAGGGAGAAAAACTTGAAAATGGAAATGTTCTATTTGGTTTTATTTTGGTTTGGTTTTTGTTCTTTTTTTTTCTCTCAATCTTAAACTTGGTTTCTGGGTGTGCTGACTCTCATGGTTTCTTTTATCCACCTATAATTTCTCCAGTCACCTGAATTTATTTACAATGCAAATGCACATAAGGAAATTATATGAAAGACATCACAAACTCACTTGTCCAGCATAACTGCAGAATGACTCATAATTCTAAACCATTGGCCAAAATGCTTGGGCAGGTTTTTACTAGGGAAACACACACACACACACACACACACACATTTTTACTAGGAAACATTTTTAAGAAGATGGCATAGTACTTTTCTTCATCACTTGAAAAAAAAAGCTAGACAAAAGCAATTTAAAGAACAAAAGGTTTCTTTGACTTACCATTTGAGGTTCTAGTCTAGCTTGGAAGTCATGACTGCAGAAACTTGAGGAGGCTGCTCACATAATGTCCAAAATCAGGAAGCAGAGATGAGGAAGAATCTTGCTTCTCAAATTCAAATGGGAATTTGTCTTTATTTTCAGACAAAAACCCCAGCCATAGAATGTTACTATCTACATTCAAGGTAGGTTTTCTACCGTCAGCTAAATGTCTCTATCAACACCTTCTCAGACATTGATATCCTATTCACAATAGCTAAGAAGTGGAACCACCCTGAACATCCTTCAGCAGATGCATGGGTAATGCAAATGTGAAACATGGGCACAGTACAACACTGTTCAGCTGTAAAGAAAATGAAATCATGAAAATTGCAGGCAATTGAATGTCATACGTTCCCTCTCGTTTGAGATTCCTGACTCTGTATCTTCTGGTGTGCGTATACAACACAGAATCATGGCAGAAACCAAAAAAGCATAAAGAGACCACCGAAGAGGGGGATTGAGTGGGAAATAGATGATACTTGTCATATGAAGCAGCAATGATTGGTCAAAATGGTCCAAGTGACTCCTAAAATAGTATAGACTATGGCTGGGCCCACTGGTTGCTTCTTAGACCTGAAGGGTAAGTCCCTATTGCTGAAGACACTGCACACTTAGGACACTGGTCTCAGATTATTTGAGCTGGATTTAACATGAAAGGCTCCTTCTTGTGGTCTAACTTCCATGGTACCGGAAAATACAACGCAAGCTGCCAAGAGAGGGAGCAATTAATTAATAGCTCTACCCTCCTGTAACACCTATGAACTATAACAATGATCTCAATAGCAAGCTATTCCTAAAGGTGCAGCAAGTAGAACTTAGATCTTGGTGGTAACCAACAGCTGTCTAATCAGATTTAACACTCAGTCATCAGGAGGAAAGCCATGCCTGGTCCTGGAAATCTAGTCAATATTCTAGAAATGGTAATGCCATGAATCTTAGAAGAGAATCTACTATTGCAACCTTTCTACATCAGCACAATTTTCTACTATATTCTAAATCTCATCCTTATACTTATAAATAAGAGGAGGTGTAAGGTGCCACACTTATTAAAGGAGTCTCTCTTTATCACAAATGGAGATCATTACAGAAAATCACAACTGAATACACTATAGAAATCAACAGATTATGGAGAATCCAGCACCAGGAGATACATCTACATCACAACTTGTGAATCTATGACTCATAGGACATTATGAAAAAGGGGGCAACAAGATTGTAAAAGACAGAATATCAAGACATCTTCTCATAGTCCCTCATAGGAATGCCTAAATTTAAAAAAAAATCTAAAAAATTTCCATTTTAATAGATATGCTAATATGGAAGGGGAAATTTTTCATGGGGGTCCCACTCTTAGATAAGTAACTGTTGGGAAGTAATGACTGAGAGAGGGAAACTTAGACTATTGTCCAGTACAAAATGGTTAGCTCTGAAGCCACATATGCACAACAGAAACGGACTCAGCAGGTTATATTTATATATTTGTGCACACATATATGTATGTAACAATAAAAATTGAAGAAGAAGAGAGACTATCAACTTGAGAGTGAGAGAATGGGCTAGAAGGGGTTGGGGGAAATGTAAGAAGAAGGTGGAAGGAGGAAAGGAATGAGGGAAAGTGATACAATTATATTTTAATGAAAATGTACAAGATAAAAATTTTATTTTATTAATTATTATTATTGATGTGTTTGTCCATATCAGTTTGTGGATGCATGCATTCTGTGGTGTATATGTGGAGATGGAAGCCAGAAGATCACTTTCTCAAATGAAAAGGTTGTCTCTTTATACCCTTGGCCATAAGGATGGATCTCAAGTTGCCAGTCAGATTTATATGACACATGTTTTGCCTGCTGAACCATCTTGATGGCCCTAGAATGTAAAATTAAAAACATCAAAATATGTGATCTAAATCAATATACAAATTTATGGGGAACATTGGGAACATTGGCAACAGAGGGAAATAACTTTCCATTAAAAATATAAACATATAATGTCTAAAAATGAAAAATCTGCCAGTCATTGGTATTCCTGGCACTTGAGAAGTAGAGGCAGGTGGACCTAAATGATTCTGAAACCAGTTTATTCTACAAGGTGAGTTCCAGGACAACCAAGGCTACACAGAGAAACCCTTTCGTCTTGAATGAAAAACAAAACAAAAACAAAAGCACTCCCCCAAACAAAACAAACTCAAAACACCAAAACAACAACAACAAACTCAACCAACAAACCAACCCAAACAAACAAAAACAAAAGCAAAACAAGGAAAATTCTACTGGACACATCCCACAAAAAAAAATAATAATAATAACATGGGTGGAAGAACTCCAAATGAGGTTCAGGTAACACACCTCAAGCTACAGGGAATCATTGTGAAACTTGCCTGAATTCTCATGATTCAGTGGTTTTAAAAAAAAAATCACAATCCTTTAAAGTCAATTGTAGTTAGCTGAACTCAGAGATTTGATAACATTAAGGAAGTAATAATAATTTGGGGGATTAAATGTTCCTCCCCTGACAGATTCAGAGACCCACAGCCAAACAGAATGTGGTGGTGAGAGACTCTAAATTGAGGGTCTTCATCATAGCCTTCATGCCAGAGCTAAGGGAATCCCACAGAAGAGGAGGTGGAATGATTGTAAGAGCCAGAGGGGATGGAGGACACCCAGAGAACAAGACCTTCTCAATCAGTATATGAGCTCACAGAGACTGAAGCAGGAGGCACAGCAGGAAGCCTACAAGACCCTCTGAGTATATACCATAGCTATTAGCCTAGCATTTTAATGTGACTCATGACTGAGACCAAGTGGATCTCTGACTCTTTTTCCTACTCTTGGGATTTTTTTTCTCCTGTTAGATTGCTGTTTCCAACTTTGATATAATAGTTTTTGCTTCATCTTATATGTTGTCATGTTGCTTGCTATCTCTTGGAAGCCTGTTCTTTTCTAATAAGAGCTAGAAGGGGAATAGATCAGGAGGGGAGGAGGAGAGGGAAGGAACTGGGACAAGTACAGGGGGTAGGGGGGAGAAACTGTAATCAGGATATATTGTATGAAAGAGGAGTAAAAGATTCTTTATTTCAATAAAAGAAAAAATAACGTTAAAAAAAAGTTCCTTCCCTGTTTCTGAGACAAGCTGAGGTGATTGAAGAGAGTTCTAGCAAAGCATATATGTTTATTAGCAGGGGAAAAAATAACCAAGGAGCTCAGAAGAGAAAAAGCTGACAATTTCTTCAGTATGGGCAGTGCATTCCGGGATGTTCATTGATACCAATGTTTGCTTTTCAAAGTGTTTAAATTAAAAAAGAATTGAATGTATGTAGAAGAATGTGTTCCCCACATTTTACAGAGCCCCCCTTCTTCTTCAGGACTCCTTTTTGGTAGTTTCTTTTTGCTTGGTCAAAACTTCTCCAATTTCAAGATTCTTCCTTCATCCTTTCATGAGAGAGAGAAAGAGAGAGAGAGAGAGAGAGAGAGAGAGAGAGAGAGAGAGAGAGAAGAAGGAGGAGGAGGAGGAAGAGGAGGAAGAGGAAGAAGAGAAGTAGGAGGGGGGAGGGAGGAGAAGAGGTAAGGCGGGAGGGGTAGAGGCAGAGACAGACACAGGCTCATACAGGCATTTTTGCAAACTGTGTCCAGGAGCCTTGGCATGAAACTCAAGCAACCTGTCAAAATGTTTTGCTAAACAAAAGGCCTTTTACTCTAGAGAGTGGTTATGCTCATCGTTCAGAGCATAAATGACTTTGGTCAATTCTATTCCTGCCTCCCCCTTTGCAGTTGCAAATACAGAACTATGAAATGCCATCGACGAATTTTTGCCATTCTCTTCCCATGCTTCATGATAACATCAATGCAGACATAGAGTCATTGTTTAACTAGGTTTTCTTCTCTTCCATTTATGTTTAACTATAAATATCTCCATAGGACTTAGCTATGACTGAAAACGGTGACTTCCACCACCTGTTAGCAGCAAAAAAATAAAAAATAAAAAAAAAACAGGAACATAAAAATGGGATGATCAGATGAGTACTCATCCACAAACCCATTACATATACACATTCATGATGATAATAATAATAGTAATAATTAATAGTTTTAACAAATTATTTTCTGCTTAACACAAAGATGATTATCTTTGTATTATATACACTAGCTGGGCTACCATTTGGTGTTTTGGGTGATATTAGTATTGTACAGTATTTAAATTAAGTAAAAGTATATCAATTAAGGAACAGGAATTTCTTCACAGCCAAATTTTCCTATATAGCTGGCATATGTGCATCCTTAAATAACTGACATTCGTGGAGGAAGAAGGTCCATCTGCTCATGAGAGCATGAAGGATGCACCAAGAGGTGAAAGACAGGGTGGTTATCTGGGTGGAGATGAGATAACTACCTTTCTCTTTGTTTTTGCTCAGGAAAATTAAACTTGCCTGAGTCTGGAGCAGTATAAAAAGATAAAAGCTAACACTGGGAGCTAGGGAAAGATGCACACCATGCTCACCAATGAGATTTCACTTCAGGCACACCAACAACAAAAAGGCAAATTTCCCCTTGTACTCTCCATCTCTTTGACATCAGTTTAAAAACAAGTTTAAAAGTTGTCATGAATATTTGAGTGCTCTAGATTCACTAAAGCAAAATCAGGCTTTGAAGACCCCATCTGGATAGTAGTTTGATTCTGGAGTTTCATTTCCCATGAATATGTAGATCACAAATGGGCTTTTTTAATTACCACCTGTATCGCTTTTTTAATTATTTCATAAAATCATCATGTTTAAAATGACACCAGGCTAATACTTCTATTTAAGCGCATAAACCTGCTACATCCACCTAACCACTCCACCTAATATTCCAAATTAACTTTGTAAAATGCACATTTATGCATCTCATATTATTTTCATGAAACATTTCATCAAAAGGAAGACAACACCAAGGGCACCCAGCCGAGTGGCAGTGACGGATCGCGGGTATTAGAGAGGCATAGAGAAAATCTCTTTCATTGCAAACACTCTGAATGACATCCAAATCAAGATAAATATCAGATGGTTCTGAATTTTTTAAAGAAGGCCTGAAATCCATTAAGTGAACAGAAATGTTTTCTTGCAGTAGATAAAACAAGAGAGCAAGAGGAAAGACATGCATAGAGAATAACATGGATGAAAAATAATCTAATAATATGGGCTAAATATTCTTAGACTCAGTATTTTGTTGTGAGCACAATTACTACTTTTGCCTAGTTAGTTTAAGCATCGAGATATCTCTGCAACAGCAGGACCATGGTCAAACAATTCTCAATGACTCTTGCTCATGATGTAGCACAGACTCTTGTGCCCAATGAGTAGCTTAAAGGAGTTATGTGCTGTAGATGTTCTCTGCACTTGGCTCATATTATTAATTTCTGATTAGGATTTAGTTGGGTCAACCTAAGCCTGACAATGTTCTTCAAACATCTTCATGTAATGGACGAGAAACAACCGTGAATCTATTTTACACTGTGTATCATTTGCAGTCACATATTTTGAATGTTTTAATTACATGTATGCATATTATTTTATGTGAGTGTTTTGCCAACATGTATGTATGTATGCATGCATGCATGCATGCATGTATGTAGGTATGTATGCACCATATGCATGAATGGTGCCTGAGGAAGTCAGAAGTGAGCACCCCCTGGATCTGGAGTACTAGATGGTTGTAAACCATCTAATGGATGCCTAGAATCGAATGCTATTCCTCTGAGAGAACAACACATACTCTTAACCACCGAGTCATTTCTCCAGCCCCCATCATCGTATTTTATAAAATATAATCTACTGAAATATTCCACTAAAAAACTGCAAAAATCCTAAGTATAGAATTCCCTGGGTGTTTCCCAGAGGAAAGACAGCTATTCACTTTCACCAAATAATCAAAGAGAGTATTAGCTAGCACCCTATTCTGTCCTAGCACCATCACGAATCCCTGGTTTTCAAAGTAATCACCGTTCAGATTCCAAGTCTCATATATTAGTCGTTCTCTTAGTTTTTGAACTCCATATAAATTGAGCTCACACCATCGTCTGTGTCTAGCTTCAATCATACAATGTTGTATTCATGATAATTACTCGCCATGCTTCCTGTAGTTGTAGGTCATCCACCCTTACTACTATGTACTGTTAATATGTCATATTTCATGTGCCTGTTGGTGGTCTTATTCATTGTGTCATTGTGGGCACTGTTATGATGAATGCTCTATATTTGACTTTAATAAACAAGTCTGCACTTACACTTTGGTCATATGTCTAACACCAGAACTCTTTGTGTCAGATATTCTGCTTTTCTAAATAGCAATCCAGAATTGTCCAAAGTTGTCAGTCCTCTTCACATTCTTGCCCTCAGTGTATCAGTTGTAAATATTATATAACCTAATAATATATGCAATGGGTATCGGTTTGTTTTCTAATTTAAGCATTCTGTTGTGTGTGATGTGATTTGTCCTTGTACTTTAACCTGATTTTCCTAAAATTGAGTGGTAAGGTTAGCGAGGTAGATTGCCTTTTATGTGACATACCTGATAGAAAAATTACTGCTTTTTTTCTATCACATGTTTAGTCTTTTGCAGGAATTCAGTAAGTATTTTATATTTTTTAAACTTTATTGAATAAAAATTTACTTTCCTTCTGCGTCTTGCCATTATAATAGCTTCCAGACCTGAGGATTTGAAGTTTACATCTAAACATTATGTGCATGTATACAAATAGATGCACATAATGTTTAGATGTAAACTTATATTTATTTCCATATATTTAGTTTCTCTGGGAAATTATATTTATTTCCCAAGAAAGCAAAAGAAATACAGCATAAATGTTTTGAGAAGACCAAAATAAGTTTTTTCAAGAGTTATGTAGGCCATTCAACCTTAACATCTCTTGTTGAGTTTTTTTGTTTGTTTGTTTTTCTCAAATCTAGAATAGTAGTGTGTGTTTGCTTTCTACAAAATCTTTTATGACCTTTATACAGAATAACAAGTTAAAAATAAATAGAGGGGATTATTAACTTATAATGCTAAAACTCATAAAAGTAGTCAAAGCCTATTTAGGCTTATGAATTTTTGAAGCATGCCTCACTGTGTACCCCCGGTTGCACTGGAACTCTCTCTGTGGATGAGGCTGACCTTGAACTGGCAGAGATCTGCCTAACTCTGCCTCCTACATGCTGACATGTGTTGTGTCAGCCACATATTTATAAAAAAAAAAAAAAGTGCCATCATGCCTGATTTATGCTTTTTTTTTTTTTTTTTTTTTGGTTTTCCGAGACAGGGTCTCTCTGTATAGCCCTGGCTGTCCTGGAACTCACTTTGTAGACCAGGCTGGCCTCGAACTCAGAAATCCTCCTGTCTCTGCCTCCCGAGTGCTGGGATTAAAGGCGTGCACCACCACACTGGCTATACATCTTTTAATATATCATTTAATATAATTCTCCTTTGTAAATTCTACAGTAGCATAAATTTTGTTTAAATCTGTAACAGAAAACAATTACCCCAACAAAGGATGATGTATGCCATCATACAAAACAAACAGGAATAAGCCCAGTAAAAAAAAAATCTGAACAAATTACCCAGCAGTCACATTCTGTCAGTACAAATTGTGTCTCATGAGCACTGATTAATCAGACCACCAGCAACTTCAAAATACTGAGGAAAATGTGATATCTGTGTTTTATATAGCTGAATGGGAAAATGGTCTGATGAGAAGAAAATAAGTCTGACATTTGTATCTCCATGAATTTCCATCTCAAAAATTTATTTCTCAGATAGGTGTTTAGCTAAGGCTTTTATTGCTATGGTAAAACATATGGCCAAATTCAACTTGGGGAAGAAAAGGTATCTTTCACCAACAAGACCACCTGCTCAAAGGTTGCAGCACCCAAAATGGGCTGGGCCCTCCCACATCTATCAGTAATCAAGAAAAGCTTCCCATAGACACACTCTGATAGTAACAATTTTTTCAATTGAAATTCCTTCTTCCTACAAATTTTGGAGTCATCTCTCCAACTCCAGATTAAATACTTTGAGCCACAAAATTTGTAGGGTCCTGTCAGTTCTAGAAGGCATGGTCTTCAATAGGTAATTAGTTCTCAAGGGCAGAATTCTCATGAATAGGATCATGCCCTACAGCTCAGAGAATCTCCTTATCCCTTCTACCAGATGAGAAAGAACATCCTCAGAAGATGGCTGTGTATAAAACAAAAGACAGGTCAGCACTAGACAAAAAAAATCTACCAGTACCCTCACCTACAATTTGAGAAGTAACAAACAAGTTTTTGTTCTCTAAAAGCCTCTATGCCATGCTATTATAGAAGGGTAAATACACATACAAAAATACATATCACAAAAGTATGCTTTATAAAATATTAATTTATAACAAAGAGACTAAAGGAGGAAAAAGGTTATCCAGGTTTGGTAGGATGGATAAGCAGGTAAAAGTACCAATGGGTTCAGTCCTTGGAACTAACATGGTAGAAAGATGTCCACTGACTCCACATATGTGAGTCTGTGTGTGTATGCTCATATATAAAAATATATGAAATTTTATTTAATTTGTACACTACAAAATTCAATAGGATATAGAAAGGGGGACGTATCATTTTTAACTTAACAAAGATTTATATTTTAGTAGTGATTAACTTTCTAATGATAAATATTCATTCCTTCCTTTGGGAAAGAAAGTTTGAATGAATTCAACTAAAGTGAAAGCATGGCCCAGTGAGATGGCTTCGCAGAAACTGCACTTACCACTAAGCCTCATGACTAAGTTCAGTTACTGCAACACACAATGGTGGAAGGCAACAACCAACACCCGCAATTGGCCTCTAGTCTTCAGAAATATGCTGTGATACATTTCTACATGTCTACAAACACACATAAAAATAAATAAATACATAAATGCATAAATGTAAAAATTCAGCTGAGACCCAGAGGAGGCTCTACTCTCTGGTGCTCAAGCATGCCCAGGATCTTAGGATCAGGGGTGAGTAGGACACAACATCTGTTCCAAACCCACCAGGAGTATCTAGGACCAGGAGGATTCAGGGACATAGGAACCCTGCCTGACCAGTGGCTCTGGTTCCTTCTGGTCTGCGCCAGTTTAGCTTGGGCAAGAACTCTGCAGCCTGTACCACAGCACTTGGAGGAGGCTCAAATCCCAGGTGCTCTGACACAACCAGGATCACAGGATCACAGGACCCCAGGTGCTTGGTCACACCAGGATCTCAGGGTCCCAGAGGCAGCTTTTCTCCCAGGAACTCTGACACACGCAGAATCTCAGGATCACAGGATCACAGAGACAGATGTCAAGAAACAGCTGGACTATGAGGAGTTCTGACACAACCAGGATCACAAGAAGGACAGGCTCCATCCAGTCAGATATCAAGGGCAGGTAGACCTGGAGATATTCAGATGGCGGGAAGCAAGTATAAGAACATAAGCAACAGAAACCAAGGTTACTTGGCATCATGAGAATCCAATTCTCCCACCATAACAAGTCCTGGATACACCATCACACCAAAAAATCAAGACTCAGAACTAAAATAACTTCTCATGATGATGATAGAGGACTTTAAGAGGGACATAAATAACTCCCTTAAAGAAATACTGGAGAACACAGGCAAACAGGTAGAAGCCCTTAGAGAGGAAATGTAAAAAAAAAAAAAAAAAATTAAAGAATTATAAGAAAACACAATCAAACAGGCAAAGGAAATGAACAAAACTATTCAAGATCTAAAAATAGAAACAATAAAGAAATCAAAAAGGGAAACAACCCAGGAGTTAGAAAATCTAGGAAAGAGATCAGGAGTCATAGATGCAAGCATCACCAACAGAATACAAGAAATAGAAGAGAAAATATACCATAGAAAACATTGACACAACAGTCCAAGAAAATGCAAAATGTAAAAATCTCCTAACCCAAAACATCCAGGAAATTCAGGACACAATGAGAAGACCAAACCTAAAGATAATAGGCATAGAAGAAACAAAGATTTTCAACTTTAAAGGGCCAGTAAATATCTTCACCAAAATTATAGAAGAAAACTTCCCTAACCTAAAGAAAGAGATGCCCATACATACAAGAAGCCTACAAAACTCCAAATAGACTGGACCAGAAAAGAAATTCCTCCTGCCACATAATGATCAAAACACCAAATACATTAAACAAAGAAAGAATATTAAATGCAGTAGGGGAAAAAGGTCAAGTAACATATAAAGGCCTACCTATCAGAATTACACCAGACTTCTCACCAGAGACTATAAAAGTCAGTAGACCCTGGACACATGTCATACAGAACCTAAGAGAACATAAATGCCAGTCCAGACTACTATAACCAGCAAAATTCCCAATTACCATACATGGAGTAACCAAGATATTCCATGACAAAACCAAATTTACACAATATCTTTCCACAATCCAGCATTAAAAAGGATATAAAACAGTAAACTAGCAAATGGAAAACTCTGCCTCTAACAATAGAAATAACAGGAAGCAAAAATGACTTTTCCTTAATACCTCTTTTTTTTTACCTTTTTTAGGACATTTCACTTTTTTTATTAGATATTTACTTTATTTACATTTCAAATGTAATCCCCTTTCCTAGTTTCCCCTCCAAAAAACTCCTATCCCTTCCTCCCTTCCCCCCTTCCCCTGCCCCCAACCCACCCACTCCCATTCCCAGTCCTGGCCTTCCCCTATACTGGGGCATAGAACCTTCACAGGACCTAGGGCCTCTCCTCCCATTGATGACTGACTAGGTCATCGTCAGCTACATATACAGCTAGAGCCACATGTCCCATCATGTGCTTTCTTTGATTGATGGTTTAGTTCCAAGGACCTCTGGGGGTACCGGTTAGTTCATATTGATGTTCCTCCTATGGGGCTTCAAACCCCTTCAGCTCCTTGGGTACTTTCTCTAGCTCCTTCATGACTGTGAGCATCCACTTCAGTATTTGCCAGGCACTGGCAAAGGCACTCAGGAGTCAGTTATATCAGGCTCCTGTCAGTGAGCTCTTGTTGGTATCTGCCATAGTGTCTGGGTTTGGTGGTTATTTATGGGATAGATCCCCAAGTGGGGCAGTCTCTGCGTGGTTGTTCCTTCAAACTTTACCCTGAACTTTATCCCTGTAACTCCTTCCATGGGTATTTTGTTCCCCCTTATAAGAAGGATTCTGAGCTTCTGGGCTAATATCCACTTATCAGTGAGTGCATATCATGTGTGTTCTTTTGTGATTGGGTTACCTCACTCAAGATGATATCCTCCAGATCCATCCATTTGTCCTTAATACCTCTTAACATCAATGGACTCCCCAATAAAAATACATAGACTAACATACTGTATACATAAACAGGACCCAACATTTTACTGCATAAAAAAAACCCACCACAGTGTCAAAAACAGACACTACCTCAGAGTCAAAGTCTGGAAAACAATTCTCCAAGCAAATGTTCCCAAGAAACAAGCTGGAGTAGGCATTCTAATATTGAATAAAATTAACTTTCAACCAAAAGTCATCGAAAAAGAAAAGGAAGAGAGATGGAAGGGGTTGCTGTCAGGGGTCCAAGAACTGCCTAGAGAGGAAAGCTAGCAGTGACTAACTGGGAGGGGGACAAGAGCTTGTGGCTGGATTGGAAGTGGCCACGAAGGTCACACCTGGCCTGGTGTCCTCACCTCCTGACACAGGGGTCTGAGTATCTCCTGTGATCCCTGCCAGCATCCACGAGGCAGACAAGAGAAAGAGTGCTTTGTGAAGGCCCTGCAGCAGAAGACAGACACAGAAGTGGAGCTTCACAAAGAAGCTTGATCCCCGGGCCACTGGAGTCTGAGGACCAGTGGATGGAGAGTCATAATCCAGATTCTGTTAAGTATGACAGAACATTAGAAGGGAGTGTGTTTGAGACTGGGACTCTCTACTTATCCCTGCTGTCCCACTCCAGCACCAGGGTGCCTTTCCAGCGGAGTCTCGGGACACCCACAAGGAACCACACAGGATTCCCCTCGGGATCCTAAGACCTCTGCTGAGTGGAACACAGCGTCTGCTCCAATCCAATCGCGAGGAACCTGAGACTGCATTAATTAAGGAAGCAGATAACCCGGCCTGATCAGGGGCACAAGTTCCTTCCGGTTCACTCAAGCAGCGGACTTCCTTGTGCACGGAGTTTCTGGACAACCCCAAGGTCCTCACGTGACCCTCCACGGGATCTTAAGACCTCTGGTGAGCAGAACAGAACATCTGCCAGGAGGCAGATTCGAAAACCAGATATCTGGGCACCTTCCCTGCAAGAGGAGAGCTTGGCTGCAGAGAATACTCTGACCACTGAAACTAAGTATAGAACTAGTCTCCCAGGTCTGCTGATAGAGGCTAACATAATCACCCAAGGAACAAGCTCTAACCAGACACAACTATAACAACTAGCTCCAGAGAATACCAGATGGCGAAAGGCAAACGTAAGAATCCTACTAACAGAAATCAAGACCACTCACCATCATCAGAACGCAGCACTCCCACCCCACCTAGTCCTGGGCACCCCAACACAACTGAAAAGCTAGACCCGGATTTAAAAGCATATCTCATGATGGAGGTAGAGGACATCAGGAAAGACTTTAATAACTCACGTAAAAATACAGGAGAACACTGCTAAAGAATTACAAGTCCTTAAAGAAAAATAGGAAAACACAACCAAACAGGTAGAAGTCCTTAAAGAAAAACAAGAAAACACATCCAAACAGGTGATGGAAATGAACAAAATCATACTAGACCTAAAAAGGGAAGTAGACACAATGAAGAAAACCCAAAGTGAGGCAACGCTGGAGATAGAAACCCTAGGATAGAAATCTGGAACCATAGATGAAAGAATCAGCACAGAATACAAGAGATGGAAAAGAGAATCTCAGGTGCAGAAGATTCCATAGAGAACATATGCACAACAATCAAAGAAAATACAAAACACAAAAGGATCCTAACTCAAAACATCCAGGAAATACAGGACACAATGAGAAGACCAAACCTACGGATAATAGGAGTTGATGAGAATGAAGATTTTCAACTTAAAGGGCCAGCAAATATCTTAAACAAAATTATAGAAGAAAACTTCCCAAACCTAAAGAAAAAGATGCCCATGATCATACAAGAAGCCTACAGAACACCAAATAGACTGGACCAGAAAAGAAATTCCTCCCAACACATAATAATCAGAACAACAAATGCACTAAATAAAGAGAGAATACTAAAAGCAGTAAGGGAAAAAGGTCAAGTAACATATAAAGGCAGGCCTATCAGAATTACACCAGACTTTTCTCCAGAGACTATGAAAGCCAGAAGAGCCTGGACAGATGTTATACAGACACTAAGAGAATACAAATGCCAGCCCAGGCTACTATACCCGGCCAAACTCTCAATTACCATAGATGGAGAAACCAAAGTATTCCACGACAAAACCAAATTCACACATTATCTTTCCACAGATCCAGCCCTTCAAATGATAATAACAGAAAAAAACCAATACAAGGACAGAAATCACGCCCTAGAACAAGCAAGAAAGTAATCCCTCAACAAACCAAAAAGAAGACAGCCACAAGAACAGAATGCCGGCAGACAGCCGGCCACCGTCCGGACCAGAGGACAGGTGTCTGCCTGGCTTGGGAGGCGGCCTCAGCCTCAGCAGCAGCGGTCGCCATCTGGGTTCCGGGACTCCGCGGGACCTAGGAAATTAGTCTGAACAGGTTAGAGGGTGCGCCAGAGAACCGGACAGCTTCTGGGACAGGCGGAAGCACAGAGCCGCTGAGGCAGTACCCTTTGCAGGCTGCAGACAGCCGGCCACCGTCCGGACCAGAGGACAGGTGTCCACCTGGCTCGGGAGACGGCCTCAGCCTCAGGAGCAGCGGTCGTCATCTTGGTTCCAGGACTCCCTGGAACTTAGGAATTTAGTCTGCACAGGTGAGAGTCTGCCACAGAAGCTGACAGCTTCTGGGAACTGCCAAAGCAACACAGCTTCTGAGAGAGGCCCTGTTTTGGGCCTTCTTCTTCGACCAGGAGGAGGTCCAAAAACAAGATATCTGCGCACCATCCCTGTAAGAGAGCTTGCCAGCAGAAAGTGCTCTGAGCACTGAAACTCAGAGGAGAGAATCTGTCTCCCAGGTCTGCTGAGAGACAGTAACAGAATCACCAGAAGAACAATCTCTAAACAGAGTCAACTATAACTACTAACTCCAGAGATTACCAAATGGCGAAAGGTAAACGTAGGAATCCTACTAACAGGAACCAAGACCACTCACCATCATCAGAACCCAGCACTCCCACTTCGCCCAGTCCAGGGCACCCCAACACACCCGAAAACCTAGACCTAGATTTAAAAGCATATCTCATGATGATGGTAGAGGACATCAAGAAGGACTTTAATAAATCACTTAAAGAAATACAGGAGAACACTGCTAAAGAGTTACAAGTCCTTAAAGAAAAACAGGAAAACACAATCAAACAGGTAGAAGTCCTTACAGAAAAAGAGGAAAAAACAGACAAACAGGTGATGGAAATGAACAAAACCATACTAGACCTAAAAAGGGAAGTAGACACAATAAAGAAAACTCAAAGTGAGGCAACACTGGAGATAGAAACCCTAGGAAAGAAATCTGGAACCATAGATTTGAGCATCAGCAACAGAATATAAGAGATGGAAGAGAGAATCTCAGGTGCAGAAGATTCCATAGAGAACATCAGCACAACAATCAAAGAAAATGGAAAATGCAAAAAGTTCCTAACTCAAAATATCCAGGAAATCCAGGACACAATGAGAAGACCAAACCTACGGATAATAGGAGTGGATGAGAATGAAGATTTTCAACTCAAAGGACCAGCAAACATCTTCAACAAAATTATTGAAGAAAACTTCCCATATATAAAGAAAAAGATACCTATGAACATACAAGAAGCCTACAGAACTCCAAATAGACTGGACCAGAAAAGAAATTCCTCCCGACACATAATAATCAGAACAACAAATGCACGAAATAAAGATAGAATACTAAAAGCAGTAAGGGAAAAAGGTCAAGTAACATACAAAGGCAAGCCTATTAGAATTACACCAGATTTTTCACCAGAGACTATGAAAGCCAGAAGAGCCTGGACAGATGTTATACAGACACTAAGAGAACACAAATTCCAGACCAGGCTACTATACCCAGCCAAACTCTCAATTACCATAGATGGACAAACCAAAGTATTCCACGACAAAACCAAATTCACACATCTCTCCACGAATCCAGCCCTTCAAAGGTTAATAACAGAAAAAAAACAATACAAGAACGGGAACAATGCCCCAGAAAAAACAAGAAGGTAATCCCTCAACAAACCTAAAAGAAGACAGCCACAAGAACAGAATGCCAACTTTAACAACAAAAATAACAGGAAGCAACAATTACTTTTCCCTAATATCTCTTAACATCAATGGTCTCAACTCCCCAATAAAAAGACATAGACTAACAAACTGGCTACACAAACAAGACCCAACATTTTGCTGTTTACAGGAGACACATCTCAGAGAAAAAGATAGACACTACCTCAGAATAAAAGGCTGGAAAACAATTTTCCAAGCAAATGGTATGAAGAAACAAGCTGGAGTAGCCATCCTAATATCTGATAAGATTGACTTCGAACCCAAAGTCATCAAAAAAGACAAGGAGGGGCACTTCGTTCTCATCAAAGGTAAAACCCTCCAAGAGGAACTCTCAATTCTGAATATCTATGCTCCAAATACAAGGGCAGCCACATTCATTAAAGAAACTTTAGTAAAGCTCAAAGCACACATTGCACCTCACACAATAATAGGGGGAGACTTCAACACACCACTTTCACCAATGGACAGATCATGGAAACAGAAACTAAACAGGGACACAGTGAAACTAACAGAAGTGATGAAACAAATGGATCTGACAGATATCTACAGAACATTTTATCCTAAAACAAAAGGATATACCTTCTTCTCAGCACCTCATGGTACCTTCTCCAAAATTGACCACATAATAGGTCACAAAACAGGCCTCAACAGATTCAAAAATATTGAAATTGTCCCATGTATCCTATCAGATCACCATGCACTAAGGCTGATCTTCAATAACAAAAAAAATAACAGAAAGCCAACACTCACGTGGAAACTGAACAACACTCTTCTCAATGATACCTTGGTCAAGGAAGGAATAAAGAAAGAAATTAAAGACTTTTTAGAGTTTAATGAAAATGAAGCCACAACGTACCCAAACCTTTGGGACACAATGAAAGCATTTCTAAGAGGGAAACTCATAGATCTGAGTGCCTCCAAGAAGAAACGGGAGAGAGCACATACTAGCAGCTTGACAACACATCTAAAAGCTCTAGAAAAAAAGGAAGCAAATTCACCCAAGAGGAGTAGACAGCAGGAAATAATCAAACTCAGGGGTGAAATCAACCAAGTGGAAACAAGAAGAACTATTCAAAGAATTAACCAAACGATGAGTTGGTTTTTTGAGAAAATCAACAAGATAGATAAACCCTTAGCTAGACTCACTAGAGGGCACAGAGACAAAATCCTAATTAACAAAATCAGAACTGAAAAGGGAGACATAACAACAGATCCTGAAGAAATCCAAAACACCATCAGATCCTTCTACAAAAGGCTATACTCAACAAAACTGGAAAACCTGGACGAAATGGACAAATTTCTGGACAGATACCAGGTACCAAAGTTGAATCAGGATCAAGTTGACCTTCTAAACAGTCCCATATCCCCTAAAGAAATAGAAGCAGTTATAAATAGTCTCCCAGCCAAAAAAAGCCCAGGACCAGATGGGTTTAGTGCAGAGTTCTATCAGACCTTCAAAGAAGATCTAATTCCAGTTCTGCACAAATTTTTTCACAAGATAGAAGTAGAAGGTACTCTACCCAACTCATTTTATGAAGCCACTATTACTCTGATACCTAAACCACAGAAAGATCCAACAAAGATAGAGAACTTCAGACCAATTTCTCTTATGAATATCGATGCAAAAATCCTCAATAAAATTCTCGCTAACCGAATCCAAGAACACATTAATGCAATCATCCATCCTGACCAAGTAGGTTTTATTCCAGGGATGCAGGGATGGTTTAATATACGAAAATCCATCAATGTAATCCACTATATGAACAAACTCAAAGACAAAAACCACATGATCATCTCGTTAGATGCAGAAAAAGCATTTGACAAGATCCAACACCCATTCATGATAAAAGTTCTGGAAAGATCAGGAATTCAAGGCCCATACCTAAACATGATAAAAGCAATCTACAGCAAACCAGTAGCCAACATCAAAGTAAATGGAGAGAAGCTGTAAGCAATCCCACTAAAATCAGGGACTAGACAAGGCTACCCACTTTCTCCCTACCTTTTCAACATAGTACTTGAAGTATTAGCCAGAGCAATTCGACAACAAAAGGAGATCAAGGGGATACAAATTGGAAAAGAGGAAGTCAAAATATCACTTTTTGCAGATGATATGATAGTATATATAAGTGACCCTAAAAATTCCACCAGAGAACTCCTAAACCTGATAAACAGCTTCGGTGAAGTAGCTGGATATAAAATTAACTCAAACAAGTCAATGGCCTTTCTCTACACAAAGAATAAACAGGCTGAGAAAGAAATTAGGGAAACAACACCCTTCTCAATAGTCACAAATAATATAAAATATCTCGGCATGAACCCACACACTTATGGTCACTTGATCTTCGACAAGGGAGCTAAAACCATCCAGTGGAAGAAAGACAGCATTTTCAACAATTGGTGCTGGCACAACTGGTTGTTATCGTGTAGAAGAATGCGAATCGATCCATACTTATCTCCTTGTACTAAGGTCAAATCTAAGTGGATCAAGGAACTTCACATAAAACCAGAGACACTGAAACTTATAGAGGAGAAAGTGGGGAAAAGCCTTGAAGATATGGGCACAGGGGAAAAATTCCTGAACAGAACAGCAATGGCTTGTGCTGTAAGATCGAGAATCGACAAATGGGACCTAATGAAACTCCAAAGTTTCTGCAAGGCAAAAGACAGCGTCAATAAGACAAAAAGACCACCAACAGATTGGGAAAGGATCTTTACCTATCCTAAATCAGATAGGGGACTAATATCCAACATATATAAAGAACTCAAGAAGGTGGACTTCAGAAAATCAAATAACCCCATTAAAAAATGGGGCTCAGAACTGAACAAAGAATTCTCACCTGAGGAATACCGAATGGCAGAGAAGCACCTGAAAAAATGTTCAACATCCTTAATCATCAGGGAAATGCAAATCAAAACAACCCTGAGATTCCACCTCACACCAGTCAGAATGGCTAAGATCAAAAATTCAGGTGACAGCAGATGCTGGCGAGGATGTGGAGAAAGAGGAACACTCCTCCATTGTTGGTGGGAGTGCAGGCTTGTACAACCACTCTGGAAATCAGTCTGGCGGTTCCTCAGAAAACTGGACATAGTACTACCGGAGGATCCAGCAATACCTCTCCTGGGCATATATCCAGAAGATGCCCCAACAGGTAAGAAGGACACATGCTCCACTATGTTCATAGCAGCCTTATTTATAATAGCCAGAAGCTGGAAAGAACCTAGATGCCCCTCAACAGAGGAATGGATACAGAAAATGTGGTACATCTACACAATGGAGTACTACTCAGCTATTAAAAAGAATGAATTTATGAAATTCCTAGCCAAATGGATGGACCTGGAGGGCATCATCCTGAGTGAGGTAACACATTCACAAAGAAACTCACACAATATGTATTCACTGATAAGTGGATATTAGCCCCAAACCTAGGATACCCAAGATATAAGATATAATTTGCTAAACACATGAAACTCAAGGAGAATGAAGACTGAAGTGTGGACACTATGCCCCTCCTTAGATTTGGGAACAAAACACCCATGGAAGGAGTTACAGAGACGGAGTTTGGAGCTGAGATGAAAGGATGGACCATGTAGAGACTGCCATAGCCAGGGATCCACCCCATAATCAGCATCCAAACGCTGACACCATTGCATACACTAGCAAGATTTTATTGAAAGGACGCAGATGTAGCTGTCTCTTGTGAGACTATGCCGGGGCCCAGCAAACACAGAAGTGGATGCTCACAGTCAGCTAATGGATGGATCATAGGGCTCCCAATGGAGGAGCTAGAGAAAGTAGCCAAGGAGCTAAAGGGATCTGCAACCCTATAGGTGGAACAACATTATGAGCTAACCAGTACCCCGGAGCTCTTGACTCTAGCTGCATATATATCAAAAGATGGCCTAGTCGGCCATCACTGGAAAGAGAGGCCCATTGGACTTGCAAACTTTATATGCCCCAGTACAGGGGAATACCAGGGCCAAAAAGGGGGAGTGGGTGGGCAGGGGAGTGGGGGTGGGTGGATATGGGGGACTTTTGGTATAGCATTGGAAATGTAAATGAGTTAAATACCTAATAAAAAATGGAAAAAATAAATAAATAAATAAATAAATAAATAAATAAAAGAATAGGGAGAATATGTCCCCTCCCAGGGCAGCCCCCAGGAACATACTTCCTTCAACCTAGTATCCACCGCATGGATAGAGTGGCCTAGTATCTACTGCATCCCAATAGTGCCATCAAATGATGGCTCTACTCAACTTGCTGATGAGGTTAGAAGATTGCTCACGATTCAGTCATGTCTCCTCAACAAATCAGTGGGCAATAAAACCATCAGCATATTATAAGGTTGTCAAGAGGAGCAGAGACTGAAGGAAAGACCATGCAGAGACTGCCCCACCTCGGGATCCATCTCATATACAGCCACCAAACCCAGACACTATTGTGAATGCCAGGAAGTGCTTGCTGATGGAAGGCCTGATATGAATATCTCCTGAGAGGCTCTGCTAGAGCCTGACAAATACAGAGGCAGATGCTTGCAGCAAACTGTTAGACTTAGCAAGGGGGTCCCTGATGGAAGAATTGGAGAGGGGACTGAAGGAGCTGAGGGGGTTTGCAGCCCCATGGAGGAAGCAACAGTGTCAATAGGCCAGATCCTCTGGAGCTCCCAGAGACTGGACCACCAACCAAAAAGTACACATGGAGGAACCCATGGCTCTGGCCGCATATGTGGCAGATGATGGACATCATGTTGGACATCAGTGGGAGGAGAGACCCTTGGGCCTGTGGGTGTTTGATGCTCCAGTGTAGGGGAATGCCAGGTAGGAAAGATAAGAGTGGGTAGATGGGTGGGCAGGGGAGGGGAGATGGGATAGGGGATTTCTGAAGAGGAGACCTGGAAAGGGAAAAATATTTTAAATGTAAATAAAGAAAATATCCAATTAAAAAATCAAATCCTGAGTCTAGTTAGCTCTCTCTCTCTCACTGTCTTGCTTGCTCTCACTCTCTCTTTCTTCCCTCTTTATTTGCTTCCTTCTTCTCTCACTTCTTCCCCTACTCTATACTATCTAAGTATAGTACTTCACAGAAAATATCACACACTGGAACACTTCAAACTGTGTCTAGTTTTATCAAGAAATAATATTTAAATTTAATCAAAATTCTCTCGATTGGTGGTTCTCAACATTCCTAATACTGTGACCCTTTAATGCAGTTCTTCATGTTGTAGTGACCCCCAATCATAAAAGTATTTTCATTGCTAACTTATAGTTAGAAAGTATAAATTTATGGTTATATTGCTACTGCTATGAATCACAATGTAAATATCTCTCTTTTCCAATGGTCTTAGGTGATCTCTGTGAAAGGGTCGTTTGACCTGAAAAGAGGTTGCAACCCACAGTTTGAGAACCACTGTTCTAGATGATGATATAAATGATGTTCTGGTAGTCCCATCTCAATCTAGCAATTCAGAATCCAGGAGACATGAACCTGCCTCACACCTTAGCAGAAGCTCAGAACCTCAAAAAGCAAATCCATTCAGTCTGAGACTTTTGAAACCAAGTTTATTCAACTGGTATTCTGGCTTAAAGATAATTCTTCTCATAACAGCTGCCCTACAGAAAGTACCAGATAATTTATAGAAAATATCATCTTACCTATATATGTTCTCCCTTAACATTTAATATAAAGTGCTGCATGACACTGGTCACCTAAGAGTTCATTAAACAGTGGGGGAGGAAAGTCTTCTTGAAACAATCAAACTATATTTTATATGTCTTTAGCTCCTTTGTTTGGAAAACTTTAAATACTCATAGTTGATCTTATTTTCAAGTGTTATAGTAACTTCACAGTGTGATTAATGTGTTAGAGGATAGTATTATTATCAAATTTATTCAAACACTGTTAGGACTGTTTTACTTGGAGACAGAGTCTCACTATACAGTCCAAAATGATCTCAAACTTGCTTCCCTACCATCGCAGATGCCATGGCCCGGAATTACAAGCATGCACTACCTACCATGTTGGGTTTTCAAATGTTTTCAAAAAGGGCCTACAAAAACCCCAATGTATAACACAGGTGAAAGCTCACAAAACTCTGGCTGTGAACTTCATGATTCCCAGTTTTTATATCTAATCCAGATGAAAAAACACTTAAAATTTACCAACACAGATGAAGAGTAAAAGTGGTACACATTTTAAGGTTTTTAATATCTCCTTCTGATTGAGGCTTTGTGATCCTCTTACAGGACACTGTCCCCAGACCTTTCCTGAAAGCTTCTTGCCTGCAATCATCTAGCCACCTCTACCTCTTCAAGCTTCTTTTTTTTTTTTTTTACCATTTTTCTGTATTGTTTCCCAGTTTCCCCTCTGGAAACCCCCTCCCATCCTCCATCCTCCTGCTTCTATGAGGATGCCCTCCCTCCCACCCACCAACTCCCACTTCACCGCCCTAGCATTCCCCTACACTGGGGCATCAAGCCTTAACAAGACCAAGGGCCTCTCCTCTTACTGATGCCAGACAATGCCATCCTCTGTTACATATGCAGATGGAGCCATATGTACTCCATGTGTACTCTTTGGTTGGTGGTTTAGTCCCTGGGAGCTCGGGGGGGTGGAGGGGCAGCTCTGTTTAGTTAATATTGTTGTTCTTCCTATGGGGTTTCAAACCACTTCAGCTCCCAGGACCCAACAAGGATGAGATTAGATGAAATGTTCAACAAAGGGGAGAGAGAATCTATAGAGACCATATCCAGAGGCTAGGCAAGGCCCCCAGTTGGGTGATGAGGCCACCCACTCATCTTCAAATTCTTAACCCAGAAGGGCTTCTGTCTAAAGGAACAAAGTGTGGAACAAAGTGTGGAACAGAGACTGAAGAAAAGGCCATCCAGAGACTGCCCCACCTGGCAATCCATCTCATATATAGACACCAAACCCAGACACTATTGTGGATGCAAAGAAGTGCTTGCTGACAGGATCCTGTTATTGCTGTTTCCTGAAAAACTCTTCCACAACTTGAAAAATACAGAGGAGGATACTTACAGACAACCATTGGACTTAGCATGTGGTTCCCCAATGGAGAAGTTAGAGAAAGGACTGAAAGTGCAGCATATATTCTATACTGAGCTATTAAGGCACTCTTTCTTGTGTCTTTTACTGTAGAGGTACACTTATCTGAAAATTTAGTACCAGTATGGAAAGAATGAATCAATACAGTAGGTTTCACTTGTGGTACAATTATACTATTTGAACATTCAATGTCATAACATCAATATATTTATTAATCATGAATTTTTCAGATCTTTGGTCAAGTCAATAACGGTTATTGGGAAAAACTTTTGTTACATTAGCATGTAATACACAGTTGTCATACCTATAATTTTTATTCTATTCTTGTAAGAACACTTGAATGTACAGATGTTCAAAATATACCAAAGTATTTCATTTTCTTCTGTTATAAGGATCCTTAGAAAAACATAAGGTACAAATATCATGAACTACATTACTGATATCCTTTTACTAACCAGCAGGACATGGCTTCACGCCCAACTGCTTTGGTCACTTGTTCAACATAGGAAACCTATATTATTGACATAAAGGTTTTCTTTTTTTCCCACCTTTTTAAAGTTTTATTTATTTTTTATTAGATGTTTTCTTTATATACATATCAAATTTCAAATGCTATCCAGAAAGTTCCCTATATGCTTCCCCCACCTTGCTCCCCTACACACCTACTCCCGCTTCTTGGCACTGGCATTCCCCTGTACTGGGGCATATAAAGTTTGCAATACCATAGGGCCTTTCATTCCAGTGAGGGCCAAATAGGCCATCTTCTGCTACATATGCAGCTAGAGATATGAGCTCTGGGGGTACTTGTTGGTTCATATTGCTGTTCCACCTATAGGGTTGTAGACCCTTTCAGCTCCTTGGGTGCTCTCTCTAGCCTTGGGAGCCCTGTGTTCCATCTTATAGATGACTGTGAGCATCCACTTCTGTATTTGCCAGGCACTGGCATAGACTCATACGAGACAGCTATAACAGGGTCCCTTCAGCAAAATCTTTCTGACATATGCAATAGTGTCTGGGTTTGGTGACTGATTATGGGATGGATCCCCGGTGGGGTAGTCTCTGGATGGTCCATCCTTTCGTCTTAGCTCCAAACTTTGTCTCTGTAACTCCTTTTATGGGTATTTTGTCCCCTATTCTAAGGAGGAATGAAGTATGTACCTATTGATCTTCCCTATTCTCGATTTTCTTGAGTTTTGCAAATAGTATCTTGGGTGTCTTATGTTTCTGGTCTAATATCCACTTATCAGTGAGTGCATATCTAATGACTTCTTTTGTGATTGGGTTACCTCACTAAGGATGATATCCTCCAGATACATTCATTTGTCCAAGAATTACATAAATCCGTTGTTTTTAATAGCTAAGTAGTACTCCATTGTGTAAATGTAGCATAATTTCTGTATCCATTATTCTGTTGGGGGACATCTGGGTTCTTTTCAGCTTCTGGCTATTACAAATAAGGCTGCTATGAACATAGTGGAGCATGAGTTTTTATTACCAGTTGGAACTATTCTGGGTGTATACCCAGGAGAGGTATTGCTGGATCTTCCAATAGTAGTATGTCCAATTTTCTGAGGCAACTCCAGACTGACTTCCTGAGTGGTTGTAAAACCTTGCAATCCCACCAGCAGTAGAGGAGTGTTCCTCTTTCCCCACATCCTCCCAACATCTGCTATCACCTGAAGTTTTGATCTTAGCCATTCTGAATGGTGTGAGGTGGAATCTCAAGGTTGTTTTGATTTGCATTTCCCTGATGATTAAGGATGTTGAACATTTTTTCAGGTGCTTCTCAGCCATTCGGTATTCCTCAGGTGAGAATTCTTTGTTCAGCTCTGAGCCCCATTTTTAATGGGATTATTTGAATTTCTGGAGTCCAGCTTCTTAAGCTCTTTGTATATATTGGATATTAGTCCCCTATCAGATTTAGGATTGGTAAAAATTCTTTTTCAATCTGTTGGTAGCCATTTTGTCTTATTGACAGTGTCTTTTGCCCTACAGAAGCTTTGCAATTTTATAAGGTCCCATTTGTCAATTCTCGATCTTACAGCACAAGCCATTGCTGTACTGTTTAGGAATTTTTCCCCTATGCCCATATCTTCGAGGCTTTTCCCCACTTTCTCCTTTATAAACTTCAGTATCTCTGGTTTTATGTGGAAGTCTTTGATCCACTTAGACTTGAGCTTTGTACAAGGAGATAAAAATGGATCAATTGGCATTCTTCTACATGATAACTGCCAGTTGTGCCAGCACCATTTGTTGAAAATGCTGTCTTTTTTCCACCGGATGGTTTTAGCTCCCTTGTCAAAGATCAAGTGGCCATAGGTGTTTGGATTCATTTCTGGGTCTTCAATTCTATTCCATTGATCTACCTGTCTGTCACTGTACCAGTACCATGCAGGTTTTATCACAATTGCTCTGTAGTACAGCTTTAGGTCAGGGATGGTGATTCCACCAGAGGTTCTTTTATCCTTGAGAAGAGTTTTTGCTATCCTAGGTTCTTTGTTATTCCAGATGAATTTCAAAAATGGCCCTTTCTAACTCAATGAAGAATTGAGTTGGAATTTTGATGGAGATTGCATTGAATCTGTAGATTGCTTTCAGCAGGATAGCCATTTTTACTATATTAATCCTGCCGATCCATGAGCATGGGAGATCTTTCCATCTTCTGAGATCTTCTTCAATTTCATTCTTCAGAGACTTGAAGTTCTTACCATACAGATCTTTCACATCCTTAGTTAGATTCACACCAAGGTAATTTATATTTTTTTGTGACTATTATGAAGGGTGTTGTTTCCCTAATTTCTTTCTCAGTCCAATTATACTTTGTGTAGAGAAAGGCCATTGATTTGTTTGAGTTAATTTTATATCCAGCTACTGCACTGAAGCTGTTTATCAGGTTTAGGAGAATTTTAGGGTCACTTTTATATACTATCATATCATCTGCAAATAGTGATATTTTGAATTCTTCCTTTCCAATTTGTATCTCCGTGATGTCCTTTTGTTGTCGAACTGCTCTGGCTAGGACTTCAAGTACTCTATTGAATAGATAGGGAGAAAGTGGGCAGCCTTGTCTTATCCCTGATTGGGGGGGGGGGGTTGCTTCAGGTTTCTGTCCATTTATTTTGATGCGAGCTACTGGTATGCTGTATATAGCATTTACTATGTTTAGGTATGGGCCTCGAATTCCTGATCTTTCCAAGACTTTTATCATGAATGGGTGTTGGATTTTGTATAATGCCTTTTCAGAATCTAATGAGATGATCATGTGCATTTTTTTCTTTGAGCTTGTTTATATAGTGGATTAAATTGATGGATTTCTGTATATTGAACTATCCCTGCATCCCTGGGATGAAGCCTACTTGATCATGGTGAGTGATCGTTTTGATGTATTCTTTGATTTGGTTTGTGAGAACTTTATTGATTATTTTTGCATCGATATTCATAAGGGAAATTGGTCTGAAGTTCTCTTTCTTTGTTGGATCTTTGTGTGTTTTAGGTATCAGAGTAATTGTGGCTTCATAGAATGAATTTGGTACAGTACCTTCTGTTTCTATTTTGTGGAATAGTTTGAGAAGACTTGGAATTAGGTCTTCTTTGAAGGTCTGATAGAATTCTGCACTAAACCCATCTGGCCCTGGGCTTTTTTTGGTTGGGAGACTATTGATGACTGCTTCTATTTCTTTAGAGGAAACGGGACTGTATAGATCGTTAACTTGATTGTGATTTAACTTTGGTACCTGGTATCTGTCTAGGAAGTTGTCCATTTCATCCAGATTTTCTAGTTTTGTTGAGTATAGACTTTTGGACTGGGATCTAATGATGTTTTGGATTTCCTCAGGTTCTGTTGTTATGTCTCCTTTTTCATTTTTGATTTTGTTCATTAGAATACTGACCCTGTGCCCTCTAGTTATTCTGGCTAAGGGTTTATCTATCTTGTTGATTTTCTCAAAGAACCAGCTCCTCGTTTGGTTGATTCTTTGAATAGTTCTTTTTTTTTCTTTTTTTCCACTTGGTTGATTTAAGGCCTGAGTTTGATTATTCCCTGGCATCTATTCCTCTTGGGTAAATTTGCTTCTTTAGTTCTAGAGCTTCTAGGTGTGCTGTCAGGCTGCTAGTGTAGGCTCTCTCTAGTTTCTTTTTGGAGGCACTCAGGTATAAGAGTTTTCCTTCATTGTGTCCCATAAGTTTGGATATGTGGTGGCTTCATTTTCATTAAACTCCAAAAAGTCTTTAATTTCTTTCTTTATTTCATCCTTGACCAAGGAATCATTGAGTAGAGTGGTGTTCAGTTTCCATGTGAATGTTGGCTTTCTATTACTTATGTTGTTATTGAAGACCAGCCTTAGTCCATAGTGATCAGATAGGATGCATGGGATAATTTCAACATTTTTGTATCTGTGGAGGTCTGTTTTGTGACAATTATATGGTCAATTTTGGAAGAGGTACCATGTAGCACTGAGAAGAAGGTATATCCTTTTGTTTTAGGGTAAAATGTTCTGTAGATATCTATTAAATCCATTTGTTCCATATATTTAGTTACTGTCCATGTGTGTCTGTTTAGTTTCTGTTTCCAGGATCTGTCCATTGATGAGAGTTGGGTATTGAAGTCTCCCACTATTATTGGGTGAGCTGCAATGTATGCTTTGTACTTTACTAAAGTTTCTTTAATGAATGTAGCTGCCCTTGTGTTTGGAGCATAGGTATTCAGAATTGAGAGTTCATCTTGGAAGACTTTAACTTTGATGAGTATGAAGTGTTCCTCCTTGTCTTTTTTGATAACTTTGGGTTGGAAGTCAACTTTATTCGATATTAGAATGGCTACTCCAGCTTGTTTCTTCAGACCATTTGCTTGGAAAATTGTTTTCCAGCCTTTCACTCTGAGGTAGTGTCTGTCCTTTTCCCTGAGGTGGGTTTCCTATAAGCAACAAAATGTTGGGTCCTGTTTGTGTAGCCAGTCTATTAGTCTATGTCTTTTTATTGGGAAATTGACTCGAATGATGTTAAGAGAAATTAAAGAAAAGTAATTGTTGATTCCTGTTATTTTTGTTGTTAAAGTAGGGATTCTGTTCTTGCAGCTGTCTTCTTCTAAGTTTGTTGAAGCATTACTTTCTTGCTTTTTTTAGGGTGTAGTTTCCATCCATGTGTTGATGTTTTCCCTTTATTATCCTTTGAAGGGCTGGATTCGTGGAAAGATATTGTGTAAATTTGGTTTTATCTTGGAATACTTTGTTTTCTCCATCTATGGTAATTGAGAGATTTGCTGGGTATAGTAGCCTGGGCTGGCATTTGTGTTCTCTTAGGTCTGCATAACAGCTGTCCAGGATCTTCTAGCTTTCATAGTCTCTGGTGAGAAGTCTGGTGTAATTCTAATAGGCCTGCCTTTATATGTTACTTGACCTTTTCCCCTTACTGTCCTTATTTAGTGCATTTGATGTTTTGATTATTATATGTTGGGAGGGATTTCTTTTCTGGTCCAGTCTATTTGGAGTTCTGTAGGCTTCTTGTATGTTCATGGGCATCTCTTTCTTTAAGTATGGGAAGTTTTCTTCTATAATTTTGTTGAAGATATTTGCTGGCCCTTTAAGTTGAAAATCTTCATTCTCATCTACTCCTACTATCCATAGGTTTGGTTTTCTCATTGTGTCCTGGATTTCTTGGATGATTTGACTTAGGATCTTTTTGCATTTTGCATTTTCTTTGATGGTTGTGTCCATGTTCCCTATGGAATCTTCTGCACCTGAGATTCTCTCTTCCATCTCTTGTATTCTGTTGCTGATGCTCACATCTATGGTTCCTGATTTCTTTCCTAGGGTTTCTATCTCCAGAGTTGTCTCCCTTTGGGTTTTCTTTATTGTTTCTACTTCCCTTTTTAGGTCTTGGATGATTTTGTTCAATTCCATCACCTGTTTGGTTGTGTTTTCCTGTATCTCTTTAAGGACTTCTACCTCTTTATTAGTGTTCTCCTGCAGTTTTAAGTGAGTTATTGAAGTCCTTCTTGATGTCCTCTACCAGCATCATGAGATATGATTTTAAATCCGACTCTTGATTTTTGGGTGTGTCAGTGTATCCCGGACTGGCTGAGGTGGGAGTGCTGGGTTCTGATGATGGTGGGTGGTCTTGGTTTCTGTTAGTAAGATTCGTACATTTGCCTTTCACCATCTCTGGATGGTAATCTCTGGAGTTAGTTGTTATAGTTGTCTCTGGTTGGAGCTTGTTCCTCCTGTGATTCTGTTAGCCTCTGTCAGCAGACCTTGGAGTCTAGATCTCTCCTGAGTCTCAGTGGTCATAGTACTCTCTGCAGGCTCTATTCTTGCAGGGAAGGTGCACAGATATCTGGCATTCAGACCAGCCTCCTGGCTGAAGATGAATGCCCAAAACAGGGCCTGTCCCAGAATATGTGTTGCCTCTGCAGTCTGCATGCTCACATGCTCAGACTGGTCTCTGAGAGACATGGGACACAAGACGGCAAACTCACCTGCTCTGGTGGTCAGATCCCTCCCAGGCAGACACCTCTCTTCTGGTGGGGAAGGTACCTGGATGTTTGGAGCCTGAAATGGGGTCTGTCCCAGAAGCTGTGTCGCTTCTGTAGTCCACACTCTCACCTGCGCAGAGTAGTCTCTGAGGGATGCGGGACACAAGATGGCTCCCTCACCTGCTCAGAAAGAGCCCTCCTGGGCGGACACCTCTCCTCTGGGAGGAAAGGTGTACGGATGAAACAGACTACAGTTATAGGCTCAAGAGAGAGACGCCTACCAATGTGGTTCATTGATTCTAACTTGTAATCTTCTTGGATTACAGAACACTTGGATTTGGCAAAAGAACTGATGAATGGCATGAGGAAATAGAAGTCAGTCTAGGAGAGTAAATCAACAAAGCATTTGAGGTAGGAAATTCTAACCAATAAAACAGTGTATTATCAGAATCCTGATTTTTAAAAAATAAAAGGTCAAAATTAACCATTGCCCAACTTTAATTATCTGAGGGCTAAATGAGATAGGTATAGTCTATGATAAAAATAGAGAAGGTGGTAAAAGGAAGAACAGATCTCCTTTAGGATCAAGCCGATCCAGGGGAGCATGAAATTTGATCCAGCAAGAAAGTCACATTCAGCACCCGGTAACAGTGAACAAAACATAAACAGGATAGGGCTGGCCACTAAGCATTTGGATCTTGATGCATGTTTTAGCATTTCTCGCACCATTTCAACATCTCCAGCATCTTTCCTGCCTTCTCCCCCTACAAGCAAGCAGAAATCCATCATCAAACCGAGAGCTTAAGGGTACTCTGAGAGACAAGAGTGCTTATAAGGTCACAGACTCGAGGACCAGATGTAGTTACTACCCATATAACTTCTCATCTGGGAGGAAGAGATAAGAGCAAGATTAACTTATTGTTACAGTTTAATAAAATGATAACATGGTGGCTGAGTACTCTTCAGCCAGATAGTCACAAAACTTTGTAAGAAAAATAGCTGATTTAGAACTATATGAAATTTAAATCTTTTCTTTTCCTCGAGTAGTGTGTGTGTATGTGTGTGTGTGTGTGTGTGTGTGTGTACAGTTTGGCAGGGTCCAGCTATGTAGCCCAGATTAGTTTCGAATTAGGTTACAGAGGCCTCCTGTCTCAACCTATTGAGTAGCTAGGACTCAATCAGTGATAGGTCCCCATCACCATACCCACGTTTAACTCTCAATAGTTTTAAGTCCAAAGCAATATTTCCATGTCAAACAAAATCTAGGAAAAGTGGTAGCTATTTACTGTCATGATTACTTATATTTCAAATAAGAAAGGTATTTTAAAGTTTAAGAAAATAAAACATGATTTTTTGCCTGAACCCGCCAGAGGCCACCAAGGGCCTTAGAGTACTTCACCTCAGGATCACAGGTGAGTGGAACACAACATTAGCTCCAAAGAATCAAGGAGGATCTTGTGCCAACAGGATCAGGGACAAAGGAACCCTGCCCAACCAGAGGCTGGGATTCTTTCCGGTCAGGGCCAGCCTCCCCCCCCCCCCATCTTCTTCCTGAACCCAGCTGAGGGCATAGAGGGCCCCAGAGAACTCTCCACACCACAGGACCTCTAGGACACCCAGAACCTCGTGATCACTGGAGAACACGTGGGCAACAGAAGCAACAGAGCTTCTTGAACAGGGTCCTCTCGGGCCTTTATCCTCAGCCAGTAAGCAGAGCTGAGACCCAGACCCCTGGGCACCTTCCTTGCCAGAGGAGAGTCGACCTACAGTGAGGGCTATGACCCTGGGACTCAGGAGGTGGATCAGAGCTCCAGACTTCTGGACGCCTGCCCTGCAAGAGGAGAGCTTGCCTGCAGAGAGTGCTCTGACCACTGAGACTCAGGTGAGAGTTGGACTTCCAGGAGTGCTGACAGAGGCTAACAGAATCAAAGGAGGATCAGGCTCCAGCCAGAGACAGCTTGAACATTAACACCAGAGATTACCAGATGGTGAAAGGCAAATGGAAGAACCTTACTAACAGAAACCAAGAACACTGAGCATCATCAGAACTCAGTATGCCCACTGGGGTCCTGGATACCCCAACACAACCAAAAAGCAAGACTTGGATTTAAAATCATATCTCATAAAGGTAGTAGAAGATTTTAAGAAGGGCATTAATAACTCACTTAAAGAAATACAGAAGAACACTGCTAAACAGGTAGAAGCCCTTAAAGAGGACACACAAAAATCCCTCAAGGAATTACAGGAGAATACTGCTAAACAGAGAGAAGTCCTTAAAGAACTACAGGCAAACACTGCTAAAAAGGTAGAAGTCCTTAAAGAAGAAACACAAAAATCCCTTAAAGAATTACAGAAAAACACAACCAAACAGGTGATGGAATTGAACAAAATCATCCAAGACCTAAAAAGGGAAGTAGAAACAATAAAGAAAACCCAAAGGGAGACAACTCTGGAGATAGAAACCCTAGGAAAGAAATCAGGAACCATAGATGTGAGCATCAGCAACAGAATACAAGAGATGGAAGAGAGAATCTCAGGTGCAGAAGATTCCATAGGGAACATGGACACAACAATCAAAGAAAATGCAAAATGCAAAAAGATCCTAAGTCAAATCATCCAAGAAATCCAGGACACAATGAGAAAACCAAACCTATGGATAGTAGGAGTAGATGAGAATGAAGATTTTCAACTTAAAGGGCCAGCAAATATCTTCAACAAAATTATAGAAGAAAACTTCCCATACTTAAAGAAAGAGATGCCCATGAACATACAAGAAGCCTACAGAACTCCAAATAGACTGGACCAGAAAAGAAATCCCTCCCAACATATAATAATCAAAACATCAAATGCACTAAATAAGGACAGTAAGGGGAAAAGGCCAAGTAACATATAAAGGCAGGCCTATTAGAATTACACCAGACTTCTCACCAGAGACTATGAAAGCTAGAAGATCCTGGACAGCTGTTATGCAGACCCTAAGAGAACACAAATGCCAGCCCAGGCTACTATACCCAGCAAATCTCTCAATTACCATAGATGGAGAAAACAAAGTATTCCAAGATAAAACCAAATTTACACAATATCTTTCCACGAATCCAGCCCTTCAAAGGATAATAAAGGGAAAACATCAACACATGGATGGAAACTACACCCTAAAAAAAGCAAGAAAGTAATGCTTCAACAAACTTAGAAGAAGACAGCTGCAAGAACAGAATCCCTACTTTAACAACAAAAATAACAGGAATCAACAATTACTTTTCTTTAATTTCTCTTAACATCATTCGAGTCAATTTCCCAATAAAAAGACATAGACTAATAGACTGGCTACACAAACAGGACCCAACATTTTGTTGCTTATAGGAAACCCACCTCAGGGAAAAGGACAGACACTACCTCAGAGTGAAAGGCTGGAAAACAATTTTCCAAGCAAATGGTCTGAAGAAACAAGCTGGAATAGCCATTCTAATATCGAATAAAGTTGACTTCCAACCCAAAGTTATCAAAAAAGACAAGGAGGGGCACTTAATACTCATGAAAGGTAAATAAAACTTGAGATTCCATCTAGCTCTAGAGTGAATATCATCAAGTAAACACCAAATGCTGGTGAGAGTGTGGGGAAAATCCAATTTCTACATACTTCTGATAGAAATATAAATTAGTTACATCAGTATGTAAATCAACATAGAAGTTTTTCAAAAAATTATAAATAGAATTGACATGACTCTACCAGTTCTGGGTATATGCCAAAAAAAACTACAAGTTGATACTACATAGATAGTTACACAACCACATTTATCACAGCAAGATTAACAATAGCCAAATTACAGAATCAGCCCAGGTGTCCATCAACAAAAGAATGAATAAAGGAAATGTAGTACCAGACCCAAAGAAATTAAACAAGAAGGAAGGTCCAAGTGAGGATGTTGAATCACATTTAGAAATGGGAACAAAGTAGTCATAGGAGGAAGAGGGAGGAATGGAAGTGGGTGGGAGAGGGGATATGGAAAGGAATTGGGGGCAGGTGTGAGGAGAGACAGGAGAGAGACCCAGAGGGCCAGGAGAATGAATGGAAATCTGCAACTGCCAAGGGTGGGGGTTAGGAGGAGTCTTTAGGAAGTCCTAGAAAGTTGAAGTAGGGGAGGCTCCCAGGAGGCAATGTAGGTAACCTTAGCCAATATACCTAACAGTGGTGACATGGAACCTGAAGAAGCCACCTCCTGGGGTCAGGTAGAAGCTCCCAATAGAGAGATTGGGATACCAACCTACCCACAAAACTTTTGACCCACAATTTGTCCTGTATAAAAGAAATGCAGGGACAAAGATGGAGCAGAGACTGAAGGAATGCCTAACCAATAACTGGCACAGTTTGAAACCATCCCATGGGCAAATCATGAACTCTGTTACACTTGCAAACAGGCCTTGCATAACTGTCCTGTGAGAGACTCTCAGCAAAAGACTGAACAAGACACAGATACCCACAGCCAAACATTGGACTGAGGTCAGGGACTCTTATGAAAGATTTGGGGGAAGGATTGAAGGCCCTGAAGGGGCTGGGATCTCCACAGGAGGACCACCAGAATTAACTAACCCAGACCTCTGGGAGCTCTCAGAGACTGAGCCACCAACCAAAGAACATATACAGGCTGGAATGAGTCTCCTCGCCCCAGCAGATATGCAGCAGATATACAGCTCAGTCTCTGTGTGGGCACCCCAACAACTAGAGTGGAGGCTCTCCATAAAGCTGGAGTCTGAAGAAAATGGTATGTGAAAATGGAGTCTGAAGATAATATCCCTTCCCCAATAGTGCTGCCTTATCTAGCCTCAGTGGGAGAGGGTGAACATAATCTGGCAGAGTCTTGATGCACTAGGGTAGGGGGATACCCATGGGAGACCCACCCTCAGATGGAGGAGAGTGTCATTGAGGGGTGACTAGGAAGGGACAGTGCTTGGGATATAAATAAATAAATAAATAAATAAATAAATAAATGTGTACACTGTAAAAATATAAAGAAAATGTGGTATATTTTCAAAAAAATTTTATTCAGTCATAAAGCAGAATAAAATTATGCAATTTTCTAGAAAATGAGTTCAACTGGAGATTATCATATTGAACAAAAGAAACCAAACTCAAGTGAATATTGCCTCTCATTTGTGAATCCCAGATATCATATACCTACATGTAAATGTACATATATGACATGATAGCAAAGAAAAGGTGGGAGAGAGAGTAAGGGGTGAGTATAGGAGTAAACAAGGTCAAAGTACTCAATAGACAAGAAAATTCCTTTACAATACCTATCACTATGTACTGTGAATAAAGAGAAAGAAGAAAAAAAAATTACAAAATGATTGTCACACAAAGCATACGTCTTTGGGCTATGTTATGTGCTATCCGTCATGGTTTTAAATTCTGGATACCAAGAACACATCAAAATGATCATCCATCATGACCAAGTAGGCTTCAACCCAGGGATGCAGGGATGGTTTAATATATGGAAATCCATCAATGTAATCCACTATATGAACAAACTCAAAGACAAAAATCACATAATCATCTGTTTAGATGCTGAGAAAGCATTTGACAAAATCCAACACCCCTTCATGATAAAGGTCATGGAAAGATCAGGAATTCAAGGCCCATAACTAAACATAATAAAAGCATTCTACAGCAAACCAGTAGCCAACATCAAAGTAAATGGTGAGAAGCTGGAAGCAATCCCACTAAAATCAGGGACTAGACAAGGCTGCCCATTTTCTCCCTACCTATTCAATATAGTACTTGAAGTCCTAGTCAGAGCAATTCGACAACAAAAGGAGATCAAGGGGATACAAATTGGAAAAGAAGAAGTCAAAATATCACTATTTGCAGATGATATGATAGTATATATAAATGACCCCAAAAATTCCACCAGAGAACTTCTAAACCTGATAAACACCTTCACTGCAGTAGCTGGATATAAAATTAACTCAAACAAATCAGTGGCCTTTCTCTACCCAAAACATAAACAGACTGAGAAAGAAATTAGGGAAACAACACCCTTCACAATAGTCACAAAAAATATAAAATACCTTGGTGTGACTCTAACTAAGGAAGTGAAAGATCTGTATGATAAGAACTTCAAGTATCTGAAGAAAGAAATTGAAAATCTCAGAAGATTGAAAGATCCCCCATGCTCATGGATTTGCAGGATTAATATAGTCAAAATGGCTATCCTGCTGAAAGCAATCTACAGATTCAATGCAATCCCCATGAAAATTTCCAACTCAATTCTTCACTGTGTTAGAAAGGGCAATTTGCAAATTTATCTGGAATAACAAAAAAACATATGATAGCAAAGACTATTCTCAACAATAAAAGAACCTCTGGGGGAATCACCATACCTGACCTAAAGCTGTACTACAGATCAATTGTGATTAAATAAATAAATAAATAAATAACTGCATGGTGCTGGTACAGTGACAGACAGGTAGATCAATGGAATAGAATTGAAGACCCAGAAATGAACCCACACACGTGGGTTCTTTGGTTACGTGGTCTTTGACAAGGGAGCTAAAACCATCCAGTGGAAAAAAGACAGCATTTTCAACAAATGGTGCTGGCACAACTGGTGGTTATCATGTAGAAGAATGCGAATTGATCCATTCTTATCTCCTTGTACAAAGCTCAAATCTAAGTGGACCAAAGTCCTCCACATAAAACCAGAGACACTGAAATTTATAGAGGAGAAAGTGGGGAAAAGCATCGAAGATATGGGTACAGGGGAAAAATTCCTAAATAGAAGAGCAATGGCTTGTGCTGTAAGTTCAAGAATCAACAAATGGGACCTCATAAAATTGTAAAGCTTCTGTAGGGCAAAAGATACTGTCAATAATATAAAAAGGCCACCAACAGATTCGGAAAGAATTTTTATGAATCCTAAATCTGATAGGGGACTAATATCCGAGATATACAAAGAGCTTAAGAAGCTGGACTCCAGAAATTCAAAGAACCCAATTAAAAATGGGGTTCAGAGCTAAACAAAGAATTCTCAACTGAGGAATACCGAAGAGCTGAGAAGCACTTGAAAAAATGTTCAACATCCTTAATCATCAGGGAAATGCAAATCAAAACAACCCTGAGATTCCACCTCACACCATTCAGAATGGCTAGGATCAAAAATTCAGGTGACAGCAGATGCTGTCGAGGATGTGGAGAAAGAGAAACACTCCTCCATAGTACTACCTGAAGATCCAGCAATACCACTCCTGGGCATATACCCAGAAGATGTTCCAACTGGCAATAAGGACACATGCTCCACTATGTTCATAGCTGCCCTATTTATAATAGCCAGAGGTTGGAAAGAACCCAGATGTCCCTCAACAGAGGAATGGATACAGAAAGTGTGATACATTTACACAATGGAGTACTACTCAGCTCTTAAAAACAATGAATTATGAAATTCCTAGGCAAATGAATGTATCTGGAGGATATCATCCTGAGTGAGGTAACCCAATCACAAAAGAAGTCACTTGATATGCACTCACTGATAAGTGGATATTAGCCCAGAAACTTGGAATACCCAAGATACAATTTGCAAAACACAAGAAACTCAAGAAGAAGGAAGACCAACGTGTGGATTGAGACCCCTTGGACTTGCAAACTTTATATGCCCCAGTACAGGGGAACACCAGGGCCAAGAAGTGGGAGTGGGTGGGTAGGGGAGCAGGGGGGGCGGGTATAGGGGACTTTCAGGATAACATTTGAAATGTAAATAAAGAAAATACCTAATAAAAAATTTTAAAAACACTCTGGATGTTTTCCATGCCTAAAAATAATCACCATACTTGTAAGTTGGTAAAATAATAATAAATTATATTTATTTACCTCATATCCCGAAGTGCTTGCTGACTAATTTGGTATAAAAGTATATAAAGAATTACTGTTTTAAGTAGAGAATTACATTAAATAGATTGAGAACATATGTCCTTCACATAAGAATTGCATGTAAAAGAAAGCAGTATATGAATAATCCTTCCCACCAGAAAGTCAGCTGTGACCTACCTAATGCAATTCTTTATTTTGTAAAGGCTCCCAGAGTTATTCGTGGCCTGGGAGATACTGACCTCCATAACTATCTGTATTTTTTTTCTATATGACTCTACTACCTTATCCATTCCAGAGGCCATAGAAACACCTGCAATCCACTTCTCTCTTAAAGCCTCTTTATGCTGATATGTAGGCAGCTTGGGTTCTGTTAATAAATATTCTTGATTCTATTTTCGAAGGCCTGATACTCTTGGTTAAGTTCTTCCCATTGGGTTCTCCCACTGGTTGATTCTTTGAATCACAGGTAAAATCACGTGTCTGTTTACAAACATAAGCATGGCTCAAGATTGCTTTGAGACTCCAGAAAACCAAAAGAGGTGCCCAATAAAACAGTGCTGTGAACATATATTTGTGCTACGTTTTCTTCTCACCATCTTGTTGTTTGCTGTGGATGAAAAGACATTGGCAAGGGAACTGTGGCTCTGCACATGACTGTATAATGAGATAAACATTTCTACTCATAGTCTAAGCAACTCGGATATTGTAAGATATACAGATGAATATCATCCTGGCCTGAGACGAAGCATTAATGGTTATACTTAATTCCTACTGTAGTAGAGAATACTAGTAGAGACTTAAACCTACATTAATCATCTCATAGTTGTCCACCTTAGAAACTCACTGGCTTGGAGCTCATTGAGCCTAACTCAGTTACCAACAGGATGGCATCCTTTTGTGCTAGAGAGTCTGTTCCCTTGTCCTTTGCGTCTAACAGCATTCCTTGCCTTGGTCCCTACTTCTGTCCACCTTCCAATATTTCCACCAATATTCATTCTCTCTGGTCATACAGTCACAGTCACTTTTCCTTCTAACCACAACAAACTTTTGTGCTGTTACAGATACACTGCATTAGCTTGACCTGGCTATGCCTGAATGGTATCCCAGTTAATAAACATCCCCGGTTCTATTTTCAAATACCTGATACACTTGGTTAAGTTCTTCCTGTTGGGTTCTCCCACTGATTACTTCTTTGAACTAAAATTTATCTCACTGACATCTACAAAGTTTCCTTTAACTTGGAAAATGACTTAGTCACAGACTCTAGAAATTTAGAAATAGGGTTTTTTTTAATTATTATTTTTAGGGCAGCATAACTTAGCTTATTTACTGCAGTACCCAACTGCAAGACATATATTAACATACCTCTCTGAATCCACACTGCACGGTTCCTACCTCATATTTCTCAAAGAGACAAACATTTTAACTGATGTAAAGCACATTTCTTGAATGAATCTTATACTGCCCAGATTGCTGTTCAAGGTCTCTTTTCATTTATTTTCTATTTGGACCATATTACTAAGATGCTGATTCAACAGATAAGGGAACTTTTTGTAGGACACTGCTATGCCCTCAAGCAACTAAGCAAACAACCTGCAGGGTATGTAGACCTGCAGTTGTGTAGGCATCTAGAGTACAAGCCACACCATTATAAGTGCATATCTGTTACATTTCAGATGAATGGATATTCCATTCTGTTTTCCCAAAATCAAACTGGGAAAGTTGATCAGTTAGTATTCATTTATTTTCGTATATGCACTTGGCTTCTAATTTTCTTTATTAACATAACCTGTATCAATATAGACCAACTTGATCCTTCTAAGCCCCACTATACTTTCTTGTCATACCTCTGAATTCTATGCTGTCACACAATAATGATTGGAAATTTTATGTTATAAATTAAAATAATTTCTTAATGTAAAAGATTATCAGCATCATGCTAATACTAGTCTTTAGTCCCCTCACTTCTTTTGCTGTTTTCGAGAAGAATGATTTTGAGTCAAAATATCTTTATTAAAAACTGCATCTGGTCCATGAAACAGCTGCCAATTTCTACTTTGCTGTGAATCACAAGAACTAAATTTGAAATCATCTCAAAATTCAAAGTATAGAATGAGATATTGCAGAATAGTTCCCTAAATAATAACACTGGATATTTTCCCAAGCTCATTAATTGCCATAGACTTTTCCTTCTGATTTACCCAAGCCTACCCCATATACCTCTAAGATTTCACTCTAATATTAGTCTGACATTATGAAAAGTCAGGCAGCTTCTTTTAAAAGCCAGGTTGAAAAGATAGACCATGATGATATTACCTCATAAGTTCAAATAGCCCTGGGGAAAAGGAAAATGTCTGCTTGGTCTGCTTAACTATGGCATCGGTTCCAAACCATCCACCATTAAGAAAGCAGCCTTGATGTGGGGAGTCTGGACCCGCCATGTCTGTGTGTCTGTCCTGTCTTCCTGTCTTCCTTCTTCCCCACATCCTTCTTCCTCTTCTTTTCAGTGACTAATGGTTCCTTGCTCACTCTCTTTTCCTCTCTTACTTCCACAATCTCTTACTTCCTGCTGGTACACTTTGTTTAGTAATTGGTGAAAGAACGAATAACAATATTCAGAATCTTCATTTGCCCCAGATGGAACTAAGGTCTAAATATGAGTCTGTCTGAAGCCTCACTTAGTGAATGAATCAGAACTCCAGTCAAAGTCTAATTCTAAAACCCTCGGTTTATCACTGCACGTTTTTGGTTCCTCTTTATAAGTCCCCCATTGAAAAGTACTTTCTGTATGGATATGCCCAAATAAATTTTAAAAACTCGTGAAATTGAATGGAAGAGAGAATGAACATTTGCCAAGCCACTGCATGGGCTGATATCATGGGTGCCTCCTAACATACTTCACATAGGAAAAAAATACATCACTACTTACATATTGTTTGTGTATTTAATAATTTAGAAAAATACTGACCCAATTTTGACACTGAACATGAAAAATAGGTCTGGACTTTTCAAAAATGTTCATTCTGTGAAAGACAAGTAGTGAGAGAATTGTTCTCAAACAGAGGTTATAGGCCAAATCACGGGCACTGCATTTTTTTGTACATACCACGCTTTGGTATGGTTTTCATATTGTAAAATTGTTAGGGGGGGATCAAAAGAAGAATTATATTTTATGAGCCATGAATTTTTATATGAAATTCAAATTTCAGAGTCCATAAATAAAGTTTTATTGGCACATTCATGCTCATTCATTTAACATATTTTCTGTGGTTTCTTTTGCTCCACAATAGCAGAGCTGAGTATTTACAACAGGCACCATATGTGACTCACAAAGACCGAAATATTTACTTACTTATCTAAGCTTTACAGAGAAGTTTGCCCACCCCTTCTCAGTTTGAAGGGACTACAGAAACATGACTTGATCCTTGATTGACTCAAGAATGATGGGGAAAAGGATAGCACTTAGACTCCTGAAAGACAGTCAGTGTGGGCTGTATGTTAGAGCACTACCATTAGAGCAGTGCTAAATTGCCCTGATCTTGTGCTTATGTAAAGGAATTTCCTTGATCCTGGCAAAACATGTTGAAATATTAGAAAGATATAGACAACACATTTCCAAATGCTTTAGAACAAAATTATTATTCGAACACTTAGGAGTGTACGTAGAGGAGAAAAATTAAAAAAAAAATGGCAAAATACTTAACCTCTGGGATCTCTAAGGACCTGTAAAGGCGTTTAGTTTCCCAGTACGCTGTTTTTAAACTTCTTTTTGAAGTTATTTTTTTTTTTTTAGAATTAAATATCGGGTGGTAAAAATCATTCTCAAACAGAAAAAGGTAAAACATACTTTTAAAGATGATTTTCATTTATGTTTGTAGTAAATCATATTAATTTATTCCCCAAAATGCATTTCCATTCACCTGATTCCTATGAACCACCTCCTCTGAGTTCAACCCACTGCTGCTCTGCACTGATACTGCAGCAGGCCTATTCGTTGTTTCCTCTCCTCACTGAGTAGTTTTTTTTTTTTTTTCAACCATTACTTAGTCCTGTACAGGAAACCATCTACCTAACATTTAAATAAAATACAGACGCCCATGACAACCTATGTTCATCCCCAATGGTTTGGGTCAAACACAAATGTTTTCCTAGTCCTGGACCATTTCTACACATTATTTCTGTCTGTTGATAAATTTGATCAAGATTTTATGAACTCATGTCTGTCGTATGGATCATGAGCGTGTTAGCGTGTTGGGTCGCCTGGAGCTGGATTTGCAGACGTTTTTGAAGCTCCTCCTCATGTGGATGACAAACTCAGCAGCAAACTCCGGTTCTCTGGAAGGGCGGCAAGTGCTTCTAAACACTCAGCTGTCTGGGTTCATACGCAATTATTGCCTAGACCTAAAGACTGGAACTCTACGCAATAAAGCACCTAACCCCATGCTTCCCGCCCCCCCCCCCAGTTCGAAAATCTTTTATTTTTATTAGATATTTTCTTCATTTACATTTCAAGTACTATCCCGAAAGTCTCCTATACCCTCCCCACACCCTGCTCCCCAACCAACCCACTCCTGCTTCCCGGCCCTGGTGTTCCCCTGTTCTGGGGCATATGGTTTTCACAAGACCAAGGGCCTCTCCTCCTACTGATGGCCGACTAGGCCATCCTCTGCTACATATGCAGCTAGAGACACGAGTTCTGGGGGGTACTGGTTAGCTCATATTGTTGTTCCACCTATAGGGTTGCAGACCCCTTCAGCTCCTTGGGTACTTTCTCTAGCTCCTTTCATTGTAGGCCCTGTGTTCCATCCAATAGATGACTGTGAGCATCCACTTCTGTATTTGCCAGGCACTGGCGTAGCCTCACGAGAGACAGCTATATCAGGGTCCTGTCAGGAAAATCTTGCTGGTGTATGCAATAGTGTCTGTAACCCCATGTTTTTATCTACCTCTGATAGCCACTGGACACTGAGCTCTATACAACCATGATCTCTGATTTTTTTTTTTTTTTGAGCAGGATTTTTCTGTGTAGTCAAGGCTATTTTGGAACTTATTCAGTAGACTAGGCTAGCATCACACTCAGAGATCCTTTTGTCTCTGCCTCCAGAGTTCTGGTACTAAAATTTCCAGGTATTTGATAACGAAAATTTTGGGGAAGTAAATTAAGAGAACTTTGAGGAAACGTTATGCTGTGCACACAATGAGAAGTGTACAATAAACTTTCTGATTTCCATCAGTAGAATAATAACTATTGTATAAAAGTGGCCAAAATAATTATCTGTCAACCACTGCATTAAATTGGCTTTTTAAAAAAAAATGAATGTTTTTCTAAGAGTAAACTTTATTTCGGATCAAGGCAACTAATTTAAAAAAAAAAAGATTTTTTTTTATTTTGCTTTTTTGTTTACAGTAGCCTGACTCTATGTAACAATCACTCCTAAAATTAATTCACCATTTCATAACCATTCTAGTCCCTACTCTTCAGACCACTTTATCTATTATTACGTGTGTGTGTGTGTGTGTGTGTGTGTGTGTGTGTGTGTGTGAGTGTGAACATGCACATATGAAGGTCAGAGAACAACTTTCCATCGTTAGTTCTTTCCTTCTACTATGGGTTCCCGAGATCCAAATCAAATTTTCAGGTTTGTGTATCAAGTACCTTTACACTCTGAGCAATCTCGCTGGCCCAATGACATTTGTATTCCTACTTTATTTATGAAAAGTTCAGTATAAGCCTGTTACTGCAGGAAGTGTCTTACAACAATAACAAGGAAGAATTCCCCATAACAGATAGGAGACCACATCTTTTAAGTCAATTCTTGAAGTGGGTCTTAATTTGCTTTCTATCCTGCAATCAAATATCTTGAAGAAAGGGTTTATTTCATCTCAACAATTCCATGTCACATTCTGCCACTGTGGAAAGAAAGTCAAGGCAGGAACCCAGAGGAGAAACTGAGGGGGATGCTATTCACTGACTTGCTTTCCACAGATTGCTCACTTGGCTTTTTTTTATATCACTTGGAAAACTTGTTCCGTGATAATTCTGGAATCTTTTTCTAAAAACATGGAAATAGTATAAGCCTACATTGTCATTTTAATCCCATGCTTCCTTGGACTGTGCAAAGCAGCTGTCTATGTCTCATGCTCCTGCAGAGCCACGGTTTTGCCAGTTACAGATAATGTCTGTGATTTTGTGATGTTTGGAATTCTGGGAACTTTTCATAGAATATACAAGTGCCACGGCACTGGGAAGCAGAGTGGGTGGTTGTTGTTCATTTAGGGAGGTTGATTGTGGTTTGTTAGTAGCAGTGCTCAAAGAAGAAAGAAGTTGGATTCAGGTATCTCTACCTCTCTCTCTTCTCTATCCTTCTTTCTCTCCTATCTAGTGATGGGGATGATAAAAAGAAGAAGCCACAAAGTAGCCAAGCCCAGCTACACACTTGCACAGGGGTGGTATCACCCAATCATGAATTAAGAAAAATGCTCCACAGACTTGCCTGTAGGCCAATCTGATGGAGATGTTTTCTCAACTGATTTTTTTTCTCTTCCCAGATGACTTAGCTTGTATCAAATTGACAAAAAACTAACTAGCGGGAGTGAAGTGGGTGGGTTGGGGAGCAGGGTGGGGGGCTATAGGAGACTTTAGAGAGGAAACTAGGAAAGGGGATAGCTTTTGAAATGTAAATGAAAAGAATATCTAATAAAAATTAAATTAAAAAAACTAGCTTGCACAAGGAAGTATAGTAAGTTTTAAGTTTTGAGCAAAATAATACAGTGTTTGCATTGTTTTAATTTTATCAGATAAAGCTCCAGCAGCTTAGTTTTCTATTAGAACAGCTATGACAGTATACTTACACTCACAAACACACACTCATTTCCTTATTTTATATACGTGTGTGATTGGATAATGAATGTATTCTTATATAATATTCTATAAGCATAGTCAATATTTCTCCCACAACATGACCACATGATAGGTTTACGGTTCAGATTAACATTTTTTTCTTTGCTTTTAGCCACTTAAAAAAATGTGAAATGTGCTTAAGAATATTTTTAATGAAAGAATTTACATGACATTCACTTAATCAACAAATATCTGCATTCAACTCTATCAATACGAACCAATGTGTCTTCTATATTGAGAACTCTGAGCCTTTTCATAAATATTAAAATTGTCTATAGTTTTGGCATATTTCATTTCTCATTTCTCATCTCAACAAATCTAATTTTTATTTGTCAAATGTCCATTTTCTTGACCTTTATGGTTTCATATTGGATACTGGGACACCAGCGTCCACAGACTTACCATTCTGCTTATTTTTGTAGTTTTGATCCTATAACTTTTGTTTGTCCTTGAAATTATGCCTAACTTTGAACAGCTTTAATAATCTCATAAGATGTTGAATGCTGTGAGTGAATCTGGGATTGGCTGTCACCTACAGCCAAACATGGAAGCTGATTTTCTAATTATATAATCCATCCTAAAAAAATCTCAAGCTAAAATCAATCAGGTTATTCGCCAGTTTTCTCCTTTTAAAGATGAATTTTAGAATCTGCCTTGCTTAGCGACATACCTACGCTGGTAATTGTCCCAGGTCTGTAGGGGACAGGACGCCCTGCTGAGCAACAATGGCTGTGCTCTGATGCTCGGCCACGGCTACATTAGAATCAATTGTGTATACAATATGTTTAATTTTTTTCTTCACTAGCTACCTGGCCATTTTCAGCTTTTCTAATTTACCTAGCTCTTTAATTTTCCATATTCTCTCATTTTATGATCTTCAGGGACAGGGTTAATATATTTTTAAATTATTATATCCAATTAAATAAAAGAAGGAATACATTCATTTATTTTTTAATGGTGCACAAAGCTTGCTTTCCTCTTGGGCTAACCAGTGAATATTCCATCCTGCTCTTACTGATGGGAGACGGAGGGAGAGGGGATCTAGAAGAGAGAGGAGGTGAGGAGAAGCTGGGAGGAAGGGAGGGAAGCAAAACCATGGTCAGGATGTATTGTATAAGAGAAGAATCTATTTTTAATAAAATTTTTCAAAAATTACTATATCCAATTAAATAAAAGAAGGAATATATTCCTTTATTTTTTTAATGGTGCATAGAGCTTGCTTTCTTCCCCCTTGGGCTAACCAATGAACACTCTATTCTTCTCATAGCCAGTGAAATAATGGCAGAAGTTAGAAGAGCTGACCTATGTGTAGTCCAGTAGACGCTTGAGAAATCAAAGGTCAGCAAAAAGAAAGGTACAAAATGGCGACATTTTCTTGTCAGTAATACGTGAGCTAAAATATTAATAGTAATTTCCATAAGAATATGAGAGACAGATTCCTTGTAACTGAAATAAAAGTCTAACTACTATCTCCCAGCTTAGGGGGAGCAATTTTTTGATAAGTTGACTATAACAAGTTTCTTTAAAGTTAGAGAGAGGATAACCCTTTCAAGCCACTTTCAAACATCTTCTCGGGTGATCTACAGTCTGGGGATGTGATGAGTTACACACGTTCACCAGCCTCCAAAATTCATCATACTTGGTTCATTTCCGAGGACTGAAGGCCTGAGTCATTAAAAATTATATGCCCCATTTAAGCAGGTTTTCTGCATACTTTACTCAGGGAAAGATGTAGACGGCATCCTTGTCCATATAAAATGATGCCTTTTGTGATTTATCCGCATTTAAACCTGGGATAGAACCAGAGGCCTCTCAGCCTCACAAAATAACAGCACCTAAATCTTGACAGCAACCAGCCTGAGTGACAAAGACATCCCGGAAATCTGCCTGGTGGCATTCCCGGGCGCTTATTCTTGGGGTGGGGAATATCCCAGAACTTCAAACTCTTTTCTAACAACCTGTATATTTTAACTTGCTTTCCTTAAATACAGAAACCAAATAACTCTCCCTTAGGGTAAATCAATAGGTTGATCCAAAATAACAACTGGTATTCAAGTCTACTGCTTTTTTAAAGTATGTGGGGCGGGAGGGGGGGTGAGAAAAGGAGAGGGAAGGAGAGGGAGGGAGAGAGAAGGAGAGAGGGAGAGGGAGGGAGAGGGAGAAAGACAGAGTTTAGGTGGATGTTTATTTGAAAACAAAAGTCTGTTAGCTAAGATTATTTATTCAAGAAAGAAGCCTAAACCAAAAACATCTGAGAAAGTAGAATGGGACCAGAAAAATGCAGTTAATATTTGAAGCCCGGTCTGGCTTTAGTAGCTATCGACTGTGCTTGGAGCCTGAGAGCCAAGGCTCCGGCACTAACCACGCTGCCTCCCATCCGTTCCCTGTCACTCTGTTTTGGAAGCTCCTATTTTTACTTCTTCATCACCACATTCACAGTGTCATGTTTTCTTTTACATGGTTTTCAAAATAATCACTGTTAAATTGTTCTTACCCGTGCTCTGTGATTATATCACCTACCCTTTCAGGGCTGGCATTTCTATTTCGCCTGATCAGGTATTATTCAGTGTATTCTTAACCTGGGGCATGTACAAAATGGAAATGTGGACGGTTACATTACAACTCTCTGCTCAGCATTTCCCTCTCTACTCCACCTCACCCCCACCCCCACCCCCATTCTCCCCTCCGTTCAAAACAGTGCAAAGGCTGCTTGTCTGGCAGCATATCCGCTTGAAGTCTGGTAGTGCGTTCCGACTTATTTATATCAAGCCTTTTTCATACTTCTAATCCCAGCACTCAGGAGCCTGAGGAAGTGGGTCAAGAGTTTGAGGCCAATCCAGGCTTCAAAAATAAATAAATAATAATTTACTACAAGAGACTATGCGTGTTTCTGTTCATGTCTTACAAAAATATCAGGGAGAAAGAAAAACATGACAAAGATGTTTATGAAAATTTTCTTCTGGGTGGGGTTGGCACATGCCTTTGATCCCAGCACTCTGGTAGCAGATGCAGGCAGACCTCTCCTCATGAGTTTGAGGGCAGCCTGGACTACAGAGCTATCCTGAATTTCAGGATAGCCAGGGCTGCTATACAAAGAAACTTGATCTCAAAAACAGAAAGAAAGGAAGAGAAGAAGAAAGAAAGAGAGAAAGAAAAAGAGAGAGAAAGAGAAAGAAAGAAAGAAAGAAAGAAAGAAAGAAAGAAAGAAAGAAAGAAAGAGGAGAAAGACAAAAAAATCTATCTCCCAGAAAAATTCATGAAGAAAAACAATTTTGCTCTATAAATAAATAAGTAATGAATGAATGAATGAATGAATGAATGAATAAATAAATAAATAAATAAATAAATAAATAAGAGTTTCTATAGCACCTGGGTAACACTGACACTGCAAGTCACTCCTAATGTTGAGGGACTCGAGGGACTCATAGGTGTGCTGGTTTTGTTAGATTGTTGTCTGTGAACACTGTCCTAACAGTAGCATGCTGTTACTCTTAGCAATGAACTTATCTATCCTCATGAAATGCCTCCATCTTGGAAAGTTGCTATCTCACCTGGTAACATAGAACTCAGTCTCCCCTACCCCACACCCACACCTCCACCCACCCCACTGCACCCACACTCTACCCCCTAACAGCAACCTGACGTAATCAAAGTTATTGCCTCAGAAGTGGAGCCTCTGCTTTTTCTGTCTAGATCAATCAGAAAAGCACAGAAATGCGTGACCATTTCTCTGATTTTCCTGCCTCCTGTCCTAGGTCCTTTCTGTTGCTGTGATAAAACACTGACCAAAGCTACCCTGGGAGGAAGGGATTTAATTTGGTTTACCCTGTTTGGGTTCTGTTCCTGAGGGAAGCCCATGCAGGAACCTACAGGCAGGAGCTGAAGCAGACAGCCTGGTGGGATGCTGCTTACTGGGTTGTTGACTAGTCAGCTTCCTTTCTCATACAGCCCATGCCTACCTGCCCAGGGATGGCACCACCCCAAGGTTGAGCCCTCCCACAGCAATCATTGATTTAAAAATGACCCCACAGATATGCTCATGGGCCAGTCTGATGGAGGCAACTACTAAAATTGTGGTTCCTTCTTCCAGGGTGTGTCAAGTTAACAACTGATGCTAGGACAATGATACCAGCCAGATAAATGTTTAGCATTACTCCACTATTGAAATATTTTATAGTCATGCCCCTCCCAAAAGGATTCTTTCTCAACTATGTTCATTGTGGCTTTATTCATAATATCTAGAAACTGGAAGCAACTTGCATGTCCTTTAAAAGAAGAATGGGGGGACTGTGGTACATTTATTTACACAGTGGAGTATTACTTGACTGTTAAATAAGTGACATCATGAAATTTGCAAGCAAATAAATGGAACTAGAAAAAAAAAATCATCCTGAGTGAGGTAACCCAGACCTAGAAAAACAAATATGGTATGTATCTAGTTATAAGTGAATATTATCCATTAAGTAAATGATAACCAAGCTACAATTCATAGACCCAGGAAGGTTAAGTAAAGAGGTGGGGTCTAGAGGGCATGCATGGATCTCCCTGGGAAGAGGAAATAGAATAGATTTTATGGGTGAACTGGGAGAGGTTGAGTACAGGAGAGGGAGGGGTCAGGTGTTGGGGAAAGACAGGATGGAAGGAGAGAGAGAGGGGATAAAGATGGCTGGAATTGGGAGGCAATTGATTAGCATTGTAGAGGCCTAGTACAGTGTAATCTATGAGGGTGATTCTAGCGAAGATTACTAGTAATAGGAGATAAGGAGTCTCAATTGGTCATCTCTTGTAGGCAGGCAAGGCTTCCAGTGGTAGGACTGGGTTGAATTTGGTTTCATTGTTGGCCAAAGGTCCCATAAAGATCTCCAAACAACCCAGGCTGTTGCTAGGATAGAGGATTGCTCTCTGAAAACTTACATTAGGGACCCCATTGATAAGGACATCATCCACTCCACTAATTGATTGTGGAAAGGTCAAGCTGGTACCTGCATCGAACCTTCACCCTTACAGTCTAGACTCTCATGGGAATGTACTCTGAAGGCTACTGAAAGAGCAATGTGGACACCAACTAAGCCACAAAACCTTTAATGAACAATCAGCCCTGCCTATATGAGATGCGCTGTGGCAAAGGCGGCGCAGTGTTTGTGGTGTAGTCAACCAATTTAACTGGAGGCTCACACCATGAGAGGGAGTCTATACCTGACACTGCTTGGGTGGCCAGAAACCAGAAATTAGACAGCTCAGAGACCTATGGTATATCCAAAAAAATCAATGAAATGTTTGCTAATGATATTCTGCTCTAATCATAGATCAGTGCCTTCTCCAGCCATCATCAGAGAAGCTTCCTCCTGCAGTAGATGGGTGCAGATGCTAAGACCCAGCTACACATTATGTGGAGAGTCTAAATCAGAGGTCTCCATCAGGTCCCTCCCTTTGGAACTTGGAGAATCCTGCAGAAGAAGTGATGGAAAGATTGTAGGAAGAAATTGAAGACACCAAGAGAACACAGCCCACTGAATCAAGTAAGCAGGGCACTTATGGTCACAGAGACTGAGTGTCAAGTATGGGAACTGCAAGGGTCTGCATCAAGTCCGCTGGATATCTGTTATGGCTCTTAACTTGGTGTTTTGTGGGACTCCTAAGAAGGAGCTGTGTGTGTCTCTGACTCTTTTGCCTATTCTTGGGACTCTTTTCTTCTTGTTAGGCTACCTTGTCTAGCTGCAGTGTGAGGTCTTTTGTCTTGTCTTATTTTGTTTTGTTTTGTTATGTTATGCTATGCCTATGTTTTTGAGGTCTGCTCTTTTTTTTTAATGGGAAATATCCAATTAAATGGGGAATGGTTTGGGGAGATGGAAGGAGGTGTGTCTAAGAGGAGTAGAAGAAGAGGAAAATGTGGTTGGGATGTATTGTGTGAAAGAAGAATCTACTTTCAATTTTAAAAAATAAAGAAATATTTATTTATTTATTTATTTATTTATTTATTTATTTGGTTTTTGTTTGTTTGTTTTGTTTTGTTTTGAGACAAGGTTTCTCTGTATAACCCTGGCTGTTGGGGCACTCACTTTGTAGACCAGGCTGGCCTCGAACTCAGAAATCTGCCTGCCTCTGCCTCCGAGTGCTGGGATTAAAGGTGTACACGACCACGCCCAGCTAAAGAAATATTCATAGTCAGATCTCACTATATAATATGATATTTTATTTACCCAAGTAATATATTTTTAAATAAAATATTTGTCTAAAAGTATTCACTTCCTGGTACTTAATAGAGAAGGCAGATTACAGAGTGGAGACTTGGAAGTTTGGGAAATAGCTCAGAAGTTAAAAGCGTGTACTGCTCTTATAGAGGCTCAGAGTTCAGTTCACACCCACTCCAGCTCTCTCTCTCTCTCTCTCTCTCTCTCTCTCTCTCTCTCTCTCACACACACACACACACACACACACACACACACACACAGAAACACACAGACACACAGACACTCACACAGTTAAAAATAATCTGAAAAACAAAAACCATGTAAAAATCTAGTGACTTGTCTGATGTTTGTTTACCGATCTTCAATTTACAGGAAAAGTGTGGTATGGAATTTCAAGGAGCTTATTAAAAGACAAAGTAATATTAAACAAGGTGAGGAAGACAGAGGTAATGAATGTGTTCAAAAATAGGGAGATAAACCAATTAGCAAAATAAAAATGCCTGTCATACAAACTTGATGACCTCGGTTTGAATCCTCAGCACCCAGACTGAAAACAAAACAAAACAAAACAAAACAAAACAAAACAAAACAAAACAAAACAATGTCCCTGGGAAAGAGGTATGGGAGGGGTGAAGAAATCAAAGAAAATGAAGGGTCTTGATGTATTTATATTCCAATTCTTTAAAGTTAATTAAAAAATATCCAGGCTTGTTGGCATGCACCTGTAACAGGAAGGACATGATCTGCAAAGCTCAATGACCCAGTTCAGTGAGAGACCCTGTCTCAAAAAGTAAAGAGCACTAAAGAAAGAAACCCAGTATCCATCTCTGGTTTACACACAAAGAACACAGGTACACAACACACAGAGATACATGCAGACATATATACTATACATACATGCATATACACTCAAAAAGTATGATACATGCATACATATGTAAATATGCAAATCTTTTCTAGGGTTTCCCATAATATGAACCTGCTGTTCCATCACTTGTTGCATATTCTATCAACTACTGGTAGACACAAAGGTTGAGAAAACATAGTTAATAACCATGTACTGAATTCCTTCCAAATGACACACACTCAACTTCATCAACAGCATTTAACTTCAATTTGATTGTGCATATAGGTTTTATTCCTTCTTTTTCTGCTGAGAAGAACAACAGTTAATGACCAAATAATAATAAATAATAATAATACATCCATTCTTTTGGTCTCTGGTATAAAGCTGCCCAAAACCTGTGATAATTCTCAAATATAAAACAACATAAAACAATATCAACTACCTGTAACATTTAAAAATCTTATAAGCCCCAAACCTAGGATTCCCAAGATATAAGATACAATTTGCTAAACACATGAAACTCAAGAAGAATGAAGACTGAAGTGTGGACACTATGCCCCTCCTTAGAATTGGGAACAAAACACCCATGGAAGAAGTTACAGAGACAAAGTTTGGAGCTGAGATGAAAGGATGGACCATGTAGAGACTGCCATATCCAGGGATCCACCCCATAATCAGCATCCAAACGCTGACACCATTGCATACACTAGCAAGATTTTATCGAAAGGACCCAGATGTAGCTGTCTCTTGTGAGACTATGCCGGGGCCTAGCAAACACAGAAGTGGATGCTCACAGTCAGCTAATGGATGGATCACAGGGCTCCCAATGGAGGAGCTAGAGAAAGTACCCAAGGAGCTAAAGGGATCTGCAACCCTATAGGTGGAACAACATTATGAACTAACCAGTACCCCGGAGCTCTTGACTCTAGCTGCATATGTATCAAAAGATGGCCTAGTCGGCCATCACTGGAAAGAGAGGCCCATTGGACACGCAAACTTTATATGCCCCAGTACAGGGGAACGCCAGGGCCAAAAAGGGGGAGTGAGTGGGTAGGGGAGTGGGGGTGGGTGGGTATGGGGGACTTTTGGTATAGCATTGGAAATGTAAATGAGCTAAATACCTAATAAAAAATGGAAAAAAAATCTTATAAGCATATAAGAAACAGTTATACTCCCAGTGCTGTGGAACTCTCCTCGAATCCCAGCACTCAGTGGGCCCAAACAGGTGGAGCTTTTTCAGTTCAAAGCCAGCCTGTTCTACATAATGAGAACATCTCAAAAAAAAAAAAAAAAAAAAAAAAAAAAGAGCCGGGTGAAGTGGCGCACGCCTTTAATCCCAGCACTCGGGAGAGGCAGGTGGATTTCTGAGTTTGAGTCCAGCCTGGTCTACAGAGTGAGTTCTAGGACAGCCATGGCTACACAGAGAAACCAAAAAAAAAAAAAAAGTTAAACATATCGTATGAAGACTGAATAAAGTAAATAAAGTAGGACCATCTCTTGCTCCTAAAAATAAACATGTGAAAAATATTTAACATTTTCCAGGTATCAATGTAAGTAAAAATTACAACACCTTAAGTTTAAATTTGGCAAATTGATATTTTTACATGTTCATCCTTGGAGGTTTATGGAATGAATAGTTTGAGTAACTGTAATAACACTACACATCACTATTGCAATATTTCTTGATGGCAGTTGGTAGTATCTACTGAAAGCTTACATTTTCACAGTCTTTGATCAAGAGGTTTCATTTCTAGGAATTCAACCTAATAAACCATTTTGAAGGCAGGCATAGTAACATATTACTGTAATCCCAATATTCCGGAAGCTGACGCAGAATTATGAGTTCGAGGCCAGCCTGAGCTACCCTGAAAAATCCTGTCCAAAAACTAAATTGCACAAGACAGGCACAGTGGCGTAATCTCTAAAAGCAGAATCTTTAAGAAATGTCCAAAGTCCGACTATAGGCAATTGGTTACATAGATCATAGAACAGTCTTCATGTCATGGGATTCTAATCACATAAATTTATCATAAATTTATCTAATTACATAAATTTATTTTTCTGTAGTGGAAAGCTGTTCACATTACTAGGTGAAATCAGCTCAACAAATGTTCTTGTCCTGAAAAGGAGATACCTTTATTTACACAGAAAAATACTGTTGTCTACGTGCAAAATGAAAGATGGTATGATTAAATCATAGTATTGCAATAGCTTCTTCCTCCTCCTCCCTCTCCTCCTCCTCCTCTTCTTTCTCCTCCTGCTATCCCTTCTCTACCTCTGGCTCCAACTCCTCCTACTTCTTGTTTTGTTTGAGAAGGGGTCTCCCTATGTATCTCTGGCTGTCCTGAGACCCATTACATAGACCAGGGTGACCTAAAAACTCACAGAGACCCACCTGCTTCTGCCTCCCAAGTGCTGGGATTTTATATTTTAGACTGTATTCGTAAGAGGATAATTCAACAGATATGGGAGCTATTTGTAAGACACTTCTATGCCCTGAAGCATCTGAACAAATCAGCTTTCAGCTTAGCAAATGTGTATTAGGCTAAGAACAACAACAAACATGATTTGAATGTATAAGCTGTCCCACCAACTAAAGATGGCTTTCCCTTAACTCATTTCCCATGGTCATAACACATCAGCTCTCTCAGTACTCATCATCCAAGTCCATTTTGACAATAGCGCCACAGTTTTCATCAAAATCTTTCAATATCAATTTCCATACTTATTACTTGCAGAAAATTATACTTTGCTTTATTTGTATTTAAATTTCCTTCTTTAAGCTTAAAAAAAAGCTTGTACAGCAGAGAATTAACATTTGTTGAGCACCTACTATGTGCCAGGAATTATTTAAATCCCATTCACATATGTTAGTTGATTTGCATTTAAGTCTGCTTCCAATTGCACACAACTTTCCTAATTTGACAGGCATCAATCATTCTGCATTTTGGTCTGCATATTGGCAGACAGATGAGAGGACATATTTATAGACTGTCCTCAGATGGCAGCACTTGCATTCTCCTCATTCAGACCAGGTGCCCTTTCCTGGACAATCTCTAGTTATTCCTCTGAATCCCACACATTGTTCTCATGACTCCACTGCTTCGTGATAATGCCAAGAAATGGCTGGCATTTTGGGAAGCAGGTTGCTTCCCTGTGGTAGAATCTACTTTTGGAAATCTCTCAAGTAACTCCTCAGTTCACATAAGTGAAACGATTAATACTACATGTGTTCAGCACATTTCAAGTGTTAATTAAACCTCTTTTTACACATCCTAATGGCAGAATAACAAATGCTTCCATAGCAATGCATCCCTCGGTTTCTTTTCTTAATGAAGTGTCCACCTTCTGAGAGATTCATTCTTTGTGCCTTTCCTGAACAACACAGCAAAAGCAGTTTTATCCCAAAAAGATCTGGAAGCCCCAGACAGAGTAATTATCATTAAGCAAAACTTTTGTTTAATGAAGCTAGGAGAACTCCCACAGATTGAAAATTGGCCACTGTCTATTCCTTTCATGTAACAATGTAGTAAATCTGGATTAAAAGGTTCTGGTTAAAAACCTTTTGGGCTAGAGGTGTAGCTCTCAGTTGGCAGAGTGCTTGCCTAGCATGCAGGAAACCTGAACCCAGTCTCCACTGCCACAAAGAGCAGATGTGGCTGCACGTGCACATGGAGACAGTAGTATTATGTTCAACCTCACACCATGGTAAAAGCCAACCTTCGCTCCAAGAGGTCCTGCCTCATAAAAGTTCTAAAGTATCACTTCTTCCAAATCTTCTCTTGCTATTTCTCCACCCCATATAATATATGATAGTTACCAAAATTACCTTTAAAAAAAATCCTTGAACATATGATTTTAGCAAAGTATGTAAAGAATTCAGAGAATGACCTTAATAACCTTATGGAGAAGACGACCCTAAAACACTCCATTTTCTATTCTATAGAAGCTAACGGGCTAGAGAAATTTGATAACTAATATATAAATTTATACTCCAGCTTCAGAGCTTTATTGCTGCAATGAAAATGGGTACTGGTCCATAGAGCCAAACCAAAAGGAACTCCAAATGAAGCTAATGAAAATTACAAGGCAGATGAAGAAGAAATCAAGCAGAAGTCCTAAAAATAAATCAAATACTCTAAAAACCATTCATGAATGCCAATGCCTGTGAAAAAGATCACCATAGACTTTATAGACCAATTGTGTTATATGAGGCTTTCACTATAAAATTCAGAATCGAATAACTCTTGAGGCTTTAAAAGAATTAGAGTTGATCTAGCCAAAACACTGCCATATTTATAAGAGGAAGGCTATCAATACACCTCCAGGCTTCTGCATGAACTTGTCAAGCGACAGGAGCCTTACTAACTACCAAAGCAACCTAAGTCCGAGAATGAGGGATGATGGCGGCAGGCAGAAGGCAGAGGCAAGCAAATCTCTAGGGCTTAAGGGCTAACCTGGTTTACATAGCAAGCTCCAGGCAAACCAAGGCTACATAGTGAGACTCTATCTGAAAATAGAGAAAAAGAAAAAGAACAAATCTAAACCTAAGCCACCTCCAGAAAATGCAAATCATTGGAAAACTCGAGGCCAGCCTGGTCTACAAAGTGAGTTCCAGGACAGCCAGGGCTGCACAGAGAAACCCTGTCTCAGAGAGAGAGGAAAAAAAAAAATTCACTAAACTGGTGTCTCCTACCCTGCTGTTTCTACAGGCATTCTCTAGGGAGAGGGCATAACTCAAAAGTTTTGAAAAGTATATGCATATTATCCCTGAAAGTTCCTAAGATGTGTCTGTATCTAGTGGGTGAAAGTGTTCGCCAAATTTAAACTGCCTAGGATTCGTAAATATCAACAATCTCCATTCTTGAAGATAATACAGAAAATGTAAAGTTTATTCTACTTAAGACATACTTGAAGACAAAAACCACGAAGCTGAATCCTGTTCTTTCAGGCTAACCTAATAAACTTCTTCTCCTTTTTCATTCTAAGACCAGTTAGTGCTAACTAGATGTATCTGAGCGTAGGCCAGCCAGCCAGCCACTGGGGCATCGGCAACCTACTAGGATCCACACATCAACAGTGACTCTCTCTTCCCCCAGCAGCCCTCAACTACCAGTTCTCTCCCATCCATGACAGAATATTAATTGACTTGTTCATGTGTAGGCATCCACAGCTGTGCTGAACTCAGGAGGACACCAATACTGTGAGGTCCACACAACATTGCTTGACAACACTGGATATGTAGCTCCTACATTTACCATGTGATGAGAGGTTCTTAGAGTTTCCCATTGCATCTTTTGAGAGGTTCCCTATGACTCTTTTTTTTTTTCACTTTCTTTATTATTGTTATTAAATTTATTTATTTATTTATTTATTTATACATCATGTATGTGTGAACATGCACATTCCATGGCACTTGTGTGGAGGTCAGAGTATCATTTGTAGACATCTGCTTTTTCCTTCTACCATGTAAGTTTCAGGGTGAAATTCAAGTCATCAAGCTGGCCAGCAAGCATGTTTACCTTCTAAGCCATCTTGGTGTTTCCCACCCTAGGTGTCCACAACACAGTGGACAGTGAGCTTATCATTCTTGAGTGTTCTGCTCCTGTCAAGGAAGCGTGGGGACTCAAATCTTTCTGTCATTTGGGATTATTGGTTCTGTAGTCAGGCATTACTCTTCACATGACACTCTCAGTAGCCAAGAAAGGGGACAAATGCTCCACCAACAGAACTCTTGCTTCCCCTGTCTGGATGTCCAACCAGCATCTGGAGTGAATGGAACAAGAGAGGATTCATGCTTGGGGAAGTCCTGACTGAATTCCAGCAGGTTTTTTTCCACACTACACTCCTTGAGCTGTCCAAACGCATGGAAAAGAAAACAGCTCCCTTGATCAGCAGAGCTTGACAGGTTCTTAGAGGGCCATTGGTGCCTTAGTCATGTCATCCAGCAAGCCCACTCCTACAGTGAATGTTACAGTAAAATCCATGCTACACATAACACATACACAAATATCTTGAGACATTTTTAATTCATAACCACTGTAAACAAAGCTCCTGTGTGTGGGGAGGTTTGTTTGTTCATTTAGTTGTTGTTGTTGTTGCTGTTTTACCATGTGATGAGTTAAACAGTAATAAACCCAAACAGAATACTAAGGGCTACCACAAAAGGACTCTTCAGCTGTCTTTCTGACTGTCTTTCCAGGACCACTTCCGGTCCTAAAGCTATGAATGCTCAAGGCCTTACCCCTAACGATAGAGTATTCACATACAACAACTACACCTTTTCCATATGCTTTAAATAATCTCTAGATTTCTAAGGATGCATAGTACATAAGTGCTATATAAATTGTTGCCGTGATGCTTTGTTTAGGGAACAGTGAAAAGAAAGAAAAGTCCGTATACGTTCAGTACAGATGCACTCATAGCAGGCCTCAACGCCTAGTGCACAACAACCAAGTCGCTTTTCTTTAGTACTTGGAGATTAAGCTGCAGCCTTTTATGTGCTAGACACATGCTCTGCTACTGAACTACAATCCCCAGCTCTTTTTAAAATTAAGATTCGTGTTTGTTTGTTTGTTTGTTTGTTTGTGACAAGTCTCACTACTTGTCTAGCTTGGCCTTGAACTTGTAATTCTCTTACTCCAGCTTCCTGAGTAACTGGGATTACAAGCAGGCACAAGCATTGACCTGTGGCTAGGAGAGGCAGAATCTGTGGATACTGAGAGCTTTGTTGAAAAATGTATTAACATGGGCAAACTGCAAAGACAGTGATCCTAGTGAAAGAAACCAACCCTCAACGGTAAGAGATTGTGTGTATATGACTTTCTAGAAAGCAGAAACAAAGTGACACAATACAAACAACTAGTTGCTAGAAGTTAGAAAGAGGAACAAGAAAACATGTTCACCAGCCCAAGGAATCTGCCTGATATCCGGAATATAACGGTTGTTACAGCTATCTAGTTAATATTATTAGAGTGAGGTTGGGGCAGGTGTTTTGTTTGTTGTGTGTTCTAGAATTCATATGCACACATATATTTGAGCATGTTCATGCCACTGTCGCCCTGTATAGCTAGAGGACAATTCACAAGAAGTACTCTGCATTTACTGTGTGGATCCTTGGGAACAAATTCAGGACATTATGCTTGATGACAAATGTCCTTACCTACTGAGTCAACTTGCCAGTTCCTTCTTTTTAACTTCATGTTGATTCAAGCTTTTCTCAGAGTAAAAAACAAACAGTACACCTTATCCTGAATATCTAAACTCTTTCCAAAAAAGGAGTCCACAAAACTATTACTTTTTAAATCCTGCATAACTACAATTGAACCTGCTCCTTCTTATCCTTGGCTTTCATAATTCTTTCTCTCCATAAGCATGGACATTTTGCTTTGGGTTTTGGGTGGTTTCTTTGATCATTTTTTGGTTTTAGTTTTCTAGGGGCTTTGTTTTGTTTACACAGGGTCTTGGCTATGTAATCCTGGTTGGCCTGAAACTCATTCTATAGACCAAACTAGCTTTTATATTCACAGAAATACACTTACCTCTACCCTACCTCTACACTACCTCTGCATGTGCCTCTGAAGTGCTGGAATAAAAGGCATGTGTCACCATGCCACATCAACACAGAGGACTTGGTAGAGCTACTCTTAACCAATGTAGACAAACTGCTAGGGTTTTTGTTTGTTGTTGTTGTTGTTGTTGTTTAGGTTTGGGGGGGGGTTGGCTTGTTTGGGGACTTTTTTGGTGTGTTGTTTGGTTCGTTTGGTTTTTTATGTTGGACTCAAGTGTAATTTGATCCAACTTAATATATTTTAAGAATACAAAGTAGTTTCATGTCATGGGTCTTGCTCTATGGTCTAAAATCAGCTTTGTAATGGCATCACTTCTAATGACCAGAGATTGAATACTAGGGTTGTGTCACTGACACTGGAGGATCAGCTTCAGATGCACAGATTATAGTCACAAGAAACAGCCTCAGTGCCGAGCCATCCTCAAAAGAATCTGGGCTCTTGCCCCAGAAATGGCACTGTCATCCTCAGACTTCAGTTTCTGAGTGGCATCAGAAGCCCGCAAAACTGCAGGCATGGGGAGATGTAAGGCCAGTGAATTGGGAGAGAGCACAAACCCCATGGAAAAAGAAGCATCTTTATCAGTGCAGAAGCACGCAATTCTACCAAGCAAAAGTTAACAATTTATGGAAAAGAAGAAAGCAGTGTCAACATGGATGTTTGTGCAAGCAACTGTTCAGTCCAGGGAGGCTGTGCCAGCTGTCTGGCTCTGAGAAATCCAGAGCCATGGCTGGCTGATGGCAAAGCTGGGAAGCAAGTCAGAACCCAAGCTCATTGCCATAGGAACACGAACTTCTGCATTTCCCTTCTCATAAAACTGTATATGAGAACTGCTAATAACTTTCACATTTCTTGGCTTTATAAGAGAGAAATCTTAAGATGTGCATAACTTGGCAATGTTCCTCCCCAGGCTTAACGCATGATGGAGTATTCAGAATGTTCTTGCAGGATAGCTCACTCTTATTCATTAAAAAGAAGAAAGAAAAAGCTGATATGGTGGGGGAACGAGAGTAACATAGATGTTCATCTTCAGTGGAAAAGAAAAACCTAAATGAATTATTTTTCAAAGAAAAAAGAGAAAGAGACAGAAAGAGAGGGAGAGGGAAGGAGGAAGGGAGAGAGAGAGAGAGAGAACAGTCATATCTACTTGCCCTTTGATATGTCTAATTACACCATCATTAGTGGTCCAGCTTTCTTTATCACATCTAGGTAGTCTGTTTTTATGGAGTTGGTCAAGTACATTGGTTTTTATGCAACAAATATATGTTAACACATGCCTTGTGTCATGCCAGAATTTACAGTAGGCATTGAAGATGGAAGTAGAGTTCTCATCAAGGAACTGTGTCTGGCAGAAGAGACAGTCTGTTCAGGGAGACAGCCACACTAACATACCATGAGAGGAACACACCCAGAAAAGCACCAGTCACAGATAGACACAAGGATCAGTTCGCCCCATAGGGAAGCATAGGCAATAGGGGAGGGAGACAAGCTTCCCTGGTTCTACACTGCCAAGCAAGAGAAGACCAGCTGGCAAGTCAGAGATAGGGCATTTTAACACAGGCAAGAATGTACTATGATCAGCTTAAACCAAGAGACTCACAGACTTAGCCAAGATCCTGGTGAATATGCACATTGAGAAGAAGACAATAGACTCTAGTGGGATGACTCTATATCAACTAGCACAGTCATCAAAATATCTTGTCTATCTATGTAATGTAGGTAAAACAGCACTAAAAAACCTATTTCTTACAAGCTCTAGGCAACTGCTATGAAACTTCTTTTCTCAGTGATATTTGAAATGGTAATTGTGATTATAAAAACATATTTCTAAATTTGTTGAGGCATGTCATATGTAATAAATTAATAGCAATTATACTAATTATTACTTGTCAAGAATGTATATATATATATATATATATTCACAGTTCTGTTGTTGCTGCTGCTGCTGAGACAGTATCTCTCCATGTAGACCTAGCTATCCTAGAATTCACTATGTAATCCAGGCTGGCCTCAAACTCACAGAGATGCACCTGCCTCTACCTCCCAAGTGCTAGGATTAAAGGTGTGCACTCCAACCACCTGGCCCTACTTACAGTCTTTAACTTTTGTGTGTTCGTGTTTTCTCCCATTGAATGTGATCATCTTTTATAAATTGTTAAGATGCTATATCTATGCTGTTTTTTCTACATTTGGGTTTTTTTTAGTTAGTTAGTTAGTTAGTTAGTTAGTAAGTTAGTTAGAATTTTTGTTAGCCTGTCACTTTAAATGAATTGGTATCAAACACTTTGTCCTCAGTAGCCAATAAATTAGGGAAGTACAAAAGACTTCTGATAAAGCCACCTACAAATCCCAAACATGGATGTGTCTAAACTACAGGGATGGGTAGGCGACTGCCGTTTGAAGACAATAGAAAAAATAAACACCTTTTAAATAACAAATGCCACATAAAATAAAAAATAGTAAAATCAATGTCTGAATCACTCCTCTAAATTATAAGTTAATAAGTGATCATAGATTTGTCTCCTACTACTTAGCAGCACACAGGAAATGGGAAAGCCAACATGGCAATTCCCACTAGCTAATGGCAGCAGGTTTATAATAAAAGGCTTAGGGCTCCTTCCTAAGGAATGCCTCATCCTGGAGTTCCGGGGAAGCTTCAACTATTTGATACCAAAGTGGGGGAAAGCTGTGAGTCGGTGATTCAATTACCTAATTATTATTAAACTTGCTAGAAAGAATTAGTCCCTCTCTCCCTTATAACGATGGCGATAGAAGCAATTCCAGGATTTTCATTATGTTCCGTGCTGAACAATAGCTGGCACGTCTCTGCTCATGAATTAATATATTGCTTATAAATGCCCCTCTCCTGCAGGGATGAATTCTACCTTAATTTAAGCAAATGCTCCATTGAAGTGAGAGGAATTTGCCAAGTTAGAGTTTTTAAAAAAGAATGTTTATTAGATTACTCTGGTTGTGTCGCCTTGAACAGTATGCAATTATTTTTAATATTAACAAGATGTAGATGAAATCGCACGTACCTATGCATTGCAGTGTCTGAAAGTTTGTTTTATTTTTAAAATCTTTTGCTCCTTGGTTCTCAGATAACTGTGGAGTGGTAGCTAATGTATTCATGTCCGGACTACTTTGATGATTTGTCTAAGGCAATGTTGAAACTGAAGGATGCTTTCCTAGTTGGCAGCCGTTTAATAAATTCTGCTTTTGTGCAGGGTTCACACAGGGAATGCAGATGTTCAGTCGGGGCCTCGGCCCTCCAAAGAGAATTAGCAGAGCACATTGATCACCCTTTCCCCTCTTTGCTCCTACTGGAAAGATGCTCAGACTTCAACTTTGCCACGCTGTTATGACCACACAATGGCATGCTTATAGATTGATAGTTTGTTTTTTTTCTTTTTTAACAAGTGCCAATTTCACCATTAGTAACACAAACCACTTTGGCAGAAAACAAATCACGATAACACTAATAAATGGGCTTTTTAAAGTACCTATCAGCTTGTTCAGTTTGGTGAGAATAATAAGTAAAATATTAACTATTTGTTCCTAGTGAGAGAGATTTGTCAAACTAAGCCGAATAACACTTCTGTTTTAAAATTAGCCACATGGTTCAGTTCCCATGATACAGGACATACATGTTATGTTAGTTGCAATCCAAGAGTGGTACATGTGACAGCAATGGTGAATCTATTCTTTGTATATTAAATTAGGAATTGATATGCAGGCTGAAAAAGTGTAACTAACTCTGTTTCCCTCATTTAAATTCTTCAGTTTTATCTGGGCCAGTTGGACAAATAACGGTGTTCTGTTTGCTTTGGTCTGTTTTACTTCTGGCATTCTTGTAGAAAATTCAGCACAGGTTTTTCTTCTTGACTTAGACGCATTCACTTTGGGTTCTCATAGTTCTTTGCGCATGACTCTATCTGATCCCCTTACTAGGTTGCTTTATGCACTTCTGTTTCCCCCCATACTCTGTGCCTTCCTTGAGGACAAGAACAAGCAAGTCTTTCTTGACTTTGGATCCCCAGAGCCTAGGACTGTGCCTGGAACATAGTATTTGCTCAATAAATATTTGGCAAGTGAATAAAATAACCAACTCAACCGGAGATAAAGTTCAACGTAATGTGAATTAATATTAACAACTTGTCCTTTGCTTTTGTCTTAATCCTTTTTCTCCACCTCTCCCATTGCCCTCTCCAGCTCTCTTCTCTCTTCTTGCCTCCAAAAATGCTGTGTGTGGTTAACTGCTACCCAGAACTGGTGTACAATATTGTGCATCCTCAATCAACAATTTTTAATTTTTAAAATTATATTCTCTTTATTTATTTTGTTTACATACATAAGCCCATGCCATGACGTGTATGAAGAGGCCAAAGGGCAACTTTCAGGAGTTGGTTCTCCCCTTAGCACCATGAGCATCCTGGAGATGGAACTTGGGTTATCAGGCTTGGCAGCTTTGGCAGCAGTCACCTTTTACCTGACAATACATCTCACTGGCCCAATAAGTGGTTTTTGAACAAAGAAAATCCGGAAGTCACAGAAAGAGATAGGTCTTGTAACAATTTTTTTTTTTTAATGAAAAAACACTTTGAAGATGTCATGCTGCCAGGTTTGACTTTTTCCCTTTGCCCTTGGTTCTCCATTGTATTCACAAGGCTACTGTGACTATTCATTTGGGAGATGGATATAACATGAGTATTCAAGTGTTCCTAGTCATATAGCCAAAGATGTGATGAAAGCCAGGCATGGTAAAGCAAGTCCAAGGCTAGCTTAGTCTGTAACCCCAGAATCTATCTGAAAAAGAATGAAGTGTGCTCGAATATTATGTGTGCCTCGCATCTTTCTCTGAGTTATGAGTTCTTATAACGTTCTAAAGATAAGAAATAGTTTAAATGACAGGTGCACAGTTAAGAAGACGCATCCTTGGGGCTGAAGAGGTGGCTCAACAGTGAAGAGCACTGACTGTTCTTGCAGAGGTCCTGAGTTCAATTCCCAGCAACCACATGGTGGTTCACAACCATCTGTAATGAGATCTGATGCCCTCTTCTGGTGTGTCTGAAGACATCTACAGTGTACTTGCATATAATAAATAAATAATTTTTTTTTAAAAAGACTCAACCTTGGTACTTCAGATGGCAGCCCATTTCTCGGATGAATTAAGTAAGTACGGGTCTTCTCCCCTTGACCCTCAGTGTGTAAGGGAATCATCTCTGCCCAATGATTCTCAAAGCCCCAGAGTACAAGAAGGTACACCTCCCCACCCACTTCAGAAGAAGACAAGCTAAACAGCATGTAGAATCTGCATTATGGGTCCACTTGAAATCAATCCATGTGTGAATATTTGTTAAATTCAATCAATGTCTGCATATTTGTTTCCTACAAGGATACTAAATATTTACATAAAAGAATCAAGTTAACCAATGCACAAAACTAGTCTGACTTCAGAGAGACCGTCAGTGTAATTAGGAAAGTGGGAAGGCTAGAATGGTGTCTCCTTATAGATGTCAATTTCTCTCCTGTGCAAATCAAACAATCAGAAAAAGGCAAAATGTTTGCTGCAGAATACACATGAAACCTTCTGTGTCATCTGATTGTCTAGGCTAACCTAGACATTAATACAGTTCTTTGGTTGCTTTTCCATGTGCTTTTTAAATCAAGTTTTGCTACCTAGTTACCATTGTTTTATTAAAAGGTTTATTATAAAAATGTATGTAATTATAATGAAATTTATAAGTTATAACTCACAAGACTGCAAACAGTCCTTAAAGTCATGTTCCCCACCCCCTCTGTTCTGCAGTCTGTGCCCTGCTGTTTCAGGAGTGCAGGTGGCAAACGCTGAGTGTAGAAGGTAGAGAGTATGGTAAACAGTTAGTGGAGTTATCCATTCTGTGCTGTCAATGCTGCCACATGTCAATGTGGTATCAAAAAAAGATGGATTTTCAACATAAACAAAACTATTGCATAGTGGCATTGCTTGATAGACAAGATTTCTATTTTTCTCAACCTCAGATCCTTATCCAAGCAAAAATAAGATTTGCCTTTAATGGTTAAAGAAAAAAATCGTTAATCTTTGTGATGTGGTCCTTAATTACTTTTCTCTTTTTTCCTTTTTTTTTTTTAAATAAAAGGGCCCTTAACTGTGTAAAAATATGAAAACCTGGTGCTAGTCTTTATCCAACATCTACTGCTGTCTCTAAAATCAAGCCAAGTTGACCAACAACTACATCAATGGCAACTCACAATAGAACTTCAAGGGTCTTAAAATACAACTCAGAGTTCTACCAGCTTCAACTTCCAAAAGAAGTCACAACAAACTAGGAGAATGCAGGCCCCATGAGAGCTGTGTCTCTCATTTCATTCATAATGGTCTAGCCAATGGCTAGGACACTGCCCATCATATCACAAGAGGGCATGAAAACTAAAGAAACAATGAATAAAAGTCTTCTAATTGTCCCAAAGGATGGGCAACTTTTATTAAGAAAGAAAGAAAAAAAGGAAGGAAGGAAGGAAGGGAGGGAGGAAGGGGAGAGGAGGGGAGAGGGGAGAGGGGAGAGGGGAGGAGAGGAGGGGAGAGGGGGAGAGGGGGGAGAGGGGAGAGAGGGGAGAGGGGAGAGGGGGAGAGGGGGGAGAGGGGGAGAGGGGGGAGAGGGGAGAGAGGGAGAGGGGGGAGAAGGGAGAGGGGAGAGAGGGGAGAGAGGGGAGAGGGGAGAGGGGGAGAGGGGGGAGAAGGGAGAGGGGGGAGAGAGGGGAGAGAGGGGAGAGGGGAGAGAGGGGAGAAGGGAGAGAGGGGAGAGGGGAGAGGGGAGAGGGGAGAGGGGAGAGGGGAGAGGGGAGAGGGGAGAGAGGGGAGAGGGGAGAGAAGAGAGAAGAGAGAAGAGAGAAGAGAGAAGAGAGAAGAGAGAAGAGAGAAGAGAGAAGAGAGAAGAGAGAAGAGAGAAGAGAGAAGAGAGAAGAGAGAAGAAAAGAAAAGAAAAGAAAAGAAAAGAAAAGAAAAGAAAAGAAAAGAAAAGAAAAAAATGTAGAGTGTTGGTCCACCGACCTTGGGTTTACTCATCACAGCCACGGAGCTGTGGCCTCTTTCCTAAGCAAAGTCGAGGCCATGAGGAGAGAGGAGTGAGTTCCCTAACAGAATAAACCTGCTGCTGCAACTAAACTTCCAGCTGAGACTTAACTCACAATTCCTCAGCTATTTACTCTACCGTATCCTCTCAGACTTCCAAAATAGAAAAGAGTCTGGCAGGCCCAAATGCAGAGGTAGAGAGTGAGAACGGAGGAGTCGATGACAGCCTCACCAACACGGAACAGGAAAATCTTAGAAATCAGCGAGTCTAGAAAAGTCTTTCTGAAATGCAATGGTGAGCCAGGCCGGGGCTACTTAGCAGCTCCGGGCCTGCTTTGGCTCGGCAATGAGACTCCTCTGAAAAGGCAAGAAAGAAAGGGAAGGGATGTAAAAGTGAACAGGTATGCAATACTGAAATCCCATTGGTCTTTCTGATATATTATTTTAACTACATTGTATCTAATAGCACTATATCAAGCAGCAAAAAAAAAAAAAAAAAATTACCTGTGGGAATTTTCAGAAGACCTAGAAGGTGCGTTTTCATGGTCCCAGTTCATTTCGGTTGCTGCTACCGTAACCCAGTGTTTACAATTTCCAGAGCACCCCTGCTGGTTCCGTATGTGAATGACTGTGTATAAGAAATCCAGTTAGAGGCCACACGCTCTGGCAGCCTCCAGCGAACCTTGTGGCTGTGGGAGAAGTGCTGAGTAAGCTCAAGGTTGTGGCACCAGGTGGAAGATCAGAGTTTTACCTGAACAAGTTGGAGAAAGTCACACTGTGCCCCAGGGAGGAAAAGAAAAGCTAAATGGAACTAAATTAAAGTTTATTAGATTGATCAGACCGCATGCTAATCAGTGATCTGCTGCTCAAGTCACACTATCTACGCTGATTGAAATAGTCATGGCTGACACCTGCAAATGAGTTGTAGGCACTGGATGTATACACACAGAACATATCTGGGCAGGTCCAAATCAAATCAAACTATATCCAGCTAATGTCTAAGTCATAGTATTAGAAAGTAACAAGAGATCCTAGTGTGGTAACTGCAGTCAGTTTGAAACATCCAGTCCGGTTGGGGGGTGGGGGAGGGGGGGTATTCTTGCACACAAAGAAGTCACACCAAAAGTTGGTTTGATGATTATCACCAGGCCAAGACTTAAAAGGGGAAACAGAACCGAGGAAAGTTAAGCAGAATCAAAGAACACAGAGAATGGGAAATTAAGACAGCACATCTAATTGAACATATCTAATCAAAGGCCAACATTCATTTTTAACCTAAAGGCAGTTCTTGGGCTTAGTCAATAAGCTACTTGCTATGCAAGCCTGAAGACCTGCGTTCAATCCCCTGAGCTCACTTAAAAGCGAGGCATGGCAGTGCACACTTGAAATCCCAGCACTAAGGAGGCAGAGACAGGCTGACGCCTGCTGATTGCTGGCCACCCAATCCAGCAGAACCACTGGGCACCAATGGGAGAGAATCTGTCTCAAAAAGTAATGCAGGGAGTGGTCATGAGTGCACTACGGCAGAGACATAGATGAATATGCTTGTATCTTTTCTCAGTGTCAGGATTTATTAAGTAACAATAAGTTCACAATGTTGAGCAGTTTCTTTGACATCAATTTTCAATATAATCCCTTCTACCATGATCTGGGCAAGGTGAGTGCAGATTTTTTTATATCAATCTTAATTATTAACAGAAACTATTGTACCACACCTAATACAGAACACTGTAAATGGGGTCTAATTATCTACAAGCATATATGTGGTTTACAGAAATAATATAAATAAAGAGCTGCAGTGGAGTTTAAAAGGTTTCGGGAAGTGGGGTGAGAAAGTCTGTATTGATGTCGCACTCCAGACCCGTGCTGGGAGGGACCTTCTGCTCAGTTAGTTGCTGGGGTCAGGACTTAAGAGCAAAGTTGTTCCAGCTGTGAGGTGAAAAACTGAACAATCCAGAGCAGAAAACAGCAGGCAGGGTCCAGATAGGCAAACAGCTGGATGGGCAGGGAGTCAAGTAGGCTACATCTACAACAGGAGACCTAGCCCAGCTGAAGCTCCAAAGAAAGTTGGGAGTCCTTTGTTGGTCTCTGAGGAAAACACATGGCAGGTAAGACTTGTTAGATGCCCATCACTTTACCAGATCCAAGCGAGGAGGTTGCAGCCTTTCCTCAGTCCAGTAGGTAGGTCTAGGTTTTTGGACTCTTTTTTTTCTGATACGATATTAATACACCCATGGGTCCCTACAGTCTCAATTCATCCTGATAAATTTAAAGGGTAGCTTACTCTACTCACAAGAATAAATTGTGCTCCCTGAAAAAATGTTCAACATCCTTAATCATCAGGGAAATGCAAATCAAAACAACCCTGAGATTCCACCTCACACCAGTCAGAATGGCTAAGATCAAAAATTCAGGTGACAGCAGATGCTGGCGAGGATGTGGAGAAAGAGAAACACTCCTCCATTGTTGGTGGGATTGCAGGCTTGTACAACCACTCTGGAAATCCGTCTGGCGGTTCCTCAGAAAATTGGACATAGTACTACCGGAGGATCCAGCAATACCTCTCCTGGGCATATATCCAGAAGATGCTCCAACTGGTAAGAAGGACACATGCTCCACTATGTTCATAGCAGCCTTATTTATAATAGCCAGAAGCTGGAAAGAACCCAGATGCCCCTCAACAGAGGAATGGATACAGAAAATGTGGTACATCTACACAATGGAGTACTACTCAGCTATTAAAAAGAATGAATTTATGAAATTCCTAGCCAAATGGATGGACCTGGAGGGCATCATCCTGAGTGAGGTAACACATTCACAAAGGAACTCACACAATATGTACTCACTGATAAGTGGATATTAGCCCAAAACCTAGGATACCCAAGATATAAGATACAAATTCCTAAACACATGAAACTCAAGAAAAATGAAGACTGAAGTGTGGACACTATGCCCCTCCTTAGAAGTGGGAACAAAACACCCTTGGAAGGAGTTACAGAGACAAAGTTTGGAGCTGAGATGAAAGGATGGACCATGTAGAGACTGCCTTATCCAGGGATCCACCCCATAATCAGCATCCAAACGCTGACACCATTGCATACACTAGCAAGATTTTATCGAAAGGACCCAGATGTAGCTGTCTCTTGTGAGACTATGCCGGGGCCTAGCAAACACAGAAGTGGATGCCCACAGTCAGCTAATGGATGGATTACAGGGCTCCCAATGGAGGAGCTAGAGAAAGTACCCAAGGAGCTAAAGGGATCTGCAACCCTATAGGTGGATCAACATTATGAACTAACCAGTACCCCGGAGCTCTTGACTCTAGCTGCATATGTATCAAAAGATGGCCTAGTCGGCCATCACTGGAAAGAGAGGCCCATTGGACACGCAAACTTTATATGCCCCAGAACAGGGGAACGCCAGGGCCAAAAAGGGGGAGTGGGCGGGTAGGGGAGTGGGGGTTGGTGGGTATGGGGGACTTTTGGTATAGCATTGGAAATGTAAATGAGCTAAATACCTAATAAAAAATGGAAAGAAAAAAAAAAGGAATAAATTGTGCTCAGTGTATCCTGGATGGTGGTGTCTGAGAGATGGTGTGTCTACCCTCTGTGTGTCTACCCTGAGGCAATAGCCCTTCCCTTTCTTCAAAATCAAGAGTCCATATGTTTGTATACATATATAAGCATCCAATAACAATTGGTTAGAAAAAAAAAAAGAGGCCATGAATGGTCAATGGTAGGGTTTAGAGGGACAAACAGAAGAAAGAAATGTAATTAAATTACAATCTCAAGAATATGTTAACAGTAGATAAGAAGTTCTGTTAATTGATCTGAGCAATTATTATTCTTTAGAATTTCTGTCCTATGCCATTTGTTTGGGGGCCTTGCTTGTCTCTCAGAGCAGGGTCTAGTCCAGTCTCAGAGGCCACTACCCATAATTACCTCTGTTTTCCCGTGACTATCAGACATTCTGTGCAGTGTGTAAGGTCTGTCTGCTCCTGAAACTCACTGCATGTGTCTGGCTCTGGGCAGCTGAATTCAATGTCAGTGTAAGCTCCACATCAGATGCACATTACATTTGTGAAGCCTCCTTTAAAAATTGAGAGTACAATAAATATTATCAAAGGCTCAGAATAACACACTAGTGATTCCCAGAATGAACAGAGACTTCTTGTTTAGCAGGAAGAGGAGATGGAGGAAAAGGCCATGGCAGCAGCATATCTAGCTAAAATATTACTTGTGACTACTGTGCAATCTTGGTTCAGCAAAGCATATTTATCCTCTAATACATTCACATATCATAATCATTTTGAAAGCTTCAACACATGTCTTCTAATGGTGTCACTCTATATAATGGGATATGCAAATTAGAATATTATAGAATCTTAATTTCATTATATCATTCAGAATTGTAAATGTTCAGCTAGTTACAGCTCAGATAGGGGAGTCAGTAAAAGAAGAAAAAAAAAAGAAGAAATATCCTTTTGGCTGTTTGACCAAAAATGAAATAGACTCACATTGCTAATGGGAAAATTAACATGCTCCTCAGATGTGTACTGTAACAGTGGGTTAACATGGATGGCCTCCAGAGTTAAATCATCACTTCCTAATAAATGCTTTATGAACCCTGGTTTCAGCATTTTGGGGTCCCAAGGCACTATTTCATATATTGTGTTAAAGCTTACAATAAACTCCCAAAGAAATAAAAAATGTACAAGTTGAAACTAATGTGGCTTGTCTGGTAAAGAATATGACAGGGCATATTCTGTCATCTCATATACTCCCCATGTCAGTAAATAATTTTTAAAATGTTACCTCCCAAACTCCAAATCCTGACATAAGTTGGCAAGATGTGAGACTGGAATCTGGGAACCTTTTCAATCTGAAAATAGGTGGCTTCATCCATGTGTTTCCAACTTCTGTAAGAACAAGTAAACTATATCAAGTGGCTGTATGCAGCCCCAGGAAAATACAAATCCATTTCATCTCCTGTGGCAGCAATGCTTTATTCTATGCCTGCAAGATCAGAGCCTGGAATGAAATAAATAATAATAATAATAATAAAATGAAATAAATAACATTCCTTCACCCTTTGAAAATCAAGACTTATCTTCCCAAGGGTCACCCCAACTCCCTTCTTACACTTAGACACACATCCTTTTTTTTCTTTTATTCTTCTCTCATACATTACAGTACAGTCTGTACAATATAATACAGTACTGACTGCCATTTCCCTCCCTCCACTCATCCCAGCACTCCCCCACCCCTCTCTCCTCCTCCATTTCCCTTCCAAAAAAAAAAAGGAAGGAGGAAAGGGAGGGAGGGAGAGAAAAAAGAAAAGGAAAGGAAGGGAAGGGAAGGGAAGGGAAGGGAAGGGAAGGGAAGGGAAGGGAAGGGAAGGGAAGGGAAGGGAAGGGAAGGGAAGGGACTGTTCTAATTTTTTTTTAATTTTATAGTTGTATGTGAAGAAGAGAAGAGAAGAGGAGAGAAGAGAAGAGAAGAGAAGAGAAGAGAAGAGAAGAGAAGAGAAGAGAAGAGAAGAGAAGAGAAGAGAAAAGAAAAGAAAAGAAAAGAAAAGAAAAGAAAAGAAAAGAAAAGAAAAGAAAAGAAAAGAAAAGAAAAGAAAAGAAAAGAAAAAAGGAAAGAAAAAGAGCAAGCCTCCCAGGGCCTACTTGTTATGGGCATAACAAGCTATAATAACTCTAGGCACAAACTCTCATATCAAGACTGGATGAGGCAGCCCAGTAGAAGGAAAAGGGTCACAAGAGCAGGCAAAGGCGTCTGAGACAACCATCACACCTACTGTTAGGAGTTCCACAAGAACAACAAACTACACAACCTCAATGTATAGGCAGAGGACCTAGCTCAGACCCATACAGGGTCCATGGTTGTCACTTCAGCCCCTGTGGGCCTCTATAAGCCCTGCTTTGTTGGTTTGTGGTCTGCATTCTTGTGGTTACAAAGCTGTCCTTACTTCATTTAAAAATCAATACTTCTCATGCCCAGGACATTCACTTCTGGTGCCACAGCCCCATCATGACCCCCAGTCATCCCTGTGACTCTCACCATTTCTAAGGGAACACTATTCTAGGACCATAAGTCTTTATCTGGCTGACTTACTGTAGTTTCTTGAATGCTTGGACCACACCGACTTTTAATCATATCAGAAAGAAGACAATTTTTAAGGAGAAAAATCACAACATTCTCTAAGACAATCTAGTCCTAGCATTTGATCCTGGAAAAGTGTGTTTTACTCACTTACCTGAGAAGCAACCCCACGGGGACTTCTCTGTGATGCTACCTTGAATAACTTCATAATGATCTCACCAGCTTTCCAAGACGAGACACTAGAATGGCATCCCATATTTCTGCCAGTATCATTATTTTCACATGTACCATCTCTTGTTGTTCCTTCTTTTATTTTTTTATTCATTGTAGCTCTAAGAAGCCTACAAGTTATATTGATCTTCCACTCTAATGTCTCTCACATTCTAGTCTTCTCTTCCTAGTGTCTATCACCACCAATACACTGGCTACTTAATGCCATACTTGTTACTGCATGGGCTTCATGAAATACTTCCTTTTAATATATAAATTACTTCTAAATCAACTTTGCAAGTGCATTAGTTTTTTACTTCACTTTTCAAAAAGGTTTTGATGGATATCTAATAGTTAAAAATAATGGTTTAAACTGCACAATTTGAAAAACGTTCACAAAACTCAACCTCATGTTAGCATTTCTTCATCCTCTCAGCCCTCCCTTGACTGACATGGCAGATTCTACTGGAGGTCAGAGTGCATGAACTGTGCACTCAAATTCAGAAGATACCTCAAAGACAGAATCATCATCAACAGTGTTAAATGAGAATGGAAGCTGAACGGAGATGGGTCAGAAAATCTAAGTCAAAAAAGCAATTTCTCAACAGTTCATAAGCAATGCCTTAATCACAGAAAGGAAGGATAAAAATAAGAAATATTTTTCCTTGTGATCTCTTAAATGTGTGCCTGTTCAGCTCATCAACCAGCATGCACCTTACTCAGGCTGCAATTTCATATGAAATGCAAACTGGCAACTATCTAAGTGGTAACAAATGCTCAAGCCTTTATGTCTCTGCCTAGAATGTGTTTTGGAGAAGGAATAAAAGAGAGGTGAGAGGGTCTGAAGAATGATGTGGTAGACTTGGGCTCTCATTTTGCCTCCACTCTGTGACAATTAGACAATTTAAACTCCTGAAAGTCTGTTGCTCCCTGTTCCAGAGACAGCCACATCTTCTTATGTAGTGCCAGCCTCATCCTGTAGACAAAATGGTGAAGGTTGGTGTGAACGGATTTGGCCATATTGGATGCCTGGTTACCGGGGCTGCCTTCTGTTCTGCACTTGGCAAAATGGAGATTGTTGCCATCAACAACCCCTTAATTGACCTCAACTACATGGTCTACATGTTCCAATATGACTCCACCCATGGCAAATTCAACGGCACAGTCATGGCTGAGAACGGGAAGTTTGTCATCAAGGGGAAGCCCATTATAATCTTCCAGGAGTGAGATCTCCCAAACATCTAATGGGGTGATGCTGGTACTAAGTATGTTGTAGAGTCTACTGACATCTTCATCACCATGGAGAAGGCCCGAGCCTACTTGAAGGGTGGGGGCAAAAGGTTTATCATCTTTGCCTCTTCAACCGATGTCCCCATGTTTGTGATGGGTGTGAACCACGAGAAGTACAACAACTCATTCAAGATTGTCAGCAATGCATCCTGCACCACCAACTGCCGAGCCTCCCTGGCCAAGGTCATTCATGACAACTTTGGTATCGTGGAAGGGCTCATGACCACTGTCCATGCCATCACTGCCACTCAGAAGACTGTGAATGGCCCCTCTGGAAAGCTATGGTGTGATGACTGTGGGCCTGCCCAGAACATCATCCCTGCATCCACTGGTGCTGCCAAGGCTATGGGCAAAGTCATTCCAGAGCTGAACGGGAAGCTCACTAGCATGGTCTGCCCCCAACACTGAACACCTCCCTCACAATTTCCATCCTAGACCTCCCTTAGTAACAGGAAGGGCTTAAGGAGCCTTTCCTACTCTCTTGAATACCATCAATAAAAGTTCATTGCAAATAAATAAATTAATTAATAAATAAATAAATAAATAAATAAATAAATAAATAAATAAATAATCTTTTCTGACTTGTAAAGCAAGAATTAGCTTTTGCGCACTTATACATATGTATTAACTGTGCCAGGGACTGAACATAAAGCATCCTACGTGCATAGCTCCACAGCTGGGCTGCAGCCCTAGTCATCCAGTGCGGCTTACATTTCTGCTTTGTTAGCTGTTCCAACTTTACAAGTGACTTCTCGGTTGCAGTTCTATGGTTCTGTGCTACCATTTAGGGTTTTTTTTGTTGTTGTTTTTGTTTTTGTTTTTTTTTTTTTTTGGTTTTGCTTTTTTTTTTTTCTTTTTCCTGCCTTCCCAGTTCTGAAGTCCAGCACCATCACCAAATATATATTTTATTGACAATCACAAATCTTAAACATAAAGTGTCCTAGGTAAAAAGACAAATGGCCATCACATGTAAGCCTTTCATTTGAGTTCGCTGTCAGAAATGATGCATTTGATAAATAATGAGATTCCATCCCATCTTCCTGATTTCACCTTGTCAATTAAAAGCTTTGCATTGCGGATAAACAATGTCTATCCTGGTATGAATTGGAGTAGGTAATGGGAGAGGGAGACATTTTAGGCCAAACAGCCAGAGATCAGACAACATTCAGATATAGATATTCCCTTCTTAAATGCCAATTTCATCATTATTTCCTATATTATTATACCTTTCTCTAAACCCTAACAGTCAGGAGCACAGAGTTAAGCTGAGTGAAAAGAGATCATATTAGAAGATTACATGATACACTGTTATTGTTCCATTTATATAACTTTGTAAATGATAAAATTAAAGACAGAAAGAGACTCATGCCCCACACAGGTTAGGAAAAGAGGTAGATGGGAGGTTACTAAAAGATTGCATAAATAACTTTGAAGTGATGTGACAACCTGTATTTGAACACAATAGTGGTTCTGACCATCTATACTGTGGTGATACAGCATAGACAGACACATGCATGCAAATGAGCCCTGCTAAAATTGGTACAGTCTACAAAAGCTCAGTGGATTCTACTGACTTAGCTTCCTAGTTATGATGTGAATATCACTGGGGAGACTAAATGGGGTGTTGGCACTGTTAGTAAGAATAACTAAATCCTGAATATGAAATACAAAATTTGGTTGTGTGTGTGTGTGTGTGTGTGTGTGTGTGTGTGTGTGTGTGTGTGTGTGTAATCGGTTGCATGGAAGAGTAGCAGTGTTCATTGGCTTTTTGAACACCTGATGTAAAGTTCAGTTTAAGAAGAAAACCCTGGACTGGCGAGATGGCTCAGTGGTTAAGAGCGCCGACTGCTCTTCCAAAGGTCCCGAGTTCAAATCCCAGCAACCACATGGTGGCTCACAACCATCTATAACGAAATCTGATGCCCTCTTCTGGAGTGTCTGAAGACAGCTACAGTGTACTTACATATAATAAATAAATGAATCTTTTAAAAAAAAGATTTATTGTAAAAAAAAAAAAAAGAAGGAGAAGAAAACCCTGTCCTTCCCCACACCTGATCGTGAATCCCCCATTCCCCTCCAATCCCACTCCCTCCCGGTTCCCTCCTACATCTGCTTCTTATGACTATTTTATTCCTCCTTCTAAGTGATATTCAAGCTTCCTTTCTTGTTCCTTCTTTCTTGTTTAGCTTCTTTGGGTCTCTAGAGTACCTGTATTTTATGGCTATTATCCATTTATAAATGAATACATGCATGTCCCTTTGGGACTAGGTTACCTCACTCAGGATGATATTCTCAAGTTCCATCCATTTCTCTGCAAAATTCATGATGTCTTTGTTTTTAATGGCTGAATAGTATCCCATTGTGTAAATATACCACATTTTCTTTATCCATTCTTCAGTAGAGGGACATCTAGGTTGTTTCCAGTTTCTGGCTTTACTATGAATAAAGCTACAATGAACATAGTTTAGCAAGTGTCCCTGTGTGATGGTAGGGCAAATTTTGGGCATACATGCAGGAGTGGTATAGCTGGGTCTTAAGGTAGAACTATTCACAGTTGTCTGAGGAACTACCAAATTGATTTCCAAAGTGGTTGTACAAGTTTGCACTCCCACCAGCAATAAAGGAGTGCTTCTCTTGTGCCACACCCTTGCCAGCATGTGCTGCTATCTCTTGAGATTTTTATCTTAGCAATTCTAGTGGGTATAAGATGGAACCCTAGAGTTGTTTTGATTTACTTTTCTGTGAAGACTAAGGACATTGAACTTTTTATTTAAGTACTTCTCGGCTACTTGAGATTCCTCTGTTGAGAATTCTCTGTTTAGCTCTGTACCCTATTTTTTATTTGGGTTTTTGGGTTTCTGGTGTCTAACTTCTTGAGTTCTTTGTAAATTTTGGATATTAGTCCGTCAGATATAGGTTTGGTGAAGATCCTTTCCCAATCTCTAGGCTGCTGACTTGTCCTTTTGATGATGACCTTTGCCTTACAGAAACTTTGCAGTTTTGTGGGATTCCCATTTCTCCATTGTTGATCTTAGAGCCTGACCATTGGTATTTTGTTCAGGAAATTGTCCCCTGTAACAATGTGTTCAAAGCTATTTCCCATTTTCTCTTCTATGAGACTTAGTGTGTCCAGTTTTATGGTGGGGTCCTTGATCTCCTTGCACTTGAGTTTTGTGTTGACAGATAAATATGGATCTATTTTCATTCTTCTACATATAGACATCCAGTTAGTCCATCGCCATTTGTTGAAGATGCTTTCATCTTTCCATTATTCAGTTTTGGTATCTTTATCAAAAATCAAGTGTCCATAGGTGTGCGGGTTCATTTTGGGGTCTTTGATTTAATTACATTGATCAACATGTCTGTTTCTGTACCAATACCCTGCTGTTTTTATCACTATTGCTCTGTAATACAACTTGAGGTCAGAGATAGTGATTCCTCCTGAAGTTCTTTTATTGTACAGGATTGTTTTGGCTATCTTGGGGTTGTTTGTTTGTTTGTTTGTTTGTTTTTCCATATGAAGTTGAGAATTGGTCTTTCAAGGTCTGTAAAACTTGTGTTGGAATTTTTATGGTGATTGCTTTGAATCTGAGATTGCTTTTGGTAAGATGACTATTTTCACTATATTAGTCCTACTTGTCCATGAGCATGGGAGACCCTTCCATCTTCTGATGTCTTGTTCAATTTCTTTCTCCAGGGACTTGAAGTTCTTGTCATACATGTCTTTCACTTGATTGGTTAGAGTTAAACCATGATATATATATGTTGCCTGTACATGGAATTTGTTCTTCTAGCTTGTCTGTCTGTCCATTCCAGTGGGAGGGAAAGTGCCTAGCCTCGAGAAAACTTGAGGTGCCAGGGTAGGGACATACCCAGGGGCAATGGGGGAAGGGGCAACCAGGAGGGGGCAGTGAGCAGTATGCAAAGTGAATAATTGAATAAATAAATAAGAACTATCAAAAATGGTAAAGAAGAAAACCCACTAGAGATTGTATCAGAATTCTGAGAAAAGAGAACATACAAAAAAGGAAAAATATGTCTATTGTGTTTCTTTTGTCTATCTCTGACTTAATGTTCCAAGGAAAATGGTGACACACCCATTGAGCAAACCCAGAACTTGGATGTGAAAACAAGAAATTCTAGGCCAACCTTGGCTACATGGTGAGTTTGAGAACATCCTGCATTGTGTGAGATCCCATCTCAAACAGAGAGAAATGTAAAACATACTAAGTTCAGAAATTATAACATTTGTGGACAATGGTATCGTTTTACTATGTGCACCACCATTAGGATTTACATCATATCCATTATATTAGTCAACCAAGGCCTCTTTATTAATTGACTGTTTGCCATTGTCTAGTTTTCATCCATTTTTCTTTTCTATTTTTCCATCTACCAAATTTAAGAGCTCTCTAATGTATCTAGTCCTTTTTCTGTTTTAATCTCCAAACAAAAACATAGGCAAGTCATCCTTTGGGAAAACTATATATTATCAACCATTGTTTGACTCTTGGGGATAATTTTTTAAAGTTTTATTCATGAATACACGAAATAGCATCTTGATTTCCTGGGTTCCCTTTCACCATAAAACACAAGTCTTCCAAAGTTTACATGATGGTCAAGGCCACCATGGTTTTTCTCAATCACCAGACGTGCCCTCGGTCATGATGCACTAATTGTGTCTATTGTCTGACATCAACCCAGTAAGAGAACAAAAAGTGAGATTGAGACCATGAGGGAGCTATTAGGAATGGGGGGCAGAAATGGTGGGGGAAGGAGATGGGGCAGAAGGAGAGAGGGCAGAGAATGGAAAGAAGACAAGAGGGAGAAATATCAATGCAATGCAACAACAGAAAGTTTTAAATTAAAGCCAGACTCAAGATACACCTGGAAAATGTGTTTTTCTATTTCTGTCCTATAGGATCTTTGTCCAAAAATGCCAACAAATATGTTTGTCATTAAAGCTTAAATAAGCATGAATGGTTTACACTTTTTCAAAGGGAGCTCCTGAAGACAAATTATAAACAAACACTAAAGCTTACTTGACACAGCAGTTTACGTTGCTCTAGGTCATATGGAGACTCATGACCAACCTGTGCCTTAGGCTTGATCTGACATATAGAAAGAATGTGTGCCTTTGCAAGTTATTGCTCAATATGAAATGACTAAAGAACCACCTAACTATGCTTATGAGGTTGTGAGTCAGGGAGGGAGGCTTGGCAGAGCATCGCAGGGATGCTTGCTCTCTGATCTGATGTGTGTGGTTCCAGGTTCTCATCTTCCTCAGCAAACTTCACTCATTATCATCTAGGCATAGTGGTCCATGACTAGAATCCGAACCTCAGGAGGCTGAAGCTGTAGTGAACTGGAAACCAGCCTGAGTTACATGTAGAGAAGAAAAAAAAAATCACTTGACTTATAGACCATGACTTTAAACCTCCAAAGGTTGTTGTTGAGGAAAATGGCTCACTATAAAGCTTTGGCTGACCTGGAACTGGCCGTGTAGACAAGACTGGCCTCAAATTCAAACGGAGTCACCTGTCTCTGCCTCTTGAATTCAGAAATTAAAGGTATGTGCAGCTACACCTGGCAAAACTCCAAACCTTTTAAAGAGACAACTAGATTTTCTCACAAGGTCAGGCATGCTAAGGTGCCTAGTACCTTCCACAAGTCTACTACTACCACTGAAAGATAATCATGTGATTCAGAGGGACTATTTGGAACACTATCAGCTCCACAGCATACAAAGGCATCTGGGGTAATGAAAAAATGAACCATGCTAGAGTCAGGATGAAAATAATGTTTCTAGGGACCAGGTGTCAGGGCTTAACTCTTGGATTCAATATTTCCTAGTTCCACAACTCTGGACATGTGCTGTGTCCTTGTTTGTAGAATGGAGAATATAAAAGACCCTCTGCACCAGGTTGTTTTGATGGTTAAATGAGTTAATCCTTATAAAGAATACACAGTAAGCACTCCATCAATAATAGTTGTAAATAATTATTCATTTTCAGTTGGCTTGTTCCCAAAAGGTTTAAACAAGCCAACTGAATGAATAAGGCATTAAGTATGTAAATCAAATCCATACTTATTATGTTTTTAGAAATACTATAGAAAGCACAGAGCTCCTAAACAAAGATCATTGTTTAACGACGCTCATCCGTAGCTACTGTCAATTCACATCAGAACTGGGGGACTCACTACTGTGCAATGACAGTTACCAGTGAGAAGGGAATAGAGGAAAACGTCACCAACATACTCAGCAAAACAGTACTGAGCCCCCAATAGTCACCTGTGTTTACCATGTATTGCTCTTTTGCTTAAATGTTCAGCTCTAGTATGTAATCCAACATATGAGGCTGCTCGATACAATTGTATATTTTTATTATTTTTGATAATAATAATGATGTGTGTGCCCATGATTACAGGTTTCCACTGAAGCTAGAAGCATCAGATCCCTCTGGAGTGTCAGGCATCTGGGAGTCAAACTCTCATCCTCTGTAAGAGCAGTTAAGCACCTATAACCTTTGATCCATACATTACATACATCCCTCAATACATTTTCAAATGTTTGCATCTCAAAGTTAAGTTCAGAAATCAAAAATGTATATATACCTCTGTAATTTCAACTGTGGGCTGCTTTTTGATATAATTGGTCTCTATATGAAATTATATTAAGTTCTAATATAAGTTTCAGTCCAACTCAAATCAACAGTGATGATAAGCCAGGCCAACTCCATGTATGCAAAGTTCTTTTAACAATGGAAAGTGTTGTGTGCTTTGTAATGATGTCATATATCTACCAGAAGTCTTTTTAACAGCTCTGATAACATTTATTTGCCCAGATGTGGATTTTTTTCTCAAATTTTCTAACATATATAATAGAACACTTATCCTGAGGTCCCCACAACATGATGAACATATGATTATCCTAGAGCTATATATAATGTACCTTATCTAATGCTTTTGTTGAATGCCCCGTTAGCCTAAATGGCTGTTTGAGGTGGAAGGAACTGTTTGTAAGTTTGGGTTGTTTGTTTTTCTTTAATACACTGGATCTCTTCAAATAGCCCTCAAACTTGTAGTTCTTCTACACTTATTCTTCTAAAGGATAGATCACAGGAATGCACCACCTTGCCTTGTCTATCTGTCTGTTGGTCTGTCTTTGATTTTTGATAGCAAACCAGTAGCCAACATCAAACTAAATGGAGAGAAACTGGAAGCAATCCCACTAAAATCAGGGACTAGACAAAGCTGCACACTTTCTCCCTAACTATTCAATATAGTACTTGAAGTCCTAGCCAGAGCAATTCGACTACAAAAGGAGATCAAGGGGATACAAATTGGAAAGGAAGAAGTCAAAATATCACTTTTTGCAGACGATAAGACAGTATATATAAGTGACCCTAAAAATTCTACCAGAGAACTCCTAAACCATATAAACAACTTCAGTGCAGTAGCTGGATATAAAATTAACTGAACAAGTCAATGGTCTTTCTCTACACAAAGGATACATAGGCTGAGAAAGAAATTAGGGAAACAACACCTTTCATAATAGTCACAAATAATATAAAATACCTTGGTGTGACTCTAAGGAAGTAAAAGATCTACATGATAAGAACTTTAAATCTCTGAAGAAAGAAACTGAAGAAGAACTCAGACGAAAAGATCTCCAATGCTCATGGATTGGCAGTATTAATATAGTCAAAATGGCTATCCTGCTGAAAGCAATCTACAAATTCAATGCAATCCCCATCGAAATTCCAACTCAATTCTTCACTGAGTTAGAAAGGGCCATTTGCAAATTAATCTGGAATAATAAAAAACCTAGGATAGCAAAACTATTCTCAACAATAAAAGAACCTCTGGTGGAATCACCATAGCTGACCTCAAGCTGTACTACAGAGCAATTGTGATAAAAACTGCATGGTACTGGTACAGCAACAGACAGGTAGATCAATGGAATAGAATTGAAGACCCAGAAATAAATCCACACATCTATGGTAACTGGATCTTTGACAAGGGGGCTAAAATCATCCAGTGAAAAAAAAGACAGCATTTTCAACAAATGGTGCTGGCACAACTGGCATTTATCATGTAGAAGAATGGGAATTGATCCATTCTTATCCCCTTGTACAAAGTTCAAGTCTAAGTGGATCAAAGAACTCCACATAAAACCAGAGACACTGAAATTTATAGAGGAGAAAGTGGATAAAAGCCTCAAAGATATGGCACAGGGGAAAAATTCCTAAACAGAACAGCAATGGCTTGTGCTGTAAGATCAAGAATTGACAAATGGGACCTCATGAAATTGCAAAGCTTCTGTAAGGCAAAAGACACTGTCAATAAGACAAAAAGGCCACCAACAGATTGGGAAAGGATTTTTACCAATCCTAAATCTGATAGGGGACTAATATCCAATATATACAAAGAGCTTAAGAAGCTGGACTCCAGAAATTCAAATAACCCCATTAAAAATGGGGTACAGAGCTAAACAAAGAATTCTCAAATGAGGAATACCAAATGGCTGAGAAGCACCTGAAAAAATGTTCAACATTCTTAATCATCAGGGAAATGCAAATCAAAACAACCTTGAGATTCCACCTCACACCAGTCAGAATGGCTAAGATCAAAAATTCAGCAGACAGCAGATGCTGGTGAGGATGTGGAGAAAGAGGAACACTCCTTCATTGCTGGTAGGATTGCAAGCTTGTACAACCACTCTGGAAGTCAGTCTGGAGGTTCCTCAGAAAATTGAACATACAACTTCCGGAAGATCCAGCAATACCTCTCCTGGGCATATAACCAGAATATGTTCCAACTGGTAATAAGGACACATGCTCCACTATGTCCATAGCAGCCTTATTTTATAATAGCGAGAAGCTGGAAAGAACCCAGATGTCCCTCAACAAAGGAATGGATACAGAAAATGTGGTACACTTACACAATGGAGTACTACTCTGCTATTAAAAACAATAGGGTAAATGGATGTATCTGGATGATATCATCCTTAGTGAGGTAATCCAGTCACAAAAGAAGTCACTTGATATGCACTCACTAATAAGTGGATATTAGCCCAGAAACTTAGAATACCCAAGATACAATTTGCAAAACATATGAAACTCAAGAAGAAGGAAGACCAACGTGTGGATACTTCATTCCTTCTTAGAATGGGGAACAAAATACCCATGAAAGGAGCTACAGAGACAAAGTTTGGAGCTAAGACGAAAGGATGGACCATCCAGAGACTACCCCACCCAGGGATCCATCCCATAATCAGCCAGCAAACACAGACACTATTGCATATGCCAGCAAGATTTTGCTGAAAGGACCCTGATATTGCTGTCTCCTGTGAGGCTATGCAAGTGCCTGGCAAATACAGAAGTCAATGCTCACAGTTATCTATAAGATGGAACACAGGGCCCCCAATGGAGGAGCTAGAAAAAGTACCCAAGGAGCTGAAGGGGTCTGCAACCCTATAGGTGTAACAACAATATGAACTAACCAGTACCCCCAGAGCTCACATGCAATGGTGTCAGCGTTTGGAAGCTGATTATGGGATGGATCCCCGGATATGGCAGTCTCTAGATGGTCCATCCTTTCATCACAGCTCCAAACTTTTGTCTCTAACTCCTTCCATGGATGTTTTTTTCCCACTTCTAAGAAGGGGCAAAGTGTCCACACTTTGGTCTTCGTTCTTCTTGAGTTTCATGCGTTTAGCAAATTGTATCTTATATCTTGGGTATCCTAAGTTTCTGGGCTAATATCCACTTATCAGTGAGTACATATTGTGTGAGTTCCTTTGTAATTGGGCCTTATCTTATCTATGACTCTTGTCAAATCTTTCTCTGCTTTGTCACTTAATTATGAATTAGTCATTCAATTAGATGTCGTTGTTTGTGATCAATGGTGTGTACTAAGGGATTCCAGCCAGAGAGATTAAAGGTGTATACTAAGGGCATATCTGCATTCCATCTGGATCACACACACACACAAACACACCCCTAGGTCTTTAGATGTGGTGAGAGCAGCCATGTTGCTGGATTAAATTCATCTACAAAAGTTTAAGTAAATACTTTCATTACCAAATTATCTTAATCACTACCCACTAGTCAAAACAAAACAAATGCCGATGTATGGCTGGGGAAATTCAATCAGATATCAATGCAAGCTCATCTAAAAAAAACCCTCCTTTGAGTCTTGTATATCAGTGTTTTCTAGAAACCCTAGGCTTGCTCACGTCCCCGAGCTTTTGGTTTTATATTTCTTTCTTGTTTTAGGAACAAACTCCTTTCTCTACAAACAAAGACATTCATCGAAACATTCACAAATTCTGTAACATGGGTTGTGGGGTCCCATTAGATCTCCAAACATACAATGCTGAAAGTGTTCTCTTTGCATATGTGGATTCTCTTTTACACTGCAGGAGACTTAAGAGAGGTACTTTTCACTTAGCACATAGAAAATTGACATGTATTGATTAAATAAGAGAGGCCAAAGAGGTCCTTCATAGCCGGTGCCATTATGAACTATCAAGTAAAACCGTAAAATTAATAAGAGGGGAACATCTAATTAAAATAAAAAAGTAATTTTCAGAACCCTGCAAGATAGTAATGACAGTCAAAGCAGACTGAGAATTAACCACTGAGTAGATACTGTCTTAGCAGGTAGGCATTTAAACCTCATGACTAACACTCACAGAAGACACTCTCTATGTCAGTTCATATATATATATATATGAGTTATTTAAGTTGTCCTTGGTGAGCTAAAGAGCAAATGGATTGCTAAATAAACGCAGATTCACAACCAGCTACCAGTGGCAAGTTTTTTGTTTTGTATCCTGGTAAAGGAACAGGAATTCAAATCGTCTATATAAATTACACAATACTTTGAGTGCTGGCATTGTAAAATAGCTATTCCATAGACTTTACTCAACTCCTACATCAAAATCTTTGGAACTGTTTTCTAGAGTGTGCTTAAAGTTTTCTAAAGCTGACATTCTACTGGGGACTGATTCCTCCTCGTTTCTCTCAAACACATTTCTAAGTCGGAGAGTATCGCTTATATGCATGAAACCTTGGATTCAATCAACAGTACCCTTGATAATGTTTGCCTAGTATACACAAAGTCCTAGGATTGATAGCCAGCACCACATAAAATTGGGCATGGCAGTACACAGCTGCAGTCTCAGCACTTGGGAAGTAGCAATAAGGCCACCTTTAGCTACCTGGTAAGTTTGAGGCTACGTGAGATCTGTCACAGAAAAAGAGAGAGAGAGAGAAATAATAATAGGCAATAATACCAATAGCTTTCAAAAAATGTGTTGAGTTTAATTCCTGATGCTGCTACTGACCTCACCAAAAATTAGGCTGGTTTTCACTTTCAATTTTCTATATTGAAAAAAGAAGACAAGATATAGAATTATAGTTGGGGAAATACCTACCAAAAAAACTCCATGGAAGTCTTCCTCAAAGGTTCTCTGTGGATCATTACAGTAATTCTTCCCACATGCCTCCATCACAAGACTCTCAAAAAGTGTTCAAAGTCTAATTGGCAAAAAAAAAAAAAAAAAAAAAAAAAAAAAAAAAAAGCACCTGCACCTTTTGTCACACCGAGCAGATCTCAAACTAGATTAACATTGAACCCACAAAACTTTAATTACTAAACAAGTATTTTGCTTGTCTTTTCTTAAGTGGCAATATTTTACCCTAATTAGTGTAGGAATAATTTAATGTCTGTATAGGTAGCAGTATGCACAGGTTGCCTCCAGCATTTTTCTATGTTGCATACATCTATTTTTTTCATTATTCATAAACTGGCTTTATTTTTATAAGATTTATTTGTTCCTTCTTTTATAAGTATGTGAGCTTACCTGTACAAAGGTATGTGCACCCCATGTGTGCAGGAGCCTGGGGAGGTCAGAAGAGAGCATCAGATGTCCTCAACTAGGTGCTGGGAACAAAACCCTGGTCTGCAAAATCACTGAGTGCTTTTAACCACGGAGGCATTTTTCCAGACCCTATTTGAAATTTTCAATTGACATAGTAACTGTATATATTTAAAGGGACAGTGTGGTAAGTTGGGCTTTGTACACACTGTATACTGATTTAATAAAAACCACAAGTGCTTCCCTATTGCTTTGAACTGGAATGGATGCCTTCAATATCCTTTCTCGTGTGTGTGTGTGTGTGTGTGTGTGTGTGTGTGTGTGTGTGTGTGACATGTGGATTCTTGGGAATATCACTCACACCACTGTGTTATAAAGCACTGACAATTGATTTGTCTTGTATATCCCAGAGCTCCATGTGACCTTCCTCTGCCCCCCTTCTCTGTACCTTTCCTAGCCTCTACTATACACTGTACTTCCCACTTCTACGAAACCAACCTTTTTAACACATTTTAAACAGAAGTTATTATTTGTAAATCCCACCATAAGGTGTTAAGCAACAAGGTTCATCATTGTCCAAAAATTCCCATGTTCATACCAACATGAGGACTGAGTTTGCAGGGAGATCAATGGAAGTTATTCACATATGTTAAAGAACCATCTCTGAGAAACTACTTTTTCTATAAATAAGTATATCTTGTATAATAAGCCAAATGTACATAATGTAATTTAGCTCTGCTTGGCATCCTAAAAACACTGGGAGAGTAGTCACTAAATCATTCCCTAAATGCTATAATATTCTGTCACTGTATCATAATATTTTATATGCAAAATATGCCCTTCCTAAAGTGGGCCTAAAAACAGTCATTTCTGCGACGTTTATCTGGAATATCAATGTGTTAACGCACCACAGGGTAAAGGCACTTGAGTGCCTAAGGATCTCACTCAGCTGCAGAAATTTATCAAAAGACAAATCTCTTGTTCATTTTAGTGGGCTATTCAAAGTAGTTAGCATCTAAATATTAAAGAGCTCTGCCAAAATTTTGCAAATCTCCATTGCCATGACACATTAGCCTTGCTTTAGCTGAGATGTTGTCTTTGACACGCAAGGCAAGCAAAACCCAGTTGGTCAAGAGAGACAAAGATGGCTTTCGTCGACCTTCTGAGACCACATTAATCTTTATCATTCCACAATTCAACAAATGAGCAATGCTTATCTCTCTGAGAAGATAACAAATATTAACTGATTCTAATTCACAAAATCCACATTATAAACATAAGCGAGTTATAGCTAGTGTTCTTGTTAAACAAGAGAAAATTCACTATTGCACAATAATAGAGTGCATTTGATAGGATCTAGACAACTCCCTCACACAGCCCCCCTGCCTGAGCTCAGGTTAATTTAGAGATTAAGCTGAATAAAGAACGTATGCAATCCCCGGACCTCTCATTGAAGATGGAACTGGCTTCATATGTGTATCCTGGCACATGCAATCATGCACACTCACACATGTGCACATGCAATAATAGTGAATGACGATTTAATTTAAATGTTTGTAACCAGCTCATTATAAAGCTGAGCAGAAATGGCAATACCTCTTCTCTTCACCTTGATCACTTTGAACCTACAAATGATTACCACGGGAGTGTTTTTTTGTTTTTTGGTTTTTTGGGTTTTTTTTGTGAAAATGGTTTACTTTTAGTCTTACAATAAGAACTCAATGATAGCAGCCTTGTCTGCTGTAGCTAATTCAAAAACAAAACCAAAGAAAATGAGGCCATTTTCAGCAAATCATTAACACAACACAGTAATAGAAACAAAACAGCGTCACAATCCCAAAGGCTGGCTTACAGCTCTGTCTTCCTGCAGCATCGTCCTCTACCATGTGTTAAGGTGAGAGGGACTGAATTAAGGCCCTAGGCTGAGCGGTTTGCTCAAATCGAAACAAATTATAACCATTTACAAAATGAAATTTTAAAAGAGAACTTCAAAAACTCCCCCTGCTTAATAAAAATTGTCTAGTAAGTTAAAAATTGAGTTAGGAAAATAACATTTTTATTATTTTTAACAAATGATAGTAATAAAGACCCTTAGTATCTCCTGCAGCAGGTGAAGAGGCAACTGTGCAAGCACTGTGTCACCCTGGGACTAAAATTATGTGGGAAGCTTTACTGTGAAACTTATCTGTCAGAATTTAAAGATAGGACAGATAGTCCAATTGGTTATAATTGAAACAAGCTATGATGTACTATCAAGAGAGAGAGAGAGAGAGAGAGAGAGAGAGAGAGAGAGAGAGAGAGAGAGAACCCTCAGGAAAATAAAGGCAAATGGTGAGGAGTGTTTTTTTTCCTCTCTTGCTTCTTCCAATTAGAGCAGTAAATCTACTGGATTTCAGACATCAGTGTGCACTGCATAGCTTAAGGGAAAAATATCTGTATATGTCCCCAATATGATATCTCACTGCGAGAAGGCCAACTGACACACACACAGGAAATATCAGTGGGTGTTATCATGGAATCATACATAGGAACCTATCCAGAAATAATTACACGCAGCCTTCTGCAGCACAGCCCTGGAAGCCTGCATATGCTGGCTTCTCAGCGGCCTGACAGCAAGCAGTTTCCACTTGCATGGAGAAAGGGGAGCTTGTGTTAATGAGATTTTCCTTCTGTACCTCCCTACCTTGCTGCAACTTCCAGCACAGGAAAATCACTCTCCCTATAGAGCAGAGGAAGCAGGAGAGCCACGTGGGCTCTTTGGTCACTTGTACTTTTCTCTATCCTCCACTAATGTCTTAAAATCCATTTATATCCCTCATTGACACTTTGCTTGGCTCCTTTGATGGCTCTGTAAGATCCTCTCCCTCACATCCAGACGTCTGTCCCTCTCCCAGACCTTCTTTTTTTTTTTTTTTTCCTTTTTTTTAATTAGGTATTTTCTTCATTTACATTTCCAATGCTATCCCAAAAGTCCCCCATACCCTCCCCCCCATTCCCCTACCCACCCACTCCCACTTCTTGGCCCTGGCATTCCCCTGTACTGGGGCATATACAGTTTGCAATACCACGGGGCCTTCCCAATGATGGCCGACTAGGCCATCTTCTGGTACATATGCAGCTAGAGACACAAGCTCCGGGGGGTACTGGTTAGTTCATATTGTTGTTCCATCTATAGGATTGCAGACCCCTTTAGCTCCTTGGGTACTTTCTCTAGCTCCTCCATTGGGGGCCCTGTGATCCATCCAATAGCTGACTGTGGGCATCCACTTTTGTGTTTGGTAGGCCCCGGCATAGTCTCACAAGAGACAGCTCTATCTGGCTCCTTTCGGCAAAATCTTGCTAGTGTATGCAATGGTGTCAGCGTTTGGAGGCTGATTATGGGATGGATCCCTGGACCAGGTCTTACTATGTAGCACAGACTGGCCTGCAACTCATGACCTTCCTAGCTTTCTGTCCCTAGAATTTGAGACAGCAGCTACTTCCAGGCTTACTGTAATTAGTACAAGCACTTCAGTTTTACTCATTCTTTTTCCTTCCAAGCTGGTGTTTCAGGGGTGGGGGGGTGTGGACGCATGAAAGAAAAAAAAACAGCAAGAAAACAAATGAGAACCATCTCATTTCTCTTATTCGTTTGATAATGAATTTTGAGCTGTCACTATCGTTTTGAGAACAGAACCTCCCTCATAAGGGAATGGTTTGCTAAAAGAGAGTATTACAAGCTTTTTTGCTGAGGTTACTCTATAGGCCAAGGGTACTGTGATGCTCCGCCCTACGACAGTGGAATGGTCCTTCATTTAAGATCCACTCTGACCTTCTAGTGTACCCTATTTAATCTCAACTACAAGTAAAACTCTTCACATTCTAAACTGAAATACCGAGTCTTGTCTTCCTCCTCCTCCTCCTCTTCCTCCTCATTTAAAACTCTACTAATGATGAATGTGTAGTTCCTTTCTGCATCTTCAAAAGCAAAAATCAACTTTTACTAATTCTTAAAAGTCACTTCCTTTTTGTATAAATGACAATACACAAATTATTTTTTTTAGAACCTACCAAACATTACCCATTGTTTTCACTCTTACCTCAGAGCTATTGCCATGTTGGGCCAACTTAATCATCCATCTCTTTGTATGTGTGATCTCCAAGTACTCATACATACTCACCTGTTCCCCCCTGCTGCTCGTCTTGTGTGGGTAAGCAATACCTAACCGCTTTTTAAAACCTTTCTTCATAAATCAGTGGCAGAGCCCTTAACCACCTTTCTCTTCTGAAATCCATCCAGTTCATCAGCGTCCCTCCGGATGCTGTTCAGAGCAGCTTGCAGGACCCTGCTACTGCCTCAGCAACACTTTCTTCAGAAAGCAGGTATCTCACTGCTTCTTCTGGTGGGGCTAAATCTGTGGGCATGATGCTTCACAAGCAGGGAAGGCTTCTGATATGATTTTACAAAGACTATTCCGACCTAACTTTTTTTTTCCAACCTTCACCCCAAGTATGAGCATTTTACAAATGTCTCTTTTGCAGTCCTACTCTTGTATTGAAAATTTGTTATGCTAAGGCATGCATTAGATGGTTCTCCTTTCATCCTCCTCCTCTTAGAAAAGCTTTCTCTTCTCTGTGTGTGCCTGACCTTTCTTTGTGCCGTTGTGTTTCTCCAGTCCAGCCAATTTCTCCATCCGAGGCCATGTGTAGTGTAATTAATATGATCTTTACACATTAGAAGGGTTATTAACGATAAGGTTAAATAAAAACCCTTATAACAGGACCCCCACTGAATCATCCTATATAGTCAGCCTATTGTTAGGTAACAGCTCATTTTATTTATGGCCTTTTGGCCCATTTGTATCACGTGTGACTCTGCTGTGTTAAGCTAAATAAGATTTAAATAGGATTTTTGCGAAACTGTATCTCAGGTTTCACGTTCCTTTTAGCCACCAGTTTTGTGATTTGATCAAAAGGTTGTTAAGTTTGACTGCTATGGTTCAGTCTTCAATTTTGGAAGTTACTGTTATTAGCCAGAGGAAAAGAAATGATTAGGCTATTTCATAGCACTGCGAGATTGATTCCTCTAAGTGAAAGCTATAGTATCCAGACTTTTAAAAATAATAAGCACTCATTGTAAAAATCATATATATTCAGTAATGTGCCTAGTTTCCATATTTATGGTCTTCTTTCAGTAAGTTATCATCAAAATTTATGAATATGTCTACATAATGCAAGTATTTGTATTCCAGTTACAGAGCAGGAAAAGGGGCTCATTTACTGCTTCTTGTTTATAGTATCTTGCCTTTTCCGTCATCCTCTGCTACCTGCAATCTAGTTCATGCTACATGCTACATGCCTCACCCACACCTACTTCCCTACAATCAGGCAATTCCATAACTACTTTACATCATGTTACACTGGAAGGCTTGTTTTGGATACATGTTAAGAGAAATTAACTCAGAAAAGACGAGCACTTTATTTTCTTTTTCTTGTTTTTTTTTTTTTTTATTGAAGTACGGATGAGAAACTTAATGAATCAACACTGCATATTTTGATAAGAGCAATGTTAAGCACATGAAACCCTGCACAATCGAGAAGAGCCTTGCATTTTTCCCAGCTCATAACACTGAAAATGAGGTTCACAGTCATATTAGTATCAAACTATAACCACTCACGTTGCCCTACAAATCAAAATAGTGTTTTTGAAAAAGCAGCACTGCCACTTTGTTATTTAAAGCTTTTTGTTGTTTGTGCTTTGTGAGTGAAATTTTGTTCAGGAAGAGCCTTAAGCAAGGGGTGGGGGGGAGAGACTGGCATATGTCTTGATCAGGAGAGAAGAGAACTCAGGAGAATACCCTGTAGAGAGTCTATGTAAGCTGGTCTCTTGTCATCATTTGAATTGCAAGAAGCGACATTAAATACTTGTGTGTATTGAAAGTAAACTTACATTATTCTGGCCAAATCTGAACTGTAGCTGCTCTGCATGTCGTGAGGGTGATGAGTTCATCTCCAGGGACAGGGTGAAAGGAAAAAGCACACGAGACCTCCACTCCCGAGGAAAGGCTATGCTGACACCCCAGACAGAAACGCTGCCCTCTCTGCCCTCCACCTGGGGGCCCCATGCTGTTCTGGCATGGGCCAACAAGTGGAGATTAAAAACAGGAGAAATATCTGGGACAGAAAAATGTCAAAGCCTTAGAGTCAGTTACAGTCTTAAAGAGAACAGTGTCTGGATAGAAGTCACATTATTAGCAATTTGGAATTTAAAGGGGGAAAGGGGAAAATAATGGCTTACTAGTTCCAGATTACACAACTGCCAACGTCATCCATCGTTAGATGGACTAAATAGACAGAGGGACAAACTGAATGTGGTGCAGAAATATTTACATGCTGCACAGGATCAAATTTGGTAACAATACCTTTCAAACTCTTGGTCTTTCTAGTCATCAGAAAAAGAAAAAATGAAGGGATGGAAGGAGGAGAGAGGGAGGGAAGGGAGAGAGAAGGAGGGAAGGAGGAAATAAAAGAAGGCAGGCAGAAAAATGCTAGCTTAGTAACATGTTACTCATAAAATTAAAAAAAAAACTACTTCACAAAAGATGAGTTTTGAATTTATGCACTGAGTTCAGCCTGAAGAAGAACTTGACTATGAAGCAAAGCAAAGGCAACCCCAGTACCAAGCCTATCTTACTCAGTAGAGCAGCTGAAATCTTTGATTCTACACATACATACATGTATATTTTCTTACAGCATGCTTATCTCAAGGCCACCTGGATGTCTCAGTTCAAGAGGAAATCTCCTCCACTAAGGAGCTTTTTGCCCTTTCCAAAAAAATTAAATAAATGAATAAAGGACAATTTTGAATACTGCTTAGACTGATTTCAAAACCTCTATTCATCACACCAGATTTTGGTGCACAAATTCCTCGGCTTCCAAAAATATAATCATTCCATACAGTTTCTTTCTTCCTTATTTGTGGATCCTGAGCTGCAGCAAGCGTTAGCTACAGAAGCATGCAGAGACACATCCTTTTGCCCATCGCTTCTGAAAGAACTCAAAATCCAGCTTCTCTTTACAAAGCCTTTCTTTTCTCACTCACAACATGAAAAGCAGTAATAACCTAATTCATTAAAACATTATTTGCATAAATAACAAACAAATCAGTCATCCAGTAAGCAGACTTGTTGACACCAAATACAAACACCGAAAGCTATATTTTAGTAAGAAAATGTGCACTATTGGGGGGTTGGGAATGAGAGATAGACAGAGCAGTGCACCATATATAAAATGTCAAACATGTCAAAACACTCATGAATACCAACATCTCCCACCACACCACGGCCAATTTTAAAGGTTATTTAGGGCTAACACATCTGCAAGTGCAGATTTTACAGCAGCAGACTTTATTTTTCTCAGATATATTAAAAATAAGTCACTGATGTGTCAAATGTTTGCCACATTGTTTCCACACATGTAGCCCATGTTGAAACTTCTGCTGGGCACTGCTTAAGGCAGGCCCATTGCACTAACTCCCGGTATCCCGTGTGTTCATTATGGATCTCTGGAAGCAAGCTTTTTTTACTGAATCAATTCAGCACACTGAGATGATAACCAAGCAGGAAAAGCAAATGTAGCCATCTTTTTTTTCTCTCAAAAATAAAAATGTCTCTCAGGGTCTCCATAATTCAACCTTTCAGAATTCTTTCAGAATATGTCACAAGGCTTCCTTGTCCCTAAGCCTCTGATCATGAATTATTTCTGAATAACTGCAGACAAGTGAGTTTTATAAAACCAGAAGCGTACCACATGCAGAACATGCTTATCCTATTCTCAGCCCTCAGATAACTGAAGCTTAAATTAAATGTCAAAGCTGAACAAAATCTATTGTATAAGCAAACGGCTGACCTAAATCCACCATATTTTGTTTGCCAGTGTATATATTCTAATAAATTTTGAAATATAATAAGGCTATTTTCACTACCCTTTGACCATGACAAGCTAGATGCAAGAGAATCTCCTGAAGAAATATTACTTTCTTGCTCAACTCTCTAAACAACATCTATTTATACCATTCAGTAGACTGTAAGAGCAGCTTGTAAGGAAATGTAACACTTGAGCATCGTAGATTGCAGACACCCAAGAAGTAGTGGAAAGAGGAGAGAATGCAGACAAAGCCAGGTTTGCGGTTTTACTGAATGTCCTGCTCAGAACAGAGCACTACAGCAAACTAACTTTCTGCTGTGCTCTGTCGTGTTTCTAACAGGAAGTTCAGAAGTTGGCTGGAAGTCAAATAGTAGACACAGAAGGATTCAAACCTCTTAAGGAAGAAATAGGCTTTTTTTATCCTTCCTGCTTTTTCAATGACTTTCTCTGAGACATAAAGGTGGGCAGCCATCATTCTATTTTCTTGACTACCAAAGTAGACAACTATGAACCCCTTTGTTGTGAAAAGCAATGAAAATCCTCTCATTTAAAATGTCAGAGAGAAGGTGGGAGAGATGGCACATGCTGCGATCCCAGTAGGCTGAGGCCGGGGGATCCTGAGTTCAAGATCAGCCTGGGCTACATGGTAAGATCTAACCTCAAAATGAAAGACATTTCAGAAACTGGAGCATTGTGGTGCTGTGGCCACCCCACTCTGACTTCTTGTCAGCATGCTAACCGTTCCTGAAACAATAGCCTCTCAAGCCAGGCCCACAGATGAGAAATCCCCACCCAGTGTGTGAAAAGGCAGTACCAAAAGCCTTTAAAATGCATGTTTTGACTCTAAATTCTAAGTTTGATAATTCCAGGTATTTGTGAATGAGTTCCTTTGCTCTCTTCTTCTCCTCATCTGTAAAATTAAGATAATGTGACCCTCATAGATTACAGTTCAGAGGATTATATCACACAGACTCGAACTTAAACGTGTGGTAGGTAGATGTTACTGTAATGGATGAATCTCAAAAACTGTGGGATGAAACCTCGGCCTGCTATCTCATTCTGCTTCCCACAACAGCCCCAGTCTTTGAAGGAGTCCAGATCACCCCAACTGGAAAACTGTTTGCGAACAATCTCAAGCTGCAGTGGCATGGCCTGGGGTACAAAATTTCATGCCAAGGGTGTTGTTCCTTTCAATTATTCTTTTATCACAAAACTTGAAGCTTCTGAGTGGTTCCCATTAATGCAAGGCTTCCTCTCCTCAAAGCCACATGGTCTTCAAATACTGCTGTTAAAGCCATCTTACCCACCCACCCTGTGTCATCCGGATATCTTTCTTACACGGTCTTGTTCAGCCACGTGCATTTCTCTTGCTCTAAACTCATCCACATTACTGTTGCTATCCAGCATTCTGTTCGTCTTTGTCATCTTAGACTTCTCGTCTCTGCTTGCCTTAAACTCTACATTCTAACTAAATACACCCTGCAAATTTCCTTCTTCCACTCCTCAGTCCCCCTTCCAGTATGGTTGGTTGGTCACAGTCCATCCCATTCACTTCCCACTTCAGCTTCCTTCCTTCTACCAGACTTTAACTCTACTGGGTTAGTGTCTAGACAATGGAGTGTCCTCTGCGGTTCCTTCCTTCTCTCTGGCTACCTCTATGGCTTCTCTACCCTTCTTCCCTCTTTTACTAGGGAAAAGCTGCCAAAGAACAGAGAGAAGGTAGCTATCTGCACATGTTCCCTGTCCTTCCTCCTAGTTGATAACCAATTAATTGGCTTCAAGCATATAGTGGGTCAGAGGATAAAGAGATGCCGAGGTCTGTTGAATGGGGTGGTGGTTGCTTCACACATAGCACCACCATCCAGCACGACTACCATCCAGGATAGTCCTTAAGCAGTAGCTGACAAACTTTTAAACGGAGACCCACTCATAAATTATTTCATATTGTGCCCCAAGAAAAGTTTCAGCATCAGTACGGAGACTTCCTAGACTTCCTATCTTGTGAAAGTACTCTTAATTTCTCCTCTTTATTTTTCATGTCTCTAGGGGAGGATCCTAATAGCAAGTTCTAATAACTTTGCAAACCACCAGTCGTTCGAGGGTCTTGTTTCAAAAACTCCGTCTTACCACGCACTGATGAAGAGTCCTTTCTCTCCTAATCTCATACCCTAATCAAAATTCCAATTTAGTTTGAGGTTGTCAGTACAATCCTCTCCTTTAAGCTTCCCGAGCCAAGAAGTCTCAACAGACTCAGTCCCTCTGGAAGCCCCCTCCTGTTCCAGTGAAGTTCTCGTGCAGCCCGCCAGCTACCCTCTGCTGCCTCGGGAGGTCTCAGGCAGAAGCCTGCGTTTGCATGTGTCTGCTAAAACAAGTGGAACGCGGCTTGGAAATCCTATTCCCCTTAAACACTTAGATGGAAATAAGGAAGAACAGTGAAAGACCAGCGGAGGGAAGGAACAAGGACCTAGGATGCCACCATTTGCAAAACACTGTCGGGTTCGAGCAAACGCGGGTCCGAGCAAAAGCTGGGTTGAATCGCCGTTGCCGACCTCCTTCCCCGAGGATGGCCCCGTACATAGAAGGCCTTCCCCGTGGCCCCAAAGACCCGCTCCAGGCGCTGCCCCATCCTGCCACGAGGCTAGTCCCTCACACCTCCAGGCGCAACGGCCTCCGGCTCCTTAGGCTTGTAGAAGGGGACCGGAAAGGGGGGGGGGGGGGGTCGCGGCCGCGCGCGCCCGTTGTTGCATCGGGATGTGGACACACGTGTACATCACGCGTACGGCGTGGGGATGCGGGCAACTTTCCCAGCCACGCCCCTATGTGAGTCAGGACCACTTGCAAAATGTCCTCTCCAGGGAGTTTTGTAGGGCACGCCCTAAGGCTGCTGGAGACTGACCTCAGATGCGGGCGCAAGGAGAAGGCGCCTAGTCCGCACCGACACAGGGCCTCAGTGCCCTAACGCACCCAACCTGGCCACGAGGTGAACGCAGAGTCTATGGCGACCTCGGCCTTGTGTGGTGGTAACACACCTGAGGAAGACTCGGGAATAGCTGGGAAAGACCGAAAGGAAACAGATATTCTGTCCCGGGGTGTCCAGAATATCTCTCGGTGCAACCTTAAGACACAAACTAACTCATCTCCAAAACGCACCAGGGCGAAGCAGGTGTGTTGGCTGGCGCATCCATCTTCTCCTGTGGGTAACTGCAGACACGCGCCCTGTCCAGTCTTGCTTGGGCCTGGACATCACTCGCAAAGAAGAAGACCTACTAGACAGCACGACCTACTAAAGCGGGGTGTGTATTCAGAGCCCAACTTCTAGTTGGCTTGCGAGCGCGTCAGAGGCTTTGGCAGGACTAGGTTTTCAGGCCCGCCCACCGCTTCCTAGGGGCCACGTCAAAAGAAGTGAAACTTTTCTTAAGGAAAGGTCCATGAGACCTTGGACCTCGTGGCTCCAGCTCGCTCGGACAACAAACCAAAGGGAAGTCACTTCACATCACCGCCATTCAACTTTGGATTCTAATAAAAATTCAAACGCGGATTTCCGTGTGTTGCTTTAGTATTAAAGAATGAATTAATTTTTAAATGATGACCTATTTGGATCTCTTATACTGCCTTATCAATAAAATCCGCCTATATCGAGTCAGTTCACCTCTGCGAAACGTAACTGCTCCTGCCGCAATTCTGACAAATAGGCTTTCCCAGTGTCTAGCAGGCATATGCTCTTATTTGAGACCTAGCTGAGACTTTTGAGAAAAGCAGGGACAGATCAGTCCCTCCGCTGAAAGTCCCCAACAGAGAAGCTTCCAAGTGGGATTACAAGTGCGGTCTGCGGGGTGAAGGGGGAGGGGGAAGTTTGGGTTGCTGAGAAACTTCCAGGCCCGCCTAGAAAGCAATAGTTCACATCCTCCCATACCAGAGACAGGTACGAGGGGGGGGGGGGTGGCGGGGGGGGGAGGGCTCGATCCTTGAAGCCCACTTCAGAAGAGACCATATTAAAAGACACTCTTTCCCAGACCTTTATTCAACCATAAAAACAACAGTGGAAGAAAGTTTTGGATTTCCGGGCTAGATGCCTTCCTGTCCCCTTTTCACCTTAAGGGAATCTGTCCCCTTTCTTGCAGAGGACTCGGAACCAAACAAACAAACGCCTATCCCACCCTGGGAGGTGAGGTCAGCCCGAGAGACCCTCACTCCTTTCTCTCCACAGCCACACCGGCGCTGCGGCATGCACGATGGATTTAAAAAAAAAAAAAAAAAAGATTCGGGTGCGAGTGCACAGTTAAGCAACGCCTGGAGCTGGTGGCTGGAAGACGCGCGACTTGCTTGCGCCCTTGGGAGTGCTCCGGTATTATTACGCAGTATTAGATCTGGGGAGATGGAAATATACCCCTTACAGAAAAACTTTTCGGTCAAAATATTACAAAGAAATTGGAAGGCATCATTAGCTTGTGCACTCCTACTTGTATCTATTTCTTCACTGAGGATGTTTTGGTTTAAAAAATAGTTAGATAGTTGAGTATGAAAAGTGACACCCTCAAAGCCAATACATTCTTAAGAGAACGTGAAATTCAACCTTCGAGTGACTTTTTTAAATTGTCAGAAAAATCTTTCTCTTTGTTGGACCCCTATAAATAGAGTATTAGCGGCCCTGGTGTTTTAGGAGATAGAATCCCCAAACACTCTAGAGACAAAGCCAATCTGGTTCAAAAAAGAAGTAATCAAGGCAAGGTCTGTGTCGTGGGTGTGGCTTGATGCTCTTTCTCTGGACCATGCACATCTCTTGATAATCAGCACCGGCGGCGATTCAATTTGAGCGTGTGTGTGTGTGTGTGTGTGTGTGTGTGTGTGTGTGTGTGCCCACCCTGGGAGCGCGCGCGCGCGCGCACACACACACACACACACACACTCCTCTTAAGCACCCTCTGGCCAGTTTCAGAAAGCCAAAAGTCTAAGCGAGGGAGAGCAGGAAACCCAGAAAGACTATGACCCTCAATCCAGATAGCAGAAAGGCGGAAGCCACGGAACACCAGGCAATAGAACTGCTCATCCATTCTTGCTTTAAATTAAGGCCATCTCTCCAAAAAGCCAGGCCGTTCTAGGCAACCTCTCAATGTGGAAGTGGACAACGAAGACTTTAAAATAGATCTCTCAGATCTGAGAAGTGGGTGTATAGATGGTCATGACATTGGAACAATGACCACGTATTGTCTACTGCTGAAATGACACTCCGAAAATGACATGCAAGAGTCATTAGGCAACGGAGGTGACTAGGAATCCCTCATCATAAAGTTAGACCTCTTCCTGAAGAAATTCTATACACTTTGATTTGACAACATAGAAAGAGTCTGTGTCTCTTCCTGGGCTATATTTCTAGAAAGAAAGACTAAGACTGGAAAGTTGTGAGCAGAGAGAACCTTTGAAGACCGGGGGGGGGGGGGGGGGGGCGGAGAAGACGTTTGGTGGGTAAGAGCCGCCGAGATAGAATGTGACTCTGAAGTAGAAACCTTACCAGGGACAACCTAGGAATCACAATCCAGCCCAGTAGATGCAGTACGGAGACAAGGAAAGCATGGATCTCTTAAAGTCTCCAGAGACTCACTTTTCCCTGACGCCGTCATTGGCCTCAGATGATGCCTGCGGAGTCCTTTGGGGAGAATCAGCCTTGGGGGTTCATTTCTGGGCTCAACTCTAAGGGATTCTGCAGTAAAATGTAATTGTCTCCGGGCGCAGACACCTGGGAGAAGAGCTCATTCTGTCTACTTAAGAGTTTGTGGTTTTGACTCAAAATAAGATGTGAAAATAAAATGCAGTCGCTGGTCTGATCTTAAAAATGCACACATACACTAGAAAATTGGACATGTCCTGTTTGATACCCTATATGACCGATTCCCTTTACCCCTCAGAGAGAAACCCATTCAGTAAAAATAGCTTTAAACTACCACAGGGGACTTTCCTTGTCTCTTTTTGCCAACCATAAAACAATTGTTTTGACAGGGTAAGGAGTGAGACCAGGTAAACTGGCGGCAGGATACTCTTCTGACAGCCATTTTTTTAAATGAAGACCTTTTTTGTTTGTTTGTTTCTTTGTTTGTAAATTTCGGTGACCCCCAAACTATCTGTAATTAGCCAGGGTCATGAAGCAGGATCAACCCATCTTAAATCTCTCCTTAAATTCAGCCCCAGGCAGAACTGGACTACCATCTGCCCAAGGATACCTGGTTGAAAGCCAGATCAGCTGAGAACTCGGGCCCCTTCCTCCACGGAAAGTTGATTCTGAATGGAATACGAGAGCCTCATGTTAAAATTTGCTTAAACTAGATCCAAGACTGGACAAGGATCTTTTTTTTAATCTGAAATAATTAGAAGGTGGAAAGTTTCTAAAAGTTCAAAGCACACCTCATCACTCCCCACCAGAGGAGGGGAAAAAAGAAATGTCTCTCCAGAGCTCTAGTGGGAAGGCTGACTCAGAACTCCAGCAGAAGGCCTGGAGTGCTCGGTCCCACACTCATAGAAGCATGCACAGGAATTGAAAAGAGCAAAGATAAAGTAAAAGAGAATTCAAATCTGCCTTTCTGAATCTCCAAGCACAAACTTCGGAATGCTGTTCCCCTCCCCCCCCCCCCAACTTCACAAGATTCCCAACTTGGAAAAGTTCAGATTGTTGGTCTCCTAAGCTGCACTTAACTCAAAACTTACAAGAGTAAGATATTCTAAGTTGATTCTGATAAATGTAGGTCAGCAGACTGGAAAATTCAGGCAAAGTAAAAAAAAAAAACAAACAAAAAAAAAAAAAAAAAAAAAAAACACTGCATGAATTCTCTGGATAATTAGTTTAGTGACACCCTTCCCTTTGCCACAATGGATCTAGGCTGTCAGTCTGAAATTCAGATGTCCTGTAAGTGACCTCCCCAAATCAGTCTCCACTTTCGCCTCTTTCTTGTACCTGTTGTTTAGTAATCATTTTCCTGGCCCAGAAATAAGACAGAGTTCTGTTCATTTACGTGGTTTATTGTTGTAAACATTAAAATTGTCTTTCTTAAAGAAAGAATTTATCAGGAAAAAAAAATCAGCATCTCTAACTGTCGTACACCATAGAAAAAAAGGCAGTGACTCATCTCATGTGCCGTACTAGAAATATACAAAGAAAATACTACAGAATATGGCAATATTAAAATTCTTACTCAAACATAAAATAATATATTGACTGACAATTTTAGACATAAAAAACAAAAACAAAAAAATTCAAAGTGCTCAGTAATTTCCAGGGAGTTATGTATATTATAAGCACTCTGGAAACAGTCAAAAGCTGCTGCATGCAAGTTTTGTTTAGCTTTAGACAACAAAATAATCAAGATATAAACTTTCTTTTATCAACATCAACGGTACATACAACACTTACAAACAAGGAATGTTGGGCGGTGTTACAAACACTATGTGTCCCTTTTGTCAGGATTTTCCAATGTACTGATACTTGTGCCCACCTATTATACAATTGAGAAAAATGTTTAAGCTCAGATAACTACCAATCTTTATAAAATCTAACAGACTACATAGTGTCTGAAATACTATTTATATAATATAGACATTACTGAAGTAGCAAGTGCCTATAACATCTTCAACCTAGAATCACATGCTTGTCCCCTTTTTATGTAGTTATTTTCTTTTTTTTTTTTTGCAAACACACTTACTTTTTAGAATTTGTAATATTTATTCATAAATAGGCACAAAATAATTTAAAAAGCCAAACTGCATTGGATAAATTTACAAGCCTCTGCCTTCAATTCATGCCACCCACGCAACATTTAGTTTTACTATATATTACAGCTTTCTTTACAGCAGAAAACTTTGAAGTCTTGTTAAAGGGCAAAATAGGAGGGTCCCATTAAGGTGTGTGTGTGTGTGTGTGTGTGTGTGTGTGTGTGTGTGTGTTACATTTGTCTTAACTGCAACAAGCAAGCATGGCCAAACATTTCCCATCATACATTAGCAATCTTTCTTCTGAACAACAAACTGATTTTGAACTGATAATAAAAAGTTTATACCACTGTACTGTGTGCTGTCCGTTTTCTAAATCCAGGATGCCCCGGAGCCAAAATGCCCTTTCAGGTTCTGCCTGCAGGTTAGGAAATAGCGACAGTTTTTATTTGTGGTTTGTTTGTTTGTTTGTTTACTTAAGGGGTGAGGGCTAGGGGTCTACAGAAGGGAGATAAGGTGAACTGGACACTTCAACCAGCTCTCTGCCCATGTGACCAGCCCCCTCTGGATGTTATTTTTTTTTTCTTTCCAGTTCTTTGACGTGCTTGGGAGAAGGTCTTAGAAAGGTAAGGTGTCCAGGAAAAGTTTGTCAATTATTGCTGGTGGTGGTACCAAGTCTTCCAATTTCAGGTAGAAAATGCGCTGGAGGCCCTGTGTGCAAAGGGTGCGGAGTTCTGGCAGCTTCCCCAACAGTTTAGACAGGTAGTTGGGTCGGTTCAAACCCCCATTATTGAAAGTCACATGGTCTTTAAGACAATTTACAATTTTGTTTTGTAGCTCTTCCACTCTCTTGGGTTCCTTGAGCCCGTGTCTCTCTGCAGAAAATGCAACCAGAAACAAAAGAATGCAGAGGGGAGTTAGTCAGATGGCAGAATCAGAAAGAATCTGCGATTAGGGAAAGCCATGACCGGTCCCACCAGAGGAAGTTCGGAAGGGGAAGTGTCCTGCACCAGCAGTACTGACCTGTGACCATAGCCAGGGCAGCAATGCAGGAGAAGGCAGAAATGTCGATGTTCATATTCTGCAAGTTGGAGGAGAATTCAACAATGGAATCAATCCATTCCCCAAAGCCACGCACGCATTGCAACCTGTGCAAGACCACCCCATTGCAAAAGATGAGTTTACCCTCCACTGGGTTGGACCTGCAATTAATACCAAAGAGAGAGGGGAGAAAAAGAGAGAGAGAGAAGCTAAACAACTAATTACTTGAAGAGCAATAAATGAGGGATTTAAGAGGCACCTAATTACTGAAGAGTTAATAAAATGTAGACCAGTGGACCTTGAAAGGGTTTAATTTCATAACAATCAAGAACTCCCCTATCCCACCACCACTCCGGTCACCCAAGGCTCTGGGCTCACTCCTTCCCTTCTTCACCTTTGCTTTGTTTTTATCTTGCCTCCAACCCCAACCCTTTTCTCTTCCTTTCCTTTACTTCTGATCCCTCCTCCAGGCCTCATTCATTACCTGTATGCTAAGCGCAGAACAAATAATTCTAAGAAAGCTGATTCAAAAAGCAGGTCCTGGTCGGCTTTGGGCAGGTCAGCAAAGCCAGGGATCTTCTCTGCCCACCCTCTGATGATCTCCATAGAGCCGGTCAGGAGATCGTAGAACTGCTGGATATGTTGGGTATCATCTCCACTCATCTGATAGTCAGGGTTTGCCTGGAACTGGAATTTCATTTTAAAAAGCACTTAATGAGGTTCTCTAAAATATATAACCCGTGAAATTGCTAACCCCGTTTCTAGTAGGGGAGCCAGGTTTTTATAACAATTAAACCTCTCTCTGACCAGTAAGGAAATTAGATGTTCCGGGGCAATTAATTCAATTAGGGACGGTGCTATGAGGTCGCTGCTTTAAATATGTAAATTACCATTTCCATACAGACTAAATACAGTGCCATCCAGCCCTGGGAAACGTTCAGTCTTATCGCCACAAAACAATTGACACGGTAGTATTCATGCTAATCCCAGAGTGGGTCTTGCACGGAGGCGCCTTTTGCAAAGCTTAATAATATTGCAGTCGCTACTAGGTTTGGCCACACTCCCTCTGCCCAAAGCCTGCACATTTTTCACAGCTGGAGTAAAAGAAGAATTGCACCACTTGATCCCTGACCCGGGGACAACCCCCCCCCCCCATTGCCATCCCTTCCACCCCTCTTTTCACTCCCTGGCCCCAGACAAGTCAAGGGGGAGGGGAATGTATTCTAGTAACTTCGTAAAGTAGACTTGGGAAGGAAGGCTAGACTGTCTAGGTTTTGCCTTCCAGACCGCAGCTGGAGGGACTGTCGGACAATAATGGTTCACAAAGATTCAACCCCTCCGGTGTGTTCTCCGGTCTGTACTTTGAGCAGCACCACCTGTCTCCTGAAAACCTGCCCAAAGTTGTGAAGTATGTATTCTGCTGTTCCTCCTTTACCCTTGAGTTTGGGGGTGCTAAAGCTGGGTATAGGGAGAGGGTCCTGCCCATTTGTTGGCTTGTCCACATGATTGATATTCCCCCACCACCGGCTTCTTACCCTGGAATAGTCCAGGCTGGTCATTGCCGGATTGGAATCGACGTGGGCTCTGACGAGGGCACTGATCAGACTCACCGGAGGTGAGGGGGGAGAGGGATCCTGTGGGCTCTTCGGCTTCGAGGGTAAACGACCTCTCCGGCCTTTTAAACTGTCCGTGCGAACCACTGTAAAGGAATTACTCAAGGGTTAACGCTGTTCCCTTGAGCCCAGACTCAGCTGCCTCACGGCCTCCTCCCCGAGGGAACAGTGGAAGAAGCCCAACCTGGTGGTCCAGGGCTCCTCTGATTTTAAAGACTTTACTGACGAGAAGCATTAATAAATGGCGGGTTATTTTATACCTTCCTCCAACTGGGTCCTATACTTAAAGACAAGGAGGGCCGGGTGGCTTTCTTTAGAGGAGGGCATTTAGCAGTGGAATCCTGGAGTCAAGGGCGTGGGGAGTAAGGCAGGGACCGGAGTCCACAAGCAGCTGGTGGACTTTCAGGGGCGTGAAATGGAAGGTCAACAACTTGCCTCGACCTACCTTCTTTAACCATCCCAACAGCTAGGCACTTCTGAAACCGACAGTACTGACAACGATTTCGGCGGCGCTTGTCCACTGGGCAGTTTTTATTTGCTAAACACACATATTTCGCGTTTTTTTGCACCGTGCGCTGTAGAGGGAGAGAATGTAGGCCCCAAAATGATTATTTTTTTCACTCAAAGTCCAGCAAACTGGACACATTTTTTTAAAAAATGGCTTGGATCTGCATTCCTTCCCTACAAACATAAACACTACTCCTTCAATTTCTTTCTTTCTTTCTTTCTTTCTTTCTTTCTTTCTTTCTTTCTTTCTTTCCTTTTCTTTTTCTTTTCTTCCTATTTCCTTTCCTTTTCCTCCCCAGGGCATTTACCAGAAGAAAATTGATAGCGTTAACATTTGAGCTAACCTTACCGCTCCTTGCTGTGTTTTATATGCCAGGAGAAGGGGCAGGAGACGCTCAGTAAATACAAATCCGTGGGCATTCATATTATTTACATTCCTTGGAGACCTTCTCTATTTAAAATGATAAGATTATTCAATCAGGATGGCGAAATAAAGAGATCACTTAATTTGACCATAGGGAATTCTGTTCCACTTGGTTAGCTCAGACACGGTTCTCTGTCCTAACCAATTTCAATCTGAACAAGGAAGACAGCGCCTAACACATGCAAATAGCCCTCTTCCAACTCTGGCTCCAGCAATTTCGGGCTGGAGCCCGCCGGGGCCGCAGGTTGCTGTGGGGCGCGGGGGGCGGGGGGATGAAACCCTGACTCTACCAGTCTTTCTGATTTCTTTCCTTAGACACCCCCAAAGCCTCTTCCACAGCCTGTGAGTAGCTGCAGGGAACTCGAGCGGGGCTGCCGACCGGAAGGTGAGGGTACACTGCTGGGTCTCAGGTATAAGGACCGCTACCTGCCACCTCCGCCCTGTCTTGCTCACCTTAAAGAAACCTTTGCAGCCCTCACAAGTGCGAACACCGTAGTGCTGACAGGCCGCGTTGTCACCGCAAACAGCGCACAGACCCTCATTGGAGGGAGAGCCCCGGGACGGCGGCGAGGGCACCTGCGTGTCAAGCAACTGCGATGCGTGGCCGATCTGCAGGCCCGGGAAGCCCATGGATGCCGGCTTGCGAATGGGGTTGGGCACGGCGAAGGTCTGCCCATCCACTACGTGGTGGCTGCCCGCGGGCTCCGGGTTCATGGGGACGTGCAGAGGCCCGTCGAAGCGCATCTGGCAGCTAGACACAGGAGTGCCCGGGGGCGACTGCTTAAAGGAGAAGAGTGACAGGCGGGAGACAGGTGTCTTCCTCTGCTCGATCATATGCGTAGTGGCCACGTAGTTCTGGTGGAAGTTGTGAAGGGAGCCCGGATCGTCCCACATCGGGCTATGCTGCACCTGGAAGCTCGGGGTGCTGGGTGTCGGGGGCGAAGAGGGCTTGTAGTAAACCGACCCGCTGTGTGGCATCATCTCCTCGGACTGAGGGGGCAGGTGGCTGTGTTGCTGGTAGTTGTGCATCTGAATGTCTTCTACCTTAATGGAGGACTGCTGTCCGGACAGGGGCATTTGGTACAAGCAAGGTGGCTTGACGTCGTAGCCTGTGCTGTAGTTGTCCATAAAGGTACTGAAGCTGGGGAGAGAAGTGGTGGCAGTAATTTCAGTGTTGGTGAGGTCCATGCTAAACTTGACAAACTCTGGAGTTAAGAAATCGGAGCTGTATTCTCCCGAAGAGTGGTAACTGTAGCTCTGAGAAGCGGGGCTGGCTCCTTGAGGCGAGGACCCATACTGCGCCTGAACACAAGGCATGGCTGGAAACGAAACAGGGTGATATACACTCAGCCTGGTCAACTGAACACTTTCTTCCGGGCTCGGTCTACACCCGGGGCTACACCGGCAGCCCGCGGCGTCGGGGTTGGGGGTGGAGGGAGGCGGGGAGAGGATGGGGGTTTAGGGATGCAGGGGGAAGGGCAAAAGAGGTGGAACAGCGATGAAGAAAGGAAAGGGCTGATCCCGGGACGACCCAGAGCTGGAAAGCTGTTGAGGGTCTACACTCATTTCCAAACGCCCCCCCCCCGCGCTCCACCCCCTTCCCGCAGACAGTCCCACTCTGATGAGCTTCTTCTTTGAAGCTCAGGGTCGACAGGATTTCTAGAAGCCATGCTCTAGAAATGAAGTTGAATTGCACAATAAGAAAGTTGTCCTCTGTGACTATAAGGCACAGGGTTGGCCTGGAAAGATCCTGTTGCCCTGTTTTGTTTTGTTTTTCTGAGGGTATGGGGGAACTCAGGAAAGGTAATGAAAGATAAAGCTCACTGACCTTCAGCAGAGTTATTGGAGTTTTCGAGGAAATTAAAGGTGGACAGTGTCGTAATTCAGCGAAGGACAAAGTTTCCAAGATTTTAAAAAAGAGCTATTGGGAATCCAGCCCGTCAGATCTCCCTGAAATACAGACACAGGAAGTTTCAGGATGTCTTCCCACCGAGACTTGGGCTGGGCAGATGCAGACTCACTCAGCAGGCCCTTCAAGTGCTTCCTTGGAAATGAGTGTGAAGACTTTACCCAACAGCATCTTAAAATGAAATGTGCAGAGACAAGGTGGCTAAACAGCAGATAATGCCGCTCATCTCCCAGTGTAAATCCCTGCAGAGAAAGCATCCTGTGGGGAAATTATCCCATGAGTCTACCAGATACTGATCAATATAATGAATTGGCCCCTTTGCTGTAGATGGAAGGGCCTTTGTCATTCTACTTTATGTCAAACCTAAGAAGTCTGGGTAAAGGAAAAACACAGCATCAAAGCTTCCTCTTAATATCTCTCTTAGAGTCCAGTGGACTTTTCTCTTAGAAGGAGAAAGAAAGTTAAAAGAACTCGAGAGTAAACCGTGAAAAAAAAAATACAGATCCAACCCTTAGGAAACGTTAGCAAGGCCTGGACAACCAAACAGCCAATGTGGGAGCAAGTGTGTAGCTTTAGTAATTGCTTTTGGTTCAACACAGGATCTTAAGGGACAAGCGAATTGGTGTTCCTCCAGAGAACTGGATTTTCAACATCTTTAATGGCCCAGAGGTGATGAGAGAGATCTCTACTTTACCAGGAGTATCTTGGGTCAACTGCAGAGGGAAAGAAATATTACGCATATGATATTGGCACCAAAGTTAGAAGCACTTCTCAGCACAGCAAACTGGACACCTTCTCCACAATGCTTTCCACAGGCTGCCTACTTGCTGGGACAAGGCATTCTTGTGTCCTAGCTATTTTTTTTTTCAGATGTTCCCACTTGCAAGGCATTCTAGAGCATAGACGATCTTGTTGATAAAGTAAAGAAACCTGAACACCCTCTCCTTTGCTCCCTCCCCTCTCCGCCCCCCCCCCCACTTCTTCCACAATCTTGCTTTGCTTCAAGGAGCGGAGAAGGTTAACAAGACAAACCAGAGGACTTTTGCTTTATCTCCCCACCCCCATCCGCCGCCGCCCTTGAAAATATGTCTGTTCTGGATATTAACCCGTGGCTATGTCACAGTTTCATAACCGTATTCTTTACCTCACGCACACACTGACACACTATCCAAGGACAACATATATCAAAACCAGTCATTTCAGGCAACTTCGCTACAGGACCCTCTACCGACACTACCCTTACTCGACGATATCCGGGAAACCTCCACCAGCGGGCGAGCCGAGCGACACTGTTCCCAAGCAACACGTAAACTTTCTCTCCCGGACTGTTTCCCACATGTTCGCGAGATGGAGCCTCCTCAAGCCACAATCAATTTCACACCAAGAGCAAACTTTGCGCACATCTCCACCGGCAAGTCCGCTTCTCCTAAAACTGTGGGAGTCCCCTTGCCACATCCACCAATGAGAAGCCTGGAAACCTCTGCCGGCAGCCAACTCCCCCCCCTTTACGCTAGCACCGGAGTTCCAGCAGAGGCTCGGCGGAGCTGCGCGCGCCCACTCGCCATCCCCCTTCCCCAGCCCCTTCGCGCTCCGCGGCTCGGGCGACCACTTGCAGAGAACCCGTTCCCTGGTACGCGGAGACCGGGAGGACGCGTGACCGCGGGCGGCCCCGCCGCAGCTACTCACTTGTCCGCTCTCTTCATTCATTCAACTCCGCCGAAGTGCAGTTCCCTCCGGGAGCAGAGGAGCCCGGGTCCGCGGGAGCGCTGCGGAAGCGGGGCGCGGAGAGCCACACGCAGCCAGCCCGGCCGCAGGAGAGGGAGGCAGCCAGCGGGGCCGGAGAGAGGGACGCGGAGCTGTGCGGAGCCGCGGGGCGGACTGGCCCTGGCCGCCAATGTGCCTTTGTTTATGTGGCTCGAGCTGCTGCTGCCAACATGCACCTAAAGTCTGCGCGCGTCAGCCCGCGTCAGCGGCCCGCGGTCCAATCGCCGAGCCGCCGCGCTCCCCGGACTCCTGGCCCGCGCTCGCTTTGGTATATTTCCGACCTGACGTCACGACTGGGGCTGATTTTAAGGTGGGAACGGTTCACCTTGGTAGCCCACTTGGGTGGATTTTTTTTTTTTCCGAAAGAAGTGTGACTTCTGCAACCCAGGTCCGTGAAGTCCGTGGTGATGCTACGCTCCACCTGCCCCTCCCCCGCCCCAGACCTTGCGTCCTCACACGTGGGGAGGGTGCAACAAAAGCTTGAACGGAAAAGAACACTCGCGTGGGCCAGGTAGCTAGCACCTGGGCCGAGAGGGCAGAGGTGTGCCTTGCAGCTCCCCAACATACCCTCCTCACACCCTTTAGCAGAAGTGGAGACAGTTGTCCCGTGGCTCGTAACTCTCCAAAGACTTGGGCGTTAGATGGGATTCCCCTAGTCCGTGCATCCCCCTTCTCCCTTTTTAAAAACCCACTCTTCCTCCCGCTTCGAAGGATGAGAGGTCAGGCCCTTTCCCCTTCTTTACAGAAACTAAAAAGACGTACTATCTAAAGCAATGTGGGAGGAAGGAGGGTAGACAGTGAGCCAAGTCTTAGAGGACCCCACAAGTAGGAGTGAACTGTTGCCAGCTTTCTCTCGCAGACAATACATTAAAGGATCCGGCAACAGGTGCGCCTCCAGCCCAGAGGTGATCTGAACCATCGCCCCCAAGCCCCTCGGTCAACTCTTGACAGAGTTGACATTTCGCTGTGCCCACCAAGCCCTTCAGTCCCTTTCACAGGTTTCTGAAACGCAGGGGCTGTCGTGCCTGCAACCAAGAAGAAAGCATGGAGGGAGAAGCAGCAAGGGGAGTGGAGCTCGAGGCGGGGTGGGTCTCGCCCAAAACGGAGAGTATGTGCCCATTGCCCCAGCCCAGGGTCCGGGTGAACTGTGGGAGCGTGCCCTACCCCCGCGTTCCTCTCAATCGCCTCCAGCTCCGCTCTGCAAGACAATCCGCTCCCCCTCCTCCCAAGCGCGTGGATCTTTCTAGCAAAGGAATCGCAGATCCTCCAGAGGGCTAACCCTACTCCCAGTACCCCCGTGAAGCTGGCCAGACAGGCCTCTTCGGGTTTCTCTCAAGACCAGGAAGGGACTGAGGCCAAGGGAGAGCGACTTTGTAGGGTCCCCTTCTTCTCCCAGGACAGCGCTCCTCCTCCCCTTCTCCCGAGCGTTGGCTCGCTCCCAAGCTACCCGGGCGAGCGGTGTGTGTGTGTGTGTGTGTGTGTGTGTGTGTGTGTGTGTGTGTGTGTGCGCGTGCGTGTGTGTGTGTGTGTGTGTGTGTGTGTGTGTGCAATATACACCTCGGCCCCCTCTCGGTGATCCTAACACCCCGGGAGAACACCGCGGAACTCTCGGGGTTGTGGGGTTGCTCATTCCTAGCCTGCACCTCCGCCTTTGCCAGCTCCAAGCTGAGCGAGCCTGTGGCTGCAGAGGCGTTGCCATCGGGTGCCCTGCGGCTGCCCAGACAAGCCGCGGGCTCCACTGTGCATCGGCCTCCGGGAAACCTACGTGACCACCTTAAGTTTCCCCCAGATGTTGCGGCTGCCTCTCCAGCTGCTGCCGCTACGGCTCAGCGGTGCCCTAATGGGCGCGAGGAAAAAAAAAAAAAAAAAAATCCAGGAAGTGGGGGTGCAAGAGGGGGGCAGGGTGAAGAACAACTTATTAGTGTGAGCTCGGCAGCGTCAGCGCCCCGTGGGCAGGAGCGATTCCACGCGAACGAAAGGGAAAAAGTGAGAGTTTGGAGAGCAATGGAGAAGGAAGGGGTGGGGGTGGCGGTGACGCAGGGGCGCAGGCATTGACGCACCGGCCAGGCTGGGCCCAAAATAGAAGCAACTCCAGCTCACAGGCGCCCTCCCGGGTTCCCTTCCCCTTCCGTGAGGGAGCAGGGTGCGGTCACCAGGAGCTTTCCTTGATCCTCGCGGTGGGCCAGGTTCCCGGCAGCTATCTTCAGACAGTCGGAAACCCAAGCTTAGCGACACTGGGGTGGAAGTTATTATTTTTTAATACAGTTCCAGGAGAGCGGGTATCAGGAGTTTAAGGTCGTAGCCACAGACCTCCCTACACAAAAGCGGCTAAGTAGATATGTTGCCCTCTGCAAGCTTCTCTCCCCGAGTCATTAAAAACACATTCAGTTTAGGTTGAGTTGAGTCTGGGGACATTTTAAAAATGCTCTCCTAGAGTGAGGAAAGAGGGCCTGGAGTTCTTATACTGAACACCAAGGAGCAAGCACAGTAACGAGGGTTTTTCTTTAGCAACCTCCAGTGCTTGGTTTCCTGATAAGAAAAGCCTTTGCTCAAGGCTTGTTATACCCAAGATCAAAAGGCAGAGGTCTTAGCAGTTTACTACAATAGTAAGTGAGAATAGGGTAATTATAATATGTAAATGAGAGGAAGTGAAGACTTTTTTTCATCCAAGTGTGAGTTTTCCCTCTTTTCAAATTTGCGTTCAGCTTCCCTGGATGTTACTACGACTGAGGAAAGATTCATAAACTCATTTAAAGTAATTCTTGGCTGGGACTATTCTACGGTTGGAGTCTGGCATGTGCTCTAGGTGCACACATCGGAAAGTTTAAAAGGGCCATGATCAAAACCTCAGTCCGCTGTCCCGTTCCCCCGCCCCCCCCCCCCCCCCACACACACACACACTTGATTGGAAGGGACGAAGCTGCAGGAGCAAAGACAAGGTCTGCAATTGACTGATCTTGTCAGTAGGGGGCCTGACTCCACAATGTTCAAGAGACAATCTCCCACACAAACACACAAGCACGCGTGCTTCACACACACACACACACACACACACACACACACACTTAGCTATTTACTACTTAGGCTAACTAAGCCTCGGGAGAAAAGTCTGCAGGCCCAAATGTTCATATTGTGTTGGAATTCATAAACAACGACAACTCTTTTATTTTTTCTATATTCTCCAAAAGGGAAACAGTTTAACACATGGAATTAGGTTTACAATGGATTTTCTTTATTTCCTCCTGCCCGTGTTTAACTCACTGTTAGGTCACAGAGGGAAAAAAACCAAAATGGTAATAAAATCTCTCATTTTATCTCAAAGCAGTTCAAATTGGCATATAGTTTGGAAAAATGAAAGCATGTTTTAAAATCCTATGATTACATGTTTAAATAAATTATAGTTGAGAAGAGAATTCCTGTGGGTATATTTGCTAGTACATAAGAGAATGCTTTTGTGCATAGAGGTTTAATTACACATATAATGGAATCAAAATGTAGAATTGAACAACCTTTCAGAAAATGTTAAAACGATGCTTTAGGCTAAAAGAAACTGAAATTCTACATTTATATGGCTGCAACTCTTCTGCATTCTTACACATAAATATTTCAAATAAAGTATTTTATAACTCAATTAAAATGACAATAGTGTTTTTTTCAGGGTTCAGAGTCTGTTAGAACTTTAAATTATTGCCACGTTTAAATGTGTAAAGTTTCCCCATTAATAAAGGTCTATTTTCTTAATAATTTAAAATAATGGAAGCAAAGAATTAATGCTATGCATAGTAGGTCCCCCTTGTGTAAATTATGTTATTGCTATTAATAAATATAATGATGAGACCTTAAAAAACATTGATGAAGGTAATGCTGTTATATTACTTTTCATGATACTAGCACATACTAAGCCATACATATCTGCTTGTACATAAAAATATATTTCCATTAAAAATCAGTATAAGTGAAAATAAACTCACATCTAAACCTATGTATTTTATTTTTTGCATGGCTAAGCAGATTATACTTAATAAAACTGAGCTCTTGGTATAATTTAGAGAGCAAACATAAGTGTAATCCCATCGGATTTTCTATTTTAATGCATGGGGGAGAGGCCTCTGGGGGGTTGATTTCAGAATTCTCCCCAAATGAATTCAGAGGTCTCACAATGCAAATACAATGAAATGGACATACCTGTTATGCCGTGTTGCAAGAGTTGAGACAACTTCAAGATATATATATTTTTTTTTACTGTGTAGGTATTGGAACTTATAAGCATTGAAGTGAGATGTGTTTTAAATTATGTTTGAACAAACCCACATTCACAGTCTTTGTTGTTATTTGGTAAGCAGTCTTCCAGAAGTGACAGAAAAAAAAATGAATTTTCACTTTAAAACATCTGGTTCTCTAAAGATAGAAATTAGTATTAAAGATGTTTTATTGTTTTGCTTTTGCCATTTCATTTGCAATCATGGGCTATTAATCAACCAAACTGCCCCTTTCCTACGGGACACTTGGAGAAGTCAACAGCTTCTCTGATATCCACATAGATACGGGCAGCTTTTATTCAGTTTTACCCAGCCTGTTTTTCACCAAGACCATGGGTTTTTTAAATGTCTTACTTTAATTCAGAACTCAATTCTAGAAAATGTGTAAAGATGTGCCGAAGTAAACAGCACTTTTTTCTAGAAGCTTCTACTTATAAATTAAAATCATAAAACTGAACATATGGTAAAGCCTCATGCCACTCAAAAACTATTTTACATAATAAAAATCTTTGGGTTTTTTTTTTCCTTAATACTTGGCTTACAGTGGCCCTCTCCTAATACTTGCTTTTATAAAGATGACTTAATATTTTTCTTATGAAAAAATTCTTTTTTATTAAAAAGAAGAATACTTTTGGTTTTAGAATTTATTTGCTCATTTCAGTAAGCATTGGAGATATTAAAACACATTTAAAATTCTGAAAACAAAGTTATATGCTATTATAAAAGGCATCTGAAATTCTATCAACAGCCAATGACATTAGTTATTCTAACAGTATTAGATAAAATTCTTTAAACAGATAAAATATATTCTTTAAACACAGAAAATATATATGTTTTCCAATAGTTCTATGTAAATCTCAGACAGCCAGTTTTTGTTCTACTTTTAATAAGAAAATAACCACATTTTATTTTTTACTCTCAAGCTAATTGGTAAAGAACCTCTTATTTTAATGAAAAAGAAAATAAGGTATTGATATATTCAACAAAGACATATATGCCCTTTTCTTCATCATAATTCTCAATTATCAAACTTACAATTTGAACACTACAAAAGTAACTTATAGCAAGGACCCTTATAGTGATAAGAAATAAATCTAATTACCATATCCTTTGAATAGATGTAATATAAATTTCATTGCTCACTTAAAAGTTCTAAAGTTAACAGCATAAACTTGAAGTTGAGTAATTATGTAATCCTTATATAGACACTTATTAAAGTATTTATACATATTATCTTAAATCTACATCTATCATTTTGCCAATTAAAATTAGGACTTTAATTGCAATTAAGTAATTTAATTGCCAATTGAACAGCAAAATTGCTAAGTGACTAATTTTAATGCCTATTTTAATTACCAATCATGACTGGGGAGGGAGCTAATCAAGTTACATCAAGCAGTACAGAGTAACGATGTGAAAAAAAGGAGAACAAACACTCAAGGCTACACGCTTTTAAAAAAGAAACATAAATTAAATAAATGCAAACACAATCTGATAAATGGATAAAAATACTGTATTTCAGTATCTGAATACAGAACATGAAAAAGAACAAGGTTAATTAAAGAAAGAGCGCCTGTCAATCTTCAGTCAAAGTCAGGGCAACCCAAGTCCATTTTTATATGGTGTCTGTATGGCACTCATACCAACCCATATACAGACAAAGCTGCATGCTGAAGAGGATGAGAGACCACTTCCTGCTTGACTGGGGTAATGTGACACAGGGCCACTTTCTTTTCTAATGAAATGCTCATAAAAGAGAGAAACAAGCTTCCAATGCAACAACAAGGGTTTTGAGTTTGAAAACAGACTCAAGTGCAATGGGGTCCACACTCTTTCCTGATGACTCAACCCCACTTAGCTGAATGGAGAGTTTTTACCAGAATCCTAATGCCTATTTCTAACTGATCACATGCTGCCTTGAGAAAACCATAAACTTAGTAGAACTTAAAGATCACAAATGTATCTGTAAGAAGAAAATGGAAATAGAATTACTTAGTGCCATCAGAAACACAGAAATATTTTCTTGGCCAACCCATGCATATTTTTTCAAAAGTTTTCCCGACTAAACAAATTCTCCAATTAACAACATGGAAGGGCAACTCTGAAAAGATAAGTTTAAGTTTGGCCACTCAAAAGCAAAACAGAAAGGCATTTCCTAGTGGACAGGGCAGTGGCAGTTCTGGTCCCTTGGCAATCAGAGACATGATTTGGAATACAGTATACATCTATCAACTCTTTAAGTTGAAATGATGCCATAAGCTCTTAGGTTTGTGGCTGTGTACGTAGACAAAACCATGCCTAGTGTGTATCTGTAAAGGTGCCCGAGAGTATCAGTTCAATGTACACGTGAGACAGACAACTGCAGACAGACAGACAGACAGCACAAGAGTGGGGCTTGAGAGTTTGCTTCACCTCTGAGACAAAGCCCAGGAGGCCTCTTGGCCTGGATCTGAAGGAAGAACACTTTAATAATCACAGGGCTTGACAAAAGGTTGCAGTGTCTGCCCGTGACACTAACAGCTTTATAAGGCAGGTTCTGTGTGACTGATTAAGGGACACTGTCAATTCACAGGACATGAAGATGGAGTCATTATTGACAAGTTGACCCCTGGTCTGGGTTTAAATTCATAGAGTGTTGGTGCTACAGAACAAACTAAAACCTCACCTAGCAAAGATTATGGAAAACAACCCCAGCAAAGACTCTTGCCGGAAGGGAGACAGTCTAAGATGTTCTGTATAAGAGTCTTTGCTATATAAATAGGCAAACGGCGTTAGATAGGATTACAGAATGTCTGAACTAGCCCAATCACTGCTTCACAAACCATCAGCCATTATAAGGTGTGTGTGTCCAGGGGATGAGGGTGTCATCTTGGCCTTTCAAAATGATCCTGAAAGGACATGATATATAAACTTTTGAAATGTTAGTTATCACTTTCTGAAATGTATAAAACTAAAAATAAACACATTTTTAGACTGTTCATGTCTATTTTATATATTTTGGTAGTCTAGTCTATCGGTTCACGTGAACATTTTACATTTTGTTGAATGCAAAAAAAAAAAAAAAAAAAAACCCTAAACCCTATATATTATGTTTCTAGCTTTATGATATCCCTTCATAAGTAAAAGTAGACGTGAAATTAAAGTGTGAATAATACTTTAATTTGTAATCTTAGGTTATTCCTTGTCTTTTACTGTGATCTGCATCTGTGAATCAAAAATACAAGGTATAGTAAAAAGACAATCATGTTTATAATCCAAGCTTACAGGCAGTTACAACATTTTATTAGTCACTAGGTTTTAAAATCTAATGTGAAGTATTATTAAGCCATTCAGTAGGATCTAAATGATGACTTCGGTGTGTTGATACTGACATCCTGAGAAGAAAAAAATTATTATATTCACATTATATCCACAACCAAGGCTTGGATTAAGACACAGAGAAAGAGTAGGGTACAGGAACTGGTTTGCAGAAAGAATTCTAGTTAGTTTTAAGTTCATTGTTTCTTAGAACTGTTTTCTTAAGAGTTGAAGTACGATTTTGTTGGTTCAACGTGAGAATTTCATATATGTAATAAGATTTAGGAATAACACTGAGACAAATCCTAGGAGTCCTTGAATTTTCTGGCTTTGAAGTGTAGTGTTCTTATAGAACTCGTAAGTTTAACTAACTCCGGAAGTTGTGTTTTCCACCTCTCCACACCTCACCTGTTAGTAGGTAGAATGGCAATTTCCAAGATCAGTTTTGTTAAACTTTATCAATTATGCATGTCTATAGATGGAAGAGGGTGGAGGAAGAAGATGCAGAAACCGATTTTTACTGCCAGAATGATGTGATAGGGTCCCTCAGACTACCAATAGTTGATTATAGAATTTGAAATGTAGCTCTGTAACTCAATTTATACCACAGCAATCGGGCGATGCTATCTTCCTGTTGTTATAACGCATCAGGTCAAGGGATATAAATTGTACCAGGTAATTCATTTTGCTGTTCAGAGAGTCATTAGGTTCCTCCCAGAATATATATGATTGATATCCCTAGAGGTGAAAGGCTAAAGGAACCATATGGCAACATGTTGCATTCCGTATGTTATCTGCCCATCCGTGCTTAAGCTGCCATTAGCAACATCTGTACCTTACAGAAATCCAGCTGCGCCGACGACGGCTGACGAAATTGTACTGGGTGGGGGGTGGGGGGTGGGGGGGGGAGGGAAGATCTAGCTTAGCGCCATTAACTCCAGACTTAGAGTCTATCTACCAGGACGAATGGAAGCCTTCACAATTAGAGGAGACAACACAAATGCTTTATTAAAGTTTAATTCTGAACTCCCAATTAGCGAAAGTGCGTTACAAATCGATTGCAATTTCCTAGAAGACGCAGCAAAGTTCTCCGCAGCCTGCTTGCCTGCCACGTGCGAGGGGCTGCGGAGCAGCCGGAAGGACCGGGCTCAAGGCTGGCCTCCGGGGCCAACAAGTCCCTAAAAGTACCTGCCAGGGCGACAGTGGGGCTCGGGAGAGCCAGGGTGGGAGTCGGAGGGCCTCCGGATCGGGGAAACACGGGGAAGGAGTGGCCCGGGAGGGTTTAGGGAGGAGGGCGACAGGGTGCCCGTGTCGCGCCGGCCTCTCTGGACTGGTCTCATTGAAGTTTCTCTCCCGCTCTGGCGCTCCACACCCACTTCGGCTTCCTGCCCCGGCGCGGGCCACCGCGGGGACAGAAGTCGGGGAAGGGCCGCCCCCGGGCCTCCCGGAGCCCCCAGCCCGGTCCAATACACGTTACCTGCCCAGCGCTCCCGGCCCCAGGTCGCCGAGTCCCCGGGCGCGGAGTGGTCGAGCAGCCCAGCTCCAGCTCGTCCTGCAGTCCGGGCGCGCGGCAGGGAGAGCGGACCGCCGAGCTGAGCCCCGGGGCGGAGGCCGTGGCTGAGGCCCGCCACCCCCGCGGGGGGCGCGGGGCCGAGGGCGGGGGGCTGCCGAGCGGCCCGCGGAGGCCCCGGAGGCGCGCGCTCCGGTTCATTGTCGCCGCCCGCGCGCACCCCGCGCCCTCGGCCCCGCGGCCAAGCGCGTCAGCGGCCCCGTCAGCCCGGCCGGGCTCCGTGACGCGTGCAGCCGGCGCTATAAATAACCCGCCGCCCGCCCGGGCGCCCTGCCAGTGACGCCGGCCTGGCGGGAGGAGCGGCCGCGGAAACAATGACCCACCGCGCCCTGCCGCCAGGCCGCAGGCCCAGCCCTCCGCGCTCCCCGCCCGATGGAGGGGCTGCCCCACCCTCTAGCCGCAGAGCGCCAACCGGGACACCCCTGGCTCAACTCCTCTGCAAGTTCCAACCAAGTTGATTTTAAACGTTTCGACGCTTCTCCACCCCAACTCCCTCTCCACTACAAAGTCCAGTGTACTTTGGGGATAGGAAATTGTCAGTGAAAACCCCCAAATAAAGAAGAACTTGGCGTCTTAAATGTCTGCCCGAGCTACTTTTAAGCCACTGTGCCCCCCGAGGGTCCAGAAGAAGCAGCGAGGCCTGGGTTCCAGGACTCACCATCTCAGCCCCACTGTCCTTTCTTTACATCTTTGTGGCCTTCAGGATGGCGCAACCTGTTGTGATCTTCCAAGTCTGGTCCTTTGGCCGTTGGAAGTCCAGTCAAGGCTGCCATCTAAAGGGGCTTTCTCTGCAGGTAAATATTTCTGCAGACTTCCATTGCCATCTCCATCTTCAGGCGTTTCTGTCACAACACTCCCTGACGCGTGTCTTATTCATCAAGGTTCCCGTAGATGAATGAAGATCAGCTACTCTGCTGGAATTATCAATTATCAGTCGATTGAGACTGTATTCATTTTGCATTAATATTGATTGCATGTTCACATGTGTGTGCAAATGCGCTCACCTGCCATGGGCGCTGTCGTGGAAGTTACTTGATAACTTTTGGGTGTCTCTCTTCTGCGGTTTTGATTCTGAGTAGCCAACTCTTGTGGTCATCTCTCTGGCCCCTAAGACACTGTTTCCTCTGAGCCAAATGCCTCAGGCATAGGAACTCTACACTCTGGGGTGCTGATACATAGAAAATTTGCAGATCTAACCAGGAAGGTGAAGTGATGAGGCGTGGCCAGTGAATTACACGGGGTACAGAAACAGTTCTTAGTCAGAAATCAAGGCAAACTGGCATAGTGACCCATCACTGGGCTGGAAGTGGGAAGATCAGGAAGTTTGAATATTATGTCTTCGCTGGACTCTTACGTACCATTTTCTATTTGTACATTTTCCCCAAAAGTAAATATATTAGTACCACTTGAAGAAAGGAACCGAGCATATACCATTGCAGTTATTTAAGAGAGGAGAATGAAGGCCACCGTTGTTTCCTTTCCATGCTGGTAGCTGTGTTCACGTCTGATGCTATCCCAGGCCCTTGCAAAACCACTTTCTCGTGAGAGAAATGGGCAGATTATGCGTTATAAAGTATACTCGGACCATTTTCTCCTATTTTGTCCCAATCTCTTTTTCCCCTGGAAAGGAAATAAATTCTCTAGCTAACGCCTCAGCAGTGTTCTCACTGACCTTCCTAGACAATCGAAAAGAATGTGCCTCATCTCCTGTCTTCAGGTTGGTGAAAGAAAGAAAGAAAGAGAGAGAGAGAGAGAGAGAGAGAGAGAAAGGAAGGAAGAGAGAGAGAGAGAGAGAGAGAGAGAGAGAGAGAGAGAAAGGAAGGAAGGAAGGAAGGAAGGAAGGAAGGAAGGAAGGAAAAGAAAGGAAGGAAGGAAGGAAGAAAGAAAGAAAGAAAGAAAGAAAGAAAGAAAGAAAGAAAGAAAGAAAGAGAGAGAGAAAGAGAGAAAGAAAGAACATAAAAGAGAAAGAAACAGGACAGGTTTGGAGCCAAAACATTTGCTTCACATAGACACTGTTGAAGTGTGATCACAACTAAAAGTTAACCAATATTTTTTCCAGTTTCAAAAGCATCTCTGCCTCCTTTCCTATCGAACGCCTCATCTCTTCCTTAAGACTGTTTTAAAGTCTTTGTGCTGCCCGGAAGCCGCATCTTTCTTCTGCTGTTGCCACTGCCACTGTTTTAAAGTGATAAGCTTTTGCTTCTTCTCACTTTCAGTGTGATCTCTGCTAATCATCATCACTGTCCTTACACTTCTTCCTTTCTTAATGTTTACATTTATTAATTTGTCTTGTGCATTCATCATAGGAGGGGGCGGGGGGTGGGGGTGGCTCTGAGTCTTCTCTGCCAGCAGTATGGAGGTTAGAACGAATCGTTCTTCTCCAGGTGAATTCTGGGAATCCAGCTTCAGTGCTCAGGCTTGTCAGCAAGTTAACTTGACCTTCTGAGCCATCTCACTGGGGTTGTCCTTAAGCTTCTAGCAGAATGAAAATGAGCACAGCCCGAGTAAATATTAAACATACCCAAATTTCTTAGTGTTATGGTTTGCACCTGAAATGTTCCCCAGAGGCTCGGGTGCTGAAGGCTTCATCTCTGATATACATTGTGTTCATGGGTGGTGTCTTTGGGATATTATTATCACGACAGTACTGACACAACTACTTGGCTCATAGTTTGGTGGGCTACTGAAAGGTGATGCAACAGGAGGTAGGACCTAATAAAAGGAGTAGGTCCTTGGATGTCCGCCCTGAGGAACTATATCTTCCATGAAAATGTGATTAATATGCACTCTTGCCTTACCACTAGTTAATCCTGACCCCTCTTTTCTCCATCTTTGCTCTCTGGGTACCATAAGACAAGCAACCGCTTCTGCCACACACATTCCCCAAATAGGATATACTGTTTCATCTCAAGCCAAGAAGCAATGGCAGCATCTCCCCCATGGATTGAACTCTTTAAAACCTTGAGCTCAGATAAAATTTTCCTCTTCTAAGATGTTCAGGTTAGGTAGTTTGTTATGTACGGTAATGGTGAAGCTGAGTAACACAAAGCCACTTCATTCTAGAAGCAGTAGGAACACTCAAATAATTTCCTGAAAATAAAAACAATAATAGTGAAATCTTTGAAACAGAAGAATAGGAAATGTTTTATAAATATTTGGGTTTCTCTGATAGCATAAAGCTTATCACAGTTTTTCTGGTATCTCCCATTATTTCCAAAGTTTCTGCCTACCTAAGATTAAATCCGTCAGTGGTTTCTTCTACAATAGCGGTGTTGAAGAATTTATAAGAGGAGCTACTGTGCACTCTTGCTTTATTGCTCAGTTAATCCTGGTCTGTATTTAGAGAGAGGTGCCTGCCAGCTTGAGATCTCAAAGCAATGAGCACAAATATTTGCCAAATCCTGTGCAGTGCAGTTTTGGTGATTGACATGAAAAAATCACTGACATTGTAGTATAAGCAAATCTTAGCAACTGTAAGATGGATAAATAGAAGGTTAGCTAGATAAGCCACAAAGACTTTGAGTATTCCAAATGAAAGAGAAGAGACAACCCGAATTACAGAGGTACAAACTTTCTTTATTTAAAAAGACAAGTCAGCCAGATGTGGTAGCACACCCTGTAATCCCAACACGTGGCAGGTGGAGGCCTCCAGGCCAGGCTCCTGTACAAAGTCATTCTTGGCTACACAGAGACTCTGAAGCCAGCAGAAGCTGCCTGTCTCAAACAGCCAAACCAGTTGCTTGATCAATCAACAAATGGACGAGCAATGTTTGCAAAAATAAGTAAATAAATAAGGGTGACTACATTCAGAAAAATTGCAAAACCTAACGTCAGTGCCAAATATTGGCAGAGATGTGTAATTGACTTTTTTCATAAGATTGGCTAGATTTTAATGGTTAATCCACCAAGTTTTTCATTGTTGGGAAGCACTGCAGTCAATCAACTGTGTTAATGGTATAAATAAATAAACTGTCAACTTCAAACCATATTTGAAATCCTTCGTGAGGCTGAACCAGAAACATCGGCTTTGCCAGAATAATGCTTTGGGAAGTATGTACAGGTGGTTCTGGGGCCAGTAATTCCCTCATCTCCTAAGCGCCTTTTCAAAATTAATCTTTAGTGTAGAAAATGAACACATAAAAAAAAAAAAACAAGGGGGTTATACTTAAGTGAAATCAATAATCATGCACTATGTAGAAATAACCATTGTTACTCTTTGATAGACATCATTTGTCTTTTCACTTTGCTAAGTACATACATTTTTATCCAAATGTGCTTATAGTATACACAACTTCTTTCATGTAACAATGTATCATGAACATCTGCCTCCTGTGCCCCCAAAATAAGTCTTCATGAGGTTTCAGGATGATCCTAGGCCATGCATGTCTTTGCAGTCTTCCTCTGGTTTGCATAGCCAGAGCTGCATTTCCACAGCTTCCTTTTGGGCTGGTTTCCCCTGCATTAGACCAATCAGAACCATGAACAGAAAATGGAGTAAGAGAAAAGCCTTAGTCTTCTCCACCCCTCCCTCATGCCACAACTAAATGACTGGTGACCCCTGACTCTGGACTCCAGGGCCACAGCCTACTCCCTTAGTCCTTTTAGGAGTTCATCTTGTTTCTAACCACAAAGGGATCCTTTCTGGCTTCCCTCTTCAATTCCATGTTTCAGAGACTAGTGAAGTTTAGGGGTTTAGTTCCCCTTGCACTGACTGTAACAGCAGTTTTGTACTTTTCCTGGTTGGAGCCCAAATCCTCCTTCATTTTCGATGGAGAAGCACTGGTGATGTCATACACAGCAAAGCCAATTGGTCCTTGAATTTCATTTGCCAGAAGTTTGCTAGCATCTTAAATGTGCTTTTTAAATTAAGTGGCTTAGTCTTGAGAGAAGCAGAAAGAAAACTCACACACCTTAAAAAAAATCAATTTGCCAAGAGCGTAATTAAAAATTATAAACACAAAATATTGTGTAACTTTACTGAACATTAGTCAGAACCTGGTAAATCCTTAGCCAAGGCTCAGACATAAATTTTATGCTAATGAAAAGGGTGGCGTGTAATACCTGTCAAGGCTTAATTTACGTTACACATCTTCCACAAGGCCCACTCTTCTCCAGCTTATTTGTCAATGCTCACTGCATTGGGATCTGCTTCTCAGATCCTAAAACACAGAAAAAAAGCACAAGAATTTTGGATTAGTAGTTTGAAGCATCACATATCTCCAGAGAAGTAGTTCTACTCTCGAGGATATCTGTGTTTTACTTCTCTACATATTTTCTGCTGTTGCTTCTTTGCTTTTTCACAGCTCCTGAAAGAAACTAGGAGGCTGTTGTCACAGAAGTGGCAAGATCAAGGCAAACAGAAAGGGTCTGTAAGGGTTTCTAACTTTGCTTTATAAAGTTCTAAATTCTTAGAAGGAAGGAGGTTTTTTGATGTTTTTTGTTTGGTTGGTTGGTTTGGTTTGGTTTTTTTTTGGGGGGGGTTACTTTCTATTATGAGACAAGGTCTTATTAAGTTTCCTAGCTGGTTGGGAACACTGTAGCTCAGCAGGTCTTGAACTTGTGGTCCTCCTGCCTCAGGCATTCTCCTGAATAAGCTGTGGCACAAGGCTGAACCCCCACACCTAACCCTACACCTTTTTATGGCTAATGAAAATGAAAAACAAATAATACACATTTGTACACATGAATTCTCTCCTCACACACACACACACATGCTCATGCCACATGCCCACAATATCACACATGCATGCCCATACACATCTCTCTGACACTGCACACACACACACATCCCCTGACATCATAAACACACACATACACACCACATACATCCATGCACATGTATCACTCTGGTATCACATCATACCACACATACACACATCACACACATATCACACACACACCATAAACACACATTACACAAATACTGTAGACACATATCATGTACACATTACACACAAACGCACATACATACAACACTTATCTCCTTGACATCATATATTACATACATATAGGCATACATGTTATACATACATATCACACACACATACATTCATATAGCACACACACACACACATACACACACAGACATATATCACCATCCAGAAAGAAACTTTAAGCAGGGAAAAGGATTTCTCTGCACCTAGAAAAAGGGCCCTGGCGAAACAGAAGTACAAAATGAAACTGACAAGGATCCAGGTTACCTAAAGGACAAACAAGTCACTCAGAGCTGATACTCAAAGGAGTAATTATGAAAGAAGAGCCCCAGGGTAGACTTAGCAAAGGAGTCCCATGATCTCATGATTCGAGCATCCAGGTGTGTCCTGTGAGGCACCATCATGCAAATGCTACACATGCCGAATTCATTTGAATCAAAGGTAACGCTTATCCATTTCCCAACTGGCCAGACTTGATAGCCAAATCGACAAGTTAAACCATGCAGGAACCATGAGAGAGAGAGATATCACGTTCTGTTCTCTACACTTCAACATGGGAGAGGGTAAATTGACATATCTTCAACACGGGAATGGTAGACAAGAGAGGAAGAGGAGGTCAGAATATTAAACCCCTTTAAAGCTGGATCAAGCTGTTCCTGACAATACAGGTGAATCACTAGACATGTTATAAGAGTCAGTTTGTTGTCTTTCAAATGAAGTGAGTTTCTGTTGTTTAACTATGATGATCTCTGATAAATACACCTAACTTATTCCCCTACGTACTTCAGTCATGGTAAGCACAGAACTTACCTGTTAGACAAAATCAATGCACACATGTACTATTTATTTATTTGGCTTACTGCTGCTAAGCAAGGGAAGGGAGAATTCACATGATCACACGTGCCAGTTCTAAAGCCAATGTAAGTTCCTAATTTAGGTGAAAATTTTAACGTGGATGGGAATGTTCTTACTACATGGATAACAAACCCTTCTACTACCACAAGAAAACTGAAGAGTCAAAGCTGACCAGGTGACATATAACAGCTTTGCTCCCTATCTCTGACATCTTGGATGCTTCAATGGCATCACCTCCATCCTCCATCAGCTAACCATGGTCCCCTAAAATGGCCCATGCTCTAGGCATTGGAATCTCATGAACTCCATCCTCAGGGTACAATGGAATCCCATTACTGTTTAACTGTCAAGACCTAGCTGGAGCACACGGCCTCTGTGAATTCACCTGCCGCTAGCCTCACGCTGCCACCCTGCCTTCCCACTCCCATATTCAGAAGTGGAGTACTCCAGTGTTGCCTCTGTTTGACCTCCACTTAGGGCTATTTGTTTCTTCGTGAAACACTGTTTTAACAGTCCTCGATTCTGTGAAGAAGAGAGTTCTCTCCATCATCTTGCAGTTTTAAGCATCAGCTCGTTTAGCCATCATCAGTGGTTATCTGTTAACCGTGTCAATGAATAATTTAATAAATTAATGGACAGAGAGGCAGAAAGATGCACATTTAGCCAGGTGTGGTGGCACATACCTTTAATCTCAGCACTTGAAGTCAGAGGCTGGACTCAGAGACAGGGAGGTCTTTATGAATTTGAAGCCAGGCTGGTTTACATAGTGAGGTCTAGGACAGACAGAGCTACATAGTGAGAGCCTATCTTGAAAAATGAAAGAGAGAGAGAGAGAGAGAGAGAGAGAGAGAATACATGTATATAGCTGGGAGATTGGAGTCTAGCTAATCATTTTAAGTTAAAATACATATCATGAAAAGAATAAAGTACATTAAGTCATCATATAGTAGTATTCTATGTTTTATAAGCATGATAGTATATTATAAAGTGTAATAATTCTTATTTAAACTTGCTTAACTTTTTTCTCTGCATCAAACAAAATATCTTCTTTCTATTCCCTGTATTTTATTTGATATGCATGGCTGATTATTTCCCATATAGGTACAACATCTGTAATTGCATAATATTTTTTAATAACCTGAAACAAATCACTGGGTTGAACAATAAATAAACCCAGATCCTTAAAGAACTGGGTTAAGTACATACAGGAAAAATAAAACTCTCCCCACGTTGTACAAGCACATGCATGTACACACACATTCACACTCCTTAATAATTCTGTGGTTTCAGTATCTTGTGTAGGAAGAAAGTGCTGTCACTTGAAAAGGTTACAGTAATGGATGCTGTTCCTTACAGACCTGTATGAATCTGGGAAGGCTCAGAAACAGAAGGATGAGTGGGGTGGGAGGCGGAGAACGTCTGCACAAAAATCTATCCAGTTATTCCCATTTAGTATAGACTCGTACAGACTGTGTTATATGTAGGGAAACCTCTCTCTCTCTCTCTCTCTCTCTCTCTCTCTCTCTCTCTCTCTCTCTCTCTCTCTCTCTCTCTCCAGATAACCTTGAACTTATTATGTAGAACAGGCTGGTCTCGAACTGAAGAGATTCACTTGGCTCTGCCTCTCTAGTGCTGGGATTAAAGGTCTGCATCACAATGCCCAGCTCCCCTTTATAGAAATTATCTTTGAGACTATAACTATTTGTCCTTGAAGCTGAGTATAATTGTGCATGCCTCTAATCCTAGCATTTGGACAGCTGAGACAGAAGATTGCTCCGAGTTCAAGGCTAGATTACATATAGTAGTACATAGAAAATTAGGGGTCAGCCTAGATTACATACTGAATTTGAGGGCAGCGTGGGCTATAGAGCTAGGATTTTATTTTATTTACCTTTGGTGTGCCTGTATTTTCTGTATTGTGTGTGTGTGTCTGTCTGTCTGTCTGTACATACATACATACATATATACACACACATATATGCATGTGATTGAAAGAATAATCAAAAATGAGGTAAAGGCAGATGTTAGCACACAACTGAAATCTAAGCACCATTGAGGCTGACTGTCTTTGGAAGTTGCAAAGCCATTCCTGCATCTGGAGATTTAGGTGTACAGAGCTTGGGCCTCTTGCAGATCCACCTAAAATGCCATTTTTACTCAGGGAAGAAAGGCCACTGAAGCCACTTGTCATGCTAAGATTCCATTTAAAGATTTATTCATTTAAATAGTACCCAAATTTTCAATACTAAGACAGATGGCCCCACAGTAGGAGATGTGATGTCCTTGAAAAGATGTGGGTTTTGTTAGGAAAAGTATATCTTCATATAACGATCAATTAGGTTTGCGAGCTATGCATCTTGAATAATTTCATAATTCCATCACAATTTTCTGGTTCTAGATTAATCTGGGTCAAAAGAAATGATAATAACATAGGATGATAGAGAGCAACAGAGACTTCAGATGGAAGTAGACTTACCACATGGTACCCGGTCTTTATGGTGCACGCAGCCCACTCCATTTTCTTAAGTGTGTGTGTCTATGATGTGTGTGTGTCTGTGTATGTGTGATATGTGTGTATGTGTGATGTGTGTGTATGTGTGATGTGTGTGTGTGTGTGTATGATGTGTGTGTGTTTATGATGTGTGTCTGTGTGTGCATATGATCTGTGTCTGTATGGTGTGTGTGTGTATGATATATGTGTGTGTATGATGTGTGTGTGTGTATGATGTGTGTCTGTGTGTGCATATGATGTGGGGGGGGGGTGCCAAAGATCAACCTCAGGTAGCATTCCTCAGGAACAATATGCCTTGGTTTTTGTGACAGTGTTGAAACTCACCCAAACCATCAATCCTGGCTTTTCTTTTTAACGTGTGTATTAGGGATAGAACTCAGATTCTCATGTGTTCAAGTTTGGCCCTGGTTCTTCCTCCCAGCTCCATGCTCCCAAAAATAAGACTCAGACTCAAAATATATTTACAAATACTGTCTTAGTTAGGGTTTTGTGATCAGATACCATGACCAAGGCAACTCTTATAAGGACAACATTTAATTGGGGTTAGCTTACAGGTTCAGAGGCTCAGTCCATTATCATAAAGGTGAGAACATGGCAGCATCCAGGCAGGCATGGTGCAGGCAGAGATGAGAGTTCTACATCTTCATCTGAAGGCTGCTTGCAGAATACTGACTTCCAGGCAGCTAGGACAAGGGTATTAAAGGCCACGCTCACAGTGACACACCTACTCCAAACAAGGTTACACTTCCTAATATGAAGACCAGGAGTGTGCCCATTCTATCTACCTCAGTAACACACACATGTGGAAGCAGTCAGACACAGTTTGGGTAGCCATATGAATTTCTCTTTCCCCTCTCTGTTCAGATCCTTGGTCCTGGTTGTTGGATATCACAAACTAGATACAGAATCTTGCCCCCAAGTCAGGATGGCAGAACAGTCTAAGAAATTGGGTCTAGAGCTTGGGCCCACTTCTATCATGAGATGTATTTACAATTATGATTGAAATAAACCATCTCCTACATCAACCATGAGTTTGTATTCCAATCGACTCTAGAATTTAGTTTACATGGCTTACATTCAAAAGCCCTTTGCCACTGCTGCCCACACATGCTGACAGCCCTTCCCATCCCAGCAGGAATAACAGATTTGATTTCTTAGGCATTACAGAATTAAACCAGAATGCTAGTAATACAGGGAGGATCTCATACTGCTTTTGCAATAGGGAGAAAAGTAAGACTTGAGATGAAAATAATCGAGGCTATTTTAAAACAGCCTACATATTGAAAATTGTAATTTCATTTGGTTTCCACAGGTGACATATTCAAATGTCCAAAATTCAAAAGGTCCAAAACCAAAGACAGAGAGTAATTTTGTCACATCTCTGTTACCCTACACTGATTTCTTGCCAAGCTAACTCAACATAATTTACCTCTTATATTTTCTCATAGAGACACTTATGTATATTCTTTGAACAAAATGAGAGCACGTATACTCTACCTTGTCTATCTTCTAACAACTTACTTTGGCAATAGTTCCATGTTAGTATATGAAAAGCTTTTTGCTGGGCACTGGTAGCACACCCTTTCCATTTCAGCAGCTGGGGTGCAGAGGTAGGAGCATCACTGAGTTTGAGGCCAGCTTGGTGTAGAGAGCAAATTTCAGGGCTGCCAGGGGCTACATACTACACACAGAAAGCCTGTCGACGAAAAGAAAGGAAGGAAGGAAGGAAGAAAGGAAGGAAGGAAGGAAGGAAGGAAGGAAGGAAGGAAGGAAGGAAGGAGGAAGGAAGGAAAGAAAGAAAGGGAAGGAATAAAGAGAAGGGAGGGAGGGAAAGAGGGAGGGAGGGAGGGAGGGAGGGAGGGAGGGAGGGAGGGAGGGAGGGAGGGAGGGAGGGAGGGAGGGAGGGAGGGGGGCTTCTTATTTTTTCTGGTTGCATACTACTCCATTGCAAGTATAAACATAATCCATTTCACCAGTACCTGGTGGGTACAGGTTTGTTTGCAAGATCTTCCTGCATCTACATTATTTTGCATATGGACAGGGTTTTCTTTAGAATAAACTCATAAAAGTGGAATTCCTTGACTATATATGATACAGTTTTTAAGCATAAAACTTTAATATATATATATGTTTTATTTATTTATTCATTCATTTATGCATATATGTAGAGGCCAAGGGCTCCTTGCAAGAGCTGATTCTTTCTCCTTTCTCCATGTGGGTTCCAGATACCAGACACAGGTTGCTAGATTTGGTGGCAAGTGCCCTTACCTACTGAACCATCTCACCAGCCCAATTCATACATAGCTGAATGGTGATTTAAAAAAAAAAAAAAAAAAAGGGGGGGTTTTTTTTGTTTTGTTTTGTTTTTTTGTTTTGGTTTTTGTTTTGGTTTTTCTAGACAAGGTTTCTCTGTGTAGCCCTGTCTGTCCTGGAACTCACTTTGTAGACCAGGCTGGCCTCGAACTCAGAAATCTGCCTGCTTCTGCCTCCCGAGTGCTAAGATTAAAGGCATGCACCACCACGCCTGGCTGGGATACATTTTTAAAAATAAATCTTTTTAAGCTATGACCTTTGTCCAACTTTATATTTCTTTTTTTTCCCCCTTTCTGTGACTAGCTATATATCCTTTTACACACACACACACATGCAGAGGAAAGTTTATAGGGAGAGATTTAACTTAGGCAGGTATGTTTTTATTTTCCTCTGCATTGTAGTCTACATAAAAGAGAAAGCAAATGCCATCATCAAGCACATACCAAGGTGAAGGGATTCAGTGTAGTCATTTGAGATACGAATATACCTCACGTAATGAAATCCAGGACTGGAGAGCTGGCTCAACACGGAGGAGTCCATACTGCTCATCTGAGGACCTGAGCTCAGTACCTCCATTAGGCAGCTCCCAACTGTTCGTAATTCCAGCCCTAGAGCTCTTGCTTCTAGCCTACTAGGGTGCTGCATTCATGTGTACATATCTATACGCACTCACAGACACACACACACAATTTATAGTTTTTAAAAATCAGTGAAATCCCATAACACTTATAGTTGTGTAACTTGCTTAATTCGGCTAATATAATGATTTCATTTTCCATTCATATTGTATATTGTCAGAACTTGCTTCCTTTTTAAGGTGGACAACATTCCACTGTGTAGACACTATGTTCACTCATCTTTTGATGGACACAGGTTGCTGTTTGGTAGTTGTAAGCAATGTTTCTAGAAACATTAGCACTTCATATCTTTTTTTACTTACATTGTATATATTTTCAAATTTGTCTTTTGTTCATTGTTATACTTTATGCTATTTTTTCAGGGCTATAATATTTTTCTTATTATATATCTTATGCATATATACATACATACATATATATTATAGATATATATGATATGATATATATATGTCATGATATGATATATATATATGTCATGTGTGATTCTGTGTGTTTAATAATTTGTATTTATTCCTAATATTCTTTTTTTCAAATTGTGTTTGGTTGATTAAGTATCTTGTTTCCATGATGGAACTGCCCTTCAAATTCATTACAATGCTAGATTTAAAATTTTTCACTTATTTATTTTGATGATGCTATGGATGGAAATAAGGGTCTCTTATTTATGTGTTTTAGTCTTTTGAGATAGGGTCTTTCTATGTATCCCTGGTATCCTTTTTGTTTTTCTTTTTTTTTAAATCATTTTTTTAAAGATTTATTTATTTATTATTATATGTAAGTACACTGTAGCTGTCTTAAGACATACCAGAAGAGGGAGTCAGACCTCATTACAGATGGTTGTGAGCCACCATGTGGTTGCTGGGATTTGAACTCGGGACCTTTGGAAGAGCAGTCAGAGCTCTCCAGCTCTCCAGCCCCCGTATCCCTGGTTTCCTAAAGCTCAATATGTAGACCAGGCTGGCCTCAAAATCACAAAGATCTACCCGCCCCCGGCCCCGCCCCCGGCCCCGAGTGCTAGGATTAAAGGCATGTGCCTGTGCTATGAAGCCTGGCTAATCTAAGGTCTCTTGCATGGCAACCATATATTCTACCACTGAGATTCCCACCAACTCTCTTTGTTCATGATGAACAGTGAATGAAAAGAAGCTGATGGGGACCAGGTATGTGGCCCCGGGGCAGAGCACTTGCCTAGCATCTGAGAGGCCCTTAGATTTAATCTTGACTGCCAATAATAAAGAAATTTATAAGTAAATAAATGGAAAAGCTTTCGTCCCCCTATTCTATTGTTTTTAAAAGTGTGTCAGGCCAGACAAGTATTAATCCCAGCACTCGGGATACAAAAGCAAGTGAATCTGCTTGGGCTGCAGCCAAAACTATGAGTAGCGAGTCTCTGACTTTAAAAAAGAAAAAAGAAAGGAAGGAAGAGGGAAAAAAACACAGTATATTCTCTTTCCTTCCTCTCTTTGTATCTTTATGACCTTGGTGGGGGAGGGAGCTCTACGGGGAAAGCTCAGTAGATAAAGTGCTTGCTCCATAAGCATGAAGACCAGTTTGGCTCTATCCCCAGCACCCACATATAAAGCTGAGCATACCGGCATGGTCCATAACCCCAGAGTTGGGGAAGGATACAGCCTTCAGGATCCTATGGGTTCTCTGGCCAGACAGGTTCTTCAGACAAGCAGTCTAACCAAAACAGCAAGCTCCAGTGTTAGTGAGATGCCTTGTCTCAAAAGCTCATGTGAAGGCTCACCACTGACCTCTGACCTCCACCCAGGCAAGTATGGACAAATTCATCCCATGCATACACCAGTACAACCCACACACTACCAATCATCATCATCATCATCAACAGCAACAACAACAACCATCATCTTTATGATAACTTTAAAAAGATCCAGAGTGCTGACAGTTACCGCATGTATCCAATTCTCTTCTTTACCCTGGACCAGGCAGCGCCTATTTAAGGCTTGCCAGAAAGAAAGGAAACGAATATTCCCGACTCACGGAGCTTCCAGTAGATTTAAAGATTTAAAATGCAGCTTTATGTCATTAACTTAATGTTGCAGTATTTAAAACTCTCTTGTTTCTTCATTTTAGGGTAATATTTAGGAATCGGCTTATTTCTGTTAAATGAAGGCTTTAAGCTTAGGTGCTAAGCACATGAAGTGCTCATTCTGAAAAAGCAGTTTACATGTCAGCAAATGAAGCTATTTTTACAAATGTGAAATATGACACCCTATTGGAAGGAGTAGTCTTGAGGACATGGTATGTACTTATTTATGAGGAGGCTAAGTTGCAAGTTATTTAAGTTGTGTCTTCTCTAGTTATCAAAAAATGGAGTCCTCTAGCTTATCTGTGGCAGGAGCTTCCTCTGTATTATCTGAGGTCATATGTGCCAACAGGTCAAGTCAAAGTAGTGTCTTGGTAAATCAAGTGATTCTGCAGGAAAAAAAATAATTTAAAAATAAAAATGGCACCTGGTTATTACCCAGATATATCTGTTCCCTCTGCTTCATTTTAGTCATAGCTATTTAATTTCCTGAAACAAAAAACAAACAGATTTTTCACGAATGTCAGTGCCGCAAAGCTAGCGCAGGAAAGAAGAGCCAGCTGTACCCGGCTTCATCTTATGCATCATCAACAAAATTGGCAGCTAAGTTCTGATTTCAGAGCCTCTGTGGTTTCTGACGATGAACAAGCTGTGCTTGATTTTCAGATACAAGACTGATACTTTGCTGACAGAAGAATCTATTTTTGATTTGTAAATTGGGCAAATTTGTTACAAAATTATTGATGTAGGATAAACGCAGATCTTGAGGATATCATTTTTAGACTCTCATCTCTAACCCTTAAACCACTTGTACTTATTTTTATTATTATAATCATCCTTATAATTATTAGCATTATGACGATGGAAACTAAGTATTTAAATAAAAATCACAGTTAAATTTTGTGAGTCATGTATCACCAAGTATTATGCTAACACAGGAGCATAATTGCAATGGAAAGGAGCAACAGAACTAATTAGCAATTGATTATATTAGCATCCCTGTTCTGGGTATAATGCTAATTTAGAATCATGTTACTGGTGATCATGGGTAAACTATGTCACTTCAGAATGAATGGTGGAGCAAAATATGTAAAAGAAATCTTTGATTTGGAATTCTCAGATAATGGAACTGGCATCTCAGTCACTGATTGGGCCAAATAATATAATTTTTTTAAATGTGTACTTGCTAATTTGCTCAGTTGCTAATGACATATGACTAAATTTTTTAAGACACGTTAACACTGGCCTTATACAAAAGTATTGAGTTGCGAGTTTTACATTAGCTGTTTCTATATCCTATGCCCATGTAGAAGTGCCCACTGTGGGTGCCCCATTCTTTCATGATGCCTGTTTCCTCAAAGCAAAAATCTCTCCCAGCCTTCCAGTCAGTACTGCCTCTCCCTTCTTCCACACCTGCTATTCCTTACCCACTTCAAAGCTTACCTGTCACTCAACCTATTTGCAAGGTTTCACAAGGACATGCAAGTTAAGAGCCTGAAATGTTTATTTTTTTAAAAATATGTTATCCTCCTGAGAGTACAGATTTGCATTTTTAAGAAGAACTCTTGAAGACCTATTGCCAGCAGTTGAAATGTCACATCTTCTGTCTGTCAAGAGTGGCAAAAATCCATATTCTACAATAACTGGCTTTTACTTATCGATTCTACCCAGCTTAAAATGTGTGTTTCTGAAGCATAATGAGATAGAGATTAAGATCAAGGGCTTTGCAGGCAGGCAGACCTAGTTCTAAAACTCAACTCTGCCACTTACTAGCTGCTAGTGGGATTTACTTATCTAGGAGAGAATCAAGTTACCCCCCTCACTGGGCTGTTGTGAGCAGTAATTTGGTCAGTGCATGTGAATTTGTTACTGTAACATGGAATGATGCAAAGAGTTCGGTCATCATAAGGTGCTATTATTTCTATAATCGATAATCACTTATCCCAAGCATTCCTTTGACATTGTTGGTTTCTATGCGTCCTACGTATTTACACATACATGAATCTCTGCATCCTGTACAATGGAAGTACAAACCTATGAAAACCAGAGCCAGAAGTCTTGTTTGATTCATCGTTCCCAACTGTGCAATGCAGAAAACTCTGTTCATAACAGTTGCTAAATGAATGTCATGTTTTAATCCATCCACTGTAAAATGACTCTCATGGCACTATGTATTTCCTAAAAGACAAGAATAGCTTGCATAAAGGAAAAGGCTAGGTTCGGACACTGTACTGGTTAGCTTTAACTGTCAAGTCAACACAATCTAGAATTACCTGAGAGGAGAGTCTCAGCCCCAGACTGTCTAGATCAACTTGGCCTCTGGGTATGTCCATAGGGATTTTATGGACTGTATTAATTGATATATGAAGACCCAGCCCACTGTGGGCAGTGCAGTTCTCTTTTGGATGCTGAACTGTACATGAGTGGAGAAACTTAGTTCAGCACAAACATAAACACATTCTCTACCCTTCATCTTGACTGTGAATGTGGCCCGGATAGGGTAAGTTTTGGCTGCCTTATTTCCCTGCTTTTATGAATGGCAACATGGAATTGTAAGCTAAAGTAAACCTTTCCTCCCCCAAGTTGCTTTTTGTTAGTGTTGTTGTTATTGGTTTGTTTGTTTGTTTGTTTGACAGTATGTCACGATGCAGCCTTGAGTAGCCTGGAACTGGCTATGCAGACCAGGCTAGCCTTGAACTAACAGAGAACCACCTTCTTCTGCCTCTGAAGTACTAAAAATTAAAGGCATGTAGCACCATGCCTGGCTTTGTCAAAGTATTTTATCACAGCAACAGAAGTTAAACCAAACAATACATTAATGTGCTTTAATTAGATCAAACTACTGGTTTTTGTTTCCTTTAGTTAAGAGCAAATGAAACATTCTCTTAAAAGACAGTCCTGTCTCTTTTGTCACTAGTACAACAGGGATCTCATAAGTTATGAGCAATAAATTAGTATCCCAGGACCTAATTTACCATCAAGGAACATGTTAGTACCTCCAGATTGCTCAGAAAATATACCAAATTACACTCTAGAGGTCTGAAAGAGTTAATATCACTCAGTAAAGTACAGCCCGGTTTATTATCGTGAAATAGTTGAAGTACTTGGAGAATTTTTTAAATAACATAGGTAAAATAACAAAAGCACTGATAATGTTTGTTCCAATTCTGTGGGGTACAATCAGTGGTGTGGAGCAGAAAACAGAAAATTATATGAGGTGGGCATAATGACTCATGCCTGAAATCCCAGCACTCAGGAGACTGGGGCAGGAGGATTGCTGTGACTTTGAGGGTATCTAGGACCATAGATCCTCTCTCAAAAAAAAAAAATGTGGATGAAAAGGTATTGAAGAATTGTTAAAAACTAGTGCCCACTCATCTGTGTACAGATACAGTATTTATTTAACATCAACAGTGGCTTCTACTCAGAGATCTTTCAGAGTTGATTCTGCAGATCAGGTTCACTGTCCTGTCACAACGAGTAGCCTGTGAGTAGCTCCAAGTGTGTCTTGCACAAAACACCGACAACTTTATGGAGGGTACCCATACCCCCGTGGGGATGAGCATTCTTTTGTTTTTTGGTTTGTTTTTTTGAGACAGGGTTTCTCTGTGTAGCCCTGGCTGTCCTGGAACTCACTCTGTAGACCAGGCTGGCCTGGAACTCAGAAATCTGCCTGCCTCTGCCTCCCAAGTGCTGGAATTAAAGGCGTGTGCCACCACTGCCCGGATGAGCATTCTTGACCAGAGCACAGCCATTGGTTGAGGGCTGGTCTGGTGGTGCTCTGTGTTTAAATGTTAAATACTGGCCCCTAAAACCTGACAACTTCCTCCTCCAGGATGACTGCAGCCTGAAACTGCTTCCTACAGACACCCTTACAAAGATTAGCTAAGTCGACTCTTCCTTCAACCTGATCTAAAAGACACCTCAAGTCTAGGGGCTGCTGGAGCACCTCCAGCAGTGCTCATCCCCTGCCTACTTAGTCACAGCTTTTCTGAACACATTGTCCTTTTGCATTTCTTGTCACCCCTGTCAGGTCAATCCCAATACCATGCAGGTAGTGGCACAGTTTGATACGTAACAGCTTGAGTGGCTTAAAGCTATAGAACCATTTCTATTTTATTGTACATTGGGAAACCTGATTTAGCCCCCACCGTGAGAGTTTGGGGACACAGTCAGGCGCTAAGAGAAAATCTTGCCTGTTCCCATATTTACCAATACATGCATCTTCTTTCTTTTAAAACCCAAAATGTTTCTACTTGGCCCTTCGGCAACAAGTGGGGTCTCCTCAGTCACAATGCTGAGCAGCCTGGCATCGGGTTTTCTCAAACTTGTGAATCTGGGTCTCCCAGCCTGAACGTCGGACACCATTACCCAATCTGCTGTTCTCTTCCCACATCAGCAGGTACATGCCAGAGCCCTCTCTCATTCTGGGCTACTACAACTGGGCAGTATACTTGGGAGTTATTTACTTTCCATCTTAAACTGTCTTTCCTCTTGAGGAAAGAGTCAAACGTCCCCTGTGGGGCATGAGCAAGGGAACACATGTGTGTGTGCACAGGTGTGAGTGTGTGCCCAAGCCACAGAGGTGCATACCCAGTATCTTCTTCTGCTTTTCCCCAACTTACTTCTTGACACAGGGTATTTCACTGAACTTATAGCCCCACTTGACTGTCTAGACTGACAGGCCTGTGAGCCCCAGAGATCTGACTCTCTCCACTGTTCCAGGGTTAAAGATGCCTGGGTTTTAAGCTCTTTCAAGTTACTAGATATACAAAGTCATCCAACTGAGACATCTCCCTGGGCCCCAAACACTCACATTTTGACCCAAATCTCTACTGTTTATCTCATCCAGTATCAGAAGCACAAATTCTATTCCATGATCAGTTTACTACTCAGGAATGACCAATACTTGTCTTGGAAAATAAACGTTCATTGAAGCATATACCATATCCATACCTTTGCATATTGCTTTCATACTAAAAGGTAGGGTTGAACATTTCCAAAAGAGAGCATCAGAGATGTTGGCTTAAAATCTGTACTCTCTGGACTACTGTAGAAAAATGTCTGACCCTTCGCCTGATAATTCATCCTTCTCTATTCTGCACTTTATCTATCTGACCTGTACGTTCACTTCTGCAACCTGTAGTTAAAGACAGTCAGCAGCAAGCTTGTCTGTATCCTTACCAGCATCTCTGGAAGGCCCCTTTGTTTTCTTACTCTTAGTGGAATCTAGCTGGGCCTGTTGAAATCATTCCTGTTGCAACTAGAGGCAGGGGAAGATATTACACTTCTGCATGCTGGGTAACTGCAGTGGCCCACCATGTTCTCCCAGGTCATCCAAGCCTCTTGTTTTCACCCTTCCAAACCAGCTCCATAGAGGTTTGTGTCATCAGAGCTCGCTCCTTCCTTCACATCTGGAGAACTCACTCATTCTGTGATAAATTTAGCCCCATTTATCTCTTCAATGACCTGTTCTTCTCACTAGCTTCCTGGCTGAGTACAGTGCACACACATGGATAATACATGGAAGGCCATTGACTCTCAAGTTCCAGATCTCCTTGCTTTCCATGAGACCTGGTGATCATCGCCACAATCTCAAGTTCAAGCATACAGCTCTCTGGCTAGTGTCCCTTGCCCCAATACACAATTAACATCTTGACATCATTAAAACTTTCTAAAATGGGAACTTGGAGATGATTTTGTTGGGTAAAAGCACTTAGTACACAATCCAATAGTAAATTTTAATTTTAAAATGTGAACTTTCTGAATAGTTGTGTTTATAGTTGTATTATTATTTGTTTACATTCCATGGGACCTTCTTTCCTTCTCTTCTATGCAGAGAGTCTTTCTTTGATATTGAAGACTATCTTTCATAATATACCTGGTTGCAGGATTTTCCCTGTCCAATCACACTAGGGCAGCAGGAGGCCTGTGGTTGGACAGGGAAAAGGGAGCAGAACCTAAGAGGAAGGAGAAAGGCAAAGTGGAGGTGGATTTGAACCAGCATGGTTTTAACCAGCCACAGGTAGTTATGATATCATAAGGTTAGATTGGGATAAAGTTTTTATCATTATCTATTGGTTCAGAAATTATTGTAGTGCCATCTTATAAATTGTAATTTTATTGATATATAAATTGGTTATATTGGTTATATATTGATATATGATTGGTTAATTATAAGGTTCAAGAGTTTTGCTTTACTTGGTTACTAGAGGGAACTAGCAGCTCCAGCGACAACGAGTGAGCCAGATGCTCTGGGAGCTAGCTGGAGAGAGTAGTTGGTGGCAGGAGCACAGGAAGACTGCTGGCCCCAGCAGGGAGTTGGTGGGCTGAAGGAAGCGAAAGTGCTGATAATACATGGAAGGCCATCGAGTCTCAAGTTCCAGATCTCCTTGCTTTCCGTGAGACCTGGTGATCATCACCACAATCTCAACTTCAGGCATACAGCTCTCTGGCTAGATACATGGCTAATCCGCCATGTATTATCTGGAAGGGAGTTGGCAGGTTCATGTTTTAAAATTTCCCACAACAACCCCTCACTTTGGCCTCTGCCACCTCTCTTTACCTGGTTAAACTGACAGGTCTCAATATAAGCTAACACTGATGAGGATATAAATGTCACAGGTACTAATAGCATCTTAAATCTAGCCTGAAACTCTCAAGGGAGTCAAGAGCAGTGGTCCCACCCATTGCACTTCCACTCTCCACAATGATCATTCCACATCATGCTTTCCTCCTGACTCTCACACTCTCAGTATATAACCTTATTCCAAAAATATGGTGAAAATGAGTTTCACAGGAATTTCCATCCCTTTCCAACTTAACACCCCCACCACCACCACCTTCCTTGCTCTACATCATTCTCTGCCTGCCTTATATTACAGAGTACCTCTGCTGTTGCCAGTGAACATTGGGTTCCATTCACACCTTCCTCTTCAAGGGTTTGGCTTCTCATTTGTTTTCCTCCCGAGGCATCGTCTCTGTCCTAAGTCATACCCAGCATCATGAACCACTTGTGAGTCCTCCTGGAAGTTCATGCCCGCTCTCACACATGTAGATGTAGACACAGTCAAGTATATATCAATGATTAAAGTATTAATCTGTTATTAATTTCCTTTTCTAATTTGGGACTTAGCTTTTATATAACTCAGGCTGGCCATGAACTCAAAATCTCCTTGCCTTCCATTTCCCAAGTGTGGAACAAGAGGCACATACCACCACACAACCCATAAACATAGTTGTTAATGATAGCAACAATAGCAGCAAAAAGACACTTGATTCCACCTGATAATAGTCTTCCTATGGTCTCTTGGGGGCACAGCTTAAGTGTCTTCGAAGAAGAGTCTTTTCTGTCCACATAAATATAGCCACCAGGAATTTTAATATGTCACTTGACTGACATTTTATACACTGGCTTTATCACTCTGCTCCATAAACACACACTGATGCTCGTTTACTGTTTTCGTTCCCCCTTCAATATTGAACAAGCTCTGTGGAAGCCAGTGCCATGTGTCTTCTCTCTTCTTTACTTTCAGAATACATGAAGAGCCTCTGTAATGATGTTTGGATGATATGTGAAGGAGGGATTTCCATTACCTGCCTACTACAGATCGTAGGGTTCTCCGGGGCAAAGGTCTTTGTGAATGGTACCTCTTTATAGCTGGTGTTTGTCAAACACTTGTTGCATGAGTGAATGAATCACTGTGAAAAATGAGCAATAATCTAAAGATAAAAAGTTATTAGCATGATACTCTACTTTTAAATTCTGCATTGGCATTTTTTACTTTTAAAGAAGCAAAATGATATCTTTTAGGCTTCTTTTAAACCAGTGCTAATTTGTGGGACTTATCCATATGCAAAATTAATTTTTCTAACTTTAACTAAGGCTTATAAATAAATAAGTGTACATATATGTATGTAGATGGATGGCTATATATACACCTACCCACACATATATAAAACATATGTTAGTCCTGTTCTTAGGATCTGCCAAACTTTCTTGGTAAGACTTGCCAATTGCAGGCACGTGACAGGATGACAGTTCTCTTCTCTGGGATAAGTCCAGGCTTCCAGTGTCTGGGACAGAAATAATATAGACCAAAAAACATATATAGCTGATGATGGATGATTTTTGGCTCTCATAATGTGTGGTTTGGTTGTCTTATTGAGAGACTATGAAGATCATTAGACCAGAAATTATTTTTATTTCTACTGAGCTGAAAGAAGTTGTTTTTTCTTCTTCTCTTCTTTTCTGTTTTTAAGTGTGCCGACATACTACAAAGACAATTTTCCTGGTCAGTATGGGTTTCTTCTCATCTCTAACACTCAATGACAGCGTAGCATCTTTGTGCCAGTGCAGCTCTGCCTTATTTTTATTGGTATAGTAAGTTTGTGTCCAAATATACTCAATTATAGATGCTTTCCTGTTACCAATAGCATGGCAGTGCTTACGAGTAGAGTTGTTTTTGCTCGTTGGCAGCGCTGATCCCAAGCAGATGACAAGAGCTCTGAAGTGGCTGCATTTGTTCACAGAGAGGAGGTAATGGTTAGGAATGGCGCCACTGCAAGCAAGAGAAAAAGTGGCTTTCAGGAACTGACACAGAGAATCAGGGGCTACAGTGGCAACATATGTGCAACCCAACTGGCTTCCCTCAGTCAAAGGACACTTCCAACCCTGTCGTCCTTGATCCTGCAAGAAAGGAACACTCCAGGTCCAAGAACCAGGAGTGTCCTTGAACTAGGAAGTTTCTCTTTGTGTGCTATCCTCTGATTGAGAGAAATAAAATGTCTCTTTCCAACAAACTTCCATTTGTGTCCCATGGGCTACAAATCTGGCTACGAGATTCCCTAGGTCAATTGCTAAAATTGTTTTTTTCCGAGAGCCAGAGATGATTTTCTTGTCCGGTTTCTAAGGAAATTGAGGGTTCATTTGGAAGGCTACAATAGTAATAATATTGATAATAATGCTGAACCCAGTATGGCAGGACAAGCCCATCACCCCAGTACTTACTGGGGGGAAGGCAAAGAGGATCACTGTCTTAGTCAGGGTTTTACTGCTGTGAACAGACACCATGACCAAGGCAAGTCTTATAAGAACAACATTTAATTGGGGCTGGCTTACAGGTTCAGAGGTTCATTCAGTCCATTATCATCAAGGTGAGAACATGGCAGCATCTAGGAAGGCATGGTACAGGCAGAGATGAGAGTTCTACATCCTCATCTGAAGGCTGCTAGCAGAATACTAACTTTCAGGCAGGTAGGACAAGGGTATTAAAGCCCACGCCCACAGTGACAAACCTACTCCAAGGTTACACTTCCTACTAGTGCCACTCCCTGGGTCAAACATACACAAACCACCACAATTACCCACCTTGAGAAACATAGTTCACTTCTAGCATGAGATACAAAGTGGGTTTCAGGCCCATCTGTAATGGATAATAAAACCCCGTCTTAAAAAGAGAGAGGAAGTAAATGAGGGGAAGAAGGAGGAGGATGCTGAGTGGGTAAGATATAGAATACACCACAGTGGGTTACCAAACACATTTAGGGGTTTCATGAAGGAAGGTCTTACATTTAGTCTTAATTGAAGTTAAAGGTGGCCAATTAATATGTCTTTGAAAATTAAAAAGGCAGAAAGATGTTTCTACAAGTGTATGGAGCAACCAGAGAGCTGTAAACAGTTATAACTTGGCATACTTCATGGGCAGAACAGTGAGAATAAGAAGAGGCTATGGGGTGAACAGCAGCCATGTCATTAGGGCAGTATACAAGTGGCAGTCATGTTCCAGTGTTTTCTGGCTTTTTATTTCCCTTAAGGCTGTTACTAAAGAAACAAATGAATATCTTCCTGGGCTTTCATTGCATAAATCGGTGGGAAGAGAGTGAGGAAGAGGGGAAGAGAAGGAAGGAGGGAAGGTGATAAGATAGGAAGAAGGAAACTGAGACAATTCCAAGCCATCAACTCTACAAGAAAATGGAAAGGTTTAGGCAGACTGTGCTTATGACCCCTCCCCCCGTCCCCCATCTCTTGTCCAGAGATTTTTGTCTTTAGCTCTTCGATAAGTAGTATCTTACTCAATGGACTATGGGATCTCAGAAGACTTCCCAGCTACACTTCTCCAGAGCCTGCAGTGAAACCAGCTCTGTTGAGTTGATTGATGGTGACTGAGCCAAGGGACCAGAATCCAAGCCAAGACACCAGCAACCAAGCCAAGGCACCAGCACCTGAGCCAACACCTGCCCAACAAGAGTGAACCTTGTTTGGTAATGACAAATAATGTAATCAGATATGCTCACCTTGAGAAGGCAAATGGAGTGAAGAAGCAATGCCAGGCAAGTCAGAGGCTGGCTGCCAGAGTACAAATGAGGGAGAGAGGAAGGGAAAGAGAAATAACTGGAGGGAGGAGAAAAGGGGCAACAGCTGAGCTCTAGAAACTAACACAGTGAGTTAATTTCTTAGAAGAAGGGAGGAATCACGGAAAGCAACAATTTTCAAAAACATTTTGTAGTGGCCTAGGCCACACTGTCATCACTGTGAGGTGAGCAATCCCACAGAAATTAGGGGGACTATTTTTAGAATGTAGCCTATTTGTAGTCCCTCAAATAAATAAGGTGATACATTCTCACAAAATTATTGATGACAGTTGATTCATAAATGGTTTTCACCCCAGATTCAGAATCTCTGAGGTGTGAGATTCCCTGAGCCATTCCGAAGAAGAAAACACTAGCAAAACTGGAAAAACATGGGCTGACAAAGAAAGAAATGTCATTGTTCCCCTATACCCTCCCTGTGTTTGTGTGTGTGTGTGTGTGTGTGTGTGTGTGTGTGACAACAATTAATGAAAAAAGAGGACATGAATTTGAGAAGGAGCAAGAAGGAACATGTGGGAGATTTTGGATGGAATGAGATGATGAAATCATGTTGTTACCTCAAAATATAAAATTATTTTTAAAAAGGAAAGAAAATGTGATACATATCAGTAAATAGTTGTCATTTCTTAGGACCAGAAGAAACAATTAGCAGATCTGTTTGGGTGTCAAGGCTGCACTACAAAGCAAAGCGGATTGGGTGACTATAGAGAAATCCATAGTGAAAGAAGACGACAAAGGGGACCTAGACTCACAGAAGCCAATCCCATGTGTCCTAGGATAGACAGTCTTCAACATGACTACTTGTCAGCATTACCTGACATGCTTCGGAAAAACAATAATTGCAGACTTGTTTATGCCTAACTGGATTAAAGTGTGGCTTTAAGTTTTATCTATTTTGCAATTATCCCAGTCCCCAACTCCATCAGGCATTCTCTGGGAGGCTACTGGCCACTCCAGTCAGGGAGCAAAAAAGACCAACTGTAGATCTGCACGTCTCCCTCCTCTCCTCCAAACCCATCCCACAGTCTCGTGTCCAGCTTTGTAGCAGACCACCTGGTGTACCCCCTCATCTCCAGGGTTTCATACAGATCTTCCCCTCCAAAGTTCCCTCCCCCCACTTCCTCACTTTATCCCAGCCTTCACCTCTAGCAGGAATCCCTGGGAACCTGAAGCCCTTCTGGATCCGAAAGTAGGTAACCTATGTGCAGATCGTCAGTGCTCGCTCCTCTCCTCCATACCCAGTTCCCTAGTATCACCCCCAGCTCTGTAGCAGAGCACTGGTTGTGGCCTCCACTTCCTCTGCACCCATCCATCTCCTATGAATCATGAGGATCTTCTCCTCCAACCTTCCTCCACACCCATCCTATTATCCCAACCTCCAAATCCCTCAGGCATTGCCTGGAAACCTGCCAGCAAAGCCTTCCAGAGAAGCAATTAGGCCAGCAAAGCAGGTAGACCAGTTCCAGATCTTCATTCACCTCGCCAAATGCAAACCTTAAGTCTTATCTCCAGCTCTGCAACAGACGGTCATAGCTTCTCCTCACTCTCTGCCCCTTTCTCTAGTGGATGAAGCAAATCTACCAGGATAGAACATCCTGCTTTCCTCCAATCTGTGAACCTCCACAACCTCTCCCCCATAGCCCGTGCCCTTTCCTAAGTGTCAGCTCCCAGTACCTAGAAACGCATTCTACCTGGCATCCTTGGTGACCACCCTTAGCAGGATCCTAGAAGTATTCCCTAACAGGAAATACACAGGTACCATCCCCCCCTAAGAACCAGAGAGGGCAGCAGAAACAAAATACTCTTCCAACAAAGACAAAACCAGATATCGGCATCTAGAATTACAATCTTCTCAAACACAGATGCCTACACACCAGCATAAAAACACAATCAATGACAGCCAGGACAGTATGTCTCCACTAGAACCCAACAACCCTAATATAGTAAGAGAATTGTAGCATAACTGAAGGATAAAACAAAGACCTTAAAACAGCCATTGTGGATATGATATAGGTCCTTAAAGAGGAAATTAATAAATCCCTTAAAGAAAACTATGCAAACAAAAGCAAATAATGGGAGGAAAATAAAAGAGTTTAAGACCTGAAAGTGGAAATAGCAATAAAGAAAACCCAGACTATGGGAAATCTGGAAATGAAAAATTTAGCTTCTCAAAGAGGAACCTCAGAGGCAAGCCTCACCAACAGATCACAAGAGGTAGAAAAGACACTCTCAGGCATTGAAGATACAATAGAAGAAATGGATACCTTGGTCTAAGAAATATTAAATTTAAAAAACTCCTGTCACAAAACATCTAAGAAATCTGGCACATTATAAAAACCAAAATAAGGATAATAGGGATAGGGCTGGAGAGAACGCTCAGTGATTAAGAGCACTGACTGCTCTTCCAAAGGTCCTGAGTTCAAATCCCAGCAACCACATGGTGGCTCACAGCCACCTGTAATGAAATCTGATGCCCTCTTCTGGTGTGTCTGAAGTTAGCTACAGTGTACTTAAAATATAATAAATAATAAATAAATCTTTTTTTAAAAAAAGGATAATAGGGATAGAGGAAAAGGAAGCACAGGTTAAAGGCATAGAAAATGTATTCAACAAAAATCATAGAAGGAAGTTTCTCTAATGTAAAGAAGGAAAAGCCTGTAAGGTACAAGAAGGATATAGAACATCACATACAATGAAGCAGAAAAAAAAAAAAAATCCCCTAGGCATATAACAACCAAAATAATAATCATACAGAACAAAAAAGAATATTAAAACCCAAAAGGGGAAAAGGTTTAGTAATATATGAAAGCAGACCTATTAGAATAATACCTGACTACTTAATGGAGACTCTAAAAGCCAGAAGGGTCTGGGCAGATGTGCTACAGGCTCTGAGAGGTTACAGATGCTCCCCCGGCCCCAGACTACTATATCCAACAAAACTATAAATCACAATAGATGAAGAAAATGAGACCTTCTATATATAACTAAATTTAAGCAATATCTATCTACTCTATTACAGAATGAAAACTTCAACTTAAAGAGATAAAAAAAAAAAAAACCCACCATCCAAAACACAATGATCAAATAATCACAGACCAGCAAATCTAAACAGGGGAAACATGCATACATGCACATGTGCACACACGCAGACACACACACACACACACACACACACACACAGAGAGAGAGAGAGAGAGAGAGAGAGACTGAGCGAGACCTTGGGACACTCATCCCTAAATGACATATCATTTTAGAGCTCAAGGAACCCTGCAGAAAGAGAGGCAGGAAGAATGCAAGCTCAGGCAGAAGGATGGAAGAACTTAACTAAAAGAAAAAGAAAAAAGAAAAAAAAAAAGAGGTCCTCTAAATCAACAGGATTAGTGCCCACATGAACTCAGAGAAACTGGGGTAGCATGCACAGGGCCTGCACAAATTTGCCCCAGATGGGGTCCTAAAGCTAAAAGGAGAAGTAGACACATGCCCCATCTCTGACCCAGAAGCTATCTCCAATTGATAGTGATTTGCAAATAGAAAATTACTTTTCTCTAAGGGAGTCTCACTGGAGAGACAAACTACAAGGCAAACACATGTCAGTAGGGGTAGGCCGTATGCCCAGCTAGCTGTAGATCAACGGAAAGTGAACACACTGGCACCTCGGAGGTTCCTTGTCTTTTGTTGTTAAGGCTTTTTAAAAAACAGTTTATCATAGTTTTATTTTATTTATATTATTCTCTCTTCTTACCCCACAGATCCTTTGAGTATAAATTATGGCTTCCAGTTTTGTATTATTTTTAGATTTTATTTATTTATTTCATATATATGATGAGTCATTGTAGCTGTCTTCAGCCACAGCAGAAGAAGGCATCAGATCCCATTACAGATGGTTGTGAGCCACCATGTGGTTGCTGGGATTTGAACTCAGGACCTCTGGAAGAGCAGTCAGTGCTTTTAACCACTGAGCCATCTCTCCGGCTCCAGTTTTGTATTTTTATGGGGCTCCTGAGTGTGTGAACAAATGGGTCTCTGTGTCAATATCTGTTGCACGTGCTTTTTTCTTGGGCTCTTTTCCGTCTGCTTGTTTTGTTCTATTAGTTTTTGTTTTTGTTTTGTTGTATTTTATTTTATTTTATTTTATTTGTCCCTCAGAAGCCCGTCAGTTTTCTAATGAAAGACAGAAAGGAGGTGGATCCAAATGGGAGGGAGGTGAGGGAGAACTAGAAGGTATAGGAGGGGAAACTGTAATCAGGATATATAATATGAAGGGAAAAAAAGAATGTAATTTTCACTAAAAGAAAAATAATCACACGCGTGGAAGTAAACTAAACTGCTATGAGGTATTAATTTATTAAACACTCGCTGAATGTCCATTCTGTGTTTTGTTGAAGTTTGAGACAGAGCAGAAAAAAAAAAACCCACATTTTTAAACTATTTATTACTTTCTTTGTTTGAGGGGCACAGGCACGACACGCACGTTGAGGACAGAAGGCAGCTTGCTGGGATCAGGTTGTCTTTTTCCACCAACTGCATCTGAACTGAATTCATGTTAAAGTGGAGCCTTTACCTGAGGAGCCATCTTACCTGCCCCAGAATACTGCTGGCCTGGCACATACACACACATTAGGGATCTTTCAGGTGTCTGGAAGGTAGCTGTACCTTCCAGAAAAAGGCTACCTTTTGCTCTAAGACCAGGCCCATCTTAACTTTTACTATAACATCCCCATCCTTTCTCCCGTGAGACTGTAATAAAGCACAGTAAAGATTATTATCATCATCATCACCACCACCACCATCATCATCACCATCTCCATTATTAATGTTCATACCTCACAAGAACATGCCTAGGTCTGTGACTGTCCAATTCACTGCCATCACTAGTTTCCTGACTTTAATATTAGAGGAACAGAGTTGAGCATGGTAGCCTCCCCCTAATCTCAAACCTGGGCGGTGGGAGGGGTAGAGGCAGGAGGATTAAGAGTTGAAAGGTCAGGAGGGCAGGGCTGGAGAGATGACTCGGCAGTCAGTGTTCTTCTGAAGGTCCTGAGTTCAAATTCCAATGACCACATGGTGGCTCACAACCATCCATAATGAGATCTGATGCTCTCTTCTGGAGTGTCTGAAGACAACTACAGTGTATGTATATATATATATATATATATATATTCATATATATATATAAAGTTGAAGGTCATTCTTGACGACATGGTGAAAGATGTGTCTGGACTATCTGAAACCTTATCTCAAAATAAAAAACCAAAGCAACAAAGATGATAGTAATTAAATCTGACATGTTTTTATAATGATGAGATGAAATAACACAAAAAGTTGGACACATAAGAAACGGATAGATAAGAAACACCCCAACAGTTCTCTTTCTCTTAGCAGTGAAATTTAACTCTTCTTGCTTAATCAGCAGCAATGACCCTATGGTTCAACCAGGGAAGCACCCACATCTTGTAGTAGGTAAATAGCTCTGTTTAAACTCAACCCCCACCCCCACCCCCAAACCTATGCTCTCTTTTCCTATGCTCCAGCCCATTTTCTTCTTTGTCCTTTGGTTTTGTTTCTAGGTACCTTTGGAGATGGTTTCTAGGTCAAAACTTCTGTACAGTTAAATGCTTGTCTGGGCCACAATTCCGGGGTATCTCTCAAAGATTCATGTTGGAAGGGGGATCTTCAATTTTGAGAAATGATGTGAAAACTGTACAAAGTAGGGCAAATGGTGTGTCAGCAAATTCATGAAGGGACTGTCCTTTGGAAGAAACTATAAGAGTCTTCCTGGGATGGTAGTTCATTTTGCAAGAGGAATGTTATAAGAAAAATCAGATTCACTCTTCTCTTCTCTCTAACCTCAAGTCTTGCCATGTGATCTTTCTCCAACCAACCCACCATGTAATCTCGCCATTGACACACCACCTTTCACAAGACCTTCCATACCAGGATCTAATTTATGTCCTGAGCTTCCACATTTGTGGACTAAATAAGCATGGTTCACAGTCAATACTACCACCCTCAAGTGTTTCATTAAAGCAACAACAACAGCAAAATACTGTGAGAAAATATGGTGTGCTTTCAACCATGGAAGGAGCAAAAATCCAGGTCTAAGGAGATTGACTAATCCCTGAGCCAGTAAACCCAGCCAGGAAGCATTGGGTGATGTCCTGAACCAAAACAAATGCTAAAGTAAATTAACTTGCTTCATTGAACACACAGAACCTATCCCTGAAGGTGTTGATGCTAGACTATCAAATCCAAAAGTTACCCTGAAATGAGAAAGAAGGAAGTTAAAGTTCTGGGAACTATCTTATTTCCTCCCAGAGTTTCAACCTGAAACATTCTTATTTTTGTCCACCTACATAGCAACGCCTTCATATGCTTTGCTGGCTGTAATAAAACAGTTTGTATTAAATTTAAGTAAGATATTAATGTATTTGATGTAAATAAAAATATTGTTTGCTTAATATGTTGAAGCATTGAAATATTTCTATTGAAGCCTGAAGTACATAGAAAGCCAGAAGGGATTAAAATCTCATATCAATAGAGAGAATAATAATTTTTTAAATTTGATGTGTTATTGGCTCTATTGTATACATGTTAATGTTATCTACAAAATTATACATGTATATAATCTATTTTAAGTCACTAGTAAATGCTTTTGTGCATTATAAGAGAAGAACTTGCCTAGGTTTTCTTTGTTTTACTGTTACAACAGTTTGTGTAGCTCACCTTTCTGTGTTACTCTTTGGATGGCTGGGATCACAGGTACACACCACCTGACCTAGCCTTAGTCAGATTTCAAAGGTAGAAAAATACAGGCAGATGTGTGGAACAAAGAAAAGGAAAGAAAGAGGAAAGGAAACAAGAAAAGAAGATGGGGAAGAGAGCAAAAAAGGAGAAGAGAAATCCTTCTGAGATACCATCTCTGATTTTCAGTATTCATCAAATAATTACTCTATGTACTTTCAGCTAAGTTATTTATACTTGTATTTTAAGCATAATTAACACACAAACATTCATTTGTCTTAGATGACAGATAATATCTACCACTGGATGGTTTATTAGTCTTTCCCAATTAAAAAAATGACTCAGGTAATCAATATGAGCTTTAAAGATGTGGAAACTCATAACTCACATTTCTTAGCAATAAAAATGACCACCCTGTTACTGTATTCAATTCCTAGATAGAGGAAGAATCGGGAGCTATAATGTCTCATCCAGGTGGCTCACAACTTTGTAAATAGTTTATCCAATGTTTATATCTTTATCATGATTTTAGATCTTTTATGAATATGCTGTCATGAATATTTGCATTGCCACCAATTCATATGCTAATACCCTACCTCTCAATATGGCCGTGTGTGGAGATAGAGCCTCTGGGGGTGATTAAATCATAAAGACAGCACTGTCGTGAGTGGAATTAGTCACTCCTAAAAAGTAAGACCTGAAAAACACTTACCCCTTTCATCCTGCAAAGACAAGAAACTGCCTTCTACATACCATGAAAGGAGACTTCAACAGACAAATGAATTTGCTAGAGCAAATTTGGACTTGTCAGCTTCCAGAACTGTAAAATATACATGTCTGCCATTTTAATCTACAACCTACCTTATTTTGTTACAACAGCTTAAACAGACTTAAAAATATATATACAATTTTCAAAGACATATGAAATACCAAGCTTCTCCCGTGGATCCTCTTAGTCTGTTCGTGTGTGTGTGTGTGTGTGTGTGTGTGTGTGTGTGTGTGTGTGTGTGTGTGTAGCTGGGTCTGGTTAACTGGGTTATATAGGTACCACATTTCAGGAAATAGTTACAATAGCCTAACTCTCCAGGCCTCCAGAGCAAACAGTTGACCTCTAGCGTGGGTTATAATTGAGCACACACAGGATACCATCCTTAAGGAGATCTGTTGCCAAGCCAGGCATGCAGATTATCTGAGGAATGAACGGTCCTGGTGACAATGTGTGAGATAACACAGTGAGAGTTTTAAACAAGCCCTGAGATCCCTTTGTGAAGCTGTAGTATGGTTGAATCCACAGCCCATACTGTACAAATACTGAAGGAAGGAAACAAACAAAACAAACCATGCAGGGCCAACATCTGCTCAAGAGTGCACTTTGCCGACATGGAAGAGGGAAACAACAATCTACCCCGAATACAATCACTAAATTAGGCATAAAACAAAAGGAATTCAGAGTCATGTTTAAGCCCAAGGAAGTCTTAGTACTAGGAAAGACACTGATGGTTTTAGAGCATTGTCTTTTTCATTTATCTGATTCATTCCTCGTATAATTGAACTGTTTTGTTTTTTGACACAGAGTCTCACTAAGTGGCCTGGAATGATCTCAGACTAACGTTCTCCTTCACTAGCTACCAGTTTGCCTGGATTACAGATGTGCGTCACCATGTCCAGACTGAACTGAGCTCCTGAACCTAGCCAAACAACGTAAATCAAGAACGGATCAGCCTGAATCACACCGGATATTTGTCTCAGCTTCAAGCCTTGCCAAGATTCTGTAAGAGATCTGGCTAGAGTTTATGAAGAGTTTCTAGAGGATGGCCCGGTATCCCTGCTCGCTCCCACACGATATCCCATAAGTGGCTCAGGGTTTTCTATCACACTTCTCACAACAGCATCCCAATATCTCAATGGCTGAGATTTGTCAAAGCCTACAAAAAGATCTCATCTGATTCCTAAACCTACCATGAGATGGATGTCAAAGTATAATATAATCACAGTTAACAGCCCAGAAGACCCTTAACCACTTCCTACTGCAAGATGACTTCTTATGAGGTAAGCTGAAATTCAAGACAAGACATAAAAATTCCAATCATTCATAACAATTGTAATAAAATAAATAGTGAGATAAAATTGCAAGACAATGAATAAAAATGTATGAAACTTATCTCAAATTCCTCCCAAAATTGCCTTATGTCCTGGGGAATCCACATATGCAGTGTCCTAAGGTAGCTTTCTCCTTGGTATTTGCAGTTATTTAGAAATTGCTTATACTTATTGCTTCTGTGCACTAGGCATGTCCAAATAGATTAGCATATACTTGATATTTATCTTGACTTATATTTTATTATTCCCCTTTAGAAACTGAGGCACAGAGAGAATAATGACCTTCTCAAGGTTGCCTAGAAAGGAAGTAGCAGAACTCAGCTCCAAGCCACACCGAGTGCTGTGGTTCCGGCATCAAAGTGCTTAATCACACACACATAACACCTCTCGAAAATTCTTAATTTGCTACACATATTTATCAAATCCTGTGATTTTTAGTTTCCTGAGTAGGAGGGGAGGGGATTTAAAGGAGAGCTGCTCCCAAAAATGTTAGAATCAAATGATGTATTGCTGTGTTTGTTTCTTAAAATTCTTTTCCTGTCTTCATGAACACAACAAAAAGCACCCTTACCCAGACAGACATCAAAACCCGAGTACTTCTGAAATGGTTTGTCCTCAGAATGTTTGACGATTATAGACAACCGACGTGGGACAACCCAACCTAATGGAGATGGTCCGAACTAAATACAAAGCTCAAAGCAATGGCGCAGCCTAGAAATGCTATCTGAAAGGCTAAGCCTTTGGATTTTTATACTATTTGGAAGAGGATTGGGTTCTGTTAATAGGACAGACTTCGTGCAACATATGTTAAGGAAAAAATTTGGAAGCACTTTAAAAATACAAGCTTGGAAGCTTAAGCTTGCAAAAAAAAGGGGGGGGGGACCCTTAAAATGTTTTGGAGCTTTTAGGAGAAAGTCAATATTAAAATTAGTACCGAGCATAGAGAAAAGGCTCTGTGAGTTGAGTGACTGTTGTTTTTCTAAATGTCAGCATGGAAACCCAAACAGAGAGAGGTGAGCTGGGTCCCTGGAAAGACTGACTGGGAAACCTGAATGCTTTTTGTGACATGGATGATGGCAACCAAAAACTTGCCAACAGTGGGATGACAAGGTATTCCCTGGCTGTCAGGGTGACCTCAGGTCATACTTGGGGGTACTATTGAATGGCTGTGGGCTTTAAATCAGGAAGCAGCAGATATGGAAAAATCCTACCAACTCCTGAGCGATATCCCCAGAGAGAGCTCTTTGGAGTCTGGAAAACATTCATAGATAGTTTGAAGAGAGCTTTATGCTAAAATGACAGTCGTGTAAACAGCACAGGAAAGTAAGCAACTTTAAACATAACTTGTGGTCTGCTTTTATTTTTAACAGCATGGAAAATAACCAATTTTAAAACATAACCTGCACTCTGTTTTCACTTAACTTCATGATATATATATATATTTTAAATATAATGTTTGGACTGTTAACAGAAGCTAAGATTTTTTTCACCATGGCTTTAGAGCCTTATCCTGAACACAGTATTTTATTTAGCAGTAAACTTTAATTAGAACAACTTCCTCTAAAGGTGCAACCACCTACACTGAGAAAAGAAAAAGAAAAAAAAAAAGCTCTAGTTAAATTCTACCTGAGTTTGGCCCTAATTTTTCTCATCTGTAAAAGAAAGGCGTGTGCTACATGCTCTTTAAGAGTTTATGGGAAGCAGGTAGAAACATCCAGCTTCAAGCCCAACACTTGGGAAGCAGCAGCAGTAGACTGGAGAGCTCCAGAATAACCTGACTTCATTAAAAAAACAAGACAAAACAAACAATAACAACAAAACCCTTACTTTAAAGAAAAAGACAGACACACAGACAGACAGACAGACAGACAGACAGACAGACAGACAGACAATTTCTGTCTATAGCAAACCATCATTCTACCCAAGGCTTTTCCTCTTCTGTGTATAATATATTGGCACATACATTGATTGGAGAGTACACATGTAAGTCAAGGGCTATGTATTAATGAGCCTTCTATTTTTTGAGACAAATACAATGACAAAGGGACTCATTGAAGGAAGAGCTGTATTGGGGTTATGGTTCCAGAGGGATAGATCCATCTTGTCATCAAGGCATGGCAGCAGAAGCAGAAAGCTAAGAGTGAGCTGGAAGTAGCTTTTGGCTTAAACTCTGAAAGCCTGCCTTCAGTGACTCCTTCAGTGACTTACTTCCTTCAGTAAGGTCACCACCCCAACAGTGCCATCAACTGAGGACATTGTTCAAATGCCTGAGAGCAGTTCTTATTTAAAATACCACAGAGGTTGCCTGGGTAAAGAGGATCCCATGTCCTCTCTCCAGTCTCTTCTTTAAGGTCTTGTAGCAGCCCCAAGCCAGAGTAGGCCAATAGGACTGGCTTCTGAATTAGAGTCTTATGTGCTGTTGAGGACCTTGGATGATCTGCCAAACTCTGAGCCACCCACCTCCCCTGTGAAGCCATAAACATAGCAAGTTTCCTGTGTTCTAGAGATCCCACTTTACAGCTTCTCCATTGTGAGTGGCTGGCTGCATAAAAAGTATAAAAAGGACCTGATTACCTGAGAGGGAGGGGGGAGAGGGAGGGGGAGAGGGAGAGAGAGGGGGAGGGGGAGGGGGAGAATAAGGAACCGTGGTTTAAACACAGATAGATGTTCACTGACTCCTCCCTTGAGGAAGAGCTCTCCTATAGAGACATGGAGGGCTAGGGATGTATGCATGGCACACCCACACATAATATACAAACAAAAGAATATCACACTTCAGAAAGTTCCCACCCTGGTAAGGCCATAACAAGGAAGCTACTACTGTTGTTTTGCTGAGAGGACATTTAAAAATAAAAAAAAAAGAAATATCTACCATACTGCAAAGTCAGAAACTGTCTCAGAGGAAAAACTGGCAAAGAGCACTGCCTAGCTTCCCCAGTCATGCTCTCTTTAGACCATTCTCCTCTCCCTGTAGGGTAAGAAATGGATTTTATCAAAGCATCTAAGCCACCAGTCTAAACAGTTGTGATTCTGCAAAGCTTCCATTGTCCTGCCACACTTACCTCTATGGGCACAATTAAGTGTTTCTGTTTAACAGCCTTTCCCTTCTAATTAAACAGAGATAGAACTGAGTCAACAGTAGAGTTCTGGAAGCTGACAAACTGAAATGTCAATCAGGTCTGTCCAAGGATATTAGGAGGCTGCATCGATCCGCATCCTTAAAGGAGAGAAAGACCTTGGAATCAGAAACAGCCTATGCAGAAGCCCAGGAATCTTCCAACTAGCATCATGATTCATTTTCCCCCATAAACGTCTTCTGAGGCATAGACTAGAAAGTCGAGCGAGGCCAAGGCTTGTCCAGTTTGCAGGGAGGGGAAGGCTCCATGCACTAACATCTGTGTTCTCTCCGTGGTAGCCTAGCCTTGTCCTGAGGCAGAGGACATTGGTGGAGAAGGCAGCAACCGGTGCAAGGAAAGCAGAGACGGAATAGGCAGCGCGCAATGATTTGTTTCTTTTATCTTCATTCTTGGGGCAAACAATGAATTCTTTACCTACCTAACACAGATCATCCTCAGCCCCCATAAGACCCATGCTTAGCTCCAGAGACCCAGAGATAAAGTTTATCATCTTTATCTTCATGACTTTGTAAGAACCATTTAAAATTGCTAATGTGTGCTCAAGTGGGTGGATTGTATGGCATGTAGATTTGTTTATAAATGTAATATCTATTTATTTTGCTGGTTCTAGGGATTGAACACAGGGGTTTGTACTGTAGGCAAGTACTCTAAAATATCCCCACAGCCACACACATTCTTCTTGAGACAGTCTTATGTAGCCAAGGCTGACTTTCAACTCCTGATCCGCCTGCCTTTCAAGAGTTGAGATTATAGACATGTCACTATACATGGAAAGCTACAGGGTCTTGAGAAAGGACCTATAGGAGGTGCTGGGAGCAGCCGGGGAGGTGTTGGGTACAGGGAACTACAGTTAAGTGGTCACCCAGACGCTGAGGAGATAATCTCTGTGTTTTTGTTTTGATGTTTTTGTTTGTCTGTTCATTTTGGGTTTTTTTGTCTGTTTGTGTGTTTGTTTTTTAGTTTTTTGAGGCAGAGTTTCTCTATATAAGCCCTGACTGTCCTGGAACTCACTTTGTAGACAAGGCTGGCCTCAAACTCATAGAGATCCACCTACCTCAGCCTCAAAGTTCTGGGATTAAAGGCAAGCTCCACCATGCCTGTGGATGAGCTTTTAAGAACATAAAAAAAGGAGGGGGCTAGAGAGATGGCTCAGAGGTTAAGACTGCTCTTCCGGAGGTCCTGAGTTCAAATCCTAGCAACCACATGTTGGCTCACAACCATCTATAATGAGATCTGATGTCCTCTTCTGAAGACAGCTACAGTGTACTTACATATAATAAATAAATAAATCTTTGGGCAGGAGTGAGAGGGGCTGAAGAGAGTGAACCAATGGGTAAATAGCTATATATAAAAAAATCATAATTCTAGAAGCTTTAGAAATGTCTCAGGGCTTAAAAGCACTGACTGTTCTAGAGTAAAGGGTAATGAGCCTCATTTCATTATCAACAACCATGTGGTGGCTCACAACAACTTCAGTTGTAGGAGATCCAAAACCTTCTTCTGGCTTCTGCATGGACTAGGCATGAAAATGATGCACAGGTATGCATGCATACTAAACACCCATACATATAAAAATAATAAATGTTTTAAAATATTAGTTCTATAGTTTAATCTAATTCTTAACCCTAGAAATAAAAGTGTATTTGATTAATACAATACCAGCCATGATTTAAAAAAAAAAATCTTCACTAAGCCGGGCGCACCGGCTTATACTTGTAATCCCAGCACTCTGAAGGGTGAGGCAGGAGGATTGCTGCTACTTAAAAGCCATTCTGCCATTCTGGACTACAGTATAAAACCTTATGTCAAAAGAAAACAAAAAAAGTCTTCACTAGAGGGAAGGCAAGAGGGCCCATCATCTAACTAATTATATGTGCATTTCACAGCCTGCAAAGGACTTTCCTGTGCAGTTTCCTACTGAAACCTCAGAAAAACCTGACATTTGAAGAGCTGTAAAAAACACCCTTCTTCTACAGAGGGGGGAGGTGGCGATTCAGCCAAGGTAAGTGTTCTGCCTCCCAAACCCCAAATGATAGCCTCAGCCATCTGATTGAGAACCAGGTGGTCCAAGTCCCATTCAGTAGTCGGCATCACCAAACCCTGCTGCTAAAAAGGCTGCCTCTGCATGGGCATGGCCAGCCTTTAACCTTTAGAACTATTGCTTGGGCACACGTCTGAAGTGTTTTTGTTAGAGCTGGCTGCAAGACCATCTTTTCCCTAGCTGCAATGACCAGAGGGCATGCACAATTTGACAAATTTCCCCTAGATATTCAGGAATTTTTTTTTTTTTATCTAAAAGCTAGATTCATATATGTTAGTGGGGAGTGGTGTGTGTGTGTGTGTGTGTGTTGAGAGAAAGACCGACCTATCTCTATGTATTTGTACAGAGAAGAATATAATATGATTCTAATATGAAATTACACAATAGAATCACTTATTGATTTTTATATAAGCTGTTAAGAGAAACTAATATTTATTAGATGGCTAAAATGTTATAAATCAACTTCCCTCATCAATGCTCCTTCTCCTATTCTCTTTCCTCCTTCCCTCCCTCTCTCTCTTTCTCTCTCTCTCTCTCTCTCCCTCTCTCTCTCTCTCTCTCTCTCTCTGTGTGTGTGTGTGTGTGTGTGTCTGTCTGTCTGTCTGTCTGAATGTCTCTCCTTCTTTCCAACCTCCCTCCTACTCTAAATAAAAGCCTTTTCACGTACCTACATCCCATTGTCTTTAACAAACTTTGCCCAGAAACTATCCTGCTACTTTTCCTATGCTATGACAAGGTACGTACATCATCCCTCTCACTGAGGAATGTTTTATACATGTTCAGAGCCTCCTCTCTCTGATATATTCTACTTCCATTCAAACATAATGAATCTTCTCTCATCTTGAAGTCAGAACAAGTAATTTCTTACCCCAAGGATTCTGGAGTATCCTCCACTTTTTTGGTGATGCTCAAGTGAGAACCTTGAGCATCCTTTAATTCCTTCCTCTTGCTTCTCCCCTAGGGACCCAATTGATATGTGAATTCTGCAAACCAACTTTCTAGATCTTTAATCCTAGGGGATTTTTTCCATTTCCTGTGAAGCTCCAAACCTGTGCCATCTAGCAGAAATACAATGTGAACTATGCATGTAGATTTTTAAAAAATTTTCTGAATACATATATAATATACATTTAATAGCACTAATATAGTATATTATGTTATCAATATAACAGACCTATTATTAAATACTATATTTAATAATATACTCTATTTAATACAAATATTAACAATACCATAATTTCCATATACATTCATTATAAAACTTTAGGCATAGGCTGCTAGCTGTGACCATAATGGACTGCAGGAGTTCCCTAGATCAATATTTTTTCTCAAAATGGACTCTACTGGATGCTAAGAAGCTTTCAGTTGGGACTGGAGGGATGAAGCAGTGGTTAAGAGCACTGGCTGCTCTCCCAGACAACATGGCGGCTCACAATCACCTGTAACTCTGGTTCCAGAAGCTCCAAGGCTTGCTTTTTCTGACCTCTGTGGACACTAAGCACATGTGCTGAACTTACACACATCCCTTACATACATGTAGGCAAAACATTCATATATATATAATAAAAAACAAATAGTTTTTATTTAAAGCCCTCAGTAGTCTCTTTGCTTTCTATTGGTTGCCTTTCTAGTTGTTCAATACGTTACAGCTAGAATGGCTTTTGTGGCTTATTTTTATTTACATTGACTTATTTATTTAGTGTATGTGCATGTGTGTGTTTACGTGTATACATGTACACACTTGGCATGTGCCATGACACACTGTAGAGATCAGGAGACAACTTTTCTGAGTCAGACTTTACCGTGTGGGCTCCAGGAATAAACCCAGTTCGTCAGGCTTGGCGGGCACCTTGACCTGATGATCTTGCCAGAGCCCGTTTCTGTAAAATAAAATTTTCTGTTGTCTCCTCCACCGAATTCAACCTAGAGCCGTCTGGGAACTGTGATATTTCCAAGGCCCTTCATGAGCTCGACTTGTCTCTGCTTCTCTATTCCATCTCTTGCTTTTCATAGCCCACACTACAGGGAACGCTTCTACATTCACATACATACGTGCCCATGTACATGATTTCTTTCCTTCCTTAAACCCACCATCATGGCTTTGGCTACTTAGTCATTGTCTAATCTGTTTCTTATGTTTAGAATGATCTTTTTCTTTCCCTGCTTATTCTCAAGACATAACTGCTGCTCACACCTACTGTCTTCAGACTGCTCCAGATGCCTTAACTATGGACCAAGCTTTCTTGCTTGCTCATGTAGAATCTATAGCTCTTCCAGCCATATCTCCCTTGCATCATTGATGGCTTCTTTGTTATCTATCTATCATCTATCTATTATCTATCTATCTATCTATCTATCTATCTATCTGTCTGTCTGTCTGTCTGTCTGTCTGTCTATCTATCTATCTATCTATCTATCTATCTATCTATCTATCTACCTTGAAGACATAGTCTTCCTATGTAGTTCCAGATGGCCACATACTCATGATCAACTGTCCACTTCAGCCTCCCAAGTGCTTGGATTCTAAGTTTATACAGGCATACACTAACACATCCATCTCTCAGATAATTCTTTTGCATTTGGCTGTTAAAGCTTTGTCCTTAAATGTGGCAGGTCAGAAATGGCACTGTGTTGCTATGTGACACCACACTCTCACACAGGGCTTAGCCTATGATAGGTGTTCAATAGAAATCTGTTTACTGAGTAAATGAATAGGTGTTATTTGGGAGGTAGAGATAAAAATAGTAGAACGAACCCCCTCCTATTTGTAAAGATCCTAATGATATAAAGGTCTTTTTTTTTTTTTTCAGATGAATTTGCCTCAAAGGCAATTTCTTTGAGGTAGGTATTTACAAGGCAGAGAGCACACAAAACAGCTGTTTTAGTAAAAGAAAGACAGGGACTTGTCCCAGAAAGAGCCACTGTAAATTACACACCACTTATTAGGAGTATTAGCACTCAGTTTTATAGTGAAATAACTGTTACTAAAGATAACCAGATGTTCCTCATTTCCCTCACTTCAATGGAAACATTGAGTCTGCAGTTTGCTGCATAACTCCTCAGGTATTGGTCCTTCAAAACTTAAACTTTTTTCTATTTGCAGTTCAGATTGTCTAGGGCCTCTCTTGTGCTAGGCTAGCATTTAATCACTGAGCCCAATCCCCGGCCCTCAGCCACCTTCTCAAAGCCTTCTCTTTGTACTGGGGTCTATGAGATGGTGTGGATTTCTTCTGTCTCCAGAAGCCTTCTTCTTCATTCTTTCTTGATCTTTAGGTTGCCTATTCCTTCCATTTCATTCTTTATATTCTTTTGAAACACCCTCTTTTCTATGACTTTGTTTTCTCAATAGTAAACACTTACAGTGGCAGTGTCCCTGACTTGTCTGGCCTGGAATTCCATATCCTCCTGCTTTGGCCTCTGGAGTGCTATGCCTTTAGGTACCCACCAATAAGCCTGACTGAGTCAGATGCATACACATACTTCAATGCCAAACTCCTCTTCTTGTCTCCAAAAATGTGTTAGTATCTACCTAAGCTCTCCTGTGGAACACTCCAATGGGTATAATCCAAATTAAACAAAATAGAACTGGAGTTTAAGACTATCACTAAAACTCACTGTCACCCAGGTACAGTAGCACACACCTGTAACCTAAGCATGTGGAGGCTGAGGCAGAAGTATCACGAGTTCAAGGTCAACCTGGATGACATAGTCAGGTCGTGCTTCAAAAACAAAAGCCAAATTAAAACATACATACATACATACATACACATACATATATACACACATACACACATATACACATACATACACACATACATACTGTATTAGTCAGGGTTCTCTAGAGTCACAGAACTTATGGATAGTCTCTAGATAATAAAGGAATTTATTGATGACTTACAGTCGGCAGCTCAATTCCCAACAATCGTTCAGTCACAGCTGTGAATGGAAGTCCAAGGATCTAGCAGTTACTCAGTCTCACGCAGCAAGCAGGCGAAGGAGCAGGAGCAAGAGCTAGACTCCCTTCTTCCAATGTCCTTATATTGTCTCCAGCAAAAGGTGTAGCCCAGATTAAAGGTGTGTTCCACCACACCTTTAATCCCAGATGAAAGGCATAGCCAGATTAAAGGTGTGTTCCTTAACTCGGAGATTCAATCTTCTGGAATCCATAGCCACTATGGCTCAAGATCTTCAAACCAAGATCCAGATAAGGATCTCCAAGCCTCCAGATAAGGGTCACTGGTGAGCCTTCCAATTCCGGATTGTAGTTCATTCCAAATATTGTCAAGTTGACAACCAGGAATAGCCACTACAATCCACCCCTTGTCAACTTGACACAAATAATATCTCATGTTCACATGAAACAATAACAAGGTTGTAAATATGCCTAACATGATATAACTATCCCTCGTACAATCGCTAACGCATTAGTAAATTTACAATGGGCATTCATATTACTTTATAATCCTCGTTTCTGCAACTGGTTACGTGGCCTTAATTGGTATTTATAACTACCTTCCTCTACTACCCATTCTGTATTTCCTTCACCTTCAGCCAGCACCTCAGCAGGTCTTGGCTCTTTTCCTGGAGGATTGACCCATACCTTCATTCCTGATGGGTCTGCGTCCTTTGTCATCCTGCTTGGATTAGGCTGTTGTAGTTTCCCATTGACTTTAATCACAGGACATGGTAGTACTAAGAGACGCCCTAAGGGATCTCCTGCACTCCAGACATAATCTTGCTTACCACCATTGTGAAGAGGTAATCCAATTTCCCCATGGTAATCTGGATCTATCACCCCTCCTAACACTGTTATTCCTTTTTTAGCCTGTTGGTTTAAGGGCATTAGAAGCCCAAAATGACCAGGGGGAAGTCTGAGCTTCCAGTTCAATGAAATGTTTGTTGTAGCTCCTGGTAGGAGCACTCCCCTCTCTGGAGCCAAAACTTCTAAGCCAGCAGAACCTAGAGTTATGGGGACAGGAAGCAAAAATTTTCCTAGAGGGTCACTAGGAGTGATAGTAAGTGGAACTATTCCGTTTTCCACCCCTTGATTCCTGGACCCATGAATCCTGGCTATGGGTGAAACTGTACCATATATCGAGCGCTGATTCAAAGCATATACTGCCTTCTGAAGAACTCTGCCCCAGCCTTCCAAGCTGTTACCACCTAATTGGCGCTGTAACTGCGTCTTCAAAAGGCCATTCCATCTTTCTATCAGCCCAGCTGCTTCAGGATGATGGGGAATGTGGTAAGACCAGTGAATTCCATGATCGTGAGCCCACTGTCGTACTTCTCTGGCTGTGAAATGAGTTCCTTGGTCAGAAGCAATACTGTGTGGAATACCATGACGATAGATGAGGCATTCTGTCAGTCCGTGAATGGTGGTTTTAGCAGAGGCATTACGTGCAGGAAAGGCAAATCCATAACCAGAATAAGTATCTACTCCAGTAAGAACAAAACGCTGTCCTTTCCACGAAGGAAGTGGTCCAATGTAGTCAACCTGCCACCAGGTTGCTGGCTGGTCACCTCGAGGAATGGTGCCATATCTGGGGCTCAGTGTTGGTTTCTGCTGTTGGCAGATCTGGCAATCAGCAGCAGCTGTAGCCAGGTCAGCCTTGGTGAGTGGAAGCCCATGTTGCTGAGCCCAAGCATAACCTCCATCTCGACCACCATGGCCACTTTGTTCATGTGCCCATTGAGCAATGACAGGGATGGCTGGGGAGAGAGGCTGATTGTCCACAGAACGGGTCATCTTATCCACTTGATTATTGAACTCCTCCTCAGCTGAAGTCACCTTTTGGTGAGCATTTACATGGGACACAAATATCTTCACATCCTTTGCCCATTTGGAGAGATCTATCCACATACTTCTTCCCCAGATGTCTTTCTCACCAATTTTCCAATTGTGATCTTTCCAAGTCCCTGACCATCCAGCCAATCCATTGGCTACAGCCCATGAGTCAGTGAATAATCGTACATCTGGCCACTTCTTCTTACAAACAAACTGTAATACCATGTGTACTGCCCGAAGTTCTGCCCACTGTGAAGATTTCCCTTCACCTGTGTCTTTCAAGGTTGTCCCAGAAAGGGGTTGTAATGCTGCAGCTGTCCACTTCTGGGTGGTGCCTGCATAACGTGCAGAGCCATCAGTAAACCAGGCTCTAGTCTTCTCCTCTTCGGTCAGTTGATCATAGGGAACACCCCATGAGGCTATAGGCGCATGCTTGGCAGCAGATGGCATTGTAACAGGAGTAGAAACCATAGGCATTTGAGCAACTTCTTCATGTAACTTGCTTGTGCCTTCAGGACCTGCTCTGGCCCGATCACGTATATACCACTTCCATTTGATAATAGACTGCTGCTGTGCGCGTCCCACTTTATGACTTGCAGGGTCTGATAGTACCCAGCTCATGATGGGTAGTTCAGGTCGCATAGTAACTTGGTGTCCTATTGTCAAACGTTCAGTTTCCACTAAGGCCCAATAGCAGGCCAAGAGCTGTTTTTCAAAGGGAGAATAGTTGTCTGCAGATGATGGTAGAGCTTTGCTCCAAAATCCCAAAGGTCTTTTCTGTGATTCACCTACAGGGGCCTGCCAGAGGCTCCAAACAGCATCTCTATCAGCCACAGACACCTCAAGTACCATCGGGTCTGCTGGGTCATATGGTCCAAGTGGTAGAGCAGCCTGCACAGCAGCCTGGACCTGTTGAAGGGCCTTCTCCTGTTCCAGGCCCCACACAAAGCTAGCAGCTTTCCGAGTCACTTGGTAAATAGGCCTAAGTAACACACCCAAGTGAGGGATGTGTTGTCTCCAGAATCCAAATAGGCCCACTAAACGTTGTGCTTCTTTCTTGGTTGTAGGAGGGGCCAGGTGCAATAACTTATCTTTCACCTTAGAAGGAATATCTCTGCATGCTCCACACCACTGGACTCCTAAGAATTTCACTGAGGTAGATGGTCCTTGAATTTTGGTTGGATTTATTTCCCATCCTCTGATACGCATATGTGTTACCAATGAGTCCAAAGTGGTTGCTACTTCCTGCTCACTTGGTCCAATCAGCATAATGTCATCAATATAGTGCACCAATGTGATATTTTGTGGAAGATCCAAACGATCAAGATCCCTTCTAACTAAATTATGACACAGGGCAGGAGAGTTAATATATCCTTGAGGCAAAACTGTGAAGGTATACTGTTGGCCTTGCCAACTGAAAGCAAATTGCTTCTGGTGGTCCTTATGGACAGGTACTGAGAAGAAGGCATTTGCCAGATCAATAGCCGCATACCAGGTGCCAGGAGATGTGTTAATTTGCTCAAGTAACGAAACTACATCTGGTACAGCAGCTGCAATTGGAGTTACTACCTGATTTAGTTTTCGATAATCAACTGTCATTCTCCATGATCCATCTGTTTTCTGCACTGGCCAGATAGGAGAGTTAAACGGAGATGTGGTGGGAACCACCACCCCTGCGTCTTTCAAGTCCTTGATAGTGGCAGTAATTTCTGCAATGCCTCCAGGAATACGATACTGTTTTTGATTCACTATTTTCTTTGGCAAAGGCAACTCTAAAGGCTTCCATTTGGCCTTTCCAACCATAATAGCCCTCACTCTACAGTTCAGGGAACCAATATGAGAATTCTGCCAATTTCTGAGTATATCTATCCCAATTATACATTCTGGAACTGGGGAAATCACCACAGGATGTGTCCGGGGACCTACTGGACCTACTGTGAGTCGGACATCAGTCAAAACTCCATTAATCACCTGCCCTCCATAAGCCCCTACTTTAACTGGAGGGCCACAATGTTTCTTGGGATCCCCTGGGATCAGTGTCAACTCAGAACCAGTATCCAGCAGACCCCGAAAAGTCTGATTATTTCCTTTTCCCCAGTGTACAGTTACCCTTGTAAAAGGCCGTAGGTCCCTCTGGGGAAGAATTGGAGAAAGGGTAACAGCAAAACCTTTGGGTGTCTTATCAAGATCCTTCCTCAGCGGAACCTGGCCACCCCTTCATTCAAGGGGTTCTGGATCTGTAAACTGTCTCAAGTCTGGAAATTGATTCACTGGCCGAGATTGCTGTTTACCACGATCTAATGTAGCCTTTCTTTCATTTGGCTGTTTACCACGATCTAATGTAGCCTTTCTTTCATTTGTTTGAGAATTTTTCTGCTTATACAGATCAAACAAATATGCAGTAGGCTTCCTATGTATTTCATTCCTGGAAACACCATGATTGGTTAGCCAGTACCAAAGGTCCAACCGAGTCATGCCATTATAAATTTCACCTCTCCTGTGCTGACCATTACTGGGTATGTTATTATAAACATTCTTTTGTCTACGCTGTCCATTATAATAACTAGAATCACCTTGTCTCCGGCGATTCAATGCTGCCACCTGGCCCTTGTTACCTCGGAATCCAACTAAACCCAGTGAATTTAATTCATCTAATTGAGCAGAAGCATCTCCAATGCTAAGATCTGGCACAAGGAAAAGGGAAAGAACAAAACCCTTCAAATGTGCTGGTGCCCCTTTCACCAATTTGCGTCTTATAGAGCTGGTGAAAGGCATATCTTCTGGACCTTCCCATTGTGGACAATTATGCTTTACACAATATATCCACTCTAGCATTGCAATTTCCCTAAGTCTTAAAATCCCTTCATCAACACTAAGCCATGGAATATCAGGCATCTCCAAGTCATTTCCAGTAGGCCATCTTTTGATAAACACCTCAGCCAACCATTCAAACAAACTTTTGACACCTTTTTTAACTATGCGAGCTTCCGTATTAAACCTAGAATCTCTACTCAGAGGACCCATGTCAATAAACTCAGCCTGCTCTAGTTTTATGTTCCTTCCACCCTTATCCCACACCCTTAAAATCCATTCCCACACATATTCACCAGGTTTCTGCTTGAATGAATTAGCAAACTCATTAAGCTCCTTAGTAGTGTAGCGAATTTCCTCATGGACTACACTTTCTACCTCCCCTCTAGGAGCCTGTTTTGCTTTGAGTCTGGTTACAGGTCTAGAAGAAACTATTGGTGGGCCGTGAGCAGACTCTGCAAAATTAATTTCCTCATGTGGGGAAGGCATTATTTCAAGAGGTGGGGCTGAGGGTACTACTTCCTCAGGTGGGGCAAACCCTTGAGAATCTGAGGATTCAAAATTCTCAGCTTCAACATGGTCTTCCCACACATCCCCATCCCATGTTGTAGGATCCCATTCTTTGCCAATTAGAGCCCTTACTTTAACTGTCGACACACTCTGAGGCTGAGACTTGAATTTTCGCTGTAGTTCAGCCAACCTTACAATGAGAGTTTCTGTTTGATTTTCTGCAACTTGAGCTCTATTGCTACAAGAGAGAAGATTCTCCTCAAGGACACACTTAGCAACTTTTAGATCGTTTACTTGTGTCTGGAGCCTTTCGATTTTATCACACAACTCCTTCCTTTCATTCATCATTTTTTCCACAGATACTAAGAGCAGCCAGCCAGTAAAATCATTTTTCGATTTTTTCCCCATCTTGTAGAAAGCTTTGTGCACTGAATCACCTAATTCATTAAGAAAATCAAGGGCATTAGCTTCTTTAAGTTCGGAATATAGTTTCAACCATGGGTCTTCAAAATTCTCTGAGCTCCCAGGAGGGAGAGAATCTGGAGAGGTTTCAATAGTTGAAAGTGCTGGTGGATCAACAAGCCAATTCCAGAATTTTAAAAGATTCATCCTTGTACTTCTGTTACTCTAGAACCACTCCTGGTACCAACTTCTGTATTAGTCAGGGTTCTCTAGAGTCACAGAACTTATGGATAGTCTCTAGATAATAAAGGAATTTATTGATGACTTACAGTCGGCAGCTCAATTCCCAACAATCGTTCAGTCACAGCTGTGAATGGAAGTCCAAGGATCTAGCAGTTACTCAGTCTCACGCAGCAAGCAGGCGAAGGAGCAGGAGCAAGAGCTAGACTCCCTTCTTCCAATGTCCTTATATTGTCTCCAGCAAAAGGTGTAGCCCAGATTAAAGGTGTGTTCCACCACACCTTTAATCCCAGATGAAAGGCATAGCCAGATTAAAGGTGTGTTCCTTAACTCGGAGATTCAATCTTCTGGAATCCATAGCCACTATGGCTCAAGATCTTCAAACCAAGATCCAGATAAGGATCTCCAAGCCTCCAGATAAGGGTCACTGGTGAGCCTTCCAATTCCGGATTGTAGTTCATTCCAAATATTGTCAAGTTGACAACCAGGAATAGCCACTACACATACATACACACATATACACATACACCCATACATACACACACATACATACACACATACCTACATGAATACACACATAAATGCATACATACACACACATAGATACATACATACACCCATACACACACACACACACACACACAAACACACACATACATACATACATACATACATTCCTTTGAATGCTTTCTTTTTATTTGGCACTTTTTGTGGAATTCTTCAAGCCAGAAAACTAGATTCTATCTCCTCTCAATATTCCCATTTCCAGGATATTCCTAATCAAATAATATTTAGTGGTTGGAATTAGCATTTAGTGGTTAGAAATATCTTACATTAGTAAATTTGTCTAGTGCTCTTAAAGCATTATATAGATATGTTGTCATTATATAATTGTATTTAGTTATGTTATATAATTATATCTGGTTTTTGCTATGGAATTTTCCCCCCTGAGATTCTGTAGAACATTTGCATTTTTATTATTGTTTTTGAAGCAGACTCTCAATATTAAGTCCAGGCTGGCCTAGAACTCACAACGTAGATCAGGCTGACCTGACATAAACTCATGGTGCTCCTCTTGCCTCAGCTTTCCAAGTGCTGGGATTACAACATACTGAATAAAATATTTATTTTTGAAAAAGATGCATCTTATTTTAACTTTCTATATGTCTATCTATATGCAGGTTCCTACAGAGGCCAGAGGTATTGGGTCCCTTGGAGCTGGAGTTTCACAAGATGCATATTAATTAATTTTTTTTAAAGTAAAGAACGTAGTGTCTGGGGATATTACACAGTAGTAGAGTGTTTGACTAGAATATGCAAGGCTCCAAGTTCAGTCTCCAATGAAAGAGAGAGAGAGAGAGGGAGAGAGAGAGAGAGAGAGAGAGAGAGAGAGAACAAGCTATAATAGGGGGTAGGAAGATGGTTCATGGGCTAAGAACACCACTTTAACTCCAGCTCCAGGAGATACACAGACTCACACATACACAAACACAGATAAATAAACATATAAAGGAAGGCAGAGGAAGCCTGGGATGACCCCCACCAGGCACCACACATGTGGGGCTTAGCACTCCTGAGAGGACCAGACACCAGAGACCCTGGATGCCTCTATGATGAACAAGTAAGTCAGGGAGAGATGGAAAAGAAAGAGAAGGTAGAACTGGAGACTGAGTAGCCAGCAATGCCACCTGAGGTCATGCTGCTGCCTAGGATCTGTCTTTGGGTCTGTGGCCCTGTAGCATCAGGAGAGTCTGTTACCACCAAAGGTCATGTAGACATCCCTGGTCTGGGACCAGGTCTGAGGACTCTGCAAAGCTGGCCAAGCTCCTCTCTCACTCAGGTGTGGCAGCACTCAGGAGAGTAGCCCCACACCTGACCTGGAAAGCACTATAGAGTTGGCCCCGTGGGTGAAAGGGTGGGTAAGCAGCAGGAGAGCAGGAGAGCTGGCCCTGTCCCTCATCCTATAGCATCACATGAGCTAGCTGGGACAGTGCTGGAGAGCTTGCCCTGGTGTTGTAGGCTGACCAACTCAGCTACCACACAGGCCTAGATCCAGGGCTTTTCGATGACCAGCCCTAACATCTACCCCATCTATGAACTGCTGGAATGAAAGGAACGGTCCAGCAGATCCAAAACTGCAGTATCTCCATGACAGAAGGCAACAACAGGATTTCCGAGAGAAGTGCCAGAGAGGTTCCAGTATTGATAGTGTAGCAGAAGCCAGAGGCTCAAAACAGATCAATGACTCATTGGGTATACTGTGGGATGCAAGGCTTCCACCACGAGATGTTTTGTTGTTGTTGTTGTTGTTGTTATTGTTGTTGTTGTTATTGTTGTTGTTGTTATTGTTGTTGTTGTCATTGTTGTTGTTGTTTTATCTTGTTGTACCCCCGGTAGAAAAGTTGCAAGAACAGAGGGTGGTTATGAAGGGATGGGGAGATGAGTGGGATTGGGGTGTATGATGTGAAATTCACAAAGAATCAATAAAAGGAAGAAAGAAAACAGAAAAGAAGGAAGATGGAAGGAAGGAAGGAAGGAAGGAAGGAAGGAAGGGAGGGAGGGAGGGAGGGAGGGAGGGAGAGGGAGGGAGGGAGGGAGAGAGAGAGGGAGAGAGAGAGAAGTATACAAGTGAAAGAGAAGTCGGCCATGATGGCACACACTTTTATTCCTAACACTCAAGAGACAGGGGCAGATGGGTCTCTGTAAATTCCAGGACAGCCAGAGCTACGTAGAGCTGTCTCCAAAAACCAAGAAAAGAAAAGAGAAAGAGAAAAAAAGAAAAGAAGAAACAAGGGGAGGGGAGGGGAGGGGAGGGGAGGGGAGGGGAGGGGAGGGGAGGGGAGGGGAGGGGAGGGGAGGGGAGGGGAGGGGAGGGAAGGGAAGGGAAGGGAAGGGAAGGGAAGGGAAGGGAAGGGAAGGGAAGGGAAGGGAAGGGAAGGGAAGGGAAGGGAAGGGAAAGAGAATACCTTAAGTCACCATCTTTGGGGAATTAAACTTCTGAATTTAGAGGAAAAGCTGTGGCATCTTTTCCCCTACTTAATTTGCCTGCAACCAGTCACAAATAAGTAGAAAATAGGAAGTGGTGTTGAGGAAGATTATGTCATTACTACACATTGCTTTTTCGAGGATAAGTAAGCAAAAAAAAGTAGTATATGTATTCTTTGCCTAGAGTTAACAAAAAATGAAATTGCTGGCTGCTGGTGAGCTTGTCAACACCAGCCATATTAGCCATGTACAGAGCCCTCTCTCCTTGACTTACAAAAGCAACAGACACTACTTCAAACACTTATGTCTGTCACATGGGCCACACTTGTCTGTATGCTTACTTTGGCCCAGAGAGAATCATAACAAGTTTCTTTCTATGAATTAGAATTTAGGGGAGAGAGGGAAGAGATGGGAGAGGAAGGAAAGGGGAGGGACAGAGGGAGGAAGGGGAGGAGGGAGGGAGAAAGGGAGAGAAGAAGGGAAGGAGGGAAGGAAGGAAGGAGAGAGAAAGTTGCTTAAAATTGAAGTGTATTTACTTCTCATTGAAATCCTGGTGCAGCCAGCTCAAGGCTGTTGATGAGCCTTCCTCCCCTTCTTTCTCTTTCCACCTTCCCTGTGTAGCTTGAATTATATCAGGTTCAGACTGCAAGGAGCGGGAGCCTCACAGTTTCTGGAATGTATCTTTAGAAGAAGAGGTGCTTTGGAATGGTATTGTTCCCTGTGGCCATGAGGTCAGCTGTACTAAGAAGACCTCTTGTAACAGAATGGGCAACAGATATTAACAACAAACCGCATTCCTGGAAGGGACAATCTTGGTATGATGGTTTGTATATGCTTGGGCCAGGGAGTGGCACTATTAGGAGGTGTGGCCTTGGAGTAGGTGTATCACTGTGGGTGTGGGCTATAATACCCTAGTCCTAACTGCCTGGAAGTCAGTATTCTGCTAGCAGCCTTCAGATGAAGATGTAGAACTCTCAGTTTCTCCTGCACCATGCCTGCCTGGATGCTACCATGTTCCCTCCTTGATGGTACTGGACTGAACCTCTGAACCTGTAAGCCAGCCCCAATTAAATGTTATCCTTAATAAAACTTGCCTTGGTCATGGTGTCTGTTCACAGCAGTAAAACCCTAAGTAAGACACTTGGAATACAGGCTCGACGGGGAGGTAATGCTCGATTGATTTTTGCTTCTAGCTTTTCTACTTTTGTAAACACAAGCAATGTCTAATGTTCTTGTATATTTGTTTCTGTGATGTTGCAGTTCACACCTGGCTCCCCAGGGCTCGGTTCAGTAACCTACACAGGTGTCACTCACACACCACTGCAGTTCACGGGTATGCTGTCATCTGAACCGTAGTTTCCTGTCTATGCCAAAGACATTCTCTTCTCCTCCTGCATGCCTAGAAAGGGGCTGTCGTCATCTGTGCACCACCATTTAACTTCCTCCTATTTACACGAAACACACCGTGCTCATGAGGAGCTACCCACAGGATTCCACTCTACCGTTGTTGACACATCCATCCCTCACATACTTCCTTCTTGTTACAATTTACATGCTGTAAAGTTTACCTATTCCACTTGCAGTCATGTGACCCTTTAGAGACCTAAGTCAGGCAGCCATCACATCACTCTGTTTCCTATGCTTTACCCCTCGGTAGAATCCCGTGTGTCCATTTACCTCTGAGCATTCTTTTTACCACTGTCCTCATTGAACAGTAAGGCGGCACATGTCACAGGCATGCAGAGAGTCCAGTGGTGCTTTCTGATATGAGAAATTCATACAGATAAAATGTAGCACCTTGCCCTGGGGGATAGGCTAAATAGCAATCAGAGACAATTTGTCAGAGACAACCATAAGAAACCATGAACTTGCTGGGCAGTGATGGCACATGCCTTTAATCCCAGCATTTGGGAGGCAGAGCCATGTGGATTTCTGAGTTCCAGGCCAGCTTGGTCTACAGAGTGAGTTCCAGCACAGCCAGGGCTACACAAAGAAACACTGTCTCAAAAAAAATCAAAAAAATAAAAGAAACCATGAACTCCATTTCTAAGGATAGGAAATGGAGACCACAGAAACTCCTGTCATTTAACACACCCATTTAAATTCAGAAAACATCTGTCATAAGATCATTATTATTTCAGTCCTTCTAATCTTAAAATAACCCTCCTTAAAACTGTCTGTCCATTGATTCTTTCCAGATGTGTGATAATTTTGTAATGTCTCTCTCCTCTTAAATATGTTCCTCCTTCTGTTCCATGCTATTCGTAACTAGAATCTAAGTGGTAAATCTGCAACTTTCCATATAATACCTAACTGTACTGTTAGATGACTATTTCTGACTCTACATGCTAATTTTGATCACTATAATTTTTCACTTTGAGATACGCATTGAAAAGAGTATGTTTATTAAGTTCCTCTGTAATAAATGTAATCAGCTGCTTTCTTGGCCCTCAGATTGTTATTAATGATAATTAACTGTAGTGATGAAGAATTACTAACAGTTATGATCCCAAGGAACAAAAACAGTGTATAGGAAACACTGCTTGAGTAAAGCCATCAGGATTTTAACCAAGGAAGTTACAAGCACCAAGCATCCTGGGTGCCAAGTACAAGCAGCACTTGGTCCACCCATCACCTAGCCGCTTCTTGAGCCTTCAAGATCAGTTCACAGTGAATCATCGGGGTCATCCACTTAAGGAATCTATTCATAAGAATGTGGCGTAGAGAGCGCAGAAGATGAGGATAAGATATGCTCATTTTTAGCACCAACACACCTGCCTCCACCAGTTTGATTTTACATTAAGGAAAATAAGGAAGAGAAATTGGAATGAGTCAGCTCCATCCTCCAGCAACACAAATTCCTGAGTGTGGGGGAGCTCTGGGCAACGAGCCTTCCACTTTCAGAATGATGGCAGCCCTGGATGTTCACATACAAAGTGAAGAACTTGAGAAAGTATGGATGTGAGTGCAAGGATACTCTACCTCGACTCACGTTAGGCTTACCTGGAAGCCCTTCAAGCATCTCTGTCCAGGCCACCTACTAAATGAAAGCATTTGTGGATGAGATCCAAGCGAGTTTTACAGCCTTCCTAGTGATCCTAATATGCAGCCAAGATTGAGACTCACCCACTTAGTGTTAGCTTCGTTTGTAGCCTTAGCTGCCGGGGAAATCATCTGAAATTTTTTAGAATACTGCTGTGAGGAAAATGGAGAGACTTGGGCACTGGGTACAAGTTTTCAGTTATAAACTGAATAAGTTATGGGGTTTAAAGTATGGCATAAGCTTTGATGGATATGTTAATAAAAATGCAGTCATTATATTATGTGTATATATACCACACCATCACATTATACATGGACTGGTTATCAACTATAGGCATGTGAATATGTGAACACACATGATTTAAAAGACACTGCTGCTGGATTCATCCTTAAAGAATCAAACTCAGCTGGTCAAGATTTGCGCACAAACAACTGCTTTTGGTTTTGTTTTGTTTTATTGTGTTTTTCAAAAGCTGTCCCTGTGAATCCAGATTCCAAGGCACAGTCAGGAATAAGGAGGGAGAACCACTTCCTAGACTGGGAGTGGACACAGTAACTCGTAGCTGGCTCTGAGGGAGGGATGCACAGTGCCTGCCAAGAACGGAGGCAAGAGAAGTGAACACAGTACCAGAGACAAATCCCACTTCCTTCAGAAGGAGGTTAGAGCTGCTTCTAGTGGCACAGGCCTGAGATTCAGCTCTTTAGGAAACTGAGGCAGAGGAATTGAAAGCTCAAGGTCTGTCTGATTTACAGAGTTCATGGCCATCCTGAGCAACTTAGTGAGATCTTCCCCTACCCCCTCCAAAATAAATAAATAAATAAATAAATAAATAAATAAATAAATAAATAAAAGGAAAGGAGGATTTGGAATGCATCCTGGTGTGTTTTTGCTGTTGTGGTTTGGTTGTTTGGTTAGTTTGCTTTGGCTTTGTAAATGCTATATAGTTAGTGATATTTGATCAGCCTTTTAAAACCTGGGGCACTTTTATTTGCATACAAAAATGGAAGTGATCCAAAGAGTTTTCTGGAACATGCCTCCTTTTTCATCTCTCCACCAACCACAGTAGTAAAATGGTCCAATAAGTTCAAGCTATCCACTTGGCCCAAGCCAGACCAGTGATGCCACACCACAGCCTCTGCTGGTTTTAGAGCCAGGGCTCATTTGCTTTATCAGGTGACTCTCCAGGGGCTTTGGATCTGTGGACTTGGAGAAGGAGCATTTAAAATGAGGCTTCCTTGGTCTTAACTCTGAAATCCTCAAAATTACTGAGAGCCTGGCTTGCATCATGTGCCAATTCTATTATCCACACACTCAGGGGTAGACAGGAGAATTGTCCCAAGTTCAAGACCAGCCTAGGCTAATTATCAAGCTTCTGCCTTAGAAGCCAAAACAAACCAACCAACAAACAAACCAGAATTGATTGAGAAAAAAGGGAAGGCTTCTGGTAGTAGCTAAATCGGCAGAAGGTTGAGGAAAGGAATCCTAAGGAGAATTCCAGAACAAGTTGCTAGAAGAACATGCATCTTTCCCAGTTTCCCTATTGAAACCCTTGGGGTAGAGACTGATTCTGACTCCAATTTCTGATTCAGAATCAGTTTAAGAAATGTGTGCTCCTCCAAGGAGCTGAAGGGGTCTGCAACCCTATAGGTGAAACAACAATATGAATTAACCAGTTACCCCCCCACCCCCCACCCCAGAGCTCATATCTCTAGCTGCATATGTAGCAGAAGATGGCCTAGTCTGAGTTCGAGACCAGCCTGGTCTACAAAGTGAGTTCCAGGACAGCCAGGGCTATACAGAGAAACCCTGTCTCGAAAAACCAAAAAAAAAAAAAAAAGAAAGAAAGAAAGAAAGAAAGAGAGAGAGAGAGAGAGAGAGAGAGAGAGAGAAAGAAAGAAAGAAAGAAAGAAAGAAAGAAAAGAAAAGAAAAGAAGAGAAAAGGAAAAAAGAAAATAGGAAATGTGTACTCCTTTGGTGTTCTTGTGGGAATCCTAACAGTGGGGACGACTTGTGGGACCCTTTTCTCCCTATGGGTTCCCTGCTCCTGTCTTGATGTGATGGTTTGTGCTTGGTCTTATTGTAGCTTGTTATACCACGTTTGGTGGATGTTCCTGGGAAGCCTGCTTTTTTTTTTTTTTCTGAGGAGAGACTGACAGGGGTAGGGGAATAGGGGAATAGATGGGGGAGAGGGGAGTTGGAGAGGGGAGGGGAAAGCTGTTGTCTATATGTAATATATTAGAGAATAATAAAAGAAAAAAGAAGAAGAAAGAAAGAAATGTGTGTTCTAGTGTCTTGGAAAGGAATGCAGGGATATTCTTGGGTATAGAGCAAGCCTCCTTGATAACGGCCCACTGGTTTCCCCCACTTCTTTTGAAACATTCCTTATTATAGCTGAATTAGATCCACGTGTGGCTTTGTTCTAGTTAACAAAATCAGAGTTATCATTTGTTTAAATGGCTGTAAGCATATGTGGACATTTGCTTATTCTTAACACAGGATGTGATTATGAAGCTGGTGGTTTACCCAGTGACTTTTGACGTTTTTCTGCTTTCTGCTCTGCCTTTTGGAGAGCACAAGCGAAGGGTGAGGAAACTTCAGGCCTTCACGCTGCCGCAGCTTTATGGCCTCAGCCTAACAGGTTAAATGGAAACGACCTGATGCTGCTCTGCCTACACCATATACCTACCCTGCTACCACTGAGCCTCACCTGGAATGGAATCAGTTTTAAATACACCTGGAAGAGATACACTCGTCTTTTCATTCATAGCCCATCGAACCATCTAGCTTGCATCCAACCACCTGGAACTTTAGGGCTGAGGTGCGGTTAGGTCAGGGTAGATGGAGGACATTAAACGATATATATATATATCAGTCAGTCCGACTGACCCAAGGTGTAAATAGAAAAGGAATGAAAAGCCGTCTACAGCAGGTTCTCCACCCTATCTTAACATTTATACAAGTCTAAGCCACCAAGAAGGGGACAGCATCATTTTGTTTCAAGTTGAGAATCATGCAAAGGAGGAGCAAATAGCAAAATCATTTTCTGCTGCAAGAGTTGACTGTAACCTCCATCTAAAAGAATCTACGGGCATTTGGTCCTCCAAACAGCAGAGCATAAATGTTAACGTCACTAGGTAAACCATAGATTTTACGCAGCTTTCCTGAGACATAGGGGGTTTCCAAAAGTGCAGGGTACCCAGATAAATCCACAAAAGTTTTAAATGCAGAGACAGGCATATACAGCAACAAGTCTCTTGAGTCACCTGAATGGTGTCCGCAGTTCCTTTCTTCTGGCCCAGCGAACTAGCCGACTTGTAGAGGACCCAGTCTGTAACCTAGCTGAAAGAAAAGCTCAGAACCTATGCTACCCGCCAGGAATCGTTGGCGCCTGCGCAGTAGGATCAAAGAGCTGGGCTGCGCTCGGTCCCGCCCCTCTGGCAGTTCAAGGCTCCCGGCTCCAACTGGAACCTGGCGTTGACCGCCTGGTTGCGACTCTCCTGGCCGCTGAGTTTAGCTGCGGGCTCCCTGCACCGGGTCGGTTCAGATGTACCACGAGCAGAGCCTGAGAAAGGATTATAAAAAAGAAATGCACTGTGGAATCTGCTAAAGTCAGACTGACTCCTTGGTTTAGAGGAGCGTTGGGTTCTTTGTATAAGTAGGCATATGAAGAGAGCAGTTAGCGGCTGGGGGATGTAGCTCAGTGGTAGAGCGCGCGCTTCGCATGTGTGAGGTCCCGGGTTCAATCCCCGGCATCTCCAAGCAGCCGGAATTCTGTTTTTCATTCTTTCTCAAAGAAAAGATTTTCACTTGTACATTTTGCCCACCACTACAACATCGAAAACCGAAAACAAAAAGGCCGTGAAAAATCTGCAGTGTGGAAAACTCACTCTAGTGATTGCTGGGAAAACAAGTGAAACGAAATGCTAGGAAGAAAAATTCGTAGTTTCTTTCTTCATTAATGTTAATATTTTAGAAAAACAAGATTTGAAACAAAAAGGCAAGTGCATTGGCCGGGAATCGAACCCGGGCCTCCCGCGTGGCAGGCGAGAATTCTACCACTGAACCACCAATGCAAGCACATATTATGGTGTTCTGTTATACTATACTAGGATATATTTACACATGAGTAATTCTTGTGTCAATTCTGTTTTTATATATATATTTAAAAATTAGGAAAAGAAACAGAATTCTTTTGTTTTTCTCCTTAAGTTTTTAAATCTCACTTACATACATTGTATTTGAAGATAGTTCCACTGATCACAGAATCTTAGGGCAGAAAACGTTTCTACATGTATCATTGAGCATGTCACAGAGTTTTAAATTCAACGATCGTTAAATATTGGCAAAATATTAACATTTTAAAATTCTTACTATTCTAACTTTTGTTAAACTGTATGAGGGTTTTGGGGTGGGAGTTTGTGTTTACTTGGTTTTGTTCTTGGCAAAGAATGCAAGTGTATGAAGATTTACTCTATATACAACTTTATGATCTCCAGCCTATTTTCAAATACTTTGATCTCATTTATATGTGTGTATAATATATATATATATATTAATATATATGTATGTAATAATATATGTATATATATTATACTATATATATGTGGATATAATATATATTATATGTGGATATAATATATAATGGAGATATATATCCTATTTTGATTTTGTTTTGTTTTTCGAGACAGAGTTTCTCTGTGCAGTCCTGGAACACTGTAGACCAGGCTGGCCTGGAACTCGGAAATCTGCCTGCCTCTGCATGCACCAACACTGCCTTTTTTCCAGACAGGGTTTCTCTGTGTAGCCCTGGCTGTCCTGGAACTCACTCTGTAGTCCAGGCTGGTCTTGAACTCAGAAATCCACCTGCCTCTGCCTCCCAAGTGCTGGGATTAAAGGCATGTGCCACAGCACCCAGCTTGGCCAATTATTTTAAACAGTCAGAAAAACGGAAATATTTTTAGGGATTGGAAATAGAAATGAGAATGAGGAATTAGAAACTTTGACACAACTTAAGTTATTAGGAGAAAACTGAACTGTCCTACTGACACCCCCCCCCCCACACACACACACACACACACATACACACACAGAACTGGGACGTATTACTTACTCTGGCCAAGTGACCTGAGTTCTGTAGATGGTTCCTGTCTCGTGAGTGAAATGACACTCTTGGGATCTCTTTCAGCTCGTAGGATGGGTCTGAACCTTCACCTCATTTCCATGGAAAGGGGCACTGCCAAAATCCAAACCAGGGTCTATCAGGATAAAATAACAGAAAGAAATGAGGTCATGAAAATATTGTTCAAGGCAAAGATGTACTTGTAATTCATAGAATACTGTGGATTTAGATAGACATCATTGGCCTCTTTACTTTTGGAAGGAAAATTCCGACATTTTTGAAGGACCTCTGACTAGCTAGGAAAGATTCCAGGAAAAATAAAATAGAATAAAATACAAGCCACACTAGCAGTTTATGCTAGCAGTTACAGAGGCTTGGTGAGTTAGCTGTGCGTGGACTTCATCCTAGTGAAGTAAATCACTGCAACTTAACAAAAGATGAAGCTGAGGCATGTAGGGGGAAGATTGGGACCTGGCCACTATTTCATCCGGTGTCTGAGAGCTTAGCCAACTGCCCAAGCTATCTACCTGAAATATGGCTTTGTAACTCAGGATGTTATCCATTAAGAATCGTTGAGTGCAGATAAAGAAAGATTATAAACAGCCGCTAAAATAATGTGAGGGTTTATACATTGATAAAGTGTCCGAGGAAGTTTGAGTATAGGGGTATGGGGATAAACAGCAGAACTTGAAGTTAAAAAAATTATAGAATCACAAATATTAAAAATATATATAAGATATTAGAGAACAGGAAAATCTAAACTCCAATCCCAAGTAGCCTGAGAGAGAGCAAGGTCAGACCATTTTACTTTGAATATAGTTTGTTTTTGCCAACGAGCGAAATGGGGCAGAAATGTGGTTTAAAATATTACAGTTGAAAGGACTTGGCTTGCCAGAGCTGTTCCAAGCCAGTGAGGAAAGCCATTGCTTCCTTGCCTTGCACCAGCTCATTTTAAACCACTCACTTATTAGCATTTACTTAATATCTTGTAAACCAGAAATTTAATTGAGGAGAGAGAGGGAACACTTTGACATCTTCTTTATATGTGCAATCCAGATTGACTACACAGTCAATCGTGTGTGTGTGTGTGTGTGTGTGTGTGTGTGTGTGTGTGTGTGAGAGAGAGAGAGAGAGAGAGAGAGAGAGAGAGAGAGAGAGGGAGGGAGGGAGAGAGAGAGAGAGAGAGAGAGAGAGAGAGAGAGAGAGAGAGAGAGAGAGCTTGCAGATGGAGGTGTAGTGTGGTGATGTGGCATGTTGTGATCTGGCCAGTAAGTAAACGGAGAGATATTAAGGCAGGTGGACCAGCAAGGGGAAGAGTGGAGAGAGAAAGAGAAAGGGAAAGAGAGAGAGAGAAAGAGAGGGAGAGAGCATTGTGCTCATGTGAAATTGTCATAATTGAAGCCCCATTGTTTTTGTTTCATTTTATGAAGAATAAAAAGGTGGGGACTATGACTCACACCTGTAATCCCAGCTCATAGACAGATGAAGCAGGGGGATTGCCTCAAACTCAGAGCAAAAGGAAAAAAGAACAGAATTACTAGAAAGGGTGTGTGACCGTAGGAGTGTCTTAAGAGGAAAGTGGTGATTTAGGAGCTAATGGGTAGGAAATTGAGAATGTGCCCCCGAGGGGATGAGGGCAGTGGATCCCAGGAGAGCCAGAAGAAAGGCTGCAGTAGGCAGTGATTTGGCTATCCGTGTGATCAAGCATGCAAATATCACAAGGCTGCTGGACTGTGCCTGAGGGTGGGAACACACTCACACTCTCTTTAGTCTGGTCTGCTCTCTGATCCACAGAGACTGTCCCCCACTGAGACTGAAAGACAGGAAGAGAAAGCACAAGAAAGGCAGGAAATTGTGAAATGTTACAGAATGTCTTTGACAATCCTGACCACTGTCAGTGGAACTGACCTGGGCTTTTGTTGCAGCAGAAACATCTTTGGGTGCTTGCTCAAAGTACCAAGGCCAAGGATGGAGTTGGCTTGCCACTGGGACACAGTTAGGCTTATACCATCTGAGAGAAAGAAGGAAGGGAGGGAGGGAGGGAGGGAGGGAGGGAGGGAGGGAGGGAGGGAGGGAGGGAGGAAGGAAGGGAGGAAGGAAGGAAGGAAGGAAGGAAGGAAGGAAGGAAGAAGGAAGGAATTAAGAAACAGAAGTAGTTGGTATAATATACCAGCAAAGCAATGCCTTTTTTTTTAAGCTGTGAGTGATTGTATTGATTTAATACATGCGACTTATTTCTGTCCCAGGTTAAAAACTAGCCCTGGGGAAATGGAGAAGCCTGTCATTTGGATTGCCCTTTACTGGCTGGGAATTAAATCATTACTTATTCCATTTTAGAATCACAAGTAGTACCCTAAGGCCTACTTTCCTAAGGATGAAAATCAGGGCATGGAAATGAAGAACCCAGGTATAATTCTCACATGCAGATGCTGAGGATGTGGAGACGGTTCCTGGAAGGCAGTCATTGCATAGTCATCTGCTTGCATTTTCCAGTTCTCAGGCAAGTCTGACTGGTCAACAACTCCGAGCTTCTGTCTTAAAAGGAATCTGAATCCTGTTCTTCCTCCTCATGCCAGTCTCTCCTACTCTGTGCAGACAATTATCACCTTGGTCCCTAGGCTGAAAACACAGCATAGCCTTTGTCATGCTATGTGCAGCTGCTAGTTGACTTTTCTCTCTCCCTCACCTATTCCCCCTCTTCTCCATCGTTCCTTTGTTATTGATTCTAAAACTGAATTATTTTCCAAGCACTACAGAGGGTATGGAATGGAATGGGGGTGTGCCTGTGAATACACCATCCTTTTTTTTTTTTTTTTTTGAGCACTTATTCTAAGAGTCTAAGAGTCTCAGTGCCATATGACCACTACCATCTCTTAGAGAAAATAAAATGTTGCCTGTATTACCCAAGGCTCTCTTATTCCCAAGTCATGTGTAATAGTAATTTTTCCATTACTCTTTCCTAAATAGTATCCTAAGGTCAAGTTTCCTAAAAATCAGAATCGAGGCATGGGGGTGAAGAATGCAGCTGCAACAAGAAGATGTGTGAAGATGATGAAAAGTGCTTTTCATACAACCTGGTCATTCCTTCAGCCTGGTCCTTGGCAGACAACTCCTGATGTTGCATGGTAAGAATAAGTCTGTAGGCAACGCTTTGGACGAGCGCCATTTTGGATGATTATAACACATTCCTGCAAGTAAATTTGCTGAGGGGAAAGTTGAGCCTTTTTTTTAAGACAGAATATCCCTGTATCTCCCTTCTGGCCTTGAATTTGCAGAGATCTGCTTGCCTCTGCCTCCTGGGTGTTGGGATTAAGGACATATACTACCATGCCAGGAGTAATCTGAATACACAGTGTAGAATTATAACACTGAGAAATCTACTCTTTCCACATTTGTAATATCTCATTATGTTGGTTGTTCTGCCTTGTGCTGTAATAAACACCTTGCCCAAAAGCAGCTTGGGGAGGAAAGGGTTTATTCCAGCTAATAGTGTATAGCCCATCACAAAAGGAAGTCAGAGTAGAACTCCAGACAAAAACCTAGAGACAGGAACTGAAACAAAGGCCATAGAGGAGGGCTGCTTACTCTTTGGTTTGGCACATGTTTATCTACTTTTCTTATACTTCACAGGACCACCTACCCAAGGATGGCATCACTCATAGTGAGCTGGGTTTTCCTTCATCAACAAACAGTCAAGAAAATGCTAGACCATTTGGGTTCCATAATGAAGGTACCACCTCTTCCTTCAAGAAGACTCTGGTTTATGTGCAGTTGACAAAATCAACCCACACATTAATCATCCATTCCTAAACTTCGGTGGTTTCCAATTTCAACCATTTTCCTAAATTTTGATAGATTCGAGGGGGGAGTTTCGTGAATGTGTAGCATAAGGGGTTGAACTTCTTTCATTGTCTTCTGTAGTCATGTTGCAGTTCTTAATGTTTAAACAGATGTCTTTGTGTTTTCATCTTGCTAAAGACCATCCATGCAAATTAGGTGGGCCAGTCCTCTTCAGACTGTCCAAGTGCTAGCTTCCCTTTTCCTATTGCAACCATCCATTCTTGGTTCCATCTCTCATGCCCCAGTGCAATCCACAAGGCTGTTCACTGTGGTATTATTACTTGTGATAACCACCTCAGCATCCTGTCGGAGAGTAAGAACATGCATTATTATGGTGCTCAAATTGATTTGTCTATAGTTATTTGTCTATATCTTAGAGCAACATGAGAGTTTTCAAAAACCTTACCCAGTGGATAATATGCACTATGAGATAAGAGACATAGAACACTAAAGTTGACAGTTTAAAATCAATTCCATAAAATTGCACGTGCTTTTCCAGGCCAGATATAAACAATAGGCTACCTGTGCGCTATTACACACAAAGATAGCTTCTGGGGTGGCAAGGAGATGTGATGAAGATATGAAGGAGAAGTAATAAATAATTGGGCATGGTAGTATTTACCTTTAATCCCAGAACTCAGAAAATAGAATCAGGCAGATCTCTATGAATCTGAGGTCTGTCTACCTACATAGTGAGTTCCAAGCCATCTGGGTCTAAATAGCAAGACCTTATCAAAATCAATCAGTCAATCAATCAACCAATCAAAGTGTACACACACATTCACACACAAAATAAGAGAGTCTGTGGCCTCATGATAATAACCTATCATGAATAAGAGTGTCATTAGGTTACCTCTGTGAGCAACAAATAAGTTGCCCCAAAAGAAGAAAAAGAATAAAAATTTTTAAAAAGCAAATGCATTGTGATAATTAATCTTCGGTGTCAGCTTGACTGGTTTTAGAATCGCCCAGAAGATGTACCTCTGGGAGTGTCTGTGAGGATCTCTGCAGAGAGGTTTAACTGAGCATGAAAGATAAACCCTGGTCGCCAGTGGCACCCTATGAGATGGGGCGGGGAGCTGGCGCCAGGATACCAGACTGAATAAACAAGGCAAAGGGAGAAAGCAGGCTGAGTGGCAGGCCATTGCTGCACTGACTGCAGGTGTACAGAGTCCTACCAGCATCCCAGCGTCCCATGCCTGCCCCATCACACGCTCCCCCACAAACTGCGAAAGTAGAAACCTTTCTTAGGTTTCTTCCTTCGGGTGTTTTGTCAGAGCTTATGAGGAAAATAGCACACAAGACACTATTGGCGGACCCTCTGTTGTACAAGGGTTCTCACTTCTTTACTGAGTTTCTGGAGCTTTTATTAGCAATATATTAATAATATATTAGCAAATTTTGTTGCTGTTCCCTTTTCCTAAGCTTCAGCAATAGTCTTGGATCCTGTTAAAATTTAGCCCTTAACTATTTACTGCTTGTACTTTGTTGCTGTCGCCTAATCTTCTCCTAGCTCATTGTTCTTGTAATCAAAGAAACTGGTGTCTTCTAAGGCCAGGTCTTCTTCCTACACAGCCACTCCCTGCTGGCCTCACACTCAAGAGTCTCATGCCTCCACAGCGCCGAGCTGCCACTGCACACGAACACTCAACAGCTGGAAAGCTTATCAAGATGTTTTGTTTGACTCCCTCTCATAATTCCTAATGCAATATTGATGTAACGTCTATCTAGCCAGCATTATCAACTGAATATATAAAGTCGCCTATCAATACTCATCAATATATAATAACAATCAATCCTTTGATAGAGAAATCACAAAAAGACAAAGAAAAAGACAAAACAGATGCCCATTCACAGGTCACGGGGGTTTTAGCAGGGGCTGGGCCTTTCAGCCCTGATTTTTCTTCTATTAAGTCGAGGTAACAGTCTGCCTTTACTGGATTTCTTTAAAAAAAAAATTAAATTGGACATTTCCTATTATCTATACAGGTTTTAAGTTCTATATGTATTATCTTTGTACTAATAGAGACAATCTGTTATCTGCAGCACTTGGGGACAAAAGAAGGAGCCCCTGAGGCTGGGCTTCATAGTGCGACTGAAAAACAACAGCAAACAAGCAAGCAAAACCAGGGGCTGGGGATAGAGTTCAGGGGCTGTGTGCTTGCCGCACACGTCAGAGGCCTTGGGTTTGTTCTCCATCACTGAAAGGAAGATTCATCGGATTATAAACGTACCGCAGTGTCTAAGCTAAGCTCGGTTTTCAAAAACACCTTCGAGCGTTTTCCTTGCTAACTTCCACAGCTCCTGGTCTAGTCCCCAACTCTTTTGTTTTTTCCAGTGTGTGTGTGTGTGTGTGTGTGTGTGTGTGTGTGTGTGTGTGTGAGATGTTAGATGAGGGTTCACTTCACTTACCATCTGAGGATACAGGATACAGGCCTTTGTGACAAGGGAGAGGTGAAACCTGGGAAGTGGCTGCTCCTGTTTCGTCAACTCTCAGGAAATAAAGGATGGAGGCTCTGGTTCTCGAAGTCCAGAAACTCCATGTGGTGATTTAGGAGAAGGAAGCCACCTCAGACTGGGAGGTGGCTCAGTGGTACAGCCCTTGCCTAATACAGGATAGCATAACAAAAAGCTGAAACAAAAAGCTGTATCTCTGAGTCTACACACATGGAACAAAACCCACAACCCGTCGTTTTCTAATTTGTTATGCGCCATGCGCCATGCCCCTGGAATATCATCATTGTGTCTGTGCTGTATTTTCCTTCTAATGGTCACACGGAAAGAAAGTCAGGCTGGAATCTGGTAGGAAAATGGGATTTCAAGCATGGGAATATCACTGAAAATTAAATGGCATATGTTCATAAAATATCTAATATTTCCGCCTTCATTATAGATATATATATGTATATCTTCATCATAGAAACTCGACAGCCTAAGGGTATAGCTGTCCTTGGATGGCTGCCCCTCTATTCCATAGTAAATATCTTTAGCCTCTTTTTCATATTATAATATTACTGGTAAAAGGGTTAACCAACCCTCTGCTATCTGCTTAGTATATATATGTATATATATATACTTTAGTGTTCTATGTCTCCTATCTCATAGTGCATATTATCCACTGGGTAAGGTTTTTGAAAACTCTCATGTTGCTTTAAGATATAGACAAATAACTATAGACAAATCCATTTGAGCTCCATAATAATGCATGTTCTTACTCTCCGACAGGATGCTGAGGTGGTTATCACAAGTAATAATACCACAGTGAACAACCTTGTGGATAGCACTGGGGGCATGAGAGATGGAACCAAACCTATTCGTTCACTCAACACTAGAGAATAGTCATGAAAACAATACTGAGTTGATCTATCAGAGCTGCCACCACAACCTGCCAATGGACTATATGACTAAAGAACTTGAATTTATTTCCCACAGTTCTGGAGTAAGGAATTCCAAGCCTGGAGCTACCATAGTCAATTTCTTACGCCAATCCTCTCCTCAATTACAGAGTGATGAGTTCTTGTATCATGGCAGGAGTGGAGGAAGACTGGGATCTTTTTGTAAAAGCACTACTTACTTCCATTCATCAGAGTTTCATCCTGTGTGACTAGTTCCTCATCACTATGGTCAAGTATTTGACCAGAAGAAAATGAAGAGAGGAAGTATTCATTCTGAGTCATGGTTCAGAAGACACAGTCCATCCTGGTGGGGAAGAAGTGGAAGCCACATTGTGGTAGGAAGAGCATGGTATGGCCAAGTTCATCATGATGTCATCTTATCACTCAAGAACCAGAGAGTACTGCACTGAAAACAGAGTGTGTCTACACCCCTCCAGGTCCATGACAGTGGGCCTCCATCTGACAGCTAGACTCCATATCAAAAGACCCTAAGCCTTCCCAGATAGAACCTACCATCAGTTGGTAAACAAGTTGTCAAACAAGACCTCACCTTCTAATGCTATGACATCAAGGGTTAGAATTTCAACTTGTGTGTGTGTGTGTGTGTGTGTGAGAGAGAGAGAGAGAGAGAGAGAGAGAGAGAGAGAGAGAGAGAGAGAGATTTAGGGGAGGTATGCTGTAAACACTCTATACTTTTTTACTGATACTATAAATCAGAAGGATGTGGGGTTTTTTGTTTGTTTGTTTTTTCGAGACAGGGTTTCTCTGTATAGCCCTGGCTGTTCTCAAACTCAGAAATCTACCTGCCTCTGTCTCCGGAGAAGGATGTGTTTTATCTATACCAGAAGCAGCACAATAGGAGCCTGCTTAGTGATGCTGGTACCTCCTAGTTCTCTGCTCCTAGATTGGAGTGTTTTTTATGTATATTCTTTGTTTCTTCTCCCCTATAGACTTAGAACTTGGTCTTTATCTGCATTTGGCTTTTCAACTTCTTTGCATCCTACTTTCTCTTCATCTGGTATATTTATCGCCTTTAACACAAGACTGCCTAGATTCAGTTCAGCTGAGCTCTTAAAATCCCAGATTAACTGCTATTGCTATTGCATGAAGATAAGGTAATATTTCATATAATTGATGTTTCTTTGGCAATTTTCCATTGAGATTTCTCTGAGTGTATTTATGATGGGTGAATTCATCTTTTGAGTTGTTTTGTAAATACCTTGATTCTTTTCCACACAAAGCATGAGTCATCTTAGAAATATAGATGTGGCCGGGTGTGGTGGCGTACACCTTTGACCCTTGCACTTGGGAGGCAGAGGCAGGCAGATTTCTGAGTTCAAGGCCAGCCTGGTCTACAGAATGAGTTCCGGGACAGCCAGGGCTATACAGAGAAACCCTGTCTCAAAAAACAAAACAAAACAAAACAAAACAAAACAAAACAAAAATAAAAACAAAGAAATATCGATGTGAAAAGTGAATGAGATACCCTGATTGAAACTTCCAGCTTAACTTTGCTTGAGTCAACAACATGGCTGCACTAGCAAGGGATCACAAAGACATGATCAAGTAGGAACACAGACATGCCTTTAGTACATACCTTTAATCCCATACAATGATATCTAATTAAGGAACAGACAAAGTGGCAAATCAGAGAAAGATCTGACAGATCAAGTCAGAGATAGGATACGCCCAACTTCTTTGTATCCTATTCTCACCAATACAGGAAAGAAAGTATATATAAGGAGCAAGAAAGGAAAGAGAGAGAGTTCAGTACCATTCAGTTCCGAGTGGAGCAGTTGAGTTTGGGACATTTTAGATTGTGGAGTTCAGAGGTAGTCTTTCCAAGCAGAGCAATTCAGTAAGAAGCCAAGAGAAGCCAACCTGAATCAATCAGCTTAGAGAGGAGTTTGAGCCAGAACAGCTGAGTCAAATAAGCCAGCCAGAGTTCAGAAAGAGCTAGAAAGGGTGAGTTTCTTCAGCAGTAAGTCTCAGAGGCTGAAACAAACTGGGCCTAGGGAAGCAGACAGAGGCTGGAAGCTGAAACCTTCACGATCCAGGTTTGCAGAAGATTAGATTGTACGGAACATAGACACTTCCAGGCTTAAGCCTAGGGATAGTTAAAAATGCTCTGTGCTCAGCCCAAGTCATGTATTTGTAAAGCTTGGTTATGGCTCTCATTCTATTCCTTCAAATGAGGAAGCAAAAGGTCATATGCTTTTAGACATTTGCCTGTGTGTTTGACTGCCACTTGTCCACTGCAAGGTTTTCACTGCACTTCTGTGCCATTTGGCTGTACTGTTTCTTGTAACATTCCTCACTGCCTTCTCTTGATTATGTGCTTTTAAAATAGGTCAACACTAAGCCGAGCAATGGTAGCGCACACCTTTAGTCCCAGCATTTGGAAGGCATAGGGAGGCAGATTTCTGAGTTTGAGGCCAGCCTGGTCTACTGAGTGAGTACTAGGACAGCCAGGGATATACAGAGAAACCCTGTCTCAAAAAACAAAAACAACCACAACCACAACAACAACAACAAAAACAGAAAAAGAAAAAGTCAACACTACTGCTACTAGTTATTTAGAGACCTCAAAAATATACAATATCCACACACACAAAAATGAAGTTACTGGTGAAAAAAAAATTCATTCGGTCAATCTCTTCAGTGTTTAGCAGACAAGTTATTTCCAATTTAATGTGGTTTTTTTCCACGTCTAAAATTAATATGTAGTAAAAAAAAATGGTTAAAATAAGTAAAATGACATATAGTGTTTATAAGAAACTAGACTTTATTTAACTAGAACTAACAATTAACAACTAAGAACTAGAAAATACAAGTATCATAAACCAAAACGTACTGACTGATTAACACAGAAGAGAGCACATGCTTTCTGTAAACCTCACACATGTCATCAGAGGGTTGAAATTATGATCCAAAGCTAATACTCCTGGAAACTAATCTATGTTCCATAAAATATTTACTATTTACACATAGTAAGTTCCAGGCTAGCCAAAGCTACAAAGTAAGATACTGTCACAAAGAACAAATAAACAAAAAGGAAAACCCTAAAATTCTTCAGGAAGCCTTGGAATTTCAAAATATCACTGTCATAGTTACACTCTAAGATTCTCTATTATGGGACTAAAAGATATAAAAATAAAAGCTAGACATATTCTTACATACCTGTAATCCCAGTAGTTGGGAGGCTGAGACAGGAGGATCACCACAAGTTAAGTAAGCCTGGGCTTGAGTTTAAGGTTAGCATGGAGTCTAGTTAAAAACAAAACAAGTGACCACCAAGGTAACCCTGTGACTTGCTATCTTGACGCAGATATGATGACCTGAGTTCAATCCCTCAAGTCATATGGTAGATAAGAAGACCTGATTTGTTCAAGTTGGCCTCTGACCACACATAAAATAAATAAATGTGAAAAATTGTTAAGATATATATTTGTGGCCGGACGTGGTGATGCATGCCTTTAATCCAAGCACTTGGAAGGCAGAGGCAGGCGGATTTCTGAGTTCGAGGCCAGCCTGGTCTACAGAGTGAGTTCCAGGACAGCCAGGGCTATACAGAGAAACCCTGTCTCGAAAAACCAAATATATATCTTTGTTTTATCGACTGTTTGAGTGATTTCTCCTTGTAGTACTCTTTATGGCCTTTAGGAATAGCACAGATATCCTGAGTCACACGTGTGCTCAGACTCGGTTGACCTTCCTGAATGGAAGTGTTTCCCTAAATCAGTTGAGAAATCCAATGATCCCATGAGGCTTACATTAGCTGTTGTGAGTAGGAAACGCAGGCATTATCCATCAGATTTGGACAGTGCCACAAAACCAATGTAAAATGGTATAATGGTGAAAAGCACGGGGTTTAGCTAGGTGTGGTGGTTAGCATCTCTAGTCCCAATCCCAGTAAGGCTAAGGCAGAAGAACTTCCATGAGTTAAAGGCCATCATGTGTTGAAAGGGGAGTTCTGGGTCAAATTGGAACACAGTGAGAGAGATCCTGTCTCCACAACAACAAAATAAGCACATTAACTGTCCCTGCAGGCTGCCCAAGTTGATATAATCCTGTCTCCATTTCTGACTGGTTCTATAACCTTGAACAAGGTAGTTAGCATCTCTAGCTTGGTTTCTTCCTTGGCGTAATGACATACAATTGTATTGCCTTCACAGGTTGTGAGAAGGCAATGAGCTAATGCATATAAAACTCTCCCACTGTATCTGGTACCTAATAAGCTCAGAGCAGCAGATGTTAGCTGTTAAAACAGCATTGGAGAGGCAACACAGGGCTGTCTGCTTATAACAAGTATAAGGTCAGTATGCGATGAGCACAAGAGCAACACTAAAAAAAGAAATGATGTAGTAGCCACAAAACTGTTTCCTCCCTCTTCATAACTTCATGTATCCTTTTTGGGGCGTCACTGTTAGGGTTTCAATTACTGTGATAAAACACCATGACCAAAAGCAACTTAGCAAGGCAAGAATTTATCTCACTTACACTCTTATATAATTCATCATGGATGGAAGTCAGGAAGAATCTAGAGGCAGGAACTAAAGTAAAGGCCACGAAGAAGTGGGTTATATGGGCTTGCTCCTCGTGACTTGCTCAGCCTGCTTTCTTTTAGCACTCAAGAGCAGCAGCTCAGGAGTGGCACGTGCCGAGCAAACTCTGTCCTTTCCCATCAACTGTCAGTGAAGAAAATGTACCACAGGCTTGCCCAGAAGCCAATGTGGTAGGGCATTTTCTCAATTAAGGGTCTCTCTTTTCAAATTACTGTAGTGTGTGTCAAGTTGGCATAAAACTATCCAGCATAGGGGTTATTTTAGAAGGGTGATAGCAGAGGCAATGTCTATGTCACGTCTTCAGGATGTTTGCGTAATCACAGGGCACTTTTATAAGCATTTTGCTTTGTTAAAAAAAAAAAAAACAAAACAAAACAAAAACAAAAAACAAAAAACTCCCTTTGCGGGCTAGAGTAGTTGTAGGAACTGGCCGATTTTCTAGAAGACAAGGGTTCTGTTCCCTGAACCTACATGGGACAACTGCATGGCCAGTATCTCTGCTCTACAGATCCACTCTACTTTTCTGGCCTCTGTGGGTACTTGCACACGGGTGGTGAACAGGCATACTATACATACAGAAACTTTGATAAGTAATAAAATCAACATTGTTAATGTGACCGCATTTTACTCATGAATGAAACTGAGACTGAAAGATGGAGGTGATGTCTCAAAGAGGCTTGACACAAAGGCTTTTGAAATTCCAAATTCCTTACTGTCTATAGAACTAAATGTGAATAAAGGAAAATGGCAAACGTGCAATGCAATCACTGAACCAGTGGGGAGGAGGCAACGTGACTTAGTTTGCTCCAAATTCACTTACTTTTGTACAAATTGTTTTCATATTAAATTTTAAAGAGGCATTGAAAATGTACTTGGGGGACAAAGATAGAGCTTTCTTAGTTAATTGATTAATTAATAAATATTCTGGGGTTTCTTGTTTTGTTTTTGTTTTTGAGGCAGAACTCACTATATACCCCGGGTTAGCCTGGAATTGGTGACAATTCTCCCACCACACACACACACACACACACACACACCTTATCCCTATCACTGTAATCAAAGGCATGTTGTCCCATAATTCATTACATTCCCTTAATAGTAAAGAGTAAGGTCTTAAAGTCATTTCAGGCTTGTAATACAAATACAGTGAGCACGTCATCAATCTATTCTCATGTGAATATTCCAAATGAAATTGATTTCAGACTTGATATTTTAAAACCGACTACCATTGTTAAGCATAAATAGCATGCACGTGACTTCCTTACTCTTCAAATTTGTTATGAACGGGAAGTTAGGCCTAACCATTCTGTGATAATTGATGCTGAAGCCCAAGGAGAAAGAATGGATGTGAGGTCAAACATTCACATTAAAATGTAAAGGATAGTCTATTATCTGAAAGTGTTCATAATGATCCTCACAGATACATCTAAATGTATTTCTATCCTAAGAAATATATGGAACCTGAATAGCTTTTATATTCGCATGTTTTATGGAAAAGGCGTGAACCAAATGATCCCCAGTCACTTTCCAGCTTCCCAAGCCTGAGATGTTCCGTGGTTTTACCAGAGTCTTATCAGCACATAATGTCATAAAAAAAGAAGGCAACCTCTCACATTCAAAACGGGTTCTAAGAATTGTCAAAGGTTATTTAGTACTAACCTTGCTTTATGAGTAGTTGTATTTTAAATGATTACATTAATGTCATTTGCACTTTAAAATGTGAGACGCCATCAGTGGCTATGTGTTCTAAATGTTGACAGACTAGAAGAGACAAATAAACCTTTAACACATATTGTTAAATAAGTATATGAAGATGTTACATACCATCCAACCAGAGGAAGAAGTTATAAGTTAATGTGCTGCCATTTCTTCTGTCTCCCAGACAATAAAGTGACTATAGCTGTGGACCATTAGAACACAGAGGCAGTCTGAGACAGACTTCACTTTTCCCTGACGACTGCCGTTATCCACTAAATACTTTGTTAGAGAATTTTCTGCTTTACTCTCTAGTGGCTGATGATGCATCAAAGAACACAGAAATGTCCTCACAGCACTAACATTCCAATGTTGGAGCTGGGCAGTAAATATAACATAACCACATTTACAAAATGTTAAATGGTGAAAAGAGTGCATTTAAAATAAACCTGATGAGCTGGAGAGATGACTCAGTGGCTGCCCTTTAGAGGACCCAGGTTTCATTTCCAAAATCCATATGGTGGCTTAAAAACCATCCATAAGCCCAGGTTCCATAACCTCAGCCCCCCGAGATTCAATGGGCACACACAGGGTATGGGGGGCAAGATATTCACACACGTTCAGTAAAGGTAAAATAAATCCAATAACCTAATTAACTAGCTAGTTAGTTGAACCTGAGATGGCCGTTAAGCAATGAAGTGAGAGTCAGATTGTACGTTAGGTAACGAGGAGAGTCCTGGCTGAGGAGATGAGGTTTTAATGAAAGCTGCCAACTAGTATAATATGGATTCTCTGTAGAGACGATAAAAAACAAAGTTGCCCAGCCCTGAGGGGTCCAAGTTGGGATGAGACAGAGAAGAAAGGAATGTCATATTGGTAGGAAATGGGGAGGTAGGCCATGGGAAGGTCTTCAGATTTTGCTCTGAATGTAGTGGGAAACTACTGGACGTTTTGTGCTAGGGAATGAGTGAACTCTGTCTTACAGGTGTTGTCTGCATAGGAGTTGAATATGGAATGAAAGGGGCACCAAAGAGGCAATGCGTTGAGAGCCAGGAACACAACAGGCATGCTGGCTTGTGTCTCTAATCCCAACACTGGATTACTGAACGTTTGAGGCCAACTTGGGTTACATAGTGAGTTATAGGCCAGCCTGGATTATAGAGTGAGACCCTATCTCCAAACAAAGCAAAATAGAGGAAACAAGAAAAAAGACTTACAGATAAAAAGTGCTTGATATAGGAGAGAATTGACTCCTGAAAGTTCTTCTCTGAACTATACAAGTTCTCTGAAGTACACAACCACACACACTGTACATGCACACAATAAATAGATTCAAGGTTTTTTGGTTTTTGTTTTGTTTTGTTTTGTTTTGTTTTGTTTTGTTTTGTTTTGTTTAAATGCACATAAACTAGGATAGTGGCTGAGACAGAGTTGTGTGGATAAGTAGATTCTCTCTCTCTCTCTCTCTCTCTCTCTCTCTCTCTCTCTCTGTCTGTCTCTCTTTCTCTCTCTCTCTCTCTCTGTTTTTTTTTTCTTTTTTCAGATCTACATGAAAGAAGATAGCATCTAGGACAGAGTGGTTATAACAGTGATGATTAGGGAACACTGAGTCTGCACACATTCTGTAACCAACACTGGTGTTGTGCTGTCCCCATCCCAGAGCAACGGAGGCTAAGAAAAGTTGTGACATCATCAGGGCAGCCTGTTGTTGACAGAGGTGCCATAGATCTCAGATTTGCTTCTTTTTTCCCCCTGCCAAATCTTAGATTTCACCCACTGACCTCATTGTATGTGAGATGAAATAACAAATCCTTTGCATTAACCCTGGAAAATGAAGAATTCTACTTACGTGAATGTCAGAAACATTTGTTCAGGGTTTAGAACTAAACGGGAACCAGACATGGTGATGCATGATTCTAATCCTAGCACTCAAGAGCTATGGGCAGACACTCAAGAATAGCCTGGGCTTCATAATAACCTGTCTTAAAAATACAGCAACAACAAGAAGAACGGGCTAAAAACAAGAGTTAAATAGAACTGGGCCTGAAATAGCAGCTACTTAGAAGTCTGAGGTAGGAAGACTTCAGGTTCATTCCCTGAACTACAGAATGAGTTCAAGGGCATCCTAAGCATGTTTGTGAGACCCCATTTCAAAATAAAACAATTTAAAAGGGCAGAGGACACAGGCACAGTGGAGGAGAACTTGCCTGCAATGTGTGAGGCCTGGGTTTCAGTATCTGGTGACACATACATAAGGAGAGAGAGAGATAAGAAGAGAGGAAACAAAGAAAGAGAGAGATTAAATTTGAATATTTCAGTCTTCTAATAGTTTATATCTTAAAGTTTATATTGGTATTCGGGACATAGTACTCTGAATTGACTTTGTCCCTACGTGTTAAAGTGGTAATAAGTTTCTGTTTACCTTCGCTTATTCATCTATTTTACAAAAGATTTTGAAGCCATGCACGGTAGTGAATATGTACATTCACAGCACTTTTGAGTCTGGTGTTCAAGGTCAGGCTCATTCAGTTTGTCAGTTTTAGGCCAGCATGGGCTCATGAGCCTGATCTTTAAAAGGAGATAGTGGAAAGATGATTATTCTTATTAGCTATCATGATTCCAGATGCTAGCTATGAACTGCTATGTAACTAAACTGCAGTGTGACCTTGGGTGTCCTGGAGCACCATCAGTCACATCACTGGGGAGTCAGCACCCTGTTCTGTGGCTTCTTAGTCTTCCTGCTGGCAAGCTGGCACCTGGTGGGAGAATGAAGATGGAGAAGAGTCTGGATCTAATCTAACAGGCAGACTCTGCAACCAAAGTCTTTTTTAAATGCCTGGTGGGTGTGGAAGCTCTTTAAGGGTGGTACCAGTATCCAAAGTGTCAGAGAATATATGCTTAGAGTTTTTGGCTGATATCCAAAGATGAGCCAGAAAGAAGAAGACGAAAAGCTACACCTTCTGAGAACTCAGGAAAGTGGACAGACCTATAAGCAACTGTGGCAAGGCTCCTGGGAGTATCTGTGCCTTATCTCATTTAGGATTTTATTTGTTTTATGTACATGAGTACACTGTAGTTGTCTTTAGACACACCAGAAGAAGGCATTGGATCCCATTACAGATGGCTGTGAACCACCATGTGGTTGCTGAGATTTGAACTCAGGACATCTGAAAGAGCAGTCAGTGCTCTTAACTGCTGAGCCATCTCTCTAGCCCTCTGCATTAACCCATTACGGCATGATTATTCCTCCCCCATCCTTAGCATGTTTTCAGTAGTATCAGTTTCCCAAGGTTTTGTCCGGGACAGAAGACTGGTAATTCCAGTTGGATTAACATTACCAACAGTCTGGTTTAAGAAAGAAACAAATTGTGCGATTAAGAACTCTGACCTTTGGCACACTTAAGACCAAAAGAAATGATCTATCAGACACACCAGAAGAGATGCCACCATGTGGTTGCTGGGAATTGAACTCAGGACCTCTGGAAGAGCAGTCAGTGCTCGTAACTACTGAGCCATCTCTCCAGCCCATGCTACTTCTTAAGATGTAAAACTTGTTCCTATAGGTTTTTCTGTCCATACTTCCTCATCTTTGCTCTCCATGGTGAACTAGTAAGCAAAACGTTCTATTTCTTGTAAACATGAATTATTGCTTGTATAATATCTCTGCATGTTATTGTTCCTAACTCAGCTCAAGAGGCACTTTGGGTCCTTAGAGCTTCTCCCACGTCCTTTGGGTCCCCCAAGCCGCCCCTGCTGAAAGTTCACAAACCAGACTCAGAAGTCTTGTTTCACACATGGAACTCTTCTATCTACATCAGATTAATACTTTAATGCTTTGGGAAATTTACAATATCATATTTCACAGTGTATAGTACCTCATTCTGTTAATCTCAGCACTCAGGAGGCAGGGGCAGGAGAATCTCTGTGAGCCCAAGGTCAGCCAGACTGGCCTCCTTCATACATATATCTGCCTACCTCTGCCTCCTTAAGTGAAGGCTTAAAGAAGTAAGTCTCTATACCAGGCTATACTTTATTATTTAATAATTTACTTTAGGGGCTGGAGAGATGGCTCGGTGGTTAAGAGCACTGACTATTCTTCCAGAGGTCCTGAGTTCAATTCCCAGTAACCACATGGTGGCTCACAGCCATCTGTAATGGGAATGCCCTCATCTGGTGTGTCTGAAGACAGCTACAATGTACTTATATACATAAAATAAACAAATAAGGGCTGGTGAGATGGCTCAGCGGGTAAGAGAACTTACTGCTCTTCCAAAGGTCCTGAGTTCAAATCCCAGAAACCACATGGTGGCTCACAACCACCCATAATGAGACCTGACACCCTCTTCTGGCATGTCTGAAGACAGCAACAATGTACTTATGTATAATAATAAATAAATGTTTGGGCCAGAACAGTCAGAGACTGAACAAGCAGAATTGACCAGAGTGAGCAGATGTCCTAAAAAAAAAAAATTCAATTCCCAACAACCACATGAAGGCTCACAACCATCTGTACAGCTACAGTATACTCACATAAATAAATAAATAAATAAATAAATAAATAAATAAATAAATCTTTTAAAAATAAATAAACAAACAAATAAAATCTTTTAAAAAATAATTTACATTATTTTTTTTCAAGACAGGGTTTTTCTGTGTAGCCTGGCTGTCCTGGTACGCACTCTGTAGACCAGGCTGGCCTCGAACTCAGAAATCCACCTGCCTCTGCCTCCCAAGTACTGAGATTAAAGGCATTTGCCACCACTGCCTAGCTTACTTTATTATTTAATAATGTCTGTCCATCTCTCTCTGTCTGTCTCTCTCCCTCTGTCAGTCTCTCCCTCTCGCTCTCTGTCTCTCTCTAGTGTATGTATGTGTGTGTGTATGTGTGTGTGCATGTGCCAGTTAGTGTGTGCCTCTGTGTGTGTGCGTGTGTGTGTGTGCGTGTGTGTGTGTGTGTGTGTGTGTGTGTGTGTGTGTGTGTGTGTGTATGTGTGTGTGTGTATACCCATGTGACTGCCTGGTGAGGATATTGGATGCCCTGGACTGGGAGTTACAGGCAGTTGTAAGCCACCCAACTCTAGTGCTCTGCAAACACAGCAAGTGCTCTTAACCTCTGAGCCATCTCTCCAGCCTCCTTCACTTTCTTAAAATTGGTGTTGTGAAGGAAACAGAAGGTAGCATCCATTGCTGAATATGAGGGAGAGGTTACCTCTTCAAGGGCTTCCATACCTTCGAAGGCCCACATATCTACTTAATGGTTGTTCTCTCCTTTGCACTCTGTGTCACTTGTTTGGCTCTGTCTTAACACTACTGCTGTGTGATGGTTTTGTTTTGGTTTGTTTGTTTGTTTCGCCAAACTGCTTGGCTTTCCCAAGGAGCCCTTACTTATCTTTGCATCTTCAGAAACTAACACAATAATCCTCTCACAGTCCCTCTTCCTTTGGAAGGAGAATTGACTGACTTTACTCAGAAAAATTTGTTTTTTGAAAATTTTGTAGTTGTCTGATTAACTCATTATTGATGAAGTCAAGGTCAATTAAATAAACAACAAAAAAAAAAAGCATCTCACAAATGGGTGATGGTGGCACATGCCTTTAGTCCCAGCACCTGGGAGGCAGAGGTGGATGGATCTCTATGAGTTCAAGGCCAGCCTAGTCTTCAAAGTGAGTTTCAGGAAAGCCAAGGTTACACAGAGAAACCCTGTCTCAAACCAACCAAAACACAAATATAAACAAAACAAACAAAAGAGCGTCTTTTGAAAAGTTGTAAAATATTATTTGATTGGCCCCAGTCACTAAGTAGACTTGGAAACTTTGGTTGGGTTAAATAAAATCTAGACCAAGAGATTAAAAGATTAAAATTGTGATAATTGATTTTAATAAAAAAGTAATTGCTTCTGTCAGCAGATTTTAGTTAGCTCGAATGATATGTTCTGTCATGAAAAGGTTATGTGGACTTTTATAGTCAGAGAACAAGAATGTCATTTGTCAAATGTATTGGTGAAGAAAAACGTGTAGATATGTTTTGTGTAGGTTATAGGTGCTATTATATAACATTCTTGTTTTTAGGGTGGAGGCATTGGGATATATCCTGAGAATTTTCTTTAATATCATAGGAATAAAGTTGAATATATAATTTGGAAGAAATGATTTTTTGTTTGTTTGTTTGTTTGTTTTGTTTTTTCGAGACAGGGTTTCTCTGTGTAGCCCTGGCTGTCCTGGAACTCACTCTGTAGACCAGGCTGGCCTCGAACATAAGAAATCTGCCTGCTTCTGCCTCCCAAGTGTTGGGATTAAAGGCAGGCACCACCACTGCCCCAAAGAACAAAAGATTACTAAACGGGCTAAGATAACAAAAGATAATTTTGTTTCTCGACCAAACATTCTGCAGGGTGTGTTTGCCTTGTCTCCCTTGAGTCCTTTTCACTCTGAAGCTCATACTCCCACACCAGCCACTGGGAGCACTAGGGGCGTGCTCCCTAACACATGGTGCCTTCAGGATCTTTTATGCAGATGCATCTTTTTCATAGAATTTCATCTCCACCTTTTCTGCTTGGATCATCGGTATTCAAACTCCTAGACAGGCTGTACTGGGGCTCAGAGAACAGGAACAACTCCATTTGTCTTTTTTATTTCTACAGATTCTTATTTTTTCACACCAGTCAAGTAGGCTATGAAAAAGCTGATGAAACTTGATCATATCAAGCAATGCAACATGAATCTGGATGAAAGCTGTTCTCCCTGACTCAGTTCTGTACCTGCCTATATTGTCTTAAAGTTTTAATCAGGGGCTGCTGAAATGGCTCAGTAAATAAAGGCACTTGCTGACGAGGCTCAGAGCCTGAGTTCAATCCCCAGCACCTATACAGTAGAAGAGAACCAGTTCCTACAGGTTGGTGGCATGTATGCATGCACATACTAAATATAATAATAACTTAAAAAACAAACAACTTCGGGGGTCAGACTTCCACTTGATTCTGTGTGCTAGTCACTCAAAAAGTGTCTATAAATAGGTGATACCCTTTCAAGGTTCAGGGCACAAAAGAGGAGTGATTGCAGCATCCTACTGCCAGCTTTCCAAAGTCCTGTTCGAGACTTCCACAAACAGCTTAAGTGTCTCTAGCCATCATTCTGCAGATATTTTGGATTCTAGAACATCAGAGCTTTACAGATAGATCTTCCCATGATGAGCTCAACTCCTAAGCAGGATTATTAACCTCACAGGAGGTGAATTGTCCCCCTTGCTCTATGGACTTTTGGGAAGCTACCTTGAAGACTCAGAACTGAGATAATGGTCAACCAGACTACATTTGACCAAGACTGCTTAGACGATGCATATCTCATGCCACCTTCATAGATTTTTTTTTTCCCCTCTGCTTAAACTCAAGCTCATGCCAGTGCTCAAAACATGGGCTGAAACGTTTCATTTCCACCTCCCTCTGTTCCACTTTCCACCTTCCTTTTGATCACCTCCTGTACTAGCTAGTTTTGTGTCAACTTGACACAGGCTGGAGTTATCACAGAGAAGGAGCTTCAGTTGGGGAAATGCCTCCATGAAATCCAACTGTAAGGCATTTTCTCAATTAGTGATCAAGTGGGGAGGGCCCCTTGTGGGTGGTGCCATCCCTGGACTGGTAGTCTTGGTTCTATAAGAGAGCAGGCTGAGCAAGCCAGGGGAAGCAAGCCAGTAAAGAACATCCCTCCATGGCCTCTGCATCAGCTCCTGCTCCCTACCTTGCTTGAGTTCCAGTCCTGACTTCCTTGGTGATGATTGGAAGTGTAAGCTGAATAAACCCTTTCCTCCCCAACTTGCTTCTTGGTCATGATGTTTTGTGCAGGAATAGAAACCCTGACTAAGACACCTCCGTTGATCAAAATCCCTTATAGAGCTCTGTTGGCCGAAATCCCTTCCTGCCTCTTCAACATTACTTTGCTTTCCTTAGAATAAGTAATTGGACCTGACATGTGGGAACTTTCAATCGGACCTCTATTATCAAAGAGAAAAACACCCAACCTCTTATATGGAGACAAAAGACAAAAGAAAAAAAGAAAAAAAGAAAAACCTGAAAGCACCAGTTCTGATGCTGCTCAAGTTTCCAAAAACCTGAGACTAGACAGACAAGTCCTGGACCTAATGTTCTGGTGAGAGGATATACAATGAAGTGGGGCCTAAGGGCACTCTGCTATACTCAGAGGTCAGTCATTGCTCAGCCACCATCAGAGGAGCTTCCTCCTGAAGAAGGTAGGAGCAAATATAGACACCCACAACATGACGATGTGTAGAGAGTGAGAGACCTTGGAACACTCAATCCTCGGTGGTATAATCTGTTTTAGTCACTGTTCGGTTGCTGAGAAGAGACACCATTACCAAGGCAACTCTCACAAAGGAAAGAGTTTAATTTGGGGCTTGCTTACAGTTTCACAGGCTTAGTCCAACATCATCATGGCAGGGCACTTGGCTCCAGAAGAGTAGATGAAGGTACATCCTGTTCCATAGGCAGAGAGGGAGAGATTGAAAGACAGATAGGCAAACAGACAGACCTCAAACCCTAACCCTAGTTACATATTCTCTCCAATAATTCACACTTCATAATCCTTTTAATCCCTTCAAAGAGTTCCACTGGCGATTAACCTATCAAAGTCATTCTTTTTTGTTTTGGTTTGTTTTGTTTTTCAAGACAGGGTTTCTCTGTATAGCCCTGGCTGTCCTGGAACTTACCTTGTAGACCAGGCTGGCCTCAAACTCAGAAATCCGCCTGCCTCTGCCTCTGAGTGCTGGAATTAAAGGCGTGTGCCACCACGCCCGGCTAAAGCCATTCTTACTCAAACTACCACAGTTTCCATTGAATCCCTCCCCTCAAGATTAAGGAAACTCTGAAGAAGAGGAGGCAGGAAGATTTGTAAGAGCCAGAGGAGATGGAAGACATAATGAAAGCAGGGCCCTTTAAATATAGCAGGACAGTACTGACAGACATATGAACTTACAGAGACTAAGGCAGCATGCACAGAGTCTGCATGGGTCTGCACAGATGGTGTCCTAGAGCTGAAAGGAGAAGTGGACACATGCCCCATCCCTAACCCAGATACTATCTTCAATTGATAACCACATGTACAAGAAAATCTAGTTTTCTTTAATGACGGTTCACTAGGTATACAAATTACTGTTAAGAGAAGTCCCCATGCACAGCAATAAATGGCCAACACAAAACTGACTCAATGACATTTTTGAGGTTTTGTTTTTTTTTTTTTAAACTTTACAAGTAGTTTCTGATTTTGTGTTTTTGTGGGATTTCTGTGTGCAAACATGTGTGCCTCTGTGTCTATACGTGTTTCTTGTGCTTTTACTTTTGGCTCTTTTTCTTATGTTTGTTTGTTTTACCCTATTCTGTTTTGCTTGCTTTTATTTTATCTTACTGTGTACTTAGATGTCTGTATGCTTTCAAATGAGACAGAGAAAGAAAGGGTATAGATTTGAGTAGAAGGGGAGGGGGGAAGGATCTGAGAGGAAACGGTGGGAGGGAAAACTACATAGAATACATGTATGAAAAAAAATCTATTTTCAATGAAAAAAGATACAAACAAACAAACAACAACAAAAACTGAAAGCAAATTTCTACATGTTAACAACCAGGGCATCTCTTGACTCTGAGCTGCTAATGACTTCTGATGCTTTACACAGACGTTTGATGGCTAACTAACTCCTAATGACCCAACGTACCAGAACAAACAGCCAGCATCAGGGGAAATAATTCCCACATAGTGAGATGATTGCTTAACTATCCAGCCATAGATGTAGACCCTGTGCAAGTAATTCACCTTCGCCTACTCTATAATTGTTCCAACTCTCTAAGCTCTATGGGTTCCCTCCCTGCTGCCTCTTAGCAGCAAACTTCAATACGTTCTCTTTGTCTTTTCATGTCCTGGGTGACTTCTTTCCTAGGACATCACTAGGCTTCTGCAGGATGCCTCGTCACAGGGCAGCAGTCTGTGGGTTTCTTCAAGGTCACCTGTGTGGCGTGAACCCTTACTGACCAGTGTCAGCTAGACCTCCACTATCCAGGTCTTCCCTTCTGGTGTCTTCTCTTTTTATTACTTCCTTTTTTATTTAATTTGTTGTTTATTTATAATGTGTGTTTATGTAGCCCTTGCTGGCCTTGAACACATGATCCTCCAGCTTCAGTTTGTTGACTATTAGGTAAGTAGATGGCATAGCTACCGTGCCTAGCTGTCTGAGTCTTCTTTACCATTGTGTTCCTTATCAGTGACTAGAACACGTTTTAGAGACAGACTCCTGGCTAGATTTGCATTTACCAGAAAGGGAGATTGCTATTGTGCCATCTGCTTAGAATGTTACATCTTTTCTTATTTTTCCATTTGCTTCCTTCCTTCCTTCCTTCCTTCCTTCCTTCCTTCCTTCCTTCCTTCCTTCCCTCCCTCCTTCTCTTTTCTTTTTTCTTTCCTAGCAGACAGGGTCTGGCTATGTAGCCCAGGATGGCCAGAAGCTCTGCCCTCCACTCCTGTGAAGTGTACTTCCATCACACTTCCAAGTGTGCAATACCACTCCCTGCCTACTTCTATTCTTGGCCAGAATGAAAAACTTCTTCACTGTTCAGGTGTTTCCTAGTCTCGTTATTGGTTTTACCTTCTGAGAGGAAGGGGTCATTTCAGGGAGAAGAGAGTGCTAATCGTCTTGTTAACGTTGCCCTTTTTGTTCTCCTGGCCTCAAGTGATGGATCTTTCAAGGAACAGCTCCACATTTCACAGCTTTGAAAGTTTTCTCCAAATATATTTATTGTTTTGCATTGTATTTTGTTTTGGCTTGGCTTTTTTCAGACAGGGTTTCTTGGTATAGCACTGGCTGTCTTGGAATTCTCTACTCATTCTGTACACCAGACTGTCCTTGAACTCAGAGATTCACTTATCTCTGCCTCCTGGGTGTTGAGTTTAAAGCTATGTGACCCCATCACTCAGCATACATATATTTGTAATACAGAAAACTACAGGGTACAGAAATGTACTGAAATCTGAACACAGTGATGTGTGTCTGTATTCTTTTTTTTTATGGTTTTTTTTTGAGACAGGGTTTCTCTGTATAGCTCTGGCTGTCCTGGAACTCACTTTGTAGACCAGGCTGGCCTCGAACTCAGAAATCTGCCTGCCTCTGCCTCCCAAGTGCTGGGATTAAAGGTGTGCGCCACCACACCCGGCTATGTGTCTGTATTCTTACCACATTAAATGGAAGAGGGAGTACCTCAAATTCAAGGCTACCCTGGGGCATCATAGCCATCTATCTATAAACCAGCCTAAGTTACAGACTAAGACCATATCAGAAAAGCTAAATAAATAAATAAATAAATAAATAAATAAATAAATAAATAAATGTAAAAATAAAAAAGTAAATAAAGTAAGTACCTGATTCAACTCAACACGTATTTTCTGCCACAGGATTTATTTCAAATCATACTGTGTCTATCTAAAGCAATTACTGAACTGACTAGCAAACCATGCTAGTAAACATTCAGGTTTGGTTTAAAGTGCTTTTCTCTAGACTATGTCTTGAAGATCGTCCTCCAGTGAAACCCGTCAATCAGCGGGGTAAACATCTACCCACTTCCTACCTCTCAACATAGGAGCCAGCAATGCTCAACCAAAGCTCCCTGAGAAAGAAAGGGGGAAACCACATTCTTTGGCTTCCCCCTTTTTGCATTGTTGTCAGCTGCATAATTGTTCAGTCTAAGCGGCTGATTAGCTGTGAGAGCTGAAACTGAAACTTTTATGCATTTAGCTTTTATTGATCACGCACATGGAGGCTCTCAGCCATCTATAACTCCAATGCTAGGGAACCCAACATCCTCCTCTGGCCTCTGGGTAGTGCATGCACGTGATAAACAGACATGTATGCAGATAACCATACAAGAGTTTTTTGTTTTGTTTTTGTTTTTTTTTTTAAATGAAGATTTCCCACATCGATTCAGTAGCATGCAGGGTAGGAGGTCGCAAAAGGATAAGCCTGTGGCAGTTAAGAGTGCATTACGAGCATTCCTGGAATGAAGAAAACTACCTCCAAATGACCTATCACTAGGTCTCTAGGTGTCCTTATCAATTGATGTAGCAACCTCTGTCTCTTTTTCTAGGCGATAATAACTTTATGCAATGTTGCAGTTGGAAACAGTTAAGAAACTTAGCTCAGCTAAGTCTTGGATTCCGAGCTCTCCAGTCTCAGCCTCTCAGGTAGCTGGAATTATAGATATGTATGTACCCCTAGGCCTAGCTTATTCATATTTTCTATGAATCATTCCAAGTTAGTTTTGCATATATTACATTTAAAATAATATTAGCCTTGGATAATTGGAGTTCTACATGTTTCTTGGAAGCAGAAAGAGGATTAAGACTGCTCAGAATAGACTAAGAGCCATCTTTGGGGACAGATGCCTTTATTCTACATATCTAGCATAGGATTTTTTTTTTTTCTGATACTGGAGATTGAACTCAGGGACTTGACAACACAAGACAAATACTCTTCTACTGAACTAAACTCCAAGCAGCAACTATTAATAAATACTTGTAAGCTGTATGTAGTGCCCCATGGCTATAATCTTAGTTCTTGGGAGGTAGGGACAGGAGGATTAGAAATTCAAGGTCAACTTTGGCTACATAGCAAGTTTGAGGCCAGACAGGGTTACATGAGACCCTGCCTAAAAACAACAAAATGGGGCTGGAAAGATGGCCCCGTGGTTAAGAGTACTGGCAGCTCTTCCAGGGGACCTGGGTTCAATTTCTATGTGCTCACATGGCAGCCCGCAACTGTCTGTAACTCCAGTTCCAAGGGATCTAACACCCTCACACAGACTTACATGCAAGCAAAATACCAAATACATAAACTTAAAAAAATTAATTAAGTGTTTAAATAAAACAGAACCAAATAAGAACAATGATAATTTTAAAAAATAAAACAAAAACATCTTGGATGTATGAATGTGTTGAGTGTTTTATATGCCTGTGGGATTATGTATTTCATCTAATTTGTCTTACAGTTTTCTGAAGTATCATCATTATCTGTATATTATAGATGAAGAAACTATTGTTATGAGAGATTAAACAGGTTGTCCCTTCCTTCCTTCCTTCCTTCCTTCCTTCCTTCCTTCCTTCCTTCCTTCCTTCCTTCCAGAGAAGGTCTCACCATGTATCTCCAGCTGCCTAAAATTCTCTAGACCTAGACCAGGCTAGCTTTGAACTCACAGAGATCTACCTGCCTTTGCCTTCCAAGTGCTGGGATTAAAGGTGTAGCCTTTAATCTGAGGCTGAGAACATTCTTTTTTAGTTGCTTGTGGACTAGGGATATAGGTTAGAGGAATAGTGTATGCTTTCCATAAACAAGGGCAGCATCAAAAATATTTCTGCCATTCTGTAGGTTGTTATTTTTGTTTTTTTAGTAGAGCTAGGAATCAAATCAAGAGCCTCATGTCATCTAGGCAGTTGTACCAATGCTACAGTTGTCAGCCAAGTAGTTTTTTAAATGGGAAAAAATGTACACATCATAGTAAGTACTTAAAAGTGCTTAGCAAATCATTAAGACTGATTAATTGTGCTGGGCTTGGTGGCACACGTCTTTAACCCCAGCACTCGGGAGGCAGAGGCAGGTGAATTTCTGAGTTCGAGGCCAGCCTGGTCTACAAAGTGAGTTCTAGGACAGCCAGGGCTATACAGAGAAACCTTTGACTTGTTTGTATCTTTGGTTTTGGTCTGACTTCATGTTTCCAAAGTGAACATGAATTATTTCTTTAATAAATTACCCACATTAGTAAGGTGCTATTGGAGCTTGGATGTAGCTTTGGTGGTAAGAGTTTGCTTGGTCTAACTCTACCGAAATAGTCTTCTTGGTTAACTTTCTGCTTAATTAAACAGTCTCTTCTGATGCATCTGTGGCTCTTGCCTTCCAGAAAGAATGAAGGGGCCTCATTGGCCACCTCACATCCCTGTAGCCACACCCCCTCTCTGCCCTTCCTTAGCAGCTGTTGAATTTATGCTCATCTTCAAAGCTCCCTAGTGGAAGCATCTGCTTTATTTCTCCCTCTATTTGGGGATAGTACCCCATGTAGAACACCAGACAGATGCCCAAAGAGATCAATGGAATGCACGGATCTTAAAGTAGAAAGTTGGTTTGTCTTTGCTCTCTCCTTTGCCTGTCTTCTCAAGCAGTGAATAGCATGTGTTTGTTCCTGGGCACTGCTGTGGCTGAGCTGGTCTCCATTGCCCTTTATCACCTACTGCTAAGAGCAGTAGCCACTAAGTGTGAAAAATCAAAACAAAGCACTTTGCCGTCTCCCCAATGGAGTGAAAGCACTGGAGCCCAAATAGTGCTTAGTTACCAAAAGCCACACCAGGTGGCTAATCGAAAGGGTATTGATTTTAGCTAGTAAATAGCCCTTAATATAGTTGGAGCCTGGGTTGAATATGCAGCCTGGTAATTAGCTAATAAAGCATATGAGGGCTAGAGAGGCCTGGCTCAGCAGGAAAAGCAGCAGCCTGTCACCCGGGAAGCTGACCTTGGATGGATACCTCCTCACACAGAAGACTGAGTTATCTTCTGGAGTCCACACTGGCGGTTAAGTAGGAAATACTATAAACCTATCACAGGACATGAGATAGAACTAAAAGCAGTTGTAAATGTTCTGCAAATATTGCAGGTGCTGGAAATGCTTCCTGAAGACAGATGTTGCCGGTTAATAATCTTAAACGGTAAGGTTTAATAACTATTTTAGATTGTTAGGATAACGTTTAGTACCCCAGGGTAATTATTAAACAGTTCTCAGTTTGCTAAATCACCTGGTACTCAGGCAAATCCATAGCCTGATTAATTTGCACATTATCCAACAGCACAAGTGGGGGTGGGGGTGGGGGAAGTAATGTGAACTAGCCGGAAATCACTTTGAGAAAGAACAAATCAGGACTAGAGAAGGAAACAGGTTGTGGTTCAAAAGCCCAAAACCAAAGCTACCAAATTAGAAGTTCAGGGAATAACTCTGAGTGAGGTGGTGGCAAATACCTTTAATCCTAGCAACTGGGAGGCAGAGGGAAGCAGATCACTGTGAGATGGAGGCCAGCCTGGTCTGCATAGCTAGTTTCAAGACAGCAGGGGCTAGGCTACACAGAGAGACCCTGTCTCGTAAAAACAAGCAAACGAAAGGAACAGCTTTAGTACTTGAGTGCAACAGATTTGATCAACACAGAGATATTACTATTGGCTTTCTCTTCCTTTCTTTCTTTCTTTCTTTCTTTCTTTCTTTCTTTCTTTCTTTCTTTCTTTCTTTCCTTCCTTCCTTCCTTCCTTCCTTCCTTCCTTCCTTCCTTCCTTCCTCCTTCCTTCCTTCCTTCCTTCCTTCCTTCCTTCCTTCCTTCCTTTCTTTCTTTCTTTCTTTCTTTCTTTCTTTCTTTTCTTTCCAATTTGCTTGGTAATATTATCTAGCATGGTGGGGGTGGGGTGGGGTGGGAAGGAAACCAAAGATTATTTGTTATATAATCGCAATATTGTTATATTAAGCAATTCAAATGTTAGGGTCAGGAGAGATGGCTTAGCAGTTAAGAGCACTTGCTGCACTTCCGGTGGACTTGATTTCCTGTGGACTTTGCTTATCAGTCCTCACTGTCCTCACTTTAGAACCTCCCGCAACTCCAGCTCCAGGGGACGGGATGTCTGCTTTTGTCTGCCATAGGTAATTGCACTCATATGCTCAGCCCTCAATACGATTCTATATGTAATAAGATTATTTGTAAATGTGTAAAAGATGAATTGTAATCAACTGCATAGTGCATTTTTCAGCCCATATTCAAATTTTCTATATTGATCCATTTCCCCCATTATTGCATAAAGCAACTGAGGCAGGCTAACTTTATAAAGAGGTTTGCTTGGATGTTTCAAGTTCAGCCTCAGGGTACAGACTTTGGTGAGGCTCTCTCCTTAGCCATGTCACCTCTTTCAGATCTAAATATGGAACTGACAGTGAAGAAAAGGGTCATCACGTCTGGAAACAGGAAGCCAGAGAGGCTGGGAGGGACTAAGATTAGCCTTTCATAAAATCTGTCTCCACAGCAAGCCAGGGTTCCTAGAGAAACACTAAGACCATAGGGTATGTCCCCCCACGGATTTAAGGTACTCACACAAGGCCTCCATTCTCTAAGATCCCTCATCTTCCCATCCTACAACCCTGATGACCACTAAGTTCTTACAGACCTCTGGGGGGTAAAACGACTTCCAAAACCAAGCAGTCTCCTAATATATCTCCTAAATGTCTTTTCCAAGCTGTGCTTTGTAAAAGTAACTTCTTCACCAGATATAATTGTCTTCTCAGAAACTTACTGAATAAACTCACTCTTTATGGTTCTTTCTGAACTCTGGCTGGCTGGTTCAATCCAGCTATTCTGGTTTAAACTCCTCTCCAAACGGATTGATTTCCTCAGCTTCTCAGTGAATTGCTCTGCTTCGCCCCAATCTAACTCTGGCAATTTGTTCTAATCTTCTGGCTTCTTCCCATTATCTGGCTTCAACAGCTTCTGCTGACCTTCACTGCACAAACTGAACTGAACCCACGTTATGAACTCAACTAAACTCGGCTGCATTCAACTGAACTGACTGCAGTGGAAATGACTCCTACCCCATTCTGCCCTGAGTTAGTTGCATCTTTGTTCTGCTGTTCTAGTTAGAGTTGGGATTATCCTATCTCTGACCCTTTCTGTCAAATCTTTCTCTGATTCCTCCTCACTTTGTCTGCCTCTCAATTAGATGTCACTTTCAAACGTGGCTGCTTCCTTCTATAAACCAACCTCACCTATATTGTTTGGGATTAAAGGTGTGAACTAAGAGTGTGCCTGTATTCCAGCTAGACTGTACTATACTGTAATCCAAGGTGTGTCTGAATTCCAGCTCGATCACTAACTCTTGTTCTCTCTCTCTCTCTCTCTCTCTCTCTCTCTCTCTCTCTCCACATACACAATGAAGCTTTATTCAGCCTCAAGGACTAGAGAGAAGCTAGCTCGCTGATGCCTTGAGATTGCTGTCATCTTGAGCTTCTGCCAGTTCTCTCTCAATCCGTTTCCACTCGTTTAGTCTCTTCTTGTCTTCTCCTGCTACTCTCCTCTCCTTTGCCCGGTGTTTTAAGTAACTGTAGTGCTGGGTGCCACCGTATGCCAGGCCCAGAGAGCAGAGTACCAGCCAAACTTGATGAGCGAAGAGACCTGAACCTGGGTGCCATCTTGTCCGTGATCCGGAAGCGCCCACATGTTTGTTTTCATGGAACAGAATATCATATAGCACAGCCTGGCTTCACTTCCTGTGTAGCCAAGGGTGGCCTTGAATTCCTCATGCTCCTGCCTCTGCCTACCAGTGCTAAGGTGACAGGCAGCCTTACACTGAAAGACCCCCGACGTGGGTAGTCAATCAATCTGAGGAGACCCTCTCAAGGACCAGCGAGACCACGATTCGGATGCAAACAGCAAGAGGCTTTATTGAGAACACGGGTACCCGGGCGACGCAGTCTATCGGAGGACTGGCGCGCCGAGTGTGGAGTTTTTACCCTTTTTATAGGGCTGGGGCTGGGGAGCAAAAAGCGCGGTTACAGAAGCGAGAAGCGAGCTGGTTGGTTAGTTCGAATAAGGCTTGGGGTATTTCTCGGTCATTTGGGGAAACTGAGGTGGGACTTTTTAGTTCTAAACAATGTCTATTTTCAAGAAATGGGTATGGGAGGGGTACGAGGAAAGGGTCTAATGAAGGTTCAACAATGGGCACACACCTGGTCAGAACATTGGCAGACACACAGGTTTAAGGAGTGGCCAGAGCACTGTGCACCTCTATTTTTTTAAATCAGTGAAGCTAGTTCTGCTAACACTGACGTCTGAGAGCCATCTGTTCTTGGCCCTGAGCCGGGGCCCAGGTGTTTGACCACCGATATTTGGCCCCTGTCCCAGTATTATTCAGCCTTAATCTTTAACTGTTAATCTTTAACTGAACTTTCTTGTAACTTTTGAGAACTCAGCTCTGGTACTTTTTCATGCCTTGCAAAATGGCGTTACTGCAGCTAGCTTGCTAAGCCTGATGGTGGGGTCTTTCATTCCCCCCTCTTTCTGGAAACTGAATAAAATCTTTTATTCACGTGATTCCACTTCTTCTGGATCTATTGATTTGAGTTGGTGATACTGTTGGGTCAAAACCAGGGCCTGCACTACCGAAATTCTGTCTTTTACAAACTGGACCAAGCGGTTGAGAATACAGGGTCCGAAGAGTAGGATTAATAAAAGTATTATCAAGGGGCCCATAATGGTGGATATTAAGGTCGTGAACCATGGGGACCTGTTAAACAGTCCCTCAAACCACCCTTGTCCTGATTCGAACAATTTTTGTCTCTGGTTCAACCTTTCTCTTAGCTTTGCCATGCTATCTCTTACTACGCCAGTGTGGTCCGCGTAGAAACAGCATTCTTCTTTTAGGGCAGCACATAATCCTCCTTCTTTTAGGAACAGTAGATCTAATCCCCTCCGGTTCTGTAGGACCACCTCAGACAACGAGGTCAGAGACTTTTTTAGGGCACTGACTGACTTTTTTAAAGCCCCAAGGTCTGTATGTATGGCTGCCTGGAGCTGCTCGAATTGTTTGGTGGCCACTAGGGCTGTAGTCCCGGTTCCTACTCCTGCAGCTATGCCGCCCATAGTAAGTCCTCCCAACAGCAGGGCCAGAGTTAATGACACCGGCTCTCTTTTATATTTGGTTTTTTTCTCAAACTGGCCATAAACATAACCAGGGGAGTGGTAGGTCACCTTTGGCCAGAGCTCAACCAGGACACAGTAATCGGTGGTGAGGTCGAGTACAGTGGTAGATAGGCAGGGAGTGAGCCCGGTGTTGCAAGCCCAAATGGTCCCGGCGGGAGCAGCCAGATAGTAGGACCCGTCGCTCGTCTTCTGGGTGGTATTACACAGGGCCTGATGGGTTTTGGGAACTGCTCCTACGCAGAGTCCCTGTCCGGTCACTTCGGACAGGGTCAGCTTGTGTTGGGAGGCCACGGAGCAGTTAGCTGGGGCAGAGGTATGGTTGGAATAAGTACCTAGGACGGCAACCCCTTCGTAGTAGGGGGGTCCCGCTACCAGACACAACCAGCACTCTTGGGTTTTGTCGGGACTGGTGAGGTTGAGAGCTTGGTAGGCTCCATCTACCAGGTTTAGCAGCCTGTCTCCCGTCCCAGGTTGTTGAGAAGGTGGGGCAGTCTCAGGGACTATAGAGGCTGCGCCTGGAGGAGGAGGCTGAGGAGGCCTGGGGAGCATGATCTGCACGGGTCGGGAGGGGGGTAACTGGTCAGTGATCACGGGATTAGGCCCAATGGGGACGCGGGGCCCTATATTGAGGACCTGGCGGGTCAAAGAGAACCAGGTCACCGGGTCGGTCCCTGTGGATCGGTACAGTCTTAGTCCCCATACTTTGGGGCCATCCCAGCTGGCCTTTTTGCCCGCGTCAGTGAATTCCAGGACTAGGGGATTGCATCGACCCCCCGGTGTGGCGCCCTTGATGTCACTGGAGACCGCTGAGGAATCATAACAGGGGCCCTGATTCCGAGGGGTGTTTCCTCGCTTAAGGGAAATTAGGTCCCATGATGATGATGGCTTCCAGTATGCCTGTCCAGTGGTCTCACAGCCCCATTTGCCACAGTAGCCCTCTCTCGGCCCTCCACACCCTGTTGGTACAGTATGCCCGGGGCAAACATAGAAGTCAAATGTTCTTGCCCTTTTTCTTTCCCCGGGAGTGCGACACCCGAGTCCAGTCTCATCCCAGTCGTCCCCTATTAAATCGCACAAGTCAAAGTACAGTTTAGGAAAGGCATCGGTCATTGTCCCCAGGAGGGAGGTAGCATTAGCTGTTTGTCCTGTCATTAAGTTGGTAACTCTCCAAGTAACATTGAAGACCTGATGAGGGCTGTCATGTTGTACTGATACTCCTGCCCTTATTAAGATCCCCAGGATTATTAGGGGGCCCCACGGGTTAATCTTATCTTTAAGGGGTTTTGAGAACGCTGGACCTTCCATGTCGGTCCTGATGCTGTTCCGGCCGGAGGGGTTGTCGCCGCTTTTACGTGAGCGGCGTGGATCCACGCAGCGATGCCGTCTACTTTGAGAGCGGTGGGGGTGGTCAGCAGGACGGTGTAGGGTCCTTTCCAGCGAGGTTCCAAGTTCTTAGTCTGGTGCCGGCGTACCCACACGGTGTCGCCGACACGGAAGGGGTGTGGTATCACTGGCTGGTCCAGCTGGTCCTGATAGGCAGCGGCCAGTGGCTTCCAGACCTCTCGTTGTACTGCTTGGAGGGCCTGTAAGTGAGCTTGGAGAGAGGGGCTATTAGTAAACTTTGACATTTCAGGATCATGGAAATTAACAAGGGGCGGGGGCGCCCCATACAGGATTTCATACGGAGTGAGTCCATGGGGGCCCGGAGTGTTGCGGGCTCGGTAGAGGGCTAAGGGAAGTAGGAGTACCCAGTCTCTAGTGCCAGTTGCAAGCGTTAATTTGGTCAAAGTCTCCTTGATTGTCCTATTCATTCTTTCTACCTGACCTGAACTCTGGGGTCTGTAAGCACAATGTAGTTTCCAATCAATCCCCAGTAGCTTGGCCACCGACTGACTTACCTGGGAGACGAAGGCAGGCCCATTATCAGTCCCCAACACTTGGGGCATTCCAAACCTTGGAAATATTTCTTCCAGAAGTTTCTTGGTCACTATTTTGGCAGTCTCATGTTTGGTTGGGAAGGCTTCAACCCAGCCAGAGAACGTGTCCACGAATACCAGGAGATACTTGTACCCATACAGTCCGGGCTTCACTTCAGTAAAGTCAATTTCCCAATGGGTGCCTGGTCGATGTCCTCTTACTCGTGTTCCGGCCCTGATCTTAGTCTTACTGGCATTTACTTGGACACAGGCTTGGCATGATTCCGCCACCTCGTGGAGGATCTTATCTTTATTTAGCATGTAATAGGGGCTTTCTTTCCTGTCTAGAAGTGCCCTCATCTTCTGATAGCTAAGGTGGGTGAGCTGGTGAAGGAAGTCTAATAATTCAAAGGTGAACTGGTCAGGCATCACAGGTTTACCTTGCAGGACCCAATATTTTTTCTCTCTATCATATGTGGCTCCCAACTCTTGTAGGTTCTTTATATCTGTCTCAGTATAATGGAAGAAGTCTGGAGTGTACGGGGTTGAGGTCTCTATGAGAAGTGAGGAGGCCTTTGTGTCAGTCCCCATGGCTGCTTCCCGGGCTGCCTGGTCCGCCATTCGGTTGCCTTTAGCTTCAGCACTATTGCCTTTCTGATGTCCTGGGCAGTGAATTATACTGAGTCTTTTGGGCAGAAAGAGAGCTTTCAGTAAGGCCAAGATTTCGCCCTTGTTCTTGATCTCCTTGCCTTCTGAGGTGAGCAACCCACGTCTCCTATATATTTTTCCATGGACATGGGCGGTAGCAAAGGCATAGCGGCTATCAGTATAAACATTTAGCTTCTTACCTTCTGCCATCTTTAGGGCCTGGGTGAGTGCTATTAGTTCAGCTCGCTGGGCGGATGTCCCGGCTGGCAACGCCTTGGCCCAGATTACCTCGGTCTCGGTGGTCACCGCTGCTCCAGCCCTACGTTGTCCCTCTTGCAGGAAGCTGCTTCCATCTGTATACCAGGTGTGGTCGGCGTCTGGGAGGGGCTGGTCCGTGAGGTCTGGTCTGGTTCCGTGTGTCTCGGCCAAGATCTCGAGGCAGTCATGGTGAGGCTCTTTCCCCGGTAGGGGGAGCAACGTAGCCGGGTTTAGGGCTACCACCGGTCCGAACTGGACCCGGTCCGTATCTAGGAGCATCGCCTGATAGTGGGTCATGCGGGCGTTGGATAGCCAGCGGTCAGGGGGTTGCTTGACTAGTGCCTCTACTGCATGGGGGGCCAGGATGACTAGCGGCTGTCCCATGGTTAGCTTGCCTGCATCTTTTGTCAGAACGGCAATGGCTGCTACCATCCGTAGGCAAGGGGGCCACCCAGCTGCCACTGGGTCTAGCTTTTTGGACAGGTAGGCCACCGGCCGACGCCAAGGTCCCAGTTTTTGCGTTAGGACGCCTTTGGCGTAGCCCTGCTTCTCGTCAACAAAGAGTTCAAAAGGCTTAGTCAAATCTGGCAATCCCAGGGCTGGGGCAGTTAGAAGAGCCTGTTTGATTTCTTGATAGGCCTTTTGCTGGTCTGGGCCCCAATTAAACAGAGTCCCCGTTTTGGTGAGAGGGTACAAGGGGGCTGCCATTTCTGCAAACCCAGGGATCCAGAGGCGACAGAAGCCTGCCGTCCCTAGGAACTCCCTTAGTTGTCGAGGGGTCTTCGGAGTAGGCTGCCCCATCACAGTCTCTTTTCTGGCCTCAGTCAGCCATCTCTGACCCTCTTTTAGAAGATACCCCAGATACTTGACCTGTTTCTGGCAAATTTGGGCTTTCTTGGCCGAGGCCCGATACCCGAGGTTCCCTAGGGTTTGTAACAGGGCCCGAGTACCTTGTTGGCAGTCGAGCTCAGAAGTGGCGGCCAGCAGTAAGTCATCCACGTACTGTAGCAGGATCAAGTCTGGGTGCTGGATCCGGAAGTCTGCTAGGTCTCTGTGCAGTGCCTCATCAAACAGGGTGGGACTGTTTTTGAAACCCTGTGGGAGTCTGGTCCAGGTCAATTGTCCTGAGATTCCCATCTCTGGATCTCTCCACTCAAAGGCGAAGAGAGGCTGACTGGTGGGGTGGAGTCTCAGGCAGAAAAAGGCATCCTTTAAATCAAGCACAGTGTACCACTGGTGGGACGGTGGGAGCCCGCTCAAGAGGTTGTAAGGGTTGGGCACGGTGGGGTGGATGTCTTCCACCCGCTTGTTGACTTCTCTCAGATCCTGGACAGGCCTATAATCATTAGTCCCTGGTTTCTTAACGGGTAGCAGGGGCGTGTTCCAGGGGGACTGGCAGGGTACCAGTATTCCCTGGTCCAACAGTCTCTGTATGTGGGGCTTGATCCCCAGTCTGGCTTCTTGTGACATGGGGTATTGTTTTATGGACACGGGGGTAGAGGTTGCCTTCAGAGGTATGATCAGAGGAGCTTGGCGAACTGCCAGTCCCATGCCCCCGGTTTCCGCCCAGACCTGGGGAAAATCAGAAAGCCAGGTGGACCCTAGAGAAACATCCGGCTCTTTTGAGGTCTCATGTAGCCGATACTCATCTTCTATGTTTAGGGTCAGCACTTGCAGGGGCAGTCCCATTGGTCCCATAACCTGAGCTCCTGATCCCTCGAAGTGGATTTGGGCTTTTAGTTTAGTCAGCAAGTCTCTTCCTAGCAGAGGATAGGGGCAGTCTGGTACATGGAGGAAAGAGTGGGTGACCTTACCGGTAGCTAGATGTACTTTGCGATCCGTGGTCCAGCGATACCGCTTTCCTCCAGTAGCCCCTTGGACCCAGGCAGCCTTGTCACTTAGGGGTCCAGGATTTTGGGTCAGCACGGAGTGTTGGGCCCCAGTATCTACCAGGAAGGTGACGGGTTGCCCCCCGACTTTGAGGGTTATCCTGGGTTCAGGGGGGGGCTCCTGACCCTGACCTCCCTAGTCACCTAAGGTTAGGAGGGAGGTCTGGGGCCTCAGTCCTCGGGGCCCTCGTGGCTTCTTTGGGCAGTCCTTAGCCCAGTGTCCCTTTTCTTTGCAGTAGGCGCATTGGTCCTTATCAAGTTGGGGCCTCCTCCGCTCTCCCCCCTGTCTATCCTGTCTCTGACCAATAACTACAGTGGCCAAGAGCTTGCTCATCTCTCTATGTCTCCTGCGGTCCCTTTCTTTCTCTCTCTGCTCATCCTCTGCCCTACGGCGTTCTTCTTTTTCCTCTGTTTCTCTCTTGATACGTTCCTCTCTTTCTTCCGGGGTTTCTCGCTTATTAAAGATCTTTTCAGCTTCCCTCACTAAGTCTCCTAAGGTCTTGCTCTTTAAATCTTCTAACCGCTCTAACTTTCGCCCGATATCCGGGGCAGACTGCCAGATGAATGACATAGACACATTGGTTTCTTGCCCTGGGTCCTCAGGGTCATAAGGAGTGTACCTGCGATAGGCCTCTTTGAGTCTCTCTAAAAAGGCTGAGGGAGACTCATTAGGTCCCTGGGTTATCCCTTTTACCTTGGCCAAATTGGTGGGACTTCTGCCCGCGTTCTGGAGACCCGCTAAGAGCAACTGGCGATAGAGGACTAGGTGGTTCCTACCTTCTGTAGTGGTGTAATCCCAACCGGGGCGTTCAAGGGGAAAAGCAGCATTGACTTCATTAGGCAACTGAGTGGGGCGTCCATCATTGCCCCGGACTGCCTTTCTAGCCTCTAGGAGCACCCGCTGCTTTTCTTCTCCGGTCAGCAGGGTCCCCAACAACTGCTGACAGTCGTCCCAGGTGGGCTGGTGGGTGATGAGGACGGACTCAATCAAGGCCGTCAATTTACCTGGATCTTCAGAAAAGGAAGGGTTATTATTTTTCCAATTGTATAAATCCGAAGAGGAAAACGGCCAATACTGAAGCTGGCCATCTCCCCCCATGCGGAGTGGAAATGCCTGGGAGGTGGTGGAGTCCACTGCGGGAGGGTCTCTCCTTCCCCGCAGTCGAGACACCATGGGAGAAGGGGGGGAAACCTCGGAGGTGGTGGCCGCCTCTTCTTCGTCGTTCTCCCTGGCAGAGGAGGAGGGTTGTGCTCTGTACGGCGGGGGGTCCTCTGTGAGAAGGTCAATGAGGGGTCCGCCGCTATCAGGGAGAACCTGGGGCTTAGGAGGTTTGGACTTTATAGAGGGGGTAAGGGCAGGGTAAAGGGCAGATCGGGACGGAGGTTGCGCAGAAGGACCGGGCGGGAGGACGGGAGCTGTCGGCAAGGGAGGAAGTTTAGGAGACACAAACGGTTTGACCCACGGAGGGGGGTCATAGGCAAGTGCCTCCCAGGTGACGATATATGGGACCTGATCCGGGTGTCCGTGGGGACCAGGACAAAACACTCTAGACTTAACCTGAGAGATAATACTTAAATTGAAAGTACCATCCTGAGGCCATCCCACATTGAAAGTTGGCCATTCAGCGGAACAGAAGGTAATCCAGCGCCTCTTCCTGACATCCACAGACTGGTTGGATGCAATGCGCTGGACATCTCCCCAGTGCTGCAAGGTTAAACTCAGAGGGGTAGTTACGGTCTGTCCCATGATCTCGAAAACACTTAAAGACAGAAGAAAACTAACGAAGAACAAAAGAACAACAAACAAATCAGACGCGCGGCGCGGCTTCGGCGTAAAACCGAAAGCAAAAATTCAGACGGGGGCGGGAAGTGTCTCTGTCTCTCGTCCCCCAACAAAGCCACGTACAGTGGCGGAGCTCCAAAAAGTCCGACTCGGGTAGGTTAACTGATACAGAATGGGCCACAAAACGGGCCCCCGAGGCCGCTGGGACGTCTCCCAGGGGCTGCGGCCGGGAATACGAACTCGTCAGTTCTTCCGCGGAACCGCCAGATACAGATCTAGTTAGCTAACTAGTACAGACGCAGGCGCAAACATTGGATGCCGGCACAAACACGCACGAAGACAGAGACAGACACGAAACGACCGCTGGCCAGCTTACCTCCCGGCGGGGGGTCGGTGGTCCCTGGGCAGGGGTCTCCAAATCTCGGTGGAACCTCCAAATGAAAGACCCCCGACGTGGGTAGTCAATCAATCTGAGGAGACCCTCTCAAGGACCAGCGAGACCACGATTCGGATGCAAACAGCAAGAGGCTTTATTGAGAACACGGGTACCCGGGCGACGCAGTCTATCGGAGGACTGGCGCGCCGAGTGTGGAGTTTTTACCCTTTTTATAGGGCTGGGGCTGGGGAGCAAAAAGCGCGGTTACAGAAGCGAGAAGCGAGCTGGTTGGTTAGTTCGAATAAGGCTTGGGGTATTTCTCGGTCATTTGGGGAAACTGAGGTGGGACTTTTTAGTTCTAAACAATGTCTATTTTCAAGAAATGGGTATGGGAGGGGTACGAGGAAAGGGTCTAATGAAGGTTCAACAATGGGCACACACCTGGTCAGAACATTGGCAGACACACAGGTTTAAGGAGTGGCCAGAGCACTGTGCACCTCTATTTTTTTAAATCAGTGAAGCTAGTTCTGCTAACACTGACGTCTGAGAGCCATCTGTTCTTGGCCCTGAGCCGGGGCCCAGGTGTTTGACCACCGATATTTGGCCCCTGTCCCAGTATTATTCAGCCTTAATCTTTAACTGTTAATCTTTAACTGAACTTTCTTGTAACTTTTGAGAACTCAGCTCTGGTACTTTTTCATGCCTTGCAAAATGGCGTTACTGCAGCTAGCTTGCTAAGCCTGATGGTGGGGTCTTTCAACACCACCACTAGCTTAAAGCAAAAAATGATTCAGAGGTGATTTACAGGACTTCACATCTCTTAGGGTGGCATGTAATACCTGTTTGCCTTGGCTGATCACACCAAGTTTAACTGCAGGCTAATGTGGTGCCCCAGTTGGATATGGGAGGCTTTCTCCAGCTCTCCTCAGTCTCCACACCTCCTCATTTTCTTTACACTTGCTTAACCTATTACCTTGACTGCTAGAGACATTTGACCCTTGACCTGAAGGTGTATCACATGTAGTTGGGAGTGGGATGAGAGCCTATAACCCTGTCTGCCTGGTACATATGTATGCTCAGCAACGACCCATTGAATGATAGGAGTTAGAAATGCTTGAAAGGAAGTAGTGTATGAGGAGTATTTCAGACACTCAAGTTCGGAAACCATACTGGTGTGAGGAAGCTTTGTCTCCTTATCAATGTGGAGCAGACAGCATGGCTCTAGGGGCTGGGTTCTTATTTGAACTGGACAGAAATGTATCCTTCCATTGGGGAAATCAGAACAGAACAAGGAGGAATAATTCATTTAAAATTTTGCAGAACTCAAGGCTTTTGTTAGCTGACTTTACATTTATGGAGAACCCTGAAGCAGACTGGGTGTTTTAGAGGTGAGTTTTGAATCAAGGCATGACTCTAAAGAGTGTTTAAGGAAGAGGACAGAGGATGGGCAAAGGAAGGAAGCAGAACTAGAGATAGAATCCCAACAGAGCCTCAAGCAAGCCCCGAGGGCAGTAGAGAGGGCCAACTGTAGAAGTTATCTTCCAAAGATCTAACCAGGTCTCAACTTTCCTGTCTCATCCAGTCACAAGATAATGACCAGCCTAGAAAAAGAATGGGACAGTTCTAGAGGAGTTGTCTACCCAAGGTTATTCATTACCTGGAGATGTGTTTAGCAGCTGGGAACTTAAGCCCTGTTTGAAGGAGGATTTGGGTCCATGTGATGGTTAGCCTTGATTGTCAACTGGATTTGGATGCCTGGGGTGAAGAGTAAAACCCACTTCTGCTTGGGCTTCTGAGACTGTTTCCTGAGACTGCGGACACAGAGGAGAATAGCCAAGGTGGAAAGACTCTGAATGTGGGCTGGTAGCCTGCTCAGACTAAACAGGAAAAAAGGAACCAATTGGAGCGGGGAACCTCTCTGTTCTTCATGAACCTGGGCACTTACGGCTGGTGTTACTGTCAGTGTACAGCGGACTCCAGCTTTGTCAGTCCTTCAACATGGACTCCCAGGTGATTCTAATGTGACTCTCTAAGGAGCATCAGGACCCTGTGCCTCAGATTGAGGGTTCATTGTTGGTTTCCTTGTTCTAAGGCTTTAGTCTTAGACTCAGCTGTTCCTGGTGTCTCTGAATATCCAGAGTGGCCTTTGTTGGACTGTCCATCCATCCACTCTAATAAATCTCTGTAAGTATATGTGTCTAGGTATGTATGTATCTTACACGTAGACATTTTTTCCTTCTGTCTAAATTTTAGGAATTACTAGAAAATTCCTTGAGCAAAGCATTATAGAACTAACTAGAAACATTTAAATTACACGATAATGTTCAAAACCTTGTCTAGTTTTTTTCACATGTTAGAGGGATCAACAACCTAAAATAGAGTGGATGAGGCATCGCAAATCTTACAAAACTTTAGTGTTGCTTGGATATTTCACGGAGTAGAACATTCAGACCCTTTACACGGTTGTAAGTTGCTCTGCACCCTGAATGGAAAACACCCTACATGCATGTTTCTAGGATGCTCGGAAAGCTTTGGCTATAGAAGGATTGGTGCCAAAGGCAAATAAACAGCGAAGGTGGCACTAGTTTCCTGTGGGAGCTATAATCAATAGCCACAAAGTTAGAGGTTTAAACAATAGGAATTTATTACACAGTTCTGAAGGCCAGATGTCCAAAATAAGTATCAGTGGCCTGAAATCAGAGGGTTGTCAGGGTTACACTGCCTCAGAAGGCACATGGAGAGCCGTGGTTTGGGTTTCTTTTTGTTTGCTTGGCTGACATCACTTCTTGGCTTATTTCCATCTTTGCACACATGCTTATACTATCTTCTACTCCCTGGTTGTGTACAGTCTCATTACCTTTCTCTTTGAAGAAAGGATGTAGCCCAGCACGGTGGTACATACCTTCAATCCCTGCAGTAGGGAGGCAGAGGGAGGCAGATAGTTTGGGATCAGTGAAAGACTACATAGTGAGGCCTTTTCTAAATCAGATAAGATAAAAACAAACCAAGGAAAAGAAAACAAGGGCCGGGCAGTGGTGCTGCATGCCTTTAATCCCAGCACTTGGGAGGCAGAGACAGACGGATTTCTGAGTTCCAGGCCAGCCTGGTCTACAAAGTGAGTTCCAGGACAGCCAAGACTATACAGAGAAACCCTGTCTTGAAAAACCAAAAAAAAAAAAAAAAAAAAAAAGAAAAAAAAGAAAAAAAGAAAGACAAAAATAAGCAAACAAGCAAATAAACGAAAAATCATTCGAAGACTGCTGAGACAATCAGTCAGCCTAGTCCTGATGACCCAATTCAGTCCTTGGGGCACACATGAAGGTAGAAGGCAGGAATCTACCCCACAGTGCTGTTGTCTGGCCCCCATGAGTGGATGGTGGCATGAGAGTGTAGCACACACTGAGGCACACACACAAACACAAGCAATAAATACAACAGAGTTAAGGAAAGCACACGTGCTTTATAATTAGGGCTGACACTGGTAACAACTTCTCTGTGTCTCAAGTACTTAACCAAGTTTGCAAAGTTCTTTTCCCTACCGAGACCAATCAACAGGTTTCAGAGATTAGGACAGAGTCTGAGAGATCACGTATTCTCTCTAGTAGTACGCAGGAGCTCTTTTTTCTTTCCTTTCCTTTCCTTTCCTTTCCTTTCCTTTCCTTTCCTTTCCTTTCCTTTCCTTTCCTTTCCTTTTCTTTCTTTCTTTTTTTTTTTTCTTTTTTCTTTTTTGGTTTTTCGAGACAGGGTTTTTCTGTGTAGCCCTGGCTGTTCTGGAACTCACTCAGTAGAGCAGACTGGCTACAGAAATCCACCTGCTTCTGCCTTCCAAGTGCTGGGATTAAAAGCATGTGCTACCACTACCCGGCCACAGGAGCTCTTAAATCATTTATTTATTTATTTAGGACTTCATCTTCTAGCCAGGTTGACCTTGAACTCAACAGATCCCTCTGGGTTTTGGCTTATAGGTGTGTCTGCCACCACACTCAGCTAAGAGCTTGCCTTCGCCTCTCACTAGTCTGAAGACGAAGCTTTTCACCTGACACAAGAGCAGGAGCAGCCAGGCATGGCAGCACAGTGTGTAGTCTCAGCACCGAGAAAGGTGACCTGGAGGGTGGTTGTGAGTTTAAGGCTAGCCTAGGCTACAGAGGAAAACCCAGTGTTAAAACACTGTATCTGTATGGAGCACAGGGGTGGAAAAGTGGACTGTGGAGTGATGTATACATATGTTGCACACATACGTAGGCTGTTACGCCGCTACAAAGACAAATTAGAAGTTGTGCTTTGCAGGAAGATTGAAGGAATGGATGATCGCCATATGAAACAACATAAACCAGTCTCAAAAACTTCCATGTTTCTTCTCATATATAAATAAAAACCCCCAAAAGGCACAAAAGCAGAAGTGGCAGAAATTTAGTCTCCAGTAACCCAAAATCCAAACAAGCAAACCAAACAGCCATCCATTAAACTGCGGTTTCTCCTTGATGGCTGTTACAGGGTGTTCTTCTGTCTTACTGTCTTGTACACTCTGCACAGAGTTCCTTGAAAACTTTGCTTCTGGATAGAGGGTGATGGGGAGTGGCGCACACCTTTAAACCCAGCATTAGGAGGCAGAGGCAGGTGGATCTCTGGGTTTGAGGTCAGACTGGTTTAAAGATCAAACTGTAGGATAGTCAGGGCTGCACAGAGAATCTCTGTCTCAAAAAAAAAAAAAAAAAGCAGGGGAAGGGAGGGCGAGAAACAAAGAGAGGAAGGAAGAAAGGAAGGAAGGAAGAGAGAGAGAAGCTTCAATTTGTAATTCCCAGATAACAGAAGCAAGGCTCTCTACCTTTGGGCCTTCCATGTGAGCCTCTGATAATGATGATGATTTTGCTGATAGAGGAGGAATGAGGAAGAGGTTTGGAAGCTAATGTGTTTGCTGAGGACACAGCACCTGCTAGCCTCTGGCATGTGCTCCCTGTGTGCAGAATGCTTTCATCTTGGCTTGGTTGAAATTAGGTCAGAGCCTGCCTGTTTCAAAGCTCCTAAACTCAGTGATCTTCTCTCCTCCCCCACCCCCTGGTGTGTGTGTGTGTGTGTGTGTGCGTGCACACTCGCGCATTGGGACAGGTTCTCACTATATTGCCCTGGAACTATGGCACTATGTAGATCAAGCTTGCCTAATAGAAATCTGCCCCCCAAACAGTCTTTTTCTCTTTCTTTCTTTCTTTCTTTCTTTCTTTCTTTCTTTCTTTCTTTCTTTCTTTCTTTCTTTCTTTCTTTCTTTCTTTAAAATTTTTTATTAGATATTTTCTTTAATTACATTTCAAATGTTATCTACTTTCCTAGTTTTCCCTCTTAAAATCCCCTGTCCCCTCCCTCCTCCCCCTGCTCCCCGACCCACTCACTCCCATTCCTGGCCCTGGCATTCCCTTATACTGGGGCAAAGAGCCTTCACAGGACCAAGGGCCTCTCCTCCCATTGATGGCCGACTAGGCCATCCTCTGCTACACATACAGCTAGAGCCACAAGTTCCACCATGTGCTTTCTTTGATTGGTGGTATAGTTCCAAGGAGCTCTAGAGGTACTGGTTAGTTCATATTGATGTTCCTTCCATGGGGCTTCAGCCCCCTTCAGCTCCCTGGGTATTTCTCTGGCTCCTTCATTGGGGACCTTGTGCTCCATCCAATGGATGACTGTGAGCATCCACTTCTGTATTTGCCAGGCACTGGCAGAGCCTCACAGGAGACACCTATATCAGGCTCCTGTCAGCAGGCTCTGCTGGCATCTGCCTAGTGCCTGGGTTTGGCGGTTGTTTATGGGGTGGATCCCCAAGTGGGGCAGTCTCTGGGTGGTCATTCCTTCAGGCTCTGCTCCGAACTTTGTCTCTGTAACTCCTTCCATGGGTATTTTGTTTCCCATTCTAAGAAGGAATGAAGTATCCACACTTTGGTCTTCTTTCTTCTTGAGTTTCATGTGTTTTGCAAGTTGTATCTTGGGTATTCTAAGTTTCTGAGCTAATATCAACTTATCAGTGAGTGAATATCATGTGTGTTCTTTTGTGATTGGGTTACCTCACTAAGGATATCTTCCAGATACAACCATTTGCTTAAGAATTTCATAAATTCATTGTTTCTAATAGCTGAGTAGTACACCATTGTGTAAATGTACCACATTTTCTGTATCCATTCTTCTTTTGAGAGATATCTGGGTTGTTTCCAACTTCTGGCTCTTATAAATAAGGCTGAGATCTAAATAACTTTAAAAGTCCCACAGTCTTTACATATTCTTAAAATTTCAATCTCTTAAAATTCTAAGTCTTTTTACAATTAAAAGTCTCTTTAATTGTGGGCTCCACTAAAACAGTTACTTCCTTCAAGAGGGAAAATATCAGGGCACAGTCACAATCAAAAGCAAAAGTCAATCTCCAACCGTCCAATGTCTGGGACACAGTGGAGCATGTGTCCTTATTACCAGTTGGAACATCTTCTGGGTATATTCCCAGGAGAGGTATTGCTGGATCTTCCAGTAGTACTATATCCAATTTTCTGAGGAACCACCAAACTGATTTCCAGAGTGTTTGTACCAGCTTGCAATCCCACCAGCAATGGAGGAGTGTTCCTCTTTCTCCACATCCTCGCGAGCATCTGCTGCGACCTGATTTTTTTTTTTTCCCCTTCTGGACAGGGTTTCTCTGTGTAGACCAGGCTGGCCTCGAACTCAGAAATCCACCTGCCTCTGCCTCCCAAGGCAGGTGGGATTCAAGGCGTGAGCCACCACTGCCCGGCAGAATTTTTGATCTTAGCCATTCTGACTGGTGTGAGGTGTAATCTCAGGGTTTTTTTGATTTGTCTATTTCAACAGTCTATTTTTTTTTTAAAGACTTATTTATTTATTATATGTAAGTACATTGTAGCTGTCTTCAGACACTCCAGAAGAGGGAGTCAGATCTCGTTATGGATGGTTGTGAGCCACCATGTGGTTGCTGGGATTTGAACTCTGAACCTTTGGAAGAGCAGTCGGGTGCTCTTACCCACTGAGCCATCTCGCCAGCCCCAGTCTATTTTTTTAAGGTAATCATACAAAGAGATCACTCTTGCTTGTTTCTAATTTATGCTTGCTATCAGGATCAATCAATCAATCAGTCAAGCAAGCAAGCATGGAATTACATTTTTCTTGGCACTGGTCTTCTGCTATGCCTGCAGTCTAGCACTGAGTGTGTAGACTCCAGGCTCTCATTTTACAGTGGGGTGATCAGGTTTATGTTAAACCTATTACTACTGAGTTTTAAATGATCTCCAGGTGACTTAAGGTCTTCCAATGCAGAACTGCAGGAATCTCCAGTTTCCAGGGCAGCTTGCCCCAGGCTCAGTTACCGGATTCGAAGGGATGGCAACTGACTTTGCTTAGAGACCAATTCTCCATTTCAGTGACTGCTTCACCCAGCTCTCTGTATGAATTTCCTGGGGCATTTCTGCTTACTCACCAGCTTCCTGGAGCTATTAAAGTTGAAGGCTGTGTTCCAGAGAAAACAAGATGCAGGGTAGCTCATTGGCATTTGAAAAGGCTTGTTTTCAGTGCTGCTCTGAGAAAGAGAAACCGGGCTTGGACCTGTCCAGGAGAGGAGAACACAGTTTCTTCCCCTCCCCACACCCCAAGACCTCCAAATTGAAGCAAATTTCTTGGTACCATGTTATATTGATGCTTTAAACTTTTATTTTAAGAACACTTTCCCAGATTCCTATAAAGTGGGCATAAAACCGCAAGTACCCGTCTTAAAATATATTTAGTATTTTATTTCATCTTTTCAAGGATCATATATTTTCATTTCATTCTTGATCCTAACTCTGTGAGGCATTGACATGGGGAGATCTTCTGTTGGATATTCTAGATGTCTATAACCCCACTGTTAAGAATCCAGGTAACAGGTAGGTGGGAACTTGCTAACTGAGCTCTTTGAATCTTGGGGTCTCCAAGACTGTCCCCCATCCTGCTGAAGGAGTTAACATTTCCCTGCTAGCCATTCAGCAATACTTTATCATTTTTGCATTTGTGAGTAGTAAACTTGTCTTTATTTAGTTTTTAGTTAGCTTCTTGGTGTTTTCAATTACTACACATAATGGGCAAGGTTATAAGTATATATGAGTTAAAATACACTAAGCAAGGCATGGAAGTCAGAGGTGAACATACAGAGGGAGCCTCAGGACAGAGGGTTTTGACCGGATGCTCAACCAAGTATCAGAATGAGGGCTAGGAAAATGGATCAGGCCAGAAAGGTCGTTGTTTCACAGCTTTCACACTGGAATTGGTTGCCCAGAACTTACCTAAAGGTGGAAGACACACTGCTCTACAAAGATGTCCTCTGATACCACACAATCCTATGATGTACACTTTCCACCATTCACACGGGCACACACACACACACACACACACACACACACACACACACGCACGCACGCACACAAGCACACACCGATACCACTACCAAAACCAGCAATAATGGGGGGGGGGGGGGGGGAAGAATCAGAATGACTGTAGGTTAGTATTGGGAATTCTGAGTCACACACACACAAAAAAAGGCCCACAAATTTTTTCTGGCTTTTCTAGTGTTTTACAGACATTATCACACTCAATCTTGTCTTGGTCATTTGCTCTTTGGGTTGTGTTGGCATGTTGTCTACAGTTTACTCATTTATTACAACCAAAGCAAACTAAACAAACAAACAAACAAAATCCACAAAGTTAACGTAAGATTTAAAGATTATTTGCTGGGTGTAATGGTACACACTTTTATCCCAGTATTGGAAAGGCAGAGGTATACATACTTCTGTGAATTCAAAGCCACTTTGGTCTTCAAAGAGTTCCTGGTTAATCAGGGCTACATCGTGAGAACTTGACTCAGAAAGTGTAGAGGAATTTTAATCCAGCAACATGGCTGCTCTTGCAAGGGATCATATCCAAAGACCTTCTACGTCTGTGTGATCCAGCTGGAATGCAGACACACCTTGGAATACTGTGCGTTCTGGCTGGAATAATGCAGACTCACGACACACCTTTAATCTCTCTGGCTGGAATGCAGACACACCCTTAGTATACACCTTTAAGGTAAAATTAGTTTGTAAAAGGAAGCAGCCATATTGGAAAGTGACATCTAATTGAGGGGCAGATGTGACGAATCAAAGAAAGATTTGACAGATGAGTCAGAGATATAGGATATATCCAACTCATTTGAGAACAGGAGAGGATGAGAGGCTACAAAAGAGCAGAGACAGAGACAGAAAGAGAAAGGTGGAGGTGTGGGTGGTATATGTGCATAGCAGTTTTACCAGGACAGATTTACAGAGACAGGTTATAGAGAGAGCATAGACACAGATGAAGACAGAACTAGCCAGAAAATGAGAAGGAACAAGAAAATGAAAACAGGCTGGGCAGTGGTGGCACACGCCTTTAATCCCAGCACTCGAGAGGCAGAGGCAGGTGGATTTCTGAGTTCGAGGCCAGCTTTGTCTACAAAGTGAGTTCCAGGACAGCCAGGGCTACTCAGAGAAAGCCTGTCTCGAAAAACCAAAGGGGGGAAAAAAGAGAACAAACAGATAAAAACAACAACAGAAATCTATCTGTAAAGCTAGGGCTACAGCTCACAGGAGAAGCACTTGGGGCAAACCATAATGCTCTAGGTTCCATCACTAGTACTGCCAGTACTGTATCGTTATAATAATAATAATAACAACAACAATAATAATAATAATAATGGCAATGATATTAAAGAAATAAACGAAAGTAAAGAGTGTGTGCATTTTGCTGAAGAGTAGTGTTCGGTATAAGTAAATCACATGACTGGGCCTTATTAGCATCGCTCCCTGATGAGGACACCAGAGCTCTGGCAGGTACAGAACTAGATCATGGGTGAAGACTTTGCATGAAAGTGCGTCAGAGATTATGTCGTTTCCCCATTTTTCTCTTATTTCTTTGTTTAGCTAACTACGCGACCTTAAGGAAGTTATTTAAGTTTAACTGTGGGCTTTCAGTTTCTCATTTGTAAAACAAAAGTTGGAAGAGCAATAGCATTCGTGGCTCTTCCTATTTATATTTCTTTCTCCTTAATATTTCATAAGTTGTATGAACATGTGTAGTAAGGGGAGAATTTGGTTCTCAAGAAATGTACAGGATCTAATGCAGTTGTCCACAGCCAATGCAGTGGATGTCTTGGGTTCTGTTCCCTGCACTGTGACAAACAAACAAACAAACCAACCAACCAACCAAACCAAAGCAAACAGACAGAATGCATGAAAGAATCTTCTAGAAAACTTAGAGGGAATCTGAGTGACTGACAGCTTTGTTTGCTTTTGGTTAATGTAAAAAGAAAAGGCAGTTTCTGGGGGTTGCACAGCTGTCCCTACATTAACATGACTGTAGATAGCATGATGGGCCGTGATGCCAGTGGTTGTCCGTGTTATGGTACAGGGATTGCAAAGCGGCTTTTGTTGAGATCACTAGCTCTTTCTTCACTCCCCTGTGAAGGCTTCGAGTGGAGGACTGAATGTGCTAGACACTTTTCTGTTACGGTGGCAAAATATTTGACAACAGTAACTTCAGGATGGAAGAAGGGTGTTCTGGCTCACAGGTTGAGCATAGTCCGTCGGGGGTGGGGTGGGGTGGGGAGGCACAGCAGTGTGAGCCCCTCTGGCTGAGACAGCAGGAGCTGGGCTGCTGTCCCAGCAGGAAGCTGACAGCAATGCTGGTGCTCAGCTCACTTTCCTCCTCCATTCTGCAGACGGACGCTTCTTCCTACAGCAGGGGTGGTTTTCCTGCCTCACTTAAGCCTCTGTCTTTTTAAAATTAATTAATTAAATTTGTTTTATTACTTACCTATTTATTCTTTACTTATTCACTTTATGTCCTGATTACTGGCCCCTCCCTAACACCCCCTCCCACAACTCTTCTCCCATCCCCTCCCCCCTCTCCTCTGAGCAGGTGGGGGGGGGGGCAGGGGCTCCCCTGGTTACTCCCCAACTCTGGTACATCGAGTCTGTGATAAACCTCTGTCTTAATTAGAGTTTACAGTTCAGAGATTTAATCCATTGTCATTAGGACAGGAAGCGTGGTGGCATGCAGGTAAACATGGTGCTGGAAAAGGAGCCAAGAGTCCTACGTCTGGATTGGCATGCTGGAAGAGAGAATGACACTGGACTTGGCTTGAACTTCTGAAACCTCAAAGCCCACCCCCAGTGATTTAATCCCTCCAACAAGGCCACACCTCCTATTAGTGCCACTCCCTATGATCCTGTGAGGGTCATTTTCATTCAAAACACCCCAGTGTTATAAACATCTTCACAAATATGCTCAGAAGTTGGCCTTGTTGACTGTAAATCCTGTCATGTTAAAAATTAAGACTATTTATTACAAAGGTCCCACCCCCCCCCTTTTTTTTCCTATGGACAGGGTCTCATGTCTCATTATGGAGCCCACAGAGATGACAGGCAGGCACTACTATGCCTGTTGCTAGTGGCTTAGAGCTTTTTCTAAGAGCTCCAAAATCCTCAGATAGTATTAATATTGCCATTGTCTGTAACACTGTCCCATTAAGGGCCATCATCATGTTCAATTATACAAGCATGGCCCTGGTCACTTAACCTCTGCAGACCATTGCCCCCCACCCCCACATTACACTTTGCTTTTTCACCCCATCCATTTCTCTAAGCCTTATGTCCTCAGTGTATTAAGTTTGAGACTTGGATCTCACCCCCCACACTTGGCTACCTTGTAACTAAACTTTTTTTCTGCTTTGTAAAAGAGTGTTGTTTTATGATTAGTGTACTGTGTAGTAGGACAAAGCCAGAGTTGGTTCATTAATAGCAGTAATGACCCCCGTTTCCCCATCTTGGAAAAGCATCTCTCATCTCAGAAACTGGATTTCAGATCATAGTAGAAGTTGCACATCCCTGATTTGGGAATGAGATTTGTTCCAAGGGGATGCATAGCCAGTGGCATAAACTGACTGATGTGATATAAATGCAGAGAAAATGGCAGGTGAACTGGACTTTGGTAAAATGCAGGCGCATAGAGGAAAGCCTTCCAGAGTTGGACAGACAAATGTGGGTGAAAATCTATGACGGTTTTGAGCTGACTTCTCTCCTCCCTTTTCTTCCTTCGGAACAGTGCTGGGAACCAAACCCAGGGTCGCCCAGTATGCTAAGCACGTGGGCTGTGGGCAGATGCTCTGCTGCTGAGCTATAGTGTTGTTTTTAAAACATTGTGACTTAGTCTGGCTAAGCCATCCAGCCTGGCCTTTTACTCCCTTTGTAGTTCAGGCAGGCCTTGAACTTGTGCTTCTCCTTCTCCACTCTTCCAAGTAGCTGGAATTACTGTTTGTGACTCTTTTCTTAGGAGTGTAAGCAAAGTTAGGTGGCACCAAAGTTGTTTGACACCAAGGATGTATAAGGCAGGAACCACGGCAGTTTCATGAATGCTTTGTCATGCTTATGATGGCAAGGGGAAGCCCTTTGCACTTTGCCTTCCCAGGGTATGGGCCTAAGATCGCCTCTGCTGAAATAACTGCTGGCTGTTTTCAAATATGGCAACCACCTTCCTTCTCAATCCCTATTGTGTCTCAGATCTAAACTTGCTTTGTTTTGTTTGAATTCCATGACTAAAGAACAACAATAGCAAAAAGAAAAGTGTTTTTATTAGTACCAGTACTTACATATAGTTGTGTGTGTGTGAGTGTGTGTGTGTATGTAGGTATGTGCACTTGAGTGTGGGCCCTCAGAGGCCAGAGATGTTGAATTCCTTGGAGCTGGGGTTGCTGAGGGCTGCGAGCTACCATGTGGATGCTGGGAATTGAACCATGGTCCTCTGGAAAAGTAGCAAGTATTCTTAATCACTGAGCCATATTTCCAGCCTCTTATTTTTTTTTTTAAATGAAAATGTTGTTCGTAGATTCCAAAGAGCAGTTCCTAAACTAATGAGTATCCTCTCACCCGCGATGAAGTTATTTTTGTTATGGTAAGAATTTGTTTAAGCAATTGGGAAGCTGTATTCAGTTTAATTATTTCAGTCCTCAAACAAATTCTTTCAGTGGAGTTTTTAGTATAATAAAATCGAGACACCTGGACAGAGATAAGAAGGTTGAACAGAGGCCAAATCAGGCACTCGTAAACAGCAGTCTTAAAAACAGCTCAAAGCTTTACACATTAGACTAGGAGGGGATATGGCTTCATCTATTTTCTGCCCCTTGATGGAGCCAGGTGTGGGGGTGGCACATGCCTTTCCTCTCAGTGCACCAGAGGCAGAGGCCAGTAAGATCTCTGTGAGTTCAAGGCCAGCCCGGTCTAAAGGGTTAGTTCTAGGTCTACAGAGTGAGTTTAGAGACCCAGTCTCTAAAAACAAACCAGACATGAATGGAGTAGGTGAAGAGATTTTATAAGTCTCTGTGATATTTTAAAGTACTTACCTTAAACCTTTACATTTTAAAATTATCTGTTGTTCACTGAAAAAATGAGTCTGTCCCCCCCACCTGCTTCAGATAGGCCTCACTGTAGCTCTGGCTGTCCTGGAATTTGCTATGTGGGCCACACTGATGTCAAGTTCATGGCCATTCTCTATCTCCAAGCAGCTGGGATTAAAGATGTGCTGTTTTATTTTATTTTTTAAAACAAACAAACAAACAAACATGTTCTAAGTTAGTTGTGATCTGAGCAGTTGGAAGCAAGCAGTAGTTTTAATTCATGAATATATCTGCTGTAGAGCATTTTCCTCTCTAATTTTGCTCCTTTTATTCAGCAGTGGTGGGGATGAAATGTGATATACACAGGAACAATGCCAAAATGCAGTGGTTTTGACAGAGAGGACTCAAAAGAAACACATGGATTGTTTGGGGCTGCTTCCTGGCTCTTTACCCTTTTCCCACATTGTCGCATCTTTTTCCTTTAGGGCTCTTCATGAATCCTATTGGATGCTTCCTGTTCTGATCTTTTTTGTTTGTTTTGAGGCCCATATTTGTCAAGTGCAATGCTGCCCAGGGCTTCCGATTTTTCTCCTCTGTCGTCTAAGTTATGCCGAGGTCTGATGGGTGCTCATGGGTTTCTGATGAGAGCTGAATCCTTCATGGGTGGAGTACTTAGTGAAGAAAGACTTGACATAGTTGGGCCAGAAACACACTGTTCACTTAAGCATCCACTTAAAGCCAACGAACATTTAAACATCTTTTATAGGCACTAGGATGCGAAAGTCAATGGCGGAATGGTTTCATTTCCAGGAACTGCAGTCTTTTAGGTGAATTAGTGGGAAGTCAGCATGGACCCTGATTTCGACCTACTTCTTTGCAGAGAAACGCATTGAACTTCTAAGTAAATATTTGAGATCTGAAAAACAGGAAAACCGAAAGTCAGTGGCTTACTTCTAGGGCTCTCAAACTAGAATCCTTTAGGACCGAGCTATTGAACATCAGCTCTCAACCCTTAGTGTGAATCTGGACCTCTGTAATGCTTGGTTAGGTCTGGAGCTGGAACTCGGATGTTTGGGACTCAGGTAGCCACTAGCTCAGATTGTTTGCATTTCTGCCAAGTTCTCAGGTGATGCTGTACCAGGCACCATAGCTGTACTGTGAAAGGCACATTTTAAACGCTAAAGATTCCCTGGCTTATTTCCAAACCCTTTCAGTGGTACAGCGACAGAAGCTTAGTTCGTAAATTTAGCGTGTCCAAGGCCAGGAACAAGTTCTTTTGCCTTTACAGAGGGTTTGTTTGCCATAAGTTACTGTGAGTTTGTGACCCCAAACTATAGGCATTTCTACAGGGTTTAAGAATACTATGTATGTGACTTAGCAATTGATTACTAAACACTGCTACAATTTCCTTCAAACTAATTTGGCACGAGGAGCTTTTCGGATCAGTCCCTGCCTACTTTTCAACACCATAATCTCAGGATTTAAAGTGGGGTCTTTCGGAACCCGAACTGAGCCCTCCTTGGGTACCCTTGGTTTTGCTTAACCCTTTTAGTTGCAACAAGTGAGCTGGGCATGCTCAGTGGGCAGGGTCGGGTTGGGAGGGGGTGCAAGTGGGAAGCCTGTGGCTCCGCAGCCAGGGTTCTCCGCCTCCCCCCACCTGTACGAGGCCCGGCCCGCTGGGCCAGCGCTCAGCATCCCACCCTTGCTGATTTGGCTTGTTCTTCTCAGCGGGTCCCGGTGCTAACATTCAGGCCCGGGGTCCACAGGCCTGGAGCGCCCACAGAACACGCTGGGGTATCTGGGCCGAGAGCTGCAGGCCGAGTCCCTAGAGTCCCCCGACTCCTAGACGCCTTTCTAGGCCCAGGGAAGCCTGGCGGCTGGGAGGCGCGGAGGAGGGGACGCCGGATCTAAGGGCGCGCGACGGGTGATCAGGTAAGGCAACCCCGGTAGGCAGCAGGCGGGGGAAACGTCCTCCCCCTAGGGCAGATGGCAGGAGTGGCCCGCGTGGGGAGGGACAGAAACCCAACACCACAGCGGCTTCCCCGGCCTAGCTCAGCCCTCTCTTCTTTCCTCCAGCTAGCAAGGAGTGGCAGGGTATGGAGTCGTGCTCCGCCGGGGCTCAGGGCAGGATCGATAACCTCGGGCATGGCCAGCCCACGTCCCTGCGAGACCCAGAGCGCCGGGTCTGCAGCCGCCCTTTCCCACCGGCTGCACTTCCGCATTTCCCTGCCGGGCAGAGTCGCCCGGGCCGCGGTGTCGCGGCGAAGGCGGTGGCTGAGTTGCCGGATCATCCCCCGGGGAGGCGGAGGCGCACGAGGGGAGGAGGAAGTGGCCGGGAGGGGCGTCGGCGGGCGGGTCGGGTTACGGTGGCCCCGCCTGACCCGGTGACATCCCGGCGCGCTCGCCGCGAGCTCAGGGCCACTCTGGTTCTCGGTGAGGCCGACTCCGTTCTGGCTGGAGGATCCTGACTCCCTTGCTCGCCGACCCCTTGCGCGTGACGACCGATCTCAGGTGTGTGCGTCCTGGCGACCTGGTCCTCTGCCTCGGCTTCTAGGAGGAAGTGGTCCCTCTCTGACTTGTGTGACTCGGTGGGACTGCGGTGTGGCGGAGGTGGAGGTGGTGGTGGCGGGAAACTGGGGCGAGACTGTGAATTTGTTCCCACCAACGGAGGAGGAGCACAATTCTCATTCAGGGTTAGGCGAGACTGGAATACGTTTGAGATACGCTTTACCTAGCTGGAGGCAGGGCGTTCCCACATCAATGAAACTTTATGCAAAGTTTTAACTTGTGAAAGTGGCTTGTCTGATGCGGAGGCTTGCTGTTTCCTTCTGAGGTGAGGCGGGGAAGACCCTTCTGCAAGGGGGAGGAGGCTTTCTTTGAGAAACTCAGTTGCCGGGGTGTGACTGGCCCAGGAGGAAATGCAAAGTGTACACCGGCAACAGCCTCCTCTCTCCGCAAAGCAACTGTGTCTTGCCAAAGAAAGTTTGCTGAGTGCTGCAGCTTTAGGAAGGCTTTTAGCAGGTGATGGTCCCTAGACCGTCCTTTATCCCTTAGGAAGATATACGTACTCCTGAAACAGCCTTCCTCAAGCAACACAAGTTCTTACAAAAGTTCAATGACAGGGGCATCTAAGTGTTACAAGAAGTAAATATCCCAGGGGTTGCTACAGAAACAGCCAAAAGTTACATTTGTCAATTTGTGTGAGTAGGTGAGAGAAGGAAGTTGCCCTGTTTGCTTAAAACAAAACTTTGTATCTTGCATGTATTTCAAAGTTTGAGAGTCTTGGAATTTCTCTTTTTGAACGTGGAAAGTGCTGGTGATGGCCTCTCTGGGACCATGGGGCTTCTTGGGAGCTGTTGGTTAGCATATGGGGCCTGGATGCCATTGCCCAGTGGATAGCATGTGCTGTCTCTGGGGCCTTAATGATGAGTGTTGAAACCTCCCCCTGTTTCTCATAGAGACATTAGTCAAACGACCACACTTCCTTCATTTTAGCAACCTAACCCTTCACCTCAGTGAACAATGGGAAAGAATTTGGGATGAGAGACAAAACTGTTAGAACTCTGCTTTCTGAGAGCATTAGTCACATAGTCACCTTATAAATAAGTCATTCTAGGAACCATGGGAAGGCAGTTGCATGCCTCACTGTTAATGAAAAGGGCACAGAGTTAGCAGTTCTCAGTGGATGTCACACCCCACTGCTGAGTCTTATAACTAATGCTTCTTATAGACAGTCAAAAAAGAGTTGATTGTCACTGTGGATGAATGAGATGAATGATGTTGACATACTGATAGAATTCTTACATTATCCTGTCCATAGTCAGGATGTAAGTTTTTTTTTTTTTTTTAAGATTTATTTTATGTATATGAGTACACTGTACTTGTACAGATGCTTGTGAGCCATCATGTGGTTGTTAGGAATTGAACTTGGGACCTCTGCTTGCTCTGGCCCCACTTGCTCCGGCCCAAAGATTTATTTGTTGTTATATCTAAGTACACTGTAGCTGTCTTCAGGCACACCGGAAGAGGGTGTCAGATCTCATTACTGATGGTTGTGAGCCATCCTGTGCTTGCTGGGATTTGAACTCAGGACTTTCAGAAGGGCCGCCAGTGCTCTTAACCCCTGAGCCATCTCTCCAGGCCAGGATGTACGTTTTTACTGGGGTTGGGTGTGTCTTACACACTTTCAGATCTCTAGCACCAGGAGTGGTGGCTTGGTTTGCAATAGTCTTCCACAAATGCTTTCTCCGGCAGTGACTAACCTGAAACAATGTATCTGAGTCTAAGAAACAGAAAGTTTTGGCCTTAGAGAACATGTTCAAATTTACTAAGTCTCATAGACAAAATATGGGTAATGGTATATGTATATGTACACACACACACACACACACACACACACACACACACACACACACATATACGTATACACACACACACATATATATACCAGGTCTACAATCACTAGTAATATGTCCTAGAGGCAAGAAACTCTAAATGTTAGTGTCCTTCCTCTTATTTTTCTTTTGCATTGGAAAAGCAAATTTTGGGAAAAAGCATACAGCTAGACAGGTGATTTAGGTTTGGGGTTTTTTTTTTTTTTTGTTTTGTTTTGTTTTGTTTTTGTTTTTGTTTTTGTTTTTGTTTTTTTTTTTTTTTTTGGTTTTTCGAGACAGGGTTTCTCTGTATAGCTCTGGCTGTCCTGGAACTCAGAAATCCACCTGCCTCTGCCTCCCGAGTACTGGGATTACACCACGCCCGGCAGTGATTTAGTTTTTATATGTCATGCCAGAGGAAGGCAAGAGGCAGCTGTGGTTATTAGAAGAGGGAACAATTTCCAGACCATTATCTAATTTCTTTTCTTCATTTTTGGAACATGGTGATGTTTTCTGAAACTTGATTCATTCTGCTCAATGCCTGGACTCCGAAGGCTAGCTCAAGTGCAGAAACATACTGCAGAAAGCACTGGACATGGCACAAATGCTACATTTGACTTTTTGAAAGATGTTTTACACAGTCGTGTGCACCATTACACAGTAATAAGTAATAGATAAAGGAAAAATCACTGTTAGCTTAGATCAATATATGGCGTGTTTGTTTAGTGAAATAAAACATGAATTTTGGTGCGACATAACATCACTTTAATTGACTACATATGTAGCTGGTCCTAGTTGCGTAGAGAGGTGGAAGCCATCTTAGTTTGTATACATTCTGTGATGTTTCTCAGAATGAGAGACCACCTAATGAGTCATTTCTCAGAAGTTATTTCTGACCTTACAGATGACTGTTGCTGGCTGAACTTGTTGGGAACAAGTTGATGTTGAAGAGACTACCACTGACAAAGACTAAAAAAAAAAATCATCATTTTAGGAGTCCATATCGGTCCAGACTTTGGCTCTAGGCTAGTCTTGAAGTCATAGAAATCCTCCTGCCTCAGCCTTTCAAATACCAGGATTATAAGCATGTGCTGTATCATGCTTTGTTTTGAAGTAGGCTTTAAATGCCTGCGAAAGCATCTGGATAATTCCACTACATTTTATTATTTTGAGAGAAGAAGAAAAAATACAAGTGTTTGTTATAGGAAGAGGCGCTGTTACTGCTCTGGGTCGTATAGGATGTGCTTCATTGTGCTTACTGTGCCGCCTTGCTTTTGAATTGTTGGCATGATGGATAAAATAAGTATGATTGACAGGTGATTACATTCAGCTTCTGTGAAGAAAGAAAAGAGCCAAGGTGGAAATGTCTAACGACTTTAGGGTAGACACTTTCTTATAGTCTAAAGCCAGAGATATATCTCAGAGTCCCCAAAGAGAAAGAAAGCAAGAGCTGCTGATATATATAGCAGGGTATAGTGATACTTGCCTTTAATCCTAGGACTTGAGACAGGAACTCAATATATAGCTCTGGATGGCCTGAAACTAGCAATATAGACCAGGTTGGTCTAGAACTCAGAGATCTATCACACCCAGCCTTATCTATCTATATATATACACTTCCCCTTTTTCTGTTAAGAATTTTGATTCTTCCAACATCAGATATGCTTTGTGCAGCAAAGCGTGATTTGTAATTTTTATTGGTGAAGCCTGGGCTAGCTCATTAAAATTGAAGAGAAGAATTAGCTAGTAAATTTTAGCTCTTCTTAATTAACCGTTTATTTATTTTGAATAATAGGAGCTGGGCACAGTGAAAAACCACATATAAGGTCAGTTCTCGAGACCAACCCTCCTAACAAACTTAAGAAGTGCCTGTTCTCTGTCTCTGACCCTGGAAGGTCTCAGTTTCTTGGGATTTCTGGGTTGAGCATACTTTTGTACATTCATGAGATTGCTGATGGGTTGGTAGATAGCTTCTGGGATAAGAGCTGAGTGCCCGAGGCTTTGCTGCTGAAATCAGAGTTGAAACTTCCGCTGCGCCTTTGACTTCTGGGAAGAGAAAGAGGTTAGAGACTATCATGAACTGTGGTGGTCTGATGATCCTGCGTCCATAATGGAGCTCTTACAAACCTCTAAATCATGGGTTTGGAAAACCTGAGTTTCAGAATATTTGAAGGGTGGGAGGAGAGAGAGGAGGAAACTCCTTGGCACTGTTTCCTTAGTGAACCATACAGTTCTTTATTTCATGTTTACCTATATTATTTATAATATTTATTTGAAATGAGTCTCACTATTGTATCCTTGGGTGGCCTAGAACTTATATAGTGATCTCTGGCTTGGAAGCGTGGACCTTTCAGAGATCTGCCTGTCTCTGCTGGGATCAAAGGCAGACAACACCATGCCCAGCTTGTTTTCATTATTTATACTATCTTTACAATAGGCTTATAAAGACATTTCCCTGAGTCAGAGATTTATTATAGCCGGTTACTAAATTAAAGGGTTGGGGACTCTAGGTTGGGAGGTTGGGAGACAGTTGGAGGAAGGGTAGGTAACCTGGGAAGCCAATTGTATGCCCACTGTCTGAAGTGCCTTTGTGTGTGTGTGTGTGTGTGTATGTGTGTGTGTGTGTGTGTGGTCAGGTCAGTTTGTGGAACTAAACTCTTAAATGAGCTTTGTGCTAATACAGGCAGTAAATCTGGATTTGAGTTAAAATTATTGGATTCTTTCTTTTTTTTTTGTGGTTTTTCGAGACAGGGTTTCTCTATAGCCTGGCTGTCCTGGAACTCACTTTGTAGACCAGGCTGTCCTGGAACTCAGAAATCCACCTGCCTCTGCCTCCCAAGTGCTGGGATTAAAGGTATGCGCCACCACACCCGGCAAATTATTGGATTCTTGAAAAAATTGGGCAGTGGTTTCACACACCTTTAATCACAGCACTTGGGAGGCAAAGGCAGGTGGATCTCTGAGTTCAAGGCCAACCTGGTCTACAGAGTAAGTTCCAAGATAGCCAAGGCTACACAGAAAACCTGTCTCTAAAAAGTAAAAACTAACCAACCAACCAACTAACCAACCAACCAACAAACCAACCAACCAACCAACCAAAAAACCCAAGACACAACAACAGAAGATTTCAGAACTCTTCACTTGGTATTCTCGTGGAACTGGAAGAATGGTGTAAAAAACCTACACATTTGGTGTCAGGAGTGATGTGAATACAAGGACAGTGTTCTTGTCCATCTGTAGTAACACAGTTTAGAACATCTTTTAGTTATTCAGGGAAACTTGAATACTAATGTAGTTCTCAACACTGAGATACTCTAATAGTCTGGGTACATCCTGGGCAATGACTTTAGATGGGATTCTTTTCTGGGGACCCTTATCTTTGACTGCCCATGTATATATGATTGTATGACTGGTTTTAATTGGTAGGGAAAGGAGACCTCAAAACTGTAACAGAAGCCAGTTGTATAAGATTTATGGAAGCTGATGCTGTCAGACAAGAGTGAGTCTGATGAGGCTTTGTGACAGTGGAGAGAAAGACCTGTGATTTATAACGGGAATCATTCCCTTGAGTGTGTGTGCAGGTGGTTGCTAGGGTGATGTGGGCGTTTTCTTTTCTTTTTTTTCTTTTTTTTAGCTGCTTCTGTACCTGTGAGGAGGGAAAGTTGTGCTCAATGTAAAGAGCTCCGGAAACATTTGGTTAAGATAATGTGCTATTGTATGTCAGTATAACCCAATGGGCTTCTGAATGTATTTCAAAGGGACGAAAACAATGGTTTAGAATACTGAGTTCTCAGTGGTCCTTTTCCTTTCAACTGAATAAGTAAAGGATGTTGTGTCGCATTGTAATCAAGCCAGAAGTGCCTTTGATCAAGCTCCTGTTTGCTCCGCCCTTCCTGGGGTTCTCCTGTTCTGTGGCATCAAGTCTATTTGTCTTGGAGTTCAGGGCACCTCCAGTTTTGCTTCTGGATTCTTTCTTTCTCATCGGGTTCTGTCTAGGTTGGAGTAAGTAGAATTCTTTAAACCTACTTCAATTCTATAGCTGCCTCTTGCTTGTCAGTCAGTGCTCTCCTGTTTTACTTTTGAAGGTTCTTGGCACGAGCTTCCAATCTCACGAATCTTTCCTCCTTCCCTCTCATAGTGAGAAGTGTTGCTTTATTTCTTTCATTTAAAATTAAATTAAAATTTTATTTTTGTATATGTATGTATGAATGTATGATTGTATGCATGCATGTACTTATTTATGTAATGTATGTATGTATGTATGTATGGTGTATATGTATGTGTGTGTGTGGTAGAAACTATTTAATTCTGGCCTGAGGTTTCCACCCTGCCTTTGACCATTTAGTTCCCCGATAAAAGACACATACCATAAATATAAATAGTTTTATAATTATAATAAGCCGTCAATAGCACAAGAGCAAGTGCTCTTAACTGCTGAGCCTTCTTTCCAGCCTCCAAGTGCCTAGAATTTTAAGGGAAGAGAAACTCGGTGACCATTTATGTAGGTGAGGTGGAAGATGATCCAGGAGAAGAGGTCAAAGCTGACAGAAGAGATGAGGTCAAAATTGACCAAGGAGAAGCTTTTACTTTCGAGCGAGCCTGAGGTTGCAGAAGTGGGGCATCGGCACTCTCCTCCTCTCTACAGTGAGGTAGCTAGGCTTCAGGGATTTGAAGCCCACAGAAAACACAAAGTGCTTATTACTCTTGGCCTGTCTCTGTGGAAGCCGCTGGTCTTGCTCATGGTTCTGTTTACCTCCAGGCCCTAGCCTAACATTTCCTCTTACTGCCCATTTGGAGAGTCTTTCTCTAGCTTTCCTGGATGGGGATTTTCTTGCCGGGGAAAGCTGTATGCCTTACACCTCCCTATATATCCGTGCTCATATAAGCCCATTTTCACCAACCACCATGAGACCCTTCCTCAACCCTCGGCCCCCATTAAGAGGTTTTTATTGGGCAACTGCTGGTTTCCAGGCACTGTGCTGAGCTCCCTCTCTCATGTTTCTTAGATCAGCAGGGAATCCTGCTGTATGAGGGATCAGTGGAGATCAGAGAAATTCAGCTACCCATTCAAAGCCACACAGTCTTTGGTTTGGTAGAGACTTCTGGAAATCCTTGTGAAAAAATGAAGAGATAATTCTACTTCTTCTGCTAGCCTCACCCCTCATCCCCCCATTTTAAAATTTTTATTTAATTATTTTTACTTTCTGCTTTTTGAGATAGAAATGTGATCCAGGTTGGCCTTCATCTGTTTGTGGCCCAAGATAAACTTGAACTCTTGGCTCTGTTCTCTGTCTCCCGAGTGCTGAGACTACAGGCATGCCTATGCCAGATTCTCCAACCCCCTCTATCCCCCTGTTGACTCCATAGTTTCCTTTGGACTTGACTTTAGGAACCAGTGACATTGTTACAAACTTCTTGAGGTTTGACACATGTGTAAACAACCGGCACCTTAGAATCAACTGCTTTCCACTCTTGTGTCTGGGTGCCTGCCAGTGAGCACAGTCATGTATACCATGAGAACATACCATTTGTTTGCCTGCTTTAACCAGGAACCTGCTTCTCCCACTTGACTTTCACACCACAGCACGCCTTTCTCCATTTCTTTATTGTCCTAAGACACAGTCTCTCTCTATGACTAGTGCTGGGCTGGAATTTAACCATTGCTTGCTACAGTTTTCCCTTTCGGCATCATCTTCCTTTCAACCCAGTGTATTTCCTAATTGTTAGTGGTTAGAGCAGACTAAACTGTTGTAACCGGAGATCTGAGTATAGACCCAGGCTCAAGGACAAGTTCATTTCTTTCTCCTGTGGAGTTTCGGTTGGCATATATGGTTTTCTTCTCTTGGTGCAGACTGCATGGATCCTTCTGTTTACAATGTAGTTCCTCTAGCTTTGTTTTCAGCCCCGTTCAGCGAATGGAAAGCGAAGAGAAGAAGCATTTCCACCTTCTCAACACCAACTCTTTTTTTTTTTTTCTGAGACAGGGTTTTTCTGCATAGTTCTGGCTGTCCTGGAACTCACTTTGTAGACCAGGTTGGCCTCGAACCCAGAAATCCGCCTGCCTCTGCCTCTGCCTCCCAAGTGCTGGGATTAAAGGCGTGCACCACCACGCCCAGCTAACATCAACTCTTGTAGTGAATGTGCCACCACAGCTCACATTGGCTTGGCTGGAAATCTGATGCAGAGTCTCTCTTGCCTTCAAGGAAGATTGCCAATGACTTCTAGCTAGGAGCCGAGGATCATGGGACTATAGGTCTTGAAATGATAACTTTTTCATAGGGTCTTTCATCTTAGACCAGGAAGACAGAGGTAGCATGTCAGTTGTCAGATAACTCTGTCAACTCCCAACTCTGAGTCACCACAAGTTCGTACTTTCTTTCCCTACTACTTAATTTATTATTTTTCTTCTGAGACATGGTTCTCCCTATGTAGACTAGGATGACCTTGAACTCACAGATTTCCTTGCCTCTGCCTCTGGAATGCTTGGATTAAAGGCATGTGTTCCCTTTAGTTACTCTGTGAAAATTAGCCTTGCTCACACTTAATTTTTATTGCTCTTTTTAAAAATATTGGGAGTAGCAGTGCATGTGTTGAATCCAGGAGGGAGAGACAGTCAGGTCTATGGAAGTTTGAGGCTAGCCTGGCCTACATAGTGAGTTTGAAAACAGCCAGGGCTACACAGTGAGACCCTGTCTCTAATAAAACAACAAAAAATTGATTTTATTACCTTTTGGTAAGACAGGGATTTGCTGAGTATCTCGGGTCAGTTTTAACACAAATTGTACTGCCCTGGCTTCTAAAGGCCAACTATGCAGGACATCTAATTTGCATTTAAAATATTTACAAGAAGGCTCCAACTTCCCAACACAAACAGTACCAAACTCAAACTGTGCTGTCAGCCCACATTCACCTCTAGCTGCGGGCTCACTTCCTGCCTTTCTCCTGAGCTTTGTGAAAGCTTAACTTTATGTTGGCCTTTACTTCCTTGCTTCCTTGTTCAAATTTTTGGAGCATCCAAAATTCTGGGTTCAATTTCAGATGAAGCTATTTCCATCATTATTTATTGAGGCCCTGACTGGCAAGCCAATGAGTTTAATTTTTTAATTTTTAATTTTTAATTTTTAATTTTTGAAATTTCTATTTTGCTCACTCTTTTCCCTTATGAAATTGAACTCACCGAGTTGCTGTGACAGCTTGCTTTCCTTTGGAGTCCTCCCTACAGCTGTCTGCAGGTTCCTTCTTGGGCTTTCTTCATAGCTCACTGGCTTTTCTCTTCAGTTGCCCACATCACCTGATTTTTCCCTATACTGGATTTGAGTGATATTCTAATTAGCATCTCGAGGCACATCTCTGGGGACCTGGGAGTTGACACCAGTGGCTACTCCCTCATTGATGTATGCTCTGCAGTTCATGGCAGGACCATCTTTTTTTTGTCTCTGAGCTGCTTCTGTTCACTAAGGAGCATCAGGGCATTTCTTTCCCTTACCACCTATAGGGTCTGTTCATCAAATCGATCAGCCTAATGCATGCTGGACATTTCCCTGCAATTAGGACTATAGTGGTCTACAGATCCCTCTCCACTTCTATAGAATTTACATTTTTAGTGGAGGAGAAAGGCATGATTAGTATTAAATGGTGAACAGGCATTTGAGATGACAAGAAGTATATGATTATTGGAGGTTTGTCTGACTCGGGAGAGTATGTCTCAGAATCTGACATTTTCCTTGGGTCATGAAGGCCCAGAAGGAGCTATCTGTGCAAAGATGAATATTAGAGCCTTCCAGGCAGAGGGGGCAGGTGGCATCATGTGTGGTGGCCTCAGGTCTTTAATCCCAGTACTAAGGAGGAAGAGGCAGTTCATTGTCATCCTGGTTAAAAAGCAAATTCCAGACCAGACAGAACTACACAATGAGATCATGTCCCAAACAAGCAAACAAGCAAACAAGCCAAGGTGTGTTCTATTATACCCAGCTCATAGAACTGGAGCTGGAGAGATATCTCAGTGGTTAAGAACACTGATTGCTCTTTCAGAGGACCTGAGTTCAATTCCCAGCACCCACATGGTGGCCCACAACCATCTGTAACTAGATTAGGATGTGAACATATTCAGGGTGTCTGTATGGAATTTTTTTTATAACATTCAAGAGAAACTTTGTGAAGCCCTCAAGGCTACGTTCTGTACGGCTTTATAATCCAAGGTACAATGCTTCGGTTTCATTCTAGGGTGGATTCTGTGCAGGTCATTAAAATGATGTGGAATAGTGTCTGTTTCTCAGATGGGCATGATGGCTCGCGTTGTCAGTCTCAGCTTGGCAGCCGAAGCAGATGACTGCCCTGAGTTTGAGGCCAGTTTGGGCTGCATAGTGAGCTCCAGGCCAGGCTGAAAACCAGAGGAACCTTGTTTCACAACATCAACAAAAAGACAAAAGGTCCAGTTTGTTTCTTAAAAGCCCAAGTTAGAACTATCTAGACGCTTAGTGTTCGTTGATAAGAAGGTACTTCTTACATATTAGGAAATTAAGCTTTGTTGGATAGGCTTGAGCTGCTTCAGAGGGTCATGGAGTTTTACAATATATAAGAATTTTCTACTTGCCAAGAACCAATTGTGGTTAATAGTGATTCGGTTGAGACTGTATACGATCAGTCTGTTCTGGCTGCTGAAAGGAAACAGGGATATGGGAAGTATGGGGCGACACTGAAAAGAGAACTTAGGTTAAAATTATAGAATTTAGTTGTTCAACTGAGGAATTATCATGTGGGCAACCATTGCGCTAAAGATGGAAAGAAGTGGACAGATTTAGGAGATGTTTGTGAAATAGGTTGGTGACTAAATTTGATAGTAGATTAAAAAGAATCAAAGGGTTCATTTTTTTACTTGAGCACGTAGGCCAAATTACTGAGAAAATGAGAATTTGGAGAGAATCAGGGTTGATGGAAGAAGACTGAAAGCACTCTGGTTTGGTTGCACCGAGTTTGAGTTGCGTCTTAGACATCATGTACAACCGGGCAAACAGAATTTCGAGAGACTGAAAGGCATTTACGCTGAGTAGACAAATTGGGGATTTTTTTTCTTTGCACGTTGTTTATATTTAATACTGCATGGGATTTCCTATAGAGAATGTCAAGAAAGATAAGGGACGAGTGATCAGTGGTTACATAGACTTGCTTCTTGGGAACTAGGAGAATGTGATCTCTCTGAAGACAAGCCCAGAGTGGTTTGTTTTTATTATTAAAGAGATGGTTTTGCATCAATTACAGAGATTGCATTTGGTGAAATTGTTCATGTTTGATTTTGACTGATAAGTGGAGAAGGCGGGACAAAAGCTTAATGGGTTGAGCTGTAGAGGTGGAAGCTGGAAGCCAGACTTTTCAGAAAACTCAAGAAATGTGAAGAAGAAGGAGATGGCGATGATGTTTGCGCACACGGTGCTTTGAAGAAGAACCATAATACTTAAAACAGACACTATGACAGTCAGAGCCCATGCTGAGATGGAGTCAAAGAACCACTCAGCAGAGGTTGGGACCTCGAGGGTTGGAGCCTCCAGGTAAATACATACAGAGCTGAGTTTGGGAAGGAACCAAGTGCTAAGGTCATCAATGAATGAGCAGAAGATGGATGGTGACTGCAGAGGAGGAATAATAGGAGGGTTTTTTTTTTTAATTTTTAAATTTTTTAAAATTGTATGCTATGCCTGTTTCTAAGAACAATAGGACTGAAAACAACAACAACCAAGTTACATGTTTTGTTTGATGGGCACATTGGCCTTTTTTTTTCCTTTTTCTTTTTGAGATTGTAATGTAAGTACAACATTTCTTCTCCCCGACCCGCTCCAACCCTCCCATGTACTGACTAGAATAGCCTTCATGGCACAGTATGGAGTTAACCAATGAGTCACTGGCCATAATTTGTCTATGGGACAAAGTCCAAATTCCTTTGAATTCGCAGGAATCATATGAGATATTTAATAACTACCCCACCTTGCTTATTTTTTTCTCATCTCCTTCTGGGTTATGATTGCTTTGATGGCCACCCTGAACTTCTGCCTCATTCTAATCTTGCTAACCTTTGAGGGAGGGCTACTACCCAGCCAGAAGTCCTTCAGGTAGGCTAACCAAACTTGACTAGAACTAAGACGGCTGCTAGAGACAGCAGTCTCCAGCTTTATTATATATAATATCACCTGCATTGTAAGTGACACATTCTCCAGTAGCGGACAGTCACCACTGTCACGGTGGCCCACTGGATGTAGCATAAAAAGAGTAAAAATAGATGCCTATATTAGGAACTTTCTACCCATCCTTAGTGAGATATTAGGTCTTCCCTTTAGTAGCCTATTCCCCTCCTCTGCCTTGCCCACCATAACAAAGAACACTGCCCCTGCAAGGTCGAGGGCTTGCTTGGCATCTCTGTCTCACAGCTGTCCTTGACCAACAATACAAGTTTCCAGTTGTTATTCAGTCTTGTTACTGGTTCTACAGTTCCCAGAGAGAAACAGGACCCATGCTGTGGGCAGTATCTAGTAATGTCGCTGGCCTCTGCTTTTGCACCACAGGGACACTCATTCCCTCAGAAAGCACCGTGTTCACTTGGCATCGTTTCTCATAGTCATTTGGACACCGAACCTTCAACAGCAGAGTTACTACTGCTTTCCCTACAGCTACCCCTCGGATCTTCCTTGCCCCTTCTCCCTCAGGGATAAGTAGTCCTTTAGCTTTTTATCTAAACCTTATCCATACACTTTTTTTTATTGTTGATTAATTAATTTTTTGACAAAGGGTCCCCATCATGTAACCATGGCTGTCCTGGAACTTGTTCTGTAGACCAGGCTGGCCTTGAACTCACAGAGATCTGCTTGCTTCTGCCTCCCGAGTGCTGGGATTAAAGGTGTGTGTTCCCGTGCCTGGTTTCTATTTGTTTTAGAATCTCCTTTTCTGAACTATGATGTCCTTCAAGGCAGATCCACAAATTAGTCACTCACAGGTTTAACCGATGAAAACGTAGTGCTTACTAACTTTACAAATTGCCTTTCTTTTCTGAGGTGTAAGTCATGTTGTGCATACTTTTGGGTTATCTTTTCTTTTATATTTTTTCATAGAGTATCTCATAGTCCAGGCTAGCTTTGAATTCACTTTCTAGCCAAGGTTTTCTTGAACTATTGAGTTTATTGTCTTTATTTCCTAAGTGTGTACGTACATTTTTCAGATTTTGCATCAGACTCCTGTTTTTAGCGCGACCCCCCTCCCGCCTTACTGGTGAAGGAGAATCTGTTGAAAGCAAAGATGGGTGCAGGAAACACTTGCTATCTGTGTGACCAAGGCGATTGAGATGGAAAGCCAGCAATCTGGGTTACGCCTCGTTCGCCGTTGTCGTTGCTTTGGGCTGAGCTGTAATCATTAACTTCATTATTTATATAGCCTAATGAAGGCAAATGTGGTGGTTTTCTGGTGTGCTTAAGTATGATTGGGTGGCCTTTTTCCACTGTCCACCTGAGTATGCCGATGGGATGTAGAACTTTCTGAAGACTTGTGTCAAAGTTCAGTTCCTTTAAGGTCCCTTCAGATGTCAGTTTCCTCGTCTCACATGAACTAATAATTACTTCTGTGTTACCAAGATTTGAGATAATGTAAATCAGATGCCAGCAGTATGAACATTGTGAGTCACCATGATGTGTAAGAACACCAGGGAGTGAGTCACTCCGTAGCACCTGTGGATGGGAGTGGTGGGAAAGGGAGCATGGTGGGGGCTGGCTGGTTTGGGAGTTTAGGATGAATAACAGGGTTGCAGTGATGGGTAAAGTGGCTAGTGGGACCGCTTATGGGATGCCTGGTGTTAGCATGTTCCCAGTGAGTGAACAAGGAAGACCTGTTTTGACACTTGGGGTCATAGATTGTTTTCAGGTAATTCCTGCAAGAACAATCAGTTGTGGTTTGTGACTTCATGTCCTGAGACCAGTGTATCATTCTTAATGCCCTGCATTTTTAAGAAATACCCTGATATCTTTAGAAAGATTAACTTACAAAGTTAGCTGGTCTGATAGCCTTTTGGTTTTATATTAGTAATCCCCCCTCCCCCCCCAAAGAGATGGAGTCCAGAGCTGTGATGGAGCCAAAAGCAACTTCCTAGTTTCTCTGAAATAAGTACCCAAAAAAGTGCTATTCTATTCCAAAGAGAGGACAAAATTCCACGCTTGTCCTGGCACAGTTTTCCCGGTGGATTAACCCCAGAGGGTTAATTCAGGACACAAACCTTTGATCAGGATTCTTACGGAGAACGCTTTCAGTTCATGTCCACACTAACAGTGTTGGAGGTCCAGCTACTGGACTTCACGTGATTGCAGCCTGACCTGAGGGAAAGTCAGTTCCCTCCCTTTGACTTCTGCAACCACCAACCTGTGGCCCAGATCCACAGTAGGTCCTGGGCTTTGTACAGATTTGTAAGAGGCCACTCCACAAATAACAGTATCTCTTCTGTTTGAGACAGTGTTTATTTTGGAAGGTGATGTTAGAGAAAAGCTAGAGGAGGCCTTACTGAGTGTTTTACCGGGGAATTGACAGGATTTATTTATGAGTGATAAGAGTACCTGGGTTAGAGCAGGTGCTGTGTAGGCCCCAAAGCAGGGTTGCATCTCTACAAAGGCAGGCTCTACTTATATAGGCTTGCATAGTGGCCACATCTGCATTGTGGGCGTGCCGGATGTTAGTGAGAGCTTATAGTATAGGCCTTAGATATCACCGTGGCAGTTGGCAGGCACATTCCACACTGCATCTTTAGGTGTAGGTGAGACTTTATAGAGGAGCTAACTAAACCCATTGTCACACAGCTTGTGTCTGGGTTGAGCCGAAGGGCTGCTGGTGTCTTTGGTGTGGTACAGGTTCTCCCACTGTGGATGTTGTACTGAACTTGACAGTGGTGTCAGTTGAATATGCTATACGAGCCTGACTGTGCCTGGTCAAGTGTGACTGTGCTAAGGACAGCACCTGCGACTAGCAGGAATCTGGATGTACCCTGAGGAAGGGCTGTGTCCTGCAAACAAGTAGTCAATTGTTAGTGGCAGGGGAGGAAAGCAAGGTTGAGCTCATCATAGGAGCTTTCTCTGTGGGCTTCCTTTAAGGCCTAGTACAGTTCAAGGGCCCCTGTGTGAGTGGCTCACCTCATTTTGGTAGCCTGGAGTCTACAGCAAAGTAGCAGAAAGAAGGCAAGAGCCAATCCCTGAAGGTTGTCCTCTAACCTTGGAGTGTATGCTGTTGCTATGTGGTTATACTCATGCGCACATCTCTCTGTCTCTGTCTCTCTGTCTCTCTGTCTCTCTTTTACACACAGACATGCACACACATGCATACATACAGAATGAAAAATGCTGAGGTAGTTTTGATTCAAGTTAACTGAATGAAAAAGAAAAGAAAAAGGAATGGGAAGGCCATGACTGCTCCTAGGTATGGTGGAGGAGAAAGTGTGTCATAGATATGTAGGAGAGCATAGCCAGAGGCAGGGACCTCTGGGAGAGACTAGAGTGGTCATGACCCTGAACTATGTAGGGACAGAGAGTGGAGGAGGAGAAGAAGGGAGAGAGGGGAACCACTATAGCAGCCAGGAAGTCGAAAAAGGGCAGAGAGAGGAGGTAACGAAAATGTCTGGACTATATTGGGAAGAGCCTCTGGGTAAGGGCAGCCCTGCCCCTGAGCTAGAAAGTGAAGGATGCTGGGAGAACCTGGAGGTCAGGTCTGCTTTGATATGTTTAATAGGCACCTCAACTGCTTGTCCTGAGTTTGAAACTTAGTATTATATTAGCTGGTTTAAATAGTTACTGAATCAGATGCTTAAGGGGAAATCATCTTAGGGTTGGATGCTCCATGTTCCTCAGAGAAAGGTAGATACCTCTGTAGTGTTTTCTAGGTCTTGCTCCAAGACTCCTAATAAACTGCAGAGGCAAAGCCTATTTCTCCTTTCTCTGTGTGGCTCTTTACCCATCTTTATTAAAGATAAGAGTGGTTGTATAACAGGAAAATCACCCGAGTAATGGTCAGATGACAAGGGATTTGGTCAGATGCCAGCAGTCCATTTGCAGGGTTCTCTTAGAGAACTTTCCTTATTACAGGAATAACACACAATCATACAGATATTAAAATGATGCATTCAACGACTCAACCCTACTAGTTTCAAATTTGGGGGCGGGGGTTACTCCTTGAGTCTTCCTGTTAGCGTTTGCACATATGCTCACACAGAAGTTTGCATGCACATACACTTTTAAATTTTTTGAGTCAAGGTCTTGGAAAGTAGCCATGACTACCCTGGTATCTATTATATAGACTAGATTGGCCTAGTATTTGCAGCATTCTTCCTGGATTATAGGTGTGTCCCAGCTCTGTTGAGTCGGGTCACTGCTTTATATACTTTTCTACATTCTCATCACGGTGTCTCTATCCCTAATGCTAACAATTTATAAGAAATCTAAACACCGACTGGCTTGATACCTGGCCAGGAAGGGGATCCATCATCTTCTTCTCTCACTAGCATGAGAGTTACACACAACCCCCAGTATGCCCAGCTTTTACATGTGTGCGAGGGTCCAAACTCCATGTGGCTTTTTTGTTTGTTTTTGTTTTTCCAGGCAGGGTTTCTCTATGTATCCCCAGCTGTCCTTGGGCTCACTCTGTAGACCAGGCTGACATCAAACTCGGAGATATGTCTCCCTCTGCCTCCTCAGTGCTGGAACTAAAGATATGCACCGGGCCGGACACCTGGTTATTGTTTTTAATACGTAGGTACATTATTCCACTTCCGGTCTTGAGGTCCAGAGAAGCCAGGTATCTATTTTTTAAAGGCTGAGGCTGTCCTAGGCTGGGTTGAACACGTCAGGTCACAGTCTCTGTGGAAGCACTCAGCTGCCTCAGAACATAACGTTGTTGGCAGCTGCTGAGGTAATGGTTTCGGGAGTAGGCAGAAGTGCACTGGGTGAGGTCGGTCCTGAAGGTCACCTCATTGATATTGGAACCTGGAGTTTTGACAAGAGTCCTATTAGAAATACCATTTTACAAGTCACTTGCTTCCTGCCTGTGTCTTGGTGAGCTTTGGGCTCAAGCTCTGTGCTAAATCTTTCGGCTTTGATTCCTTCAGCATTATCTTAAGAGTTCCTGGCTGAGGAGAGGCTGTTGAGTCTGAATTGCTAACGTGCTCTGCCGAGTTCCATCCACCCTGTGATTTGACTGACAACAGTGTTAGCCTAGTCCACTGGGGTCTGGAGAATTGCAACTGCTCAGTCAAGAGTGTTTTCTGAGCTGGAATTGAAATGCAGGGCCCTTTAGCTTCTAGTGTGACAACAATGTTCCGGCAATTGACTTTCACTCTTCAGTCTCCAATAGGGGGGAAATTATGAAATAAAATGGGATGGTGGTGGTGGTGGTGGGGAAGAGGGCCAAGCATCCTCGTCAAGATTCAAACCCATAAAAATGAGTAACTGTAATTAACCATATACAGTCTCTCTTCCCTATTACATGTGCATTTAACTGGGTCACTCTGCTTCACACAGCAGGTTAGCAGATGGTAGATATGACCCGAGATCCTTTTGCAACACATGTCCAAAATCAGTTCCAGTTATGAGGACTGTGTGTGTATATGGGAAGGTAATTGGCAAACAACCCCAGCCCCAGGGGGATTAGATGTGAAGACACCTACCTCTGTGGGTATTGGAGAGGCTGTTCTTTGTATCAGCCTGTCACAGTGAATGAGAGGGAGGGAGCAGTCTCTCAAGTATGTGTCCAATAGGTTTTTGTACTTGAGATGATTCCGGAAGTGTGGGTTTTCCTACTGTAGATACTATTCTTTGATTGCAGTTTGTGTGTTTTTCTTTCTTTCTCAGGGAGGTTCTTTATTCTTTCTCTCTCTAGTCCCTTCTGCCTCCTTTTCATACATTTCATATATTGATAAGCATGGCTGTGTTCTGTAAAAAAAAAAAAAAAAACAAACCAAACCAAAAAAAACCAACCAAATTGGTTTTATACACTCTACCCACTCTGATCTCCCTCCATCTCTGGGTTTCAAATAAAAGACCTCTCCTGGTAGGCAAATGCTCTACCGCGATCTGATCCGCAGACCACTCTGGAGTCTTTCTTTTGAAACACAAATTTCATCTGAGTGCTGTAGCTTAAAGCCCTCCACTGACTTCCTGTCTCCCGCATTGTCAGAATGAAAGCCTTGCTAGGAGGAGGTCGTGTGTGACTTGGCACCTGTCTCTCCTTCTGACCTCAGCTGGGACCAACTGCAGAGGCCACTTGATGCAGCCACAGTGGCCTTTTGGCATACCAGAGATGTGGCGCCTGTACAGGCTGAGAGTATCTTTGTCTGCTGGCCTCTTGCAAAAGCCTTTCCCTCATGAACTATATGCTGACCTCTTCTCAAGAGACCTCCCCACAGCACACTCATGAACACTATCCAAATTCAATGCTGTCACTACTCCCTACCCCCCCCCCACACCCAGTTACTCTAAATTGTTACTCATTTTATTTACTGTTTCATAGCACTTGTCATTTAAAAATATCTTAAGAGGATCTTATGTTTATAAAACACCCCCAATCCATGACAACAGAGGGATCCTCCTCAGAGCTGTGCTGGGTATCTAGCAGGCTGCACACTTTCAGACTCAGTGGCCCTCTACCTGCCTTCTTCACTTGGCAAGATGGCTAAGGGATATTTTTCTGAATATTTCAAATTCTTGCTTTGGTTATATTCTAAGAGCTTTTGATTTTTGTTTTCCTGTGTTAATGTGTGTGTGGTGTGTATTTGAGTTCTAAAATATAGCAATAACAAAAATATAGCTCACATTTTGAAATTGGACTTAATTACTTTATCTTAGAGGCACTTGTATGTACTGAAAAAGACTTGAAAGTGTCAACATACGATACTGACAATAGTTTAGTTATAAATTATGTTGAACATACACTGTTTACATATGATATATAACCCTGTGTTATAAAGAGGTATCAATTATACATAATCCTATTTTAATGATGCAGAGTATAAATGTAGGTATATTCGTGCCATTTGGCAAAAATGTTGTCTAGAACTAGGGTGACTCTACTTTGCCATACAAATGAATATATTGATTCCAATTAGCTGAGGTGATATGCATATGTGTGGTTAGAAGACAAAGAGCTTTGCATTTTCTATCCACACCAGTTAAAAAATAACTTTTTAAAATCTGTTTTGAGTATAGAAAGACACTCCAATTGTTTGTAGAGCAGGAGAGGTTTACTGTATTAATTTTTGAGGTAAGTGTGGGTCTATGTAGGTGAGGGTATAAAAGCTGAGTTGTGTGCATGCATATGTGTGTGTATGTGTGCGCTTTGAAATAATCTTGTGTGAGAGTGGTTAGGGGCACTATTGCTGTAATAAAACACCATGACCAAAAGCATCTTGAGGAGGAAAGGGTTTATTTGGCTTACACTTCCACATCACAGTCCATCCCTGAGGAAGTCAGAGCAGTGAGATGGAGGCAGGAGCTGATGCAGAGGCCATGGAGAGGTGCTGCTTACTGGCTTGCTTGGCCTGCATTCATATAGAACCCAGGGCCAAGATCTCACTGGTGGCACCACCCACAATGGGCTGAGCCCTTCCCCATCAATCACTAATTGGAAAAAGAATGCTCTATGGGCTTGCCTATGATACAATCTTAGGGAGGCATTTTATTAATTGAGGATCCTGCCTCTCCGATGAGAGGATCTCAAGTAGTCATCAAATTAACCAGCATGTGTGTTGTGTGCATGTTTGTTTGTATATTTGTGTGTGTGTACGATGTACATGGCCAGAGTCTGAAGTCTGTCGTCTTCCTCAATTGAGCCCCACCTACTGTATCGAGACAGAGCTCTTACTTGAACCCAGAGCTTGCTGGACTGATTAGACTGGCTATCCAGCTTGAGCTCCCACGTCTCCTCTTTTCGGGTGTTGGCATTCCGGATGGGCTGCCATGCTTGCCTGGCATTTACAGGGTGCTGGGAACCCAAACTGATCCTCACACTTGCATGCTAATCACTTTCTTCACAGAGCCCTCTGCTGGGGCCCACACTTTTATTTTGTATTTTCTGAGATGATTTATGTAGCTCAAACTCATAATCCTTCTGTCTCCTCCTGTATAGGGCTGTCACTCATCAGTGAGGTATTTCCTTTTATTTTTATGTATGTTTAGCCAGAGTCTCACTATGTAACTATAGATGGCCTGGAACTCACTATACATATAGGGCTGACCTTGAATTTACAAAGATCTCCATTCCTCTGCCTCCACACAAATGCTGGGATCAAAAGTGTGGGTCACCACATGCTACCCAGATTTTAGATGTTTGAGACAGAGTCTCTCAGCCAGGAGGATTTGCAGCTCTGTGTGGAATGGCCTTGAGTTAGAATCCTCAGGTTTTTGCTTCCCTAGTGACAGGTATTCCCCATTATGCCTAACTTGGAATTCTTTGTGTTTGTAAGAACTGTGGGTTATTTGCTATGTCCATATTTCTTACATCAAGATGCACACATTATCTAACCTACAAGATGAGAAGAGACAGGGAGAAATGAAATGCCCACCAGTGTTAAAGCCAGAGGAGGAAAGTCCAAGTGCTAAGATGCTGCTTTGTGGCCTCTTTTCAATGTTTGGAGCAATTTATTTGTTTTTGGAACACAGTTTTAGATAATTTGGCTCTCAGTTTCTAACCATGGTGATAAGTTGGAAGTACATAGAGAGCTTAAAGTTTGTACAAATTATCACCAGCCCGATAGTTTGGAAGAAATAGAAAAAACCTTTATAATGCAGGTAAAGGAAAAATTGAGATGGGACGGACACTTGGACTAAGGAAGAAATGAAGGCATTGATAGTATTGTGTTTAGTGATTTATTGTGATAGTCCTGGGTGCTGGAGATTGAACCCAGGTCCTCTGCAAGAAGACTTGTGCTTACTGTGTGTGTGTATGTGTGTGTGCACTCGCACACACAGGTCAGAGGTCGGCTTGCAGGAGTTGGTTCTCTCCTTACACCTTGTGGGGCTTGGAGATGAAAATCAGATTCTCAGTCTAAGAGGCAAGTGCCTTTACCCACTGAGCCATCGTAAATGAAAAAGACAGCTTTTGAATATTGAGCACAATGCTTTTTATTCTCTGTTTCTGGGATGCAAGCTTTGACTGCGGCTGTTGTTAGCTGTGCCGTGTTGGTACCAATGAATATTTCAGCCCCTGGTTATTCATTCATTCATTCATTTATTTATTTTTGAGACATTGCCTTTTAGCTCAGGCTAGCCTTGGGCCTATTGCCATCCCTCTTGTTCAGCATGTTTACTAGTATGATTTCAGGCATGAGGACTACACCTGGCTGTAAGTAGGATGGCTGAGATCAAGCAAAAATATCGCTCACAATTTTTGCTTAGGTGAAAGGAAGTTGAATATTTTTGGGGCAAGGGTGAAGGGACTGGACAATGCTCTACTGTTGCACATACCCTTGAATAGGATCATTGTGAGCGGACATCTTATTTCAACATCTCTTGTTTCCTTGAGGGTCAGACATGTTTAGGGAATCTGATCACTTTACCAAAAACAGCACAGTCCGAGATTATTGTGACTAGTGTGTTTTAGGTTTTCTGACACAGTCACTGTATGTGCAGCTTAAACATCCACGTGTACACATATGGATTGTTGGATGTGTGGAGGAGTGAATTTAAACGTAGAATTCAGCAAGCTGGGGATGAAAAGGTGGTAAACTCTGCTCTCTGGGATTCCCACCCCGGCACACTTCCTGGCCACAGAATTATTAATTCCTAATTCTGTTCTTCTCCAGAACTTCTTCTCCGGAAGTATTTATAGTAGTGGTGGAGTAGATCTGTATTTAAACAGTTTAGCTTTCTACAGTATAAAGTTGATTTGAAAATATTGTGCTATTACAAATTACTATACAAACTCAGGTATGGTCTTTTACTTTAGTTTGTTCTAGTTTTGGAGACAGGCTGTCACATAGACTCGGTGACCTGAACGAATTATACAGTGACAGTTGACTATGAACTCCTGATTATTCTTCCTCTCCCTTTGCCAAGTGCTAGGATTACTGTACCCCCGCCACACCTCCCTGGTTTGGTTCTTTTGAGACAGAGTCTCACTGTGTAATCCTGGCTTGCCTAAAACTATGTATGTAGGTCTGTTTGGCCTCAAACCAGTGCTTACCTTCCTTCTCAGCCTCAGCCTAGAATTTGATCTCCGGGAACCCAAAGATGCATCGTTTTCTCAGTTTTCTCCTCGGATCTTTTCTCTTGTGTAACCAGGAGGATGCTTCGCTTACTAATTCTGAAAGCCTCCAGGTTAATTGTTCCCTGCTGTATAAACACACACACACACATTCAAGGGTGACTGGAGGATAGGAATCTGTCCTCAGAACGCGATTGGTTTAGGTCTTTCTGTTAGAGTCATGTTGTAGAAAGAACATTTCCAACCAGTCTCGTTTGTGCTTTGGTTACCACTTGATTGTGTCAGCCCTTGTCAGTGTGTTCTGTGTCTGAACCAAAACACACTTCTTTGTGGGCATTTGGAATAAGAAAGAGTTTGCTTTGTTACAACCTGCCTCAACCTGAGTTTGCTGATGTTTCCTTATATATAACCTCCTCACTGGGGAGGCAGAGGCAAGAGACCAGAAGTTTAAGGCTAACTTGTGCTACTGGAGACTGCCCCAGAAAACGTCAAACAGTAATAAAACCCAAACAAAAAAATACGAAACAAACAAACAAACAACCTCACTAGTTCAAAGAACTCAGACATCCTTGTAGTTTTAACTTGAGTTTTAGTGTGAGTGAGTGGAAGGGAAAGTGAGTTCACTTTCTCTTCTTCCAGTGTGCTGTGGATTGCTGTCAGCCTCTAAATCCTGGACATACTGGGCAGGATTTCCTCTGAGCAAGTGCTGCATTTTTAATTTTATAAAGTTCACATACCTTTCTTTTAAAAGAAAGGATTAATATGGATTAATATGTGGTTGGACATGTGGGTTGGGCCCCAGAGTTGTGCCTCTCATGGGTGTGACAGCATGATGTGACTCAGTGGGAAGTGGGGGTGGCTTTCTGTGCTCAGCTGCAAATGGAGAGCAAAGTATGGGTGGGGGCTTTGTGTAACTTTTGGAGCGGCTTGTATGTTTAGTTTGTAAATGGTTAGTAAGATAGCATGTGCTAACTCTAAGTTATGCCTCAGGGATCATGTTTTGTATGTGAAATGCCTTGTGCATCTGGGCTTTCGATGTAGGTAATCAGAAGCGTGTGGAACACTTCACTAGCTTGTTGTAGAGCCTGGTCCCCAAAACTGCAAAGCTGGTGGTTGAATTCCTCTTCCTAGACAAGAGCTCCACCACTGAGCTCCATCCTCAGCCCTCTGCCGTTCAAGACAGGTCTTGCTCTTCATCTCAGGCTGGCCTCCTTCCTGGCCTTGGGATGACGGACATGCACCGCCACACCCAACTGAGCATGCTCTTTGACCTGTACTTTTCCTCACACTGATCACACGTGTAACAGATGCTCATTCTTAGCCTGGCATACCAGTCAACATCTTGAGCAGTTCCCACTTTTCTGCAGTTAATGGAGAACTCGGAGATTAAATGTTCATTGCAGGTCATTGGGATTGCTTATAAGAGGCCAGAAAGATAGGGAAATTTGTCTATAGGTCCGAGGTTTCTCTCACACTGAGAGATGGTTATGAATGCATGAGATCTTAAGTTACCTTTACATATATTTTAAAAAAGATTTATTTATTTATTATATGTAAGTACACTGTACCTGTCTTCAGACACCCCCAAGAAGGCATCAGATCTCATTACAGATGGTTGTGAGCCACCATATCGTTGCTGGAATTTGAACTCAGGACCGTTGGAAGAGCAGTCAGTGCTCTTAACCACCGAGCGTTCTCTCCAGCCTTATCTTTACATCTTGATGAGTGCTAAGAGAGATTAGCTGTAGTCTAGAGTGGACAATAAAGTAAGTTATTTAGGTAGAGAATTCAGGGGGTGGAAATATTCTTTCCAGCATAAGCATACTTCTGACTGTCCATATTTTTTTCTTAAAATTGGTTTTATTATTGTGTTCCCATGCCTCTTGTGCTCCCAGACAGAGCATGGCAAAGGTGTGGAGACGAGAGGGCAGTTTCTCCACCTTGGGATCTGGGAGACTGAGCTCAGGTGGTCAGGCTTGTGTGAAGCCTTTTCTTCACTGACTCTTCTTGCTGGCTTTTTTATGTTTTTCACTTGATGGTTGTTTCTTGCTTCTTTTTTGGTTTTTCGAGACAGGGTTTCTCTGCATAGCCCTGGCTGTCCTGGAACTCACCTTGTAGACCAGGCTAGCCTGGAACTCAGAAATCCGCCTGCCTCTGCCTCCCGAATGCTGGGATTAAAGACATGAGCCACCTGGCTTGTTTCTTGCTTTTAAAGGGAGATGTCTGACTAAGTTATTCAAATATATGATTTAGCTGGGAGGGTGGCCTTGGCCCTGAGTGGGAGGAGACAGGTAGGGAACGCTCTGGGGCTGGGTTTGAGATGAATGTTGATCTGAGTTGCTATCTATAGTGGGAGTCCTTGAGGGACAGCCAAGGGTTCAGGTAAGCTCAGGCAGTCCCTGCAGACTTTGAGAAGTGGCAGCTGTCCTTGGTGTCTGTGGGCACTCAAGGAGCAGATGCAATGGTCACTTCTAGGCTGATGTTTCCTAAGCCTATACTTTGAAGACCTTTTTTGTTTTTTGTTTTGTTTTGTTTTGTTTATAAGTTTGAGATGGATTTAGGCTACTCTCTTGTTTTCTTTAAATAAGTATTGTACAAAGACTTGGAATTTTCTCAATTCCAAACTAGTCTCCTTCCTGCCTTCATTTAGTTTGTCTGTCTGGATCAGAACATTGCATCAGTGGGGCCAACCCCCAGCTCCTATGATCCCTCACTTTACCATGTTGGTTCTCTGCCCACTTCCTCCTGTCATCTTTTGTCAGTACCCTTTGGTCACCTTTCCCAAGGTTGACTGAAGCCAAGCTCATTCAGCCCACATGGGGACCACTTCATTGTCATCTAGTTGGCCTCTTTTTCCTCATAACCTTCTGCACAAAATTCTACTGTAAAGGGCGACATACATCCTGAGCAGATGTGTGTGTAAGTGAGGGCCATTTTGTTTAGGCTTGGCCAGCTGAGCTAGACTTCTTGGAAGAATTGGAGTCAGGGTGTGTCAGCCTGGGAGCCAGTCCTGAATCACTGTGCATGTGATTTAACTAAGAGTCCAGAAAGCATGGACATTGAGCTGTGTGATAAGCTAGATAATTCTGTGGTTGTATCACTTTCTTTTCCTTCCTTCCTTCCTTCCTTCCTTCCTTCCTTCCTTCCTTCCTTCCTTCCTCCCTCCCTCCCTCCCTCCCTCTCTCTCTCTCTCTCTCTCCCTCTCTCTCTCATTTTATTTATTTTTTAGAGAGTACCTCCTCTGCTCAGGTGAGGCAGAATCCTAGAGCAGGGTCTTTGAGATGGGCCCCTTGGGTGTGAAAGGATTTCAGAACAATTCAGAGTGAAACACAATTACCTTAGTCATAGGGTATAATGTCAAGTTTAGAAATTTAAAGTAAATTTAAAATTTTGAAAACGTGAGCTAATTTACCTTTAAAATTTTTTCTTCAAAAATGAAAGAGAAATATTTTTATTTTAAGTGTATGAGTGCTTTGTCTGCATGGACATATGGGCATCATACACATGTCTGGTACCTACAGAGGCCAGATGAGATCACCTGAAACTGGAGTTACAGACAACTGTGATCCTCCGAGTCTGAACTTGTTGGGGAACCAAGAACTATGCAAGAGCCCCAAAGTCTCTTGACTGTTGAGTCATCTCTGCAGACCCTAGAGGAATTTTCATTTGTAAACAAAGTATTGAGGTGGGTTTATGAGGTGCCTGATTTAGATTCCTGATGAAAGAGTGGTAATAAGTTGATCTCCCGGCCACAAACATCCTGACCCAGGGTTGTCGTGCTTATTGCTGTTAATGTCTTAAGAACAAACACTGTTTGTTATAACTTTGATTTTTTTTTTTAAGGTTGGGTCAAGGTTTCTAATAAGGCAGTTCCTGGGGTGGGCGGCTTCTTTCTATTCCTGCATCCCCTTCATCTTTCCTAATTTCCTCACATTATTTGCTATCTTGTTTGCAGCTTTTATTACTTAAAAATCTAACTTTATGTGTATTTCTGTATACCACTTGAGTGCCTACTACAAAGGCCTTTGGATCCCTTCTCTTGGAACAGGAGTTCAAGAAGGTTATAAGCCACCAGATTGGCACCGAGAAAATCCCTCCCTGGCTGAACCACCTCTTTTGCCTCTTTTTATTATTATTATTATTATTATTATTATTATTATTATTATTATTATTATTAGTTGTTGTTGTTTTTCGAGATGGGGCTTCTATGTATAGCCCTGGCTGTCCTGGAACTCACTTTGTAGACCAGGCTGTCCTCAAACTCAGAAATCCGCCTGCCTCTGCATCCTGAGTGCTGGGATTAAAGGCGTGTGCCACCATGCCCGGCGAAAGCCACGCTTTTGGAAGAATCAGCCCTACACTTATTTGGCTGAATGGACCAACACCTAGGGCTGAGACATTCTCATTGACTTCTGTGTACCACCCCAGTTGTCCTTGACGATGTATGGTTTCCTTTGTGAGGTCATGAATGACATTATCAGCAAGACAAGCAGTGCTACCAGCCCAGGTCAAACCATCCACGGCAGTCACATCCAATGGACCACCAGGCTTCTGTCTATAAGGGTAGGCACGCCCATTGTTTAGGTAAATAAAACTGGGACTCTAATCTCTGTCTTGTTGATCAAAGTAACTGTCTGATAGCAGGCTGTCTCAGGGTCCCCAGGAGTTCTCTTGTTGAGACAGTCACCCCTATGAACAGTTAGTGTCTCAGGACCTTAAACAACGTAAGCTGTGTGACAAATGGGTGCCTGCATTGGTGTGGTTTTGACTTTTAAAGAAGATAAAGTTTAGCCTAAGGGTAACTGAATATTTGACTTCCTTAACCAGGAAACACAGTTTGAGCAAAAGTGGATGGTTATGTAGGGAAAGTGTCAATGGTGGCAGATGAAGACCCAGCTCTGCATCACTGCTCGGAGCAGCCCGGGAAGTTCTCTCATGCCTTTAGAGATCCTGACTCAGGGTCAGGTTGGCGTAGGTTTCATGGCTTTGACCAGAGAAGTATTTTAGTCTAAGTCTGTTGGAATTTATTAAAAATAGAAAAGTGCTATTAGAAAGAACTAGGAGCAGGGATGTGCTTGTCTCAATCAAGACTTAGTTTACAAAAAGACATTCTTCATGGATTTCTCAGAGGACAAGGGAGAGAAGCACAGACAATGGACAAGAACCATCCAAGTATAGGATCTTTAAGGATGAGGTGCACAGTGTCTCTTGCCAGTAGCTGTTTGTACTATTTTGGTGCCTCTCAACTTCACTCTCAAAGGATTGCTAAGAAACCTGTTTCTTCTCCTCTCCCACTTCTCTCTGTGTCCTTCTCCTTCTCCTTTACCTCTCTGATAAACCAGATTGTAGACTGGCTCTAGAGGTTCCTTGCACAGGATTAGAGCTTACAGTGAAACCCAAGGGACCGTGCAAGGAAGTCAGGACAGGCCCTTCTACTGTGAGTGTGTTTGGGTTGAGATTTCTAGAAAACTGCAGATTTACCGCTAGAGAAGGATGCTCTTAAGCAAATATTGGTCAGGAATCTTGGTAATCTGAATGCTGAAGAGCTTCGTCAGCCCTTCTTAGGGAAGGGCTCCTTTCCCTTCTGTCCCTTGGTTTTTCCTATTCTTGTAACAACAAAGATAGTAAAGGAGAGCCCTCCAATATCAGGGTAGTTATGGAAAATAGTTTCTTGGGTAAGAATGTTAATAATAATAATAATAATAATGATGATGATGATGATGATAATGCAACCCCATGTTGGAGTTTTGGAGTTTGAAGAAGATCAGAAAGGAAAAATAAAAGAAATGCCAGCTTCTATTAGTGTATAATTTATAATATTCCAAAATGAGTTCTGTATAGAATCTAGTTACCAACTCTACTGCAATTCTTTAATTTAGGAGAGTAGAACTGATATTTTACATCTAATATGGAACCCAACGGGGGCTGGAGAGATGGCTCAGAGGTTAAGAGCATTGTCTACTCTTCCAGAGGTCCTGAGTTCAAACCCCAGCAACCACATGGTGGCTCACAACCATCTGTGATGGGTCCTGATCCACCTTCTGGTGTGGCTGACAGTGTCCTCACATAAAAAAATAAATCATAAAATAAATCTTTAAAAAATATGGAACCCAACATGCAACTATAATTTATATTGATAATTTTTTTTTTGTATTCTAAGTTAGAAGTGCCTTTAAACTTAGCAAGCTCTTAAGTTCCGTATTAGTCAGGCACAAGTGACGTGTTCTGACAGGTCTGATCGCTACCCATTCTTGAAAATAGAGTAATAGCTCCTTTCTAAGAGGTTGGGTGTGTTAGCAGCTTTTGTGAATGGAAGGAGAAAGGTTTAGGCAGTTCAAATTATTTGCTCTTAAGTTAAAAAAAAATGTTCACATAATGTTATCGTTTTATGTTTGACAGAATAAAGGTAGACCAGAGAATTTTGATGGGATTCTTATGCCTTGCAAGGGCTTTGGCTTCTAAAGAAGTCAGAAAATATTTTTAAATCCCTATGAACAGAACTTGAAAAAAAAGTCCAATCAATCCAGTAGTAGAAAAGAGGGGAGAAGAAAGCAAGCCCTCACACAATACAGCACTTTATTTAGCAATACCCTGTGAGCACAAAGGAGCTTTCTCCTTGCCTCTGCTGGCCTGTCACTGGCTACAGGAAAACCTCCCCCCTTTTCTTGTCCCCTCTTCTCCCCCTCTAAACTCCACTAACAAAAGGAGTTACAGCAGGTTAAGTTATCATTCTGCTAGAGGACCAGGGCCTGGCATCTGTTCCCTTCCTATCTGTAAAGTGTCCACTGTTTTAGCGAAGGAAATCTTAGTGTCTCAGCGTTCGGCTTCTGTGAGAGTTACATCAAGAAGGGAGAACTTCAGAAAGTTGTCCCCGAGTTTGAATTGAACCTAAGGCCCAAGGACCTGAAGTAGGCCTCTGGTTTATTGTCCTGTTCAATGACCCAGGACTCCCACCGGCTTCCCTTGTGGAGAGGATTAGCTGGGGAACAAATTCGCAAGTACAGCTTGTAGTTTTGTCAAATCTACAACGACATTTCTTTTCACAGCTCTCTTGACTTTATACTGTTTAAATACCCCCAGTTGTCTCTTAATTTGCATTTCTTTCTTTAATTCCTGTCAGCTCTGAATGTAACGTTTACATAATCAATTTCCTGTCTTTTTTTTTTTTTTTTTTGAGTTAATGCTCTTGGATTATGGTATACCCATTGTCATGTCAGGAATCTTCTTATTTTATGTTTCCTTGTCTACTTTAAGATATTTTCATAAGCTGTGCAGTGTTTTATGATTAAGATTGTTAAGCAATTAAATTAACTTTTTCTTTTCTTTTTTCCTTTGCAGGCTGAGCAATGGCGTTTCAAAAGGCAGTGAAGGGGACTATTCTTGTGGGTGGAGGAGCTCTGGCCACTGTTTTGGGACTCTCTCCGTTTGCTCATTACAGAAGGAAGCAAGTGAGTAGTAACTGCGACGAAGCAGGGATGCTGTCTCTGTGTGCTCATGGCTGTGCACGAACTACTCTTAAAATTCCTGTTAGGTTGAGAGATCCTCAGAATGATGCAGTATGATACCCACGAACTTTGAGTACCTCGTGTTTTAGAGTGAGAATGTCTTCTCAAAAGACTCCATTTGGCTCCTTGATTTTTAAAGACTGCCTCATTTATTTGTGCCAGGGTTTGTTCATTTAGACCTTACTTTGTCCAGTCCATTGAGATGCCCGGGTGCTTTTTTCACACTTGCCAAGTTTGTCCTCTTAGAAGGCAGGAGTCTGGGAAAGAAAGTGAAAAAGCAAAGGCCCAATTTTGCTGTCTGGTTATATTTTTTCCCTTCCTTCCTTCCTTCCTTCCTTCCTTCCTTCCTTCCTTCCTTCCTTCCTCCCTCCCTCCCTTCCTTCCCTCCCTTCCTTCCTTCTGCCTATCTCCATCTCTCTTTCTCTCTCTCTCTCTCTCTCTCTGCCTTTCTTTGTCCCCTTGTCTTCATCCTTTCCTTCCTTCCTCTGTTCGTTCTTTCCTTCTTTCTCTCTGAATCCCTCTTCCTTCTTCTGACAGGTTCTCAGTTTTGGCTGACCCAGAACTCAGTATGTTGATCAGGCTGTCCTTGAACTCACAGAGATCCACCTCCGCCTTTGCCTTTGAGATGGAATTAAGGCACGTATCACTAGGCCTTTATATGTCCTAAGGGTTTGGTTACTTATGCAGCAAGTACATTATCTCAGGTAAGGAGGATGATTCAGTGAGGGGCACCACCACACCGGTGGGATTGATATGAACATTCTGAGAACAGTGTTTAGTTTCCTTTTAGTTCTCCCTGTGTACCACAACCATGGGTTGAGGTCAGGAAATGATCTCATGGCAAGACTTTGTACTCTTTGGCCTTGAGATGCCATAGTTAGCTTTGGTCTCCTGTTTCTTTCCTCCTAGGCTGTCTGGGCAGTTCAGTTCTGCTTCCAGAGGAGAGTGGAGGAGGTCCGGTGATGAAGCAACAGTTCTTCACCATTTCTGTGGCTGCCTTTTAAGCCACAGGTTTCCCTGCACTAGTTCTTCCTGTGTCTTTGTGTTAGAAGATGGTAGAATCAGGCGTATTGCTTGGAAGTTTCTACCCTAATTGAGAAATTGCCTTATACTTAGAGTGAATAAGAGCCTCCGATTGATTTATTTATTTATTTATTTATTTATTTATTTATTTGAGACAGACTGGGTTTTTACTCTGTAAGCCTGACTGGCTTGGAACTCAGACAGATCATTGTTAACTTGATTTTTTTCTGTGCACAGAAATCTCAACAAACGCAGGCGAGTGGATCTCTTGAGTTCAAGACCAGTCTGATCTATAATAGTGAGTTCCAGGACAGCCAGGCCTAAATAGTGAGTGAGTCAGGGGGAAGGAGTAAAAGGGGAAAGGGGAAGGAAGGAAGGGAGAAATAAAGAGAAGAAAAGGAAGCAGAATATAATCAGACAGGGATTATAGGCCTGGCCACTATACCTGGTCCAGACCCGGAGGCTCATTTTTTGTTTTTATTTCCTAAATAGAGGTACTGAGCGTCACCCTTTCTTTATTCTGAACCGTGGGCACCGGACCCCAGGGCTTCCCAGGGTGTGTGTGTGTGTGTGTGTGTGTGTGGCCCACGTTTACTGTCTAGCTATTGACTCCCTTCTCATCTGTTCATTGTATTTGATGCACTTTCTTGTCAAAAGATGTGTCGGATTCTTGAGAGCAAATGTGAGAGAAGCTGCTTCTGCTGAGGCTGTTTCACGGGTTCGGGGCGTGAGCGTTAGGGATAAGATTCCTTCTCCTCTCTCCCCAGCTCTGTGATATCTCAACTGAAACTGGGAAATGCCAGTGCCAAAGGTCATGATATCTAATAGGTGTTGCTAAATTCGTATGTGGCTTATATCTTTTAACCATAGTAAGCATGTTTTACTATGAAGTTTATGGCTTAATTTTATACTTAAGTATTAATGGTTTCATCTTTCGAAAATCTGATTTTTTTTTTTAAACAACTGATCTCACAGAGTAAACTTGATAGTGCTTTGGAGCAGCTGAGTTAGGGCTGGAGAAAATCAAAACACAGTAAGGACCGCCTGATTTCTAGAGCATTTGTCACTTCATCTCAAGTTAGGCACTACCCTAATAGCACGGTGAAATAGATACCAGCAGCTTGGAGTCATTTATAAAAAGAAACTGACAGGTTCTCGGCATGGGGGTGGGGGTGGGGGACCACCATGGTCATATTCCAGTCAGTGAGTTGCATAGGAAATCCAACTGCATTTTTACTCACTCGTGTCCCTTTAAGACACTACTTTAAGCTTATATTTGAGAGAGGGTAGCTAAGTGTGCTGTAGCCAGAAGGGTTAAGCAAAAAAAAAAAAAAAAAGACAACCTCCACAGAGAGAAGGAACATAAAATCTCCCCCCTGAAATACAGTTCTCTTCCCCCACACAGTATGCACCCGTTAGAGCCACGGGTTGTGTAGGGATGATGGTGACTGAGTTCCAGTTTGTTTGTTTTTTTTAATGAGACTCGTGAATGGCCCACGGTTTTGAAAGGACCTTGAACATGCTCCATTTTTCTGCTGATGGCTTGTGGTGAAAAGTTTTGCCTTGTTATTCAGGTGTGGTCATCTGCTGTTCCCCCTGCTCGGGCCTGATTTTTTAAGATGGTTCATACTGGAAGTTTGCTGTCTTCTAGGCATAAATCAGAAGGCTGGGTGCGATGGAGCACATGTGAGGCTCTAAGCCTAGCACACGTGAGGCTGAGGCAGGAGGATCTCTGTGAGTTCGAGGCCAGCACGATCTATATAACCACTTCCAGGGCAACCAGAACTAGAATTAGTTACGTAATGAGACACCCCCCCCCCCCAATCTCAGGAAAGGAAGGGAGGGAGGGGAGGGAGGGAGGGAGGGAGGGAGGAAGGAAGGAAGGAAGGAAGGAAGGAAGGAAGAAGGTAGAGAGGAAGAAGTGTAGAGGGCACTTTTATCCCCTGACGTCATTGTAGTCCAGAGGCTTTCTGCTTATCTTCTCTAGGCCCAGAGTGTTTCCATCCAGCCTCTGAGACTTAGTGCTCAGTAAGCTCCTCGTTTCCAGTTCTTTCTGAGCTCTGGCTGGCTGGTTCAACATAGTTATCATGGCTCGAATTCCTCTCCGAGCCGTCTGATGGACTGTAGCGTCTCTCAGTATCTTCCTGAATTGCTCTGCTTGGTCTCATTCTAACTTTTGCCATCTGTTTGGTTCTTCTGACTCCTCCTTGTTATCTGGATTGTTCTGTCCTTACCAGTGTCTAACTTGTTCTCTCTCCAACCTGTCTCTCTGAGACAATCCCGGCAAAACTGCCTCTTTCTTCCCTCCCTTTGCTCTGCCTCGCTTAAGTAGCCTCTTCTCTCTTCCTGTAAGAGTTGGGCAGATCCTGTTGTGTCAAATCTTTCTCTGATTCATCACTTTGCCTCTCATTTAGACATCACTTTCAAACATGGTGCTTCTACAAACTACCTTTACCTCATTGTTTGGGATTAAAGGGGTGCACTAATGGCTCTGTGTGTGCGCCTGTATGCGTGTGTGCATGTGTGCGTGCGTGCTTGCATGTGTGTGTGTACACATCACAACTAGAAACTTTTTTTCCAGTAAATAACACAATCTCAGGGTTCACTGTGTGATCAAATATCCTGCAGTAAAGTAGAATAAGTTGGTGTTGAAGAACCTTCACGTAGTGGTATCCTCAGCCTCCACATAGTGGTGTCCTAGGGAACTGTGCATATATTGTATCTTCCTCTCCTGCTGGTAGTATTCACCTGGTTAAGCTCTACTTAAAATTTATCTTTCTTCTTTCTTTAAATTTTTTTCTGTCTGGTATTTTATCACAATTAGTACAAATACAAATTTAGCAATGCATTTCAAAAACTCAGTTTAAATTTGGTTACTGTGGTTGAATGACCTTTCACAAAGTATTTTTTCTCTTGTGGTGCTAAGGAGTGCATCCAGGGCCTTGTACATTAGGCAAGTGCACCCTGAAATCCCCCAGAACATATTTGTTGAAATAAATGCCGTAGGCAGCTGACCATAGCTCCACAGTAGGGTTCTAAAGTCAGTTCCACCATTAAATACCTCAGTCAATTAATGAAATGTCATTGGAACATCACACATATATTTATTAAAAACATATTAGGAACAAAGTCAATGTAAAAATATAAATTTATATAGACTATGTTTTCTGATTATGCTTCTTTAACTATAACTAGTAAAGTGAAGCAGCTAACATTATACTTTAAAAACACAATAAACAATCTAATGAAGATCACCTGTATCATACTTAGGCATGCAGATAACTTCAGACCTACCATAAAGTTGTACACATGCATGGCTACAGCAGTAACACAAGCATAACTGCTCAGGACTTGGGACTGCTATTCCTCTTCTGCTATGTCAGTCTCAGAACAGAGGGCACAGTGCTGCATTAGGGCAGCAAACAAAGGCATCCCCTCCCGACTCAGACAACTGCTCCAGGGAAGCCACAGAAGGGTCCTGGTCGTTTAACATGGCTGGCGGTTGTAAAGTCTTGTCTTGAATGCGTGAATGTCTCCCTGGTGGCAGGTACTTTAGCTCTTTAAATGGGGACTTTTTATCATGTTGCGTCTTTTTCATACTTTGTAACCGTGATGGAGAAGATACATTGTATCGAATTGGGCAACCTGCTTCAGTTTTTGAGTCAGGGGTTGTTAAATAGTTGGCTGGGTCTTTTGTTGTCTTGATCCTCTTTATAAACCTCAACTTTTCCATGATGTTCATCCTCCTCTTCTGGTTTTCCTGACCCTAGATTAGCTTCCACATTTACTTCTTGAAGATGTTCCTTGGCTACACGAGCCTCCTCAATATTTTCTCCTAAACTGACTTTTTCTTGTTGTTAGAATGTCTATGATTATATGTCGCATGTTTTCAATAGGCTGAGCCCCTGACAGAATGGCCTTCTCATAGACTGAGATAATATTTTCAATAGGACTTGTGATTGGTTCAATACATACAAGACATATCCAATATTTAACAAGTGTTTTTTTTTTTTTTTTTTTTTTTTGCATCTGGAATATTATGAATCAGGTCATTCAATGTAGCTAAATTTTCTTCTTTTGGGCACCCCTTATTAATGAGGTTCAGGCATTCAGAAATAGTTTATTTTTTCAGTAAATAATCTCTGTTCATCTTCTTCTGCCATGGTAGGCCAAAAGGACCCAGCTGGGTTTTCATTTTGCGCCGTTGGCTCGGCCTGGGTGACTACTGAAATGAGGAGGTCGCTTTGGCCCCTTTCCTTTTGCCAGTTCTCCTCTGGGTCATCTGAGCTTGCCTCTCTGCTGTGGTGTCTTTGAGCTGAGCTGATCGATGAACAGTTGCTCCTGCAATCGTGTATCTGTGCTGGTGTCCTGACTTTACCATCAGCCTGGTATTGACAGATCAGCCCTGGTTGCGTCTTTCCGTGTTGTGCTTCTTGATGGGCCTTGTCTCTTTTTCGTGTCCTGAGAGGAACTGGTTTTCACAACAGACACAACTGGTTCTGATCGACGTGATTCCTTCTCTTTCTTTTCTTTTTTTTCTTTTTCAATTTTTATTAGATATTTTCTTCATTTACATTTCAAATGCTATCCTGAAAGTCCCCTATACCCGCCCCCTAGTGTTCCCCAGTACTGGGGCATATAAAGTTTGCAATACCAAGGGGCCTCTCTTCCCATTGATGGCCAACGAGGCCATCTTCTTTTTTTTTTTTTTTTTTTTTTTAAAGAGAGAGTTTTTTTTTTAAGATTTATTTATTTATTTATTATGTAAGTACACTGTAGCTGTCCTCAGACACTCCAGTCAGATCTCGTTACAGATGGTTGTGAGTCACCATGTGGTTGCTGGGATTTGAACTCCTGACCTTCGGAAGAGCAGTTGGGTGCTCTTACCCACTGAGCCATCTCACCAGCCCCCGAGGCCATCTTCTGCTACATATTCAGCTAGAGTCAAGAGCTCCGGGGGTACTGGTTAGTTCATATTGTTGTTCCACCTATAGGGTTGCAGTTCCCTTTAGCTCTTTGGGGACTTTCTCTAGCTCCTCCATTGGGAGCCCTGTGATCCATCCAATAGCTGACTGTGAGCATCCACTTCTGTGTTTGCCAGGCACTGGCATAGCCTCACCAGAGACAGCTATATCAGGGTCCTTTCAGCAAAATCTTGCTGGCATATTCACTAGTGCCTGCGTTTGGGGGCTGGTTGTGGGATGGATCCCCAGGTGGGGCAGTCTCTGGATGGTCCATCCTTTCGTCTTAGTTCCAAACTTTGTCTCTGCAGCTCCTTCCATGGGTATTTTATTCCCTATTCTAGGGAGGAATGAAGTATCCTCGGATTGGTCTTTCTTCTTCTTGATTTTCTTGTGTTTTGCAAATTGTATCTTGGGTATTCTAAGTTTCTGGGCTAATATCCGCTTATCAGTGAGTGCATATCATGTGTGTTCTTTTCTGATTGAGAGGATATCAGGATGATATCCTCCAGATGCATCCATTTTCCTAAGAATTTCATGAATTCATTGTTTTTAATTGCTGAGTAGTACTCCATTGTGTAAATGCACCACATTGTCTGTATCCATTCCTCTGTTGAGGGACATCTGGGTTCTTTCCAGCTTCTGGCTATTATAAATAAGGCGCAAGTGACCCTTTTTTGACTGTAACATTGGCAAGGGGCCCGCTGAGGCCCTGTTTGAAGTGCTGTGGGTACTACTGTGGAGGCTTCGGGTAGGTGGTCGTACAAGTGTGTTCTTGGACACAGTGCTCACAGATGTAATGTCTGCAGACTTGGTGGCACCCGGTGCATTTGAGGGTTTTACACTGATGTTCTCAGGCTCAAACTGAGCCTTCCTGGCTTTAGACACAGTAGTGGGAGGTTTCTTGATTGTTGCAAGACTCTCGCCTTTGACACTGGGAAGCTTTCTAAATGAATTAATCTTAGACTGAACAATCTGGCCATGATAATAGCCAAGCACTCATGTTTTTAGACATGTTCGTGTCTTGTTTAGGCTGCTCTGCAGTCATTTGTATCTTATTGTCTTTATAGTGACATGCCTGGTATGTTACAGTCTGACCTGGGAAATCATCTCTCATTAATAATAACTGCACAGCTTAAATATTATCCTTCAAGTTATGTATTTCTGAGCTGGTTACTTCTCCAGCTTTTAATGGAATGCAGTAGTTTTCAACTGTACTTCCAATATTTTCTTCATCAGCCACTTCTGCTTTGAGTTTCACAACTTTTTTCCCTTCTTGGGCCTGATCCTCAGAAGTCATCATTTTCTGATCTCTGGAGAGCTGATTTTCTGGTTTGTATGGAAACACTGTTTTTCGTGTTAACAGATATTCCTTGAGGTCTTGTTTTCTTTGTTAGAATTAGGTTGGGTGAGAAAGTTTTCCATATTCTTGCTGCAGACCTTTCAACTCCAGTTTTCTTAGACATCCAGGACATCATGCAAACAGCCCCAGCCTCACCTCTGAAGGCTGGCTGGTCTTGCTTGGTCGGGGGAAAGCTGAAGATCCTGGTGCACCTGCAAGGTATTTATTCCTCACAGCCCTGCCAAGGCCTCTTTTTAAAATTTAATTATTGTTCCTGTTGTACTGGGAATTAATCCCAGAGTCTCACACACTGCAGACAAGCATTCTACCACTGCATCATTCCATCAGTGTGTAATTTTTTAGGGATAGGTTAATTGTGATTTTTTTTTTTAATTTTTTAATTTTTTTAGTACAGGTGTGTGTGTGTGGGGGGGGTGGGCTTAATGATAAATTTTTAGCTGAAAAGGCGTTAAATGACATCGTACCCAGCCTAACACTGGAGAGAAAGAGGCACCTTCTTTTGGGAGGCTCTCCTTCATCTGATTCCAGGCTGCTCATAAGTGGAGTGAGAGAAATGGGTAGTTGAGAGAGGGAGCCGGGGAGCACTTCCAGAGTAAGGTTATGAAAGCAGAATTGGCGAGAGGGGAGCAATTTCCTGGTAGCTCTAGGAAGAACAGGTGGCCATGGAGAATGGAAAGGCTGAGATATGACAAGTTAGCCAGCGACTACTCTAGTCTCTTCTCATGTTAGGACAAAAGCAATTTTTTTGTTGGTTTAAAGAAAAATAATTAACTTATCATTCACACCATTAAGGTATGAACTGGAAAAACTGATGTGATGGTGTGGTCTTCTCTCTAACCGACCTGTGGTTGATTTAACAGATCTGTTTAGCTGCGAGGGGCCCCTCTTGGGTGACATGCTATGTTTGTTCTTTCCATTACTCACTCTGGAGTTGCAGTGGGCTTTGTGAACTCACCCAGAGGTGAAATAGACTGGACCCTCCCCTCCCCACCCCTCCCCTCTCCTCCCCTTCCCTTCCCTCTCTTCCTCTTCTCTCCTTCCTTTCCCCCCTTTTTTCTTTCCTTCTTTCTTTCCTTCCCTCCCTTCCTCCTCTTCCTCCTCCTCCTCCTCCTTCTCTCTCTCTCTCTCTCTCTCTCTCTCTCTCTCTCTCTCCCTCCAACCCCCATCCTTTGCATCAAACAAATCAAGGAGTGGGCTTTGGAAATAGGGGTCTGTTTAGTGTGAGGAGTGGTCTTATAAGGAGATGGGGAACATGGAGATTCTGCTGATGAATCTGTCTTCCCCAGATGAGTGTATGCGAAGTAATCCCTGCAGCCTCATTCAGCTTGCCCGCCTCCAGTACTGCTGTCTTGACAGATTAGCGATTGTAGACAGCTTTCCTGAGTCTTAACCTTGTTCTTCTTCCTGAAACAATGAATGTAGCAGTGGTATAATTCTTACATGACTGAAAAGCAAAGGCATGTACGGGTAATTGAAGTCCACAAGGATGTTCAGAGCACTGTTTTAACTTGTATTTCAGACTTTCCCTTCCAGTGAGCTATTTGTAAAGTTGCGAAAAAGCAGTGCCTTCTTATTGGTAGAATGGAAACAAAGGGTTACTCCCCCTTTTTTTCTTTTGTCAGTAGCAAAAGACAAAATTGGAGAAGTGCAAAAAGATAGGATGATCAACACTACTCAAAATAAGTCTTTTATTTTGTTCTTTTCCTTTTGAAACTGGGTCTCATTCTGTAGCCCAGTCTGGTCTGGAATCCTTGTGCCCTGGCTCGCTCAGCACTGCATTCAAAGGCCAGAGCGACCCAGACTCTGGTAGCAGCTTACCTATCAAGTGCAACTGGGGGGTGGGGCCACTTGTTGCTGTGCACAAGGTATGAACATCTTGAGACTTGGATCTTTCTTTCTTCCCTCCCTCCCTCCCTCCCTCCCTCCCTCCCTCCCTCCCTCCCTCCCTTCCTCCCTTCTCTCTCTCTCTCTCTCTCTCTCTGTCTCTTTCTTTCTTTCTTTCTTTCTTTCTTTCTTTCTTTCTTTCTTTCTTTCTTTCTTTCTTTCTTTCTTTCTTTCTTTCTTTCTTTCTTTCTTTCTTTCTTTCTTTCTTTCTTCAGACTCACCAGAAGGGAGGGTCAGATCTCATTACGGATGGTTGTGAGCCACCATGTGGTTGCTGGAATTTGAACTCAGTACCTTCGGAAGAGCAGTCAGTGCTTCTAACTGCTGAGCCATCTCTCCAGCCCCCTGGATTTTTTCAATATAAGAAGGATAAGGACTTTTTGTCTCAGTCTTTCCCCTTCTAAGCTCTTAGTCCAACCAAAAAGACCAGCGATCTGGCAGGCAGTAGGTTCTTAGCTGGTCTGAACAGACCAGTAATCTGGCACACTAATGTGGTCCTTAGATTCACATGCACCCCCTTTCCTCTTCTCAACATTGGAGCCTTGCATTTGGAACACACCTGGGTTTTTTAGGCATAAGAAGATGGAACACCAAACTTAAAAATAATTGACTGGTTTATGTATTTTTGCCTATGTTAATAACTGAAGTGAGAGAAGACAGGTACATTAGATAGGTTTCTGGCAACATTTAAATTAAAAAGTTGTACCTACTTGCCTTGCTGTTTTACGGCAAGCATCTCTGAATATCACTCTGCCTCTCAAGCACTCTCAACATCATGAAGAGCTGAACTGCAGTGGGTGAAGCTCTCCAATCTGAGAGTACTTGGGGTCTAGAGTCAACCAAAATGTTCACTCGTGTGTTACCTCTGTTTGCCATATGGCCTTGAACTTGTGACCACACCTGTCCCCTAAGGTAAATAGTCCCCCACTTACAGAGGCATTTTACATAGTTTGCAAGCAGCCTTTCTCTTTAAAAGTCTGACTATAAACAGTAAAAACAAAATTTCCTAGGTGGGGGTAATAGGTAGAGGCACAAAGATCAGAAGTTCAAGGTCAACCTTGAATGTAGAATTCCTTCAGCAATACCTCTCTGTGTTATAGTTCAGGGTCCTATTGGCCACTATTGTTTCATTATTTTAGATTCCACATATGAGTTCATGTAGGCTCATGTTCTCTAGGTAGGCCTAGCTTATCACCTTATCATAACAGGTTAATTGAGGCTGTCAATCATAGTGCTTTCTTTTCTTTTCTTCCTTTCTTTCTTTCTTTCTTTCTTTCTTTCTTTCTTTCTTTCTTTCTTTCTTTCTTTCTTCTTTCTCTTTTTAAGGACTTATTTATTTTACTTATATGAGTACATTGTAGCTGTCTTCAGACACACCAGAAGAGGGCGTCAGATCCCATTATAGATGGTTGTGAGCCACCATGTGGTTGCTGGGAATTGAACTCAGGACCTCTGGAAGAGCAGTCATTGCTCTTAACCTCTGAGCCATCTCTCCAGCCCTCTTCTTCTTTCTTAATTTAATTTTATTTTTTTACAGTCTAGTTGTTATCCCCTCCCGGTCCGCCCTCCCACAGTTCTACATCCCATGCCTCCTCCCCCTGTCTCCGAGAGGATGTGCTCCCCAAACCCTGTCAGGTCTCCCCACTCCCTGGGACCTCAAAGTTCTGGGGGGGTTAAGTGCTTCTTCCCTCAGCGAGGCCAGACCACACAGCCCTCTCCTGTATATGTGTCGAGGTCCTCACCAGCTATTGTATGCTGTCTGGTTGATGCTTTCCTTTTTTTTTTAAAGTAGAATATTTCATAGTATATGTAACTTGTGTTTTTCTACAAAGGTGAGGTATCACACACTAGGGAAAGTTTCAGAATGATATACTGTATATGAAGTAGGTAAGTTGAATTTTTGTCTGCCAAACAGGGTTTTTGTTTTGTTTTGTTTTTTTCTTTTTTTGGCTTTTTTGAGACAGGGTTCCTCTGTATAGCCCTGGCTGTCCTGGAATTCACTCTGTAGACCAGGCTGGCCTTGACCTCAGAAATCTGCCTGCCTCTGCCTCCCAAGTGCCGGGATTAAAGGCGTGCGCCACCACTGCCTAGCATGCCAAAACAGGTTTTAAAGTTGTATTTTAAAAATATTTTATGGGTATGAGTGCTTCCTCTGTACTACACACATGCCTGAGATGCACAGAGGCTAGAAGAGGGAGCTGGAGTTTCCAGAATTGGAGTTATAGATGGTTTGAAATGTACACATGGGTGCTGGGAACCGAATCCAGGTTCTTTGCAAGAGCAAAAGGTGCTCTTAGCTGCTGAATCATCTCTTCTCCAGCCCCCTTAACAGTTGAATGTCAACCCCATAGGTGAATTGCTGGGATATGGAAGCCAGTCACTCTAACAAGCAAGCGACAAACTCAGGGCTTACAGCGAGGGTTTCTTACTGCCCTTAGCAATCAGCATGGGGAGGCGAGGGACCCATTTCTTCTATGGTTCAGGGGCTTGTTACCTGTAAGGCTTTCCTGCCTGCAGCCCCATTTCTCTGGAAGAAGAGAATCATGTTAAGCATCCAGCCATTACATGTGTCCTGAATGTCATTTTTTATCTGGCTGACTAATGAGCTGTTTCTTATAATGAGAGTTTTATTGTTAGGGCTTATACCAAAAACATTCATCATTCATTGGGTTCTCCTATTTAGAACCCTTTGCATAGATTCCTGGAAAGACTGGTTTGTTTTTTTTTTTTTTTTTTTTTTTTTTGTCCTCCTAGAAATACAACTAAGTGTGTTGGGAATGTGCCTGGTATCGAAAGCTAGATGAGGATTCGAAATACTTTGTATTTTAGATAAGGCCAGTTGAAACTATTCTTAACCACTCTCTATGGTTAAACTGTGTCTTATGAGACACACTCCATCAAAGCTCTGAAATTATGCAGGCAGAGCTGGGAATGAATGTCCTCTGAAGAGCATCCTATCAGCTTCTCTCTAATTTTGGTTTTTATTTAACACTTAGCCCTCGAAAGTGGGGCCACGGCGGCAACTCGAAGTTCTAACTCACACTGGGCCTTCGAGGAGTTTGGGATGCTATTTTGTGGCTGGCATACAGAATCAGTGAGGTTAACTGTACTTGTGTAGGTCACCCCCGTGAGTCAACGGCTGAGCTAGGATTAGCGCAGACAGCTGGTGAGCTGCTAGGCTGTTGCTAACTGAGCGCCACTGACATTCACTCTGATTTGACTTTGCATTTCATTTCAACTATTTATTCATTTTAAGGCCTTTTAAAGAAACTTTTTAGGGATATTGTGGGACGGAGGAAACTTTCTATAAATGCCCTGGGAGAGCCCTCTTGCTTCTGTTCTTTTTTTTTTTTTTTCCCCCTCCCAGCCTGATAGCTACATATTTGTGTTTGGAAAGCTTTCTCTAGGTATCTCCCACCTCCCAGTTTAGGATAAAAGATACTTTTACGTTAGGTAGACCCAATCTTACCCTAATCTTGTTACCTGAGATTTTTCAACAAAAACTTTCCAAGGTCTAATTGTACAATAGCATGAGTGAATCTTACTTGTATTTCATGAAGTCTCCGAAGAGATGGAGACTGCATCTCATGATTGAGCATGAGGTATTTTGAACAGAAGATTCAAGTGTAGTGGGCTGGTCCCTTGACTCAGTGGGTCAGTATGATACTCATCTGAAAGGGAGAGGGGGCTAGTGAACAGTTTCAGTGCCAGGTCAATGCCTTAGGGGGAGCATTAGGGACAGGTGCTGCTTCATTTGGGTGCTCTCTGTGGCTGCCCAGCATGCCTGGTTGCAGGCTAGAAGGATGTGCCAGGATTTCTGAACTTCACTAACTGCATTGGAAGTTCTGCCTTGTACAAGGTCTTTGGTGGTGCACACCTTTAATCCCAGTACTTGGGAGGCATAGGCAAGCATATGTATGGGAGTTCGAGTCCAGCCTGATCAACATAGTCAATTTCAGGACAGCCAGAGCCATTCAATAGAGAGACCGTGTTTCAAAACAAAAGCAAACAATCAACAATAACAACAAAACCCAAACAAACAAACAAACAAACAAATCCTCATTCCTTTTGACAAAGATGTTGGCTGATAAGGGGGTAATGTAGCAGAGCTGACATTCAATTTGGAATCAAAATGAATCAGGTTCTAAATTTCAAATATATGCTGAAGGAATAAATAAATAGATTCTTTTCAGGTCAAAGAATAACTCCTAGGACCTGGGGTATATTTCTGTGGTTAGAGAGCTTTTTAATTTTATTATTACTATTACTACTATTATTATTAGTTTATTTACTTATTCACTTTACATCCTACTCACTGTTCCCCTCCTGGTCACCTCCTCCTACAATTCCTCCCCTGTCCTCCCTCTCCTCTGAGCGGGTGGGGTCTCCCTGGGTATCTCGACACCCTGGCACATCAAGTCTCTGCGGCTAGGCACATCCTTCAAGAGCTTTTCTTACAGGCTTAAAAGCCCTGAGTTCAATGTCCTGGACCACACTTTATTGTTGTTGTTGTTGTTGTTGTTGTTAGTTTGTCTTTTTTTTTTTTTTTTCTTTTTGTCTGGGCTTCTCTGATAGCCTTGGCTGTCCTGGATTCACTTTGTAGCCCAGGCTGGATTCAACAGACATCTCAGAACTCACAGGAACATGCTTGTCTCAGTGTCCCCACCCACCACCCCAGTGCTGGGATTAAAGGCTTGTGCCACCACTCTGGTTTAGATTTAAGAAAAGAAAAAGAAAAATAAACAAAACAAAACAGAAGGGAAAAAGGAAAAGAAAAGAAATACACAAAAGGATACCTCTTCTCCTCTGAGGGGAGTGGGAGGGACTTGTGGATCTGGAGGAGATGGGTGGTGGGAGGGAGAGACTGGATAGAGAGGAGGGGAAACCGCGGCCTGGATGTAATATATGAAGATAATAATATTAATAATAATAGTAATAATAATAATAATGCCTCTATGTATTAATGTGATGCTGTTGAGAGGTGGGGTGGGCTAATAGCTGCTGGACAGGCAAGAGTTGCATCTTTTTTCCCTTACCTCTTTGTCCCCTCAGCCTTGGGTTTCCTCTCTAGACCTCCGCTTTCTTTCCTTAAAACAAACACACAATCAAACAAACATTTATTTTATGTGCCTATATGAGCGCTTGCATGTATGTATGTGTTCCTTGTGCATTCCTGGCACAGGGGGAGGCCAGGGCAGGGGTTCAGATCCTTGGAACTGGAGTTACAGGCAGTGTTGAGCAGCCGTGGGAGTCCCCGGAATCTGGGTCCTCTGCAAGAGCAAGTGGCCTTCACTACTGAACTATCTCTTCAACTTGCAGATATTCTGATCCCATGCAAGATATTAGATTTGGGCGGCAATGTCGGTCTGAGGCATCCGAACCTTTACTGCATTATATATTTAAAGATAACTATTTGAGGATAGTGGATGACACGGTAGGTAAATGACCTTGCCATGAATTCCGATGACCTTGGGTCAATCTCTGGAACCCATATAGGGAGAGAATGGACTCAAAGTTGTCTTCTTGTCTCCACTTACATGCTATGTTAGGTACACATGTGTGCGTGTGCACGCGGGCACACACACACACACACACACACACACACACACACACACACACGATAGTAATACATTCAATTAAAAAGAAGAAATTTGATTATTTATTGAAAACCCATAGGTAGCATCTTCAAAGCCTCTGGTTGTTTAGTCACGTAAGTTAATGGTGTTAATTTATTTGAATAGTTCAGACAGAGCCGACCCTTTTTCATTTTCCAGTAACTCCCCTTGAATCTAACAGTCCATCGATGGAATTGCGAACTATGGCGGAAAGTGACAGTTTCGTGGAAACTGGGTCTGCATGACCTTCTGCTCGACTACCCCCAAGTTTGGTAATCGATTGCAGAGGGCTCTGTGGCGCGTCTGAAAGGAATCACAGCCCCGGATGGGCTCTACGGCGCCTTCAGGGTGCGCAGGGTCCAGTCTCAGTGCCTGGGAAGAGCGTGTGCTTATCACTTTTCATGCTGCCTACTTGACAGAGGAGACTTAGGGAGGAGGAATTCACTTTGACTGACAGTTGATTATGATGAGAAAGAGGTGGTTCAGCTGCCAGCTCCTGACTCCTGGTGGTGGTAGCTAACTGAGAACTGCGTCTGGTCAGCGAAGCCACCTCCGGAACCCACAGAACCAAAACAGTACCACCTGCTCGTATCCATGTGTCCAAACACATTAGCCTGTGGGGACACCACACGTTTATTATGTAGCAACAAACTTGTCTGGTTTTCTGTGGAAATGAGTTACCCTGTATTAGCTCCTGCAGAGTAAGCAAGAAGCCCTGGTAGTCTGCTTACACTGAAACGCGTTGTTTAACTTGTCATGTAAATCCAAGAAAGGGCATCAATTTCGCTACAAGAGGATCCCAGAAGTGAAGAGCATTCCGACTTCTGAAGATAAACCATTTGAAGATGCTTGTCACTTTTTGCCTCTAGGAACACACAGATATGGTTAGTGACAGCAAAACAGGAAGCAATTTCTCTCCAGTCTAACTGATTCCATTGATTGAATGGCATAATATGGGCGAGCGAGCGAGAGTGATTGTTGCCGCCTGAAGTGATTTGCATGAAACCTACTTTATACTCCAATTATTACTGTACATGATTACAGGACAGCCTGGCTGTTAATTGCCTGTGGTCTTTAAATATGCACTTCTTTCAGAAATAGACACTAATTATTAGATCTTGTTTTCGGTCTCACCCGAAGTTGCAAATGTCTAGGAATTTTTTTTTTAATTTGCAAGTCTAATGGTGCTTAGACATAGTAAAACTGATCTCACTGGGGATCCTGTTCAGGGGAAATGCTTTCTTGGCAACTACAGATTATGAACTTGGCTTCCAATTCTAGGTAGACGCAAGTGTCTGTCTTTTTAAAAGGTGATATTTCATTTTTTATTTTGTGCCCACATTTGACTATCCACACATACATGCAAATGCCCTCTGAAACCAGAGTCCGATAGATTCACCTCCAGCTGGAAATACCTGGAGATTTGAGCCGCCTAATGTTTGTGCTGGGATCCAAACTTGGGTCTTCTGCAAGATCAGTATGTACGCTTACCCACTGAGGTCTCTCCAAACCCTGTGGATGTCTCTCATAATACTGGAGGGATTTCTTTTATTTTTCCTCGTGGTACTGGGCATTGGATCTAGGGTGTTCACATGTCAGTCAAGACCTCAACCACTGAGTTACAGCCCAAAGCTCACTTTTAAGACAGGATCTGAACAAGTTGCCCATGGTGGCCTTGAACTTTCTATCCTGCCTCCCCAGTAGGCAGGACTATAGACCCTTGGTTTCAGTGGTGAGGTTAAGCCTGATTTGAATAGTGTACTGACAGGAAAGAGCAGACTTGGGTATATTCTAGACTTAGTACATGCGGTACCCGCTTCCTTTCCTAGTGTCTTCCAGCTGATGTCCACTACTCTTGATTTAGCTGGCCTTCCTCTGGCCTTCCTAGGGAAGCTTGGCCAGGATTTATGAGATACCTTCCGGGACTGCCTTTCCTCCCTTCCTCCCTTCCTTCCTTCCTTCCTTCCTTCCTTCCTTCCTTCCTTCCTTCCTTCCTTCCTTCCTTCCTTCCTCTATAACTATGCTGTTCCTGAACTCTCTATAGCTGGCTATGGCCTTGGACTACTGATTCTCTTGCCTCCATTAAATGAGTGTTGGGATTGCAGGCATGTGCTACTCTACCTGTTTCATGTAGTATTGGGGATTGAACGCCATCCCCAGGTGAGCACTGCTCTGACTTGATCACACACACACACACACACACACAAACACACACACACACACACACACAGTCCCCTGTGACTTTTAGCCCCTTCTCTGCCTTAAATACCCTGCAAGTAATATTATAATTGCCACCTTATCCTTTTGTCTCCTACTCTATGGAATGCTTGGGGGACTTCTCAATATAGTGATTTGTTGAGTGAGTGGTGCTGAGCCCAGCATCTGCAGATCCCATGAGCATTAGGACATTTTAGATGCATCCATCCGCAAAGCTCACCTCCCACATTCCTGTCTAATTACACTGTCCGCTTGGAAAAGGAGACCCAGGAAAGGACAGATCCGACAGGAGTGGCGCACAAAGACCCTTTCTTAAAGACTGCCATTACTTACCAATAATGCTTTATTATCTCTAATTCCTCCCCCCTCCTTTATTTCCCTGAAATCAACATATTCTAGAGAAGGTAGAGTGCAGATGTATTTTTGTAACTCAAAGCCATATGAAAGCCAAAATGAGTCTTTCTCCTGTCATAATTCTAAGTAGGGCCTTAGGCTGTGTTTACTGCCTCTAAAATAAGCATGGGTGCTTTGCTTCTCAGTTGCAACACTTTCCAGCTTTTTCGAAAGAAATAAACAAAAATAAAACGTTATTTTAAAATACCGTCAGAAATTAAATAAATTACCCTCAATAGTACTGTGTGTGTATATAAGTATATATTTCTAAGTTGGAGGAGCTCCTCAGTACAACTTCTGCAACAATTGGCACCCCCACCTCCATATTAAAAGTTTTCTGCATCTTGTCAGTGGTATTACCTCGTTCTGTTGTAACTAGGTAGTCTGCTTTGGTATTTATTTCCTTAAGATTCTCTGCACAGTCAGCTACAGTAGAGAAGTGTGGGACTTGGTCTCTGTTCCCAGGCTGTGTCGCTACAATTTCAGTTCTGCTGTGAGCTGGTCACACAGTTTTGGGATAACTTCCTCCTCTGTCTCAGTCCTGGCTTCCTAAGAGGAGAGCAAGACACACCTGGCTCAGGTTTGCTCTGAAGATTCAATGAACAGAAAAAAAAAAAAAGCAAACACCCTATAAAACCACTTAGAACCTAAGTGCTCTAACCACAGTTCGTTATTATTTTTAAGTCACTTTTATTGAGGTGCAATTTGGGTAACAGCTTCAATGTAGTTGAGATCAAGTCTTTATAACACTCCCAGTTATGTAATTATAACCGCAGTTAAATTACAGAACGTTCTTTCACCCTCAAGGTGTTTCTTGTGCCCTCTGTAGACAGTGTTCTCCCAAGGCCTGAAATCACCGATCTGTTTTTTAATGCCATACTTTGTTTTTTTTTTTTTTTAACTTAACATTGTTTATATAGAACGATCACAACCATGTAGTACAGAGATGCCCGAGTCTGGCTGCTTTTGCTCAGCACAGAGATTGGTTGGTTTTTCTGTGTGTGGCAAGTCATTGTTTTCAGGCCTGTAGGTCACAGAGTCACTTGGTGACCACACTGTATTCATGGGCACTCATGCATGTATTGCTTAGGTTTGCCTGTGCTCTGGTAGAATGTGAGCTCACACTTTAATCTGAATTCGAGGTTCATGGCTCTTCATCACTAGCTCTTTGTAAAATCACTCACTGATCATTATTCCATTTCAGACGCATACCACAGTTTAGACACTCACCTGGCATGGTGGTGGTTAATCTCAGTTTTCAGTTAGTCGAGAATTAGAATCCCTCAGAGATGGGCCTCTGCGCATGCCAGTGGGGGATTATCTTGCTTAGGTTAATAGAGGACGGGCCACTAAAAGGCATGTCAGCCACTCATAGCAGTTGAGTGTTATCCAAAGGAAAAGAGGAAAGAGGTTCAAAAAGCAGGAGAAAGGTTTCTTGGATACTGAGCTGAGTGGACAGTCAGGTATGTGATCACACATTGGTGGTATTGTGGGAGCCGGGTGCCTTGTGATGAAGCAGGTGATGGTGTGGTGTGTATGTAAAAATTTAGATACTCATGAGCTTAGTGGGTCAATGCTCAAGCTGGATAATTCAGAGGCTTGGTGAATCTTTAAAGGGTTTTTAGGATGGATGTTGGAAACACGAGATGTTGGAAACCTATATTCCACATATGGAAACATGGTTGTTGTTTTGGATGAGGTCTTGAGGTCTTGCCCTATAGTCCAGGCTGGCCTTGAGTTTCTCATCCTCCTTCTTCCATGCCTCTTGGGGCTGAGATCAGAGGCATGCATCTACCATACTAAGACGAGAGAAGTGTTTTTAATATAGAGAGAAGACAGGCTGAGACTATTCCCACAAAAAGTCAGGACCCGCGTAGTCACTGCAAATGACTCTGCCCTCCCACCCCCCACCCCCTACTAAAGTAGAAGCTGAGTTAGTTCAGGCTTCCCGGTGAGACCAGAAGAGGGAGTTTGAAGAATTAACACGTTCTAATGAACTAGACCATAATATGGTCTTTAAACTTATTTCTCAACTATTTCTAGAAAACTTACAAGGCAGAAAATGTCAGCAATTCTGTTGACGTGTGAAAACGCTCTGGCGGTTTAGTCACTTGTCAGTCCCATGTCCAAATCCTTCCCATCTGTCATAGTGTAGTTCTCCCCTCCCCACAGTGATCATAGTCTGCCCCTACCCCCCACCCCCCATGTTGGCATTTGCTTTTTCTACAAATGTGGTATGTATGTATGTATGTATGTATGTATGTATGTATGTATGTATGTATACATCCAGACTACCTCTCTGTGTGTTCTATTTCCCTTCTTGTTAGCTGAGGAAGACTAAAGCTATAGCTAGAAGAGTCCAGTCCTTCACAGAGTCTAGCAGGTGTTTTTGTTTTTGTTTTTTTTTAATTTGGCTTGTTACAGGAAGAAACAGTTATTAATACACAAATAGGAAGAGTCATATGCAGAATGGGATTTTTAAAAAAGTTTTAGCACTTGAATTAATAATTTAAAAGTTAACAAATCATGTGAATATGAAGGTCAAAGGGCAGTTTGTTGGAGTCTGTTCTCCTCTCCTGCATGGGTCCTGGGGATTGAACTCAGCTTGTCAGACTTCCAAGACAGGGAGGGGGTTTGGAGACTCAGGCTGGATCCCTGTGGCCCAAGACAGGGTTTCCCCAACTTCCTCTAGACTTTTGGCTTTTTTTTTTTTTTAAATATAAGAAATACAACTGATTTGATGATAATTCGATGATAGGAAATAGTTTTTAACTGAATTGAAAAAAAATCTTTATCTTGAATAAGAGGAGTAGTTCTCATGTAAGAGCAATGACCACAGTGGGATATGCTGATAAACACTTGTAAGCCCCAGCTCTTAGGTCAGTGTGGTGCCAGTCTGGACTGCATAAACTATTCCAAGCCATCTAAGATCCATTCTTAGAAGACCTGAGAGCTCCTCTTCTTGAGCAAACTTGCCCCTGCTCATTCAGAGCTTCATAGGTGACTCATGGCAGAGCGGGAGAAGAACCTTCATTGTGCTGACCTTGTGAGGCCATAGAGAAACAGAATTTGTGGTCTTTGGATATCTAATGGAGACACATGGGCCAATCCTCTTGTGATAAATGAACTTATACTACAGTAAGAAAAAAAAAATCCAGCAACTCATTTTTCTGTATGTTTGTGGTTGTGGCACTGTGATACATACACACACACACATATCTATCACACACACACATATATAATATAACGTGTATGTAATACATATAAGATTTTTTTAAACATGTTATCTTCTGTGTAATGCAGGCTGGCTCTAGGACTCACCTTTGACTCTAGAATGCCTTCCTGCCTTTCCTTTCCTTTCCTTTGTGTTGGAATTGTAGATGTTGGCCAGCAGAGCGGCCCAATTCCTTTTGCTTGTGGTTGTCCTGGGTATGGATCAAAGAGTCTTATAAATACGTGTAGTGGGTTGATCTGATGCTCTCTACAACAAATACTAGGCAAGCACTGTAAAGGAAAAAAAAAGCACAAGCATTTTTGATTTGGGCTGTTGATGAGTTATGTTGCTAAAGAGCCAAGAAATTTAATGGAATTATACCTAGCTTTATTATTAAGTTTTCAGCAGTCTAAATAATGTGCTGTAAACACAGGAAATCTTTATCTTACATTTATATACTTGATGGGGAAAACCTCTTATTAAAATCTTTGAAAAGTATAATTTCCATTGAGCTTAGTAGATTAATCTAATGAAGATGCTAACTTATGCTAAGCAGATTTCACTGATTTTAAGTTGACAAATCAAAATTAGGATCATATCTTTTGTCATGAGAATTGAACAAGACATATATTCTTTTAAAGAAAATACACAATGGTTGTAATGTATTATTTTCCCCTTTCACATGGTATCTATATGTTAAAATCTTATCCAAATGGTTTGATGCTACTGGGTAAAATACTTCCTTCTGATTCCCCAAATTGGTTTACGTAGAAAGTTCGGAGTTGCTACACAGTGGCAGAAATAATTAAACTTTGCTATATATAAAACTCACACAGCTGAGATACTGGATTTACAACCAGGTGTTCTGTGGATAAAAAAACTGAGACCCACATAAAGAAATCTTGCGACTGCATGTGGGTGGTGGGCTTGTATTGGTAATCTTCATCTCCATTAGGAATTTCTTCACGGGACACTGTGTGCTTTGCTAAATTGCCATTGATGTTGCGTGACCCCAGCCTGCGTGCTTTCCCTCAGGTGAGCCTGGCATATGTGGAAGCAGCAGGATACCTCACGGAGCCTGTGAACAGGGAACCTCCCTCCAGAGAAGCTCAGCTCATGACTTTGAAGAACACACCCGAATTTGACATCCTTGTTATCGGAGGCGGAGCCACAGGGTGTGGCTGTGCACTAGATGCCGTCACCAGAGGTGAGTCCTTAGAAACATTGCGTCTTCTCCCCATTGTGAATGCCGTCAGTGTTTGACTCGTGAGCTCACATCTATCTTGGTGTTCCTTAATTTTCCATCCTTCCTGAAACATTCTTGCAATTTTCAAAATCTAGGCCCTTACAACAGTTTTAAAATGAAAATAACCATAAATACACACTTAATCTCCACAGATTTATTTGAAAATAAAACTCTATATTCCTGAAAATTTATTCATGTACACCATGTAGCCTAAGTATTTTTTCTGTTTACCCCGAATCACGATAAATTTAACACATAGACACACCAGAGTCTACTGTTGTTAACACATTGACTCCTGTTTTCATAGAGTTTCGTGCCTCCAACCGCGGTGTATAATTTGAGGGAACTTATACGCTAACATGCTAAAGCAGGTGGGGAGAGCGGGTTAGAATCATCACAAGGCAACTTGAGCTTAGCTTTCTGGCCAGTGTGGACAGGAGAGTAGAGAGATGGCTATCTTTATGGGAGGCTATGCTTGTGATGGGCTGCTCTACTCAAAGGAATTATACAGGTGAGGATCTGTGCTGAAGAGAGTTCTTTGTATAGCAGGAGTCAGTCAGGAAACTCCACCCCGCCTCCCCTTCAGTTACTTTCTTGATTTATACAAAAACATATAATCATTCTTTTAATTTCAGTTTTGCAAATGCTAACTGCATGTATAGTCATGTGGAAGGCCCAAGAGAATACACAACTATCTATAGTCATAGCTTTTGGGAGCTTTTGTGCACAGCTCACATGGCAGAGAGCAAGTACCTTTCAATCAGGCATGATAGACAGATAAGTAGGCATGGGTATTTTTTTTTTCCCTTTGTGGCACTTTGAGACAGGGTCTCTCTGTGTAACAGCGTTGGTGGCCATCGTGGAACTCATTTTGTCGACTAGTTTGTCCCTGAACTCAAAGAAATTCACCTGTCTCTGCCTCCTGAGCTCTGAGATTAAAGGTGTGCGCCACCACCCCCACCACTGCTGGGCAAGGTATGCATATTCTTATTGACAGAGTGATCAGGAGCAGAAAAACTACTGGCACGTGTAACAGCTTGATAGAGACCTGGCTTGAAGAAATACGCTGGAGAGAGTGCATGTGGGGATGGGGGAAGCGGAATCTTTAACTTGGGCCACCAAGGCCAGCAAGAAAGATTATGAGGAAAGAGTTGAGAGGCAGGAGGTTGCCAGCTGACAGTCTTGATTTTCCTGAGTAGGCCTCTTGATGTCCTGGAGATAAAGAGAGCGTTGGTAATTTAGAAGGAACAGAGAGGGGCACGGAGAGGAGACATGGAGACCAATGCCTTGGTGAAGTGGGATCTAGAAGTCCATCATTATGGGGTGGGAGTTTAAACTGCAGGTTAAGAAGAGAGGATGCGGTGCTGTCCTGGGGAAGATGCGGAGAGGGCTGTGTATCACAGGTGTGCCTTAGTTTGCACAGGAAGATGCAACTCATTTCCCAGAGCCAGAAACGGGCAAAGGTTGTTGAGCAGAAGAACAGAAGAAAGGGACCCTGCACGTAGAACTGATCTAGAACAGACAGAAGCAGTGTGCGGTGCTCATCGTACGTGCGGGGTACCGGGAGGGAAGGAGGGTTGGGGGGGGGGGCATATGAATGTCTGTGTGCACACCTAGTTGTCAAGAAGCAGAGGAGGTAGTAGACTAGAATCCAGAACTGGAAACTGGCCAGTTGTTGATAGTAAACAGAGAAAATGAGAAAGGGTTCTCCAGGAGCAGAGACAGGTCTGGAGCTGAGGGAGGGCAGGGAAGCGGATGGAGATGCAGGAAAGCCAGGGTGCTTAGAGGATCATGAGGGGGTTGGGATGAAAGTCACCAAGGGCTTCTTATTTCTGTTCTCCTTTGGGGAAAGTGTTACATGTTGTTCTTTGTGTCCTTTCTCCATGTCTATGAAAAACATAGGCAAGAACAATTACGCTTTCTCTTCTATAGTGTGTTTTTTCCCCCCCAAAAGCAGTCTATTTAGTTTCTCCATGTGTTTTGCATTCATTCTTTGTCACTGGAAAACGGTGCTTGATTTATTTTCACTAAGTGGGGATGAAGCTTTCTCTCTCTCTCTCTCTCTCTCTCTCTCTCTTTCTGTCTGTGTGTGTGTGTGCGTGCTCGTGTTGTACACATGCACGCATGTGAATTTCTGTGTATGCGTGTACATACAAGGTGCAGAAGTTGAGGTTGATGACAAGTGTCTTTCTTAGCCTTTCCACCTACTTGTTTATGAAACATGTCTGGCTAGGTCACCCAGCCTGGCCTCAAACTTTAGATCCTCCTGACTTAGCCTCCTCCCAAATGCTTGGATTTCAGACATGTGACAGCAGTCTGGCTATTTTTGTGTTTTTGTGTGTGTGTGTGCTGGATACTAAATCCGGAGCCTCGGGCCTGCTAAGTTCATCACTACTGAACTATACCCCCGGCCTTATTTTTTTTTCCCCTTATTTAAAACACTACCAGAATGAATTGAGTACCATTATGAGCAAGCTCCGAGCATACAGACATAGTAGATATGGACTGCTGCATTTTGTTGTTGTTGTTGTTAAGCAATGAAGTAGGCATTCAGTAGTGATTGGAGCCATGTGGGTAGTGATACTGATGGTGATGATGTCGATGATTAGAGTTTCCATGAGTTTTATAGTTGATATCTAATAAAATGATGCACATTTAATATTTTGTGACATATTGATACCCATCTTAGAATTACTAGTTGAATGTCGGTCGTTTCTAGGTTTGTGACTTATCGTGGGGATGGGAATAATGTTTATGATTAAAACATACAAGGAGGTGCTGAGGGTAGTCTGTATTTACTCTCACCGTGTTTTCTGATTATATCAGTGGCCCTCTGAAGTGTGAAATAACCATGGGCCTTTGGTTAATGAATTGCGCATTGTTACCGTTCATTCATGGAATTTGCTCTTTTATTATATTTGATGCTTCACTTAACAACAAATTTTGCTTTCTCTGTGTTTGATATGTTTTTACCAAATTATTCCTGATTGTCTCCATTAATCTTTAGTCACATTTGACAAAAATAAATTACTGTGATCTTTTAAAGTTACCACTAATAATTAGATTTTTTTTTCCAGGGCATCAAAGTTTTGGGGGAAAACCACGAGATGTGGAAGGGCTTTTACAGAAATGTTTGCACAAGCTTTGAGAGAAAATCCTGGGCTGATAACGGATAGACGAAGGCTGTGGAGGAGGAGTGGTGGGGTCTCTCTTCATAATGCTCATATTACGTTCTCATCCTCTGTCGTTTCTCGGGGATCAATTCTCATTTGCTTCATTTGGGAATATTATTTCATAAACATAACAGGCACAGTCTTGACTCACATTCTCCTGCAGGTCTAGGATCAATACTAATGGCTTCACTGGTCAACACATCTGGGGCTAGTTCCTGGGTTGAAGTACGGGCCCCAGGCTCCTTGGTGAGAGCTTTGCTCCCAAGGAAGCAGAAATGAGGAGACCGGTTGGTTCATGCAGTCTCCCCTCAGGTGATTCCCTGGCTCCTCTCTTTTCCTTTTAAGTGACTTTACCTGTGTGCATCTGGAACCACCCAGGACATTATAATCTGTTTAAAATCTAACTTACAAAATTTGGCTTTATGCTTGTGTGTAAATTGCAGAAAGAACTTTCTTGTTGGAGAAGTGTTCACACAGCTGTCTTTGTTTGAAAATGTTTATTAGATCCAGGGTTGTTTGGGCATGACTGGTGCCAAAAGGGTCAGTAGTTCAATGTTTTCAGACCATGCTTGAAAAGTCTAAAAGCCAGCAGCTGGAGAGATGGGGATACAGCTCAATGTCAGGAGCACTCACTGCTCTTTTAAAAGTCCCGGGTTCTAGAGCACCTGGGTTCGGTTCCCTGTACATGAATGAATTGTGGCTCCAAAGATTCTGATGTCCTCCCCACTTTTCATGTGGGTGTGTATGAACTCACAAAGGCATACACATAAAAATTATCTTTAAAGAAACCCTAAAAATAAAACAGTGCACAGGTATTTCTAGTTCATAGGAGGTGCAGGGTGGCCTCTCTTGGGCTCACTGTGTTTCTTACAAGTCTGGGCTGTGGAGATGGTAAAGACACAGGCTATGGATGTGGAATGAATTGGGCTCAAATTTTAGTCTTATTGCTTATTTAGCCTCAATTTTCAACAAGTGTCATAACTTTACAGAGAAATGTCCAGATCTTCAGGAATAATTGGAGGGTAATAGTGATGTTGTTTCCATAAACAAAGGTTTATGCGTTGTTATTAAAAAAAAATTCGAAAGAGTGAGAACCTTGAACATGGCTCATCCTGGGGATTGTAGACCTATATTACATGCCTTAGTATCCCTCCCCTCTGTTTCTGAGAGTGGGTTGTGTGGTTGGTTTTTGTCAATTTGGCTTAAATCATCACCTGGGAAGAGGGAACCTCAATCAAGGAATTGCCTCCAGCAGACTGGTCTATGAACTTGTATGTGGAGGGCCCAGTACACTATGGGTGGTCCCATCCCTTAGGTAGGTGGGTCTCTGCTGTATAAAAAAGGTGGCCGAGCAAACCAGTCTTCTGCTGCGGTGGCTTCTGCTCTGAGTTCTCTCCTTAGTATAAAATGAAATAAACCCCTTGCTCCTGTAAGTTGGTTTTGGTCAAGTTTTTTCTTTCTTTCTTTCTTTCTTTCTTTCTTTCTTTCTTTCTTTCTTTCTTTCTTTTTAATTACAGCAATAGAAATTAAATTGGAAGAGTGGGGGAAGCTGCATTTCAAGGTGTGAAACTGCAGAAAGCTAGCTCACTGCTTGCTAGACTTTGGAAATGGTGTGATGCTGCAAATCTCTGACCATTTTGGAAATCTAACTTTCAGTTGTTTTTGTTCCCCTCCCTCCCTCCCTCCCTCCCTCCCTCCCTCCCTCCCTCCCTCCCTCCCTCCCTCCCCCTCTCTCTCCCTCCCTTTCCTTTCTCTGTACTCCAGACTGTCCTAGGACTCTGCCTCCTTCTGTCTTCTGAGTGCTGGGATTAAAGGTGTGAGACCCTAAACCTGCCCTTTTACACATTTTTTTTTAAATTTTTTTATACATTTTTTTTAAAAGATTTATTTATTATATATAAGTACACTGTAGCTGTCTTCAGACACTCCAGAAGATGGCATCAGATCTTGTTACAGATGGTTGTGAGCCACCATGTGGTTGCTGGGATTTGAACTCTGGACCTTTGGAAGAGCAGTCGGGTGCTCTTACCCACTGAGCCATCTCACCAGCCCCCTTTTACACATTTTAATGGAGCAATTTCTTTTGTCAGGGGTCAGGCAGGCAAAACTTCAAATTGTTGGTGTTAGGGGTTCATATAGTCCAGACTGACTGCGAGTTAGCTAGGTAGCAGAATTTCTGATCCTCCTGCCTCCACTTCCTGCATCTGGAATTAGAGGCATGCACAGCCACGTCTAGTTTAAATTTCAGATATTTTCAAAATTTGCTTTGTCTCTCATAAACAGTTATCTATTTAACTAGGTTCTACCTATTTATTTACTTAACCTTTAGACATTTTATATACCAATGGTTTATTCTATGTGTATGGGTATTTTTCCTGCAAAGGTCAGAAGAGGGTGGAATTAGATACTAGTTAGTTGCCGTGTGGGTGCTGGGAATCGAACCTGGGTCCCCTAGAACAGCAGTAAGTGCCCTTAACTGTAGAACCATCACTCTGGCTTCATTTCACCTTTCCATTCTGCTTATCTTCCCGACCCCCCTTCTGTCCATCATATTAGGTTGACTTTGTTTTTTTTTTTTTTTTTTTTAAACTATTAACAAATTTAGTTCTCTGACAACTTAATACATGTGTATAGTGCAGTATGGTTGCTGTTTCCTCTTGTCTGCTCTTGTCTCTTACCATTATCAACCTTTCTTCCTCCTGACTCATCCATTCTTTGCCAGTTTCATAGTTTTTGTTTTATGGCCCATTTTATTTAATCAGGACTTCTTGTGTGACCATTGGGCAGGACTATCCACTGGAGCTGGTGGGGTCCCCAAAGGGCTCATAGCTATCGCAAATGATTTCTCCTTTCCTCTGAATCTATCAGGAAATTCTGAGTTTTCTGTTTTGATCTGTGTCTAGATTGAGTTGCTACTGTCTTTAAGATCCATCTGGGACTTTGCCTATCACCGTCTTCTGCCTTGTGCTGATCTTGAGCATCTGTGGAGCCAGCTGAAGCCTTGGCTCTGATGGTGTGGTCTGGACTGTATTTATCTGGTGGTGTGGTCTGAGTGTCCGGCTGTGACCCAGCAGATAATCCCCAGCCCTACACAGTGGTCAGGAGTAGCTTGCCAATTTCCTGTACAAAGTAGAGACCCTTTCTTCCGTCTCAGCTCTCAAAGGCTGAGTTCTTTGTTTTACCCACAGTGGATAGGGATAGTCCGCACCCTTCAGAAACAGTCCCAGCTTCTGAGCCCACCGAGATAGATACATTTAAACAGTCTGCTGCATTACTGGTCCATGAGTGTTTATCTTAATTTTGAATCAACCACATCTTTTTAAAATAATTTTGTTTGAATAAAGAAAGGAGTTGTTTACAGGTGGCTGTGCAGTGTCACATCAACTAAATTTTTGTTATTTATAAGCATGTATGTGTGTATGTATGTGTGCATTCGTGTCTCTGTGTGTACGTGTGTGTGAATGTGTGGCCGTAGTACGAAGGCTGAGGCTACAAGTTTTTATCATCACATTTAGCTTTTTATGTGGATTCTAGGGATCAACCTTGGGTTGTATGATTTATACTTTTACTTCCTAACATACTTTCCTGACTCCCAGAATTTTATTTATAGCAGTAACCTGATAACAAAATATCAGGATATATATGTATATATATATGTACAAATATTTACAGACTATAGACTCTTAAGCACTGCAAGAATATGGCAACACATACAAAACATTCTATATAATTAACCTCAGGTTCCATTGACTATCGTGTTGTTTCTGTTGTTTTGTCTACTGATAACCCCCTCACCCCCACTTGACACTGGCTATTTTTATAGTAACGAGGTGAAAGGAGGGAATGATAGCAGCACCTCTCATTTCTTGAAACTATGGTATTAACTTTTAAAGACCATTTTATAGCCTTAATATTGTATTGTATGTATATCTAACATAAATGTGTTAATGATACACACACACACACACACACACACACACACACACACATACACACACACTCTACAGTTATATATTTGTTATATATTATCCATTTCCTAATATGAGGATAGACAGAGGCATTAAAATAACCAGTATGTAATATTTTACATGCCAAAACAAAGCTAACATTCCCTGTCAGACAGTGCCAGGCAAAGTGTTGGATCCTCACCTTGGCTCGTCTTGGCTGCTGGGCAGCATCACATGGGTCTTGTCCTGGAGAGTTCTTCATGAGAACACTGGGCCTTGGTGTAGTCTTCTTTATTAGTAATGGCAGTAGTTCTTGGAAACCCAAACAAGTGCCCGCGGGTTTCTAATGAACGAGGGTCCCATCTTTGTGTACAGTTTCATCTTTTCTCATGCAGCATTCACATTGAGTGCTTGTGCTTATTACAGTACTAAGGCACAAGGGACCTTAACTTTTTGACTTGTGTGTCATGGTCTTGGTGTCTCTGATTATTTCATAGCAATGACTTCTGCTTTCCATTTAGCAAACCTTAGCAATTGTATTTCTAAAAATCTATCCTAGTGACATGATTGCAGATACAGGGAATTTAGAGGAAAGTACAATCTTGCAGCTCAATCTGTAAGAGTGAAAAAAGAAACTAAGCCAGATGTTCAAAATAAGGAACTGAATAAATAAGTCGTAGCAAACGTTTAATGTAATACTTTCAAATGCTTTTAAAATAAAATTATATACCATATTTATTGATGTACAAAATGTTTACAATAAGCAGTGTTAAATCGAATCTTTGCAAACCTGTACATGTGCACACATACAGGTTGTAGACGGGCATGGAAAAATGTGAACGTTTAAACACCCAGATGTCAATGGCGGTTATCTCTGAGTGCTGTAATTACAGGCGGGTATTATTTTGTTCTCTTTGCATCTCTGCATTTATTATATGGAGCTTATTTTCGTGCATAGTAAGATAATCGGTAGAAGGTATTAAAATATACTTCTGTTCTATTCCATGTTGTGAGAGTTAAATGTCATACCATTTCTCCCTTAAGTTTGTAAGTATTCCCTTGTGTGCATCCAGCTGTCTTGGTCCATGAGTTGATTTAGTTGGAGATAGCTAGACAGCATCACTTAGTCCAGAGGAGCTGGGTTTCGTGCTCGCCCTCACCCTGCCTGGAAGGTATGCTTTCGCTCAGTGTGCTGACCGATGGGTGAGGATGAATGGAAGGTAGATTTTTGCATTGACCAGATTCTTTACAAATCACCTTTCTGCCTGAGACTTCACTCAAAATTGTATCGCTGCTGTGGAATTCCTGAAACCACCCTTAAACATTTATAATACTACTAATAAAACCCCTCAGATAGAAAGATGCTAGCAGTTGGTCTTGTTTTGATTCTCAACAGTGGTAGGGTTTATTGCTTTGCGTTATTAAATACATGAATAAATAGCCTAACAAAAAGTAAGGGGGGGGGGGAAGCGAGAGAACTAAACACCTTCTTAAAAAACCTTGAACTGGGGACTGGAGAGAAGGCTCAGTGGCCAAGAGCACTGGCCGTTCTTCAAGAGGACCCGAGTTTTATTCTTGGAACCCGCATGGCAGCTCCCAACCACCTGTGACTTCCCGGAATCTGACAGTATCTCCTCCTCCTCCATGGCATCCAGCACACATATGTTGTATATACACACATGCAGGCAAAATGCTCATACACATAAAATAAATAAATAAATATAAAAATAAAATCCTTGAACCTAATTACTGGTCTAGGATGTGGAGATTCGTCTTTCTTCTCTGAAGGACAGTCATTCGTTCCCAGCCTTCTCAGCTCTCGGCATCTCAAACGCATGCTTTTGATTTCATCATACCTGTCTTATGTAAGAATGCAAAGCGCAAGGGTTGAATGCCGCATCAAAAATGCCACTTAGTTATTCCATTAAGATAAAGAGGTCCCGCTCTCACCTCTCCTAACTTATCCTTAAGTGAGAAGTCGAAGCTTTTAATTTAAAATCTCTGATAAGGGAAACATTAGACTTAAAAACAAACAAACAAACAAACAAACAAACAACCAGAAAATAAATGAAAAAGCAAGTTGGAGTCCAGTGTTGAGAACACATAATACCCAGCCTTGGAGGCCGGTTCAGGGAGTGTTTCCTGCTACACAGAGGGCCACACAGGACTAGTTACAGAGAAGCCTAACATACATAGTGAGGTCTTACCCCTACAAATCAACACACAAGCACACCCGCACACACTCATGCATACACCCGCACACCCACGCAGGACCACTCCCACACAGGCATGCACCCCGCATACACGCACCATAAACATTTTAGTTAAGTAATCAATGAATGTCACACAATCAGCTGTGGCTTCTGGTCATGCTTTGACTTTGTGTTACTTCTTTTCTTTATTCCCATCCTGCAAAATTGAGAATTTCAGAACACTAGATACGTGGGAGTCAAGGTTCTGATTTTTTTCTTTCTTAAGTAGTTTAAACAACTTTTAGTTGACATGTTGGTTTTAATATACTGACTTAGTAGTCATTTTGGAGACTACGTTTGTTGTCTGCTTTGGGAAAAGTAATCACATCTCTTTTTCAGAAATTCGACAAGATAACAGTAGCAGAGGAGGGCTTGGTGTAGCTGAGTGGCTTATTTTAAATTCCATTGTTACTTACAATGGTTTTTCATGTAAATACATACAAATAACTTGTTAAAAAAAGTCATGGCCGGATAAAAGCGGCGTAAAGAGCTTGACCTAGCTGGGCGTGGGCCTTTAATCCCAGCACTCAGGAGGCAGAGGCAGGGGGATCTCTGAGTTCAAGGCCAGCCTGGTCTACAAAGTGAGTTCCAGGACAGCCAGGGCTACACAGAGAAACCCTGTCTCAAAAAACCAAAAAAAAAAAAAAAAAAAAAAAAAAAAGAGCCTTAAATATATCCTAGAATACCCGCCTGCCGTGGCTTGCTGATTCTTGTAACAGCACACAGAGTTAGGGAAAGAAACATCTACCCTGACAGCAAGGGTCCCTGAGACCCCTGCTAGAGCTGCCTCCTGAGGCCAGGTTCCTCATTGCCTTGGCAACACTGTGAGCCTCAGGTCTGCTAGTAGCAATCCCCTAGCTCCATCCCTCTGCCTTCCCTCAGAGAAAACTTTATAGAACCTTCATCAGCTTTGTCAGCTTAAACACTTCAGTGATACCCTTGTCAGGAGACATAAGCAGTGTCTCTCCAAACAATCTCTCAGAACTTCTAAGGAAAAAATAAGATTAAAAATTGCTTTAAAAAAAGTTGCCCAGGCAAGCCCTGGTTCCTGGAAATGGGCACCCAGGACAGGATCGAGGAGGACTGGACTTGCAGGCCTCATGCTTATTAATGTAACGAAGCAGCTTCACTGAAACTGGTCTTAGATGTGAACTGTGTTCTTAGGGGCATTCCCTTTTGAGGCTATCCTGTGATTGCTGCTGTGGCCAACGGTGGCCTTCAGAACACGATTCAAAAACCCCAGTGTGGGTGAAAAAAAAGCTCCTGGTCACTTCCTCGCAGGACAATCACACATACCCTGCTTTCTCTCCAGCCCCTCAGTGACAAGCAGCCTGCGACAAGGCTGGAAACTTCCAATCCTTTGCCAGCCACCCACCCTCCCTCCATCCTTCCTTTCTTCCCCTCCCCTTCATCTTTCTCCTTCTCTCTCATCTTCTATGGCTCCACAGTCTTGGGATAGTGTGGAAATGAACAGTTCCCCAGCCTCTGCACCCTAGCACCCTAGCACCCTAGCACCCTAGCACCCTAGCACCCTAGCACCCTAGCACCCTAGCACCCTAGCATCCTAGCATCCTAGGACTGGGATTACAGGTGAGGTTAGTAAGTTCAGCTTGTCTCCTTAAGCTTGCCTAAGCTTACCTACCTCCTCAGCCATTCCTCTTGAGCAAGACTCTATGAACTCAGCTTTTGCTGAAGGCTGCTTCTCCAGAAGTGATTAAAAACTAAATCGGGCTGCCAAAGAGATGGCCCAGCAGTTAAGAATGCAGACTGCTCAGGTTCTGTTCTTGGCACCCACATCATGGTTCACGACCACCCATAACTACAGGGGTATTTTGGATGTTTTATGCATATTTGTGTGTGTTTCTGGGTGTATGTATGACCGCTTCTGTTATTGCGCATATTTGTGTGTGTTTCTGGGTGCATGTATGACTTCTTTTGTTATTGCACACATGTGGTGCACATACATACACCCAGGGACACACACAAATACACATAAAATAAAGTAAGTAAAATATGGAAAAGACCTGCCTGCCCCCTCCCCCCACAATGGTCTTCACTGTTCTTCACACAGGAATTTTTGTTACCAATAACACCCCTCCCAGTTTTAAGTGGTTAAACAAAAATACCCATAAGAATCCCTTCATCTCATTTGGGATATTTAGGAGGCACGGTGAGTGAGCCTTCTTGGGTCTGTGGCTCTGTGTGTACACTGGCAGTGTTTCTTTGTGACTCACGTGGTGCTGGCAGGGGCAGTTTCCCTAGCTGTTGGACTAAGGCCTGATGACCTGTCACTTGGGGCCTCTTGGTTTCTACAGAGACCACATGATAGTTTGCTTCACTGGAGCAAGTGCTTGCATGGGGGGGGGGGGGACTGAGGTGAGGGGAGGCATGGGCTTACTGAGTTACTCTGCTCTCCTGCTGGGGATGGGGCACTGCACACAGTACACCCTCAGTGAGGGCTGTCTGGGAGGTCTGAGATCACAGCCTCGAGGGCTTTTGGGGTTACCCAAATAGGAAGCTGAGGGTCTTGTCCTCTCAGCTTCACTTTCCTTCCTTTCCTGCTACAGGCAACCTGATGCAGTAACTGTGATGCTAGGGTTTAAAGAGAGGCATATTTTAAATAATGTGGCTCCTAAATACCATCTGAAAGTCAACTCCCTCGTCTGATCTTCAGCTGCAGAAAAAAAAAGGGACTAATTTAGAATACCAAAAGATCTCTGTAGGATTTACTAAGTAGAGGTGGTGGCGTGTGTGGAAGAGGTCGGCAAATGTTATTTTGAGGATATGCAGTCCGGGTTTCTGCCCTGAATTCAGGTTCTAATGTGGAGTAAGACAAGTCTTGTCTTCTCTGAAGAAGGCCCTGGTGAGTCTCTGTGTTTCCTGATTTGCCTGAGCAGAGCCACTTGACAACTGGCCCAGATGCACTCATGTCCAGTGTCCATACTTTGACTCTCAATTCTCTTTTTAAAATATTCACTGTCTCACTATCATTCCCTGTCTATAGCACACAATTAAGCACTGGTAATGGTCTCATATTTGAGTGTTGCACAACTTTTCTGGGGTGCATGTCTAAGAGCAGTGATGTGGGTTGACAAACAGCACTTGTGATTTTTCTTTTTTTCTTTTTCTTTTTTTTGAGACAGGGTTTCTCTGTGTAGCCCTGGCTGTCCTGGAACTCACTCTGTAGACCAGGCTGGCCTCAAACTCAGAAATCCACCTGCCTCTGCCTCCCAAGTGCTGGGATTAAAGACCCCCACGGCCGGCTAGCACTTGTGATTTTTGTTATTTTTTTCCCCCCTAGTTTCGACACCGACAGTGTTTGATCTTGAATCAGACACCTCTACTTTTCAATCTTCATTGTTTCCAAATATTTTGTCCTTTAAAGTCAAGAGAATTGCTCTGGTTTTACGGTGACATTTCTGTTCAAATTTTTAACTGTTAACTATTATCAGAGCAACCCTTTGGCACGAAACGTCTCTGAACTGAATGCATGCGCTTTCTCCTATCCTAGCTTTGTGAGTCCAAATTGTTCTGCCTCACGTTATGATTGTGAATGGACCCTTGACCTAACCAATTGCCTAAGGGAGTAGTAGCCAGCTCCTGGACATTCCCAGTGCTGCCTGTGGATGGATACCACAGGACTTGTGAACTTGAAGAACCTACCTACGGTACAACACGGACTTGGAGCACTGCTGCTACCCTGAGGCCTCAGAGAGGCAGGGTCTCTGCAAGAAAAGAAATCAGAAGTAGATTTTTTTTTCTCCCTAAGAGATTTTTAGTAGTCTTTAGATAAAGGGGATGGGGTGGCTTGTAGAATGTACCTATCTTTGTTCAGTCTCATCCTAGAGAGAATATTATCTTTTAGAAAAATTCCCTGATTTGGGGTTTGGGAACTGGATTGAAGTCCTCTCAGGAAGAGTAGCAAGTGTTCCTAACTACGGAGCTATGTTTTCAGCCCCAAGAAGGTATGGATACTCCGGTCTATGAATCTTAGCTTGTACTTCACTTTAGTATTGAAATGGTATGCCATACATAAAACATACAATGTTCTAACCTGCACTGTAAATAACAATAGAACTCTTTTGACTTTTTAAATCTTTTGTGTTTAGGTATGGGTGTGTGTTCATGTGTGTGGGTTCAGGGACAAACTTGTTTGAGGCAGCTTTCTTGTTGTTTGCCACTGCATATACCAGGCTAGCTGGATTGTGAGTTTCTAGGAATCTCCTGTGTTAGCCAGTAGTCTCTCTGTAAGAGTTCTAGGATTATGGATAATTCATTACTTCATCCATAATTTTGTGGGCTCCAGTGATTGAATCTCAGGTCTTCATGCTTGTATGCTTTCGTGACAAGTACTTTACCCAACGAGCCTCTCTCCTCCTATCTCCTGGAAATTCCCACCTGCCCGTGTCCCTCACAGCATAACCACTATCTCCCTGACTTCCTTATGCACTGTATCATAGGACCTAGAACACAGAAGGAGTCTGATTTGGTACTGTTAGTGAATGCATAGAGTGCACACAGTAGCATAGAGTGCAGGAAAGGAACAGTTTGCCCTCCGTAGGGAGGAACAGCCATGCAGTCTGAATGCTGTGCAATACCCACTGATGCCATGTGGGAAAAGACGGTGCCCGGCCCTCCTTTGATCCCCTCACTACACCAGAGAAACTTGCTGCCCCAGAATCGTCTGGTGATGTTGCCTAGGTGTGATTCATTCACAGTTTAATATGCTTTCAGTTCAGTCTTGACTTGTCCCTCAGGAAGAGCCTAAAATCTCTTCATTAGAATATAGACAGTGTACTGCACTTTGAATACAAATTTATCCATGTTCAGACTAATTTTTCCAGTGATTGTCTCTACCCTGGAGAAGTGCTTTTAATGAATTACATACAAATTGTGTAATTTAAGAAGTTAATTTGCTTTTCTGGTTACACAGGACTGAAAACAGCCCTTGTAGAGAGAGATGACTTCTCATCGGGGACTAGCAGTAGAAGCACTAAATTGATCCACGGTGGTGTGCGATACCTCCAGAAGGCTATCATGAACTTGGATGTTGAGCAGGTAATTGTGTATGCTGGCTGTTAAACAAAAATTACCACCGTGCTTTTTCTACCCAATTAAGTCAGGCTTTTTTTTTTAAATAGCTTTTAACATTTCTTCCCATTCAAAATACCTGTTTATAGTGTATGCTGCTTGGAGCATCTTTCAGGAGAGATGTGCTTGTTCGTTCTGGGGAGGATTATGTTTATGGGTAATCGGGGCCTTTTTCTGTACAAGCATGTCAAAGGAGCAGATTTACAGAATCACTTTTGGATATGTTGCGTTTTAACAAGCGTGATTGGGTTTTTGCCAATGGCCACCAAATTGCTACTTGCAAAGCAGTTTCGGGGGAGCAGTGTTGCATTGCTGACAGAGTACCAAATTGATCTCTTAACTGCAGCTGCAATCATGCAGTCATATTGTCACTGACATATTCTTTGAGGGTGGGGGGGATGGTCTGAGTCACGCTTTCTGTGTGTCACACTTTATTGTGTCCAGTCTGCCATCATTTGAAGACTGCCAAGGCAGTGTGGAAAATGACATTTCCCAGAGGAGTTGGGGAAAAAAAAACAGCTTCCATCTTATCTGCTTTTCATACAAGGAAAACACAGCAGCATGGACTTGCCATTGTCAAGTGTTGAGTCTGTCCCCTTTCTTGCCTTGACAAGTCAGTTTTGAATCTGTCCCCTTTTCTTACGTTTCTCTTCAGCATCCGTGATGGAGGCAAAGAAAATAGCCCAGAATTCACGATCTGCTGATTTCTCATGTGTTCTGCCTTATTTTGTCAATATATACCGTCATATTGTCATGTGTAAAATTCGTATGATACTAATAATGCAGGCATGCTGGGGGCATGGGTGTGTGTGTGTGTGTTTGTCATGGGAGTAAAGACAAAGGCTTTTTTTTTTCCCCATCTGTAAAATACTTGTCCAGGGCTATATAGCATCTTTGTTGAGTTTACGGAAGGCCAGAGAACTTGCCATGAATTTGAACAATCTGTTCTCTCTTACCTTGAGAAAACAGTCTGGGGAACAGAATAAGGGAGCAGTCCGGAGAAAGCAAGATAAATGGTTACAATAATCTTGTAACTCAAGTCAGGAAAATATCTTACACCTGGGAACTCTGACAGCATGTTTTTCTCCTATGCAAATACAGTTAAGGTTTCTAAAAAATCTTTGAGGTTGACAGCATGATGTATTATTAGAGATTTGATTAGGGGGAGCTCTCCTCGCTCCGAGGTAGAAGGCTTCTGTATATCAATCAGTTGGCAGGGTGTCTATTTGCCATTTGAAAATATTATGATCTGTTACTGCCAAACTAATTTTCTCTGTTTTGATTTTCAGTATAGGATGGTGAAAGAAGCCCTTCACGAACGTGCCAACTTACTAGAAATCGCTCCTCATTTATCAGCTCCGTTGCCTATCATGCTTCCACTTTACAAGTAAGCCTTTGCCTTCACCTGCGTGCGATGGGCTTGTCCGAGGTCAGCAGATCAACGGGCTTCTCATGGAAATAGTCCTCCTGTGTGTGTTTCTTAAGGAGGCTTTAATTGGTCTTAATCTTTCATCTATTTCAAATACGTTCCATGGTGTATTTAAAAAATGAAGATTTTTAAAAATACTCTCTGTGGGACCTATGTCTAAGGGCCAGATTTTTGAAGGCGATGAAGGTTGAGTTCTGTGTTTGCATTTAATGGAATCTCATTTCAGTTTCTTGGAGCGTGTAGGTGAACACCTGTGTTTACCTGTGTTTCTAAGGCATTCAGTGAGGTCCTGTGTGCAGTGTAGAATGCAGAACCCCCCCTCCCCAAAACTATCCTGATAACAAAATCTGAAACTACAGTGTAGCAACCCAAAACCCAGCTATCATTTTATTATCTAAGTTAATGTAGATGAAATTCATCCAAGAGGTGTGATTAATCATTTCCCTAATGTTAGAACTGAGATTGAGATTGCCCTAGGAAGATAGACCCAGTAACCTGGAAAGGTGGGTTATGGCATTCTTTTAACCACATGGCTGGTGTAGGGCTTGACACAGGTTTGACCACCTAGTGCCTGTTTAGTTACAGATTTCTGAGGGCCTCTTCAACCTAGTTGCAGTCCACATTTACCAAGGCCTCCAACCCACACTGTTTGAATCCATCTCTAGACTTGCGAGGCACAGGCATGGGTGTCTGTTTATTCTGGATGCTTCCTGAAGAATTCTAACATGGAGCAGGCAGGAACCATGGAGGTAGCCAGAAACTCTTGCAGATTCTCCTGTATGCCAGCTAGCGTGGCGCCAGAAGCAACTATGTGCCAACCCTTCCCACTCCCTCCTACAGCCCCACTCTCCCCCCTTTTGCAGCCTACTACTTGTGGGTATAAGTTTGCTTTTCCTAACTGGCCTTTCTTGTAATTTAAGGTGCCAATCTATAGTGCTATACCGTGTTTCTAAAAACACCCTTCTCTCTCTGCTTATGCTATAGGTGGTGGCAGTTACCTTATTACTGGGTGGGAATCAAGATGTATGACCTGGTTGCAGGGAGTCAATGCCTGAAGAGCAGTTACGTCCTCAGCAAATCCCGAGCCCTGGAGCATTTTCCCATGCTCCAGAAGGACAAGCTGGTAGGCGCCATTGTCTACTATGACGGTACGTGATATTTCTTATGTTCTTCTGTCCGGTGATGACCACCGAGAGTACACTGACCCTTATTTATCTCACGGCAGAGAAACAGGCTCGCATTCCACTTTCCATGTTAACCTTAAGGAACAAACAAATGCACTCACGTAGGTAGAGAGTCACCATATTTGGTAGTATTGGCTGAAAAACTACCCACAATGATTTGCTTCTAACCTTTTTTTTTTTTAATTAATTAAGATGCTATACATATATTCTAGACCAGACTGGCCTGGAACTCACTGTATACACTAGTCTGGGTACATATTTGTATTCATTTTCCTGCCTCAGCCTCCGGAGTGCTCGTATTGCAGGTGTCAGCCAGGACACCTGGCTCTCTGTGTAATTAATGTATTCTTTCTCCTCTTTTGCTTGTATCTCATGGTTGGCTTGGCCCATTTCTCATAGCTATGCATTTCACTCCACCCTCATACCACTCCATTTGTTATATGTTTGGCAGGGAATGCCTGCCTTATGTATATATTCTGATCTTGAAAGCAGTCAAGGAGCTGTAGGTTTTCTAGTGAAACCTCTGTTTTCAGGGCGTTATCAACCTAGAGAGGAAACATCCCCTGGGCTGAAAATGACACATTGTTTTGTACAGACATTAGTCTTGTCTAATATCTATTTGCAATGTGTTCACTACGAACTCTTTTCTGCATGTGCGTACACCACATCACTTGCTCGTTTTTGTTTGAGGAAACTGAGCAGTATATTTCCAGACAGACCACAGTCAACAGCAACAAGACAGAGCAATATAAGGAAAACCATTTGTGAATCTTCGTTGGTTATTTGAAAGCGTGTGCAGAACTAGAAAACAATGTAGTGATATTTCTCTATATGGAACTAAGAAGGCACAGGTGGTTGCACGTGTCCAAATGGTTTAGAAACTTTTTGGCACAAAGACGTCTTAGGCTCTGAATCTCCGTGATCCCATCCAGCTATGTGCTCTTTATACTTGGTGTTACATACATAAACTCTTAGCACAAAGGAATGTTTTGTTGTGCTGTTTTAGAAGATTTGATGAATATTTCCATGTTAGATTATGTGATACTGTATCTGCCTTTTAAGGCCTCTTTCTTTCTTCCTTCCTTTCTTTCTTTCTTTCTTTCTTTCTTTCTTTCTTTCTTTCTTTCTTTCTTTCTTTCTTTCTTTCTTTCTTCCTTCCTTCCTTCCTTCCTTCCTTCCTTCCTTCCTTCCTTCCTTCCTTCCTTTTCTTTGTTTCTTTTGCCTTTTATGTAGCTCCACTGTTACCCCACTGAATCAATTCAGCTGCTGTCTGACAGGCTTTTCTATATAAATGCAGAATGTACGTGTGCAGAGGTGGCAATGGGGACCAAACTTAAGAAAATGTCCTAGGAGCAACAATATTAGAAAAATGTTAAGGGTCTTAGACAGACATTAAAAGCTAGAAAATTAACAGTTTTCAGAGACTTTCAGCATCTGAGACACCACAGGGGGGGCCACTTAACTACTTTTTGGTGCCCTTGAAGGAGCCTACATGTTAAAGGACAGCCTTCACCGGGAATCTGCTTTCTCTGCGTCAGACCCTTAATGTTAACCATTTTAGTTTATTGGGTGATTACAGTAAAGAGGTTTCTGGTCCAGGAGGAGGAGGCATTCTGTAAATTGCATCCTGTCTATACTCATGTGGAAATATTTGTGACCTTGGCCTTCTCTTACTTCTTCCTCCCACACAAATCCTCTCAAATTCTTACTGTTTCTATAGCATGGTGTATATGTTAGGTACTACCGTCTTATGTGTTAGACTGTGCATGCTGAAATCACTCACTGAGGAAAATCACTGTCATACCTGGATTCATGACTGTCTTAGTTTGCTGTTATCACGAATTATAGATACTTACTGTGGAGAATCCAGGGAAAGCCTGTATCCTAGTTATGGATGTATTACTGTGAGACCCCATGACCAAAGCACCACTTATAAGAGACAACATTTAATTGGGGCTGGCTTATAGATTCAGAGATTCAGTCCATTATCATCATGGACTGAAGAGCAGGATCCAGGCAGACAGGCTACTGGAGAAGGAACTGAGAGTTCTATATCTTCATCCAAAGACAGTAGAAGGAGATTGACTTCCAGGCAGCTAGGAGAAGGGTCTCAAAGCCCACAGCCACAGTGACACAGTTCCTCTAACAAGGCCACACCTACCCCAACAAGGCCACATCTCCTAACTATGCCACTTCCCACGAGCCAAACATATTCAACCTACCGCATGTTTTGTTTTGTTTTTAAAGCAGAGTACATGCTATCTTGCTAGAATTAAGAGGAAAAGTTCCTTTAATTCAGAACAAATTCACTTTTATAGTTTGTTATAGGCTATAGAAATAGAAGTTGATGAAAAATTATTGAGACCTCTTTTAGAATAATTCAAAATTGATGTTTGGAAATTGTATAGTCTCAAGTTTCCAACTGAAGAAGTCAAAACAAATTACTCTGGGCATTTAAATTTAAATATTTGCCTTTCACTTTGTTCTGAAACTACTCAGGCTTAGATATGTAATATTAAAGGTGAGGCAAAACAAAAATGTAAAAGAGTAGAGTTGTTTGCCCTCACAGTGTATCCACAGATCTTGACAGATCCTGTTTTAGCCAGTATGGTGTGATGAGCAGACCAAGTGTCCCCTGTGAAAATGAGGAGAAAAGCCACACCAGGGCAAAGGAAGTTAAGTGCACTGACTAGCGCTCTCAGAATAAGGAGAGGAAGCTCCAGTCCTTTTGAATCACAACAAACCCACTTGTATACTTGATAAGACCAAAGTTTCATTACTGAGATGAAATAGCCTCGTGTTCACAAGGAACTATCATGTGTATGGTTATGCAAATGGCTTTTTGGCCATGAGCTACACAAGGACTAAAACCTGAAATATCTAATGCTCAAATGAAAAGCCAGACATGGCCCTGTGTACCTGTAATCCCAGGGCTGGGAGGTAGGAGTGGGTGTCAGCAGAAATGGGTTGCTAGGGTTTGCCTGGATGGCCAGCCTAGCTCCCACACTCTCAAAATAAGAATAAACTAAAACCAAGCAAGCGCCAGCCCTAGCGAGAGACCCTGACTCAAGGGAATAAGGTAGAGGTAATTGTGGAAGATGCTGAGGTTATAACACACACATGCAAAGAAAAAAAAAAATAAAAGAACCATTACATTACAAGACTGTAAGGCAATTCAAGTTATTTTGAAATGAAACCAGGCCTGAAATAGCTTTAAACACAATACTTAAATTCATATACCATTACCTATTTTCGAGTAAACAGGAGGAGTTTTTATAATTTCTATGTGATGAGACTCTTGATTCTAATGAAAAGATCACGTGTGTTCATAAATGAAGTTTTGAATGATGCCAGAAGTTTTATTCACTACAGACTCTTCTTATTGATATGTGATACAGCTGCATCAGTCCTAGTGAATGTGATGCTCTGAGACCATCGTGGCACAGACCAGCTGCATTGCATGAAGTTAGCCCAGGGATTGAAGTTGACACAACCTTTAAGGTCTCCTCACCACAGAACTGTTAGAAGTTTAAGGTGTTCATTTAGAAGACAAATTGTACAAATACCAGAAGATTATATTTTATTTATTTATTTATTTATTTATTTATTTATTTATTTAGAGACGTTCTCAGTCTGTGACACTTGTCTATGTATAATTACATAATTACACTATGTAATTCACTGTGTAGCACCAGTTAGCCTTGATCTCACAAAGACTCATCTGGCTCTGCCTCCTGAATCCTGGACTTAAAGTTGTGTACCGCTATATCTGGCTCAAAAGTTAACCATAGAACCACAGTTAATGCTAAATAAATTCAGATAGCCACTGTATATGACTAAGGCAAAATAAATTTTTCTAATTAAGTTTCTATATGTGATAGAACATTTTTTTTTTCATTTTGCTTGTTTGCTTTTTGCTTTTCATACGCTGGCCTTGAAGTTTTCTCCCTACTCCCTGCCTCTCCCACTTCTTACCCAATCTCTGCCCCCCACCCCCACCCCTCCGTGCTGGTTTGTAGGTGTGCTTCATCACACATAGCTCCCATACTGTCTGATGTCATTTATGGGCTATTTTATATGTGGCATACATATGACCCGCTGTGATATTTCACTGTTAACTGCTAAATGACAAACTGATACATATGGAGGAATAACTGCTATCTTTTTATATGTAGGCAGAGTAAATGTCATGTTTCTCCATAAAATCCAGATGAAATGAAAGGATACAAGTCACATACCATTTATAAGTCCTTAACATTCTTAATTGAAAACTTATAATTTGTCCCTTAGCTTTCTCTCTGAACCATTACCTCCTGTCTTCTTTGAGCTCCTAGGCCTTAACAACTAGATACTTAGGGGTTACCAGGGAGAAAGAATGCTGACCAAGCCTTCTCTAAGAAAGCAGGAAGGTGCTGAAAGTATCTCTGCTTAGGTGTCCTGGCAGTCTCTTCGATTGTGTGACTGCTGCTGGGGGGTAGCCTGGTCCTGAGGAAGTCGTTGTGTCACCTTTCAGCTTTAGTTCAATTTTCTAGCTCCTCACAGTGGTGGCACATCCTGGTAATCCCAGAACACAGGAGATGGAATCGTCAGGATCAGGAGTTGAAGACCACACTTAGCTATTTACTCAGTTCTAGGCCAGCCTGGCTTAGATAAGACCCTGGCTTTTATGTGTGTTTGTGTGTTGAGACCAGCTCTCACTATACAGACTAAGCTTGCTTAAACATATGCCTGCCTCTGCTTCCTCAGTACCGGGATTAAATGAACGTGCCACACCATCCTCAAGACTGTGCCATAAAAATAAAAATTCTAGCTTCCAGAGTAGACTCCTGGTGCCACTCTAGATGGACCTTTGTCATCCAATCCTGTGTACAGAAAGTGAGATATAATTAAAAAACATTAAATATTTACAGCCGTTAAGTAACTCCATTCAACCTCTGTAAAATGAAATTGGAGAAACAAAATTATAGCTCTAAATTTTCCCTTCTGTCAGTCAAGACATGGATAGAGATGTCTGTTACTTTATACCCAGCAATGCTTCTAAGTATTCCTTACACACAGATGAAAATAGCAACCTGAAGAAATTGTATTGGCTTTTCCCAGTGTGAGTAAAAGTTGGTTACATCTGTGTTTCAAAAGGGGAATTAAAAAGCCATCATTCACTAGAATATTCATTTTTATTCCAGTTTAAAACTCACAGCATACATAGATGAATTCAGCTGGTGAGAGAGCAAAGCCAATTTAATCTCTGGCTCCCCTGAGGTAAATGTAGTTCACGGTCCTGCCCCCACTCCAACCTCAGCTATAATCCCTGGCTCCTGGAGGTAAGAATGCAGTGAAGTGAGGAAAATCCTGCAGCAGGATATAATGATCCAAAATGACAGGGACAATAATGACAATGAATTTCATGTCTCCCAGTCATGAGCTGAAGATGCTTGACTAGGCTGACGTATACAATTAAATTGTTACAGGTACAGCAGGAGCTTGCACTTAGCTGTGCGCTTTGGGGAGACGATGCCTCGGGCAGAAGGCAGATAGTGGAGTCTAGCCTCTTTTGTTAGGATCAGCCTATTCCTCCTTTAGGCAGGCACCGAGACCGTATACTTTAATAAAAGAACCCCAAGCTAAAGACAAGTTTTTTAAGGTGTTTATCTACTTTGAAAACTTAATCAATTACTAAATACCATAAGCATGTTTTTTTTTTTTTTGTTTTGTTCTTTTTAGTCTTATTTTTCCCCATTGAGTTCCAGGAACATAAGTGAAATCTAAGGTGGTGTCATTAATCCTTATTTATGATACCTGTAAGCAAAGAGGTTGAGATAATTAACACAGAGAGTCTCCAGAGTTAGGGGAATAGGTTGAAAGGATAAACAAACATCGCAGATTTATGATCTCCCTGCCTGTACTCAACTCTGGGCTACCTCTGCTGCTTCCCACAGGTTTTTAAGGTGGAGTGCTATCTCCCAGAAGAAAGGTTAAGGCTCATGGGTCACACAGGGTCATCTACTGTGTTTTAGCAAGAATACACTGAAAGGTCTGATTTTTACTATCAAATACTTAGAAATATCTACTTTTGTGTGCTTCACATGTGTATGGTGCATAAATACAGTGGTCCATGTGTCTAGTTTATAATTAACCATAGCTATTGAGGCTATATAATGATATTCACTTTACTTTTGAAGTACTTAATTTTTCTTTTCTTTTTTCGCTCACTGGGGAAGTAGTCATTTATTTTTTGATACCTGGTTTATTGAAATGTTTTTCAAATAAGTATATTTATCAAAAGAAAAAAATTGTGAAAGATGAACTTACCAATTGCTTTTCATTTCTTAAGGTCTAATTTCCTTAATCTTTGATTGATTGAGATAGCTAAAAAGAAACCATGCTATTGAATTAAGGTTATTGTCTACGTCCTTATTACCCTAAATGTATCCAGTCTCATCTGGATTAGGGGTATGTCATCATGGGGACCCAGAATTGTCAAAATTTGGCACAATATAATAAAAACTTGTTAATACTATTTTTTTTACTATAGTCTCTTATCTTAAATGAAAAAAAAATTAGATGCATTAAGTTCTATTTGCAAATAATCCCCATGGTTTTGACCATTTTTAGGTTTTTACTATATAAAGCTTAAAACTATATAAATTTTAGCACATATATTAGGACATACATATATCATAAATGTAGGTTACAGAGCATAATAAATAAGACTCTGGAATTTACAGCCAGGCCAGAGCCCAGAATATTACCAATACATTGAAGTTGTCTGTGTCTGTCCCACACTCGTTTGGTGTCTCTGTTTCCTAGATTAGGGATCTTTCTCTTTTTAAAAGTCTGACCACATAGATTTTTTTTTAAATAAAATACTATTTGATTTTTAAATGTTGCAATTATTATTATACAGTGTACTGTAAAAGTTGATACAAGCCCTTTGCAGAGTGGTCGATGACCAGTGCAAAGTAGATTGAGATGCTGCCATTACAAATTCCCCAGAAAATGTTTACATATGTCCACCGGGAGATGTATATATACAGAAAGATTCACCAAATTGCCATGCCTGATTGAAAAATGGAAATAAGGAAAATATCCATCAAAAGACAAATAAATGATTTATTTCACTGTACAGTTATACACTATATACACTATACAGTTATAGCAGCATTGAAAATGAATAAACTATGACTGAAGTGGACAGCATGGATGAGTCTTAGCAACAGGGTGATGTAGTATGGTTAATGTTACTATGGAGAGCTGCTTTACAAATTTAACTGTATTTGGAATCACACTGTATATGGATGAATTTAGGCTAGGATACCCAACTTATAGTCTATTTTGAAGTCTAAATAAGCAAGTAAGTAGAAAAACCGTTATAAACAAGTCATTTTCCAAGTATTGCTACATTTGGGTTGGTTCTATGGTTACCCATCTCTAGTTTTCATTGAAATGTTCTGAAGTATTAGTTGTACAAACATCCGCTTACGTAGTTAAATTTTCAAGATTTTCCCCAAAAAACATTGCCAAACCTTTTCAGGAAAACAAAACAAAACAAAACAAAACAAAACAAAACCATTGTCCCCAGGGACATGTTCCAAGTAAATGATAATGTTTGTGATTTCAAGATTCAAAACAAGATGCTTTCAAAGAAAATTCTCTGGCTTTTGGATGTTAACATAAAGCATATTTGTTTTCTTAGTATTCTGTCCATGCATAGTTCTACACTTCTAAATTGACCACATAGCTGTTGGTCTTGATTTCCTCGTGTCCTCTTTCCCGTTACATTTCCCTTCTTCTTTTTTGTTGGTTACATAAATGAAGCTGACATCATTGCTCACATAGCAGGCATTTTTTTTTTCTTTTGCCCTCAAATGCTGCCTTTTTGCTATTCAGTATATCTGGATACCAACTAATGCTAAATGAAATTTGACATATACCCCTAAGAAACAAAACTTATAAACTGTGGCTTCCGAGGAAACCCTGAATAAATAGGACACACTGCGTCTACCCAGGCTAACCTTCAGCATATGCTTCAGCTTGCTGATGACGAGGCAGAGCACGGGAGCCCCCGGGAAACTGGGCAATTGTTTATTGCTCGCTTGGCAAGCGTGTATTAAATACCAGGCTTTCATTCTCATGTAGATACATTAAAAGAAAATCATACAGAAGTAGACGTGATCAGATGTAACCCACAGAGATAATAGTTACTCATAGTGTACCTTGTGTGTATATAAAAGCTTCAAAAACCGCTAAAGACTTACCAGGGTCTTCAGGGGTTGTATAAAGCATCCTGAGCAGATAGAGCTGGCAGGTTCAGGAGAAGACTCTTCCTCCCCCACTCTTGCTCAATGGCCCTTTTCTTGGATGGGGCAAAAAGGTATCAAGGGCAAAAGCTATTATATTAAATCCCATGTATTTGCCCTCTCAGTTTGCTTATTTGTCTCAAAGTAAATACGGAATCCATTAACCAATCATTGTATCCGCTAGTAGGAGCCTATGGGTTTTGAGACAATTTACTTCGTTTGTGCCAGTTAGCAGTACACTTTCCAAGTAATTTTAGCAAGTCCTTTTAGTCAACTCAATCCTTTATATGTATGTTAGGATCAGATATTAAGGTCCATACTTTTCAGGAAGGAAAGGAGAATGTACCTAAACATTTTGTGTTAATATTTTTGATACATCCAATTGGACAGGTGTTTGGTTAGTTGAAAGAACCTTACAGAATGACGACTATGCTATCATGACCTTTCCTGTCCGTCACTGATGGCTTATCTTACTTTTTTCATTCCTGTGATAGAGCACTCCCATAAAAGTAACCGTAGGTAGAAAAGGGTTTATTTTCTACCCTTTTGTGTAGCTATCACAGACAGGAAGACATGGTAGGTAAGGAAAATATTGGTGTCAGGGGCAGGAAATTTGTTAATCACAGAAAGCAAATGGGAAGTGGGGATAGGCTGTAAAATCTTAAGGCCCACCCACACCCAGTGTTCTACTTCCTATAGTGAGACTCTACTACAGGGTCCACAATTTCTCTAATCAGCACCAGCTGTGAACCAAACACTTGAGTCCGTGGGGGACATTTCATATTTCAACCACAATTAATTTTGGAACACCAGTACCAGGGTGTATGAGCCCTCTTCTGGCATCCAATGGAATTGCATGCATGCAGTGCACAGGATAAACAGGCAAAACACCCACACACACCAAATAATGTTTCTTTTATTTCCCCTTTCTTCCTCTCTTTCTCTCTTCCCTCTTTTTTTTTCTTTTCCCCTTTTCGTTTTCTCATTGAGAGTGTAGATTTGGCTGTCCTGGAACTCACTATGCAGACCATGCTGACTTCAAAGTCACAGATCTGCCTGCCTCTCTCTCCTTGATCAGAGGCAGGTGATACCATACCTGTCAATATGTCTTTTTTTTTTTTTTAAAAAAAGACAGTTCAACAAGAAATGTTTTTATCATCTGTAGAAAATAAATGAGAACAGTACCATACAATACAATATGATGCAACAACAGCTACTTTCAAAACTTGTAAGCTAACTCATGGCAGACGTGACCTCCATATAACTCACTTGACAAACATTCAAGTCAAGAATAATCTGTTTTGAAAATTCCCTATCTTCTTCCTTGGACTGGAATGCAGGGCTTCCCTTGTGCATGCTGGGCATGAACTGTATTGTGGAGTTATATCCCAGTCCTTAGTCTATGCCTGCAAAGGTAAAGATTCTGCTTTAAACATAACCATGCTTCCGGGCTGAATGGTATCTTAATATCTAGTATCTAGTCACAGCCACATATCCTTTGTAGCTTCATCATAATTTTAACAGATCCTTGAATGAGAATTCAATTTGTAAATCAGACAAAATATTCCAGAGGTGGGGGGACATGCCTACAACCTCAGTGTTCAAAGGTGAAGTTTGAAGGTTGCAAATAAGAAGTCATTATGGGGAACATATACCTTTTTTTCTTTGTAATACAAAACAAAGAAACAAAAAAGCAAGGTGTTGCATGCTATTCAGTGGCAGGGCCCTTGCCTCAAATGTACAAGGTCTTGGGCTTGATAAGCTGGAGCTCTACAGATGGGAAAGTTCTGAAAGGAGCCTGGCGTGCTATGCATGCTCACAGTGTGAGCACCCTGGAGCCTAAGGCACAAGAACAATGAGTTTGGGGTGCTAAAAAGCAAAGGTCTCCCTGTTTTAAAATGTGTACCAACAAACAAAAAAGCAGACAAAATCTTGGTTATAAATTATACGCTCGACAGATACAGTTTTAGAAAAAGGGGGCTAGAGATGGTCAAGAGCACTTATTCTTTCAGAGGCCCTTGCTTTGGTTCCCATCACCCACATGGTGATTCACAGCCATCTGTAACTTCCGTTCCAAGGTATCCGACGTCCTCTCCTGACCTCTATGAACAGGAGGCGCATATGTGGTGCAGTTATACACACAGGAAATACACTCATATGCTGAATATAAAATTAAGTTGAAAAATAAATTGAACTCAGGTGGCTAGGCATGGCATCTAGCACTGTAAGCACTGAACCCTCCCCCAACTCCCCAGTCCTCCTCCTCCCTCCCCCTCCCCTCCCCCTTCCCCTCCTCCTCCTCCTCCTCCTCCTCCTCCTCTTCCTCCTCCTCCTCCTCCTCCTCCTCCTCCTCCTCCTCCTTCTTCTTCTTCTTCTTCTTCTTCTTCTTCTTCTTCTTCTTCTTCTTCTTCTAAAACAGGGTGTCACTATGTAGTCTTGGCTGGCCTCAAACTCACTGTGATTGATTCATCTGCTTATGTTCCCAGTATATGTCTACCATCACTCCAGCCCCATTTTTTTTTTCCTTGATTAGTTTTAAAATCGCTAGATTCCTTTTCTGTTAAAAATAGTTTCCTTTAATATGGCCCCCAATTTTTCCTGTGCCAATAAGTGGTTGTTGGATAGGAAATGGCATCCAAGGGCAGTGGCTTTGACACTACGCTTGCCATTCATAGGCTGAGAGACACTTGAGCGAGTCTTGTGGTTCTTTCCTGATCTTAAATTCACAGTGTGATTGCTGGCTGCTGTGGTTGGGGACGTTCAAAGGTGTCTTTACTGCTCAGTTTGGGGCTTGGGAAGGAAGGCTACAGTAGTTGTGGCATCAGCTGGCATCGTTCTCCTCATTTCATCGCTCATCTGTATTATCCCTCCTCTTCACGCTTCTCATGCAGCTGCTGGATTCCTCATATGAATAGTCAGAATAGTCAGACTTCTCAATCAGTAGCTGGCTTACCTCAAAGAACACATAAGCGACCAAAACAGGAAAGCAAGGCTTCTCTTGGCTATCACTTTGGAGTCACACAGTGTCCCTTTCACACCATGCTAATTGAATTGAGCCCCAGAGGCAGCCAGATTAAAGGGTCAGGGTGATTAGGGAGCAAGAAAGTAGGTGGCAGTATTTATCGGACAGAGTGGGAGTGGCCCTGCTGGCAAAGTTTAAGGAGGCACACCCAACTGTTGGGTCAGGAATATTCTAGAAGGGGATGTGGGTATCCTGCAACCCAGCTTTTGGATCCCATCCCCTTCTGCAGTTACCATTGCATAGCTAATTGGAATATTCCATTAGAGCCTGACGGATTTTAAATTAGTTCTTTTCTAATTCTGTTTTTTTCCTAATTTATTAACTCAGTTAATTATAACTTTCCTGTTTTAACCATTTGCTTCCTTTAGAAACCTTGCATATAGGCATACTTTGCTCCTTTCCTGTTATTTTTGAGTTTTCAGAAAGTAGTGGAAACATAGTTTTCCATCATCTTTAATGTGCTCATTACGCGTGTATATTTGATGCGTCTATCCATCAGAAATACTGATGCTCAAACAGTCACTTCCTTGAGGTGGCTCCTGAGCACTTCCTATTATTGCTGATCTGATGTGATGTCTGTGTTTTCTTTTGTGGCAAGTTGTTTGGAGCTTACCATAGCATCTCTGTATGCTCCAATTTTTGTAAAATAGAACAAAGCAAAGCATTTATGTATTGTGTATGCACGTATGCCATGGTGGCATAAGGAGGACGAGAGGGCAGTTTGCAGGAATCAGGAATCAGTGAAGACTCCTGCCATGAGGGTTCTGGGATGGAATTCAGGTCAGAGTCTGTTGACACACACCTCTTTATGAGATTAGCCATTTTTGGAAGTAGCTGCTTCTCCAAGGAAGAACTGTGTGGGGCTGCTCTCTAGGGCCTGGATGTCTATTGTTGCTGATTGGTTCCTATTTTTTGGTCTTTCAATAGAAAGAATTGGGAATAGTTTTGTTTTTAGAGATATTCCCTTGCTATTCTGTCTATGCTGGCTCCTACTTGTGTCTTCTGAGTGCTGGGACTATTTTAGTCATGTGTCACAAGGCCTGGCTTACAAAAATAATGTAACGGTTATTTTTTTAAGATTATAATATAATTACATCAGTTATCCCTTCTCCCTCCAAAATGTCTCATATACACCTCCTTGTTACTTTTTTCAAGTCATGACCACTTTATTTCATTAATTGTTGTTAAGTGTGTGTATAGTCTGTCTCATGTTATTTATATACATGTTTTCAGGGCTGACCACTTGGTATTGGATAACCAGTTGTTGTTCTTTTCCTTGGGGAAGACGATTTCTTCTGCTTTCAGCATTCCTTAGTTGCCTGTAGTTCTTTGTGTGAGGCGGATGAGCTTTCCCTATATGTGTTAGCATGTCCACTGGTGGCATCCTTGTTCAGGAAGTCATGAATAGACAGTCATGTTGGTAAAACTTCATGGTTGTTGTTACTGACATTTCTAGGAGATACAATCTGACAGTAAACTCCTTGGTCCTCAGGCTCTGACAGTCTTTCTGCTCCCTCTTTCTTCCTCAGTGGTCTCTGAGCCTTAGGTGCTGGAATTGTATGGTAGATGTATCCATCTACTGGGACTTGTGTAATGGTCTCTGCTGCAAAGAGAACTTTCTTAGAAGTGTGACAACTACACTTATTTGTGGGTCAGATGATTAATGGCAAATATCTAGAGTATAGAGTTCATGCTGGTAGTAAAGTGGGAGCTGTAAATTTTTCTCCAAGATTCATGACTTCATTAACCTTGGATGGTTGGCAAGTTTTCCAGCAGCAGGCATGGTGTTCCTTTGGTTGAGTGTCTCCTAAGTCCAAATAGAGAGGGGTTGGTTATTGCCAATATAGTTGTGTCATTCCTACAGGCTTAGGGATATCTTCTGACCCAGCACATTTTTGAGCAGAGAAGAAACATATGGTATGTTCTTAGATAAATTGCAACTGTAGAAGTCATGTTTGTAGCTTTTATTTCATCTAATCAGTCATAGTTCCAAGGAAGTATTATTGAACACAGTTTAATTTTATTTTCAATTTTATTACTGTCATTAGGGTATACGTCAGTGGATATATGTAAACATTCTCATTTAAAAGATATTTCACATAGTTTTGGACACTGTGGTTATGTTGCCAAGTGAATAACAAATTCATTTTATTTTGCTTTAGACCATTATGGATACGTCTTCTTAAAGCTACATAAAATTACACACACACACACACACACACACACACACACACACACACACACACACAATGAACTTAGGACTTAAAGCTAGAGACCAGACTTATTCAAGCTGGGACCAGACTTTCTTATTTTTCTTTTCCTCTTAAAGGTAATTGTGTGTGTGTGTGTGTGTGTGTGTTTATGCACATGTGGAGGCCAGAGGAGACTCAGGTGTTCTATTGCTGTCTGCCTAATTTATCTGAGACAGGCTCTCTCTCTTCCCTGGCCTAGGTGGGTGGCCGTGATTCTCCTGTAGGCCCGCCACTGTGTTGAAGTAACAGTTACTCACGTTCAGTCCTGCTGTTTTAACTTGAGTGCAACTCAGGTTTTATACAGAAAACGCTCTTATCCACAAGCAACCTCCCTAAGCTCCTAATAATTATTTGTGTCTTTGAATCTTAATATATCCAACCATTATGAATGATAGAGGAAGATACTGTTCGCCGACCTCTAGCCTCTGTATTCAAATTCATAGACGACTGTACTCACACAAGCAAGTACACACAATCAAACCCCACACAATAATCATGTTAATTCTTTGACTAAAGTGTATACAATGCTATATAAGGATCAGTGAACCTTGCAGTCGAGTTGTTTTTCACTTGGTGAATGGAAAGTGAATCTTGCCTCATTTCTTTGGATGCCATAAAAAATGGCTCATCCACCAGTTTTTATATGTATTGAAAACGTGAAATTATTCTGTGAGTCTGCCATGGTATTATCATCATTATGTAAAATATCCTCTGATTTGTGTAAATTTGCTAAAACCCAGTTCATATCATATTCTTGTACTGAATGCCAATCTCCTTAGTCAGACTCAATGCTCATGTTAATTATAGTCTTTTAAATAGATGGGCTGTACTTATATTAATACATAAAATTATATACTTCTTGGAAAAATCTCATTTTCATATGGATCATATAATAGCGCATTTAAAAAATTTTAGAGATGAAGCTAATTAATTGTAGTATGAGGTTAAGATTTTAAGGTTCGGGGGCTTTCTTCTTTTGTTTTAGAGACCATGAGGAAAATGCACGGTCAGGTTTAGGCCATGCTCAGAGCGTGGCATTTTGAAACTTAATGTAAATTTCCAACTGTGTTCATCTCAGAAATATTCCTTTAGAAATAACAGTTCAGGGCACACTTAGTAAGAAGGGAAGACAGAAAGACTTGACATTAAAATTTGAAGACAGGAATAGCAGATAAAAGTTTGTAATGATTGGTCATCAGGAACCTGTGAGGATTGGCCATTTAGGAACTGTTTTTTAACTTCATTGTACAGTTTAATGCCTACTTACTTATTGGTGAGATTGGTAGGTGTTCAGGTTCTGACCACTCTTAATGTTAGTACCAGCAGCCTTTGTAGGCAATCCATTAGTTTGTTATGGAAATGCGTAGAAAAGGCAGAAAATGGGTCAGGGACCAAACAGTTTTGGAGTCCTGCAGATGGTGAATAGCAGCTGTCCTAGAGGAACAGAAAACCTGGCTAGCAATATGCATTTGGCCTTCAAAGAAAGAACAATAGTAAAAGTTTTAGTTTAATTAATGATTAAAAAAAAAAGTAGAAAACCAAAATCCAAAAACAAAAAGCCAAACCAAAACAAAACAGAAAAAAAAAAAAAAACCACAACCCTACATTGTAGTCTTAATTACCCCTCTACTAGAAAGCTGTGGAAGGGTAGCAGAATGTGTGTGTGTGTGTGTGTGTGGGGGGGGGGGGGGGAACAATGAGGTGGCTCCATTGGTAAAGTCTCTTGCCACCAAAGATAGCTTAACTGAGTTGGATCTCTGGAACTCAGATGAAGGCAGAGGAGAGAACTGGCTCCACAGAGCTGTACTCTGACCCACGTGCTCAAAATGTGGCATGCATCTGCTACCCCACAATACGAATAATAATGAATAAAACTTTTCTTTTTAAAAGGTAAACTATTAAAGTCACCTAGTCTCTGTGGCTATGAATAACACAACATATGCTCTAGGGTTGGCATGATAATTTCAACACTGTCTGTAATGCTTACTCGGACCGTAATTTACAAGTTAATATACTTGTAGGTCACTGATATATCACTTGCTTGTAAAAATTCATCCTTGTTCACTAAGCAAGGATGTACACACACAGACATGATAGTTATAGGAAATATGTATGTCTTCTATGTAAAGCAAGATCAATATTCTTTTAAACGTTTTGCTGCTGTATTTTTTCTTATCATACTTTTGTTTAAAATGTACATCTTTATGATCTTTAAATATAAAAAGAAAAAAGTGAATTTCTTCTCAATTACGTCAAATTTTAAAATAGCAGAAGACATCACTTTTTTTGCAAAAGCTGAGTATAGCCAGGCAGTGGTGGCTCACTCCTTGAATCCCAGCATTTGTAAGGCAGAGACAGGATCTCTTTGAGTTCGAGGCCAGCCTGGTCTACAGAGTGAGTCTAGGACAGCCAGGGCTACACGGAGAAACCCCGTCTCTTTAAAAAAAAAAAAAGATAAGTATAAACATTATTAGCATAAGCAGAATGAAACACATATACAATTTAGAGTAATATTTAAAGTAATATAAATACCTACTTGCAATTAAACACCTCACTCACTAAAGTCTAATTATTTTAATTTGCTGCATTTGCTTTTAATTTAACCTTGGCCCTGTTTGCTTCCTACCCCACCCAAATGTGAACAGAATTAATTCACCCCATACATTTTAATTTAAACTTATCGTTTTCCCCTTTGTTACTATAGTTCTCAGTTCCATTAGTATGTAGCCACACCCAGGTTGTAGCTGAGGCTTCCCCAGGGGTCATCTGTGAGGGGACCTTTCTCCTTCTCAACTGTTCCTCTGCCCTCTTTGAGGAAGGCCCTCTCAATATGTTCATTCTCTGCTATAGATTTGAGACTGTGTGCATATGGTAATGCTCTTTGAATTCTGGCATGTTCATTATTTTTATAAACACTAAACCTAAATTTTTGGGACATGGGATATGGGGTGGGCTTGTGATTCTAGTAGACCCTACTTGAGATTATTCACTCATTTAGGATTTCCCCTGAACAGTACCTTCCCACAAACTACACGAGATCAATCTGGAAATTCTGGGTACTACCAACAGCAACAACAACAAAAAATCCACTGAGTGGTAAAGAAAAGGCTTGGGAAAGAAGTGACTGCTATTGGTGTCTGACCTGTGTTTGGTAAGGGACTCATATACTGTCTAGGAACTCACAGGGTCAGATGTTAGAAATAACTCGTGTTTCATAAAGCTGCAGTGCTTTGCATCAGGAAGAGAATCAGAAAAGCCTCTGGACGTTGTTGTCCCATACTTTCAAACTGATACTTAACCTTCTGTAGACGGGAGAGCTCAAGGATTAAAGGAAGGGCTATGAGGGAGTATGAGGTGAGGAGTGGGCCTCTCCTGCACTCGAGGGTGGAACCTCTCTCACATTGCTTTCAGGTTTCTTTCTGTCCAGAGTAGAACGGGCATCTTCTAGGAAACTCAGTATCATCAAACCCCAAAGAGTACGTTGTGTGATTGTGCTGTTCTCCGTGTTCAACATTTAGTTCATCCGATAAAGTGAAGTCATGCAAAGCGGAGCGTGTTCTCCTCCTGTGGTATTGCATGCATTGGGTGAGCTCTAGAGAAATGTTGGCTGCCTTCGGAACAGCATTTGACTTTCAGTCTCCTGTTTCTGGGCTAATGAGCAGCCTGTGCCTCGGCGCGTCGCCCCTTTGTGTATTAAGGAATCTGGCCCTATCATCCCTTCCTATCGCTGCCTTTCAGAAGTGGATGAGAAGTCTAGAGACAGAGCAGCTCAACTGCATGGGACTGTCACGGAACTCATAGGGTTTCTGGGAAGTTGATTCAATATTGACATGTGGTTATGAATCCATATTTTTCTCTCGTCTTCTTTATATCTTATCATTGATACATCTACGGGAATTCCACAGCAAGTATCAATACTATATTTCCTTTCTTTAAACATTTATAAAGACCTTGCAAAAGAAAAAAAAAATCACATACCAAAAAATAACCAGATTCAGGCTATAAATGTCTGGAAGAATTTCTGTACAGTTAGTATAGCCATTATCAATACCTTCTAAAGATTTTTGTTTAATTCTTTTGTTTAATTCTGCGCTCTGTTCTTCAATATTGGATTGATTTTATTGGTTTGTGAATATTGGGATGACTATTTAGATTTAGAATATTAGCTTGTAATACTGTGCAGTTCTTTTTTTTTCCCTAGGAATGATAAATTCTTTTTTTATATATGACTATCAATTTTGTTTACTTTTGGTGGTACTGGAATCAAATTCAAAGTTAGGCAAGTGATCTAGTAACTGTGTGATGCTCCTAGCTCTCAATTTTACTTAGTTTTAATATATTTAGTTATATTATTTCTATTTAGTAGTTGCATATCACATCTCTATCAGCTGGATAGTATAATAGATGGTGAGCCAAATTAGAAAATGCTTCATAGTCTCTAAAGACAAAAAGAAGCCATAAAGAAAGCGTATGAGCTAACTACAGCAGCACCTAGATATGCCACACTAGGTGTGGTAGGTCTAGAAAAGTTCATTAAGTGTGCAATAGTTTGCTAAATTTTCAGAAAGTATGATCAAATTAGTTGACCACACCAAGTCAAGGTAGTTGGGAAGGATGTGAAAAGGAACATGTTGACCAGTGGTGTGAAAGCTCAGGCCATCTAGGAGGCAGCCATGTGGAACCTCAGAAGGTGCAAAGCAGAGAGTAGCACAGAGGGCCTGCACCATGGAGACGCATATATTCCATTCGAATTGTATTGGCCATGGGGATACTGTGAGTGAAAACATTGTTTGGCAGAGATAGAGCAAACAGGTTTGGGGGATGAATGTCTTTGAAGAGATTAGTGCTGCTCTGAAGGAGCCCTAGATTAGAAAGAGAACTGAAGAGAATGGGGTACACTTCCGTTGCTTCCCTTCACCACCCGCCACCCACCTCCCTCCCCCACCCCATGCCCACTCTCTGGTTTTTCTTATGTTACTGGTAGCTGTCTTTGTGGTTTGCTTCAATTTTATGTCTACCTTTTCTGCTCTCTTGTTAAAGCTGCAGTATGAGGATGTATGAATAAAGTAACTTCAAGTGTTCCTAAGTTTTGTTTTAAGAATATTCTAGATCTTTAAAACTTCAATAATGTAGTCTTAAGGGAAAAAAAAACCCTATGATTGCCCAACTGGTTTATGTCAGCATTTTGGAAAGAACAGTAGTCTTTAGAGCTGTATTAGTGATATAAACCCCCCTGGAGAGTGAAGAATGCCCGGTGCATGCTAATTTTGTACTTATCCAGGTGGAAGAAGGGAGGAATAGCCAAAGCTATAGATAGAACAAAGGCATGTCAGTTGCAACCTGGTCGTAGTTTGGGCTCAGCTCTCTTCACCAATCCCGAATAGTGACACTGGTAGTTTCCGGTGAAATAAAATTTATTTATTTTTAACCTGTATCATATTAAGATCTAACTTTGACAAATTGCATTTTGATTTATAGTCTGTGCTTTTGGCTTGTGCTTTAATGGCATTAGCCAACTCTAGACACATACTGAATTCATTATGTACCTTATGTATGTAAGTAGTAATACTTCCTTTTAATGAACATACGGTCACATCAAAGCGCTGTCGAGAGTGTTTTACAAAGGCATCTTTGTGCAGTGCTCCTCAGAAGTTTGGAGACGTGTGTTAAGTCGAAGAGTAATATGCTTTATTTTATGTTGCATTTTTAATGGTGTAATATATTATAATTTTGCTCGCTCTTTAAGGTGAATAGTCTAGTGTCGTCTGCTTGAGTCTTGATTTTTAGACTTAGGTTTTTAATTAGAATTCAACATTTTGACATATAAATTTTATTTATGACCAGATGAATTAAGAATTCATAAAGTAAGTCAACTTTAAATCTGTAAACTGAGATATGTTGCTGAGAAAAATTAGATAAGGCACTCTTTTTATATTGCCTATAGGTGATAAGAAATTCATAGAATCTATGTATGCAGCCATTTGGGGTAGTACTAAGTCTTAGCAATGTCAGCTAACAAGGCTCCACTCCTCTTTTTCTAAACATCAATTTCATCTTTATTTATATGTATGTATGTATGTGTCTGATTGTATGCCTGGTGTGTGTGTGCGTGTGTGTGTGTGTGTGTGTGTGTGTGTGTGTGTGTGTGTGTGTGTGTGTGTGTGTGTGTGTTGTGTGTTTACAGAAGCAGAAGAAGACATCAGGTTCACTGGAGTTTGATGGCCTTCCAGGTAGTTTTGAGCCATCTGATATGGGTACTGGGAACCAAATTTGGATCCTCTGAAAGAGTAGCCAGCTCTCTTGACTATGAAACCATCTTTCTAGTTCCATAAACAAGGGTCCTGAAAATGTGCATAACATTTGAAGACAGAGCTTTCCAGGCAGGTTGGAAAAGTTAGAGTATTGACTCATCAGATAGGTTTAATGTCCCTCTGTGTTCTGAGCCCTTGCCCGTGATGTAGATTTGAGTGATTGTAAGGCACACCAGATAATCCTTTTAATTGTTGAGAAACCAGACTCAGGAGAAAGACGAGGCAGGATGTTCAGACTCTAGGCAAATGAGCTTGGACAGGCATCTAGTCCATAGGAATATGGTGGGCATCCATATAGAGTTCCAGTCCACTGGAAAATGGAGGGCACCTTTGGGAATGTGGAGGGAATAGATGGGGGGAGATGTATATTTGTTTAGGGTGTACTGTATCTGTAGGAACCACTAGACCCCAGTGGTCTGAAGGCAGACAATGGTGTGTGGGCATATGATAGCTTTAGGCAGGTGGGGGCTCCTTATAAACCACCAGCTTTGGTGAAGGTTGACTGTGGAACTGCATGGGGCCTGGCCTGAGGTTGAAGGCTACCAAGAGTGACAGACAGCAGGGCAAGGGCACCTTGACTGTCCTAGGAACTAATAAGATGCTTTCATAATAGCCCAGAGCGACCTTGGGCAAGAAGCCCTACACACAGAAACAGAATTTGATTCCTTTTACTATTTTCATTATAAATTAAAGTGAAAACATTGGTAATGGCTGTATGACCCACCTTTGTATTTAAGAGTTGAGAGTGCAAGTAATGAGTATATTTTTCTTTTTTTAAAATTGTAGTGTTTAGAAGTGTAAGATGCTAGCTTTAGAGTAATTTTTAAATATTCTTATATATTCTTACAGTCTTATTACATGGACATGACTACTTCATAGATAAAGGGGACATTTTTGACGTTCCCTGAAACTCTTTATGTTAGTTTTTTGACAGAGCTATTTGGAGTAGTTTTGTTATGTTCCCCCCCCCGCCCCCCCCACACCCCCGATTTTTCTTCTTGAGACAAGGTTCTGCTAGGTACCCTCCACTAGTTTCTGTCTTCTCAGCTTCCAGGAACTAGGGCTATAGGCTAGTGCCTCCATTTTTATCAAGAGCTATTTATGCTATTGTTTTATTGTAATTTATGTAATAATTTCTCTGAAATGAATCAACAGCTTATTTATTGAATGATTTCATTTGTAACCTCACATAATTATTGAGTGTAAATTCCAAGCTGTAGAATATCGGAAATGCCTTTCTTCCGTCTAGGGGAGATATTGATTATATATGTAGCTATTTCCTTCCTCCTGCTATCCCAAAGGGGGAAGTTTTGTATTACATGTTTATATTATTTTCATCAACACATTTATGTTAATACATGGTTATGGTGTGTGGCACATTATTAGGTATATAAAGTTGCAATATTGATACCCTTTCCTTGTTAACTATGTTGTACATAATCACCATATTGTTTTTTGTCTGAAAGACAATTCAGATATTCTGCTCTCAGCAGGCGATGAAGTTAAGCTGAATTTTACAATATTTCCACCTTGCTGGTTTTTCCTGAGTATGACTATTGGTGACCAGGCTGTGGTAAGCTGATTGGAATTAGGACAACTCAGTCTTTGTAAATTGATTACTTTTACTAAACCAAACAAACAAGAAACAGAACCTTAGCATCTCTCTGCTTGCCAGGCAGGCATCATGGCCCTTGCCAGAGATAAGCTCCCGAGGTAGTGCAGGGCACAGAGTCTCCCCCCATTCATTCTCCTGAGAAACTGAACATCTCACAAAGTCTTGTGCTGTTCAAATAGAAAGTTCAGAGAACAAACCCATGATAATAATCAATATACGATTGGATATTTTCAGTAAAAATTCAGATAGAGTGTGGGGTATAGCTTAGTTTTTGTTTTTTTGTTTTTTGTTTTTGGTTTTTTTTTTCCCTTCCTGACCTTCACAAAGGCCTGGGTTCATCCTAGCACCCCATTAAGCTGGTTGGTGGCAAACCTCTATCATCCTAGCATTCGGGAGGTGGAGTCACAATGTTTTCCATTTGAACATTATGTACAACAAGAGATAAGATCAATTTAATACAAGGCAAAGTTTCTTGACTGTGGTAGTTTCATACTTACAATTTTTCCCTGTAATTTGAATTTGGCCATTTCAGAGGCTTCAGTAGATGGTTAGAGAAATTGTTCTAGGCAGTAACTTACAGATTCAACTAAGAAATAGTCTAAGGAAGGGTCCGAGCCTGGTTGTGGGTAGGGTCCCGACCAGGCGTGGCCAGTTTTCATGTCTGCTCTCCCTGGCGGATGTCAGCTCCTGGTAAACAGGTTTTCAGATAATCTGGACCCCCAGCGCTGGTCCTAATGATTTGATAACAGCTTGATAAGGGGCGGGATCTTTTGTGATTAGAGAGAGGAGTCTGATAAGAAACCTTCTCTGGGACAAAACAGATAAAGGTTCTCCGAAGGCTTCTTGCTGTTTGAATTCCCCGGCTGGTCCTCAGTGCGGGATTCTCTGTGTTTGTTATGTAGGTCACACTCCACTCCGAGTCAGTCATCCCTGGGGCTGGCGGCTCCTGCACTTTGTTAAACCTGTTAAAATGTACTCAGACAAATGGAGAGGTTGGGCCTGTGTAAGTGGAGAGGCTCCTTTGTGTTGGCCTGGCCCATGAGGAAAGGTAGCTTAGTCACATAAAGTTGTTAATTTTGTAGTTGGCTTATGTTAAATCCAAAAGTAAAAACTTAAACAAATAAGTAGGTCTGGGAGATGCCAGGAAAATCTTCTCGGCCTGCCCTGTGGTAGGTGTGCGGTGCTAAGCAGTCAAGGCACAGCGCAGGGCGTGCTCAGTTTAGTGATGTGCAGAGAAGAAAAATAAATATTTCGTTCCCTCCCTAGCTTTCCCCTCCTCCCCCTTCCTCCTCTTCTTCCTCTCCCTCCTTTTGGAATATTTGATATAGAGTCTCTCTGTGTAGCCCTGGCTGTCTTAGAACCAGGCTGGCTTTAAACTCACAGAGACCTACCTGTCTCTGCCACCTGAGTGCAGGGATTAAAGGTGTGTGTGTGCCAGCACTAGCCCCTCTTCTTGTTCCTGACTCTTATTACTTTGTAGCCCAGACTGGCTTTGGATCTCTCATTTTCCTGCATCAGTGTCTGAAATGCTGGGATTGCAGCTTTGACCCACTATAGTTGGCAAGGGAAAGAGCTTCTCTTTTCTCTTCCTTTTCTTTTCTTTTCTTTTCTTTTCTTTTCTTTTCTTTTCTTTTCTTTTCTTTTCTTTTCTTTTCTTTTCTTTTCCTTTCCTTTCTTTTTTTCTTTCCCTTCTTCTTCTTCTTCTTCTTCTTCTTCTTCTTCTTCTTCTTCTTCTTCTTCTTCTTCTTCTTCTTCTTCTTCTTCTTCCTTTTCCTTTTCCTTTTCCTTTTCCTTTTCCTTTTCCTTTTCCTTTTCCTTTTCCTTTTCCTTTTCCTTTTCCTTTTCCTTTTCCTTTTCCTTTTCCTTTTCCTTTTCCTTTTCCTTTCCTCTCCTCTCCTTTCCTTTCCTTTCCTTTCCTTTCCTTTCTCTTCTTTACTTTTTCTTTTTTGAGACAAGGTTTCTCTGTATAGCCTTGGCTGTCCTGGAACTCATTCTGTAGACCAGGCTGGCCTCTGATTTTGAGTGCTGGGATGAAAGGCATGAGCCACCACTGCCTGGCAGGGAAAAGATTTTACTTAGGAAGATTCTTTAGTGGCAACAGAAAGATTGGGAAGGCAAAAGGCCTAGCTTGAAAATAATGAACCAAAAATGATTTGAAAAAACCCTTTCCGTCTCTCCACTGCTGCAAGTTAACAGGTGACTGCCTAAGCTGCTGGCCTCTCTGCTGCTGTTGCAGTTAGAAACGGGACAGTGCTGTCACCACCCTTACACTGCCTTTTTTTTTTTTTTTAATTTATTTTTTAAGTCTCTAGCACTGGAGAGAGGAAGGACTGTGGCTGGGGAGGAAGCAAGACTAGAGGCTGACCCTTCTTTTGTGTGAAGGGACCCTCTTAGCAAGGCTAATGTATGAGACGGGGAAGTAGGTAGACATTAGGAAGCCAGGCAGGAAACCACAGCCAGGTCCAGGCTACTGTTTGCTGTTTAAGGGACTGTAATTTGGCTTTACCATATTTTTCCTAGGTTATTACGTTTTATAGCTAGTGTTGGTTTCCTCTGTAAAAAGCAGCAAAATTTCCTCTTTTTGGTTTCATTTTTAAGAGAAAATGAAGAGAGCCCTGGATAGAGATTTGATAAGTTTAGGAGCAATATAATGTTATGTCAGTATCGTTTTCCAAGATCCATTCATTTTCCAAATCCATTCTTTTGACTTCCTATTTATAAAGAAAAAAAAGTCTGCTTGTCAGTCCGAGTGGAAGGAAAGCAAAGACAAAGGGAAGTGAAATTCAGGGATTTAGAAACAGGTTGTCACCACACGTTTGAGGGAGAGAACGTTTGCCAGACCGATGACCAGTAAACTGCTATTCTCCATCACGTGGGTCCCGGGGACTGAACTCAGGCCACCAGGCTTGGTGGCAAACGCTTCAACCTGCTGAAACATTTAGAATTGGAAAATATTCACTATGTTTAAAAAAAACATTGTGACAATAACCATAACTTTTTTGAGACTGCATTTCACTGTGTAGCACTGGCTGTTGATGTACATCTGAAAGGACCATTAAGAAACTCTTCCCTCCCCCCTCTCTCTCATGTGTGTTTCACATGTACACGTGTACAGGTGCTGGTGACTTTGGGTGTCTTCCTCCATCTCTCTCTAACTTATGTATGAAGCAGGGTCCCTTACTTGAACAAAGAGTTCTAGTTGAGCTAGTTAGTTCCATGAACCCCCCCCCCACACACACACACCCACCGCCATCCCCCCTCCACCGCCGCATACACTGGTACTATGATACTAAGACCACTAAGTATTTTACACGGGTGCTGGGAATCTGGACCTCATGGTTACACAGCAAGTACTTTACCCACCAAGTCTTCTCTCCTGCCCCCATTTCTCTCTTCTGATAAATTAGATGATAGTGGTAGCTCTAATCATGCCTTTGGTGAGTTTATAATCCAAGAAGGTAAATCAGGAACCCACGAGTGTTGCACAAGGAGCTTAGGGCATACCTTTTACTGTAAATGGAGATTCTGGTGAGATTCCTATGTTTACACCCAGAAAGGAAGGAAGTCCTTAATTGTGCTGTTACACTTGAGTCTCCTTTGTCTTGGGTCTTCAACTTGACTGTGGACTGAAGGACTTCTTTCTCTTTCTCCTGCCTTTCTCTCTTGCCTCATCTCTGCTTGTGTAGCTGAGAGAAGAGACTGTCAGATGCAGTGAGTTCAGGACTTGGTCTGTGGAGACCAGCCTTGACACCAAACACACATTCTCTGAGAAAGAAACTTTGCAAATCTTCTCCAAACTTAGGAGAAAAGAGCTGATACATCTAGAGCATTAGTCTTGGTGGCATTTTAGAAAACTTCAGGGGAAAGGGAGAGTGCTATAGGACATCATGGACATTGGGAGCATGTGACTGTCACAAATATGTGAACTTTACTCCAGTAGCCCAAAATCCAGGGCGGCTGGATCAATCTGACCTTTTTGATTTCTGTTTCCACCCATGATACTTTGGTATACAGCACAGAGGTAGTAGCTGTTTAATCAATATGCACAAAAGGAATGAATTTAAAAATTATTCAGCTAAATTTTTTTTGGGGGGGGCACAATTCTGTGTTGCCTACAGACTTGCTCAACGAAGATAGATCTTCTCCGTCAGAAGTAGGCCTTCCAATCCAAGAGGACTTATCAATGAGTTTAGTTCATTTTGCAAATCACGAAGAGCAAATCTGCGCTGTTAGGCCTCACACCTGTACAGTTTATGATATTGTTTGTATATGCTTGGCCCAGGGAGTGGCACTATTAGGAGATGTGGCTTTGTTGGAGTAGGTGTGTCATTGTGGGTGTGGGCTTAAGACCCTCATCCTAGTTGCTTGGAAGTTAGTATTCTGTTAGCAGCCGTCAGATGAAGATATAGAATGCTCAGTTATGCCTACACTGTGCCTGCCTGAACATGGTTCCTGCCTTGGTGATAATGGACTGTACCTCCGAACCTGTAAGCCAGCCCCAATTAGATGTTGTCCTTATAAGAGTTGCCTTGGTCATGGTATCTGTTCACAGCAGTAAAACCCTAACTGGGACAGTTTATTTAACAGTCTCTTGTCTTTTGACTCCCCCGACTTCAATTAATTTTTGTCACATGGGCCTTTTTACTTTGGGTCTTCTAAGGAGTAGTAAGAGGAAAGAAGGAAGAAAGACAAAAAATGACTCTTGGCTTGTGCTAGAGGGAATGCATTGTCCTCGAGTAGGCAGGCACAGGGAGTGTTCATTGTAAACTAATGTATAGAACATTTTGTACGAAAATAGCTAATGAATACCCAAAGCATTCTGTTGTTTGCATTTTAAATGAAGCTTCATTTTTGTTACTCTAGTTAGACTCCTAAGTGTCTGAGAAGTAGAAAACTCACTCCTCATTAGATTCATTTAAAACTTTTTTCAAGAGAGGGAAAGTCCTGGGGGTATAGAAACTTCGCTTGTTTCAGTGTGTCATGTTGAGGCATCTGACAGTGTTTCCTTTACAGGAGGCCAAAGACCACAGATCCACCCTGATTGCTAATTATTCAGATTGTAAATAGCTTGTTCCAGAACTTAGGGCGAGACAAAAGAAACACGGAGGAACAAAAGGCCTAGGATAATGAAAAAGATACTGGGAAGAGAAAGGCCAGGCGAAATTGTGATGCGGGTCACATCCTGTGCCTGCATTTAATTGTACCTTTGTATTAAATAATAAAAATGATTACATGTTCGGTGCTAACAGGTGTCCCTTCTTGAGAACTATAGTATGGATAAGTGACAGCAAATTACTCCAATTCATCAACTTAGAATATTATGCCTTTGATTTTCTCTACATTAGAAGACTATATTCTATATTAGAAGACTTTTTTTTTTTTTCCTGGAAAAATGTACATCAACCCAGGATGATTTTTTTAAAAAAACAAACAAACAAAACAAAACTCAATTCTTGGTAGCTTGTATAAAATATAGATGAGTACTTTACAGTCTCAGTAAAAGAAAAGTCATTTTGTGGGCACTACCTAACATATTTGAGATACTAGATCTGTATTTCTGGCATTTTGTGTTTCTGTTTAAGCTTTGGTTATCACTGTAAGTTAGCAGTTATGGACCGTCATAAGCAGTCTTTCTTAATTGCTTTTTAGAAGAAAGATTTACTTATATTATATATTTCACGGTTTGTCTGCATGCCTGTATATCATGGTTGCACTGTCTGTGGAGGCCAAAAGAGGACATAAGGTCCCCTGGCACCGGAGGTACACATGGATTCTGGGACCTGAACCCAGAGGACACACTCTTAGCCACTGAGCTGCCTCCCCGGCCCTTCCTTAATTGCTTTAATTGCTTAAGGCTTATTGTTCATGCATTGGCATTTGTCTGGGGTAGGCTGGACGACTCTCTGGCTGTCCTGTTTGTGAGGTAGGTGTTGACTGAGTGATAGCCAGCAGGTACAGCCTGGGCTGTGATGCTGGGAGCACTCCACACTTGCATCTTCCCCTGGGCCCTGCTCACCTGAGGGTGTCCTCATAGCGTTGGCAGAGAGGAGGGGCAGAGGTCCTTTGAAGCCCCACTTGGTTACTAGCACTCCACTGACCAATTAATTTCCCGTTGTGGAGTCCAGAGTAAGAGAGAGAAGGGGTTAATGAAGACTTAGGACAAAGGCTACAGGAATGGGATAAGAGCGAGACAATATTTGTAGTGGATTACACAGATGCACAAGTGAAATATAAATGAAATTTCTAGTCCAGGGGGAAAGGATGATTTCTGGTTTTTGTTGTTGTTGTTGTTTGTAGGTTTGTTTGTTTTGCTAATTTCCTTGCTGAAGCACCTGGTTGGGGTAGGGGGAATGAGAGAGAGAGAGAGAGAGAGAGAGAGAGAGAGAGAGAAAGAGAGAGAGAGCGCGCCATTATGTTGCTTTGGCTGGCCTGGAACACTTTATATAGACCTTGCTGTCCTCATAGAGGTTCACCTGCCTCTCTCTCCTATGTACAGGGATTAAAGGAATGTGTAGTGATGCCTGGCTTGTCTGTTTTTTTACTGTACATTTATACAAAGTATGGGAAGCAATACCTGGAGAGGCACAGGTACACCACAGGAACTGGGTAATTTCAGAAGAACTCATCCTTTCTGTAAAGGACAGTGTACACACACACACACACACACACACACACACACACACACACACGAGCTGAGTAATTTTAGAAGTAGTCAGTTTCTCTGTAAAGAACACTATGCACATACGCACGCATGCATACACTGCCTTATCCACATTCCTCCACCCAGGTGAGTGAGACCCTGAAAAGTTGCAGCACAGTGCTCTCAATCCCAGCATCACCGCGGTGTGTCCTGTATCTCGCTCGCTCTGCATCATTCCCTCCGTGGTTCCCGACCCAACCAGCCCTGCCCTACATCGCACGCACTTTCAGAAAGTGTGATTTTGGAAATCGTGTGCTGTCAGAAGTCCCCAAGAAGCGGTTCTCATTTCCACTTTTGCTTTTCCGCCGTGCTCGTCACACGTACTTGAAGCAGAAGTTAAGAATCTCCACACTGTCACGTACACATACCTATTTTGCTCAGTTTACTGCACTCTTCCCCCTCAGAATGGGAAGTTTTAAATGTAATGGCTACATCAAATTAGCTTGACTTTTGTAGATTAGCCCAACTGGAAAGGGAAAGCTGCTACAGGTCACCGTGACACCAGAAGCCTGAGACAATGAAGCATTCCGCGAGGATTTTGTTGGAAATGGGGCTAAGGCTTTAGAAGAACATATTCTTTCTGGCAGGCATCCGATCCCCTCTGCTCATCAAAATGATTGTGTCAGACTCAGGTCAGGGCATAGAGGATGGGAGGAAATTCTCTCAGTTGCAAACTGGCTGTTTGGTGATGAAATCATGGCTGGTGTTATTTTAATAAATTGTTGTTCTTAAAAGTTAGACTTTCTGGACTACTAGTAGAGAGAAGTTAGGCACGTCTGTTTATGCATGGGTCTTTACATAACCAAAGACCATTTAAAAGTGTCCTGTGCTAAGGAACTGCAGGGCATCCTCACAGCTTCACAAACTTTAACCAGCTCCTTAACGACCTTTTTACTTTTTCTTATTGGTCTCTTCTTCATATTCTTTATACATTGAATAATTTTCCTTCCTTCCCCCTCTGATTCCCTCCTCCCTCCCTCTCCCCGTATTTGTTCTTTAACGTAGATGCCAGACTTAGAGAATAGTATTTGTAGAGTGTTTGTGTAAGGCCTGTCTCTTAGATGGTACATTCCAAAATGCACATACTCACATGTGTTTCTGTTAGAAGACTTCTCACTCTTCTTGGTCAAGGCCATTAGAAGATACAATCTCTACCCCAGCAACTGTGTTCTTTTTGGTGGATGCATCTTATACTCTGTGTTTGGACAGTTCTCCTCCACCACCACCCCGCCCCCGCCCCCGCCCCCTTCTGTGATTCTGTGCTGTGGTTGTAAGCTTAGTGTGTGCACATATGTAAGATTTCAAGTGCAAATGAGATCAGAGCAGGAGACAGATTTGTGCACTTGCTGCCTGGACCCTTGTGTGCCTTACCCCAGGTAATGCTGATGAGTGAAACAGAGCTGCCGCGTGGTTCTGAGGAAATGGGTTGGAGTGAGCAGGGCAATTGGATGGGCATTTGAGGCCATCCTATCCTGGACTCATGACTGGCAGCTTTGTCAAAAAGTCCTTTTTTATCTAGAAATAAAATTACAAGACACAGAAATAGTTTCAAAATGTCAAGAAACAGAATGGGGCCATTTAGATGAAAAAATGAAAATGTATCACACCTCAGGAAGTGCTCTCCGAGGGCACCCGTGTCCCAGGGCAGAGGGCAAGTTGAAGTGAATCAAGGTGGGGTTTTGCTCGGAATGCAGAGAGGAAAGTTGTGAAGGAGGTGCCTGGGCAGAGTATTTCTGGGAGGAGACAGGAACCACTGGGCTCAGACAGGAGTTAAATGCTTTGGTTTTCAGCTTTTGGGAGCTATGAGCCACTGTGTGTGCTTCTCCACAGAGCAGGAACTACATGTGGGGTACTTCTTAGGTTGGTCTGTCTGTCTGTCTGTCTATTTATTTAGACAGTCTCTTTGTAGTTCTGGCTGTTCTGGAACTCACTGTGTAGACCAGGCTGTCCTCAAAAGTCCCAGAGATCTACCTGCCTCTACTGCCTGCTGAGTGCTGGGGTTAAAGGTGTAGGTAGGTCACATGACCAGCACTCTTGTCACCTCTTTTCCCCGGAGAGACAGCAACTCTAGAGTGTCGTTCCATTTCATCTCTTGGGCTGTGTGTATTCATCCAGCCTTGTGCAGTGTGTTCTGGTTTTAAAGAACTTCCTCCACTCTTGAAAGTTGGCTTCTTGGAGTTGGCTGTCTTAAGCCACTTTAGGGTCACGCTGCGTTGAATCTGCCCCCCACCTCCTTGTATTTTATATTCTTGATTTTTTTCTGATACAGTATTTTAAGGGAAGTAAATGGCCCCGCTCTGGATAAAAAACAATAAACATTTTGCCCATCTGGCTTTAGTAGTCACCCTCTTCTTACAGTGAGCTCGTAGACTTAGGAGGAGAGTTGCTTCCAGCCTGGCATTCTTCAGGCAGTTTTCGAATAAGCTGTTTGTGGGGAGGGGCCGCAGGGTCTCCAGTCATCGATTCTCTCTTTATAACTTTGCCCTTTTCCCTGGAACATCTGACTTGTTCAGGGCTCCCAGACTGAATCACAAGGAAGAAACTTTACATAAACCATTTATACTACGAGTTTGGTATGCTGGAGGCATCAATCAACAACAATATCCATTAGATTCATCCCTGTATCAGTAGTATCTTGATAGAACTGATCCCGATGTGTGGGAATTTGAACTCTGCTTCAATACATCTAGCCCTGGATAATTAATTATTCAGGGCACAGAGAACCCGGACCTGCAATGTAGAGTAATTCTCCCTGGTCAGCGTTAACTGCGCTGGCAATAATAAATAGGAAAAGCCTCCAGTGATGCCAGTATTTTAAAGTGATTAATCATCTCTTCCCCCTTCTCCTCCCCCTAGTTTTCTTTAACTAGGATTTTTCAGCAATAAATCTCTAACAACACAGGTAGGGATTGTTCTGTAATTAAATTTTGCCCTGCTTAATTTCTTACCTTTTATGTGCTATTAAAAAAAATGTTACATTTTAAGGAGCCCTGATCAAAATTCCAACCATATGAAATCCTTTTATGGAATTCTGAGATTCTGGAAGATGAAAGTCTTGGTTTTGAAGACAAGATAGGCATGCACTCATAAAAAATTGTTCAACACCACCAGTTGGGGTGTCAGATATTCCAAGGTTTTGCATTGCCTCGCTTCCTAGTTTATGGTTTTTGTCTCTATTGGAAAAAGTCTGACATATACATATGTTCCCACATAAAGAGAATAATGACTTATTTGAGAAATAAGTTTAAAACTTTGGGATAATTGATGTCAGCTCTGCAGGAAAGCAACAATCCCATCATTTTTCTCCTACACAAAACGCCCTTGCTGAAGAAGCAGGTAAGTGTCGCCCGAGGATGACCACATATTTCCAGATGGTACCCCGTAGCGCTGCCCAGCCATCACACAGATCCCAGGTGACAGGGACAGATGTGACATATTTGTTGTGACACACTTCTGTACCACCCGTCCGTGGCTCGAGGTGACTCCTGTCCCTCCCTTCATGCTTCTCTCTGCTTCAGGACAACACAACGATGCACGGATGAACCTCGCCATCGCCCTCACTGCTGCCAGGTACGGGGCTGCCACGGCCAATTACATGGAGGTGGTGAGCTTGCTCAAGAAGACAGACCCTGAAACCGGCAAAGAGCGAGTGAGCGGTGCGCGGTGCAAGGATGTGCTCACAGGTATGCCGGGGTCCACCAGGGAGGCATTTCCTAGCATTTTGCCATGCTTGTATAATGACCGAATGAGGATTTGTCTGTCACCCTTCTTTCAGTGAAAGGCAGACTTCAGTCATCTTAATTATATTCCTTACAGTCAACAATGCCTGGCTTAACATGAAAATGTTCCCTTGTGGGACTTGCCAATTTTCCCCCTTTGTGTTAAATAGTAACACTAATGATAAGGATAATAATAAATGCCCACAGAACTCTCACAGCTGTGAAGGCCTTTCATTCCCCTCACCGAAACATGTGATTAATAAAATTAAATCAATGTGCCAAGTCTCCGAGCATCACTTAGGTGACACAGGCAGAGCTTTTGAGTCAATCACGTATAACTCAATAAGATTTCCAGGCTTGGCACAGCCCTATGGCTAGGTAGGCACTTGGAAAACTGCATCGTTTCCTGAACAAAAGCAAGGCTTGCGAGATATATTTTCCCACCGTAATGTGGCTAAACATTTGGGTATTTTTTTTTTCCTAGCTGACAAAAATGTAATTAACTTAGTGTATGCGTTTACATGTGTGCGTGCACGCACTCACACCTGCACGCCATAGCTTGAATTTGGAAGTCAAAGGACAACGGGGAGTCAATTCTCTCCTTTCCACCCTGTAGACTCTCAGGATCAAACTCAGGTTTTCAGACTTGATGTCAAGTATCTTAATTCTCTGAGCTAGCCAGCCCTTTTCTTTCATTCCCTCCCTCTTTCCCTCCTTCCCTCCCTACCTTCTTGACCCCAGGGCCTTTTGAACATTAGGTGGGAGTTCTCATCCCCAGTGGAAGATACCTCAGCCTCCTGATCACAGCACTTTGTAAATAGACTGAGAACCACAATGAAAAAGTGGTTTGGGTAAATTTTCTGAAAAGGGAGCCTTTCCTTTGGCTGTTCCTGTCACTTAGTGTGGTACGCACTATATAGACTTCACCATAGGTTAAGTTAACAGATGAACTAATAATCAGCTCCGGTGAGCGCAGAACAAACCAAGTATGTAATCAATGCTGCTTTTCTTCACAGGGCAGGAATTTGACGTGAGAGCCAAATGCGTTATCAATGCCTCCGGCCCTTTCACAGACTCCGTGCGCAAAATGGATGATAAAAACGTTGTTCCCATCTGCCAGCCCAGTGCCGGGGTCCATATTGTGATGCCCGGATACTACAGGTAACAGCACCCTGTCTTGACATCCATTACCAGAGAAACTGGCTCCCAGGGGATTACATACTGAATATCTTCTATGACATCCCCCTTTTAAAAAGTGTTTTATTTAAATTTTGTGGTTTACTTAAATTTTTTTTCATTGTGCATACTTCTTGTCCTACGGACACTTCCTCATAAGCTTCTTTGTCCAGGAGCATATCCCTCCCATGTCCCCTGGCTTTCTCTTTTTTCTCCTTCCCAGCCCACTAGTCCCGTTTGGCTTCTTCCATATCATATATGCATACATGATATACTTACATGATTTTAGAGATCTATATAAAATAAAATCTAGGAGACACAATTGAGAGAAAATACATCACTTGTCGTCCTCTTGGGACTGAGGTAACTGGGGTGGTATGATTCCTTCTAGTCACATCCTTCTTTCCGTAATCAGCATGACTTCTTCATGATTAAAGAAATTCCATTGTGTGCATATACCACTTTTGCTGTACCCATTCCCCTGTCGTTGGGACCCCTGGGTTCGTTTTGTAGCTGAACTGTTGAGAGCAATATGGCAGTGACATTGATGCAATGGTGTCTGTCACGTTTGGCGTCGCATCCTTTGGTGCATTCCCAGGTGAGGCATAGCTAGGGTTTCTGTTTGAGCTCCTCCCACCCCTCAGAACCTCCATGCTGATTTCCATAGTGGCTGGACTAGTTTATACTGCTCCAAATAGTGGAAGGGGCTCCCTGTAGCCCACATGCTTGCCAGCATTTATCGTTACTCGCTCTCTCAATAACTGCCATTCTGAATGATGGTTAGTGAGAGGAAATACTTTTTCACACATTCATTGGCTATTTTGAAAACTTTGTTTCATTGGCCTAATCTACTTATTGCTTGGCTTGCTTGATTTATTTGATTTAAAGAGCACACTTGAGCACACATCTTTTTATTTGTGCTCGAGTGTGTGCACAGGCATGCGTGTGAGTGCGTGGATATGCACATATACAGGTGTGCTCATGGACGTGTGTGCACATGGATGCCTGCCACAGCATGTGTCTTGGGGGGGGGGGTGTCACAGAACAATTTGTGTGAGTCAGTTCTTTTCCTTCTCTGTGGGTCCAGGTATTTGAACTCAGGTCACAGGGCTTGACAGCAGACACCTGCCCCTGGTTTGTTTGTTTATACTTCCTCATACATATATCTCGCAAGAACTTTCTTTCATTCTGCAGACATTCTTCACTTGACATCTCTCCTTTTTGTACAATTTTCAGTTTCATAAAATCTCATGTGTCTGTTGTTGGCATTCTTTACTGAGCAATTGGAGTCCTACTCAGAACGTCCTTGCTTGGATTCTATAGCACCTTAGTACATGACTTTATAAAGTTTGGCAGTGATCTGTTTTGAGACAGGGTCCCATCCATATTGTCATCAAATTCCTGCCTATTCTCTTGACTCAACTTTCTAATAATTCGGATTATAGTCGTCAATCACCACACTCAGCGTTATCTGTTTTGTTAACTGCTGTATCCTTATGTCTGACTTGCATAGAAATAAGGTGATTTTTCCTAGCTATCGATATTTTGAGATTAGGCTAGTACATAGAGTGAAAATTGTGTGCCCTCTTTCTTTTTGCATCATTTGCAGAAGTGTGTTTATGGATTAGTAACGTTTGTATGGATTAGTAACGTTTGATATAATCCTAACTAACAGTCCAGGTATGAAATGATCATTATAAGTTATGGTAACAGCTTTTAGGTGTGTGTTTGAGAGAAGCAGGGGTAGTTAGTATTATTTTTTTGGAGATTTATTTATTTTCATTCTATGTGTATTGGTATTTCACTTGCATGTATGTCTCTGTGCCACAGGCATGTCTGCAGCCCGTGGAGTCCAAAAGAAGGCTGGAGTTAGTGGATGCCATACACTATGTAGGTCTAAACTATGTAGGATACTATGTAGGGATCAAACCTGGGTTCCCTTGAAGAACAGCCACTGTTTGTTAACCACTGAGCCATCTCCCCAGCCCCAGTAATTTAACTATTATCATTTTCAGTTATGTGTGTACGTCTGCACATAGGTATGTACACATGACTACAGGTACCCAAAGAGGATATAGGGGGAATTGGCACTCCTGGAGGTGGAGCCACAGGTTATTGTGAGTCACCCAACAGAGGTGCTTGGAATAGAACTCTGCTTCTTTGGAAGAACCAAACCACTGAGCCATCTCTCCAGCCCCAGAAGAATTATTTTAACCTCAGAAAAACCCAACATACAAAAATGATTTTTGTAAATCTACTCTTAAAAACCCAATCCGGAATTTGCCTCAGATTTGTGGTTTCTTCCAACAGCAGCACCAGCCTCCCACTGGCTGCCGTGCACGAATGTAATCACTCCTTCCTTCTAGCCTGCTTTTTTACTACTGACAAGAGGTCAATTTTTTTTCTGGTAATGTGTGTACATACTGTTAGCTCTAACACTGATTGCTAAGTGGCTAACAATAAATTGATTTCAGTTTAACTAAGGGTTCCTCAGGAAAGCAATGGTCTGCATGAGAAAAATGTTCACTCCCTTTAATCCTAGACACACACATAAATTAGCCAGCTTCCCCTGCTGATGCCAAATGAATCATACAGATTGAAAAGAGCTGTGCACCTCTCCCATCCTACTGACTGTCACCAGAGCTGACTCTTTAGGGTGACCTTGCAGAACTAATCCTTCATAAGAAAACAAACTTTTCCTCGAGGGAGACTATGAATTAGGTAATTTAGAACTGATGAAAGATACTTCCAAGTGGATTCTTAAAATTTTATACCATTTGTTAGTAGCTCTGTCTTCCCTCTGTGCTTGTTAATTTTATGCTTGACACATATGTCTTTACTTAGGCAGCTGATTCTCTACAGGTTCCAGGTACATGTTGGCTGGTAACTGTCACCTTCACCCTTTAAATGGCTTTTATTGCAGTGGAAGTTTCTGAGGGTCTCAGTAGTTTCTAACAATACTTCCTTCCTAGGTCACTAAATATTAGAATCTTATGCTTAATTTTATCATCTGTATTATTTGAAACCTGTCATGAGTTTTCTGGACCATGAGGTGGTTGTATATAAATGAAGTCAACATGATATTTCTCAGAAGTTTCTCAAATGTTTTGTTTCAACAAAAAGCCATTTATCAAACCGAAGCTTGGAATTTAAATGCGTTAGTGTTCAACCTAAAGTGACTGATGACTTAATCTAAGGCTGTGTCAATTTGCAGCCCCCTCTCCTACTCTCAAAGTTTATAAGACTTGAGATTGACTAGGAATTTGAGGTCTAATAGCAAATAAATTTAATGCTTTTTAGAGACCAAAAAATATCGGATACTTTTTTCCGTGCATAAGAGTAAAATTTACTTCCTTTCTGGGTCCCTGGATGGTCAAGAGAACCTCAGGAAAAGTCTACTTAATGAAGGATGCTTTCCCTGGGCTCTTTGGATTTAGGACACATACTATGTAGGGCTGGCAGCGTTGCTGAGAAAGACTGGTCCTCCTGGTAGTTTACATAACAAAGAAGAACGAAAGTTGATTGAACATTTCTGTTTTGTGTAAAGTATTTTTGGGTTTGCTTTTAAACAGCTGTTACCCTCTCACTCTTACCCACTTGCATACATTTTTTAAAAAATATTTTAAGGGTTTAATGTTTTAAGTGAATAATAAACATAAGAGGTCTACTATATGTTCTTCAAATATATTTGCGTAAGGAAGATTTCTGGAAAATTGCTTAAACTAAATATGATTGTTTCCTGTCTAAGGAAATGTCATTGTAGAATATACCATCAACACTAGCTCTCTATGAGAATTCAATAAAGTGTGACAGCTATTTAAAGATTTCTATTATTCATTCCATTTGAACGTGACAGTTTTGGATTCTTCCCACTTTAACAACTTCATGTATTCTTGAAAGTGGAATAAGTGCACTCGAACAATAGTTTTTAGTCAGCCATCCATGGGTTTTATGTTTAACTTAATGTATTTATTTTATGCGAATGGATATTTTGTCTGCATGCATGGTTATTCACCTTGAACATGTCCGGTACACAAGGAGGTCAGAAGAGAGCATCCTATTCCCCAAAACTAGAGTTACAGATGGCTGTAAGCTGCCACATGGGTGCTAGCAATTGAACCCTTGTTCGCTGGAAGAGAGGCCAGTGCTCTTAAACACTGAGCCATGTCTCCAGTCCACCTACCGGTTTTCATTAATGCTTGTTTGTAGTTGCCCATTCTTGTAAGTGCATTTGTGATTTTGCTCTTGAATTGTACAGTATGTGTTAGTGAGGATTCTTGGCTAAGGTTTAGAAAGATTTTTTTTTCCATCTATGTGAAGAGTTTGTCTTTCATTTTAATTATTGACATAATACATCACTGTTTTGTTTGAAAGTTTCTTATTGCTAACCTAGTCCTCTCCATTTGGCCCATCTAATGACATTGTTATTTAGCAAATCTAGAAACCACATGAAGAGCTGTTTTCTTTTCAATGCACTTCCTGACTCGCCTGTCACACTTTGAAATAAAGTAAGGAATCTCATTTGTGACAAAGTAGCACAGGTTCATTTACGCATCACAGAACGAAGGAGTTGGCGATTCAGTTTCAAGAAAGTTTGGCTTCGCTTTCTCATCACTTCTCAGGCTTTCTACTGTGGGATGTACAAAATGTCAAATGTCCCAGGAAAATACTTCTCATAGATCCCAAGAAAGGTTGAAGAGTTATCGTTAATTGGCCATAATAAAAGAAATTATAGGCATTTATTCCACTGACATTATCTAATGTGAATGATCCAGAGTTATAAAAACCAAAACAACTAAGAGACAACCATAGATTATTAGGTGGGGAAGATTACAAGATAATATTATCTCATTTGCTCAGTTCCTTATCTTTTCTTAACTTTTTTTTTTAATTTTAGGAATATCTATGGATTAGAATGGAGTAATAAAATAAAAGTTCATGTTTTTCTTGTTTTGCTTATTTGGGCATGAGCGCCAAACAAAATAGAATTATTTCTTTCCACCTTAGCCCTGAGAACATGGGACTTCTTGATCCTGCAACCAGTGATGGCAGAGTGATTTTCTTCTTGCCTTGGGAGAAGATGACAATTGCTGGCACCACTGATACGCCAACGGACGTCACGCACCATCCTATTCCTTCAGAAGAAGACATTAACTTCATCCTGAATGAAGTGCGGAACTACCTGAGTTCTGACGTTGAAGGTAACATAAATATTCCTGAGACATTTCTTCCTTCTTTGGTATTTACGACTTTCTCAGCAACTTGCTGGGCCTTTCTTGCCTCCAGCCCAAAACATAACCACACCTTGTATACTATAACCCTCAGCCTTTTCCTCCCCACACCCCTGCTCATGTCCCATTCTGCTGTGGCAAACCTAGATCCTTGCAAATACCAGGAAGTGTTCCCTCTCCTAGCTAATACCCTCTCCCAACAACCACACTTTTTCTCTTTTGGGTGGGTGAGTGGGTGGGACAGAGGGAAGACAGGGCTGTATGTATTCCAGGATGTCCTTGAACTCTATATAGTTCATGGTGACCTTGAATTTATGATCTTCCTGCCTTTGCCACTGGAATGCTGGGATTATAGATGTGTGTCACCTCCCTGTCTCAGTTTACCAAGTGCTGGAATAACAAGCCTGAACTACAGATATATTAGCCCGTGTTGCTGTCTTTCTGTTGGTCTGACAAAAATACTATAGAATCTATACTTTTAAAGGTTTGTTTAGCCAATAGTTTTGTCTTACTTAGAGTTTTATTGCTGTGAAGAAATACCATGGCCAAAGCCACTCTTACAAGGACAACATTCAATTGGGGCCAGCTTACAGGTTAACAGGTTCAGTCCTTTATCATGGTGGGAAGCATGAAGGCAGACATGGTGTTGGTGTAGGAGTTGAGAGGTCTACATCTTGATCCAAAGGTAGCCAAGAGGAGAGTTGTCAACCGCAGGCGGTCAGGACAAGACTATCATCCTTACTGGGTGGAGTCAGAGCACAGGATATTTCAAAGCCCACCTACACAGTGACCCCAACAAGGTCACACCTCCTAATAGTGCCACGCCCTATGGGCAAAAGTTAAAGAGTTAAAACCCAAGAATCTCTGGGGGCCAAATCTATTCAAACCACCACAAGTTTGAAAAGTGCAAAGACTCAGATCCAGCAGCCCCATGTGTTTGGACTTTGGGGAGGGCCTTTTGGTCATGTTCAGCTATTACATGCAGGGAAGCATCACATGATAACAATATATATGAAAATGGGAGAGAAGATGAGGAGGCAAGAAAGTCCAAAGACTGGGCTTAGGTCTGACTTGGTCTTTCATGACATACTGCTCTTGGAAACTTAACAAGTCCCAGGTAGGCTGGGCCATTCAGTGAGGCCAACTTCGATCCTGAGGGTGCTCTCAATACAGTCATTTTCCTCTAGCTCACCTCTTAACGTTCCCACTATCTTTCAGGGCTGTTAAATGGGAACCAAGCTTCTAGAAATTGACTCTTTGAGAAAGAAGTCAATTTTCACATCATAGTGGTCTGGTTAGTGATGAAAGTTCAACAGAGCCAAAGATGACTTCTTTTCAGTTTATAACTGGGCATTTTTACTTGGATGTCATTTGCTCTCCCAAAGTTGTATGATGGACTTTCTTATGCATAATAGCCTCAATTTTCCTAGTTTTTTTAAAAATCATTCTGGTTCCCTGCCTCAATAGTTACCCCATCTTCTAAGCTAGAAATAACATTCCCTCTTCGTTTTTCCTTACCTAGTGTCTTAGGGCTTCTACTGCGGTGATAAAACATCATAACCAAAACAACTTGGAAGGAGAGGGCGTATTTGCCTTACATATCCTGAATCACAGTCCATTGAAGAAAATTAAGCAAGAACTCAAGAGTGAGACCTAGGAGGGAGGAGCTGATGCAGAGGCCATGAGGAGTGTTGCTTTTGGCTTGCTCATTATGGCTTGTTCAGACTGTGTTCTTACAGCATCCGGGACCACCAGCCCAGGGTGGCACCAGCATTAATGGACTGCTCCCCCTCCCCAATCAATCACTAGTTAATGCCCCATAGGCTTGCCTATTATCTGCTGTTATGGAGACTTTTCTTATTAGAGGTTTCCTCCTCAGATGCCTCTAGCTTGTTGACATAAAACTAGCTAGCATACCTAGAACACTATGCACATCTCTTTGCATTTTATCTCTCTGGGCATTGTCCAGTCTTATACCCGTGCCTCCTTCTACCCCCAGACTGTGTTATTATGTAGCACAGGCTTGCCTTGAGCTCATAGCAATCTTTCTGTCTCAGTCTCTCAAGTGGGATTATAGGAGTATGCCATTATGTCTGGCTCAGGTGTCATTTGATACTTAGTTGGGAGTGGCCCTTGAATGGGCTCTCTATGTTAGTTTTTTTTCTTTTGTTTTGTTTTCGAGACAGGGTTTCTCTTCGTAGCCCTGGATGTCCTGGAACTCACTCTGTAGACCAGGCTGGCCTGGAACTCAGAAATCCACCTGCCTCTGCCTCCTGAGTGCTGGGATTAATGACGTGCACCACCAACGGTTTTTTATCTTTCTAATCTTTCCTTTTGTCAGAGTCAGTGGTCATCTCTTTCATGCACACACAAAAGAGAAAAAAAGTCAATTGAGAATCTCCCACTGACTTTAAGAAAATCTCTAACTCTCTGAAGTGACATATGTAGATTCTTACAATGTCTACAAGTTTGTATATAAACCCTTATTCTCCATGTATTCTGTGGTTTAATGGTTGTATGTTTATCTTTACCAAGTTAGGCCATATAGATTTAAGCCCTTGTCACCTTGTTTCAGTATAGTGATGACTTCTGGGCTGTCCTTTGTCCATTACCCCATCTTTGTCACAGATATTTATACTTCAGAATTCACCTGTCTTTCGGTAGTTAACTTGCACTAAACAGTTATAAAATCAAAGAGACCATGCTCTATATATCCACATTTCCAGGATTAGTGGTTGACTGGGCATACTTCTCCCCCCTTCTCTTCCTTCCTTGTGTCACAAGTGCCTTCCTGGCCAGGTTCACTTTAGTGGCTTTGTTTGTGGTAATGATATTCTGAGGCCTAGAGGGTGTGAATGAGTCTTTTTTACACTTAGTATTAGTAGGCCACAGGTTCTGAGTTCAGTATGCATTCTATGGCCCATCTTGGGCTATAAGTTCATTGTCCCACTGGATTGTTGTAGGTTGTTTTCTTGCAATACCCTTGTCAACGCAGAAGATTTTAGTAACCAACCTCTTCTATTCCACCCCCCCTCTGCCGCCAATCTTGTTTGATTTCTCCTTAGGACACGAGCAGAAGGACTTACCATTTTCTCATTTTTTTCCTTCTTCTGAAATACGTTGGCACACTGTTATGGTAGAGCTTAGCCTTCAGAACAGAAGTTACTCTTTCCATTTTTCCCTTTTTCTCTTCCCATGGTAATCCAAATAAGCTCTATAACATTCACCATGTAGTTCAGTGTTCTCCTTGTGTGAGAGTGATAGTTACATAGCCACTGGCTGCAGCCACTTAGGCTGCAAAGAAGCTCTTAATAGTTGGGATCTCTGAGACCTGCTCACTGATTTGCTGAACTCCAAATGGGAAAGCTCAGGGGATTTAGTAGGTGCGTTTACTTTTGCCATCTTTCTATGGTAAAAGAGACAGGTTTAATGGTTTTGAAAAAAACAGTTTATCTATTTCTAGGAGCAGTCATAACGTTGGCTTCAGTTGAGGAAATGCAGACACTATTTTCGTCTGGATGCAGATCACTAGCATTTAAGAATCCTTTTTCCCTAAACTGATTTTCCATTGTGTGATCCTGAATTTTCCAACAAAACAAAGAGCTTTAGAAAGTGGCTCAGATTACTATCTTAGTTTGATCGGTCTGTACTGTACATTTTTAGTTACTTCTAATTTAAAGAATTGGATATGAGCCTATTCTCTTATTAAACCAATTATTATTAATTTTTAAAAGTGTTGTGTATGTTCAATACATATCATCTGGATGCAGCCATTCTTTGTTTAACATTTCTATTTAAGCATCTTAAAGGTCCTTGTAATTTAAACTTGATGCTTTTCCATTGTGCATCTAGAGTTCTAGATGGAGGTGGGATACCTGGATATGATTGTATTCTGATATGATAACAACTTCTGTTCACTTTTGTATAATGTTTGTCAAGAGAAGGGTTACGGATGTGCTATAAGATTGTGGGAACAAAGTACAGAATGAATCCCAGAGTAGAGAGCTCCTCCATATGGGCACTTCCTTAAACCTTCCATTGTAAGTGCAGTAAGGACGCCGATCCTGACTGCTTACTGTGCTGAGCGAGAGGCTGGGTGTGCTAGAGGTGGTGGTGGGTCCTGGAAAGCCACTGTGTCCAGGATGAGTGTGAAAACCTGACCCCGATAGGAGATTTGACATTTAACAGAGGTGGTGGCACTTTTACTCTGCTTATAAATAGAAGATGTGGCCATACCTGCTTGTTCTCCAGAGTCCCCTTCAAATCCCTTGCCCTTGGCTTATCAGAGAAGTAGAGAAACTGGCAAAGAGTGCTTCTTAATTCTACAGTTTACGAAAGTGGGTGAGCTTTACTGATCATGTTTTTCTCTTAGTTGCATAGGGGCTATCTTGACACTGTGTCCATTAGGTATGGTATCCAGGAAGTGACAGCTCTGGATTACAGGATGTGATACGGGATCAGCACAGACTGGATTAAGTCTCTCTTTATTTCAAGATACAAACCTTGAAATGAACCTCTCAGGATCATATACCTTTGGGATGATGTGTGACTGAATATGGGGTGTGTGTGTGTGTGTGTGTGTGTGTGTGTCTGTGTTTGTCTGTGTCTGTGTCTGTGTGTGCATATAGGCATGAGTGTGGAAGGCAGAAGGCCACTTGATTAAGTCGTGTCTCTGTCTCCCTTTATGTGGGTTGTAGGGATCCAAGTCAAATTCCCTGGCTGGCCGAGCAGTTGCCTTTTCCCCCCCAGAGCCACCTTGCTAGCCCAGAGTCAAAACGCTTTGCATTCACTGAGGTCCATCTAACCATCTGAAAAGGCTTTATTAAATGGATAAGTAAGTTCTGACAACAGTTTCTGAGTCTCCTCAAATGGCTCTATCCTTAAGAGAGGGGGAGAGGAAAGTGTCAAATCCTCACACTCCTGCTGCTGCACTTCTGCAGAATGCCTGGGAACAATTCTAAAAAGCATTTTGCCTGTTGGGAATAAGCCCATGTCTTCTTTTACAGTTTAGAAAGCCTTTTCATTCACAGGCTGAAATTTCTAGATTACTTGTTTGTTCTTTGCTGAAATGGGTAATTGATAGTTCTGCGGTTCGTGTTGAGTTAGGAAGAAAAATGATCTTTTTGAAAAATGTATCATTAAGTTCCCGTGCAGAGGTTAATCAGAGGGATGCCGTGGTGGGGACTAAGCTATGGCTGCAGTGGATTAAGAGAGACAGAAGATTTGCTGGGCGCTTCCTCCAGGCTCACAGTGTTCTGGGGTGCTTCTCGACGCAGCAGCCTCTGCACTTGCACATGGGCTTGCACATGTGCAATTAGTAGTGTTTATAGATTGCCTGTTATTCAATTAACAGCCGAGCTGGCCATATCAACTCACTGCAGACCTGCCTTTCCCTGCCAGGGATTGTACTCGGGTTATCAACTTACACAGGCTTGGCTGTCTTCCAGCTGTTTAATTAGAGTGTCATGCGCCTTGCTTTTTCTAGTTTCATTAGTTTATAAATGTAATATGGTATCTTATTTCTGCGATTAACACTTCATTCCAGCAGGTTAAACCCGCTGGTTGAGGAGTATTGATTTCTGACACTGTTTCCCTGTGTTCATTTAGATATTTTCACATGGCTCTTTCAGAAGGTTTTTTTGAAAGTGGCAAGCATGAGAAAGAATACCCCTTTCTCTAAATGCACACCTGGATAACTACCGTCAAACAGAATCACACATTTAGGCTTAATTGTCACTTGCTGTGGCCTTCACTTTCTATTAATCTTAAAACAAACACTTGTCTTGCCCAGGATTTGAGGGGAAAAGTATTAATTATAATCTAAAACAATCACCTGGAGCTTTTCTCCTTCAAGGAGCCATAAAAAGTTCTGCTCACCTTTATACAATTGCTATCTTACTCTTCAGACCATAGAGTAAACTGAACGAGTGAATTACTGAAGACATAATAGAAATGAGTTTAATAGGGTCTCACTGTTATAGCCCTGGCTATCCTGGAACTCTCCTTGAAGACCACTGGGCTGATCTCCAATTCAGAGACCTGACTGCTTCTGTCTCCTGAGTGCCGGGTTTAAAGTATATGCTACTGCTCCTGTGTATTTATTTATTTATTTAGCCAGGCCCTCATATTGTAGCCCAGTCTGATCTTGAACTCAAGGTATTTCTCCTGTCTCCAAGTCCAGAGATTCCATGCTTGAGACACAAACCACTCTGAGCTCAGAGAACTCTTCAGTATCCCAGTATAAAATACTTCCAACTCTATCTTGCTTTTTCCTTGGTACACTGTTCAGAGTATTGAGCGACCTTAGAATCTCTACTGCCAAAGACAAGTAACACAGCAAGAAAGAGATGGAAAAGTAAAGGAATCTTGATTAGCTGCGTGAGCAGTGTGAGTCTTAGATCTAAGACACCAAAGCCCCAGTTTGCTGTGCTCTCCACAAATGACACTTTCCACTCCTGTAACTGTGGACAGTTTACTACTTACTCTTGGCTACAAAGGTGTATGATAGGACCAGTGTCAGTTTAATAATTTGAGAAGAAGAATGTTTAGTTGAGTAGACATAGTTTTCATTTCTTGATTTTTATGAGGTCAATATGAAAGGGGAATTGTTTGGAATGGAAAGTAAGGGCCATGAGACTTGAAGCCTTAGGTGTAAAAGCACACTCTTAGGAGCAGAGCCAGCTAGTCAAATGGCAGTGGGAGGCTGTGTCTTAGAAATGGGGGCAAGGTGGCCTTGATGTGAGTAGCCATCTTGATCATCTGATCAGCCTGTCTGTGTTATAGGGAGCCTTTAGAGACCTGTATGCCAGCTATTTAAATTAAGTCCAGTTTTCCTTCCTCAGTTGCCTAAATCACATTTCCAGGTGCTAGATGCTGCTATTGGCTAGTGAATTGGACAGTCTAATGGCAGACTTTCCCCCACACTGCAAAAAGAGTCTGTAGGACTGTCCTGCTCCTTGGAGTCTAGATCATCAAAGTGTTGAAGAGAAGGAAACCCTTGGTTTAATGGAGTCATTGCACTGAGGGAGGCTACAGCTCGATATTTTACAAAGCAAGAATTCCAGATGTAAGAAGACAAAAAAGCTGGTTAATTTAGTAATTGTGCAATGCCTTAGGTAGATGTTAATCTTCTTTGCTCTACCACCTCTAAGACTTCTTGTCCTATCCTTGGACTGTTTCTTTTGTGGTGATAGCACGGCTGCAAATGGTTATAGAAAATGAGAAGACAAAATGGCGGTTTGTTATTCTGATTATCCATCTTCTTTGAATCTCCTTCTTAAGTTTGTTTTACAAGTGTGCAAGGATTCCATGTTGGCTTATAGATCATCAAGAGAGAATTCGGTCAGCTTCAGTTAGTGGCTATTTATTCTCCTTGAAAGTTAGAACTGATGTTGCTATGTGTACGCTCTGTACTCCCTGGACAGAACATACAGCTGTAGCCTTGCGCTTGAGCTGGCATTGCTGAGTTTGTGTGGTGGTAGGCTACAGACTTCAGTAGCAAATAGCATTTTGAGTAATCTGTAAAAATCATTGTGTCAAGTTTGGGAGAGGGTGAGCAGGTAGAGAATGGGTATGTAAGTGGGGGTGATGGAGGGAGAAGGGGGGGGGAGAGGAGAAAGATGGAATTTTATGACCTTACGCTGGATTAGTAATGAGAAAGTCCTATAGACCATATAGAATAAATTTTATTCTTTAAAAAAACTTATTTACTTAATTTATTTTATCTGCATTGATGTTTTGCCTGCTTATAAGTCTATGGGTGTCAGGACCCCTGGAACTGGAATTGACAATTGTGAACCGTCGTATGGGTGCTAGGAATTGCACCCAGGACCTCTGGAAGAGCAGCTAGTGCTCTTAACCACTGACCCATCTCTAGCCTGATTTTATTATTTCTAAAATGTAATTTTTTTCTGAATAATTATTTCTAATATCCATGTGATAAAATTTCAGTTTTGCTTTTAATCTGTATTTTTAAATACCGCCTTTTCTCTTCGATTGCATTTCTTGAGGCTTTTATCCATGAGTCTAATGGGTGCACCGTTTCCACCAGCACCCCCTCCAACCACTTCCACATACTCACCCACTCCCTCAAACTGATGACAGCATCGCAATGCAAATTTCAAGCTAAAAAAGCAGATGCTGAGATATCAAGTATTAAGGATTTTCCTGGCTGTGAAGTCATTCTTCCTGGTGGGGAGTGAGCCTCAGGAGCCGTCCCAGGACTGAGGGAGGAGACAAGACAAATCCGTTTCATTCCACTTTGTGAACGAACTCCTTGAGTGTCTCAGGTTCACCCTCTTTTCCAACAGTATGACCTTGGATGTGTGTTGTTTTATGTCCCGTAGTGGAAAAGGTGGAGCCTTGGCCAGATCGTTGCTTTGCATATGCTTCATATTTCTTCTGGAAACTCCAGTTTTCCCTAAAACACTTCAGACATTAGTCATAGGGCTTCAAGGGTTTAAACCACATTCCTGATCAGTGTGGCTACCAAAGGAATTTCACAGACACGGGAGGGACTGTTCACTGACCACAGTGACGTTGAAGGTGGGTTGGTTGCTTTATTTTTGACTCTGAGGGCTGTGTAAATACTAATGGAAAATACAGTAATTTCCTGGTTAAGAACTGCATAAAGATTACAGCACTTTGTTTATGTTGAAAGTTTTCTTTTTTTAAATATGTGTATAAGTTTGTGAAGCAGGGTTACCCCTAGGCCTCAGAAATCTCAAGATTACACTTATTTAAGAGAATGCAAGCACCAGAGCGCTAGAGCTAGAGAGGGCCAGAGACCATAAAGTCTCCCATGGCCTCTCTAGACCAGACTGTGCAGCTGTAAGCCTGACGCTATCTGTCCTCAGCAGCTCTTTATGTCCTTGCACCCCTGATGCAGTATAACTGTTGGAGGGGATCTTTCAGACCATAGTCATTTTAAGACTGGCCGTTAATCACCTACGTTAAAATATGCTAGATTTATTTTGGTTGACTTAATCTACCAGAAAGCTAATTTGATTTTGAGATAGGACCTATGTAGCTGCTGCAAGCCTACAACTTAGCTGTAGTAGACTTGGCTGGCCTCTAACTCATGGTAATCCCCCTGTCTCAGCTTCCTGAGCAATGATTACATGTGTTCCTTCCCTCATTGTGGACACCATTGAACTATATTCCTCACCCACTGGTAGATCGATAACAAATGCTTTTCAGCAGGTATCTGACTTCTTGGTATCGGTATTAGTATTTTGCCAAAGATAAAGAATAATTTTATATTATCTCGTTATTCTGAGAACGTTCATACTCTACAATGCAAGTATCACGGAGCTAATAGGAGGAGCCAATATGCCCATCTCTGGATCAGTTACAGAAGTTAAGGATGTGAAAAGAACAGAGACTGAAGTTGTCCTCAGTTGAGGGCCACCCCAGTTTGAGGAGTAAAGTCAAAAAGAACCAAGCTTGACTCTGGGAAAAGGTCATTTGCAGGGACAAGTTAGTTACTCGTGATTGCTGGTTATGGAGAAAAATCCCCGATGCTTTGTGGGTTCTGTGAGGTGAAATGAGAGGATTTGGGACTAGCAACTGTTGTTCACATAGTGGGGCCTACTGCAGCTGTTCATGGGTGAGTGGATTGGAGAGAGAGCACATCTGGCCACAAGACTCATTAACAAAGCTCTTGTCACTCTTGAGGAGACAAGTTTCTTCAAGAACTTATTGTAAACTTTCATAAATGCTTTATTTTTCTCTTGATGGTAATCCTTTTCCCCATTAGGGCTGTCGACACTGGCTTCTGTGGCTTCCTCTTTGACACGTTTCCCCATGACCTTCAGGTTCTTTCCTCCTCCCAAGAAAATTCTCTTTGTGTCACAGGTCCCTTCCCCACCCCCACCCCCACCCCCCCAAACACACACACAATTGTTTCATTTCAGGCTAATTTCTTTGATCTTGCCTGTGCCTCTAGACTTATGAATTCTTTCCTGTATATTCATCTTCTGTTAAAACGTTTCTGATTTCTACCAGTGAGAAGAGGGGATGTCTTGGCAGCCTGGAGTGGTATCCGTCCCCTTGTTACCGATCCCAAGTCTGCAGACACTCAGTCCATCTCTCGAAATCATGTTGTGGACATCAGTGACAGCGGACTCATCACAATAGCAGGTATGTGGGGCCGACTCATTCTTCATTGATTGCTCCATTTCACTCTAATGAACAAGTGTTTTGTCTTATTCCTTGCCAAGAGGTGACTTTTGTTATTATTGGTAAATGATCAATTATAAGAAAAATTCAGAATGCCAACTTAATGGCTTACTGATCTCCTTGTAGGTGGGAAGTGGACCACCTACCGCTCCATGGCAGAAGATACCGTGGATGCAGCTGTCAAGTTTCACAACTTGAATGCGGGACCGAGTAGGACTGTTGGGCTGTTCCTTCAAGGAGGCAAAGACTGGAGCCCCACACTCTACATCAGGCTTGTCCAGGATTATGGGCTTGAGAGCGAGGTTCGTGGACATTGCCACACTACCTTGCCTTGCTGTTGTTGAGATCTCAGTCAGTGGCTGTGGTGTGACCTTCCTGATTTAGGGTGACCTTTTCCTGGGCTTGCTACAAAAAAAAAAAAAAAAAGAAACCAAACCAAACCAAACCAAGCAAAAAAAACCCATAAAACCAGAAAAGACGATCCAACTTTATTATAGTTGTCTAAAAATTTAAGGATGCACGTTTGGTTTTCTTTTGAAATCTCAAATTTACTCAGTTTGCTTCTAGTAGACAAAATTTCCCCAGCCTCTTTGCATCTTGAGTGCTCTTCAGGAGTGACATCAAGAAGAAAATGGAGCTGAAGCGCCATCCGTCAGTCACTGAGCTGCTGCGAGCTGCTGCTACTCCGATGCTGAGTCAGTGCTGGCCTAAGCATTCAAAGCCCAAGTGGTTTCCTCCCACAGAGCCTGGCCCTAATACTCCCTGAGAGCTATTCGTTACCGGCTGTGGGAAAACTGACAGTTCGAGAGCACACTGTTGCTTTCTTCCGTATCTTAAAGGACCTACCCCTCAGAATGCCTGTCTAATGCAGTTTCATTTTGGTAGGTTGCACAACATCTGGCCAAAACCTATGGTGACAAGGCTTTCGAGGTGGCCAAAATGGCAAGTGTGACTGGAAAGCGGTGGCCTGTTGTTGGAGTGCGTCTTGTGTCAGAATTTCCATACATTGAAGCAGAGGTAGGTGGTGGCCAAGGGACTTCCTGTGTGTGATGCTCTGCCGTTCATTGGTTCATCCCACCTCCCCCCCCCACCCCCCCACCCCCCACTCCCCCCCCCCCTTTTTTTTTTTTCTCAAGACAGGATTTCTCTGTGTAGTCCTGGCTGTCCTGGAACTCACTTTGTAGACCAGGCTGGCCTCGAACTCATAAATCTGACTGCCTCTGCCTCCCAAAGGCGTGTTACACCACTGCCTGGCTGGTTCATCCTGCCCTTAAAAGCTACATTTCAAAGCACACACCTCAGGCAAAGTCTGCAGTAAGGTTGCGGGTTTCGACTAATGCTCAACTCCTAAGTGATGTTGCTAGTGGTAATAGTACTAGTGTGAGCTCCAGCGTTCGTTCAAGGAACATCACAAATCTGAAAGTTCTGTTTCTCCTAGAGTTTGTAAGTCTTTATGTTCAAATCACTTCTATCTAGTCTGGTTCCATGCCCTCCAACAGTGATTGTTTCTCAAGAGCTTTCCCTTGATTTCTCAGCTTGTTTTCTGGTACTATGAAACCAGAGAGGGCACCATGCTGGGGTTTCATTGTGCCTCCAGTCAGTAGCATCCAGTAAGTGACACTTGTTGGTCTCTAAGGCCAGAAAACTTTACAGCCAGAAGAGCTGAACCACAGCTTTTCTTTCTGTCCTCATCCTTTGCATCTTCCACCGTGTAAATTCCATGTAAATTAGCATTTCCATTAGGTGTTAGCAAGGAGAGCGATTCCTGTGGATGGTGAGAAGTGATGTCTCTATCATCATTCAGGAAAAAGGCATTCACTCATACCCAACCCACCCAATTTCCATCCTTCTGTGGCAGGCAGAGGGAGGGCACGAGCTGTGCCGCATCTGTACCTGTGCCTGATGGAGAGCCAGAGAGGCTGAAGAAAACACCACCCTTTCTCAAAGCATTTTTTAAAATGTGAAAATTGATTATTTTTAAAGGAAAGATTGAGAGTAGCGTTCTTTTCTCTTTAATTTAGGTGAAATACGGGATTAAGGAGTATGCCTGCACTGCAGTTGACATGATCTCACGGCGCACCCGCCTGGCCTTTCTCAATGTTCAGGCTGCAGAGGAAGCCCTGCCTAGGATTGTTGAACTAATGGGAAGAGAGTTGAACTGGAGTGAATTGAGGAAACAGGTATTGTACAAAAGCCTTTACAGCCACAGTTCTGTTGGTAACCATGTAACAGCTTGGTCTATAAAGGCTAACTTACGGTGATGGTTTTAGGTTTCCAGTTAACTTCTGTATTACACACATCAACTATTGCTAGGTCTTAAAATGGAAAGACATTCTTATGCCAAAATTTCATTGTTATAGAAATCTAGAGAATGTTTTTAAATTTCTGATCATAATTTCTGGAAAAGAAAGATACAAAAGACAGTTGGATGCAGCCTTTTCTAGGTCTCATTGAAAATACTCTTAATTTCTGCTCTTGATAGTCCTTGGATTAAAAATTGTAGTTTTACTGCCTGACCAGCAAGGGCTTATTATTTGAATCAATTAATATTTTAAACGATGGGAGACCTTGCAACATGAAGGAAAAAAAGTGTCATTTGATATTTTATATTTATTACCAAATTAAAAAAATTAATTTGCTAGGTAGTGGTGACACACACCTTTAATCCCAACACTCGGGAGGCAAGAGGCAGGTGGATCTCTGAGTTCAAGGCCAGCCTGGTCTGCATAATGAGTTTCAGGACAGCCAAGACTACACACCATGCCTGCCTTGACCACTGTTTTACATTCAGAAAGAATGTTTCTTTTCAGTCACTTCATAGCTTCATCAAGTACTGTCCCTAGAGTCTTTTCCATGTCATAACAGCTTACTCACTGCCCCTCAGTGCTTAGATCTCCACTTTAACATCATATTGTATGTTCACTCACTCTCCAACCAAAGCCTCTCCAAATGTCACTGTTATCATCCAAATCAGGGTGGAGTGTCACCCTTTCTTATTGCATTCATTATTGTTACCTTGGTGTAGACTCCTGGTGTGTCTAATGCACTGTACTGGCTTCTCGCCAAGTAAGACAGTGTTTCCATCTTAACAACTTTGGAAATTATATGAGAACATAATCCAGACTGTCACTGGATGTGTCCAGAGGCCTTAGCAGAATGTACATTTTACAGTTGGCTTTTGAGACATTATATTAGTCGTGGGGACACGGGGAGGGCACTGAATACTGGTAGGCGAGGAAAGTGGCCCTGGAACTAGTCTAGGAACACTTCAAAGTTTAGAGCCTGGAACGATAAGGAAGGATATAGAAGACATAGAAAGGAGTGGCTTAGGTTGGGCAGTGTCATAAGACTAAGAGGGCATTGTGACTCAGAGGCTAATAGTACGTCAGACTGCTTCAAATAGCCAACATTTAATTCTCAAATTAATCCCTTCAGTTTCTAATATGAAGTCCAAGGTCAAGGTACCATCAGCTCTAAACCTCTTTCTATGGTTCATGGACAGAGAGCTCCTTGGCATATTCACATGTGTATGTAGTAAATGAGTATTATTGGGCGTCTTGTCACGTATAGTGCAGATGAGTGTTGGGCACTAGCCTAACCTTCAAGTGTTCATAGATTCCTAAAGATGGAATTCCTGGGCAATATGAGTGAAAGGGACATTTTAGAGGCTTAACTTTATTACATTCTTCAAGGGCATAGTGAGTGAGTGGCCCTATGTTTTAAAAATTCTGCTGTAGTGATTCTAACGTCATATTCTTCAGTGAATTGTGGTAGAAATCTGTGGTCAGTGCCTTGATGTCCTCATTGTCTGTGTCAAGAGGAGCCCTGTCTTTGGAGTATTGATAAGCATCCCAATGGACAGCCCAGGCTCTGAGAGCTGAGTTTAGTCATGTGCTAGTGCCCAGCTGTGAAGGGAATGGCGGCCTCCACCCAAATTTTATAGTTGAGGAAACAGATCTAGAAGCAGTAGATCGTGGAGCTGCATCTACAACCTGTCCCTTGGCCCCCTTCTTGCTGCCTCTGTACTGGCTTAGAAATAACTCTTCCAGGTTTTGGGTTTTACCTCTTCATGAAGACAGCACAAGAATGCGTAGCTTTTTTTTTTTTTTTTTTTTTTTTTTTTTTCTGTGTAGAGGATCCAGAGCATGTTTTTATAAGTAATCTTTTGTGCTAGGAGGTAGGAAGAAAGAGAACATTCTAAAACCCAGTTGTGCTGGGTTACCAAGATTTAACTTGATTGCAAACTTTATGAGTAGGCGGATGTTCTTAGGAAGTACTCCTAACCTCTAGAAAGTAACAAAACTAAACAGCTAAAGGAATTATTCACCTTCTGAGACCCAGGAGCTTAATGAGGACAGTGGATGGTCTGGAGAGTACAAAAGAGAGGGAAACAAGAAGGAAAAGGTTAGAAAGTTGTACTTCTGAGAAAAGGTTAAAAGCATTGGGATTATTTAACCTGCAAAAGTGAAAGAGGAGCAGGGTGATTAATAACTCTGCATAGATGAATTGTGTTGTTTCCACGGTCAATACCCAATGAGTGGCCCGTATACGGAGCACGCTACCAAACAGTGTAGAGAATAATAAATAGCTCAGAGTTCCATGGACCTTCCTCTCTGTGTGGATACAATGCACATATGTGTCAGAAATGCATGCTTGTCTTCAAAGTTTACAGATATATTTAGAGAAGTGGTTGGTTGAGACTGAAAGTCAACTGATAGAGAAACATAAAGGAGTCAGACCAGGGCTGTGTGGGGAGTCGGGGAATGACTGAGGAGCTGGAAAGGGCATGAAGGAAAGGGCCATCTCCAAACTCTGCACACCCGGGCAGGAATGACTGTGTGCGAGAAGATGGCAAACAGGGAGATTTTTGTGTTCAATGAATACGGGAAGCTTTCACTTCACTTCAGATGATTTGAAACGTTTGCAATGCTATGTGTATGGTAAGTTTCAACAGAGAAATTCCCTTGGAGACCTCAGATGAAGCTTGCTTTTTAGGAGGGCCGAGCAGGAAAGGGCATGAGCGTCACTCAGAACATATTTAGGGAAATGCTGTCTAGAAGAGAGACAGGGAGACTTCGTAATTTTCATATGAGGTACATCTTGATTTTCATTGTGAGTCCTTGAGTTTCAGTTTTCAATCAGATAGAAGACATAGTCAGATAGGAGGTGACTCCTCACCAATTTTGTTCCAGTCAGGGAACTTGCTGTTAGGATTTTTTCTTTTCTGTGATCCCTAAATTAACCTGATAGAAAAAAGACTAGAAAAACAGAAGGAGGCAAGTGCAATACCAGTTTTAAAGAGCAGAAAGCAAAATATGTCTTTGTGACCTAGGAATGGTCTTCACATTGATCCTGGCTGTTTTTCTTAATTGAGCTCATTAATTTTTATTATGTTCACTATGTTTCTTATAATTTAGCAAGAAGTGTAGGCTATTCATGCAAATAAGGGGCCCCTAAGGAAAAAAAAATTTTTTTTCATACATGTCCTTTTTGCATTGCAGTAAGGATCAAGAGAATGCTATAGAAGTGATATATACTGTATTTCATACAGCCCCATGAATCTTTTTTTGCAAATCACCAATTTTGACCTCTGAAGGGGTCTTATGATAGCAGGTTACAGCGCTCTGTCCCCTCGACCTAGTCTAGTTTGGTTCAAGCGTTTACATTACAGGGCTGATGCTGTGCTTTCTTGGTGTGCCAATAAGCATAGGAGCAAGTGCATTTCTGATAATAAGCTAAAACAATAGCCACCAGTGTACCAGGAGAGTTTTTATAGAGACAAATGATAAACCTTGTACTGGGGTAGACGAACTTCATTCATTCAAGCTAAGTCTGACAGGCTTAGCAATATAACAGGCATGAAAAAGAGTAGCTTTAGTTGACTATGACTGCCAATCAATTTACAGTGGATCATGATTGTCCCCTACTCTAATGTATTCTTTATTTGATAGCTCACATAACTAGAAAGATATTACTCCTTTGTAGGTACTTTATCTCTGTAGGAGCATGGCGTTTGTTTGTTTGCTTGTTTGTTTTCTGACAATTGGTCTGGAAGAAAACATCCAAATGACATAGGGCTTTGAAGTCACGCCTCTGTTGAAGCTCTTGACTAACAAATCTCTAAGGGGTAAAGTACTTGACGTTGCTTTCAGTGTGTAACCTACGATTCGGATGGCTCTACTGTAGCAACGTCCTGGTCATCCCAAGTAAGTTGGAAGAATTGGAGATTATATCTAATCTCAACCTAAAATGTCTTAATAGGCATATTACAAGTAGCAGTGTGATTTAGATACATGGCTCAGGCAGTCCATAATGGAAACACACTTAGGAAGAAGCTACATTGTGACGTGGATGGACAGATTTCCTCCTCCTCTGAAACATCACAATTATTTGGTAGAGGGTGAATAAACTTCATAGGCAGTGAAAGAATATGCATTACGTAAGAGATTGTCATTGGAGGGAAGGCTCAGAGGCAGCATGTCCAAGGACATGACTTTTAGAATAGTTTATAGAAAGTAGCCGGAAAGGAGTCATTGAACAAGACAATCCATTTTAAAGCCGTGACTGGTGGATTTTCTCATGTAAAGAGAGAAGTCTGCAGTGAAGAATATCACTGGAGATTGAGAGTTCGAGTTTTATTTAATCACAGAAAAGTAGATGTAGACACACTTGTTTAGTTTTACATTCAGTATTATGCAGCATTCATGAGGTTTCATTTCTTCTGCTGCATCTATTTTTGAAGAGAAAGGAGGTGGAAAGGAATACTCTCAAAAATCGTTCTGTCTAAGAAAACAGAATGCCAAGCCTTGCCGCTGCCACGGTGTGCACAGTGCTTTGTGTTCCCCAGCCTCCGTCGATGGTCATTTCAGTTTCACATTCACCACATGGGGCCTGTGAAGTTGGGAATTTAAGATATGCATTGGCTATTGCTTGGTGATGGTGCATGGCACCCATCTCCGTGGCTTAGGCTGTTAGAGATGACTCAGTCATTAAGAGGGCTTGCAGCTCTTACTGACTGCTTCACACCCACACTGTGCAACTCACCACTCTCACCACTCGTGAAACTCCAGCCCCAGGGAATCTGATGCCCTCTGCTGGATGCCATGGGCACCCCACATGCGCACATACATATATAGGCATAATTAAAATATAATAGAAATGAATCTTAAAAACCCTTCTCAGTGGCTTAACACAGGCAGAGATTTTTGTTTGTTTTTGAATTTGAGACATGCTTTATGTAGCACTTGCTGTCCTGGAACTCCACATGTAGATGCTGTCACTCACAGAGATCTGCTTGCCTCTGCCTCCATGACTTTCCCCGAGCACTGGAAGTAAAGGCGTGCACTACCATACCCAGCTCAGCCAGCATCTGATGCTTCTCCTCCATGTCTGTCTAAGTCATGCTTGCTCTCAGGGAACAGGAACAAGAGAGGCAGAGAAAACTAGGAAGTCTCTTTAAGCCATATTTCAAAAGTGGATTATCTTATACCAGTCATGTTATTGGCCAAAGTAAGTCACATGGCTAGAGCATATAAAAATAGGTTTAAGGAATACATGATGTGGGAAGTAGGTGTGTGTGTGATTTATACCATTTATTTATTACATTTATACCAGTGAAGAGAGATTTGCAAACAGTATATACTGTAATATTGTCACCTGAGTTAGTTAGGTGCGAGAGTGACAAATGGGATATAAGGGCAGTGCTTGTTGCAGATGCTGACCTGAGATTCTGAGAGCCTCTAGCAGACTGTGGAGGATAGCCAGCTTTGTGCTGATTGACTGTCAGAAGCCCTTGCCGGAACTTCTGCATGGCTGACCACCGGCACTGCCAGCCATGCTAGAGTAGCTGCTCAAGTCATATAGAGTTCATTTTTATATGCTTTCCTTGTCACCACGCTTTAGGAAATGTGCTCTTGTAGAATTTGATAGTCAACACCACACAAGAGCAACTACAGTAAAAAGAAGCTGTGGTGTGTGTTACCACATGTAGAATGGGCATCCTGATGGTGTGGGGAAGCAGTCAGTAGTACCACATACATGTAGAACGGGCATCCTGATGGTGTGGGGAAGCAATCAGAGAGGTGAAAAACATGCTCTATGAAATTTAAGAAAGGATGAACTGACCGCAAGCCCCACAAGAGTGTGCCTAGCTAGAGCCAAAGCTTTAGGAAGAACCAGACAAATGCAGGTGAACACAGCAAGTGTTTAAGGTCACAGTGTTTTGTATCTGTGGTTATTAGACTGTGTCTTAAGTTGCCCAACTAGAGGGAGTGGTGGAATGTCAGTAAAACTGGATGTTGATTCAATGAGAATCAGTTTCTGCTGATAAAAGGGGCAGGGGGAGTCAATAACTCCTATTAATCTGCAACCTTTGTGCATGTGCCTTCTCCTTTGTAGGAAGAACTTGAAACAGCCACGAGATTTCTGTACTATGAAATGGGCTACAAGTCTCGAACAGAACAACTTACAGATAGCACTGAAATCAGCCTGCTGCCTTCAGACATCGATAGGTACTTTCAATGCTCTTCCCGTCCTCCCCTTCCATAGCCTCCTCCTCCTCTTCCTGTCCACTCTTTTATGTAAGACTATCTGCCATTATTCAATTTTGGGTTGCAGGTACAAGAAGAGATTTCACAAGTTTGATGAAGATGAAAAAGGCTTCATTACCATTGTTGATGTTCAGCGTGTCCTAGAGGTGATACATACTCCCCCACCCCATTATTAGTTCTCTGGTATAGAAAGATATAAAATTAATATTAGTTTGCATGTTTTCCAAGTAGCATTTTAAGGGTTGAACAGTCTAGCTACATTATCAGGAAGTTACACATAATTTTTAGTTTAACCCTCACCTCTCTGTGCTCCCCTGCCTAGAGTATCAATGTACAAATGGACGAAAACACACTGCATGAAATTCTCTGCGAAGTAGATTTGAACAAAAATGGACAGGTTGAGCTGCACGAGTTTCTGCAGGTGAGTTGTCACGAGGCAGATGCCGCTGCGGTCTTGCTTTTGCTTGTCCTCATCCCGAGAACGGATTCTTAAGTCGACCTGTTAGTCGCTTCATTCTGAAAACATAGCCTTAGCCAGAGCAGTTGATCTGTCTGCCCTCAGTGATGAGTTCTGTTTGTGTCTGTCCGCTTTTATAAGAGGCACCTGTTTTATTGGCTAATTTAGATAAAATCCAAGTTAATTGTGGCGTACAGAATTGCATAATTAAAGAACAAGGCCGTGGGCTATGATTGCGCCGCTGCCTATGCCGAGAGGCAACAGAGTACTTCTAGTATGGAAAGTCACCGTTCACTGTTGTGTGGGAGAAATTATAACCCATAGTTTTTTATTCATTGGATAATCATACTCACCTAAGAATACAATTAGTCAGTTCTTATACTTTGAAGAAGCAGAAAAGTAAATGGGAAGGAAGTTAAACTCCAGGATCAAGACCACAAATTCAAACATTTCCGTGTCTGGTGGTCAGCTAACCAAGGCTCCAATTGTTCAATCCTTCTAACCATGAAGGAAATCCATTTTGTTCCTGTAACCTCACACTAGATGCTCTACATCACCCCTTAATCGTTCTGTAAAGGAAAGGATTTTAGCAATGTATTCCTAGCTGTCCATGGGACTGATCGTTTGAAGAACACATTGGTTTCAGGCAGCCCGGGTTTTTCTGTAGTGTTTCTTGGGCAGGTATTTCAAATGAATGCCAGGTCTTGCTTGCACCATGGCAATGATGAATGCTGAACATGAAATAAATTAATGCTGGGATTTTGGTCAATGTCAGCCCTTTCTTCACTGTGTCAAGTTAAACAAACAAGATCAAGGCAGAGGAAATGGTAATTGTCTCTCTGGAGATGAGCTGCAGATAAGAGCATTGTTGAATCTAAATGCAGAAAATTTTCTCAGGTTGTGTCCAGCATTACAAAAAAGAGTGTTTAGTTATTTAACTACTAACTGTTTAACTGAATGCGAATTTCAAATGGAATTTGAGATTTATGGTTAGGACTTTTAACAGGAAACATTTAAAGCCTCTTTTTGAATAGTTTTTCTGGAGAACACTTCCTTGTCTTAGAATTTCAGAAAACTCTTCTTTAAATAAATAGCTTATGCTTCATTTCTTGTGTTTTACAAACAAACAGCAGCATTTAGACCTAAAAAACCCAGGGCTTTAGAGACAATGGGAGTCTAATTTAATGAGTATGTTGTATGGTTTGGGTTTTAAGTAATTTTCTTCAATGTCGTAGAATTATACACATAGAAAATAATTTAAACCACCTGCAGGTTTTCCTGTAGAGTTTTAAAATAAATTAGTATTTCCTGTCCAGTTCTAAATAAAAGCAACCATTCATGCTTTCAAGAACACAGCATAGTTTCCAAGTTATAAAACACATTGGCTCTTGTCCTTATGAGGTCTGTTCACACCTAGATACTATTTTTTCTTGCAGTACGGTTCTTGGATACATGTAATACCTAATAGAAAACTTTAAGCTTGTTGAGGTTGGTACAGGAAACACTGTCAGTGGCTGAGAGAAGAGGAGCCCCACTCTGACTGTTGTTACCTCTGATAAGTCCCAAGGTTCTCCCAGCATCAGAGAGAAAACAACAGTCAGAAAACTGTTCTCTTGTTAAATGCCAGCAGTCCTTAGGTAAAATAGTTCTCGATGTAAAGTATGTTTCCACATCTGAATGTTTAATGAAATATTTTCCTTTCCTGACTAATAAGAGCCCACATTTATCCTGCCACAGTTCTGATTTTTGGATATGGGTATTTTCAGTCATCAAGCTAGGAGGAGTTATGGAAACTGTCTGGGTGCAGGATTTTGTTTGCCAGCCTGGCCACAATGACATTGTGTGTAAGAAGCAGTTGCTTGTGAAGCGGCTTTTAATAAGGTCAGGAGATCCAGGTCCAGCCTGGGGCAGATGCCCCAAACTCCCATGTGGAGCACATTTTTCAAAATGTATCACCGTGGGCTAAAGCCTTAATTATGAAATGATTTGAATATTTTCACATGTATTTTTAAAAATATAGCTAACTATCGAGGACTTTTTTTTAATTAGAAAAAAAAATAGATTTTAAAAAATACGAGTTAGTGGAAGGAGGAGGCAGTTCTCACACTCAGAATTGCAAGGGGTTTTCTGCATTAAAGGCCTTTGCCTACTGTCTGCATGCAATTTTAGATCTAACTCTGACTTTAACCATTGGATAAGAATGAATCAGCTAAAATCTGAGCGGTGAAATTATTTCAGTTAGGGCAGATCTCGAAGTCCATTTTCAATGACGTGTATTTAAATTTGTTTAGAAAGATTCCCAGGGATTTAGATTTAGAGGCCTTGAATTGTCAAGTACAATAACACCGAAAAATGATAATTAAATATAGGAGGTCATGGTTTAGCTTGGCTCTATCCCTGAGATTCCTGTTTAGAATGTAAAAATAGAATTAAAGATCCAATATTTGATGTAAACTTTTTTTTTTTTTAAAGTGACCCAAAATGTATAATGTGGGCGAAGGAGTTCATTAGATTTGCTTTTAGGGTAGCCTGATCTACTGAGTAGATGCAGTTGTTGTCAGCAGTGTGAAACATGTCTCCCTTCATCTCTTCTTGAACTGTTCAAGAAGTCAAGTGTTTGCTCTGGAGCTGATGGAAGAGCTCTGGGGCTAGGAGGAGCGGGTGAAAGGAGCGGGCCTGGCTGCTGAGTGTGTTCCTTCTTTTCTCTTTAAGCTGATGAGCGCAGTTCAGAAAGGAAGGGTCTCTGGAAGCCGACTTGCCATCCTGATGAAAACTGCCGAGGAGAACTTGGACCGCAGAGTTCCAATCCCCGTGGACCGTAGTTGTGGAGGATTGTGAGTCTGACCAGTAAATCCGCCACCAGCAAGCATAGGACAGCCAGCGCTATGTACAACCAGAGATGACTTAAACTCTAAAATAGTGGATCTCGTAGCTGCCTTTTTTAAAACAAACAAACAAGGAAAAAAAAAAAAACAAAATCAAAGAAAGGAAAGGGATAAGCAAATAAACAACACTGGAAAACATTCCAAAACTTAAGATGTTGGTGTGTTTGCCAACTTACTTTGCCAATACTTTATTTATATTTGCCACTCAGTCTGGCTTCTACAAAGCGCTTTTCTTATTTTTTAGTGCGCACTGATGTACTGTTTTGTATCCATTTTGTACCCTGTCAGACTTGACACTCTGCCTGCTCATTCATTCATTCAAACTAGTTTTAGAGGCAGACCCCGTATAGATTGGAATGATGCTAGAAAGACTTTGTGAGCACCCAAGAGCTCAGGAGCTCGAGCCTGGAGAGAGCATTCTTTCTTTTTTTTTCTAGAAAATCATTTGATCTCTTGACCTGTTAATATTTTGGGAGACTTCTCAGCCCCGTCTTGCTACCCACCCCCTTCCGATTAAAACTGCACACTTTTCTGTCTGGAGCAACTCTGGCTAATCTGGAGAGGGAAGACAAAGTTTAGATCTGGTTGAGATTTGGTTACATTTCTAAAAGAGAACCTCCAAAAGCTTCCAGATTTGCAGGCGTAAGATAAAGACAGCCCTGACATTTGCCGGGAGGTACGGTGATCGCTGCTTCTCAGCAGTTCATTTTTTTTCCCCCAGGCACTGCTGGCTTCCTTTGACTATTATAGTTGCCAGAAAAATCCTTGCTTTTTTTACTTTACAACCAGCATTTGAGTGGCAAGTTGGATATAATGGGATGAGACCAAATCTCTCCATTCCTCCTGGGAGCAATGATGGGACACAATTTCCAGTCCCACAAGTTCTGAATCTTGTAGCGTGTAGCACTGTCAGGCCTGTTCTTGTCGGGGTGGGCAGTAGTGACGGTATTTGCAAAGAGATAATAAAAAAGAACTGGGCAGACTTCCGTTAACTTTAATTATGAAATTGAAATAAGGCATGCCACTTTAATATTGGAGGCTGGTCTGTTTGCCAAAGGCCCTTCTCTTTGTGTACTCACTGGAAAAACTCTCTTTCTAACAAAAAAAAATACAATAAAATAAAAATCCAAGATAGACATCAGACATATACGTAGGAATACACACAAATCAAACCCCAAAGTCGGTGTCCTTTGAACTCAGCAAATAATGCACAGACTGGAGATGCCCGCCAGGTGGAATGTTTTTTGTTATATTCTGTTGGCATTATAACTAGTAATCTTAATACTTAATTAATTGGCTTCCCTTTTCTGAAACTACCAGTGATGAGATCCCTGTGCATCATAGGAGGTGGACCCCTTCGTTCCCACTTCTCTCCCGGCAGCCTTTCTTGCACAGGCTGTGTCTCAGCTTTGTGAACTGATCCATAAAGCACCCTTGTGCTGCTATTCTGCCTGTGCAAACATTGTGTCTCTCTGCCTCATTCATTATGGGTTATGAGTCCACATATCATAATATGAGCTGGGAGGTCTCAGCCCCCGTCCCACTCCACCCCCACCCCTGAAATATGCAGACTTCAGGAATAGACAGCTCAACTCATTATTAAATGAAGTATCGATACTTCCACTTCTATTTCCGGGAAGCCTGACACCGGACAAGTGATGTCACAGCAGATGTCACTGTGAAATCTTTTTTTCTTTCAAAGTGTCAATTTTTTACACTGGTTTTTAATCTTTATATTTTTTAAAATAGATGGAAGCATGTGGCTTTGAGATTTAGTGGGTTTTTTTCCCTATCATGACAATAAAGTTCACTTTATACCTCGTGACAGTCAAGTCGGCAGAAAAAGCTGTCCTTTAAGACATCCCAGCAGATATATCACAACATTCTACATCACTACTCCTTTCCCCTCTCTCTTTCTCTCTCTCTCTCTCTTTCTAGTTAGATCAAGATAACGGTGGCTTGTGTCATCCCGATTCTCTTACAGTAGGGACCGGGCTCAGAATGTGACTTGCTTAGGCCGATGTGGGCTTGGCAAGCACGTCTCGTTTGTATATGTTTTGCTGTGAATGAAGTTCCTTTAAGGACAAAGGGAAGTGCACTGTGCTTCATTTGAGCATATCTGCCTTGGCTTAGCATCTGCTTATTCTAAGACACGCTCCTTCACCCGTCCCAGAGACTCACGTTGGACATGAAATACTTTTATCACGTTCCTGTGAGTAAAGCAACCCGGGATTTTCCTGAGTTCCCAATTAAACCTGTACAGGTTTTCACATTTTAAATCCAATTTAAGCAAAGAGGGAAAGGACACAGGGGAAAGAAGCCCCTTTAAAACTCATTCAGAGAATAAACCATGTTTGCTTTTTCATATAAACCTGGTATTTGTTGATTTTGTTTGGGTGTGGGAGTGGGTGCGCAGAGCTCACCTTTTATCATCGAGTGATTTATTTCCTTTGACGGGATTCAGGTGAAGGAAGCCCATCTGTGCCGGAGAGCTCTATATGCCTTGAACTAGCCTAGCCTCTGTCCCAGTTGTGATGACAGCGATAACGCTGGATTACTGGTTTAGCTACAGTTGTCTGCCTCTGAGTCCTCATGCTGCATATTCCTGCTTTCCAGTCTGTTCCTACTGAGTGTGATGTCACATCTCTGCTCTCAAATGCATGCTTCCTAATCTGCTTCAGGTTATGCCTCGAGTTTGGTCTATTTCAGAATGTGGACAACAAAAATGTTCATTCTGGTTTTAACTCAGTACAAATAGAGGTTGTCATTGATTTCTCTTTCCCTCTTTTCCTTATTTGTAAAAAGTCTTTTTGCATATGAATGTAATCACACCAACGTCACCAATGCTGTGAACTTGCACTGCCTAGGGAGCGGAAAAAAGCCCTACTGTGTTTAAAAAGAACATCCGCTGTTAACCCAGCCCTGGAGCGGACACACTTGCTGCATGTTCTCTTACTTCCTCAGTTTTAGGTGTTGTGTTGGGTTATCGTTCTAGACTGGACTGTTAAATGCCGTCTGTGAGGCTGGACTGTCACTTTTATAACTGTCTTCGTATTTTATCACCATTATTTATTACTTTTGATATACAGAATGAGCCGCATGCATTTATAGAGCCATAAGAAGATGTATTTAATGTGCCTTGTTTTTAACTGAGTAAGAGCTGAAAGCATGAATCAATAAAACTGATTAAAGCGCTCCATTTGTTGGCATTTTGATGTTACTCGCGGTCCGACAAATAACTTTAATTACTGCTGAAGTTTTTAGAAGTTTGAAAATATTTCCAGAAACTATATTTTACCTGACGCACATTCATTCTTTTACATTAGAATTTTACCACAAGTGAATTATCTGTATTGACAGATGTTATTTTATGAGGCCACCAAAATTATTTGTATTAATTTGTTACTTCAGCTTTTAGGGTATGGTTTCTGTTTTATGTGACCCTAGTCTACATTTATCCCATTACAACTCAATAAGATTTCTTCCTTCCTTCCTTCCTTCCTTCCTTCCTTCCTTCCTTCCTTCCTTCCTTTCTTTCTTTCTTTCTTTCTTTCTTTCTTTCTTTCTTTCTTTCTTTCTTTCTTTCTTTCTTTCCAACCAGAACCTCTCAGCCTCCACAGGCATGCTGATGAATTTTATCATAACTAAAATCAATAGAAATGAATGGGAAAGATTACATAATCCATTTTGATCATCTTACATGTCAAGTTAGTGCAGGGTTGCCAAGCGTTGATAAATGCTCTGACAGAAAAAAAACTGCTATATATTTTCATTGTCGGTAAATCAGTAAAGCTGTTACCAGTTTAACACTGGCCAAATTTTATAATACCCATGTTATTTTATAAGTTTTAATTTGCACATGTACAGAGAGAGCTTTCTCTATTTGCGGCTCCCAAGTGCTGCCGCCAGGTTGAGCGTGCTCAGAGGCGTTTGTGAGTTTCTCATAGTCCTTCGGAACTGTGTCCCAAGTGAAGCCTTCTTCCCAGACAGACTTGGGACAATAAGTCATTTGTTCAGCTTCTGGAAAAAAAAATACATAGTTTGAAACATTTTCCATAGATCTAGCTTATGAAATTTGATAGCACCTAAATAAATATTGTCAAAATATGGCATGTAGGTTTCCAGCATGTAAAAGTGATGCTCACAAAAAAGAAAAAGAAAAAAAGAAAAAGAAAAAAAGAAAAAGAAAAAAAGAAAAAGAAAAAGAAACATGATACTGGCCTCAATATTTTTTTTTCTTTTTTCTTTTTTGTTTTTTTGAGACAGGGTTTCACTGTGTAGCCCTGGCTGTCCTGGAACTCACTCTGTACACCAGGCTGACCTTGAAATCAGAAATCCACCTGCCTCTGCCTCCCAAGTCCTGAGATTAAAGGTGTGTGCCACCACTGCCCGACTGGCCTCACTATTTTGCAGTTTTGTGAACAGCACATTATCACTGGTGTAAGATCCCATCTGATGGCATTTGACTTATGAAGGCCAGAAGCAACAAGAGTCTTAAATTGATCTGGCACCCTTGTAATGAGACACATTCTGTGTAGGAAGCAGAAATGATGAGCCTCTGATGCCTGTACTTTGTATTTTAGGTCTCTAATTAGCTACCTAACTTGTGACATGCAGGCACAGAACATGATGCACGTAAGCCTCAATGATGCCACAGACAGCCCCGCAGGCCCTGTGCTAAGAGGTGCAGTGAAAAAAAAAACAATCAGTTCCTGTCCTTCCATGTCTTAAATACCTGCTCAAGACCTGGTGTGAGCTAAGCGAGCTACTGCCCTAGCAGAATCATCACTGTCTCTGTCTCCACATCTGGCACCAAATTGTTTGCTTTTCATACATTGCCACCAGAAGTATTGACGTTGTAATAACTTGACCTAGGAGGGTTTGTGTGGTGCCTCCTTTAAGGAAGGCACCATGTTGTAGTTCACCAGAAGCATAGGAGGACTGAGAAGCACAGAGAATGCCTTGGATGTTAGAGTATGGCACACGGTACAGCTTGTTCTGTAAGCTGCTGAGCCTTGCTGACCCAGTGCAATGTTTCTTAAGCAAGGCGTCCCTGCATTCATCTTCCAAGTAAATGGCTTCAGTAGGGAAATCTGCACTTCTTCATGGTTGCTACTAGCTTTTTTTTTTTTTAACTGTGTCAGAGTTGAGAAGTAGTAAACCTCCCCTCCCCCACTACATGCATGCAGACACATGTGCACATACATACACACCTCCCCATGTTAAGCATCACAGACACAGAGAGACACACATGTACCTCCCTACCTTAAGCAACACACACACACACACACACACACACACACACACACATGCACACACACAGGCACGCACATACACATCCACCTCCTTGTGTTAAGCATTAAAGACACACAGACACAGAAAGACACACACATATCACACAGATACACCCCCCCCCCCACACACACATACACAGACACACGCACATATCACACACATGCACATCTCCTTGCCTTAGGCCCTCATACTTAGTGTTCTTTGTTGGTTCTCATCTCATTCTGTACAAGTGGGATTAGATATTTATTAGCATTTTCTTTAACTCCAATCTTGATTTACTTGAGTTTGTTTGTCTAAATAATCTAAATGTAACAAGCTCAGTTAACATAGCACTTCTATTTCACCTGTCCTCAGCGCCCTCATATAGTCCAGGGCTGCTTCTGTCCTTCCTAGCCCCGTCCTCCCTGAGTTAGAGTAAACAGCCACCCCATTTATATGTTGCTTGTTAGCTTTTCTCACCATTGCTTCACTATCCGCTTCCCCCCCTCCATCCCCATCATTAATTGATTTACAATTCATTTTTATGCATACGGAGTTTTTCCTATCCAAGTTAAGAAGCTGTAAATCTTAGATCCATTGAAATGACAGTGAGAAATATTTCATTTTATCCCATGAATCATTTGCCATCCTTATTGCAGAAAAATGGCAAAATTATGGTGTACCATGTTTTCATAAATTACTCTTCCCACCCCCACCCCACTGCCCTGGTTCATTTCATTATCTGTGTGGAGAGACTGTGAGAGTCAGACTGTAGACACTTGGGGTAAACAATTCTGATTTTACAGCAGGCTAATCAAAATTTCATAACATTACAAATTAATTCCTCTGGTACCGTGAAGAATTTAATTCATGTACAAAATATATCATCTATTTTATAAGTCAAAAATAGCTTGATATTAAAGTATGCCCTGTGATTGTTTGTGTCAAAAGGGGGGGATGGGTCTTGAGTTCTTTAAATAATGTATATAATTTTCATTGGTTTCATATGTCAAAGTAGTCATTTATGTCCTGAAAGGTGGGTGCTTGGTACTATGTGTTTGAACACTATTAAAAAAAAAATCATAGCTTCTTCTCAAAAGGCTAAATCATAGGTTTGTATTTCACACATGACCTAGAGTGAAACCAGTTCTCCGTGGATCCCCACCCCTCTCATCTCCAGCAAGAAATATCCTTAAAAGGAAAAAAAACCTGAAATCTCTAAGAAATAGTTTTTAAAATCAGTAAATGAAGTCAGCTGCATTACGACAGCGGTCCTGAGTAGGTGATTTGGCTCTGACGCTCACCCGCCATGTTCCTGTCAGCTTTTTAAGGAGCCACGGTCAGTTCTTTGTAGGCTCTGCCAAGCCAAGTCTATCTTGGTAAAGATGCTTGTCCTCGTGAGCTGCTGCCCTGTGTGGAAAGCGGGCTATTTTTTAAAAGGAGCTTAGCCAGCTTGATCCATGCTGTAAGCAGCACCGAGCCATTAAATAAAAACCAAGGCAAAAATGCCTTGGAAAAGGGTTAATTAGCTTTAATATTGATTTATTCCATATAGGATGCTAATAGACCAGAACATTTACTTCTGTTTTGGATCATTAAAAACTGGCTGTAGTTCCCTCGAACAATTTGTTTCTAATAATTAAAAATTAGACCAATTAGAGAAGTCTTCATACAACCTACTCTTTAGGATGTACTTTTTATGAAAACAAAAACCTGGCTCACTACTTCACAGTTCCGTTGCGGCTTCAGCCACAGAAACCGGTGCACAAAATACAGAGAAGGCCTCTGAGCTCAAGCCAGGGGCATTTCTCCTTTAATCCTAATGGGGAATGAGGGGGTGGCGGTGGGGTGGGGTGGGGTCGTTAAATGTGAGATCAGGAGTGCTGAATTGCTGTGTGCTGTGGCTGGAGTCACATTTCCCTTATTCGCATCCCGCATTCCAGATCTCTGGGACTCCAGCTCTCTCCATCCCTTGCTCTAGGTTTGGCAATGTGACTGCCCTGGAAAAGTCTCTGGTGACCTCTGAGGTGCTGTCTCTCTGCAGGGGAGGTCTCCCTTGCTGGGCTGAGTTTTTGTTCTTATGCTGCCCTCTAATGGATATCAAATTATTTCATTAGACACAGAACAAAAGTAAAATTTCAGCTTCTTCTGAGCTTCTGGGTCAGAAGAAGCTGAAATGTGAAATGGTGATATGACCTGTTTCCCCTTTGCGCTTGTTCAGGTGTAGGGGACATTTGTGCTAATTGTGTCCCGATGCCCTGGCCAAAGTTGCTGTCCTGTTCTGGACAGTAAAGGGAGAGTAAATGCTAATTTGTGCTCTGTGGAACTTCCTCCCCGCCCCCCCACCTTGCCAGCAATCGGAAAGAATTGATGTTCTAGGGTACTTAAAAATGAGGAATAAAAACAGTGTAAGTGCTGTATTAAGATGATATGCTGTATGTTTTATCAGCCACTGGCACCTAGTTCAAAAGACAAAAAAATTAGCAGCAGTGGTTAGGGAATAGGCCTGCGCGTGAGGTGGCTATTCCATCCATACATGAAGAATATCAGCGCTTCTCACATGCTGCTTTCTGACACCCATTGCTAGAGCTGAAAACTATCTCTATTGTCCAGTTTGATTGCTTGAATCAAACTGATTTACAGCAAATCCATCTGAGCTTTGATAAATCTATTACAGTTTCATTTCACTGATTTCATTAACGTGAATAAAACCAGCCATGCTTTCTGCATAACTGCTTTTTAATGGCTTGGCCCTGTCACCTGCCTGAATATTAATCCCCCTGACTTATTGCTCCACAGAGGGAATGAGTAATGGGTATTTGAATGTGATCAGCACACTACAATGCAATTAAGGAAGCAGTACTGTTCTGTGCCTTTAATCCTGAACTAATTTGAATTGCAGTTTGATAGCACAGTGAATCCTGCATAATTATGTAGGGTGCATATTAAACTCTGTGACAAACCGGAGAAGCCTTTAACCATCACAGCTATGGTAGACAAGTGAGGGCTAGAGTCAGAGAGCCCACTATTGGACCGAGAGCTCAATTAATAGGAAGCCCTCAGCAGGGATGGCTTGGCCACGCAACATATCATAGGGGGGAAAAAAAAACAAAAAAACCTGTGAAATGTTGACTTGCTCCAAATCAATTTTAATTTACATGCGTTGGAGTTTTCGGAGTTCCTTTCGAGTTTGCAAGGAAGCAAGGGGTAGAGAATTGTCCCTTAGAAAAACTTTACATTGTCTCAGTCCCTGTAGCAGTTAAAGCCAGCAGTTGTCACAGTTCAGAGCATCTCAGCTGCTTCTGTCTCTGTCTAGTTTTGGGGGGGTTGCAAATGGTTCATTGAGAAGCAGTAGAACTGGTCAGCTGGGAAACCCCCCACATGTACAAACACACATATGGACACACACAAATATAGCTGTCTAGAATGTCACCCCACTTAATACATCCTCATTTCTAAGAAGTTTGAACATTATTTCATGGAGTGAGGCTTTCTGGAAATAAATGTTATGCAATGGTCAATAATTGACTGCTGCCACGAGGATGCTTCTATTACTATATATTAACCCTAAGGAAAATAAAACAAATAGTCTATATATTTTGGAACTTTTATTAACACATTGGTAATTAATTTGTATTATAAGTTAGCTTTTTTTTTAATTTGAAAAAAACAGACCAAAATATGATGACTCTAGGCTGTTGTGGGAAAAAAAAAAAAACCAAAAAAAAACCAAAAACCCATCAGGGATAAAGAGGCTCACTCCTGTACTATGATCCTTCTTGCTACTGTTAGTTTTATATCTGGGCAGAAATAAGAAATGAGATGTATTAGCTTATGTCTCAGGCTGGTCCTGCAGTGGGAAATAATCATAAAAGGTCAGAAATGACTAATTTGCTGCAGTTAGGGCATTTAAGGTAAACAATCAATACCATACTTTTAATGCACATTATTATCCAAATAAAAATGACATTTTGATTCTATTTAACTATTTTTACATAGCCCTGTAATGTCACTTTGCTACAGTTGCCCTGATCCTTAAATGCTTTGTGAGTGAAACAGAAGATAATAAATAAGGGTATGGCTCATTTTTACATGGGAGGAGAGAGACGAGTTCTTGTCAGAGGAAAAGCATCCCAGAGCACCCTCAGCCGCTTTCATCATAGTCCACTTTGGTTCTGAAACTGGAGAAATTACTTCCATGCTGCCTATTGGCCACTTAATAGTATAGGTGTTGAGATAGGAACTTACAGAAGCTTCAAGGAATTTCAGTAGGTAAGACAGTGCTGATGGAGGGAAGTACCTAACAAAATATGTGCATATAAACACAGACACACATAGTTTCTTTTCTGTACTGTGCAATGGGGAACGTGGCTTTAATCCAACAAATTGTTATTCAAAATACACTAACTGCAAAATGCATCAACCAAAATGGAGTGGGGGGAGGGGAGGGAGTGACTTCCCTCAGGGTGAACAATAATATTAGCGGGATTACAGACCTTTAATTTTTTTTCAGTCTAATTGAATCCAATAGAATTACTGTAGTTCTTAAGAGTCACCATATCCTGCTGGGCTACTCTCATCTAAATATCGCTAGTTAACCTTGTTTTTCAAAAATACATTGCAAAAAGCTAAATGGAGCCTCTCTCCGTAATCAGTTTACATTATGTCGCATGCTAACTGTTGATTACATTTCTCAGAGAGGGATTGCCTTCCTATGCCACCTGAAATGACTTTGTTTCTGACAGTACCACTAAACTGGCTGAGATAAAATGGTTCTGGTTGGGGGGTGGGGTGGTGGGGTGGTGGAGTGGGGTGGTGGGGTGGGGCGGGTTTTGAAAACATTTAACTCATCAGTGAAAATAGACGGGCATAAAAAAATGGAAAGAAATCATCCCAGAATTAATATTGAGGTACCCGCTGGTAGACTGTAGTTTATAAATCAAAACAAGTAATTGAATATATATCTTAGTGTATATAAATGCATTTGTATACCTCTATGTACAACTTCAGATAAAGGAAACACTTGGAAAACTGAGCCAAGGGCAGTTTACGTTCTATTATTGAAACTCATGGAATAAAAGATAAAAAATATGTTTCACATCATACTTTTAGGAACACACTGCTTGATTTATAAAATACCAATAGATTACAACATGCAGGAGAAATATTCCCTGATTTTGTACTGTTTTATAAAAACTTTTCAGATGCCCATCTTATTTCATGCGTTTGTGTTAAACCTAGCAAGTTTAGGGGTTTGTTGTTGCTGTTGGGCATATCAAAACTGTCACAGCAATCTATGTTGGCTGATCTATTTTGAGACGTTTTGGAGGGAGGGTATCAATTACGGCTTTCCCCTCATAGGATGCCAGGTATTTTTGTTTTTTAATGAATCAAAGCTGTATGAAGATAAGATCTCCCATACTTTTTCTTCCACCTGCCTTCCCCCCACCCCCTCATTATTGTGGTTGCTTCGTCTTAAAACAATTTTAGGCAGCAAGAGTAGTGTGTTGCTTGGGCTAAGGCTGGGCTGTTAGCTAAATTAAGCCATTGTGACTCAAAATCCTCCTTTAATAAGGTTCACCCTGTCTACAACTTCATCATTTTCTGCTGAATGATAATTACTTTATTCAATCATGTTCAAGGTTTTAGTGAAAGCTAGCATTGATTGATTAACTTCAATTACCATGCTTACATTTGCATAGATAAAAACTGCTTTTCAATTTGTGAGTGGCACGCCAGTGGAAACCCTGCGCTGATATTTGCATTTCAATGTGAACGGTGAAGAATAAAGGTGGAAGAGGGGTCTGATCAGCGCTGAGCCCTTTCCGCTTCAGTGCTCAAGTATTTCTCCATAAACACTCTTGTTATGATGTTAGTTTGTTCAAACCACTCTGAGGTAACTGATGGAGACTCCTGTTTACAAGCTTTCCTGACAATTGAGCAGTGTGGATTAGGGGGAAATGGACTCCCGCAGTAGCTTGCAGGCTGGCCGCCAAGTTAAAGGAGAAATCTTCCTGCAGCCCATGACCACAGCTCTCAAATGCCAGTGGTGTGTACCAGTGACTGGCCCAACCTGGGCTGACCTTTCAATGGCTCCTGCTTTTCTCTTTGATTGGTTGGCAGGTTGGGACCCGGTGATGAATTGTCACCTGCCCCTTTTAGGTTCAAATGCCATGAGAATGCAAAGTATTATCAAAGTCTTTTGAATTTTTTTTTTTCCTGTAAGAAATACTAGCCTTTTCTTGACTCATCAGGTAGGACCAGCTAGTAGGCAGACTTTTAGTATGTTTCTAAGACAAGCCTGCACTATTATCCTTGCCTGTCACTGTTTCGGAAATACAGAGATCTGATAGCAGAGTCAGGCTTTTTTTTCCATCAACCAGGTAAACCAGGATCCATTTATTCTTGAATCAGCCCTGGAAATTTCTGTCTCTTTAACACTACAAGAGCACCTAGCCAGGGAGCTATTTCTCAATTTTATTCAAGACTACTGTTTGTCTTTTTTTTCAAGCTAGAGCGCTGGTCCAAAGCTCACACCCTTCTTTTGACACCCTGCTTTTGGTCAGCAGTTCTTTTTGCATGTGCTGTCTTAGAAAACTAGAGCTACAGTTTCTAGAATGTTCTCACTTAGGAACCAGGTAGGGCTCCTTAGACCAGTAGTGGCTTTAAGCTTTTGTTCTCTAAGATGTAAATAAAGCGATTGAAAATACTTCATTTAGCTGAAATATATGCATAGACCTCCAAGTTTTGTTAATGAATTTCTAAGACACATAGGCAATTACACATGTAAAATACACATATCAGGCCCGGAGGTTGCCTTTGAGGTTAAGAGCACTGGCTGCTCTTGAAGAAAACTCAGATTTGGTTCCCAGCACCCACATGGTCCAGATTCAAGGTGCTTTTAAGGATACTGCGTGCATGTGGCTCTCATACATATGTGTAAGCAAAACATGAATGCAAATAAAAATTGAAAAGGTATCAGTGAAAATGCATACATTGATTTTGTAATGGAGGTCAAAATCACTTGGGACAAAATTAAATGTAATCTTATAAAAATTTTTTCTTTTGTTGGGCTAGAGAGATGGTTCAGACAACCTGGGTTCTATTTTCAGTATCCATATGGTGGCTTACAACCGTCAGTAAGGAACTCCAGTTCCTGGGGTTCTGACCCCTTCTGATCTCTATGGGAATCAGGCACGGACGTGGGCATGCAGGTAAAACACTCATGCATGTAAAATAAGTAAAAAAAAAAAAAATTCTCTTTTGTCAAATTAAAAAATAAATTCCTGCTAGTTCACAAAATGTGTAAAGAATATGTATAAGGGTATATCATCTTTCTCCCAAACCTTATTTGCTATTGTTTGGTAAGTAGTATTTATTGAAATTGGGATATACACTGTATCCTTCTCTACCTCCTGCTCAAAGTACTAAGAACTGCTATTATATGCTGCGTGCTTAAAGGCTGGGCCTGTCCACCTGGGCTTCTAGTCTCAACGTGAAGTTTAACACTGGAAAGATAAATGAATAAGCCATCACTGAATGGGTAAGTTCAATTGGTAAGATCTCTCTCTCTCTCTCTCTCTCTCTCTCTCTGTGTGTGTGTGTGTGTGTGTGTGCGCGCGCGCGCGCATGTATTATATGTGTTTGAATGCATGTAGACCAGGCTGGCCTTGAACTCACAGAGATCCTCCTTCCTCTGCCTCCTTAGTGCTGGGTATAGAGGGGTGAACCACTGTTTCTGGCCTTACTAAATTTTTGAAATAATAATAAAAAAAATCTCACCAAAGATCTTTAGAATTCAAAGAGAATTATAGATTTTGAATGTAGCATTTGGACAAGAACTTGTAATGAGGATTTTGTATTTAAGCTGAAGTTGCTTTGTCCTGTTTCTTGGTGACCAAAGGTAGAAATGGTGATAGACGAATAAAATACTTGGCAAAGAAAAACAACTTATGTTAAGAAAACAAATTAAAGGGAAAAAAAAGATTCTTAAATATAATGGCAAAGATGTCGTATCAGTTTAAACAGTTTGGTCTGAAATACCCACCGAAATGTATAGAAGTTTCTTTGTAACTAGCATTATAGCCACCATGTGAAAGAATGTTATTTTGAAGAGTTAATTTTAGTTAGATTGGATAATTAAGTGTAGAAAATGGAGCAGCTTTGGAAGCTAGAGACTTGTTTTGTTAAATTGGCACATGATATCTCCTGGCACAATGGAAGGCAGGACCAATCCTGAAAGGACTGAAATGGTCCAAAGGAGTCACTAGAGATAGTTTCTAAAAGCTTAAAACTCCCACCTCAGTAGACAGTGTGAGGAAACCGCAATCTTCCTGTCTCTGCAGGTTAAATACATGACAAAATTGGAGTGTGAAAATGAGTTTGAGGAGTGTCTAAGTGAAGTTAATATACTAGGATAGATTGCAGGTTTTTTTACACCCTGAAGACAGTATAGTATCCAATAATTTATTCCACAGGGATTGAACTGTTTGTAATTTTTCCATAAACTACTATACTTACTTGTTTGTGTCCAAGCATGTGCAGCTCACCTGAGGAGGTCTGAGGACAGATTGTGGGAATCATTTCTCTTCTACCATGTGGGTTCTGGAGTCAAACTCAGGTTGGCAAGATTGGCTTCGAGCACCTGGATGTTTTGGGCAATCCCATTGGCCCATTTTCCATACACTGTTGATCACCCAAAAAATTAATATTCAAAAGCATGCGATTTAAAATTAAATGTACCTTTGTCCTGTCTCAGGGGAGTATGTCTGTTTGTCTGGTGTAGCTGTGTGATGCACTTCACCTTTTATACCCAGTCCTCTCTCAGTGCCTCTGGAACTCAAAATCTGGTCCCTTAAACACTTCTAGTGGGCCAATTCCTAGTGGACTTACTCTGCTCTCGGTGTTGAACAAAGCATGGGTTTTAGTTACCTGCACACCTGTTATCTGAATTTCTCCAGCTCTTTGGACCTCGGGCTTCAGATTAACTATATTCTTTCTTACTCAGTAGTTCGGATTCATGGCTTCACCAACCCACCCATTGTTTCTGTTTTTTATCATTTGTATCTTTCTTTTCAGGAAGTTGTACCTCTTTGCCTGGGGTATGTTGGTGCACAATGGTATTGGCAGTATTGCCTTTGATCACTGTGGAGCTAGCACATGACTATGCAGCCCAGGATATCCCGAAGCTCACGAGTGATCACACCTGGCTATATGTCACAAGCTTTTTGTTTTGTCATTAAAGTTTACCAAAATCAGATGTTTCCAGTTTTCTTCCAAGTACTTGAATTTTATATGGTGATTATTTAAAGATGGAAATACTACATTTAGAGAAAGTTTTTTTTTTTCTGCTGATCCCAGAGAAACTGCTCAGAAATGGACAATATAAAAACTTTAAACATGTGAGCAATTCTTTTTTATGGGAATAAGACCTTTAAGTATATGAGTGGGTGAGCTACAACTAGAATTCAAATCACCCTGCAAAATGTCTCTGAACTCAATGTCCGGTCACATGGAAACTGTAGAAAGATGGTTAGTGTCCACATTTAATGTCTTGAATTCAATGAAAATAACAAAACCAAAAAAAACTAAAACACCTCAGATGAGGCTTCAGAAAGAAGTGTTAATTGTAAATGAAGAAAATATCTAATAAAAAAATTGTGTAAATAAAAAAAAATATATATATATTCCAAGTCAGGTATGAGCCCCTGGGAGTTGAAGCTAGAGGATCACATTGAGTTCAAGACCAAGTTTTAGGACAAGAGCCAACTGCTGCCTGTATCCTCATCCCTCCCACAAGTTTCTTGATTTCTTCATATTCTGGCCAACCTTTGCAAGGGCTGAAGTCAGATGCTCAGAAGTAAGGAAAGTGACGGAATTGACAGTTCCTGAGTAGCTTGCTTCTTTCGTACCGCTTGCCCATCAAGGATTGCAAGCTGTTTCTTACTTGGCATTGGCCTCTCATCCTTTCCTCACAAAATGGTAAGATCGCTAAAACGTAAAAACTGTAATTACCTACTACTTGATAGCCCTGCTGGGTCATCTAGTTGAACAGTGTATTGGTTTCTTCGTGAGCAGCCGAGACAGGTCATTTTCTGGTTTTGCCACTTGTTCCTTGGGGGTTACTATTATGACAATCCGATATCATGACAATCTGATATCACAAGTCAGTTCTTCCTGTATAGAAAACAAGGAGATTTTTGATGTTATTGTTCAGTATCCCGGTAATTATTTTCCTTTATAAGTGGAAACTATAAGCTTTTAAGAAAGAAATCCAAAAACCACAGGATAGACAAATGAAGGAATTTTCATGGCAGTGCCAGGAAAAAAAAAATTCCTCCTTCTGTCCATGTACCAGATCATTTTTTAAAAATGACATTCAAATGACAATCACATGGCACCGTCTTTGCTTGAGTTGCTATGCACAATGGTGCAGAGCTCTGTATTATAATATATGGTACAGATGGCACCTACCGTGCATTCATGGAGAGATTTTGTCCACCCCTCCAAAAAGATATATTTACTTAAAATGACTCAAAACAGATGGACAGACAAATCTGTCTTCGATATTTAATACTAATATATTAATGTGCAAATGACTTATAACAATAGGTTTGTTTTCTAGAGCCTAATGCAGTGGTTGCCATAAGAACACAAATTATGTGTACATTTTAATGCATCTATGCTTCATAATTATGCATGGTTGTGTGCTGTTATAATTGACATAAAATATAAAACAGGTCAAAGAGCAGCTATTAAAACTATTTTTCATTTTGCTTCTTGACAGCCGGCAACATTGGTGCCGGGTACATTTAATAGGGCCATCCATGGACTGTGCAGATAGACACAAAGCCCAGCCACATTAAAGGACTCCAGAATTTGTAACCTAATTATTTCAAACATTTTTTTTTTTAAGGTTGATGATTTTCTTTGGGGTTGGGGAGGGTGGGGGTTTCCTATTTTGAGACCAAATACACAAAATATTTTAAAATAAAGATAAATGAGAAAGAATTGTAAGCAACTGTGTGTGTGTCTGTGAGAGAGGGGGGGAGGGAGAAGGAGAGGGAGAGGGAGAGGGAGAGGGAGAGGAGAGGAGAGGAGAGGAGAGGAGAGGAGAGGAGAGGGGCAGGAGGGGAATTTTGTTTTAAAATAAGCTATTCTTAGAATTTCCACTAGTCTTACATTCTATAGAATTTCTGTTCTGTGGGCCCTTTCTTGTTTTGATTTTGTTTTTCAGCTCACTTGATTAACTCCTCATTTACTACAGAGTTACGTGGCAAGACACTACTAGTTTATTTTATAATGCACTCACCTCACCTGTGAGGGCCGAGCACTGAAATTCTCAGTACCCCTTGGGGAGGGAGGGGGTGGGAGGTCAAAGACTTGCTCAGGGACACTAATCAAGTAGAACTCAAGCCAGAGCTAGACCCTGAGCTTTGAGCCTCTGTCTTGATCACAGGCCCTTGCTCAGGCTGCCCAAGGCTCTTCAAAGGGACTGAAGTATAGTGGTTTTCCTGTCATAAAACTGCATAGAATGTGTTCGACCAATTGCAGTGAGACAGCTTACAAAAATTTACTTCTAGTACTTTTCTGATACATAGATTTCTGGAACTGTAAGACAAAAAAAACTGTGAAATTCATACTCAAAGGCTTTCCTACTGCATTGTGGTATGTCAACACAGCTGGCCTGATTTTCTCTTGTTTCACAATTTTTATTTTAGCCTGCAAAGATAATTCTTTTTAAACAGGGAAGGATACTGTTTTTCCTCTTACATAAAGCAAAATCTCATATCCTCTAATGTGTTTTCAAGAAGATTCCTTTCTATCAACATTTGGAATAAGTATACTGTTACAAAATGAAATGAAAAGAAGTAGAGGGAAACTCAATCAGGCCAAGGCATGGACTGCTCTACCATGGCTTCTTCATGTGATGTGTTTCTGTCTTCAAGGTGGGCAGCTCCAAGGCCCATGGGCACAGAAGCTGCACACCAAGAATTTGAATAAAATATGCCAAGTGGAAGTAGGAGCTATAGAAATTGCTCAGTACTTCCTAGTGCATAGTGCTCTGGGAGTGGACCATACGAGTCACTGCACAGCTGCCTGATCCAGTCAACTTAGGGATCCCACACTCTCTTCCGGCCTCTATAGATGTGGGCTCTCATGTGTACATACAGAGTGACACACATAATTAAAATATATCTTTAAAAAAAACAAGTCCTAAATAAACTAACAAACAGAGCACTATGCCAGGAGCAGTGGTAGAGTTGATTAGCAAGTATTAGCTCCGTGTCCAATCCTAAGTAATGTATCGGGGAAGGAAGCAGGATGGTATCATCCACTTCCTCCTCCTCTTCTTCTCTAATAAGTATTGCTAATATTTATTCAATTTTTTCTACTCCACAAAGTCCTGCTGGAAGCAACTAGTCAAGGAAGAAAGTTTAGAATTAAGTTAGTTGCTCTACATGGCCTCAGTCACATCAGTACTATTGTAAGGACTTGCATTTATTAGCTCATTTAATATTTACCCCTGTCACTACCCCTGTTTAGATGTGAAGAACATGAGGTGCAATGAGATTGAGTGTCATCGATCATAAATGTGTCCCGTGGCATAGCCAGGTGTGCTGTGGTCTTTTTCTTTCAAAAGCGAGGAGAGGTAGAGAGGAGAGACTCGGGGATCGAGACCCCATCACAGGCACGATATGTAGTATATGGTTTTATTACAGTGACCTTAATACCAAACAACATAAACCTCTTTCAAAAGAGCATGCTTGGTTAAGGAAGAAATATGATGGCTATGACCCAATTTTACCATCTCTTAGGAGTATCTAGGGCCAGTATTATTATTATTATTATTATTATTATTTATTGTGATGATGATAATGACGATGATGACTACTACTACTACTAGTAGTAGTAGTAGTATTTTTTTCTAGACCGAATTTCCTTGTCCAGCATTGGATGTCCTGGCACTCAGTTTGAAGACCAGCCTGGCCTCAAACTCAGAGATCTTCCTGTCCCTGCGTTTCCAGTGCTGGGATTAAAGACATTCATCTCTACTACCCAGCTAGGGTCAGTATTCTAAATTGTATAAATGTTCACCTTGATGCCTTCATGACCAGAAAGATAGAGGACTCAAGGGACAAAGTGTATTTTTGCCTGGTCTCGTTACTTGGCTTGTCAACACAGTGCTGTTGTAGGAAGGATTTCAGTCGCCAAAGTTCTGGTTATTCCACTATCATTGTTCTTAGTTTGCTTTCTGATGTAACAAACACTATGACCAAAAGCAATTCAGGGGGAGAAATGGCTTATTTGACATATCCCAATCTTAGTCCATTATGAAGTCAGGGCAGAAACCTGGAGACTGAAATTGAAGCAGAGACCATGGAGGAACACTGCTTACTGGCTTGCTATTGGTGGCCCTTTCAGTTTGCAGTCTTATGCCCTCCCAGGACAACCCTCCCTGGTGTGGCCCTTCCCACGGTAAGCTGGATCCTCCTCCATCAAAGACTGTCTTTGTCACTGTTCCTATCAATGTGAAGAGACACCGGGATCAAGGTAACTCTTACAAGAGATAACATTTCATTGCAGTCTTGCAGACAGTTTGAGAGGTCTAGTCCATAGTGGGGATCTTGGCAGCATGGATGGCTGAGAGCAACATCCTAATCCATGGGCTCAACACTAGGCCTGGTGTTGGCTTTTGAAACCTCAAAGCCCACCCTCGACACACTTCCTCAAGGTCACACCTCTTCATCCTTCTAATCTGTCTCAACTGGCACCACTCTCTGATGACTAAGCATTCAAATACGTGGGCTTATGGGGGCCATATTTTTTCAAACCTCTACAATCATTAAGAAAATGCCTCACAGGCCAATCTGATGAAGGCATTTTCTCAATCTAGGTTCCCTCTTCCCTGATGACCCTAACTTGTGTCAAGTTGACAATACGAGGAACAGACAACAGCCATATTACTAGCCAGGTATGTATTTGAAATCTGATGATTTATGGTGTCTTCTTTCTCAAGCTCAACACAGCCCCTTCACCAGTCCCGAAGGCAGCAGTGCTTGGAGCCGTCTCACTTAACAGCTGTGCCGCTTTGCAAACTGAACACTCCCTTTTCATTTGGGGTACAACATCACAGAACATACATTATTTATAAATACCCTAAATTATACATATTTCTGCATCAAATAAAAGTGGATAAAATCTGAATGAATCCTCAAAATTATTCCCTTTCTAACATTCTCCTAGATTCCCAAGACAGATGCAGCATAAACTGTATTGTGTCATAAGCTGAGGAAATCTTTGCAATATTTTCCAAACTCTGCCAGTCCAGCTAAGGGAATAAATCTGCTCTCTGCATTCACTCCTTTGCAACCCCTATAGTTAGTCTGTTGGTGTACTAAACCCTTTCTTCCTGTAAATACTTCCCCTGGTTGTCCCTTCATTTGAATCCAGGGTTTATCTGGGTTTCCGACATTTCCATCCCTATAACTATTTCTAGAACACTTTCAAGCACACTGACACATCCCAATGGCTACTCATGGTAGTCTCCCTCAGAAAGGCCATTCTTTTAAACTAATGACTTCAGTCTCTCACATCCTCAGAAGCCTACAGCACCTTCTTGACAAGATGAGAAGATAGTTTGCAATCTGCTATCTGTCTTTGAGTCCAGGGTCCCTAAATTGCCCTTTACCACAGTGACAAAGAATCAGGGCCGGGTCACACTATCACTTTCTGCTTGTCTTTACACATTGATTGTTCTTGCAGCTTAAGCAGTTCCTCTTGTCTATATACATACGTTATATACATTAGTATATTTTACATTCTTCCTCAAATGTTAACCCTTAGTCCAAAGTCTTTCTCCTAACTACTAAATTTCTCTTCCTTATAATCTAGCAAACCTTGATTTCGCTTGTCTTGTGGTCATAATCAGGTGTGATTGTACCCTCTCCTGATAGGAAACCATGTTTTCTTGGTTAAGGATTATCTAGCTGTTCCCAGTCAAGAGCTTCAGTGCAGTATTGCTCAGGAAATGCGGACTGAACTGAGAGAAGTTTGAGTCGCATCCTAGAGCAGCAGGTGCCTGCACAGCAGTTTTCCCAAGTACAATCTCGGCTGCTCTGTGCACCGAGTTCTGTTCTGCTCAGCAATTGGAAGAAAGACCCCAGGGTCACATTCTGGGCATAGTGAAAGGTATCCATGGAGACAGGGATTTGCCCTGGGAAAGCTTTCCTAAGGAAAGAGCTTGCTTACAACCCCCCACCAGAACACCACACTCTTTTGGAGTTTGCACACAGGAGGTTTTGCAGGCTCTGTGTAGTGTTTCTGTTTTCCAGTTTCCCATAATGCGGAGACTGCGGGGGCAAGGTTGGAAAGGAGGCAAACACCCCGTTTCTTGCATAAGCATATGCTGGAAGCCTCCCTGGCCTCTAGAGAAGGGAAAGAGCCAGGCTCAGTGTGTGATGCTAAAAGATTCAAAGGAAAAGAAAGAAAATAGACAGCACATTTTTATAAAATTAAAACTCGTAGGATGTCTAGGAATTCAAAACACTTTTATTGCCTTAAAAAACGTAACATGACAGTGGCTCTATGTCTGCCTTTTTTCCTGGTAACATAAATGGGAATAAAGGCCACTTCTTGTCTCTTGATGCTGGGCATCCCACTTGTTATTAGTAACACAGGCTTATATTGTAGCCCACATCATGCCTAATTACAGCTGTTCTTTATAAGCAACTAAGCAAGCTGGGTAGATAGTGTCAATTCAGATCTTGACTATCGGGTAAACACTAGAGAGCTACGAACCTAACACTCAAGGAGGATGGCTCTTCAAGCAAATGGTAAAGACACGTCCCTCTCCCCCAACCATGTCGATTCTGTTGTGTTGCCTTGAACTCAGTAATAAGAAGGGAAGAAAGAGGCTGCCACTACCAGAATATTCTCTAAAAGTGGAGAGAGAAGAGTCAAAGTGACTGTAGGCTTTTGTTTCACTAAATGTCAAAGGTTGCTAAAATATTCTGAAATACAAATGAGAAAAGATGAAATGGAAACTTGGGGAGTGGAGCATTATGTCATTTTATCTGAATCTCATTCAGTGATGTCTCTTTCTCCTTTGGACATTATTTGTTATTTCTAAGCCCCCACTCTTCCCTGAATACCATGCCCATGAAAATAAAACAAATGAGAATTACAAATGAATGTAGGAAAAAAAGACCAAAGGAATATATATATGTGATTCATTTATGTTATTACTTTATGTACCATTACAAAATTTTTCTAAAATTAAAATCTATAAGAATAATTAAAACTTTGCTAAAATCTCATTGTCTGGAGACAAACACAATAATATTTTCAACAAATAATTTTCTATAGAATATTTTTTAGCAATTTATATATCATACATCTTTTTCTTATTGTAAGCACACATGCTTTATATTTTTGCTAATCCTATCCTTACATATCTAGTGAAATGTACAATGCTGCCCATTATAAAATTTTTCTCAAATGGAATGTCATATACTCTGTAATATTAGTCAAATAGAAGCTGATTTGGCCGTTTTAGCTTGATTGTTATAGCAGTTTTTATATAATCATTGGCCATTTGGATTTAATTCAGTTTGAATTGCCTCCCCCACCTCCCATGTGTGTGTGTGTGTTGAGTCAGATTCTCACAATATAGTCATGTCTAGCCTTGAACTCATTTCGTAGATGAAGCTGACTGAATTCACAAGATCCATTTGCTTGTCTCAAGTGCTGGGTTTAAGGTATGAACCCCCACACCTGGTATTGTTTATCCGTCCTCCATTTTTTATTGAGATTTTCTGGTTCTTTAAAAGATGAATTTGTGACAGATTTCCTTCTTAACACATTCAAATGTTGCCTTTTGGCTTTTTTTCTTCTTAGTTTTTCAAGACAGGGTTTCTCTATGTAGTCCTGGCTGTCCTGGAACTCACTCTGTAGATCAGGATGTTTTTGAACTCAGAAATCCTCCTGCCTCTGCCTCCCAAGTGCTGGGATTCAAGGCGTGCGCCACCACTGCCCAGCGCCTTTTGACTTTATTAATGATAGTTTGCAATAAAAAAAATGCTTATTCCAGTTTGTTCTCAGATTCTTTTTTATATAATATTTTATTAATTTTTTGAGAATGTCAGTGTGTAGTGGTTTGAATAAGAATGGTCCCCACAGACTCACACGTATAATTGCATCAATGAGTGACAATATCTCAGAAGGATTAGAAGAATTGTGAGGTGCAGCCTTGCTGGAGAAAGTGTGTCACTAGGGGTGAGCTTTAAGGTTTCAAAAGAACAAGCCATGTGTGATGGTTTGAATATCCTTCACCCATAGGGAGTGGTACTGTAAGAAGGTTTGACCTTCTTGGAGGAAGTGTGTCACTGTGGGGGTGGGCTTTAAAAGCTCTGCCCAGTAGAGAAGAATTATTCCTCCCTGATGCAGTTGGACCAAGAAGCAGAACATTCAGCTCTTCCAGCACCATGTCTGCTTACATGCTACCATGCTTCTCACCTTGAGGAAAATGGACTGAACCTCTGAACCTGTAAGCCAGCCCCAATTAAATGTTGTCCCTTACCAGAGTTGCCTTGGTCATGGTCTCTCTTCAAAACAATGGAAACCCTAAAACACCCAGCCCAGTGGCTCTTCCTCTTCCTACTGCCTTTGGATCTGGATCCTGCATTCTCATCTACTTCTCAAGCACCATGTTTGGCAGCTGTCATGCTCGCTGCCATGATGAGAATGGATTAAGCCTCTAAAACTGCAAGTCAGCACCAGTTAAATGCTTTCTCTTATAAGAGTTGCTTTGGCTATGGTATCTCACAGCAACAGAAGGGTGACTGAGAAAGTGTATTTTGATTACATTCATCCTGCATTCCTCTTACTAATTCCTTTCAGATCAATCCTACCATTTTTCCACCCTCTGCCAACTTTATGACCTTTTAGTTTAGTTTGTTTTTGTTTTGTTTTTGAGACAGGGTTTTTCTGCATAGTCCTGGCTTTCCTGGAACTCACTCTTTAGTGCAGGATGGTCTCAAACTCAGAGATATGTCTGTCTCTGTCTCCTAAGTGACTTAGGTGTGTGCAACCACTATGTGGCTGACTTATTATTATTATTAAATAACCCACTGTCCTAGAGGACAGTTCTAGGAAGGAACTTGAAGCAGAAACTATGTAGTCTCACTATATACTGGCTTGCTTGAGGCTCATCTTCAGCTACCTATTTTATACAGCCCAGGTCTGTCTGCCTATGAATTATACTGCCTACAGTGGGCTGGATCCTTTTACCTCAACCAACAAGCCGGGCATGGTGGTGCACGCCTTTAATCCCAGCACTCGGGAAGCAGAGGCAGGAGGATTTCTGAGTTCGAGGCCAGCCTGGTCTACAAAATGACTTCCAGGACAGCCAGGGATATACAGAGAAACCCTGTCTTGAAAAAAACAAAAAAACAAAAAACAAAAAAAGTGCCCAACAGATATGGCCATAGACTATACAGTAGAGGCAATTTTGAGGCCCCATCATCCCAGGTATATCAATTTGACAGCTGACACTACCTAAGAGACTCAGGAAATCGAATTGGTGACACACATGTACCCATTCATAGGTGTGAGGCATCCACTACAGCAATGTAGTACACTTTAATTTTAGATCGCTAAACCAATCTTTTATAGTTCATAGATCTCTTATTTTGTTGTAAAACTTTCCAACCCTTAATTAATACATATATACTAACTTTATTTAAACTTGCTAATTTTTTTTCGCTCTTCATTTAAGTGTTCAGCCCATCTGGAGCTTATTTTTGTGCATGTGGTGAGGTAGGGATCCAACTGACTTTTTTACAGGTGAAAAGCCAGTTGTGATAGTACCATTTATTAGCGTATAACACATTTTTCATACTGAAATGAAATACAAATGAAGTATACTGGGATTTATTTCTTCACCTTTTATTCCAGTAATGCATTATTCATTCCCAAGTCAGGAAAATACTCTTGAATATAATCACTCTATAGAATGTTGATTATCCAAAAATCATTTAGAATTATCTCTAATTATTCTTACAGATCTACTCTTCTAAAAGCATCTTATTGAAAAGAAGGATTTTTTTGGGTTTTTTTTTTTTTGAGATTCTGAGTAAAATTGCATTAAATGTATACATTAACTTTGGGAGAACTGACTTTTTAATGATTTTTTTCTTGAAAATAATTTTCATTATGTGAGGCATTCACTTGGAGTTGGTAACATTTTGTTAATGTACCTATATAATCTTGTATAAAATAATCTCTAAAAATTAGGGGCCGAGGGATGCCTTAGTTAGTAAAGCAGTTGCCATACAACATAAGGACCTGAGTTTGGATACCCTGAGCCTAGTTTTTAAAAGTTGGGCATAGCAGCATCTCCTTGTAAGCTTAGCACTGGGGAGGCATAGGCACAAGGGTCCCTCAAGCTTGCTAGCCTGGGGACCTGATGATTCCTAGATTCAATGTGAGACCCTGTATTTTAAAACAAAAGTGGAGAGTGACAGATGTCAATCTATAGCACACATGGGCTCATATATGTATATGCACATGTGCATTCATCTGAGATATGTGCAAGTGCATATATAGCCACACCCAATCACATCTTCACATCTCCACAATTCCCCTACTGCCACACACATTAGGGAAGGGAGCGAGGCAGTTAACCATTATCTCATAGGGATTGAATATTTGAGAGAAATTGTTGTCTCTTGTCATGTCACATCTAAAAGCACTACTATGAGGTGTTGAGGGAATGATGTTGAAAGGAGACAAAAAGAAGGATTCTGGGAAGCAGACAGCTTACCTACAACTCTCCTAGACCTTACTCCAAACCTAGACTCAAATAAATCTCTCTTGATTCACTCCAACTTCTTGTTCTTCAAAAGCTACAATATCGTGTCCTGCCTACAATGTGTGCAGAGACAAAAATAGAGCAGAGTCTGAGGAAATGGTCAGCCAATAAAGCTGTTCCAAATTGAGACTCAACCCATGGGTAAGAACCACTCCCCAACAGCATTATTGATACTCCATTATAGTTGGAGACAGGAACCTAGCATATCTGTCCTCTGAGAGGTTCCACCCAACAGCCAATGGAAAAAGATGCAGAGACTCACACCCAAACAGTAGGTAGAACTCAGGGAGTCTTTCAGAAAAGTTGGGAGAAAGATTGACGGACCCAAAGAGGACAAGGACTCTATAGGAAGACCAACAATATCAAGTAACCTGGACCCTTGGGAGCTTCCAGAGACTCAGTCACCAACCAAAGAGCAAGCTCAGGCTGGACCTAGGCCTCCTGCAAATATGTAACAGATGAACAGCTTGGTCTTCAGGCAGGTCCTCCAAACAATTGGAGTAGGAACTGTCCCTGAGCCTGCTACCTACCTGCCTGCCTGTGGATCCAGCATCCCTAAATGGACATTCTTGTCTGACCTCAGTGGGAGAGGATGAACAATTTGATGTGCTGAGTGAGAAGGGAATGGATGGAGTGGGGTGGGGGTGGGGGTGTAGGGGGAAGTTGATACCCAGAGGGGGGGCTTTTCCTGTACCCTCTCATGTAAGTCCTCCCCCATTCCTCTTAGAAGGGAAAAGGCTTATAATGGGATGTAAAGTGAATAAGTAAATAAATTTAATTATAAAAAACTACAATGTCTTTAAAAATACATTGGATCCTATGGCCTTTTGCTAAATGCTTTCCTAACACTGAAAGCCTAAGTTTCTTTTATATACTTAAAACAAGGTCCTGCATTAGAGAATCTTGAAACATATTTTATAGTTCATTTACATTAGAAAGCTAATTCATGATTATTGCAAGAATCCAAACAACATGGAGAAGTCATGAATGTTAATAAAAAAACCCATAATTTGGTCTTCCCCCAAAATTTTGATTTTATCATTCAAAATGAGAGTAGACTATATTTTCTATAGCCCACATACTAATATTCCCATATTATGTATGTATGTATGTATGTATGTATGTATGTATGTATGTATGTATGTAAATGTTAGTAAGTATAGATGTTACTTATTTTTAATGGCTGTATATTATTCTGTGTAAGAAACTATTTAGTCAGTATTTTAGTTATATGTATTACAACCAATTCCTAATGAGTTCTAAAATAACCATTTGTGCAAATATTAGTGGAGGTGAGAATACCTTGCCAAAAGGCCTGCATATTTAAATTTGAATTTGCAGCAGCTTCTTGGCCTTTTAAAATGTGTTATCAGTTAGCAGGTGTCTCTACCAACAGTGAATTTACCATCAGCCCTTCGAGATTTTAAATACTTCAGAATTTTATCTGCCTAGATATGCAACGTGTTGCCACGAATGATACTAAAGTGGCATGTGCAGATAACCCTTTCAATAACACTTTCTTAGGGATCCAGCAGCGTGATGTTAGAAATACTTCCATTTTCAAAGTTCTCCACAATTTCACCTTTCTGACCTAGGGTAAGAATGCCATTTAGTATGTGTGAGATCCTCGGTTCAATTCCCCTGCCACCTGCTGCCCTCATGCTGTTTGTCTGATCCATTTCTTCTATTTTCTTTTTAAAGCCAAATGTACAGTTAGCCCACCCCCATCTCCAAACATAAGCTTTAAACTGCTTTTCCACCCCAGTGATGGCTTTGAGCTCCATCAAGTCACCACGACTTTATCTGCTGAGCTCAAATGTTCATTTGTGAAACGGCTTTTAAAGGAAGCTTACACACAACCTGCCCCACACAGTTTTCTTTCTCCCCTAATATGTCAGTATCCTTTAAATCTCCAATTTCGTGACTGGAACCATCTTTACAATCCCGCCATTGTTACTCCACCTTGCCAGATTGTTACTTCTTTACAATCCCGCCATTGTTACTCCACCTTGCCGGATTGTTACTTCTTTACAATCCCGCCATTGTTACTCCACCTTGCCGGATTGTTACTTCTTTACAGTCCTGCCATTGTTACTCCACCTTGCCAGATTGTTACTTCAGGGTTCAGGCCAAGCTGCTGTTTAAATCCCACTGCCTTCCTCACATATTCTAAATCCATGTGTCCTATCAGTCCCATGAGATAGGATACATGCCATCTACCACCTTCTCATCTGAACTATACCCACCCTCAACAACTTCCAAGACTTGCTGTTTTATTTTAAATCCTGATGCTGATCTTTCAAAGGGCTTCCAAGACTACGTACTGTGTTTTCCCATGTATTGTCTCCTTTAGTTTCCTGTGGTCTTCCTTCTCTGCATTTATGAAACATAACCAAGCTTGTCCTTGCTCCAGGATTCTGGCTTGCTGCACTGTCTACCTGGTTTTCGGTTTGCCTGATTCTTTTGGATAGCTGGTGGTGTTACCTCTTCATTCCAGTCACAGATCCAATGTTACAGAGTCTTTCCCTGATTTCTCCAGTGCCCCTCCCATATACAGAGCAATTACCACCCGCTGACAGAATTTTGTACATCTCCATTTGAATTGTTTGCCTTCTTTTTCTTGATTCCTGAAAGGACTCCTTTCCAGTTGCCCTTGTGTGAGTGTGCGAAGCCTACAATAGCATCTGGGGGTCAGAAGGAACATAGTGCAGATTTGCCTAATGGCGAATTCCTGAGGCTCAGGCTCATGATCCTGGCTCTCAACAAAAACCAGACTTGTCTTTTTTCCTACTCTAAGCAGACTCGGTACTATGACATCGGTTAATTTTGCTCAGATGGTCTGGGTTTTAGTGTTGTGTCATTAAGAAAGCAAATCAGATCTAGACTCTAGAACTCTATGTAGTTAACAATATGAAAGAATGGCACCACAAAAAGGGAGACTATTTGGAGCCTTTGAACTATCTGGAAAGATTCTGTTCTTTTTAATAAGTTCAAAAATTGAATGCTTTCCCAGAATTCTTTCAGTTTTCATTCAGGTGTGACCTTCCTTACAGTATAATGAACAAAATGTCTACCCCAATGGATTCTATGCAGCCTGGTGAGCAACACATGTGTGGTATCATTGGACAAGATGTCTGCCAAATCACCACTCCTTGCTTGAAAGTACCTTCGGCCACCGATGGAAGGTTTTCAGTACCTTTGGAGGTTGTTTCCTGGAACTTCTCTGCCTGATCCCACCACTCAAATGAACAATTATTCTGATTCTTATCGTTGAAGATTAGATTTGCTTGTTTTTGAAATTTATACAAGCACAAGCCCAAGTTCCTACTTTTTGTGTATGGCTTCTTTCACTTAACCCGGCGTTTGTGAGATTCACTCTCACTGTGAATGGGGCGTGCAGCTCTCTCTCTTTTTTTGCTAATGTTTTCTTGGGATTATCTGAATTCTTTCTAAAGCAGAAGCTCCCGAAGCCGCTTTCAAGCCTGGGGTGGCGATTTGGCAGAGGTCTTGCTTCCTGGTTTTCAAATGGTGCCACTCTCGTGGAACATATCAGGATGGCATTGAGCCCGGCAGTTGTCGTAATCCAACTGGAGCAGTTGAGCCCCGTGCCCACCGCGTGATCATCTTGAGTCAGACTGGAGCATGCAGTCAACCTGAACGAAATGGGTTCAGTCACAGAGGGCCAGACTTCTTAATTAGTTCTCACCAGCAAGGACATTTTATGTTTCCAAAAGTCAAGTACGAATTCTTCAAGTGACACAATTCGGGAAGACTTCATAAGAGGGAATTAAGCCCAGTCTCCCACTGTCATCAATAGCATCTGAAGCCATACTCATTTATTTCTCACTGTTAGTGTTCTTAGAAGGACCAATGTGCTATAATAAAAAAGTAGCAGTGAACTTTAGTGAGGTGTCATTGAGCAAGAGTTATCGAGTGCAGCCTTTCTTACTAACCTTTGGTAGGTGGGTAGCACTCTTTTGCGCCTTTATCCCCCCTTATTCTCTGAAGTCCTCCTTTTTCTATCAAGAAGCATATTAAATGTATAAACCAACCAATACTTTATATTGGTTTTCAGTCAACCCATTTATACCCACGTGCTGTTTAAAAGTAGGGAGAATTCTGAAAGTCAAGAAATGCACTATAAATGCATTTTTTGTTTTTATTTGTTTTGTTAAGCTTCATTCAATGTAGGGTAAATTATTTGTAATTTCGAGACTGTGTTTATAAATGTTAGGAACAGAATGTGGTGATACAACGTGCTGACACTTTCGAAACGATTTGCTATTGCTGTTAATAATGAATGCACGCCTTCTCTCCAAGTCGCAAACACACACCTCCATAGACAGCGAGGCCAGTATTTATGGGGCCAGTTCTTTCTGTCTTCAGGAATCCCTGTGGCAGTCTTCCTTCCTTTTAGGATGACTTGGTCTCAGTCTCACGTAAGGGCAACGAAGTTCTACAAATCATTTGCTGTACTCAGTTGATAGTGTGGGGGCAGCATCATGTGTCCCATAAAAAGAAAACAAATAATCAAAGGAAATTTAATGAGCAGTAGCAATTAGTCCTAGGTTCCTTTTAAGGCTTAGAATGTATAAGGATTTAGTTGAAAGATTATTGGAATTTCCTCATCAATTTTTAGTCATAGAATTTATTTGGATTGTACAGATAGTTTACATTTGTCTCTACTAAGAAATAATAAATTAAAAAAAAATCTATGTCTTTACTGACAGGTCAGATGATCTAGTAGTTCCACTTCCTCTGCCTCACGTACTGGAAACCAGTCATTATGGTAGAGGGTTTGAAAACAAACATATCTAAAAATCCGTAATGAGGAGAGAAATATAGTATATATTTGTTTCACGTAGGAATAGATTGAGAATGAACTGGTATTTTTGGGGGGATACTTACCATTATTTTGTGCTGTATTTCTATTGCAAATCGCTTTATGAAGCTGAGAATGTTTACAGCCCTTCTTCCTTTATCCAGGTAGAAACCTGCATAAAAGAGTTGAGCTCAAGGCAGCTCTTTGCAAATGAATGGGTAGCAGAACAAAATAATTATAGGTAGCCATTAAATGTAAATGAGCTAAATACCTAATAAAAAATGGAAAAAAAAAAAAAAAAAATCATTCTTTGTATCTAAAAATGACAGCAGCGTGTCAAAATAAAGCTTCATATTTCCTTCTGGTTCCATCTCAGCTTTCTCTCCTTGCCATCTGTTTGGTAAATGTGACTGTTTGATATCATCCCACCTGTAAGCTGTTACCACATGGCCAATTTCCTCTTCCCTCTAACTACGGCCCTCCCTAGCAAATCATGCCTTCAACCCAACAAAAAGCAGACAAGGAAGGCTGAAGAAAATGAGTGGGACATTATTAATTGAATAATCAGAGCATTACAATAATACTATCTGTAACTGGTTTGGGCAAATTAATATTTTAAAATCTGTACGCTTATAATGATTCTTAAAAAAAGCAAAGGACTGTACTAATCTCCTTATAGCTACTGCAGATGAGAACTAACAACACCAAGCCCTCACTGCCTTCCCCCAACTCTCTTTAATTTGATTCCTTTTGTTTTGTTTTGTTTTGTTTTGTTTTGTTTTGTTTTGTTTTGAGAAAGGGTCTCATGTAGCAAAAGCCTTTAATTCACTATAAAGCTGAAAATGGCCTTGAACACATGACTCTCCCAAGTGTCTGTCACCATGGCTAGTTTACTAATTCCTGACTTTGAAACTTTTTACTAACTTCAAAAAGTTGAGGCATGTTTGTTACTATTTTTCTCTGTTTTGAGACAGGGTCTTTGCTGCATCCCAGGCTGGCCTTCAACTAATCAACCTCCTGCCTTAGGCTCCTGGATACTGGGATGATAGGCATGTGGCACCATGTCTTGCAAAAACATAGTAATTTAACAGAAAGTTAAATATATCTTTTTCAGTAAAAACTATCGCACACAGCACAGTTTCAGGTACAGTATCTAGTTCTGACAGGACAATACAAAATTCATTAACCAGAAAAACAGAACAATGGCTAGAAAGATGGCTCCATGATTAAGAGCACTGGTTGCTCTTGCAGAGGACATAAGTTCAAGTCCCAGTACCCACATAGTGGTTCACAACCATCTGTACCTTCAATTGTTGCGGGGGGGGGGGGGTCAACACATTCTTCTGACTTCCATAGGCACACGGAACAGATAGACTCATATGCATAAAATAAAATAAATAAATAAAAGTAAAACAGACTTCTAATTTTAAAATCTACAATGAATTACATTATGGATGTATGCATGTTCATTATACAATTCTCTCATCTTTTCCATATGCTTGAATTTTTCATAATAAAAATTTTTCATCATGCCAATAAGCAGAAAATAAAATTTATAAAGATGGTAAGTTGCGTTGAAGAAATATATTTATAACATATGCTCTCTATGTTCAGAAACCAAGATTAAAATTACCAGCTTAATTTAGGGAAATTTCTGTGGGGGATGTGAGAGGCATGAAAGTTTAGCAAAAATAAATCCTCCTCCAATACAGCAAATCAAAGTAACATTTATTTCTAAGTGCAATTACTTTGAAAAACCACTTCAGCAGGAAAGGGGGGAATACTGACTCACTTCAACTTATGATGGGGTTAATATCCTTAAGCCCATCAGAAATGGGGCAGACATCCATTTAGCTTAACCTCTCTGAGCAACTGTTGTGTCTTTACCCAAGAAGACATGAAACAATGTCCATTCATTCCATATAGAGCACCTAGGACAGACTAAAGGAACAATTCCACCTATGTCAGACTTGTGAACCTGTACATTTATTGGCATTTCTTACAAGAGAATGAGTGTGTGTGTGTGTTGGGGGGCAGGGAGGGGGTTACTTGCAGGAGAATAGATGATTCAAAAACAGCTACATGACAGAAGAGACAAATCCAGAACGGGCAACAACTTAAAAGCTTCCTCCTTAGACTCTGTATAGTTTGCCGACAGCTGGGACAGTTAGAAAGTATCCCGGGGATCCATCCCATAATCAGCCTCCAAACGCTGACACCATTGCATACACTAGCAAGATTTTGCTGAAAGGACCCAGATATAGCTGTCTCTTGTGAGGCTATGCCGGGGCCTAGTAAACACAGAAGTGGATGCTCACAATCAGCTATTGGATGGATCACAGGGCTCCCAATGGAGGAGCTAGAGAAAGTATCCAAGGAGCTAAAGGGATCTGCAACCCTATAGGTGGAACAGCAATATGAACTAACCAGTACCCCGGAGCTCTTGACTCTAGCTGCGTATGTATCAGAAGATGGCCTAGTCGGCCATCACTGGCAAGAGAGGCCCCTTGGTCTTGCAAACCTTATATGCCCCAGTACAGGGGAACACCAGGGCCAAGAAGTGGGAGTGGGTGGGTAGGGGAGTGGGGAGGGTATGGGGGGACTTTTGGGATAGCATTGGAAATGTAAATGAAGAAAATACCTAATTTTAAAAAAAGTTAAAAAAAAAAAAAAAGAACGTTTCCAGTTGTTACTGCTAATGTAACCTTGGGTAGAAGCTTTCTGGATCATTTAAGTTTCAGGAACTTCCTGACAGTTGTGAGCTATTTACTTCCTGAGCCTTGGCAGAGCCATTTACTTTTTGGATCTTAAGGTGCTTTTCTCTAGGATACTGTTTCAATTTAGAGGAAATTGCTACACAATAGCAGCACAGTGAACTGCTGAACTGACTCGGAGCTAGAGAGAACCCCACATCTAAGGAGGATCAATTCAAAATGTGAACTAAAATTTCTACAGAAAACAGAATACTTTGACAGTGTGGTGGTTTGAATGAGAATGACCCCTGTAAACCCATGTGTTTTATCTGCTTGGTCTTCAGTTTGGTGGAACTGTTTGTTGAGGATTAAGACACATGGCTTATTATGTCAAGGTGGGCAGGTCGGCTCGGAGGTTTTAAAAACCCACACCATTTCCAGTTAGCACTTTCTGCCTTGCGGTTGTGTCTCAAGATGTGAGGTGCCAGCAGTGGCTTCAGCACCGTTCCTGCCTGCCCGTCTGCCTGCTTTCATTTCTCCCTTCAATGATGGGCGTGAAATCACCCTCTTGAAATTGTAAGCCCTCAATTAAATGCTTTCTTTTATGGCATATAGATAGAAGAGACAGGCACCATCCATCCTGAAATAAAATAATCGTGAATCAAACCAGGATAATCCCAAGACTGTCAGAATATCTTTCTAGAGATGATATTCCTGCTTAAAGCTTGATATTTTAAAGCTCGTGCCTATCTGATAAGATAGCAGTGTAAGCTGAGTGTGCACATCCCAGTCCCATTTGTCTATGGGTGTATCAGGGAAGGCAACTGCTTTCAGGAGAGTAAGGGCTTGCAGAGAGGGCGACTAGCAGTGCTCCTAACATCCCATCTCAACGCCTGAGCTGGCTTTCCTTGGGGAAAACACAAGCAGACGTTACTTTGCAATATTCGAAAATTAATCCTCCTTACCTCTTACCAAAACTGTCAACATTGTTTAGCGAGTTCAAGATTTATGCAGAATATTATATAAGGTATACCAATGCGAATTTAGTTTTAAAGGAAAAAGAGAACTAGATTCTTCAATTGAAAGTGTAACCAATGTTGTCACATCCAATGTAGTTTTGATTGTGTTTTTGAGCCACTGCCCTGATACTTCCTGAGTTCTCTGACCTATCTGTATCTTCATTAAAACAATAGTTCAATTGATGTCATTACTCATAAGTATTCTGTCCCCCACCCCATATTTTTAGCAAGAATTTTGGTAAACACCAGTAACTGCCATTCCACTGTCTCCTCCCATAGACCTTTCTCATTAGTGTGATAATTAAACATTTGATAAAGGAAGGAGGCTTTTTTTTTTATTATTCACTTGGAAAAAATTTACCATTTTGATGAGGTGTTTTTTTTTCTTCAAAAAAAATCATGTCAGGCCTTTAAACTATAGTTTGAATTATACTAGTTTGCAGACTGACAGATGTAAATTGTACCTGTCTCTGTATTTCAAATAGAGTGCCCAAGTATACTTATTTAAATATATGTGCATGAATTGGTATAGATTTATGTAAAAAAAGCTCCCGTGAACAGGTTTAGGTATTATAATCTATGCTCACACGACATTTATCAGGGCTAAAATCCTAGGTGTCTATGAATGGAGAAAACCATGGAGTATCATTTGCCGGTATGGCTTCTATGTATTTGTTTAATGAGAAGTTTGTACCTGGATTCAGTGAGTTGTCAGTCACTGGTGAATGAAAGTTGCGTGCATTTGTAAGACACATCTGAATTCCATGAGTCTGGTGGTGCTGTGGGTCGCATTCAGGGTTAGCAGCTTTAGATGTGAAGCGAACAGTCTCAGGTTTTGTCTCCTCTGCTTCTTAGCCACACGACTCTGCCATGAACTAATTTTTTGAGCAAAGTGTTTATAAATGTATTCAGTGTGTGTTTCTGTGTAGGGGCATACTTGCGTTTATGTCATGTGTGTTGGAAGTCAGGACATCTTTCAGAGGGGCCCTCCTTATTTTGTGTAGGCAAGGGCACTGGTTTACTACAGTTTAGCTTGTCCATGGTTTGCCAGGTGATTTCTCTAGTGTCTGCTTCCCATTTGGTTATAAAACTTCTGCGATTACAGATATATGCCATTTCATCCAGTTTTCTTTGAGGTGTGTGTGTGTGTGTGTGTGTGTGTGTGTGTGTGTGTGTGTGCCTTTGTGATTCTGTTGATTTTTAACTCCATCTTTTGTTTTTATTCTGTAAGAACCGCAAGGGAGAATCGACGGAAAACACTCACTTTTACTGTGTTTCTTTTTTCAATCTTAATGCAAACTCCACAGCCATAGAACAAATAATAAAGACAATAGGAAAACAATCTAATGGAAATGTAGTTCATTTATTTTGGTATGTTACAGTCTTTAATGTAACTTTTTTGAATGGTTACTGCTGTAGTAGACTAAACAAGCCATAGAAGAGTATAATTTATTAATGGACAAGGCAACAACATTTAAAAAGGAATTCTTAGGAATTCCTTTAGGAAATACATGCTTAAAGTGTTATACATCCATGTGTTTACTATAGTTATCATGAATGGAACATTGTGAGTGTTTGAGCTCTTGTTAATGTAATACCTGTTTAATACACATGCAGAATAATTTAAACACAATGTCTTAGCTTGCTTTCTATTGCCTTGATAAAGGCCACGACGAAAAGCAACTTGGGGAGGAAAGGGTTTGTATGCAGGTTACACTGTATCATCGAGAGAAGCCACGTCAGAGATGATGGAGGAATGCTGTTAACTGTCTTGCTCCTCTTGACTTGTTCATTTTGCTGGCTTTATATACCTCAGAACCACCTGCCCAGGGTGGCACTGCCCACAGTGAACGGGGCCCTCCTACATCAATCGTAAATCAAGAAAATGTCCCACAAGCTTGCTCATCGGTCAAGATGCTGTGGGCATTTTCTTTCTTTCTTTCTTTTTTTAATTAGATATTTTCTTTATATACATTTCAAATGCTATCCCGAAAGTTCCCTAAACCCTCCCCCACCCTGCTCCCCTACTCACCCACTCCCACTTCTTGGCACTGGCATTCCCCTGTACTGGGGCATATAAAGTTTGCAAGACCAAGGGGCCTCTCTTCCCAGTGATGGCCGACTAGGCCATCTTCTGCTACATATGCAGCTCTGGGGTACTGGTTAGTTCATATTGTTGCTTTTCATAGATGACTACAGCTTGGGACAAGTAGACAAAAACAAACAAACAAGCAAGCAAATAACAGTTAACAAGGCCACATATTATTTCTTGACACTGAGAAACATGACTGCAGACCAACCATGATTTTAGTATATGCTACCGCCATTAAGAGAATTCTATATTAGTGATGGTAAACTGAAATGATAAGAAGGACACAATTATTTCCTTCTCCTAAGCCTTTTTTGAACTCACCAAGTGACTGTTCAAGATTTAGAATCAATAAACCTTTAATCTATTTTTTTTTCTTTCCAAAGCAATGTTTTCAAAAGGTATTCTTATTAGGAAGAGAAAAGCACCAGCTAAGAACTAGTTGTTCAATTTCTTCATTTACATTTCTGAACTTTTAGTTTCTTTAAGCAAATTGATCAAAACTGGGCCATTTTCTGTCAAACTGGCCTAAACATTTTAAGTGCCATAAATCTCAGAATTCCTGAGTATTCTTTTATTGAGAATGGCCCTTAAGTGATGACATCTATTGTCTAAGTCATCTTCCAAAAAATACAGCAATTTTTGAGAGAGAAACGAGATTGTCCTTTAAAGTAATATAACCCTAGTGCAATTTTCTCTCCTCTCTCTCTCTCTCTCTCTCTCTCTCTCTCTCTCTCTCTCTCTCTCTCTCTCTCTCCCTCTCCCTCCCCCTCCCCCTCCCCCTCCCTCTCCCTCTCCCTCTCCCTCTCCCTCTCCCTCTCCCTCTCCCTCTCCCTCTCCCTCTCCCTCTCCCTCTCCCTCTCCCTCTCCCTCTCCCTCTCCCTCTCCCTCTCTCCTCCCTCCCTCCCTCCCTCCCTCCCTCCCTCCCTCTCTCTTCCTCTTTTTGGCCTGCTTTACTTCCTAAGGGTTCTAAGTAAAGACCTCCAATTTAAAACCTATTATTCTGTGGTAGCTACTCTCCCCTCCCCCAAGTGAAACCTTGCTATAATCTCTGCCTTGTTATTTTCTGACTTTTTCATTTTGCTTGGCACGGGCCTATCAAATTCAAGGTGTGTGTGTGTGTGCGCACGTGCGTGCGTGTGTGAGTGTGAATATATGATACACATTTGACAGAGCAGACAAGTAATTCTAAATATATTACATATCCACCTGTTTCTTCTTTCACAAATCCAAAGAATTCTTTTCACATCTTGATTTCTTGCTGTTGTAGCTGTTTTTTGTACTGTGTTCATTGCCATGATGGGAAGTTTTCAAATGATGGAATTATCTCTGAAATAGTTATTCACCCATCACCTCATTTCGACAAGGTGTGTGGTCTTATATTAATAACGTAGAATGATAGTAACAACAGAGAGAAAAACATTTCTTGCTTCCTCTAATTCAAATAGATGTATGTCAATAAAATACGACAGTTACCTGTTGTTCTTTGTCTACTGCTGAGGCCTTTTGAGGCTTTATGGGATTTCCCCATCCATGTCAGCAAGTCTATTGCTACTCTTTGGTCAGATTCTACCGAGAGCATGTTAGTGGGACTTCATCTGAGTGCTGAGAGTGGGAGAAGTTGTCTCCCCCAGAGCATTCCAATTGCTTATCCAATACCAAATGGTCAGCACTGAAAACACTAGCATACACAAATACTATTCAGACTGAGCATGCTGTATTCATGTCTTTAAATCTCTCTATAGATAAATACATTTCTTTCTAACATACATATACATTATTGCACACATATGTATGTCATTCCAATTGAAGCAGATCATGAATTTGAAAGAGAGCAACGGAGGGGGGGTTAAATGGGAGGCTTTGGAGATAGGAAAAGGAAGGGAAAAATGATATAATTATAATTTCAAAAACTAAATAAGTCATTTTTTTAAAAGAGGAAGATGGCCTCCAGTTTCACAGCCTCCTCCTAGCCAGTGCTGGGGAGAAAACTTTCTGGAGAAGAGCCACCAACATTTGAAAGCAGTGGTCATAAATTGAAGATATAGAAGATATCCCAGGGGGACCATGACCGTAAATATTTTAACAGGATCAATTTTCAGGTCTTAATATTCAGTTTGTTCTCACTTTACATCTGCCCTGGGCCTTGCTGGCCTGACATCTTTCTCTTACCGGTTTTACCCTTTCTACACTCTCCAAAGGGAAGCTGACACCACCTGAACCTTCATGGAGGAAGAGACCTAAGAACAGATCCTTTCATACTGAACCAGAGGCAAGCTGAGAATTCCTTTGACAGAGACATCATATCCTAAGAACTATAGCCTAAGAGAGATATTTGCATTATTATTTTATCATTAAGATGAACACATATCAATTATTATATTTTGAAGTTTTATTAATTTGTTTATTAAGTGACAAAGTAACAACTAAAATCAGAAGAAATATTTTAACTATATTTATGATGTGACATTATATAAGGCACTTTCAATAGAAGCAGAAAAAAGTATTTCAAGAGCAAAAGGGAATTACATAATTTCTCTTTTTCAAAAAGGATCACAAGTATTTCAAATTATTATGGTATTTTTATTACATTAAACACACTCAAAGAATTGTGCAACATTTTATTTCTATACTATCAATATTTATAACATGCCAGAAATAGCATCTTTTGCAATTAATCATATGGAACTATATTATATATCATAAATGTTCTATGATGTGTATAATTAAATAACATTAATTTGGCAATACCAGAGGAAAATATTTGAAAGCTTCTGTTCTAAAGGATAGTGGTTTTTTTTAAAACAATTAATCATTTCTCTTAATATTAAAATGCATTTGCTCTAGTTAGGTGATAGTACCTGCCCATAGTCCCAGGAGATGTGAGGAGCAGGAGTTTAAGGCCAGCCTTATGGTTGGCATCCAGCCTGGGTAAAAAGTGACCTTATCTCAAAGTAAAAGACAAATACCAAAAACAAAAGCAAAATCCTACCTGATCTGACTGTATATTGAGCAACCTCATAATAAATTAGGACAAGCTCCTATCCTGGAACATTCTAGGTTGTCCACACAGATTAGAATCTGTCCTAAAGGATCTTAGAGAATACTATATCAACCACTTGGAGGAAATGGCTTCCTTTTCCTATTTGTAGTAGTTTCAGAAGGACATAATATATGACATTATTTCTAATTACAGGTGTACCCTGCTTACTCCCTCTGGTTCTCGGGAGCTGATTGGTAGTTTCCTGCTGTCACTTTTACATTCAAGTGACAGCGTGGTTCAATTCATCAGTCATGATAGTACCTCCTTTTGGGGCCTGATAGGCAGTACCATGGACAGGAAGCAATGCCTCCTGGAATAAGGCCGTAAATTAGAAAACGGAACTTCCCAAATCTCACTATTGGGAAAAAGAAGTCCCGACCAACCCACTGTTCCTCGTCCTATCCTGTCAACTTGTGGAAATAAATGAACAGTTATGGATGTTTGCAGAGGAGAAAATCCATCAATGACATATGTAAACAATAATTGGTGTGTGTTTGTGTGCATTTATACATATACATATAATTGCCTCAGCCATTTCAGACAATGGATTTGATTATAATTAGCACTTCAGAAGATGAACTGGCATTCACATTGTTGGAAAGAAATGTTATAAAATAAGTAGATAGTCTCAGGGGACCAACAATTGTTGAAGCTCTGAGACAAACTTGTGTCTCATCATAAGTGTTAGAGTCAGTTCCCTGGATTAATGTGTCCCACAAAGCTGGGGACCTACCTGTAGCCCTGAAAGAAGAACAGAATGTACTTTTTGTTATGGAAATGTGAGACAAGATGGAATGGGCTGAAAATGGGGCTGGAGAGATGCCTCAGTGGTTAAGAGCACTTTCTGCTCTTCCAGAGGACCCAGGTTCAGTTCCCAGACACACATGGAGTTCACAATTGCCTGTCACTCCAGTTCCAGGAGTATGGAACCTTCACACAGACATACTTTCAGTCAAAACACCAATGAACATAAAATAATAATAATAATAATAATAAAATAATCTAAAAATGGATATCAAATATGAATATATATGTGTATATACATATACATGTAAATACACATACATGTACTTATATGTATATATGTATGTTACATATACATATTACATATGTGTATTACAGATGAAAAAAAGAAAAGTGGATGTTTTTAAATACATTAGAATAAACAAAGGACCCCCACTGATCCGGGTTCACAGATTAGCTCTCTGAAAGATATGACACAGAGAAACAGAAAGTGAAACAATAAAAACACATGTATTTGTGCTAATGCCATCGCTGTAGCAGAGCCACATTCACAACCAGCCTCAAATCTGTCTTTGAACATGAGCAACTGTGGTTGGTGCCCTAGGGAGAGGAGAAGGACTGACTGTGAGTGAGTGCACTCACTTTTTCTCTCAGCATCTCTGTATCTGAGTGCTAGATCCTGGCAACATGATTCAGCTACAGTTAAGAAAACTCTGTTGAAATCCTAAGAGTGACATCATAAGACTGCCTTCATACCCTGGTGACAGGCAGTATGCTAACTTGGTGTGTAGGTGGAAGCGACTACCAGACACACGGTGAAGTTGACAGAATGCAAATCAGCTCATTCCTTATTACCATCATCACTTGGCTATGGAAGAAGGTTCCTGCTCAGACTTTGGGTGTAAATGGCAGCCTTAACTGTGCTCCCTCATGCCTTGGGTGCATGGGAAGTGACTCTATTCCTCAAGTTTTTGGGTCCTTTATCTGGCATAGTAGGAGACCAGGCTAATCGCAGGGTGACAAGCATTTAGCACATAGTCCTGTTCACCAAACCCCTAACTATTGGCACCCACCATCATTCTCTTTTTGCTCAAAACTCATATTCTGCCGATCAAAGTTGACATCCTAGAGAAAAGTATTCGTCATTACAGGTTACTTAGAGAGGCATCACAGTTGTAGAAAGCGTGCAGAACTTAGAGTCAGTCAAACTTGGCTTTAAGGTGTTTACTGCAATTTACTGAGTTATGCAATCTTAGGCAAGTGGATTAATCTCTCTGAGAATTAGTTCTTCTGTCTACAAGCTGGAGGATAGTGTTTTCTTTACCTCCTGAAATTGCTGTAGGAAGATGAGGGGCAAGCAGCTAGCTCCTAAGCTGGCATGCAGTCAACCTTGGCTACTCTTTTTTCCTTCGGCTTGTATATCTTGAAAACTGTGTCATCTTAATCTGAGAGCAAATGGTAAGTATGACCTTAATTTGGATATGATTCACTGTGTCTCCTCCAAAATTCAGGTGCTGCCAATGTGACAGCATGAGAGGATAGCATCTATGACCTGATTAGGCCACATGAATGAAAGTGGAACATTTTCAAGAGAGGCTTCAGGTGACACTGAGCTATCGGCTAGCTTCCCTTTTGCTCTTTCTTGACGGTATGGCTGAGAGCATTAGCCAGGCTAAATGCTGGCACCTTGATTGTGGAATCCCAGGCCAGTAGAACTACGAAAAATAAAAGCTTGTGCTTTAACATTTACCTGCTCTCTCATGTTTTGTAACAGCAACACGAAGGGACTAAGGCCATGACCTATTTTTGTGGTTGTTTACTGCTCTGTTTCCCAAACCAAAGATCCTGTCATCTTCTAAGATCTATTTTTCAGTGCTCTGGCCAATATGACTCCACTTCTCATGTGTGCACTCAGCTTTGGAGGCGGAGTCTCCATGTTCAATACGGGAGCTGGACAGGGGTGGGCTCAGCCTGAAGTGTGTGGTGTTTCTCATGAACTAAGATGTGGACAATGTGGCTCTGCTCTCCACATCCATGGAGGCCAGTGGCCATGTAAGCACGACTGTGTGGTTTGTGTGGTGTAATGTGATTTGTTAGAGTGTGAGTGGTTTATAACCATCATTTGCGAGTAAATTACTTAACCGTATTCTTCTTTATGACTAGCTGAAGAAACTAACTTGATGGTATACTATAATTTATTCCTGTGAATGAGTGAGTGACCTTCACATTTCAGTCCATCTCCTCTGAGTTATGACCTGGTTTTTTCACTCAGAGAAATGGCCTATGTTTTAGCACTGTCCACTATTTTCCACATGCTGTCTCACTAATTGTGTACATAAATATAGCCAGCCTTCTAAGATGGTGATGAAAATTCTATTAACATACTAAATATCAAAATCACTCTGCTTGGTGCATTTTTCTTCTAAAGGTCTGTGAGTACCATGAACAGCAATGAACTCACTTTCTTCCTGGTTTGATAGTCCCCTTGGGTAGACTGAATCATAGTACTCCCATTTTACAGATGGGCAAGCAAAGGCTCATAAAGAAATACACAGCTTTGGACTGGGGAGATAACTCAATTGGTAAAATGCTTGCTTTGTAAGTATGAAGAACTGAGTTCTGTCCCCCCAGTCCTCAAATCAAAAAAACAAAACAAAACAAATAAACAAACAAACAAAAAAACAAAAAAACAAGCAAACAATTTGGAAATAGTGCAGCCTACTTCTAATGCTGGTGCTGAAAAAACAGATAGGTGGATCCCTAAGGCTTGCTGGACAGCCAGTCTAGACTACATGGAAAGTGTCTTAGTTAGGATTCTACTGCTATGAACAGACACCATGACCAAGGCAACTTTTATAAGGACAGCATTTAATTGGGGCTGGCTTACAGGTTCAGAGGTTCAGTCCATGATCAGGGCTGGAGTATGGCGGTGTCTAGGCAGGCATGGTGCAGGAGATGCTGTGAGTTCTACATCTTCATCTGAAGGCTGCTAGTGGAAGCCTGGCTCTCCCATGGTGAGGAGGAGGGTCTCATTGCCCATCCCCACAGTGACTCACTTCCTCCTTCAAGACCACACCTAATTGCCATGCCCTAGACCAAGTATATTCAAACCACCAGAGGAAGTCTAGGCCAATGAAAAACCCTGTTTCAAAAAGCATACAGACAGTTGAGGTTCTCCTACCTAGACCCCCACCCCCCACTCACCCTCATATTTGGTAATATGTGCAATCCTGCACAAAAACACTTTTAGCTCACAGTCTGAAGTTAGAGTCTATCATTGTGGGGTTGTCCCAGCCACAGCAATCTTCACAGTGAAGAAGCAGAGAGGGATGGGAGTTTGCGCTCAGCTCACTTTTTCCTTTTTGTAAGCCCAGGATTTCATCCCAGGGAGTGACCCTCACTGCCCACAGTGGACAGGTGTTCCTGAAACTGTTAATCTAATCAAGGTAAACTTCCATAGGTATGTCCAGAAAGCCCACTCCCAGGTGACGCATGACCTCAGTTTGACAGTAGAGATGAACCATGCAAGCAGAGTCTGAGATCATTGTTAACACTCCACTCTCTCACCCTCAATTTTAATTGCCTTATGGGAAACTCAGCAGTAAGTAATTTCACTGTTTTAGTGAGGTCCCGCATCATCTCTGCATAGTTCAAGTTGTGAGAACTGTCACTGTCCTGTATGCAGCTCAAGAGAGTCTGACAACAGGTAAGCAGGCCTGGGGGGTCGGGGTGGGAGGGCCAGGGAGGGATGTGGATGGCAAGATGCCAGGTGGGCTCTTCCCATTCTTTCTTTCCCTGTCCTGATAATCTCCTTTTAACTTCAAGAGCTTAAACATGATTTCATTTAGGGCATCCGGAGGATTAAACAATTACTTCCTGAAGGCCCAGACTAGTTCAGTATCATCTCTTCCCAGTTTCTAAAGGTTGTGACAGACAGGCTTAGTGATATTTGAGTTGTTCTCTTCAAGTTAACAGATGGGTGAGTAATTTAGGCCCTGGTGTGATGAACTTGAGGCTGTTTTCCTGTCCCCAGGTTACAGACATTCACCAGTGACAACTGCTATCTCTCAGAATAGTATTGAGGCATCAAGTAGCTAGTGAGTTCTTGGAGTCAACAGTGAGTATATGTGTTGGTCGCAGTGCATACTAGTGAGGAGAGCACTTTGCTAAAGAAACCACAGAAGTTCCTTTGGGTCCACAAGGGTCACGCCCACCAAGGAAATCATTCAGAGGTTTAGAAACATTAAAAATCAAAATTGGTACGAAAAGGATTTTGTATGTGAAAGCATGATACAAAGTATGTCTCACAAATTTCAAATGCAAGTGATTTAAACATCTTCCTAGAAGGGAGTCAACCTCTCAGATGAAGGAAGCAGAGAACTTGAACAGTCATCAGGATTCTAGAAAGTTACTCCTTGGGAATTTTTCTGATCCATGCTGTAGTGCTGTGTTGGTGGGTAAGTTCCTAATGTGGAAGTCTTTCCCATTCTGCGAGGGGTTCAATTTCCTAGTGTTGAGGTCTTGCTAACTCTGAAAGAGGTGCTTTATCTTCCTTGAATATGTATTTTCCTAAGAATATTTGCCACAACTCATTCAACCAATTCTCTTACTTCCTTACCACACTTTCCTTCCTTTCTTTCTTGGGGGAGTCAGCATGAAAGCCATGTTGAACACTGAGTGGTTTTCAAATGACTGTACAGGTTTTTAAATAGGTGGAAATCTGTTGTGGCTTGCCCTAGGTGCTGTTTGTATTTTGATGCTAATTCTGCTTCCTAAAGAGAGGCTGCTCCCCTTCGCACCCCAAGATTTTATCACAAACTCAGGTAATTCCACATGAACTGTCTCCCCATTTTAACTAGCAAAATAAAGGCTAGAACCTGTGATTGGGTAGTGGAAGGGAAAGGTGGGGCTGTAAGTTTTAGAGAAGGAAAGAGGGGAGGGAGGAAGCAGAAATGGTGGAGGGAGAGAACTGACTTTCAAAAACTGTTCTCTGATTTTGTGACACACATGTGCACCCTTACACACAACACACCTGCACGACAGTAGTAACGAACAGCTAAAGTGCTGTGGGACTTGCTGGCTATCCAAATGATGCTGAGAAGAGGATAGTATTTCTGGACTCTTGCTTCCATTTCCAGATCGAAAGGCTCCAGAGAAAGTATGGCGTACTTTTCAGAAAGATATATTTAGTTGAGTAAAAAACGATTGCAAGTGGAATTCAAGAAAAAAAAGCAGAATATCTCCCAGATGGAGCAACAAACAAAGGACCATGGGAATCAAGTACATATGTGAATGCAGCTCAGAACTTGAAAGCATCATAGATAATCTCCCAGCGTGCCAGGCACACTAAGGTGTTATTCACAAGAAAATGGGATGGGCAGGGTCCAGCATGATGTCCACTGGGTAAGAGATTGACAAGATGCTAGAAAACGGATGCAAAAGTGAAAGGTTTATATAGCACATGGAAGAAAAAGGCCAAAGCTGTCACTGGAAATTTCCAGTACAGTAACTTGGGAACAAAAGTGTATTCTCACTAAGTATGGAGTCCATAAACCCAGGCATTCAAGCATAACCAAGAGTGAACTTGTAAGGCCTATAAGAGCAAAAGAGGATCTTAAAACAATTTTATCAAAGGGTAGCTTATAGACAGCGATCTTGTTTAACATCTGCAAGGCTCTGGTCTCGAACTACAAGACTTCTTCCTCATGGTGGTGGTGGGGGAAGTCTGTTGAAATTGTTTGGTCTACCTGAGGTTTGAGAGAAATGATAATAATGAAAGCAGAGTTTTAAGTGACATTTCCAATTAAACACAGGCTCTAAATTAGCGTTAGTGTAACAAGTGGCAGGAAATAGAACTGCTGGGCTCAGATTTTACTTTGGATTATGAATGGCAGAAAGGGATCTTCAATGAGAAAATAAGTGGAGACTAGAGGTGCTGATACTTCCAGATAGGAAATAGAGAGCGAAGAACAGGTAACATTTAAGTCAAGCCTAGACCACTGGCTCTCAAACATGCCTGCACATTACAACTGCAGAAGTTTTGAAAGACACTTGTAGGGATTCTAGTTTAATTAGTTTAAAATGAGGACCCAGGCAGGGATGTATTAAAAACACCCCTCCGAGGACTCCAATATGTAATCATCTTTGAAACTTGCTGCCCTGGATAAATTAACTATGTACCACAATTCACAACTCATGGATGTTACAGGCAAGGAGACATGACGGGAACCAGAGATGTTATTATTGCTGCGTTTTAAATGTAGAAAATGTGGACTTGGAAATTAGGAAAAAAAAAAGATTGGCTTTCTTTCTAAATATGTTCTTCAAGGAAGTAATGTGTGGCTAAAAAAGATAGTAGTGATTACTCTATCATTTAGGGAAGACTTTTTTAGACCAAATGACGGAAGTCATTGTGTGTGTGTGTGTGTGTGTGTGTGTGTGTGTGCATGCATGCATGCAAGTGTTATATAGATCTATCAAGAGGAAGTTAGTGCCTTTCAGTGATCGACTCAACAAAGTACCTAATAAGAATTTTATGTCTGGGGCTGTGGTGATGTGTCAGTGGCTAAGAGAGATTGCTGATCTTAGAGACCCAAATCTGGTCCAGTCCTTGTGTCAGACAGCTGGTTTATAACTACCTGTAACATCAGCTCTAGAAGATTCAACACCCCCATCTGGCCTCTGTAGACACCTCCATTCACAACCACATATCTACACATAGGACACAGACAAATGTAATTAAAAGTAAAATAAAATCTCTATTAATATGAGTTTTGAGTTTAGTGTAATAGTTTTGTTGGTACAGATTATGGCCCTTTGGGTATCCATGGTAACAGCACAGAGGTCTCTCTAACAGCAGTTGCCACATGGAAGTAAAGCAGACAAGACCTATTCCCATTAGCCCAGCCCCACCTTGAACTAGACTCTGCTTTCAACTATTTGTATTTCCTCATTTTGAAACATGTTATTTCAATCAAGTTATTAATAAAATCAATGTGGAAGCTTCGATTTTAGATGATAAACACCAAAGTAATAGGTTAGAAGGTAAGATCCATTTGCTAAAAAGAGTTTACTGTGGCTCCTTGTCGAAGTAAAAGGGACTCTCCACAACCCACTCTCCTCGCATTAAAAGCCAATGAAGCCCTTAATCCCAGCACTCAGGAGGTAGAGGCAGGCAGATTTCTGAGTTGTAGGCCAGCCTGGTCTGCAAAGTGAGTTCCAGGACAGCCAGGGCTATACAGAGAAACCCTGTCTCAGAAAAGAATGAAAGAAAAGAAAGAGAGAGAGAGAGAGAAAGAGAGAGAGAGAAAGAGAGAGAGAGAGAGAGAGAGAGAGAGAGAGAGAGAGAGAGAGAGAGAGAGAGAGAGAAAGAAGCCAATGAAGCGCTAACAGTGAGCTTATGAGGCGACTGTGGGTGCAGCCAGGGAGGGCCAGTGTGAGCCATCTAATATCAACTTTCCTAAACTCTTGGTCACAACCCTATCTGGGCTTCTGAGACATTTGGCAAGAGGAAAAAAAATTTAACATGTGAAAGGTTTCTGAACATACAACCATCAGAGTGCAATGAGTAATGAAACTGCATTGTTCCTTACAACATGGGACTTCACTGCAGCATTGGTTCTGAGCACACTGTATGCACACTTTGCAGTGTGTGCGTCATCATGCCACAGAGCACCTACCCCTACCCCTCTGTGGCAGCTTGGAGACCCTATGTAATGAATTGGTGAGTTCTTACACATGAAGTTTTACTCTCTTCAGCACAAGGCTTTAGTAAGAGAAAACAAAGGCTCTATATTTCCTTCCATTATTTCTCAGCCTGCATCAAGTTAGAACTGTATTGTGTGAGAATGCTCGATTTCAAAAGTGAGTTGCTGCCTCTTTTAACACACACACTCATTAAACGAGTTTTGGCTTGAGATGAGTGCTGCGTTTCCAACAATTCCTGAAATGGGTCTCAACATGCCTCTGTCATTTTACATTATACATTTATGCAAGTGGCGTTCTCAGCACTGCCGAGTATAAAGTCGAAAACATTGACCGACTCTGTAAACTGTTAAAGATGTTCTGCGCCCTCAGTATCAAATGTTCAGCCAGGATTTAATTCTTTATGTCAAAATAAGCAAACAAACCCATCTCATTAGTGAAGCCGTTTACTTTCTTCGTTAAACGGTGACTGCTTGTTTTAAAAGAAATTTCTTTGTGATTTCTTTTCAGTAGGTGTTTGAATTGCATACTTGTTTTATGTACCTATCTATGCACCCAGCTGTAGGTAAAAACTCAGGTGAGAGGAGGCTGAGGGTGGGAAGAATCAAGAATAAAATAACTTCATCAGATAAAGATGCCGGCCCTAAATTGAAAGGATTTTTGTGTTTATTGTGTTATGTTTTTCATTTTAAGGGACATATTAGTGTGACTATGTCCAGTCTTATTTCCCTGCTGTGGAGATTAAATACTTTGACCAATGCATTTTAAGGGAGAAAGGGCCTATTTTGGCTCACAGTTCCAGGTTCCAGTCCATCACAGTGGGAAGCCACAGTGGCCTAAGTTTGAAGGATACTTTGTATCCATTGTCAGGAAGCCAGAAAGATACTGCCTGCATTTTAAGAAGTCCAAGATCTCCTACCCAGGGAATGGTTCAGCTCCCAGTCAACACAGGCCTTCCCGTATCGGTTAATATAGTCAAGGTTTCACCCAGAGCATGTTTAGAGCCGCATCTCTCCAGGGAGTCAAGCTTCTGTGTGGATGAGAGTTCACATAACCATCACAGGCCACTGTAAGAAAACAGTTAAGGTAGCGTAAACAACAAATGCTCATTTCTCATCATTCTATTCCCTACAAGGCAGAATGTACGCCTTGGTGGCATTTATTTGTCTTATCTTTGCATCAGTTCCATCATGGGTCCCCAGCCTCACTGAAACCTATCTCCAGTTATGATTGCATCTGAGCAAGGCAGGTAGAGAGTTAAGATATGCGGTTACCAAGGACACTGAGGTTGTATTCTGGTAGGTGATCTGACAGTCAAATGCCCATTTGGACTACACATCGTAGAAGTTACAGTTCTGGGTTAGCCTTGGCATAGTCAGTAGAAAAATAACAAAGAGCCTCTGTTTCAAGTAAAATAGAAGGCAATGACTGGCCTAGATGGTCCTATGAGGTCCATGTAAACTTTTTGGCTTATGCTTGCTGGCACTCATGTACACACACATACATATACACAACATGAACCCACGCCTGCCTCTACCTCCCAAGTGCTGGGATTAAAGGCTTCATTGGCTTTTAATTCGAGGAGAGTGGGTTGTGGAGAGTCCCTTTTACTTCGACAAGGAGCCACAGTAAAATCTTTTTAGCAAATGGATCTTACCTTCTAACCTATTACTTTGGTGTTTATCATCTAAAATCGAAGCTTCCACATTGATTTTATTAATAACTTGATTGAAATAACATGTTTCAAGCACGCACACACACACACACACACACACACACACACACACACACACACACACAGAAACACGCTTGATTAAAGAGAAACTAAGGTACCAGGGCAATTTTCCAATTTCACCAAACATGTCCCAATAAAACATCTAGGACCTCAAAAAAATTTGGGCCTGGTTGTGGTATCATTTTGATATGGTTTTGGTCACTGATATCATTTCAGTGCCTCTCCCCCCCTCCCCCAACTGGGTTTTTTATGAGGAACATGGAGGAACAAAAATACCTTAAAAGGGAGATCTGGCTCACGGTGATTTTGGAGAGAAAAAAAGATGACCTCATCAATATGCTACCATCTCTTAAATATTCATGAAACACCCTTACAAATAGCAGGCTCAAAATTGCCCATTCCTTGAGCCAGCTTGCTCCAAGCTGTCTGGAGTGTTCTATCACTTTACTTTGCTTTGCTAAATAAATTTATGCTTAAACAAGCTCTCTTGGCTGAACTTTTTCCTTTAACAAGAAAAGAATCAAGCCAAACTCCAGCCTGGCAACAGGTTAGGAGTTCAATATTTGAATTTTTTTTTTCAATATTTGAATTTTGCGGACAGGGTCACAAATACTCAGTCCATAACAGTGAGTAAATATTAAAGTTCTGCTGTCAGCTTATAAAAAGGTGCTTTATACAAATATAGGATTTAGTATCTATTCATGTGTAAAAGTGCTGAGATGCAGATGATCAAAACCTATACCAAGTACCTAGAAGGAGACGACAACAGTAAGAATCAACAGGACACCCTGTGGGTTCACCTGCCCCATCATTGTGAGACCATGACAGAGTCTTCCTCAATATCCCTGGACTTTCCCATTTCTCCCCCTGGTTCTTGAAGTTCCCAGGAGACACCATCTGTTGCGCGCGCTCAACTAGCCAGGAAGAACGACGCTGCTACAGGATCCTTCTGCACACGTTTATTCAGTCCTGTTTCTTCTTTCTCCATATATCTCCCTTGTTTATATCTCCCTTGTTTTTATATCTCCCCCGAACCCTGGGCCTCTCACTCTTTTATACTCTCAGTTCCCATCCACGCACAGCAGGCCACGCCACCTCACCAGGCACACAGCTTCAGCTAATCAGGGCAGCAGGGGCAAATCTCCACCAAATTGGATTCACCTGTATCCTGGTACACCTGCGCAGCACTCAAGATGTTTGTGTCTTATATGAGGAAGTCAGGTGCAAGTCATATGACTTAGCTGCAGTCCCTGGCGCCTTTGGGACTGCCGCCACACCCGCTCCCCACAATTCCCCCTTTTTTCTTTTTTGGCAGAGAGAATGTCTGTAGATAGCCCCCCGCAGCCATGCCCCTTACCCGTCCTTGGGAGACAAACAGCATTGGTTTGATCCCTGTCTTAGGTTGGTGACATGCCCAGGGAGTCTTATCACTGACTACCTCTCTATTATGCCAAGCCACACCTGGGGAGATTGTGTTTTGCTTGCGGCAGGTGCATCAAAAGGCCAGGATGTTAATTAACTTATGGCCAGATCTTAATTGCTGCAAGCAAGCCTCATGGGTGAAGGTAGAGGTCTGATCCCCAGTGTGCAAGCATAGGGGCCCTACACAAAACCATCCCTTGGGCTCATCACCCAGAGAGGTCTTGGCCAGCTCCCGTGTCGTTTTTCCTGAGGGAAGGGAACTAGGACACTGAACCTTCATGCAATCAGACATGCCTTCCACAGGATGCCAACAGCAAGCTATCCTCTGTGCAGTGCTTAGCCTCGCAACCCATGGCATAAAGCAGCATTATTTCTTTTAGAGCGGCAAACCGAATCTGAGGAGATTGTCCTGCCTCCACTGCAGCAAAAGCCTACGCTACCATGGCGAAAGTGCGGACCCGCACACTCTGCACCTAACACATGTGCCAAACACAAAACACACACACACTATAACAAGCATACATCCCAGGGCTCTCATCCCCGCTCATCTTCCCTGAAGCAAGGGATAGATAGCCAGAGGGGCTATCTCTTTAAGGGGAATTCAGGGATCAAAAAGCGTGGAAAAATTTGAATGTCATGTCGAGCTGGTATCGGCTTCTGGAATACCGAAAGGATCTCCCATCTCGGCTCCATCCTTTGTGCTTGTGGGATCATCCACCATATCCACAGGGGCAACTGGATCAGGAGCCTCATTCTTGCAGCGTCTAACCAATCTCTCCGGCACCCAAAGAGGTTCCGTCTGGTCCTGTGGAAACACACAAACAGACCCTCTCGCCCACGTCAACACCTGATCTACTCGATCCCCTCCAAATCTCCAGACAGAAGGTCCACCTACAGGTGGCTGCTGAGGAGGCATAGGGAGGAGGCGCAGAAGCTAATTCGCCTTCCTCCTCCACCTCGGCTCTTTTATTTTGTCCTTTCTGTCCACCTGATAACACTGTGTCTCCTTTCTTTTTCCTTTTTCTTTTTAAGCCCTTCTCCTCTTCCGACATACTTTCTTGTTGCTCTGTAAGGATTTTCTGACCTGTCTTGACTGCCTCTACACACAAACAGTAACAGAGTCCATATATCAGAACAAACAAGACCAAAACTATCAGACCTACCCAGAAAGGGTCAACGGGAGAAAAAAGCATAACTACACAGCGAGGATCTATTGATCACTACACTGAGGTTATCATAGTTCCTTAACTTGTCCCCAAACCAGGAACCTTAACTTGTCCCAAAACCAGGAACCTTATCGTTACTTTGTGCCTCCTTCCTGGCAACTTTATACTCACCTCTATTTTATCCGAGGTCCTTCCCAAACTCCTGGGTTACTTTGTGCCTACTTCCTGGCAACTTTATGCTCACCTCTATTTTATCCGAGGTCCTTCCCAAACTCCTGGGGTCGCAAGTTTCACTCACCATGAACTTACCCTGCCAGCAACCACTGACTGCTGAAAGTTCTGAACTCGGTGGGGGAGTCGGTTCCCCGTACGGGCCACCAATTGTCACGCCCGCTCTCGACCAGCAAGAACGACGCGACCACCAGTCCTTCTAACAGCAGTTTATTCAGTCTTCATCTTTCTTCTTTCTCTTCATCAGTACCTTTCCCCAGCTGAAGAGTTCTGAATCCACACCAGATCCTTCTCAACAGTCTGTTTTACGGGAACTTTTATTAACCACTCCTTCCCCGTGATGCAGTTCTGAATCCTCCCTGTAGCAGGGGGTCTTCGCTCATGCCTGAAGATGTTTCTTTTCCCGGGTTTCGGCACCACTTCTTGCGCGCGCTCAACTGGCCAGGAAGAACGACGCTGCTACAGGATCCTTCTGCACACGTTTATTCAGTCCTGTTTCTTCTTTCTCCATATATCTCCCTTGTTTATATCTCCCTTGTTTTTATATCTCCCCCGAACCCTGGGCCTCTCACTCTTTTATACTCTCAGTTCCCATCCACGCACAGCAGGCCACGCCACCTCACCAGGCACACAGCTTCAGCTAATCAGGGCAGCAGGGGCAAATCTCCACCAAATTGGATTCACCTGTATCCTGGTACACCTGCGCAGCACTCAAGATGTTTGTGTCTTATATGAGGAAGTCAGGTGCAAGTCATATGACTTAGCTGCAGTCCCTGGCGCCTTTGGGACTGCCGCCACACCCGCTCCCCACAACCATCTATGTGTTTTAAAAAAAACATCCATCAGCTATCTTTTGGAGACAATGACATTCATATCTCCTCAGATTCTTTTCTGAATTGAGGGGTTAGGATCCTGAAAACATTAAGCAGCTAAGTTCTGTAGACTCATCCGTGTGCAGTGGAATGGAGTCCCCTTGGCTGAGCAGATGGGTGCTGGGTTGCCCTGGCCTGGTCTATTTAACTCCCAGCACTAACCCAGTGATTCTCTCAGTTCCTGTATATTTTTCTGAGTGAAGGTGCTTAGCTGTCAGCCCTCTTTGGGAATTATACTTGGGAGGCCTCTTCCAAGGTTGAGTCCCTTTAGGTGACCTGTACCTAATCCTGGCCCCTGTACTGTGATGAGAAGGTGTGTATAAATGTTCTTGTCCTTGAGACCAAACTAACTGTACCTTCCCCATCCTCGGGAGGAGTTAGTCCTTTTCCGAGACTGCATGCTACTCCATTTCCTTGTTCCTTCCACCCCATGCCACTTCCTCCATTCTGCCCATGGGTGTTCATCTGGAGAACAAGCCCTGTTCTACTTTCTCCACAATCATGTGCCTCATAAACTTCCCCCTTGGGAGTCATGTGTCATTTCCCAGGCGCACACAGAAGATCCAGCATTGAAGCAGCGATTCCTCTGGTTTTGTCTTATTTAATAACATGAACAAAACAAGGTAGGACTCATTTACTATTCACTTCATTGACTATGGGGCATGTACTGTGTTCTGTGGACATTACCTTGATGACAAGTTTCTGATCAAATCAGAAGGAAGGACCCAGAAAAATACATCGAGATGACTATAAAGAGCAACATCACACCAAGTTACAAGCTTCTGGTAGTCTGTGCTTTGAAGCAAAAGGGTGGGCTAGAGTATTTATTTATAAAGTGATAAAGTCAGATAGGAGACCCAGAGTATTTGGGATGAGATAATCCTACATATTTTCCAGTTTTGGCCTGAGAAACTGAGACTCAGAAACACCAGATCATTTCCCCTGAAGTTAAACAGCTGAAATAATAACCAGACTTGAAGGACCAGGCAAGCTTTAGACAACAGAAAAATCACCCTCGTCTCCTGGTTATCTTGATTGTCAGAATGGTTCTCAGTCCTGGTTGCCCCTGCTCTGTAGTGTGACCTGAACCTTACACAAGGTATCTGTCCATGGAGACCCCCTGGACTCTCTGTGCATAGTTCCAGGAAGCAGCTTCCCTCGGATGGAATACGATCCCCTCACACGGCTGGTGTCTTCTTACCTACAAACCTGCCATTTGTCTCCAAGTTTCCCCAGGGCTCTTCGAGAGCCACTCTGAAGCAAAGGCCACAAATCTCTACTTCACGTGATCCTGATGTCATTTGAAACATGACATTATAGCTCCCTTCTCCAATTCACCCTTCCTTTGGTGTATCGTGATTTAAATATCCCCACTAGCTCTGTGATATGGTTTACAGCAGTAGTATTTCAAGCTGACTTTTCATCAGAGACTTGGAAGGTGATTCACAATGATAGGGGCTGTTCTTTTCTGGCTGGGATTCAGAGATCAAATGAAGGCCACGCAGGAGGGTCTTTGTGTTTCCTCATACAGGAGCCTCCACCACTTTGGTTGTGTGAGTGTTTTTTGGTAGGAAAGACAAAGCTGCAGGCCTTTGAGAAGCATGCTGCTAGACTTCAGTTCGGCTAGACTTGAGTGACACTCAATGAGTTCAAGAATAATTGGTTTACAAGGAGTGGGCAACTTGCTAGTTGTTGACGCAGTGCTTGCTTTCTGCTAACGGAGCTGGTCCTGTAGTTTGAGAAGGCTATAATTTCTTCAACTGAATTATTTTTATTAGTCATCTCTTCCATATCTTGAAGTTATAATTAATCAAGTAAAGAAGTAATTCTATGAAGATAAAACTAAAGAAAAAATCTATTGCTGATACACACACACACACACACACACACACACACATCCCTTTTAAGCCCTTTCATATACATGTGGGCAAGGCTAGAGACATAATTTTTTGCTTCACTCCCACATTATGTGTGCATTTTCTGTATCTTTCCTTTTTAAAAAAATTATTAATCATTTTATTTGTTTACATTTCAAATGTTATCCCTCTTCCTGGTCTCCCCTCCATGAACCCTGTACCCTTCCCCTCCCCCTTGCCTTTAAGAGGGTGTTCCCCCACCCACCCACTCACCCACTCCTGCCTCACCCCTCTAGCATCCCCTTTCTCTGGGGCAGCAAACCTCCACAGGACCAAGTGTGGTCCTCACTGATGCCAGATGAGGCAGTCCTCTGTTACATATGTATCGGGAGCCATGGACCTGCCCATATGTATGTACTCTTTGGTTGGTGGTTTAGTTCTTGGGAGCTCTGAGGTGTCCAGTTAGTTGATTCTGTTGTTCTTCTCATTGAGTTGCAGTCCCCTTTAGCTCCTTCAGTCCTTCCCTTAACTCTTCCATTGGGGTCCCTGGGCTGTGAGTATCTGCATCTGTCTTAGTCAGGTGCTGGCAGAGCCTCTCAGAGAACAGCCATACAAGGTTCCTGTCTGCAATTACATCTTGGCATCAGCAATTGTGCCAGGGTTTGGTGTCTATAGATTGAATGGATCACACAGTGGGGGCCATCTCTAGATGATCTTTCCTTCAGCCTCTGCTCCACTTTTGTCCCTGTATTTCATTTAGACAGAAACATTCTGAGTTAAAATTATTTAGATGGGTGGGTGGTTCCATCCTTCCATAGGGGTATATTTATCTACTGGAGGTGGTCTCTTCAGGTTCTATCTCCCTGCTGTTAGGTATTTTGGATAATGTCATCCCCATTGGGTTCTGAAAGCCTCTTGCATCCCTAGCATATGGGACAATTTAGTGGTTCTCTAAGTTCCCCTCCCCCACCCCCACTGCTACTTATTTCGATTTCTTCTTCTGGTCCTCTGGACTTCTCTCCTGTCTCTTCCCATAACTGTTCCACCCACCCTTCCCTCTCTCCCCTCTTCCACCCAGATCCCTCCCTACCCTCTCCCACACACATTCCTCCCTCTGCCTCCTATGATTATTTTGTTCTCCCTTCTAAGAGGGTTTGAAACATCCACACTTAGGCCTTCCTTCTTACCACTTATCAGTGGACATTATGTTCTTTTGGGTCTGGATTAACTCATTCAGGAAGATATTATCTAGTTCTATCCTTTTGCCTACAAAGCTCATGAAGTCATCATTTTTAATAGCTGAGTAGTATTCCATTATGTAAATATACCAAATTTTCTGTATTGATTCTTCTGTTGAGGGACATCTGAGTTGTTTCTAGCTTCTGGCTATTATAAATAAGGCTGCTATGAACATAGTGGAGCACATGTTATTGTTATGTATTGGAGCATCTTTTTGGGTATATGCCCAGAAATGGTATAGCTGGATCCTCAGGTAGAACTATTCCCAATTTTCTGAGGAACCACCAGATTTATATTTCCCTGATGACTAAGGAAGTTGAACATTTCTTTAGGTGTTTCTTGGTCATTAGTTAAGGAGTGCTGACATGACCCTGATATAGCTGTCTCTTGTGAGGCTATGCCAGTGTCTTGCAAATACAGAAGTCGATGCCCACACTCATCTATTGGATGGAACACAGGGAACACAGGGAACACAATGAAGGAGCTATAGAAAGTACCCAAGGAGCTAAAGGAGGTCTGCAATCCTATAAGAGGAACAACAATATGAACTAACCAGTACCCCCTAGAGTTTGTGGCTCTAGTTGCATATGTAGCAGAGGATGGCCTAGTCAGCCATCAATGGAAGGAGAAGCCCTTGGTCTTGCGAGGATCATATGCCCCAGTATAGGGGAATGCCAGGGCCAGGAAGCAGGAGTGGGTGGGTTGGGGAGCAGGGCGGGAGAAGGGTATAGGGGACTTTCAGGATAGCATTTGAAATGTAAATGAAGAAAATGTCTAATAAAAATCAGAATTAAAAAAAGTAAAATATGGGGAAAAAAAGAAGTTGTTTAGCTCTGTACCTAATTTTTAATTGGGTTATTTGGTTTTCTGGAGTCTAACTTCCTTCTCTTCTTTCTCCTCCTCCTCCTCCTCTTCCTTCTCCTCTTCCTCTTCATCCTCCTCCTCCTCCCCCTCCTTCTTTGTCTTCTTCTTTGGTCAAAGACCATGCAGGGCCCAACAGGTTGGCCTGTTTTGGATTAAAGAAGAGGTACCCTCCTTTCCTGGTAAGCCCTAAGGGTACATAAGACCCTTTGTTCCTCAAAGACCAGAACACCAGAGATCGTCCGTAATCAAACAAACATAGGGCTCTGGAGGTCACTTTCGAGTTCTGTGCCTCCTAGGCGTTGGTGGCTTAGTGTGTCCAAGGACTCCATGAAGCACATACCTATTAAAACAAGGTCTTGTTACCACCTTAACATGTCTTTCTTTTGTGAACAGACCCCCCAAGTCAGGCTCCTAGATTGGTCCATTCAGCAGGATATCCTCTGGTCCACCTCTGCCAACATAAGAGGCTCAAGTCTGAGGTACCAAGAGACAACACCAGTACCCTAGAGTTTCTGCCACTAGCCTGCTGGGAAACTGAGGGATATCAGGATGCCAGGCAAGGTGAAAACTCCTCAACTTAAGCCCTCACCCGCTCATGTGAGCAGCAGAAACAAGAGAAGGAAGCACAGGGACCTCGAGGAGGTCTGAGGCCCTTCCTCACAAAAGAGGTCAGACGGGTTGGGTCAGCTTGAGAACAGCACCAGGAGTAGTGGGCTGCGGCCACGGTGGGGTTCACAGCTGCCTGAAGCTGGGCCTGGCTGATTGAATGTCCACTTAGTCCAGAAGGAGAAAGAGACAAAGGTGCATCCAGACTAAACTGTGAAGGGCTACCGTGTAAGCAGCTGTTCCAGCCGTCAGCACCTGCACTGGCCAGTCCAGCCCTTCAGGCCTCCTGGGAGCCCTCAGGGTTGACTCTCAGCCAAAGGCTCTGTGGGCCAGTCCTCAGAGTATGCCTAAGAGTCCCTCGAGAGGCCAGGTAATGAAGCCGTCACCAGCCCTGCATCTGGCCTTGGCAGGGGCTTTTGGGTTAACATCAGGGAGGGGCTCCGAAGGAACCTCTTGTAACTCGATTTGTTCCAGAGTGATTGTTTTCAGCTCTCCCAGGATGGCATCCTCGTCCTCCTGGGTGAAGCTTTCTGCCAGCAGCTCATCAGTTTGCCCCTGGTACTCCACTGCCTCTTGGGTCTCCTCCAGGATCCTCTCCACCTCCTCTTTGGACATCACCTGGTGCATCTTATTTAGACATTCGTCCCCCACCTGAAGCTCCTCCATCACCTTCATCTCGATCTGCGTGAACTTGATGCTCTGAACCATGGCTTCCAGGCTGCTGATCTGGTTTTCTGTCCTATCAAGCAGTTGCTCTCAGTACCTCTTTTGGGGCAGCAGCTTGGCCCATTCTTTCCTGCTATCCCGCAGCAGCTGCCTGGCCAGAGCCTACTTCCTCTTTAGCTGTTGCCTGGCCCTCTTCTGGTCCTGCCTCAGCTTGTCCCTCTGTTGCTTCAGTTGCAGGATGACTCTGTCCTATTCAAGGTTGCCCATGGCTGCCTGCTCCGGCAAGCCCAGCCCGTTGCTGCTGCCCTGGAGTCTAACTTCTTGAGTTCTTTGTGTATTTGGATATTGGCCTTCTATCAGATGTAGGGTTGGTAAAGATCTTTTCCCAATTTGTGGGTTGCCATTTGGTCCTATTGACAGTGTCCTTTGCCTTATAGAAGCTTTACAGTTTCATGAGGTCCCATTTGTCAATTGTTGATCTTAGAGCCTGAGCCATGGTATTCTGTTCAGGAAAATTTCCCCTGTGCTGATGTATTCAAAGCTCTTTCCCACTTTCTCTTTTTTTAGATTTAGTGTATCTGGTTTAATGTGGAAGTCGTTGATCTACTTGGACTTGAACTTTGTACAAGAAGATAAAAATGGATCAATTTGAATTCTTCTACATGCTAAGCGCCAGTTGAGCCAGCACCATTTGTTGAAAATGTTGTTTTTTTCCCCCACTGGATGGTTTTAGCTCCTTTGTCAAAGATCAAGTGACCATAGGCATGTGGGTTCATTTCCGGGTCTTCAATTCTATTCCATTGATTTACCTGCCTGTCATTGTACCAATACCATGCTTTTTTTTAAAATCACAATTGCTCTGTAGTACAGCTTGAGGTCAAGGGATGGTGATTCCACCAGAAATTCTTTTATCGTTGAGAATTGTTTTTGCGATCCTCGTTTTCTTTTTCTTTTTCTTTTGTTATAAAGTTGAGAATTGCTCTTTCTATCTCTGTGAAGAATTGTGTTGGAATTTCGAAGGGGATTGCATTGAATCTGTAGATTGCTTTTAGTAAGATGGCCATTTTTACTATATTAATTCTACCAATTGTGAGCATGGAGATCTTTCCATATCTGAAGTCTTCTTTGATTTCTTTCTTCAGGGACTTGAAGTTCTTGTCATACAGATTTGTCACTTGCTTGGAGTTACTCCAAGATACTTTATGTAAGTAATATTTATACTTATGAATATTGTGATGGGTGTTATTTCCTTAATGTCTTTCTCAGCCTGCTTATCCATTCAGTAGAGAAAGTCTACTGATTTGTTTGAGTTAATTTTATATCCCACCACTTTGCTGAAGTTTCTCAGGTGTAGGAGTTCCCTGGTAGAATTTTTTGGGTTGAGTATGTATACAATCATATCATGTGCAAATAGTGATATCTTGACTTTTTCCTTTCCGATTTGTATCCTTTTGACATCCTTTTGTTGTCTAATATCTCTAGCTAGAACTTTGAGTACTCTATTGAATAAATAGACTGTGGGGAGCCTTGTCTTGTCCTTGATTTTAGTGAGATTGCTTCAAATTTATTTCCATTTAATTTGATGTTGGCTTGCTGTATATTGCTTTTATTATGTTTAGGTATGTGTTTTGAATTCCTGATCTTTCTAAGACTTTTAACCTAAAGAGGTGTTGCATTTTGTCGAAGGCTTTTTCAGCATCTAATGAGATGATCATGTGATTTTTTTTCTTTGAGTTTGTTTATGTAGTGGATTAAATTGATGTATTTCTTTTTAAAAATTTATTCGATATTTTCTTTACTTACATTTCAAAGTTCCCTATACCCTCTCCCTGTCCTGTTCCCCTACCCACCCACTCCCACTTCTTGGCCCTGGCTTTCCCCTGTACTGGGGCATATAAAGTTTGTAAGACCTAGGGGCCTCTCTTCCCAATGATGGCCGACTAGGCCAAGGTTGATGTATTTCTGAATATTGAACCATCCCTGTGTTCCTGGGATGAAGCCTACTTGGTCTTGGTGGATAATGGATTTGATGTGTTCTTGGATTTGGTCTGTTAGAATTTTATTGAGTATTTTTGCATCGATATTCCTAAGTGAAATTGATCTGAAGTTGGGTCTTTGTTGAGTCTTTATGTGGCTTAGGTATCAGCATAACTGTGGCTTCATGGGATGAATTAGGTAGTATTCCTTCGGGTTCTATTTTGTGGAATAGTTTGAGTAGTATTGGTATCAAGGTCTGATATAATTTTTCACTAAAACCATCTGGACCTGGGCTTCTTCTTTGGGTCAGGAGACTTTTAACGACTATTTTTATTTCCTTATTGATTATGAGATTGTTTATCTATTTTTTTTTTTAAGTCAGGGTTTCTCTGTGTAGCCTTGGCTGTCCTGGAACTCATTGTGTAGACCAGGTTGGTCTTCAACTCAGAAGTCTGCCTGCCTCTGCTTCCCAAGTGCTGGGATTAAAGGCGTGCGCCACCACGCCGGGCTGTTTATATAATTTATCTGGTCCTGATTTCACTTTGGTACCTGTCTAGAAAATCATCCATTTCATGTAGATTTTCCATTTCATGTAGATTTTCCATCTCATGTAGATTTTCCATTTCATGTAAATTTTCCAGTTTTGTTGAATATAGACTTTTGTTGTAGAATCTGATGAGTTTTTAAAAAATTTCTTCAGTTTTTGTTGTTTTGTCTTCCTTTTCCTTTATGTTTTTTGTTTGTTTCTTTAAATTTGGATACTGTCTCTGTGTTCTTTAGTTAGTTTGGCTAAGGGTTTATCTATTTTGTTAATTTTTCTCAGAGAACCAGCTAGTTATTTTGTTGATTCTTTGTATAGTTCTCTTTGTTTCTAATTGGTTGATTTCAGCTTTGAGTTTGATTATTTCCTGCTATCTACTCCTCTTGGGTGTGTTTGCTTCTTTCCATTCTATAGCTTTCAGATGTGCTATTATGCTGCTAGTGTAGGATCTCACCAATTTCTTTATGAAGTTACTCATTGCTATGAATTTTCCTCTTAGCACTGCTTTGATTGTGTCCTATAAGTTTGGGTATGCTATGCCTTCATTTTTATTAATATCTTGAGAGTCTTTAATTTCTTTCTTTCTTCCCTGACCAAGTTATCATTGAGTAGAGAGTTATTCAGTTTCCCTGAGTATGTGGGCTTTCTGTTGTTGTTTGTTGTTATTGAAGACCAACCTGAGTACATGGTGATCTGATGGGATGCATGGGATCAATCTTGTATCTGTTGATGCTTGTGTAATGACCAATTATATGGTTAATTTTGGAGAAGGTACCACTAGGTGCTGAGAAGAAGGTATGTTCTTTTGCTTTAGGATGAAATGTTCTATAGATATCTGTTAAATCCATTTGGTTCATAAGTTTTGGTAGTTTCACTGTGTCTCTATTTAGTTTCTGTTTCCAGGATCTGTCCATTGGTGAGAGTGGGGTGTTGAAGTCTCCCACTATTGTGTGAGGATCAATGAATGTTTTGAGCTTTAGTAACATTTCTTTTATAAATGTGGGTGCCCTTGCATTTGGGGCATAAATATTTAGAATGAGAGTTCATCTTGCTGGATTTTTCCTTTGATTAGTATGAAGGGTCCTTCCTCATCTCTTTTGATAACTTTTGGTTAAAAGCTTATTATATTGGATATTAGAATGGCTACTCAAGGTAGTTTCTTGTGGCCATTTGATTGGAAATTTTTTTCCAGCCATTTGATTGGAATTTTTTTCCAGCCTTTTAGTCTTAGGCAGTATCTGTTTTTTTTTTTTTTTTTTTTTTCAGTGATGTGTGTTTCCTGTATGCAACAAAATGCTGGGACCTGTTTATGTATCCAGTCTGTTAGCTTATGTCTTTTTATTGAGGAATTGAGTCCATTGATGTTGAGAGATATTAAAGACCAAGAAAACTTCCTGTTCTTCTTTAGTGCTGATATTATGCTGTGTAGTTCTCTTCTTTTGGGTTTGTTGTGAGATGATTAATTGGTTTATCTTGGGTGTAATTTCCTTCTTTGTGTTGGAGTTTTCTTTCTATTATCTTTTATAGGGCTATTTTAATGGAAAGATACTGTTTGCATCTGCCTTTTTAATGAAGTATCTTGGTTTCTCCACTTATGGTGATTAATAGTTTTTCTGGGTATAGTAGTCTGGCTGACATTTGTGTTCTCTTAGGGTCTGTATGACATCTGTCCAAGATCTTCTATCTTTTAGAGTCTCAGTTGAGAAATCTGGTGTAATTCTGCTAGGTCTGCATTTATCCCTTACTTGGCCTTTTCCTCTTACCTATTTTAATTTAATATTCTTTCTTTGTTCTATGCATTTAGTGTTTTGATTATTATTTGGCAGGATGAATTTCTTTTCTGGTTGAATTTATTTTGAGTTCTCTAGGCTTCTTGTACATTTATTTTTTATTTTTTATTTTACTTTTTAATTTTTTATTTATTTATTTTTTTATTACATGTTTTCCTCAATTACATTTCCAATGCTATCCCAAAAGTCCCCCATACCCTCCCCCCCCACTTCCCTACCCACTCATTCCCATTTTTTTTTTTTGGCCCTGGCATTCCCCTGTACTGGGGCATATACAGTTTGCGTGTCCAATGGGCCTCTCTTTCCAGTGATGGCCGACTAGGCCATCTTTTGATACATATGCAGCTAGAGTCAAGAGCTCCAGGGTACTGGTTAGTTCATAATGTTGTTCCACCTATAGGGTTGCAGATCCCTTTAGCTCCTTGGGTACTTTCTCTAGCTCCTCCATTGGGAGTCCTGTGATCCATCCAATAGCTGACTGTGAGCATCCACTTCTGTGTTTGCTAGGCCCCGGCATAGTCTCACAAGAGACAGCTACATCTGGGTCCTTTCGATAAAATCTTGCTAGTGTATGCAATGGTGTCAGCGTTTGGAAGCTGATTATGGGGTGGATCCCTGGATATGGCAGTCTCTACATGGTCCATCCTTTCGTCTCAGCTCCAAACTTTGTCTCTGTAACTCCTTCCATGGGTGTTTTGTTCCCAATTTTAAGGAGGGGCATAGTGTCCACACTTCAGTCTTCATTCTTCTTGAGTTTCATGTGTTTAGCAAATTGTATCTTATATCTTGGGTATCCTAGGTTTTGGGCTAATATCCACTTATCAGTGAGTACATATTGTGTGAGTTCCTTTGTGAATGTGTTACCTCACTCAGGATGATGCCCTCCAGGTCCATCCATTTGGCTAGGAATTTCATAAATTCATTCTTTTTCATAGCTGAGTAGTACTCCATTGTGTAAATGGACCACATTTTCTGTATCCATTCCTCTGTTGAGGGGCATCTGGGTTCTTTCCAGCTTCTGGCTATTATAAATAAGGCTGCTATGAACATAGTGGAGCATGTGTCCTTCTTACCGGTTGGGAGATCTTCTGGATATATGCCCAGAAGAGGTATTGCGGGATCCTCCGGTAGTACTATGTCCAATTTTCTGAGGAACCGCCAGACTGATTTCCAGAGTGGTTGTACAAGCCTGCAATCCCACCAACAATGGAGGAGTGTTCCTCTTTCTCCACATCCTCGCCAGCATCTGCTGTCACCTGAATTTTTGATCTTAGCCCTTCTGACTGGTGTGAGGTGGAATCTCAGGGTTGTTTTGATTTGCATTTCCATGATGATTAAGGATGTTGAACATTTTTTCACGTGCTTCTCTGCCATTCGGTATTCCTCAGGTGAGAATTCTTTGTTCAGTTCTGAGCCCCATTTCTTAATGGGGTTATTTGATTTTCTGAAGTCCACCTTCTTGAGTTCTTTATATATGTTGGATATTAGTCCCCTATCTGATTGTATCATATTCATTCTATGAAGCCACGATTACTCTGATACCTAAACCTCAGAAAGATCCAACAAAGACAGAGAACTTCAGACCAATTTCCCTTATGAATATTGATGCAAAAATACTCAATAAAATTCTCGCAAACCGAATCCAAGAACACATCAAAACAATCATCCATCCTGACCAAGTAGGTTTTATTCCAGGGATGCAGGGATGGTTTAATATACGAAAATCCATCAACGTACTACATTATATAAACAAACTCAAAGACAAAAACCACATAATCATCTCGTTAGATGCAGAGAAAGCATTTGAAAAATCCAACACCTATTCATGATAAAAGTCTTGGAAAGATCAGGAATTCAAGGCCCATACCTAAACATGATAAAAGCAATCTACAGCAAACCAGTAGCCAACATCAAAGTAAATGGAGAGAAGCTGGAAGCAATCCCACTAAAATCAGGGACTAGACAAGGCTGCCCACTTTCTCCCTACCTTTTCAACATAGTACTTGAAGTATTAGCCAGAGCAATTAGACAACAAAAGGAGATCAAGGGGATACAAATTGGAAAAGAGGAAGTCAAAATATCACTTTTTACAGATGATATGATAGTATATATAAGTGACCCTAAAAATTCTACCAGGCTTCTTGTACATTTAAAACCATATCTTTCTTTAGGATAGGGAAATTTTCTTCTATGATTTTGCTCAAGATGTTTCTTGGCTCTTTGCATTGAGGATATTCTCTCTTGCTTCTATTCCTATTATTTTTAAGTTTGGTCTTTTTATTGTGTTCTGAATTTCCTGTATGTTTTGGATTAGGATCTTTTTGAACTTTGTATTTTCTTTGACTGTTGTGCCAATATTTTCTATGGTATCTTCTACACCTGAGACTCTCTCTTCTATCTCTTAAACTCTGTTGTTGATGCATCTGTAACTCCTGATTTCTTTTCTAGGTTTTCCATCTCCAGGGTTACATCCCTTTGTGATTTCTTTATTGTTTCTATTTCCATATTTAGAACCTATTTCTAACCTAACCAAACATAACATATTTGGTTATGTTTAATTCCTTTTTGTGTATGATTGTAGTTTCCTGTATTTCTTTAAGTGATATATATGTTTCCTCTATAAAGGCTTCTATCTGTTTACATGTGTTCTTCTGTATTTCTTCAAGGGAATTATTTATGTCCTTCTTAAAGATCTCTATCATCTTCATAACATTGGATTTTAGGTTGGAGTCTTGCTTTTAAGGTATGTTATGGTATCCAGGGCTTGCTATGGTGGGACTGCTGGGTTCTCCTGGGGCCAAGTGGCATTGGTTTCTGTTGCCTATGTTTTTGTGCTTGCCTCTTGCCATATGGTTATCTCCAGTGTTAACTGGCCTTGCTGTCTCTGACTGAATCTTGTCCCTTCTGTGAGCCTGTGAGCCTGGTTATGTAGGAGCACCTGAGAATCAAGCTGTCTCTGGGTGTGGGTAAGTCTTAGAGTGCCCTGGCCAAGTTGTAGGTTGTAATGGAAGATGTGTCTCTGGCAGGGCAGGATGAATAGGGTCAATCTCAGCTGGGCCTTGTAGGGTTCCAGGTAGGCCAGGTATTGAGATGGGGCTCACAACCTGTGAGCTTGGTTGTGTTGAATGGAGCATCTGTGAGTCAGGCTATCTCTGGATGTGGGAGGGTATTGGAGCTCTGGCTCTGCCCTGGGCTGAGTTGTGGGATGGGAGGAAAATGTGTCTCTGGAAGGGCAGTGTGGTTAGAGTCTGCCCTTTTTATATCTGTCCATTGAGTCTTTACACTAAACAAAGTTTCTAGGGAGTAAACCACCAACCAAAGAGTACACATGGAGGGATCCATGGCTCCAGCTGCATATGTAGCAGAGGAAGGCTTTATTTGGCATCAATGGAAGGGGAGACCCTTGGTCCTGTGAAAACTCAATACCTTAGCATAGGGGAATGCTAGCGTGTTGAGGGGGCAGTGGGTGTGTGGGTGGGAAAGCACACTCATAGAGGTAGGGGGAGGGCATAGGTGGTTTGTGAAGGGGAAACTAGGAAAAGGGAAAACATTTGTAATGTAAATAAATAAGATAACCAATAAGAAAGAAAAAGAAAACAAACTCAATGAAACATTCAGAGTCAATGCAATCACTCTCCTGTTTACAGTTTGTTTTTCTTACAGCTAAAGATAATGCTAGGAAGAATAGCTTCATTATTTGAATCTTCCTACATATTGCATGATTTCTTCAGAAGTAATTTCCTGAATAAGAAGATAAGAAGGACTACTTTATAAAGTGTTGTGACTCTTCAACATATTTGAATTAAAAAAAAAAAAAGCATCAATTCATGTGCTCTTCCCAGTTCTGGTTAATTACACTAACTGCTTTTGCAGAAGCCCTTGGTTCAGTTTCCAGTATCTCCACATAGCAGCTCACAATCATCTGTTATTTCAATTTTAGGGAATCAAATGTCCTCTTTTGGGATCCACTTGGTCCTGTACATAGATTGTTCACATATATAGAAGCAGGCTAACATACATACAAGTTTAAAAAAAATTAAAATAATAAATGCACCAATTTGTGGTTCTTTTGAGTACTATTTATTAGGTAAAGGAAACTGATTATTAATTCAGAAACAACTGGTCAAAGAGTATAGAATAAGTCTGAGTAGAGTACTTGGCCATAAATTGTACATCTGAATCTTACCTTACTCCCACTTTCTACAAAGCTCAGAAGAACCATTGTGAAAGAAGATGAGGAGAGACTGGAAGGACCAGAGATCAGGGAGGATCGTTGGAGCTAAATAGTATTTTCAGGGCATTTCAGGACTGCTATACTCAAAAACTCACAGTAGTTGTGGTGCCTGTGCGGACCTGCACAAGATCAAGCCACTTGATCATCTATTATGGAGTAGAAAGGTGCTCCCATGTTCAAATCTTTAACTCAGGAGCTATTGAATATTGATGGCTTCTGGAAGAGGAAGAATCAGTTTTCTTTAAGAGTACGTTCCCTGGTAGACCAACATGCTCTGGTACATGGCCCAGTGCCTATGAATACACAGGTAATACAAATTGCAAATGGGTAATTAAATCTGTCTCTCTGTCTCTGTCTCTGTCTCTGTCTCTCTCTCTCTCTCTCTCTCTCTCTCTCTCTCTCCGTGTGTGTGTGTGTGTGTATGTGTGTGGAGATGATATAAAGTTGGGAGGAGTAAGAGGTGTAAGGTGAACCTGGAAAAGGTAGGAGGTGAATATGACCAAAATACATTGTATAACATTCTCAAAGAATTAATAAAATATTATATTAAAAAACCAAAAAAAAAAAAAAAAAACCATTCAGAGACTGCCCCACCCGGGGAACCATCCCATAAACAACCACCAAACCCAGACACTATTGCATATGCCAGAAAGATTTTGCTAACAGGACCCTGATATAGCTATTTCTTGTATTTGCCAGTGTCTGGCAAATACAGAAGTGGATGCTCACAGTCATCTATTAGATGGAACACATGACCCCCATTGAAGGAGCTAGAGAAATTACCCAATGAGCTAAAGGGGTCTGCAACCCTGTACTGGCTGGTTTTGTGTGTCAACTTGACACAGGCTGGAGTTATCATGGAGAAAGTAGCTTCAGTGGGGGAAGTGCCTCCGTGAGATCCAGCTGTGGGGCATTTACTCAATTAGTGATCAAGGAGGAAGGGCCCCTTGTGGGTGGGACCATGTCTGGGCTGGTAGTCTTGGGTTCTAAAAGAAAGCAAGCTGAGCAAGCCAGAAGAAGCAAGCCAGTAAGCAACATCCCTCCATGGCCTCTGAATCAGCTCCTGCTTCCTGACCTGCTTGAGTTCCAGTCCTGACTTCTTTGGTGATGAACAGCAATGTGGAAGTGTAAGCTGAATAAGCCCTTTCCTCCCCAACTTGCTTCTTGGTCGTGATGTTTGTGCAGGAATAGAAACCCTGACTAAGACAAACCCTATAGGAGGAACAAAAATATGAACTAACTAGTACACCCAGAGCTTGTGTATCTAGCTGCATATGTAGCAGAGGATGGCCTAGTCGGCCATCAGTGGGAGGAGAGGCCCTTGGTCTTGCAAAGATTATATGCCCCGTACATGGGAATGCCAGGGCCAGGAAGCGGGAGTGGGTGGGTAGGGGAGCAGAACAGGGGTTGGGGGGCGGTATAGGGGACTTTCTGAGAGGAAACTAGGAAAGGGGATAACATTTGAAATGTAAATGAAGAAAATATCTAATTTAAAAAATGAGGTTAATTTGGCTTTGTATTCCCACCAATCCTATGGTGAATTGACTACTAGGAAACATTATTTTCTTACAGAAATCCCTTTAATCAGTACAATTCCACTCAGGGTAAATCATTAATGATGCAATAGCAGAATACCTTGAGAAGCCCTAAAGCTGGGAGCTCATTGTTATCCTCAGATGTGGATTGAATGCCAGGACTTACAGATTTTATTATTGTTTAAATTGTGCGTGTGTGCATGTGGATTTATATTTGGAGGCCAAAAGATGGAGTTGGATCCCCTGGAGCTGGAGTTATAAACAGCCTCGAGCTGCCCAATGTGAGTCCTGGGAACCAACTCAGGTCTTCTGGAATAGCAGCAAGTATCCTTAATCATTCAGCTGTCACTCAGAACTCACACATGAGGAGTCTTAAAGGGAAATGAGGTAAAGCATTGTGAGATGGAATGACGCAGAGCTGTATGCTTATCACTTCAAATAGGCTTCATTTCTTAACGTCAATTCTTTTTGAACAAATACTTCTGATTTTTCTTCCTTTAAGGAGAGGTTCTAATAATGCCATTCTTTAGTTTTTTTAATTTTTTTTATTTTTTAGATATTTTAAGTTGTTTAGAAGTAAAATATATGCAATTTTATATATAAACAAAATAAGGAATGTATATTTTCTGGAAGATATTTTTCAAATGTATCAAAACGAGTCTGTGGTGGTTGTTGTTTCAGCACGTTGGTGTGCTATATGCCCAGAGATTCTTATACTGAATTAGAAAAAAAGACAAATAAACTTAAAATATCTATTGAATGTTCATTCTGGCTGAAGTATTGGTTGAGTTAGAAAAAAATCAATTTGTCTAATCTGATAATGGAAAACAATCTTGCCGTGACTGCAACCAGAGAGACCATTTTCCTGTTGTTTAGAAATTCTTCATCCATACCATCACACACTCATTTTTGTTGTGTGAATTTTTTAGTTATTGAAATATGACTCATTTAGTTGCTGCTTTGCTTGTAGTAGACACAGTGATAGTATTGAAGGTTTCTGTAGACTTTGGTTCTGCTAAATTGTCTGAACCGCACTGTTAGGGAAGATGTGGAGAGTTTCTACTTTGTGCTGAGTGCTTATTAAGTTTTTTTGTTTGTTTGTTTGTTTGTTTGTTTGTTTGTTTTTTAAAGCTGAACAGGTCATTGATTTCTTATTTCAATAACTTCCATCCTTATCAAAATTCTTCAGTAGAGTTTACTGACTGGAAGACTCAGATACCAAAGCAATTAGACAAAAAGGAACATATATATCACTGTGCTGGCTTGGCTTACTGGTTTTATATTCTATTTTCTCTTTAGCTTGTGTGCTTAAATCCCAAGGACAAACTAGAAGAAGAATCTCTCTAAAAAATAGAGATTCCAAGTGTCCCCAGGTTTTTGATCACATCAAAAACAGTAGGAGACCCTTCCATTAGACATATCTTCCTAGAGAGCAAGCATTTCCTGAATAAGGATTGCATTGGAGCCCTAACCTGGATTCTGAAATCTATTCATAGATTGAAACTCACAGTTTCCCTTACAGGATACTGAATATATACACATAGCCCTTCCCCTATATTACCTGGTATTAAAATTATTCAGAGCAAATTCAACTTAGTGTTTTAATTTAGATCATGTAACCTGCTTGGTGTGCGAATATTACTTCTTATGAATTAGTAATTAAAATTTTCTTCTAAAATGTATACTATTGTGACTTTTAATATTCTTCTTTCTGAAGCGCGATCAATGCCAATCAGGACAGGAGCAGCTCTGACGCAGCCTTCAGCTAGGGGCTGGGGGAGGAATGAAGAGAGAAATGAAAAAAGTCTGCTAAGACTCCTATCCCTTAGATTTAATTAAAAGCTGCTCTTTTTGTTTGCCTTTTTGGCATGGCTGAAGATTAATATTTTTTCATTTTTCTATAAAATTAAAAATGCCCATTGTTGCTTTTTTAGTAGACAAAAAAATTAAATCAGTCTGTGAAATAATACTGTAAACCAATAATCAGTTATGTTAAAAAAAAATACAAAGGAGCCAGAAGTAAAAATTCCAAAGAGGCTCTTCGTTTGATTTGTCTTAGTTCTTGAGAGTAATTCTTGTGAAAGATGACCAAGTCTTTCATTTCCCAAATAGCCAACCACTCATTAAACAAGAAAGGCTTGGGTTATTCAAGCCTACAGTTAAAATTATGGTTTTCATAATTTTATGTCCTTCTGCCTCTCCACTATGAATGAAGCTCCTTGTAGTTTGATTCAGCCGATCACTTTGTTTCTCGTTAGACTCCTTAATCTTGGACACTAGAGAGATCAGGCTCAGAAACACTAGTAAGACTCAGTGCTTGCTACAGGCAAAGTTGAATGTAGTGGCAAACTTGGAAGTAGCTAAGAAAATGTTTTCACTGTTCTTTACATTTGTGGAGTCATCGTAACTAAAAAGATTTCATTAACAATATTATGTAAATACTAATATACAGAGTTTATAATATATATTAAGAAAAACTTAAAGAGGTTATCTAGTTCAAATTTAGAAAATAAGGACAATGAACAGCCCGCACCCCTTTTTGCTGAACTGGGAGAGGGGTAGCATATTTTCTCACCTTCTTACATGTGACAGTAAGAGTTGTCTCCGCCACCACTCTGTAGAAAGTCATCCTTCTCTGTTATTTCCAAGCATTCGCAGACAGCCCCAGGTGCCATGCTTTGTCATGACTTATAAATCCATTCTTCAGATCTGGTGACAAGGACGACAGGTCTGGAAATAACTGCTGTTGAAAACCGTTGTTATTCTCAGTTTTCAAGAGGAGTCACCAAGGCACCAATCAGGGCCACAAGACAGGTGCCAAAGGCTGTCATGTCGGAGGGGGAGTGGGGAGGGGTGTGAAGCTGCTCTCTCCTTTCTATGGAGATAAAATGGCTAATACAGAGATAATGGGGCTTAGGGTTGGCTAGTTTAAATCATTTTAGTGAGTTCTAAGGTAGAGGTCCCAGCTCATGCTGTCTAGAATGTGGTGCTGTAGTGATAAGGACAGGGAATTTGATCTGAGGTAAGAGCCTGCTAGTAAAGAAGGAGAGGTTCTAGATTAATTACTACTGCAAATGAAAGATGAGCTCACAGGTCAGTCCCTTGCTTCCTTCAAGAGTTGGTAAGGTTGGGGGACTGGGAGAGAGTAAATGGTTTCTCACCAGTCAGCAAGACCCCAAATTACAGTCTGTTCGAGAAGGGGGCTGTGACATGGGTCTTTGGTAGTGAAAATACACATGGAGGTATTTAGCCTATAGGCTCAGAACTACTAAGTGGTTGTATCAACAGCTTTCCCACGAGGCCCTCTCATACAGTTAGAACTTTGAACATAAACTATGAAAGGCACTTGGGAGCTTTATAGTAAAAAAAGCCATTTCAATTATGGCTAGTTCAAGTCTTTGATGCCACTTTTATTTTCCATAATATCTTCCTTTTTTCCCCCTGATATTAAGCATACCTATTTTGTAAGGATGCCAAAATCTCCCACATTGTTTCCCATCATAGGGATAGAAGGTCTTAAGGAGCAGCCAGAATTGTGAGTGACAGCTGCTAGTCTGATGTGTAAGTGCTTTGAAATGGCATGTCCTGAGGATGTAAAAGAACCCATGTGTCTTAGGAGTATGTCTCATCATACAGCCCTATCCAGTGCTGACATATATATTCCAAGCTTGTCCTTTATGTTTGATATTGGTAGCACATGGACAGCTGAGTCCCCAGGCATTGCACCACTATTTCGAAATTTAGCACAAAAAACTTCGGGTAACTACACTCTCTGCTCCCTGGCCATCAGGGCTCCTTATTACTTACCCATTGCTGGTTGGTTATGGGTGAAGTATCTTCTTAAGAGATAGCTAGAAGTTGTCTTTCTCTTGAAGAAGACACACTTAGAGGCCGATCTTATGATCACTTAAGATGTGAGCTTCAATTTGTTATGAATAAGTGAAAACAATTGAAAAAATATCAAGCCTTTTCAAAATCTTCATTTCTGTGATTTGCATGACTGCTGGGTAGTAGTTAAAGGGCCACTTTAAAAAATCATTTTAAGAGCTACGAGAACTCATTTTTTAAACAACTCATCTGCTGTTTAAAAAGTGTTATTTCCAGGTTCATAAAAGGAACCAGTAAGCAAGCAATTGTTAGGTTTCTTCTACTCTCAACATCTACATTTTCCTTGCTGCTAGTGTCTTAAGAAACTTCTTATAATGAAAAAACCCCAAAAACCAAAAAGCCAAAAAAAAAAAACCCAACAACCCAGTAACAACATCCCACCAACCCAACAAATACCAACCCCCAAACATCCAGCCTACCTTTGTATTCAGAACATAAGATTTCTACCTAATTTGAAATTTCTGCCAATAACTTCGCCAGGATGTGCCAAAGAAGTGAATATTTTTAGTTCTACAAACTAAACAGCAGATACAGATCTGTGATTGAAGATAAACAATCTGTCAGCTAAATATTTAAAAATAACGAATCGTTTCCATCTAATATGCAGAAGTTTAGATCATTTCCTTGGAAGGTTATTGTGGACCCCCACTTCCACCACATATACACATCTAGTGGGTAGTTTTCTAGATTGTTTAAAACACAACTGTTTAAAACACCTTGTCAACTTGGGCCTAGATTTTGCAGAGGGTAACAGCTCTCAGGGAACCTCCTCCTATAAGATAGTTTACAGTGGCTTGTTGTTTTGACCCTGGTCTCTGGCTCTTATAGGATGTGTATTATGTTTCTTGTCAAGAGGATTCATTTGGGAAGAGTCACTTAAAGCTCTAGAGCCACACTCTCTTCCTCCTCACTGCTGTCATTGTCTATGTACGGAGGACAGATCTTTGAAATGGATTGCTGGTTGGGCACATCATGTTAACCCCTGGCAAGTGTTCTTATGAGAATTAATAGTGGACTCTGCAGAGCCATCTGATGCCTTCTAGTTTGTTTGACAAAATGGATCACCGATTAAATACTACAATCGGGATATTTCTTTACAAATGATAAAATAGACTTCCTTCTTTAGTTTTGTCTAATCTAAATTGCAAAGAAGCTATTCTCCAGAGATGGTTTCCATTTTTTCCCCCTGCTTTAATGAGAACTCAAAACAATAAAAAAGAAAACTAGGACAAATTTTGAGAAGTTTTCTATAGAATTGTGGAAATATACAAAGTTATGTAAATCATTGTCAATTAATCTTTTTTTTTCTTCTTCAAAGACAACTCTGGCTTTCCAATTCATTTAAAAATAGTTTAAACTCTCTCATGGGAAACCAGGCATATTTTGCTAAGATCTCTGGTCTCAAGAGTCTTGTACCATGGTGTTCTGTTTAATCTCAGCTTTGTGAGTTGTGAGTGCTCTTAGCTTCACAAATCCTTGCCTGGAAAGTTAGACATCCTTCCCTTGAGGTAGGCTTTGTTCAGATCTAGTCTCTGACTTGGTGCTCTGACATGGTCTTGGAGTTTCCAGGGCGTCCTTTTGCTACTGCTCTGCTTGCTCAGGGTCTCATCACATGCCTGGTTTCCTTCGGTTGATGGGCAGTACTTAGGAGTGCCACCTCTGGAACCTTTGTTCCCAGCTTAGTGTCTCACAGTCAGCAGTTGCTCTAAGAAACTGTCTTCTCCCAAACAAGCAGAGTGGCTGAGGTTAAAATTCAAGAACACAGCCTGAAGTGTGCAGTTGTTCTCCACAAACTCTGGGGGCCAGTTTGCAATCTGACGTTCATTCTCAGAGAAACAAATAAAATTTACCACCAGTCTCCAGGTTGCTTTCCTTAAGCACAACTTTCTGAATTAGGCTTAATAATAACTCATAGGGATTTGGCAAATCTCTGATTTGTGAAAGGATAGACATTTCAAGGGCTGTCCAAACTGTAGGATGAGTTTAATGACACTCTTGGCAACTCACTGAGACCTTTTCTTAAGATAAAAAAGTAAAAAGGGATCTGAAGACATAGCTCGGTGATCGAATCATGCCTACAGAGCGAGCAAGGGTCCTACGCGCAATCCCAGAAACAAGCAGGCAAACAAACAAAGAAGCCTCATACAGGCATGCTTGTGCACATGCATCTGTGTGTGTGTGGTTTGTGCACATACATGAAAATTCCAGTGCGTATACTGTAGCTCCAAGCCTTTGGCAATTTGGGATGTAGCCCTAAGAGCACATACTCTAATTCTAACTTTCTCTCTCTCTCTCTCTCTCTCTCTCTCTCTCTCTCTCTCTCTCTCTCTCTCTCTCTCATTTTTGATCTATCATCTGGAAAATAGAAGAAATGATAGAGGAAAGCCCCTTTCATCACACTAAGTTTCATCTGTAGAATTTAATCAGGTGCTGAGTAAGAGCCAGTGTCTGTGAGTCTGGGACAGGGGCGCTCCTGGGCCAGGCAGCATGGAGACTCCTTTCCTTTGGGAATGTCATCACTTTTGCTCCCTGAGTTCTCATCTCATTTGCCCACGCCAAGGACACAGTCCGCAATGTTCAGTTATTCTCTGAGGACTGGGGAGCTGGTCACAGTCTATTGCATTCATCTCTTCTCAGAGGAACAAAACCACATTTTACCAGCAGCCTGCAGGTCGCCTTGTGTGTCCTCAAGCAAGGCTGTAAGAAATAGATTGAATAAGGAGTAACCAATAGTAGAGATTTTCTTTTTACACATCACTGACTAGTTCCTTCTCTTTCACTCTACCTTCTTAGGGAGAAATTAAAGGCTTTGGTGCATTAATTATTATGTCTATTAGAATAATCCAGCTTTCTTTGATATGTAGCAATGTAAAAGTTTTTTCTTATTCATCATATTTCATTTTTTACTTCTTGATTTTTCCTGAACGAACAGAATACTATAGTGGGAGTTTTGTCTGAAAAATGTTGCAGAGTCAAACTAAATATTTAAAGCACAGGAAAAATATTAGTTGTAATATCAGTTCTCATAATTGTAATCACATAGAATCAATACTGGAATATAGATATTGATAGTGATAATAACATTGCTCTCCATATTAGTAGTAATAATACTATAATACTTATAATATGCCTGATGTTAAGCACATTCATTAATTCTTTTGCTATTCTCAACAGTCTTCAGCAATATTACTATATTTCGATAAATAAACTAGATGTAAAGTTGTGTCAATATCTCAAATGTATGAATTCATTCAGCTTGAAAAGTCACATTCTCATTTTCCTATAAGTATAGAGATGAAGATAACTTGGACATAAATTTTAGCCTTCTTTTTTTATTAGCAATATTCTTTATTTACATTTCAAATGTTATCCCCTTCCCTGGTTTTCCCTCCTAAAACACCGTATCCCATCCCTCCTCCCCCTGCTCACCAACCCACCCACTCCTGCTTCCTGGCCTTGGCATTCCCCTACACTGGGGCATAGAGCCTTCACAGGAACAAAGGCCTCTTGCCCCATTGATGACCAACAAGGCTGTCCTTTGCTATATATGCGGCTGGAGCCACGGGGCCCTCCATGTGTACTCTTTGGCTGGTAGTTTAGTCCCTGGGAGCTCTGGTGATACTGGTTGGTTAATACTGTTGTTCCTCCTACGGGGCTGCAAACGCCTTCAGCTCCTTGGGTCCTTTCTCTAGTTCCTCCATTGGGGACCCTGTGCTCAGTCCAATGGATGGCTGTGAGCACCCACCTCTGTATTTTTCAGGCACTGGTAGAGCCCTTCAGGAGATAGATATATCAGGCTCCTGTCAGCAAGCACTTGTTGGTGTTGTTATCCTCAATAGTGTCTGCGTTTGATGACTATATATATGATGGATCCCCAGGTGGATGTCCTTTTCTTAAGTCTCTGCTCCACACATTGTTTCTGTAACTTCTCCGATGGGTATTTTGTTCCTCCTTCTAAGAAGGACTTGGTCTACTTTCGTCTTCCTTCTTCTTGAGCTTCATGTGGTCTGTGAATTGTATCTTAGGTATTACGAGCTTCTGGGCTAATATCCACTTATCAGTGCGTACATACCATGTGTGTTCTTTTATGACTGTGTTACCTCACTCAGGATGATATTTTCTAGTTCCATCCATTTGTCTAAGAAGTTCATGAATTGATTGTTTTTAGTACCTGAGTAGTACTCTATTGGGTAAATGTACCATATTTTCTGTATCCATTCCTCTGTTGAGGGACATCTAGGTTCTTTCCAGCTTCTAGCTATTATAAAGAAGGCTACTATGAACATAGTAGATCATGTGTCCTTCTTAAATGTTGGAGCATCTTCTGGATATATGCCCAGGAATTGTATATTGGGTCCTCAGGTTACACTATGTCCAATTTTCTGAGGAACCGTCTGTCTTAGTCAGGGTTTCTATTCCTGCACAAACATCAAGACCAAGAAGCAAGTTGGGGAGGAAAGGGTTTATTCGGCTTACACTTCCATGCTGCTGTTCATCACCAAAGGAAGTCAGGACTGGAACTCAAGCAGGGCAGGAAGCAGGAGCTGATGCAGAGTCCATGGAGGGATGTTCTTTACTAGCCTGCCTCTCCAGGCTTACTCAGCCTGCTCTCTTATAAAACCCAAGACTACCAGCCCAGAGATGGTCCCACCCACAAGGGGCCTTTCCCCCTTGATCACTAATTGAGAAGATGCCTTACAGCTGGATCTCCTGGAGGCATTTCCCCAACTGAAGCTCCTTTCTCTGTGGTAACTCCAGCTGTGTCAAGTTGACACAAAACTAGCCAGTACACGGCCAGACTGATTTCCAGAGTGGTTGTACCAGCTTGCAATCCCACCTTCAATGGAGGAGTGTTTCTCTTTCTCCACATTCTTGTCAGCATCTGCTGTCACCTGAGGTTTTCATCTTAGTCATTCTAACTAGTGTGAGGTAGAATCTCAGGGTTGTTTTGATTTGCATTTCCTGATGATGTTGAACATTTCTTTAGGTGCCTCTCAGCCATTTGGCATTCCTCAGGTGAGAATTCTTTGTTTAGCTCTGTACCTCATTTTTAATAGGGATATTTGGTTCTCTGGAGTCTAACGTCTTGAGTTCTTTGTATATATTGATAATTAACCCTCTATCAGATGTATGATTGGTAAAGATCTTTTCCAAATGTGTTGATTGCCATGTTGTCCTATTGACAGTGTCCTTTGGGTTACAGAAGCTTTGCAATTTTATGAGGTCCCATTTGTCAATTCTTGTTTTTAGAGTATAAGCTATTGGTGTTCTGTTCAGGAAAATGTCTTCTGTGCCCATGTGCTCAAGGCTCTTCCTCACTTTATATTCTATTAGTTTCACTGTATCTGGTTCTTGATCCACTTGGACTTTAGCTTTGTACAAGGAGATAGGAATGGATCACTGTGCATTCTTCTACATGCTAACCGCCAGTTGAACCAGTGCCATTTGTTGAAAATGCTGTCTTTTCAGCATTTTCAACAATTGGTGCTGGCACAACTGGTTGTTATCGTGTAGAAGAATGCGAATCGATCCATACTTATCTCCTTGTACTAAGGTCAAATCTAAGTGGATCAAGGAACTTCACATAAAACCAGAGACACTGAAACTTATAGAGGAGAAAGTGGGGAAAAGCCTTGAAGATATGGGCACAGGGGAAAAATTCCTGAACAGAACAGCAATGGCTTGTGCTGTAAGATCAAGAATCGACAAATGGGACCTAATGAAACTCCAAAGTTTCTGCAAGGCAAAAGACACCGTCAATAAGACAAAAAGACCACCAACAGATTGGGAAAGGATCTTTACCTATCCTAAATCAGATAGGGGACTAATATCCAACATATATAAAGAACTCAAGAAGGTGGACTTCAGAAAATCAAATAACCCCATTAAAAAATGGGGCTCAGAACTGAACAAAGAATTCTCACCTGAGGAATACTGAATGGCAGAGAAGCACCTGAAAAAATGTTCAACATCCTTAATCATCAGGGAAATGCAAATCAAAACAACCCTGAGATTCCACCTCACACCAGTCAGAATGGCTAAGATCAAAAATTCAGGTGACAGCAGATGCTGGCGAGGATGTGGAGAAAGAGGAACACTCCTCCATTGTTGGTGGGAGTGCAGGCTTGTACAACCACTCTGGAAATCAGTCTGGCGGTTCCTCAGAAAACTGGACATAGTACTACCGGAGGATCCAGCAATACCTCTCCTGGGCATATATCCAGAAGATGCCCCAACAGGTAAGAAGGACACATGCTCCACTATGTTCATAGCAGCCTTATTTATAATAGCCAGAAGCTGGAAAGAACCTAGATGCCCCTCAACAGAGGAATGGATACAGAAAATGTGGTACATCTACACAATGGAGTACTACTCAGCTATTAAAAAGAATGAATTTATGAAATTCCTAGCCAAATGGATGGACCTGGAGGGCATCATCCTGAGTGAGGTAACACATTCACAAAGAAACTCACACAATATGTATTCACTGATAAGTGGATATTAGCCCCAAACCTAGGATACCCAAGATATAAGATATAATTTGCTAAACACATGAAACTCAAGGAGAATGAAGACTGAAGTGTGGACACTATGCCCCTCCTTAGATTTGGGAACAAAACACCCATGGAAGGAGTTACAGAGACAAAGTTCGGAGCTGAGATGAAAGGATAGACCATGTAGAGACTGCCATAGCCAGGGATCCACCCCATAATCAGCATCCAAACGCTGACACCATTGCATACACTAGCAAGATTTTATTGAAAGGACGCAGATGTAGCTGTCTCTTGTGAGACTATGCCGGGGCCCAGCAAACACAGAAGTGGATGCTCACAGTCAGCTAATGGATGGATCATAGGGCTCCCAATGGAGGAGCTAGAGAAAGTAGCCAAGGAGCTAAAGGGATCTGCAACCCTATAGGTGGAACAACATTATGAGCTAACCAGTACCCCGGAGCTCTTGACTCTAGCTGCATATATATCAAAAGATGGCCTAGTCGGCCATCACTGGAAAGAGAGGCCCATTGGACTTGCAAACTTTATATGCCCCAGTACAGGGGAATACCAGGGCCAAAAAGGGGGAGTGGGTGGGCAGGGGAGTGGGGGTGGGTGGATATGGGGGACTTTTGGTATAGCATTGGAAATGTAAATGAGTTAAATACCTAATAAAAAATGGGAAAAAAAAAAAAAAGAAAATGCTGTCTTTTTTCCAATGGATGGTTTTAGCTCCTTTGTCAAAGATCAAGTAACCATAGGCATGTAGGTCCATTTTTGGGTCTTCAATTCTATTCCATTCATCTACCTACCTGTCACTGTACTAATACCATGCAGTTTTTAACACAATTGCTCTGCAGTACAGCTTGAGGTCAGGGATGCTGATTCCTCCAAAAGTTCTTTTATTGTTGAGAATAGTTTTCACTATCTAGGGTCTTTTGTTTTTCCAAATGAATTTGAAAAAATGCTCTTTCTAACTCTATGAAGAATTGAGTTGAAGTTTTGATGGGGATTTCATTGAATCTGCAGATTGCTTTCAGCTAGATGGCCATTTTTACTATATTAATCCTGCCAATTCATGAGCATGGGACATCTTTCCAACTTCTGAGGTCTTCTTTGATTTCTTTCTTTAGAGATTTGAGGTTCTTTTCATATAGATCTTTTATTTGTTCGTTTAGAGTCACACCAAGATATTATATATTGTAAAGGGTGTTGTTTCCCTAATTTCTTGCTCAGCCTGTTTATCCTTTGAGTATAGGAAGGCAACTGATTTGTTGGAGTTAATTTTATATCTGGCCACTTTGCTGAAGTTGTTTACCAGCTATAGGAATTCTCTGATGGAGTTTTTGGGGTCACTTAAGTATTCTATCATATCATCTTCAAGTAGTGATATTTTTACTTTAATTTCCAATTTGTATCCTTTTGACCTCCTTTTGTTGTCTAATTGCTCTAGCTAGAACTTCAAGTACTATATTGAATAGAAAGGGAGAGAGAGGGCAGCCTTGTCCCTGATTTTAGTGGGATTGCTTCAAGTTTCTCTCCATTTAGTTTGATGTTGGCTACTGTTTTGCTATATATTGCTTTTACTATGTTTAGGTATGGGCCTTGAATTCCTAATATTTTCCAGACTTTATCATGAAGGGGTGTTAGATTTTTGTCAAATGCTTTCTCAGCATCTAATAAGATGATCATGTGGTGTTTTTCTTTGAGTTTGTTTATATAGTGGATTACGTTGATGGATTTCCATACATTGAACCATCCCTGCATCCCTAGAATGAAGTCTATTTGATCATGATGGATGATTGTTTTGATGTGTTCTTGGATTCGGTTTGCGAGAATTTTATTGAGTATTTTTGCATCAATATTCATAAGAGAACTTGGTCTGAAGTTCTTTTCTTTGTTGGGTCTTTGTGAGGTTTAGGTATCAGTGTAACTGTGGCTTCATAGAACAAATTGGGTAGAGTACCTTCTGTTTCTATTTTGTGGAATACTTTGAAGAGTATTGGTATTGGGTCTTCTTTGAAGGTCTAATAGAATTCTGCACTAAACCGATCTAGTCCTGGACTTTTCTTGGTTGGGAGACTATTAATGACTACTCCTGCTTCTTTAGGGTATATGGGACTGTTTAGATGGTTTATCTGACCCTGACTTAAAATTGGTATCTGTCTAGAAAATTGTCCATTTCATCCAGATTTTCCAGTTTTGTTGAGTAGGCTTTTGTAGTAGGATCTGATGATTTTTTTGATTTCCTCAGTTTCTGTTGTTATTTCTCCATTTTCATTTCTGATATTGCTGATTTGGATACTGCCTCTGCCCTCTGGTTAGTTTGGCTAAGAGTTTACCTATCTTGTTGGTTTTCTCAAAGAACTAGCTCCTGCTTTCATTGATTTTTTTTTTTTTTTGTATAGTTCTTTTTGTTTTATTTGGTGGATTTCCCTCTTGGATATATTTGCTTCTTTTTGTTCTAGAGCCTTCAGATGTGCTATCAAGCTTCCAGTGTCTGCTCTCTTCAGTTTCTTTTTGGAAGCACTCAGAGCTATGGGTTTTCCTCTTAACACTGCTTTCATTGTGACCTATAAGTTTGAGTATGTTGTGACTTCATTTTCATTAAATTCTAAAAAGTCTTTAATTTCTTTCTTTATTTCTTCCTTGACCAAATTATCATTGAGTAGAGTGTTGTTCAGCTTCAACTTGTATGTGGGCTTTCTATTTTTTTTTTTTTTTTGTTGTTGTTGTTATTGAAAACCAGCCTTAGTACGTGGTGATCTGATGGCATGCTTGGGATTATTTCAATATTCTTATATCTGTTGAGGCCTGTTCTGTGACTGATTATACGGTCAGTTTTGGAGAAGGTACCATGAGGTGCTGAGAAGAAGGTATATTCTTTTGTTTTAGGATAAAATGTTCTATAAATATCTGTTAAATCCATTTGGTCCATAACTTCTGTTAGTTTTACCATGTCTCTGTTTAGTTTCTGTTTCCATGATCTGTCCATTGATGAGAGTGGGCTTTTGAAGTCTCCCACTATTATTGTGTGAGGTACAATGTGTTCTTTGAGGATAGTAAAGTTTCTTTTATGATTGTAGGTGCCCTTGATTTGAAGCATAGATGTTCAGAATTGAGAATTATTCTTTGTAGATTTTTCCTTTGATGAGTGTGAAGTGTCCTTCCTTATTGTTTTTGATAACTTTAGGTAGAAAGTTGATTTTATTTGATATTGGAATGGCTATTCCAGCTTGTTTCTTGGTACCATTTGCTTGGAAAATTGTTTTTCCAGCCTTTTACTCTGAAATAGTGTCCGTCTTTGTCACTGAAGTGGGTTTCCTGTATGCAGCAAAATGTTGGGTCTTGTTTACTTCTCCGTTGTGTTAGTCTGTGTCTTTTGGTGAATTGAATCCATTCATGTTAAGAGATATTAGGGAAAAGTGATTGTTAATTCCTGTTATTTTTGTTGTTAGAGGTGGAATTCTGTTCATGTGGCTATCTTCTTTTAGGTTTGTTGAAAGATTACTTTCTTGCATTTTCTAGGGTGTAGTTCCCCTACTTTTATTTGGAGTTTCCCATTTATTATCCTTTGAAGGGCATGGATTCATGGAAAGACATCGTGTGAGTTTGGTTTTGTCATGGAATATCTTGCTTTCTTCATCTGTGGCAATTGAGAGTTTTCAGGGTATAGTAGCTTGGGCTGGCATTTGTGTTCTCTTAGAGACTGTATGACTTCTGTCCAGGATCTTCTTGCTTTAATAGTCTCTGGTGAGAACTCTCGTGTAATTCTGATAGGTCTGCCTTTATATGTTACTTGACCTTTTTCTGTTACTGCTTTTAGTATTCTTTCTTTGTTTAGTCCATTTTTTTTGTTTTGATTCTTATGTGATGGGAGAAATTTCTTTTCTGTTACAGTATATTTGGAGTTCTGTAGGATTCTTGTATGTTCCTGGGCATCTCTCTCTTTAGGTTACGGAAGCTTTCTTCTAAAATTTTGTTGAAGATATTTACTGGCACTTTAAGTTGGTAATATTTGCTCTCTTCTGTTCCAATTATCCTTGGGTTTGGTCTTCTCATTGTGTTCTGGATTTCCTGGATGTGGTTAGGACCTTTTTTCTTTTTGCATTTTCTTTGATTGTTATGTCGATGTTTTCTATGGTATCTTTTGCACCTGAGTTTCTCTCTTCTCTTTTATTCTCTTGGTTATGCTTGAATCTATGACTCCTGATCTCTTTCCTAGGTTTTCTATTTCCAGTGTTGTCTCCCTTTCTGATTTCTTTATTATTTCTACTTCCATTTTTAGATCCTGGATGGTTTTGTTCAATTCCTTTGTCTTTTTGTTTTGTTTTCCTCTAATTCTATAAGGGATTTTTGTGTTTCCTCTTTAAGGGCTTCTACCTATTTACTTGTGTTCTCCTGTATTTCTTCAAGGGAGTTATTTATGACCTTCTTGAAGTCTTCTATCTGCAACATGAGATGTGATTTTAAATACAAATGTTGCTTTTCTAGTATGTTGGGTTATGCAGGACTTGCTGTTATGGGAGAACTGGATTCTGATGATGCCATGTAACCTTGTTTTCTGTTGGTAAGTTTCTTGCACTTGCTTTTCAACAACTGGTTATCTCTGGTGTTAGCTGGTCTTGCTGTCTGTGGCTAGAGTTTGTCCCTCCTGTGGGCCTGTAAGCCTGTGTCAACACCCCTGGGAGGACAGCTATCCCCTGGCAGGACTTGTACACAGAGGGCTGTGGAACGGCCCCAGATTCCAGGTGCAGATGGTGACCTGAACAACTCTGTCCCAGCTGCTCTGCAGTTCCTGTGCCCTGTGCACTCCTGGTCAGACCCACCTTGGACAGTCACCAGAGAGATAATGGCGATCTCACCTCCAAGCCCAGGAGTCAGAGCACTCCCAGGAGACCAGCTCTCCCCTGGCAGGACCTGTGCACAGAGGACTGTGGAACAGTCCTAGCTTCTGGGTACCAAATTTTAGCCTTCTTATCTCTTCACCAGAGGCATGTCAACACCTATAGTATATGTTCACAAATGTGTGGTTCACTTGTCTATCTGCCGTCAGGGCTTCAGATTTGGGTTAAAAGGGCTTATATCTGAATATGATGTTTTCACTTAGAGTTGACTGGTGACTTTGTTAGTTTGTTTTTGCTAGATGCAAGAGTGTGGTATACATAGGGACATTTAGTGGTGCCTCATACTACTTGGAAGGCTGAGCCAGAGGATAGAGCTTAAAGTCAGCCTGAGTATATAATGAGAGCCTAACTCAGAAAAAAACCAAAACCAAAACCAAAACCAAAACCAAAACCAAAACCAAAACCAAAACCAAAACCAAAACCAAAACCAAAATAAAGCAAGAAAAAAACCAATGTGATTTAATGGCTATAAAGCCAAGCAATGCCACATCAAGTCAATGAAAAGCATTAACTCGCTTTGATTATTTGAACATATTTCTTGCTGAGCTAGAATTGATTCTTTTTCTTTTTTTAAAGTCTTGCCTGATAGAAATTGGATTGAAATATAGAGTCATAGCGATGATTCCACAGGCAGGCATTTGCCTTATTTTCAAGGAAAAGCCAACACTTCTTGGAAGACTTTGTGTAATTGCTCCCAATCAGGGCTGCTGTCTTCTTCCCCCGCTCCTGTTTTCTTCCTTTGCTGAGAAATCTCTGTGAAAAATAAGCGCAGATGAGAGGACACAATGACATCTGCCTTCCTGCCTGTGGTTCCATAAGCAATACTTCTGTGGGATGCAGTTGTCCTGGTACTGGTAGGCAGGGAAATCCATTTCTCATTATTGAAAATAGCTTTTTTTCCTTTATTGAAAATGACATTTGTGCGTCACAGGAAAGTAGAAGCCTGGAATGAAGAAAGTGTCGGGATAAATTTAGCTTTTGTCTCTCTTCTGATCTCAATTTGGATATGGTTTCCAAGATGATCACTGTTCAACCCTCAGGACCAAAGAGATTTCAAAAGGGGTGGGAGAAGGCACAGGTGCGAGGCTCAGTGGGCAATCAGGTACAGTTCAGTCAAGGACTGGCTTTGTCTGCCACACCAGGAGGGCCATTCATTCCCTCCCTATCTTGCTCACCCCGGGTTTTCTGGCCAAGCTGTGTGATAAATAATAAGATCAAGATACTGGACACCAACATTTTGGCCACAATTCAACCTGATAAATTGTTACTCTTTGTGTGCCGTTTCTTGCCATCCTGCCTTTTTGAGAACTTTTCTTCTGCTTTTTTATTTTTTTGGCAGTTATTACACATAGAAAACCAAAATCAACTTGGATTTTAATAGACTATGCATATGTGTATGAGTGTATACATGTGTATGTACACATATGTTTATATACACATGCAAACATGTATTTACACATATATTTACATATATGTATTTGTATATATATATGTATATGTACATATATATATACACACACACACACAAATGGATTATTGACATATGTGCCTGGAAATTGAAGAGAAGCAACGTTTCAGAGCTCTGAAACACACAATGTGTGAGCCAGTGTAAAAGCAAGTTCAGTGAAATGAGGGTCTCAATTTATATTTGTGTGTTCCTCTATTATGAAGAAAGTGAAATGACTGGTAATGCTGGCTCTAGGGAGCCAGGAAGGATGTTTTGTGTCAGGGCTGAAGATCTGTCTTGGTCATAGTTCTATTACTGTGAAAAGACATCATGACCAAGGCAACCCTTAATAATGAATCGGGAGCTTGCTTATAGTTTCAGAAGGTAAGGTTCATTTTCATCATGTTGGGAATCATGGCAGCAACAGATAGTTCTGAGCTTTATATATAGATAGCTGAGAGCTTTATATCCTGATCCTCAGGCAGGAGAGTTCCTGGAGCAACACACCCCCTCCAAGAATACCACACTTCCTCCAACAAGGACACACTTCTTAAACTTTCCAAGCAGTTTACCAACTGGGGACTAAGTCTGTAAATACATGAGTCTCTGGGGAGATGCTTATTCAAACCATCACAGGATGCATTTGTGGAGCAATGGCGAGACAGTGGGTGAATGGTTAGCAAAAGTAGTCATTTATACAGCTTATGATCACAGAGTCCACATGTTTGTCATACAGCTGTACTTCTATAGAATCCCATTGTTTTAATGGTCATTCTGGAGATGAGGCTAGTGTTCATTATTTTAGCAACTGTATTTGCATGCAATTGCTGCAACACTGAGGATCATAGGTGATTCTAAAAGAGCAGATTTGCTTAATATCTGTCAACTTACAGGACTTCATCGGAACCTCCTTCTGTCAACAGGAACCTTTATGAAATGTGTTTTGTATGTGTAATTTAAATATAGCATCTTGGAATTCACCAAATAGCAATGGAATGAGCAGAGGCATCATTCTAATGAAAAGAACAGTTGCCCTATGAGGAGGAATGTTCTAGAGACTTGATAATCATTTTTATGTGGTTCCTGCAGGTAATGCTTTTAATTTGACACCCTGCTAAGGCATAAAGGATATTCAGTTTTCCAGTGGAAAGCCTGGGGTTTGGGGAAGGTAAATGACCAAGCCTGCAGAATAAGTATGCAAACAGGTTCTAGACTATAGCAATTTCTCACAATCTCAGCTTGACCCCTTGAAAGATGCAAATGGACACCCCTTCTTAACTAATAACTATTAACTTCATATACAGTGTTTCCTTTAAAATCCATAACTATTTAACAAGTATAAAGTTATTCTCATGGTACAGATTAAACAAAACAAAACAAAACAAAATGCTGTCAGCTGAAGAGATGGCTGAGCAGTTCAGGACACACAGTGTTCTTGTGTACTACCTGACTTTCATTCCTAGCACCCACATGGTGCCTCACACTGTCTGTAACTGCAGTCCTAGGAAGTATGGTGTCCTCTTTTGGCCTCTGACATCACCAAGTACGCATGTAGTGCATAGAAACACATGCAACTAAAGCATCCATACACATAAAATCACACACACACACACACACACACACACACACACACACACACACACACACACTATTCTTTACTAACAAGGAAAAGGCCACACTGAGATACAATGAAGAACCAGGACAAAAATGTCAGATGTGGTGACAGCAGCTGTGGGCAGAGTTTATCCATCTGAATTAAACAGCTTGCCCTGTGGCACATGGCCATAGCTGGGGTTACTCCTGCTGCCTGTGCCTTGGCTCTTGCTGGGCTGTCTCTGGCACCTCTACCCACAGTTCCACTAGCCTTTGGCCCTAGTAACCTCCTGGAGCGCAGACTAAGCCAAGAGCCACTTCCACTTTCTCAGTACCAACTCTCATTTGAACTCTATTTCCACCTTGGCAAGCTTTGTGACGGACCAGGCAGGACCAAAGTTAGAGTTGTGGTGATTTGGGAACATCCATTGAAGCTGTAAGCCCTGGAAGTACAACCAGATACTTAGCACCGATGCGCTCTTGGGAAGGGTGAGGTCACTCTTGGGGAGACAGTCTGGGACCCTGCTGCAACCCAGATGGTATCAAGGTCAGATCACTCTGTTTGTGCTTAACTGAGCCAGATCTAAATTCTTCTTGTCCACAGTCCTACTGCTCAAGGTTGTGGTTTTTATTACTGTTTATTTAAAACACTAAGCCAAACCAGTCTATCCAGTTTTGCCCTTTGAAGCTCACACTGACGAGCATTCATAGAATTCCTTGTCATAATCCAGCATGAAGTGTAGTAACATACATGTATAATCCATGAGCTGAGTAAGCCTCACAGAGGTAGTTTTTGCTTTTCTCTGTTTTAGTTGCTTTGGGTTATTTAGATAGGACCTCACTGTGTGCTCAGGCTGGCCTGTTTCTCCTCATCCTCCTGTCTTAGTCTCCTGAGTTCTGGAGTATAGTAGGCCTGCACTACCATGTCAATTGCATAATGTTCTTTAAAGAAAATAGAGCAATCTAAATTGACGATCATTTTGGATCCTTTATCTTTCACGTTTAAATGATATCTTTATGTCTCCTTAAAAGAGTCAATGTACCACATAAAACCAGAGACACTGAAATTTATAGAGGAGAAAGTGGGGAAAGCCTTGAAGATATGGGCACAGGGGAAAAATTCCTGAACAGAACAGCAATGGCCTGTGCTGTAAGATGGAGAATTGACAAATGAGACCTCATAAAATTGCAAAGTTTCTGTAAGGCAAAAGACACTGTCAATAAGACAAAAAGGCCACCAACAGATTGAGAAAGGATCTTTACCAATCCTAAATTAGATAGGGGACTAATATCCAATATATATAAAGAACTCAATAAGGTGGACTCCAGAAAATCAAATAACCCTATTTAAAAATGGGGTACAGAGCTAAACAAAGAATTCTCAACTGAGGAATGCCGAATGGGTGAGAAGCACCTGAAACAATGTTCAACATCCTTAATCATCAGGAAAATGCAAATCAAAACAACCCTGAGATTCCACCTCACCCCAGTCAGAATGGCTAAGATCAAAAATTCAGGTGACAGCAGATGCTGGTGAGAATGTGGAGAAAGAGGAACACTCCTCCATTGCTGGTGGGATTGCAAGGTTGTACAACCACTCTGGAAATCAGTTTGGCGGTTCCTCAGAAAATTGGATTTAGTACTACCGGAAGATCCAGCAATACCTCTCCTGGGCATATACCCAGAAGATGTTCCAACAGGTAATAAGGACACATGTTTCACTATGTTCATAGCAGCCTTATTTATAATAGCCAGAAGCTGGAAAAAACCCAGATGTCCCTCAACAGAGGAATGGATACAGAAAATGTGATACATTTATACAATGGAGTACTACTAAGCTATTAAAATCAATGAAGTTATGAAATTCTTAGGCAAATGAATGGATCTGGAGGATATCATTCTGAGTGAGGTAACTCAATCACAAAAGAACTCACATGGTATACACTCACTGATAAGTGGATATTAGCTCAGAAATTTAGAATACCCAAGATACAATTTACAAAACACATGAAACTCAAGAAGATGGAAGGACAAAGTGTGGATACTTCATTCCTCCTTAGAATGGGGAACAAAATACCCATGGAGGGAGTTATAGAGACAAAGTTCAGACCTGAGATGAAAGGAAGGACCATCCAGAGACTGCTCCACCCTTGGGATCCATCCCATTAACAACCACCAAACCCAGACACTATTGCATAGATAGCAATATTTTGCTGACAGGACCCTGATATAGTTGTCTCTTGTGAGGCTATGCCAGTTCCTGGTAAATACAAAGTGGATGCTCACAGTCATCTATTGGATGGAACACAGGGCCCCCAATGAAGGATCTAGAGAAAGTACCCAAGGAGCTAACTGCAACCCTATTGGAGGAACAACAATATGAACTAACCAGTACACCCCCGCCCCCCCAAGAGCTTGTGTCTCTAATTGCATATGTAGCAGAGGATGGCCAAGTCAGCCATCAATGGGAGAAGAGGTCCTTGGACTTGAGAAGATTATATGCCCCAGTTCAGGGGAATGCCAGGGCCTGGAAGTGGGAGTGAGTGGGTTGGGGAGCAGGGTGGGGAGAGGGTATAGGGGACTTTCAGAGAGGAAACTAGGAACGGGGATAACATTTGAAATGTAAATGATGAAAATATCTAATAAAAAATATCAGCAAAAAAAAAAAAAAAGAAAAAGAAAAAAAAGAGTCAATGTACAATATTTGAACTCAGTTTCCCTTAGGCAACAAACAGTTGAAGCAGAGTGGATTTGATCTACTTTAGTCAAACCATTTTCTTCCTAGCTCCTCAGACATGAGCATCCTACTGACTGTCTGATTGAAGGTCTGTTTTGGTCTATTTGGACCACCATGACAAAATGCCATAGATCAGATGCTTTAGAAAACACATTTCTATGATGAATAGTTCAGTGTGTAGAAGGGGTAAGGTCAGTGCCAGTGCAGCTGGCCTCTGTTAAGGAGGAGTCTGTTCCATCCTACAGAGGGCAGATTTGTTGCATCCCTCGAATGGGAAGGCTGGATCTGGAGCCCCCTCCCTCCTTCCCTCCCCCTCCCTTTTCCTTTTTTCCTTCTACTACCTCTTTTTGCTTCCCTTCCCCCTCTCCTCTCCTCTCCTCTCCTCTCCCCTCCCTTCCCCTCCCCTCCCCCCTCCCCTCCCCCCTTCCCCCTCCCCCCCTCTCCTCCCCCCTCTTCTTGTTTGATTGTGCTAACTCTTGTATGTATACTTACAGGCATCTCATTCCTATTGTGGAATCTTCAAACTCATGCACTTGTGTAAAACTCATTACCTTTCCAAAGTTATCATCACACGTGGATTCTAGGTAACACCACACTGGAGATCTGGGCATAAAGTATTTATTCTAGAAGGGTTAAACCTCCTAAAAGAACCTACCATCAGTTGACATTTTTCATGCTACCTGCCAATCTGACATTCATTCATTTATGTCTGTTGCTTAGTGCATGAAATTGTTGATCAGAAAATAGTCCATTGTGGACATTTTAGCACTGAGGGTCTGGAGCCCATGAAAGTGGTGTCAGGATCAAATCTTCTAGGGCCAAGGTCTTAACAATCTGTGAGTATAGTAATGAACATTGTATATTAAATATTTAGTTATGTCAAACAAAAATACATTTGTATGCTGATTTTCTTTATTAAATTTGATCATATATAAGTGGTTTTAGGAATCTTGATATTTATTTCATATCTTTATTATATACTTAAAATTTTATCTTTTCTCCTTTCCCATAAACACCATGGATAAAACCCTAAATTATAAAATCTGGGGATTATACTGGCCCTAGAATTTATAAAATTCACCTTCATCTTTTTTTTTTTTTTTGGACATTTTCTTTATTTACATCTTAAATGTTTTCCCCTTTCCAGGTCTCCCCTTCAGAAACCCCCTATCCCATTCCCCATGCCCCTGCCTATGAGGGTGCTACCCTACCCATCTACCCACTCCCGTCTTCCTGCCCTGGCATTCCCCTACACTGGGCCATCAAACACCCTCAAGCCCAAGGGCCTCTCCTCCCACTGATGTCCAACAAGGCCATCCTCTGCTACATATGCAACTGGAGCCATGCATCCCTCCATGTGTACTCTTTGTTTGGTGGTCCAAACCCTGGGAGCTCTTGTGGGGTGGGGCGGGGTTGGTCAGTTGACACTGATGCTCCTTCCATGGGGCTGCAAACCTCCTCAGCTCCTTTAGTCCCATCTCCAACTCCTCCATCGGGGACCCCACTCTCAGTCCAATGGTTGGCTGCAAGCATCTGCCTCTGTATTTGTCAGGCTCTAGCAGATCCTCTCAGGAGACAACCATATCAGGCTCCTGTCAGCAAGCACTTCCCAGCATCCACAATAGCACCCGGGTTTGGTGACTGTATATGGGATGACTATCATCCACTTTATCAGTGTAACTGCATCTTTTGAATTAATGTGTTTTGAGGAAATAAATATGTCTCTAACTATAAAGTCTGTAGGACTTAAAACAAATTAAGTATTTCATTTGAAATGCACCATAGGTTCTGGAGAGCAGGCCTAGTGGTTAAGAGCACTTGCGCCTCTTCTAGGAGATGCACGTTTAATTCCCAGAGCCCACATCAGGTATCTCACAATTACCTGTACCTTCAGGGAACTGGATGCCCTTTTCTGTTCTCTGGGGGCACACATGTAACATATTCTCACAGGCATAGATGCATACACATAAAATAATAAGAATTCTTAAAAAATTCAAAACATCCCACACAGATGCTTACACATAGACACTTCAGCACTACTCAGAGTATCCAAACAGGAACTGATTAGTTATTTATCAACAGATGAATGGTTAATGAAATGTGGCACATACACACAGTGAAGTTTTATTTTGACTGTAAAGAAGAATAAAGCAATGCTATTTGTAGAAGAATGGAAGCAACTAAAGATCACTGAATTAACTGAAATGTGTCGGACTTAAAGATAAATTTCATGTGTTTTCTCATTTGTAGATCATAGATTTTATATAGACACATAAAATCATTTATATATGTGGTACAGAAGTAGACACAAGTCTGGGTTAAATGAAGGAACAATAGTAGGAGGGAGAAGAGGGAGAAAAGGGGAGGGAGAGTAAAAATGACGAAAGCATATGATCTACAAATATGATAATCGTCTTTGTGTGCAATGAATACATGCCAATAAGATCTGTGTAAGAACTGAAGATGTAGTTCAGTTAGGAGAGTGCTTGCCTAATGTGTATAAAGCCCCAATTTCATCCATTAGTACTGTACACAGTAGGGTGGGGGGCGCCTGCCTGTGACCCTAAGCACTCATGATTTACAGGCTAGAGATCAGCAGCTTATGGTCATCCTTAGCTAGGTGACTAGTCTGCAGTGATGCTAGGCTACATGGCACCCTATCTCAAAAACTATGCGAGAGGCATAGAATTTCATACAAGTTTAACCACAGTGCAAAATTCACACTGGTATTAGTTCATGGATGGTTTTGTCTATAAATGTTTTCTGTTTTCTCCTCCTGATTGATCGAGAGCTTGGAAGGTGTCCAAAAGTAATCTAGGAAAAAACGTCACAAAAAGTCAGCATAGTCAGCATAGACTTGAGGCTGGGGATCGAGGTAGAGTTTCAGGGAATTAATACAAAAGGGGAGAGAAACACAAGTCCCTTGGCAGAAGACTTAGCATACTTGAAATAACTCCTTTTGCTTCCCTCTCATTCTGACACACACACACACACACACACACACACACACACACACACACACACACACTCATGCATACATACCACACACAAAAACCAGTCAGGAAAGAGGAAAGGAAGAAAGAAAAAGAAAAGAAAGAGAAAGAAAGGGTGTAAAATTCCTTAACTATGTTAAAAAAATAAAAAAAGGGGGGGCAGGTTCATTCATGAAAAACACACCATTACCCATTTCTACATTTTTATTCTCTCCTCCTGCTTTGTTGTTAATTCAGTCCCAACCTTCTTCCAAAATGGCCTCCAGTACAGGAGAGGATGTATTTTAAGCTTCCTTTCACTCCGAACTAACATATATATGTATATGTTGTTCCTTTTTTTTGAAATAGTATTTTTAAATAGAAAATTTAGAAGAGAAGACATGGTATAGAAAATTATTATTGGAAAAAAGAAACCTGCAAAAAATATCTGAAGCGTGCTCTCTCTTGCTGGTGAAATGTGATTTCCCAAAGCAGCTTGGCTCTGGGATTCTGGGGGAAGGTGTACTGGATGGCTTCTGAAAAGCACACATGCTCCTCCATGTGGTACAGCAGCTGCTAAGGTAATGATGCATTTTTAGTGAAAAAAAAATACCATAAATAAACATACAAAAAATCATATGAAACTCTCTCCAACGGAGCACAAAACTTGGCAGTAAGTTCAGAATCTAAAAAAAAAAAGTTATAACTGATAAGAAAATTTACCAGTGCAACCATTTCCAAATCTTATTTCTACCTACATGTTTACTTTCATATTTATATAACACATAACACTATTATATTTACCTTTTCAATATGCCCACACTTTCATTCCACAATTTCCAATGTTAATATATTCCCAACGTGCAGAAGACTCAACATTAAATGGTCTTGTCTCTACATAAGCATACTCTATAAGTCATTAACTAATTACATGACCATGTATTTGATTTTGTTGTTAAACGAAACTAAATGAAGACCTCATTTATTTTTCTCTGAGCAATGACTGTAAAGCACTATTGGAATATAAAGGTATTGTCCAGGCTTGGTGGCACACACTTGCAATTCAGTTTGCATTTGAAGGCTAGAGTCAGGATGGTTAAGACTAGTTTTTAGCTAGCCTTGTCTGCAAAACAAAACTCAGTCTCAAAAACAACAACCAAAGTTGTTTTTTTTTTTTAATAAAACCTATCTGATTAGTAGTTATTTATACTTTCTATTCCAAAGACCTCAGTAGTTTATGTAAAAAGACTGATTCTTGGAACTGAACCTTCTTTACTTGCAGTCAAGTCCACAATTCATTTGCAAAAGAGTTCGAAATCATACTTTGTATGTAAGGATAGACAGAAAAGAATGAATGAGCTGGTCAAATATAGGCAAAGGAAAGCACCTTATAGCTTCAGAGTCCCAAGAACTAACTTAGAAGAACACACTCATGTTGAACTGAAGGCAGCACACTACAGAGAGCATTAGTGTGGTGAGCAGAGCAAGCTGGAACGTGAGTCCTCGAAAGCACACGTCAGTCAGTTCATAGACGGCAGGGGTGCAGAGGCCCAGTGAAGATGGCGGTCTATAGGATGTGAAGTTCAAACTATTCTGTTCCTCACCAAGGTGTTTTTGCACAGTTAAAGAACGGCAGTTTACCTTTATCGGACACACAGCGAACCTTTCCCCCCATGCTACCTGTTGTATTTTCACCATTTTGAAGAGGTTTTGATGTACATTATTTCTGAATATTGAAGCAACTCAGTTTCTCTCTTTCTTTGCTTGCCCGTGGTCTGAGAGTCAAAAGACTTCTCACTCTATTTTGTTTTAAGATTTTTTTTTTTTGGAACATTTAGCTTTTAAATTTAGATACCCAATTGACTTTAACTTCTGAATAAGATATAAAGTGGTTGGTAAGCAAGATGCCTCAGCAGGTAAAGGCCCATGTTGCCAATCCATAAATACTTTATTTGTTCTGATTTTTCTTATAAATAAAGTTGTTTTCTTAATTAAAAAGGGGATCTTTTTTTTTTTTTACAAATATCCAAGAAAACATGTGTCTTTTTAAAACACAAAACCAATTCTAGCTTTTGATCTGCATTCATTATTCAGAATTTTTGTTTTAATGATTTACTTGCTTTTTAAGTACAAGAAGGCAGGTCTAACACCGCCCCTTTTTATTCTGGCATGGATTTTGTAGGCCTCTCTGCCTTGTGCTGTCCTGTGGGGCCATCCATTTCTATCAGGCCTCCACACCTCCTGTTCTTCAGGGAGGGGAGTAACTTTCTTCACAATTCTGTTGCTTCTTGGTGCCTTCGCAAAGCTGGATATTTGTTCACATTGTGAACCCAGAAATTGTGAACTAGAAAAACCTGTTTTTGTTGTAGTGACACCATTTATTATTATTATTATTATTATTATTATTATTATTATTATTACTACTACTAAATTTATTTATTTATTTATTCACTTTACAATCCAATATCAGCCCTTCCTTTTCTCTCAGTACCCCTTCATGTAAATTATGCCCTCCTTCCCCTTAGATGGAGAAGCCCCCCTCTGGGTATCAACCCCCCTATCCTCTATCCCACCCCCTAATACCCCCACCCCATCCCCTCACCCCATACATCAAGTTGCTGTGGGACTAGACACATCTCCCACCAAGGCCAGACAAGACTGTTGATTTAGGGGTGCAGGACTCACAGGCAGGCAAGTAAGCACCAGGCTTAGGGACAGGTCCAATTCCAGTTGTTTGGGGGACCCACAGGAAGATCAAGAGGCTCATCTGCTGCATATGTGACACACAGCTTTCTTCCAAGAGCTTTCTGTTTACTGGAAACAAGTAGTTGTGGTGTGGCTCAGCCCTAGTACACACCTTCAACCTAAGAGCTTTCTGTAACCAAGATCTAAATAAAGCTATCAGTGGGTCAAGAGGTAGAGCAAGTGATCATTTTACAGAGAGCGAACATAAAAAAGAGAAAGAAGGGACTTTGAGTTGAAGGGTTTTTAAAACAGTGTGGAGAAGGAAAAAGAGCCATTAACTTCAGAGATGTTGGAAGAGGAGAAAGGTCAGCTGGGTGCTTTCTCGGCCTCTTGGGAGTCAGCTGACTTTCACTACTGCCTCTGGCTCCTGAGTATTTGGTAAATCAAACGTTTAGCATTTTTGTTTTAAAACATAATAATTTCCTTCTGGGTAGGAATGCTGTTCTGCCTCTCTCCTGGGCTTGCTATTCTGCCTGCACTCTGTCTGTTCCAATGTCTGTGCCCCAAACTCTTCCCAAGGAGTTCACTTTGTCTGGCACAAGTGGTGGCTGATTGTTCCATTGAAAAATCTTGGTCAGTTCTGATCTGTGACAGGTAACAACTCAGCTGAGGGTCTCAGACTGCCTCAACAACCTTTCTTCTTCTAATACAGGACTTACCCAGCAATGTAGGCAAGGTGTGCAGAAATTATGTTAGGCCTCAGAGAGCCAGTGCACTCTATTTTTCTTGCTCCATAATCAGCAAGTTAATTTTCTTTCTCTTCAAGTAAGACCATGCCACATACCACTGATAAAAATATTGTCACTCTTCCACAACTTTCCCTGGGGTTTTGAAGGCTTGATTTGATCCCAAGTCTAACCTTTCTGCTGGACCTCATGCAGGTTACCAGCAGATTATCTGGCTTGACGGTTTGGTATCCTCATACTGGAAGACTTGGATTTTGTTGTTGGTGTCTCATTCCGTCCTAGTCTGTAGTTTGTAGTTGAGATGATTGCCTAGATTGGATCCCACAAGGCTAGGGGTGCTGAGTGTTATTGCTGTAGGAGTTGACGTGGGGGTGGTAGGTATACAAACTTAACTTAAAAATTTTTTTTAGTTATGTGCACATGTGTGCATTTCAGTATAGGGTTTTACATCTGAGATCAGGTATCTGCTGAGGCTAAAAGATGGCTTCAGATTGTTTTGAGTTGGAGTTACAGGCATTTGTGAGGTACCTAATGTGGGTGCTAGGAACTGGACTCTTGTTGTCTGCAAGAACTATATATGCACATAGCCAGGGAGCTGTCTCTCCTGCCCCAAGATGGCCTTTCTGACACGTTGGAAGTTTAAGTTCTCAGTTCTTTAACAAGGAATTTGAAACAGAGTGGGTCGAAAATCTTATTGAAATTCTATTGTTATTCCAAGAGAAATAAGCCTGTCTTTCAAAGAACACAATGGTATTTCCAATGATGGACTAAATATCCAAGAACTAATGCTCAAACATTCTCTATTTAATGTGTACTAACTACTATGCAATGGAAAAATTATTTTCACTGTGGTGGAGAGACACAGAATACTGAAAGTCTTCATCATAATGTGTACAAATAAAGATCTTCTGGCTTTTGGTTTTATTTATTTTTTTAATGAATCCAATTTCATTTTTTAAAAGTGGGTATTATTATGGCATTTATTCTTTGAAAACCTTATAGCACCCAGGTCTCACCTCTAGAGAATTTAATTAGTCTGAGTTGCAACCCAAACATTAGGGTTTGTAAAAATCACCCTGGGTGATTTTTATGTGTCTTGGAATTTGAGCATCAACCTTGAGGTCAATTGTACTATGAGCTGAATTCAATATTGAACAACAGCATATATGATTCAAGTCTTAAGGTGCATCTTTCCCTATTCTAATATCCCTCCCCCATGTTCACTTATAATCTATTTATTGTGATTCAAACTTTAAACTGGAGAAGATCATTAATCATAGATATAATTTAGTGACAGCAGGGTCATGTCCCACTAACTAAGTACACCTTGTTTGCCTCAAAATGCTAATAGCTTTTCTGCAACATTAATGAGGGACAATTGATATGGAACCTAACAATCATGTATGGTCGGCTTAGAGTTTTATTAAAATAACGAACTTTATTAGGCTATGGAAAAATATAGCAGTAATTATGTAAAAGCATGAATTGCATTCTATCATTTTTATAAAACTTTGGCACCAACAAAAAAGATGGGAACTTACTGATTTTCAGTATTTTCTGGAGAAAAGATGATAATTATGGAAGGCATCTTCTTGCATCTTCTCAGAAGCAAGGAATTTCATATACAGAGAGGGACTGGGGTTTGATTTCTTCTGTTTTCAGCTCAGGAATGTCAGAGGAAAGGAACACCATTTTTTTTTTTTTGCAACAATACCAAATTATTTACTTAAAATTGAATGTTTGATCTCTGTTCACTGAGTCCTCTGGGGCACCCCAAGGTGCACTGAGTGGCCTGCTATCCCCAGCAGATCGCCATTTTCCAGCCACCTCTCTGTCCACCTTCATCAGACCGAGGATCCTGAACCATACAGCCCAATGATACCACCCATCAGAGGCCTGCCACACTAGGACCCTCGAGGTTAAACCTCCTCCCAATGCCTACTACAACATGAACATCCAGGGACCAAAGTCATTCAGATGGTTAAAGGCCCTTGAAAGAATATAATCAACCAAACCCAGGGCAATTTGTCATCTTCCGTGCACGGCTACCCTACTATAGCAAGCCCTGAATATCCTAACACAACCGAAGCACAAAAATATTACCTTAAATCCAATATTATAAAGATGATAGAGGCCTTTAAAGAAGAAATGAATAAATCCCTTAACAAAATTTTAAAAATACAACAAAACAGGTAGAGGTCATTAAGGAGGAAACAAATAAATCCATTAAAGACATACAGGAAAAACACAATTGAACAGGTGAAGAAAATAAATAAAACTGTGCAAGACCTGAAAGTGGAAAAAAGGAAAACACCAACTGAGGGAAATCTGGAGATGGAAAACCTAGGGAAGAAAACAGGAACAACACATGCAAATATTATCAACAGAGTACAGGGGATGCAAGAGAGAATCTCAGGCATAGGAGATACAGTAGAAGAAATTGATATATTAGTCAAAGAAAATGTTAAATCTAAAAAATTCCTAACACAAAACATTCAGAAAATCTGGGATACCATGAAAAGACCTAACCTAAGAGTAATAGGAATAAAAGGAGAAGAGTCCCAGCTCCAAGGGTCAGAAAACATTTTCAACAAAATCATAGAAGGAAACTTTTCCAACCTAAAGAAGGAGATGCTTATAAACATACAAGAAGCTCACAGAACACTAATTAGACTGGGCCAGAAAGAAAATCCTCCCCACACATAATAATCAAAACACTAAAACTGCAGGACAAAGAAAGAATATTAAAAACTGCAGGGAAAAAGGGCAGGTAACTTACATAGGCAGATCTGTCAGAATTATACCTGATTTCTCACCAGAAACTCTAAAAGCAAAAAGGACTACAACAGATACTTTGCAACCTCTAAAAACAAAACAAAACAAAACCAGAGATGCCAACCTAGACTACTATCCCTAGCGAAATTCTCAGCCACCATAGATAAAGAAGACAAACTATCTCACGACAAATCCAAATTCAAACAATATCTATCCACAAATCCAGCCCTCAGAAAATACTAGAAGGAAAACTTCAAGCTAAGGAGGATAATTACATCCAAGAAAACATAGGAAATAAGTAATTCAAATCCAGCAAGAACAGGAGAAACACACACACACACACACACACACACACACACACACACACACACACACACACACACACATACAACTAGCACCACCAACATCAAAATAACAGGAATTAACAATCACTGGTCATTAATATTTCCCAACATCAACGGACTCAATTCCCCAATGAAAAGACACAGACTAACAGAATGGATGCAAAAACAGGATACATCATTCGGCTGCATACAAGAAACATACCTGAGCAATAAAGGTAGATATTTTCTCAGAGTGACAGGCTGGAATAATGTTTTCCAAGTAAACAGATCCAAGAAACAAGCTGCAGTACCCATTCTAATATCTATTAAAATAGACTTTTAACCAAAATTAATCCAGAGACAGAGAAGGACATTACATACTCATCATAGAAAAAAAAATCTACCAAGATGATGTCTACCAAGATTCTGAACATCTATGACCCAAACACCAGGGCACACACATTTTGTAAAAGAAACACTGCTAAAGCTTGAATTGCATATTGAACCCCACACATTATAGTGTGAGACTTCAATACTCCACTTTCACCAATTGACAGGTCATGCAGACAAATACTAAATAGAAATAACGAAACTAACAGATATTATGAATCAAATGGACCTAATATACATCTATAGAATATTTCACCCAAATACAGAAGAATGTACTTCTTCTCAGCACCTCATGGATCCTTCTCCAAACTTGAGAATATCCATTATGAAGCAAGCTTCAACAGAAAAAAACAAAAAAACAAAACAAAACAAAAAAACCTAAAATATCACCTTGTATCTTATCAGTTCTAGCCAGAGCAAAAAGGCAAATAAAAGAGATCAAGGGGAAACAAATTGGAAAGGAAGAAGCCAAAGTATTGCTATTTGCAGATGATATGACACTATACATAAACGATGCCAAAAATTCTACAGAGAACTCTTACAGCTGATAAATACCTTCAGCAAAGTGGCTGGATACAAAATTAACTCAAAAAAACAAAAAACAAAAAACAAAAAACCAATAGCCCTCCTTTTTGCAAATGATAACTGGGCAGAGAAAGAAAGAAATTAGTTAAACAATACTCTTTACAATAGCCATGAGTAATATAATATCTTGGTGTATCTCTAACCACCACGTGAAAGATCTGTATGACAAGACCTTCAAGTCTCTGAAGAAAGAAATTGGAAAAGATATCAAAATATGGAAATATCTCCCATGCTCATGAATAGGCAGGATTAGCATAGTGAAAATGGCCATTTTACCAAAAGCAATCTGCAGATTCAGTGCAAACTCCATCAAAATCCAACACAATTTTTATAGACCCTTAAAGAACAATTATCAACTTCATATGGAAAATATATATATATAAAAAACCCAGGATAGCAAAACAATATTGAACAATGAATGGGATTTGGGAGGAATCACTATTCCTGATCTCAAGCTGTTTTACAGAGCAATAGTGATAAAAACTGATGGTATTGGTCTAGAAACAGACACATTGATCAATGCAATCAAATCAGAGACCCAGAAATAAATCTACACACCTAAGGACACTTGATTTTTGAAAAAGAAGCCAAAAAACATACAATGAAAAAAAAGTATTTTCAACAAATGCTGCTGGTCTAACTGGATGTCTACCTGTAGAAGAATGCAAATAGAACCATATTTGTCACCCTGCATAAAAATCAAGTCCCAGTGGATCAAGGACCTCAACATAAGTTTGACACACTAAATCTCATAGAAAAAATACTGGGAAACAGCCTTGAATGTATTCATACATGAGAAAGTTGCCTGATTAGAACACCAATGGCTCAGGCTCTAAGATCAACAATTGATAAATGGGACCTCATGAAACTGCATTGCTCATGTAAAGCAAAGGCACTGTCAATAGAACATAACAACAACCTACAGATTGGGAAGGAGTCTTCACCAACTTTACATTTGACAGAGAATTAATATCCAAAATTTATAAAGAATTCAAGAAGTTAAACACCAACATCACGAATAAACTGTCATGGTTTGAATATGCTTGGCCCATGGAGTGGCACTATTTGGAGGTGTCGTCTTGTTGAAATAAGTGTGTCACTGTGGGTGTGGGCTTTAAGAACATCACCCTAGCTGCCTGGAATCCAGTATTCTGCTAACAGCCTGAAGATGAAAATACAGAACTCTCAGCTCCTCTTGCACCATGCCTGCCTTGATGCTGCCATGTTCCCATCTTGATGATACTGGACTGAACCTCTGAACCTGTAAGCCAGCCCCAATTAAATGTTGTTCTTTACAAGACTTGCCTTGATCATAGTGTCTGTTCATAGTAGTAAAATCCTAACTTTAAGTATAACCCAATTAAAAAAATGGTGTATGAAACTAGACAAAATTCTCAACAGAGGAATCTCAAATAGCTAACACTTAAAGAAATGTTAAAAGTCTTTATTCATAAGCAAAATGCAAATCAAAACAACTCTAAGGTTCCACCTTACACCCATCAGAATGGCTAAGATCAAAAACTCAAGAGAAAGAATATGTTGGTGAGGATATGGAGCAAGAGAAACACTCTTACATTGCTGGTTGAGTGTAAACTTGTACAGCCACTTTGGAAATCAATTTGGTGATTGCTCAGACAACTGGGAACAGTTCTATTTCAAGACCCAGCTATACCACTCCTGGGCGTATATACCCCAAAGATGCTCCACTGTTCCACAAAGACACTTGCTCAACTATGTTCATAGCCGCTTTATTCATAATAGCCAGGAACTGGAAACAACCTAGATATCTCTCAACTGAAGAATGGATAAAGAAAGTATGGAACAGGGGGGGCTGGTGAAATGATTCAGCGGGTAAGAGCACTGACTGCTCTTATGAAGGTCCTGAGTTCAAATCCCAGCAACCACATGGTGGCTCACAACCACCTGTAATGAGATCTGATGCCATCTTCTGGTGTGTCTGAAGACAGCTACAGTGTACTTATTTATAATAGTAAATAAGTCTTTGGGCCGGATGCAGGGCTGCCTGGAGTGATCAGAGGCCTGAAATTCAGTTCTCAGCAACCACACAAAGGCTCACAACCATCTGTACAGCTACAGTGTACTCACATACATAAATAAATAAATCTTAAAAAAAAGAAAGTATGGTACATGTACACGATGGAATAGTATTCAGCTATTAAAAACAAAGACATCATGAATTTTGCAGACAAATGGATGGAATTTTAAAATATCATCTTGAGTGAGGTAACTGTTCTAAAAGAACATGCATGGTATGTACTGACTTGTAAGTGGATAATATCCATAAAATGCAGGATACCCATGCTACACTCCATAGTATCAAAGATGCTAAACAAGAAGGAAGGCACAAGCAATGGCACTTTAAATTCACTTAGAAGGGGCAGAATAAAATAAATAGTCAGAAGAGGAAGATGGAGGGAGGAAACCGAGTAGGAGGGGGTATGAGGAAAGGAATGGGGGATTCAGGATCAGGTGTGGGGAGAGACAGAAAAGATGGCCAGACTGCCAAAAATCCTGGGGTAAGGGAAATGCCTAAGAATCAGTGGGGATGACCTTGGCTGTGACTTATAGCATTGAGGATATGGAACTTGAAGAGGCCACCTCCTGTAGCCAGTCAGGAAACCCAGTGGAGTGATATGGACACCAATTGTCTTAGTCAGGGTCTGTATTTCTGCACAAAACATCATGAGCAAGAAGCAAGTTGGCAGGAAAGGGTTTTTTCAGCTTATACTTCTATCTTATTCATCACCAAAGGAAGTCAGGACTAGAACTCACATAATGCAGGAACCTGGAGGCAGGAACTGATGCAGAGGCTGTGGAGGGGTGCAACCTACTGGCTTGCTTCCTGTGGTTTTTTCAGCTTGCTTTTTTGTAGAACCCAGGACTACCAGCCCAGGGATGGTACCACCCACAATGGGCTGGGCCCTTCCCCTTGATCCTTGATCACTAATTGAGAAAATGCCTTACAGCCAGATCTCATGGAGGCATTTCCTCAAGGGGAACTCCTTTCTCTGTGATAACTCCAGCTTGTGTCCAGTTGACATATAAAATTAGGTAGTACACCAACACACCCATAAAATTGTGACTCAAACTTTACCCTGTCTACAAGAAAATGCAGGGGCAGGGGAAGGAGCAGAGACTGAAGGAATGGCCAACATATAGCCAGTTTAAGCTGAGATCCATCCCATGGATAAGCACCAATCCCTGAGACTATTAATAATACTCTGTTATGCTTGCAGACAGGAATGTAGCATGGCTGTCCTCTGAGAGTTTCTCCCCAGCAGATGACTCAGAGAGATGCAGCCACTTGTTGCCAAACAGTGGATGGAGATTAGGGACTCTTATGGAAGAGTAGGGGGTAGGATTGTGGGCTCTTAAGAAGATAGGAACTGCAAAGGAAGACCAACTGAGCCAACTAACATGGACCCTTGGGACTCTCAAGTGATTGAACCACCAACCAAAGAGCAAACATGGTCTGGACCTAGGCCTCCTTGCACATATTTATCAGGTGTGCAGCTTGGTCTTCATGAGGTTCCCAAACAAATGGAGCAGGGGGGCTATTCCAAAACCATTTGCATGTACTTAGAATATGTTCTTCTAGCTAGATTGTCTTGTCTGGCCTCAGTGGGAGAGGATTCACCTACCCCCACAGGGATTTAATGTTCCTGGGTAGGGGGATGTCCAGGGAGCCTCCACCCTCTCAGAGGAAGAGAAGATATGTGGAAAGGATTGTGGAAGGGGGTCACTGGGCGAGACAGTAAGTGGGATGTAAAATGAATAAAAAAATAACCAAAACACAAGATGGGCATGTTTGAATAAAATATCTTAGATCTCTATAAATCCGAAAGGGATTCAACAAAGAAATGTTTATCACTTTGAATAATAGACACATTAAAAAATACTCTTATAGAATACACTTAAGTGCAATAAGAGAAAAATGTTTGAAAAATATTTTACTTTAGGGGACACTAATATACTTAGAAATTTAGCCTTATGTAGCCAAGTTGTCTCTGCTTGTACTTATTTCAAGCTTGTGGAAATGGTGTTGAAGTTTTATACACTCTACAAGTATTGTTGAATGATCACCATGGCGAGGGCCTTGGCACATTTCAACTTGAAGATGTATGATTACCTTTACGACGACAGCAACAAAATACATTGATTTAGTTCATCTTCAAAGATCAATTGATAAATAATAGGTGATAAACAACCCATTTGAGTGTAGGGGAAAGGATTAGGTCATAATCTGTTGAGAAATTTCCCATTCTTAGACTACACTGAACTTAATGTAGACACAGCTTTCAGTAGGCATCTGTTCATTGGTTGATGAGAGCGTGTGTAATTAGTTACTAAGTAGATTATAAAGTTTTCTTGATTCTACCTCACACCAGTCAGAATGGCTAAGATCAAAAATTCAGGAGACAGCAGATGCTGGCAAGGATGTGGAGAAAGAGAAACACTCCTCCATTTTTGGTGGGATTGCAAGCTTGTACAACCACTCTGGAAATCAGTTTGGTGGTTCCTCAGAAAATTGGACATAGTACTACCGGAGGATCCCGCAATACCTCTCACACATGAAGCTCGGGAAGAACGAAGACCAAGGTGTGGATACTTTGCCCCTTCTTGGAATTGGGAGCAAGTCACCCATGGAAGGAGTTACAGAGACAAAGTTTGGAGCTGAGACAAAAGGATGGACCATCTAGAGACTGCCATACCCGGGGATCCATCCCATAATCAGCCTCCAAACGCTGACACCATTGCATACACTAGCAAGATTTTGCTGAAAGGACCCTGATATAGCTGTCTCTTGTGAGACTATGCCAGGGCCTAGAAAACACATAAGTGGATGCTCACAGTCAGCTATTGGATGGATCACAGGGCCCCCAATGGAGGAGCTGGAGGAAGTACCCAGGGAACTGGGGGGATCTGCAACCCTATAGGTGGAACAACAATATGAAATAACCAGTTACCCCCCCCCCCCCCCCAGAGCTCGTGTCTCTAGCTGCATATGTAGCAGAAGATGGCCTGGTCGGCCATCAGTGGAAAGGGAGGCCCATTGGTTATGCAGACCTTATATGCCTCAGTACAGGGGAACGCCAGGGCCAAGAGGTGGGAGTGGGTGGGTGGGGGAGTGGGTATGAGAGGGTGTGGGGGACTTTTGGGATAGCATTGGAAATGTAAATGAAATAAATACCTAATTAAAAAAAAGTTTTCTTGAGCAAGGACTGCATTTTATTAATCTGTTTATGCCTAGTGCCAAGTACAGAGCCTAGTACATGTTAGTAAGTATTCAATAGAATCTTATTAAATTATTTACAATGAATTTAAAAAACAGGCAATTGCAGTGAAGTGTGATATTCATTCATTAAGAAACTTCTTGCCTGCAGTTGGGAAATGCAATAGTCTAAATTAAAATGGTCCTAAAGGAAAAGATGTATTCATAATATATTGTTATGATATTTTGTACTTTAGGGAAGCTAGAAAGATTACTATATTTTTGCCAAGTGTTCAGTCATATGATAAATGGTTGTCTAAATATTAGAAATTTATATGGATGATTAGACTGGATTTTGCTGAGTTGATTAAATACATAGGGAAGTTTTAAGGAGAGAATGGAGTAAAACCCACAGGGAGAAAAAGACAGGCTTTCTGGAGTGCTCTAAATGATGGCTGTGTTTGAAAGGCCTGTTTCAAATAAGACAAGAACATCCTTTGAGCTCCACAGGATGCCACTGTCAGCTGCTGTTGAACACTGTTTAAAACTCATGGATCAATCTGGTGTTTTTAAGCTCTCGTCTGAATGAAGCTATTTATTTCTGACTGTACTTCATAATCTTCACTGAAGACTAGAACTTGTGGGGGCAACTCTCACTCTCTTTTTAGATAGGCTGCAAAAGAGCCCGGCTGTCTTTACTGGGAATGCCCAGTCTGTGTTTTGACATTAGTGACGTGGGCTTGCCTATCTGCACACAATGCTCTGGGAAAAAAAAGCTACTGTAAGAAAGACCCTGTGTTCATGATGTTCAGAAGGGAGTTAGCACTGTGGCTTAAGCAAGGTCTGTGGTATATAAGAATATTTCGTGTCTTTAAGAGGCTATAGACAATAATTACCCATGTTTATACAATATTCATAAAAACCTTATTAAGGCACAGGTCATCGTTCAACTCCATGCTGAATAACAACATCAAATGCAAAGACCCCATCCAGGGACATTTGGGTGAACCAGAAAATTTGTCCTTTCTACCCAATAACCCTGCCAGTCTTTGTGTTCTTCATAGAAGTTTAAATTTTATTGTAGCATTTTTACTTCACACACTCATAAAAAGATCTATTTTTTTCTAATGAATTTTAGGCTTTCTGAATTTATTAGAATGAAAATTATTTGAAATGTGTTATCATATATGAAATTTTCGTAGTTATTTTTATTTATTGTTTTCTCATTTAACTAAAAAAAATATGATCTTTTCTCTACTGTTAATTCATTCTCTTGACCTGGGGTTTCTGAGCTAAGTGATACAAATGCCAGAAGAATAAGATTTTTTTTTTTTTTGCAGGGAGGGGGGATAAGGTACCAGCTTTGTTCTCAATGGAATGTTGGGTAAATTATTTTTTCATACTGCCCTGGTTTTTTATATTGTTACAACAGTAAAATACCATGAGTTAGTAGGCTAATATAGTTCACATTTGTTGTCTAGTTTTATAGTATGGTGGGAAGGCCATTGCTCTCTACCTTGTTTTCTTTGTAAAGGGCTCATATGATTATATTGGAGCTACCCAAATAATGCTACACAATCTCTTAAAAGTCAACTGATTAGTAATCTGAATTTTTGTCTACAGAGTAGACTTTACATCATTACTGAATAATCAGAAATTTTGTGTTCTGGGAGACACATTTAGAATTTTGCCTAACAATTATATATACAGCTCAAGCAAGAAAGCCATTTCCTGTTTGTGAAGCTTCTCACTGAGACTACGGTAGTGACGTAGCCCATTGTGACACAGGAGTGCAGATTTCTTGCAGTTTTGCTTAGGATCCTCAACAGTATCTTATCTCAGGAAGCTGCTGGGTTTTCACCATGGCCTCTAGGGACCCCCAGAGCCTGGTCCAGCTCAGCCTTTCCTTGTGACCTGCACTCTCTTCAGTTTCATACTCTACTGCAGTCAAGGTACCTCGGTTCTCTCTGTTCTCCCAGAACAAATGCACACTGCACATCTCAGATTTGCACTTACTAAAGCTTCCACCTAAAAACCGGTCTTACCATCAGTGTGTGCATGGATCCATCCAACATTCAGGAAGGCTCAATTTAAATGCCACTTTTTCAATGAGAACTTTACTAACCTCAATTTCTACAACCACTGCTTACTCCACACACTTCCTAAACCTGTTCCTACTTCACTTTGGCATCCACTTTAGCTCCACTCTATAACTGTGTCAGCTATGAATGGATTAATTTACATATATATTCAGCAATGTTAACAAAGACAGGAATGTCCATGTCTTGTTCACTAGCAAATCTGTATTCTTTTTTTTTCCAATTTTTTATTAGGTATTTTCTTCATTTACATTTCAAATGCTATCCCAAAAGTTCCCTACACCCTATCCCCACCCTGTTCTCCTACCCACCCACTCCTACTTCTTGGCCCTGGTGTTCCCCTGTACTGGGACATGTAAAGTTTGCAAGACCTAGGGGCCTCTCTTCCCAGTGATGGCTGACTAGGCCATCTTCTGCTACATATGCAGCTAGAGACACAAGCTCTGGGCGTACTGGTTAGTTCATATTGCTGTTCCACCTATAGGGTTGCAGACCCCTTCAGCTCCTTGGGTACTTTCTCTAGCTCCTGCATTGGGGGCCCCGTGTTCCATCCAATAGCTGATTGTGAGCATCCACTTCTTTGTTTGCCAGGCACTGGCATAGCCTCACAGGAGACAGCTATGTCAGGGTTCTGTGAGCAAAATCTTGCTGGCGTATGCAATAGTGTCTGCATTTGGTGATTGATTATGGGATGGATCCCTGGGTGGGGCAGTCTCTGGATGGCCCATCCTTTCATCTCAGCTCCAAACTTTGTCTCTGTAACTCCTTCCATGGGTGTTTTGTTCCCAATTCTAAGAAGGGGCAAAGTATCCACACTTCGGTCTTCCTTCTTCTGCATATCTGCATTCTAACCCCTTGAAAAATGTCTAGCATATAGTAAACACCTCAAAACTACATTGAAAGGATGTTGAATGGATTAAAATAATAAGCCTAGATGCTTATTTTCTGAGTTATTAAGTTAATTCTACCTCTGGTGTAAATCTGTGCATTGTTATGAATTGATAAATTCATTCTCTAATGTGCTCACTCTATCCTCCTCCTCCTTATTCTGTCTATTTTAGCAGTAAAATACTAGTAAGAGACAGATATTGAAAGAATAGTAAAATATGACTCATTCACTTGCTTTTATTTCTGGGTATTTTCTTCTTCATACAATGTTTTCTTTCATAGCTTATAGATATTTCTTAACTTAAAATAATGAAGACTCAACGGTGCCCTTAAAATGTTATAGTGTATCTATTTTTACATTAACTTAAATGTCACCTGCTTCTCTTTCTTTTACTGTGAATAGTCGGATGAATAGTACCAATGCCATTCATTAAATGGGCATTGCATGCTTTAATAAAATGTATCTTGTCATCATATTATACCTCTGGTGTAACCCATTCCGAAGAAAGAAATGTTACCATCAATTGCTATCTCTAAGATCTTGTGATTTAGTTCACTTATACCTGTCCTGTGCACTTACCAACACTGCACTGTAAGCCTTGTGCAGACATGTACTTTCCCCTTTCTAAGTTCAGCATAGCTTATCTATCATGATGTTTCGCAGTGGGGCAACATGGGCTATACGTAGACTATGTTCCGTTTATAGCTTCATCTCTCTGGTAATCTCATTGTAACTTCCTAATGGTGGGTTTATATATTAGTAAGATTTCGGATATTAGTTCTGTGCATGTATCTATATGGCCAGGTCCACATATTCCTGTAGTGGGTTGGACTTATGTTGCTTGTATTTTAATGCTAATACTGGTTTCTCAAACCCTGGTTGCCACAGAGATAAGAGAGTCCTCACATAGACCCAAGTGATGCTATGCGACCTGGCCCCCAAGTTATTTCTGATTGGTAAGTAAAGATGCCATCAACCAATAGTTTGGCAGAGATGTAAGCAGGTTGTAGGGTTCCTGCGTCTGGTGGTGGAGCAGAGGAGAACCATAAGGGGGAGAAAAAAATGAAGGAGAGAGACACCATGGGTTAGGAGTCAAGAAAACATGGCCCTGAGGGCTGGTCAACTGGAGTTAAGAACAGCTCAGATAAAACATAGTAAGTAATAACTTGGTGTTATAGATAGGAAAGTAGATTCTAATAACATAGAACATAGATTTCTGCCCAGCTCTTCTGCTTTTAAAAGGCTTATTGTGAACAATAAAAATCGTGTGTCTGTCTTTTCTCTGGGAACAGAGTGATCAAAGGAAGGGTATAAACCCCACATTGGGATTAAATAAATTTTACATGTTCATGCTCTGCAGATAGATCGCTTGGGTCAGTCCAGCACTCAGACTTCACATGTCTGCATCGTGGTCAACCCCCACATTCTACTGTCCTGTCAGGGGATCTGTTTCCTGCATTTTCACACTCCTTTACTACCAAAAACCCTTTGAATTCTACTTCTGAAATAGTCTCTACTCTGCTCTCTTGTTTCATCCCTACCGCTGCCTGTTTTGTGATGTATATGATGCCTCGTTTCCTCTACTGCTCTCTTAACTGGCGTTATTGTCAGTTAATGTTTTGTTTATACTCTTGCCTCTGCAGTTTATATGTGTGCCAGAGAGTGTTCTTTTTCAAGGAGCAATACATGTTACCCACACTTCACACCAAAGCCATCACACTGAAGTAAAATCATGGCAAGCCTTAGCACCACACACAAGGTCTTTCTAACCTTTCCATTTTATTTTATTTTATTTTATTTTATTTTATTTTATTTTATTTTATTTTATTTATTTATAAATAATTCTGGCATTGGGGAATTGAACCTAGGATCTTGTGTATACAACTGGTTTACATCCCTAGCCTGTAAGATCTTTCTAACTTGATCCCAGATTTATTATCTAAACTCACATTCCATTTTCTCCTTAAAGCAAGGAACAACATATCATTTCCTAAGCAGAAAGTGCCACTCCAAAAGTTTGTGCTTTTGCTTAGACATTTGTGTGCTTCTGGGATGTTCTTTATGTTCCTAGATTTCTCTACTCTCTAGTTTTTCTTTAGCATATCTCAGATCCAGCATACCCTGGTTGGTGAAATAGCTCTTAATTCTTCCAAATGAGAGCAAGAGGCTCCCTTTCTGTGCTTTATTTATTTATATCTATCTTCAAACCCTAGAGTTTTACCACAGAATATATGATATGTGTTGCTCATGAGTTCTTTGAGACATCAGTTGTGGGTTTTATAATCTTAGCATCCCATGCTCAAAGCAAAAGTACTGGCATTTAGAGGACTTAACAAATATTTGAAGAAAGAAAAGCAGAAAGAGAATTTATAGAAACCGAATTAGAGTCAACAGTGAAATATTGCAGATGAGCACGTGTGGGAGTCAACCGAGGATGTCAGTGCTGAGTATTTCCTGCTAAGATCTCACTTTCCCTTTCTCAAGAACTATTATCAGGATCCCTACCTTATTCCTCTCCAGGAAACTAAGTGATCACGTTTTCGAGTATAAGAAGTACTCATTTGTCATTGTTTTCATCAGCATCATTAGATAATTTACAGAGAGCTTTCTAGTGCAGGAACTATGGGCAGCTTTACTCAAAGAAGAAACCATGTAGGACAGTCTTTAGAAGATTACATCGAAACCTCAAGAAAACAAATTAGCCCTCTCATTCTCTTACACATTTGTGTAAGAGTCATTAATTCTAGAGGGATTGTCAAAGGAATCATGTTCAATCATCAAAGACTGGAAGAGCCAGGGCATTTAAAAATTTTGTACATGTGGCTGGAGTGATGGTTTACTGTTCTTGCAGAAGAGCCATGTTTGGTTTCTAGCAGCCACATGGCAGCTCATAACTGTGTGTAATTTCTGCTTCTGGAGATCTGATACTGTCTTTTTGCTTCGTCTGTTCCTGTACATATGTGGTGCTCATACTTATACCCAGGTGTACACATGTGCGCACGCACGCACGCACGCACACACGCGCACAGAAAAGTTTCAGTATAGGCAGTACTGGGTCTCAAACTGCATACTCAGGTTTACAGAGAAGTTAAAATGCATGTTTCTAATTTGGCTTGCACACTCTAATCTGGTCCAGGAACCACTATTTGTTCTGAGTCTTCCTATGTCATTCTTGTGCAAGTGCAAAGAGCCACACATGAGACACTGATCTCGATTCAGTCCTCAATCTATAGATGAAATGGTTGTACTACCCAGATGTATTGACTCAATTCAGGCATTCAATTCAGGCTCAGTTTTACAGCCTTGCCTTTTGCTCCATTTCCAGAGACTTGTATTCTGTGATCTCCATGTGGGCCAATTCAGCATCGATTCTTTTTGCAAGTTCTCACTCTTGCCTTAGTTTCTGTTTCAGCTTGATCTCCAACACCCATATAAGACATTCTTTCATTCCTTTTAGATATAAAAGGGTGCCTTTTTCCAAGGAAAGCCAAGCCCTAAGTCCTAATCTCTCTACCCTAAACTGTCTGTCTGCTTCCCCAACCAGTTTTTAGTCTCTTGAGCTTTTCCCATCACAAAGTCTCCATGCCCTTTCATAATTACAGACAGCATCACCATCAGCTTCCTCCCCTACCAGTCTAATGCAGATGTGCAGCACAGGGGCTCATTTAAGAACCGAGGAACTGCATCAGTATTGGAGGCATGGGTAAAGACAAAGCTTTCCATCTCCTCCTGGGGTTTGTTAGTAGTGAGGGCTCAGTTGACAGTGTTTCCTGAGAACAGAGGGAATCTTGATAGGAAGAAGGCCCCCATTCCCATCAAAACAGCACAAGTGGTGATTTGGGACAGCTTTTCTTGCTGGGGACAGTTAGAGTGTAAGGGTTTCTGACCCTGTCACTGCTGCTAATTTTAGGAAACATTGTTTCTGCCGTGTGTTTGTGACAGCAGAGGTCTCATCACTGTCTCCTGAGCGGAGCCCACTGAGCTCATTATATTATTATGGGCTGACTGTCCCAACGAACGTCCTTCACTTGCTGTCTCTTTATCATCTTTAAGATAAACAATGAGGAACTAAGTTATTATCTGATCACTAATTAAAGTGAAGTACATCAAATGCACGGAAGATCATGCAGCAAGCGGGACAAATAGTTCTATTCAAGTGAGCTTCAAATTTTCCAGTGTACTGTAGTTTCATTTCGATAAGTAAATAGGTCTTCTTAGAGTCTTCCTCAATCCACTTTCCCTCTTATTGTATAAGAATATGCCTCACCCAAAACCAATACCTGTCATTTGTATCCATGTTTTACCAGGTGACCGTATCTTAAACACTTTGCTCTCTTGTACGTTTATGGTTTTTTTTTTCTTTCATTCTCTGTTATTCTGGGGGTTTGTTCCTAGTCATAACATAGATCTTTACTTATTGACAACCTCCTGTCAGATTCCACTGGATGTCTTTTATTATGTATTTTTAGTTAATTTCTTATTTTCCATATCACCAACTCCTTGGTGTCACAAATCCTTTTGTGTGCATCTCACTTTGTACTGTTCAAGTGTTTCTCTTGGATGTCTTCAAGAGATGTAGTCATTGTGTTGAACGATGCACAAAAGCTGGAATCAAGCATGTCACACAATGCTCTAATTTAAATGACTACATGCAGTGTGTGTGGGTTCTTAATGCATTGGCATTGCACCTCAACCTTCTGATATTGATACATTGATATTAACTGAAGATCATTATTTATATTAGGACTTACCCTTGTGTCATGCTTTGAGCTTGGCTCAGAGATTGGCACTATTAGGAGGTGTGGCCTTGTTGAAGGAAGCGTGTCATTGTCAGGGTGGGTTTTGAGACTTTCCTCCTAGCTTCCTGGAAGTCAGCCTTCTCCTGGCTGCTTTCAGAACAAAAGGTAGAACTCTCAGCTCTTCGAGTGCCATACCTGCCTGGATACTGCTGTGCTTCCTTCCAATGATAATGGACTGAACCTCTGAACCTGTAAGTCAGCCTTAATTAAATGTCCTTTATAAGAGTTGCCTTGGTCATAGTGTCTCTTCACAGAAGTAAATCCTTAGCTAAGACACCTTGGCTTTGTACAATTCCATTCATTTTGACTAATGCATACCAGTAAGTCTAATTATCATGCTATGGAGAACTTTACTGCTTTAGAAATACTACATGTTCCATCTATTTATTTTTTTCCCTCCCCACTTTCAGGCATCTGACAATGACTGATTATTTACTGTCCCCACTGTTTTGTCTTTTTTGGAATGTCATCTAGTGCAGTCATATATGAAGCAGCCTTTCCAGAGTAGCTTCTGTCACTTGAGAAAATGCATCTAATAGTCCTCTGTATAGTTTTTTGGGCCCATAGCATGTCTCTTATCATTGAATAATAATATTCTACTTAGTGGGTATACCATGACTGGTTTAATCGAGTTAGGCTGTGAAAGACATCTTAATTGCTTTACACTTCTGATGAAGGTTGCTACCTTTCATTCATATGCAAGACATTGTTTGGACATAAACATCCAGCTCATTGGAGTCAATAGGATGAACCTATGTTCAACTTTTCAAGCAACTGCCACACTTTTCTGCAAAGTGCCTATACATGTTTATTGTTTCCAGTGAATGAACCACTTTTGTGCCACATTCTTGCCATCATTTGGCTTTGGCTTTATTTCCTTTTTTCTGTTCTGTAATTAATGGTATTTTGACTTTTTAATCCTTGCTGATTAGGAGGAGTGTTCATTCAAGAGTTGGCTAATACCTAAAGGCAATGAATGACTTCCTCACGAGTGAGCCCGTCCTAGGCACACCAACCAATCTTAGTATCTAGAACATATCTAGAACATTTGCATTAAAAGTCAATATTCCTCTATCTCAAGCTACCCAATGCCAGGTATGAGCTAACTTAGGATAGCTCCTTCTTCCCCAAAGCCCACTATAGTTGTGTATGTCAATTCTAAACCTGTCTGCCTTGCAGTGCTTGTTTCTTTGTGCTCAGGTAACAGTCAAGATTTTTACATATACATTCCTAGTTTCTTCTGCTCCTGGCTGACCTGGTGTCCCCCATGTGGCTAGGCACCACATGCCATGTGCCCACTGTTTCCAAGATCTGGGAGTATAAAACTAGCTTCTTTTGTGGCAGTCATTCCTATGCCACAAAAGCGTCTGAACATATCTGATTAAAACAAGTTCTCATACATTTAAAAATATATGTAGCGGCATCTTATTGTTGTTTTAATTTGCAGTTTTGTACTGATATGTACTGTTGAACATATTTTCATATGCTTATTTACCATCTGTATATCTTTGATGAAGTGTCTGTTCAGATCTTTTGCCCATTTTTTAATTGGATTGTTTGCTTATTGTTGCGTTTTAAGCGTTCTCTGGATATTTTGATTCTAAGTCCTTCATCAGATAAGTGTTTTGCAAAGTTTTTCTTCCAGTCTGTGCCTTGTCTTTTCATTCTTTAAACAAGTCTTTGGCAAAGCTAAAGTTTTTAATTTTAGTGAAGTCCAACTAATCAATTTTCTGTCTCCTATGCATCGTGCTTTTGGTGTTATTTCTGAAATGTCATTGTCAAACTCAAGGTCACTTAGATATCCTCCTATTTTTGTCACTTAGAAGTTTTACAGCTTTAGATTAAGTTTTCCTTTGCTTCTGCAATTAGTTTTGTGAGTTATTCTTTGTGAAAGTACTAAGGTACTGTCCAGAAAATTTTCTCAAACATAGCAGTCTAGTACAATTTGTAGAAGAGACAAGTCTTTTTCTACTGATTCTTCCTTCACCAAAGATTAATTGAGAGTATTTGTGTGTAGATAGATATATTTTTTCCTGGTTCTCCACTCTGTTCTACTAATCTATGATTTGTATACTTCTTCATGACAGTCTTGGGTATGATACTTCTTCTGGAGTTATGCAGTGTCAACTACTTAGACTGAATTTTCTTTTGTATTATGTTAGTAATTCTGTAGCTTTTGCCTTTTGATATAAAATGTGGGAAAGCTTGCCAATATCCATAACAACTATCTGGAGCTTTGTGGTTACCCTGAGTCTATATGCTGAGCTAGCAATATTTGACTTTAATGAGTTGAATCTTATCCATGAACATTTTTCATTTATTTAGATATTTGATTTTTCCCCCATCAGATTCTGTGGTTTTTCTAATATGAATGCAGAGCAAATTTGGTAATATTTATAACTACATATTTCATTTTGAAGAGTATTAATGTAAATGTCAGTGTGTTTTAATTGCAGGCTTCTTCCAGTTGTTCATCACTGATAAATAATAAAATAATTGGCTTTCGTATATTAGCCTTGAATTTTGCAACCTTGCAGCAATTATTAGTTCCAAGAGAGTTTTTTTTGTTCTTTGTAACTTACTTTTCCGTAGGTTGTCATATCACCTGCAAAGACAGTTTTATTCTTACATTTTAACTATAAAAAGATCTATGATATCTAATGTGATGTTGAGTGATGACAGGGACTCTTCTTCTTGGTCAGAGAGATCAAAGCATGTAGTTTTCAGTTAAGTTGGATGTGAGCTTATGGGTATTTTATAGATACTATTTGTAATGTTAAGTGTGTTTTCCTCTATTTCTAGTTTCTTGAGATATTTGATCACAAATCTATTAGATTTTTGTCAAATATTTCATCTCACCTTATTGATATGCTCACATGACTTTTTAGCCTGTCAATGTAATAGATTTCATCAATTGATTTTAAAATGTTCAACCAGTAATTTGCAGGCATGGGATTGTGATATATACTTTTAATGCACCCTTACTTTCAATTTGGCATTTTCTTTTGAGGATTTTGGTAATTATGTTTCTGAGAGATGTTGGTTTATAATTTCCATTTTTCACATTATTTTATTGATTTCAATATAAGGATATTGTTGACCTAAAAAAAATGAGTTAGTGTTCTTGTTTTTCCTTATGAGACAAGGTCTGAAGCCCTTTTTGGTTGGAATTAAATATCTACCCTAGGCTGGCCTTAAACTTGTAGCAACCACCCTACCTCAACCTTCCAAGTTTGGGATGTGCTATGAAATATTCTCTTTCTGTTTCTATTTCTTGAGGAGATTGTAGGGAAGTGGAATTATTCTCATAAATATTTGATAGATTAATCAGTTAAACTACTTAGTAAATAGATAAAGGGAAATTTTGTCCATCTATTTGTCCTTGTGTAAAATATTAATAGACCATGTCTTTAAAAATATATTCATTTTATCATAAGTTTTCATTTTGAGGGCTATACTTACTCTTAATAGTTCTTTATGACCCTTTTAATATTCTGGAAATAAGTGGTTTCCTCTCTTTAACTAATGATATTATAATTTTGCTTTTCTCTCTCTCTCAAATATATATATTTGATAGGTTATTTATAATTACAGCTTGCTATCTTGTGGCCTAAAAGCTAAATTATAACAGTACCTATATACCTAATCATTCAATAATGATACTATTATATTTTTGGATCACATACTATAAGTTCGTATATGTGAATATCATACATATGTGCATACTGAAATATATTTACATGTGTACATATACAATATATATGGCATATATATATAATACATATAATGTGTATATATATATATATACATACTATATACATATATTTTAAAAATACATGTTCCCTCTGCACCCAGAGCTGATCCTTTGCCTTAGCACTCCATTCCCAAATACCACCAGAAGAGAGCGAGCCTCTCAGGCATTTGGGCCAGCCTGTGAGTTCAGGAAAGACTACTACGTTACTCAGAGGGACTCCATACCCCCAAACCACCAGAAAACAGCTGGTCTCCCGGGAGTGCCTATGCACCTGTGAGCACAGGAGGGACAATCCACAGTCAGAGACAATAAGACCAGATAATACCTGAGATAACAAGATGGCAAGAGGCAAGGGCAAGAATATAAGCAATAGAAACCAAAGCTACTTGGCATCATCAGAACCTAGTTCTCCCACAACAGTGAGCCCTGGTTACCCCAACACACCAGGAAAGCAAAACTCTGATTGAAATTAACATCTCATTATGATGATAGAAGACTTTAAGTAGGACATAAATAACTTCCTTCAAAAAATACAGGAGAACATAGGTAAACAGGTAGAGGCCCTTAAAGAAGAAACACGAAAATCCCTTAAAGAATTACAGGAAAACACAAACAAACAGGCTAAGGAATTAAACAAAACCATCCAGGATCTAAAAATGGAAATAGAAACAATAAAGAAATCAAAAGGGAGACAACCCTGGAGGTAGAAAATCTAGGAAAGAGATCAGGAGGCATAGATGTAAGCATCACGAACAGAATACAAGAGATAGAAGAGAGAATCTCAGGTACAGAAGATATTATAAAAACATTGACACATTAGTCAAAGAAAATGCAAAATCCAAAAACCTCCTAACCAAAAGCATCTAGGAAACCCAGGACACAATGAGAAGACCAAACCTAAAGATAATAGGTGTAGAAGAAAGTGAAGACTCCCACCTTAAAAGGCCAGTAAATATTTTCTATTCTTTTCCAGTAAATATTTTCAAGAAAATTATAGAAGAAAACTTCCTTAACTGAGAGAAAGAGATGCCCAGGAACATACAAGAAGCCTATAGAACTCCAAATTGTTTGGACCAGAAAAGAAATTCCTCCCATCACATAATAATCAAAACACCAAATGCACTAAACAAAAGCAGTAAGGGGAAAAGGTCAAGTAACATATAAAGGCAGGCCTATCAGAATTACACCAGACTTCTCACCAGAGACTATGAAAGCCAGAAGATCCTGGGCAGATCTCATAAAGACCCTAAGAGAACACAAATGCCAGCCCAGGCTACTATACCCAGCAAAACTCTCAATTAACATAGATGGAGAAACCAAGATATTCCATGACAAAACCAAATTTACGCAATATCTTTCTACAAATCCAGCCTTACAAAGGATTATAGATGGAAAACTCCAATACAAGAAGGAAAGTTACACCTAGAAAAAGCAAGAAAGTAATCTTCTTTCAACAATCCCAGAAGAAGATAGCCACACAAATATAAAAATAACATCAAAAATAACAGGCAGCAGCATTCACTATTCCTTAATATCTCTTAACATCAATGGATTCAACCCCCTCTCCCCTCCAAAAAAAAAAAAAAAAAAAAAAACTCCATAGACTAACAGACTGGATACGTAAACAGGACCCACCATTTCACTGCATACAGGAAATGTATCTCAGTGTCAAAGACAAATACAACCTCACAGTAAAGGGCTGGAAAACAATTTTCTAAGCAAATGGTTCCAAGAAACAACCTGGAGTAGCCATTCTAATATTGGATAAAATTGGCTTTCAACCAAAAGTAATCAAAAGGATAAGGAAGGATACTTCATACTTATCAAAGGAAAAATCTACCAAGAAGAACTCTGATTTCTGAACATCTATGCTCCAAAAGCAAGGGCACTCACATTCATAAAAGAAACTTTACTAAATCACCTTACTCAATAATAGTGGGAGATGTCAACACCCCACTCTCATCAATGGACAGATCATGGAAACAGAAACTAAACAGAGACACAGTGAAACTAACAGAAATTATGGACCAAATGGATTTAACAGATATCTATAGAACATTTCATCCTAAAACAAAAGAACATACCGTCTTCTCAGCACCTCATGGAACCTTCTTCAAAATTGACCATATCACAAAAACAGACCTCAACAGATATAAGAAGATTGAAAGAATCCCATTCATCCTATCAAACCACTGCAGATTAAGGCTAGTCTTCAAAAGCAACAAAAACAGCAGAAAGCCCACATACACATGGAATCAGAACAGCGCTCTACTTGGTGAAGCTTGGTCAAGGATGAAATAAGAAAGAAATTAAAGACTTTTTAGAATTTAATGTAAATGAAGACACATCATACCAAAACTTATGGGACACAATGAAAGCAGTGCTAAGAGGAAAACTCATAGCTCTGAGTGCTTCCAAAAAGAAACTGGAGAGAGCATACACTGGGAGCTTGACAGTACACCTGAAAGCTCAGAAGCAAATCAACAAATTGGAGTAGACAGCAGGAAATAATCAAACTCGGGGCTGAAATCAACCAAGTAGAAATAAATAGAACTATTGAAAGAATCAACAAAACCAGGAGCTGGCTCTTTGAGAAAAAAACAAGATAGATAAACCCTTAGGACATAGAGACCATATACAAATTAACAAAATCAGAAATGAAAAGGGAGATATAACAAGAGAAACTGAGGAAAATTTAAAAAATCATCGGATCCTACTACAAAAGCCTGTACTCAACAAAACTGGAAAATCTGGATGAAATGGACAATTTTCTAGACAGATACCAAATACCAAAGTTAAACAGGATCAGATAAACCATCTAAACAGATAAACCATCCCATAACCCCTATAGGAATAGAAGCAGTCATTAAAATCTCCAAACCAAGAAAACCCCAGGACCAGTTGTGTTTAGTCCAGAATTCTATCAGACCTTCAAAGAAGACCTAATACCAATACTCTTTAAATGTTGTGTCCGGCCAGCAGATCACAGCCTGGGTTCTAGCCTGGAAAGGCAATTTGGAAACCTGGAAGAGAAGAGGGGCTAGGCGGCGAGAGAAAGAAATGTAGTTAAGACAGGCATTCTGATCAAAGCTCAATTTTACTGTTCCGACACTCAGTTATGAAGGAAGGGGGAGGGGCCCAATTCCCGCCAAATAATTTTGGAGTCCAGTAGCAGGGTGATCACGTGATGGCTTTGGAACAACAAAGCGGTATGTTCCAGCAGTGGGCATGGCAGAACGATTGAGCGGGAAGCTCCACCCCTGAGCAAGCAGGTTTCAGGCTGGGGGAGGGGAGACTACATCTCCTCCCTGTTGTTAATAAAAATAAATAAATAAAAAAGGCTGGCCTGAGGCAAAAAAAATTATCTATGCTCAATAGTTTATTTAAACTCTTCCACAAATTAGAAACAGAAGGAACACTACCCAATTTGTTCTATGAAGCCACAGTTATGCTGATACTAAACCTCACAAAGACCCAACAAAGAAAGAGAACTTCAGACCAATTTCCCTTATGAATATTGATGTAAAATTAATCAAATTCTTGCCAATGGAATCCAAAGAACACATCAAAACTATCATTCACCACAATCAAGTAGGCTTCATTCCAGGGATGCAGGGATGGTTCTATATACAGAAATCCATCAATGTAATCCACTACATAAACATACTCAAGGGAAAAAAAAAACACATTATCATTTCATTAGATGCTGAAAAAACATTTGATAAAAGTCAACATCCCTTCATGTTAAAAGTCTTGGAGAAGAGGCATTCAAGGCCCATACTTAAATATAGTAAAAGCAATATACAGCAAACCAGTAGCCAACATCAAACTAAATGGAGAGAAACTTGAAGCAATCCCACTAAAATCAGGGACAAGGCTACCCTCTCTCTCCCTATCTATTCAATATAGTACTTGAAGTTCTAGCTAGAGCAATTAGACAACAAAAGGAGGTCAAAAGGATACAAATTGGAGAGGAAGAAGTCAAAATATTACTATTTGCAGATGATATCATAGTATACTGAAGTGTTCCAAAAATTATCACCAGAGAAATCCTACAGGTGATTAAAAAAAAAAAAAAAAAACAACAACAAAAAAACCAAAAAAAAAAAAAAAAAACCAAAAAAAACTTCAGCAAAGTGGCCGGATATAAAATTAACTTAAACAAATCAGTAGCCTTTCTATACACAAAGGTATGGAAAGCTTTACCTACAAAAAGGCTGAGAAAGAAATTAGGGAAACAATACCTTTCATAATATAAAATATCTTGGTGTGACTCTAATCAAACAAGTGAAAGATCTGCATGACAAGAACTTCAAATCTCTGAAGAAATAAAAGAAAACCTCAGAAGATAGAAAGATCTCCCATGCTCATGGATTGGTAGGATAAATATAGTAAAAATGGCCATCTTGCTGAAAGCAATCTGCAGATTCAATGCAATCCCCATCAAAATTTCAACTCAATTCTTCATAGAGTTAGAAAGAGCAATTCTCAAAGTCATTTGGAATAACAAAAGACCCCTAGGTAGCAAAAACTATCTCAACAATAAAAGAACTTCTGGGGGAATCAGCATCCCTGACCTCAAGCTGTATTACACAGCAATTGTGTTAAAAACTCCATGGTATTGGTAAGTGACAGGAAGGTAGATCAATGAATAGAATGGAAGACCCAGAAATAACACACCTATGGTTACTTGATTTTTGACCTAAAACCATCCACTGGAAAAAAGACATTTTCAACAAATGGTGCTGGTTAGCATGTAGAAGAATGGGCAGTGACCCATTCTTATCTCCTTGTACAAAGCTCAAGTCTAAGTCTAAGACCTCCACATAAAACCAGATACACTGACTCTAATAGAACAGAACATAGGGAAAAGTCTCAAACACATGGGCACAGGGGAAAAGTTCTTGAACAGAATAGCAATAGCGTATGCTCTAAGATCAAAAATTGATGAATGGGACCTCATGAAATTGCAAAGTTTCTGTAAGTCAAAGGACACTGTCATAGGACAAAATGGCAACCAACAGATTGGGAAAAGATCTTTACCAATCTCACATTTGATAGAGGTCTATTATTCAATATATACAAAGAACTCAAGAAGTTGGACTCCAGAGAACCAAATAACCCTATTAAAAAATGGGGAATAGAGCTAAACAGAGAATTCTCAACTGAGGCAACTCGAATGGCTGAGAAGCACCTAAATAAATGTTCAACATCCTTAGTCATCAGGAAAATGCAAATCAGAACAACCCTGAGATTCCACCTCATACCAGACAGAATGGTTAAGATTAAAAACTCAGGTGACAGCAGATGCTGGTGAGGATGTGGAGAAAGAGGAACACTCCTCTATTGCTGGTGGGATTTCAAGCTGGTACAACCCCTCTGGAAATCATTTTGGCAGTTCCTCAGAAAATTGTACATAGTACTACATGAGGACCCACTAATACCACTCCTGGACATATACCCAAAATATCCTCCAACATGTAATAAGGACACATGCTCCACTATGTGCATAGCCAGAAGCTGGAAAGAACCCAGATGTTCCTCAACAGAGGAATGGATACAGAAAATGTGGTATATTTACACAATACTACTCAGCTATTAAAAACAATGACTTCATGAAATTCACAGGCAAGTGGATGAACCTTGAAAATATCATTCTGAGTGAGGTAACTCAGTCACAAAAGAACACATGTGGTATGTACTCACTGATAAGTGTATATTAGCCCAAAAGTTTGGAATACCCAAGACTCAATTCACAGACCATATGATCCCTAAGAAGAAGGAAGCCCAAAATGTGGGTGCTTCAGTGTGTCTTAGAAGGGTGAACAAATTACTCACAAGAGGAATTATGGCAACAAAGTGTGGAGCAGAGACTGAAGGAAAGACCATCCAGAGACTGACCCACTTGGGGATCCATCCCATATACAGCCACCAAACCCAGAGTCTATTGTGGATGCTGGGAAGTGCTTGCTGATGGAAGCCTGATATGACTCTCTCCTGATAGGCTCTGACAGAACCTGACAAATACAGAGGTGGATGCTAGCAGCAAACCATTCGACTGAATATGGGGGTCCCAGATGGAGGAGCTAGAGAAGAGACTGAAGGAGCTGAGGGGGTTTGACACCCCATGGAGGGAGCAACAGTGTCAACAAGCCAGACCCCCCTGGAGTTCCTGGTGACTAGACTACCAACCAAAAAATACACATTGGGGGACCCATGATGCTGGCTGCATATGTGGCATGGATGGCCCAGTTGGACATCAGTGGGAGAAGAGGCCTTTGGACCTGAGGGTATTTGATGCCCCAGTGTAAGGGGAGGACAAGGCAGGAAGACAGGAGTGGGTGAGTGGGTGGGGGAGCACCCTCATAGAGGCAGGGGGAGTGGGGATGGGATAGGGGGTTTCAGAAGGGGAGACCTGGAAAGAGAAAAACATTTGAAATATAAATAAATAAAATAAGTCCAATAAAAAAGAAAAAAAACTTCAAAACATATATATATATATATATATATATATATATATATATATATATATATATATATTTGTATACACACACACTCATATATATGTGTATTTCATTTCAGAAACTTTAATAGTATGTGACAGTGATGTTGTTATGAGATATGAGAAGACAATGTTTATGAGAACTTAGAGCACTTCAGAAAGACTGTCATAAGAAGAGCAAATGCAGTGAAAGATTGCTGGTGAATACTTCATATTAAGGAGAGTGTTTTTCACATTAGAAAAACAGGTTCCAAACAAAGAATTCTCAAGTGAGTAATTCTGAATGGCTGAGAAGCACCTAAATAAATGTTCAACATCCTTAATCATCAGGGAAATGCAAATCAAAACAACCCTGAGATTCCACCTCACACCAGTCAGAATGGCTAAGACCAAAAAAAAATCAGGTGACAGCAGATGCTGGCGAAGATATGGAGAAAGAGGAACACTCCTCCATTTCTGGTGGGATTTCAAGCTGGTACAACCCCTCTGGAAATCAGTTTGGCAGTTTCTCAGAAAATTGTACATAGGACTACCTGAGGACCCAGTAATACCACGCCTGGGCATATACATAGAAGATGTTCCAACATATAATAAGGACACATGCTCCACTATGTTCATAGAAGCCTTATTTATAATAGCCAGAAGTTGCAAACAACCCAGATGTCCCACAACAAAGGAATATATACAGAAAATGTGGTACATTTACCCAATGGAGTACTACTCAGCTATTGAAAACAATGACTTCATGAAATTCTTAGGCAAATGGATGGGACTAGAAAATATCATCCTGAGTGAGGGGTCTGCAACCTTATAAGCAGAACAACAATATGAACTAACCTACCCCCCCAGAGCTCTTGTCTCTAGCTGCATATATAGCAGAGGATGGCCTAGTTGGCCATCAATGGGAGGAGAGGCCCTTTGTCTTGCAAAGATTATATGTCCCAGTGCAGGGGAATGCCAGGGCCAGGAAGCGGGAGTGGGTGGGTTGGGGAACAAGGTTGGGGAGGGTATAGGGGACTTTCAGAGAAGAAACTAGGAAGGGGGATAGCATTTGAAATGTAAAAGAAGAAAATATCTAATTAAAATAAATCTAAAAGTATCTAAAACAAACAAACAAAAAAAATATCATCCTGAGGGAGGTAACCCAATCACAAAAGAACACACATGGTATACACTCACTGATAATTGGATATTAGCCCAAAAGCTCAGAATACCCAAGATACAATGAAATGTATCACATGAAATTTCATGACCACATGAAATTCAAGAAGGAAGACTAAAGTGTGGATACTTCGATCTTTCTTAGAAGGGGGAACAAAATACCCATGGAAAGAGTTACAGAGACAAAGTGTGGAGCAGAGATTGAAGAAATGACCATCCAGAGACTGCACCACCTGGGGATCCATCCCATATACAGTCACCAAAAACCTAGACACTATTGTGGATGCCAGTAAGTTCTTGCTGACAGGAGCCTGATATAGTTGTCTCCTGAGAGGCTCTGCTAATGCTTGAGAAATACAGAAGTGGATGCTCATAGCCATTCATTGGACAGAGCACCGGGCCCCTAATGGAAGAACTAGAGAAAAAAACCAAGGAGCTGAAGTGGTTTGCAGTCCCATAGGAGGAACAACAATATGAACTAGCCAGTACCCCCAGAGCTCCCAGGGACTAAACCACCAATCAACGAGTATACACGGTGGGACTCATGGCTCCAGCTGCATACGTAGCAGAGGATGGCCTAGTCAGTTACCAATGGGAGGAGAGGCCTTGGTCCTGTGAAGGCTGTGTCCCAGTAAAGGGGACTGTCAGGGCCAGGAAGCAGGAGTGGGGTGAGTTGGTGAGCAGGAAGTGGGGGGGGGGGTAACGGATTTTCAGAGGGGAAACCAAGAAAGGGGATAATTTGAAATGTAAATAGAGAAAATATCTAATAAAAAAAAGAAAACCAGGTTCCTGTTCTGTGGCCGTGGAGAGTTAACCACCGTCAGTTGGAAAGGAGGAAACAAACGTGAACAGATTGTCTAGTTAAAGACCATTTTAAGCATAGTGTTGAAGATATTTCCTAGCTTTTTATTTAACTAGCTAACTCTACTAAAATGGTGAAAGAGAAGATAAAATGAAGAGAGAGTGTGTAGATGCAGAATTTGCTGAGTTTCAAAACAAAAACACACCTTTTTTACCTTTGGTTTTCCCAAATGACAAAACACACTGCATTTAAAAGGAAATGGGCAGATATAATATCTCAGTGTCTATCTTGATAGTATGGGCTAAAGATTATACCAAGGGCATAAGTTAAAAACCCTTTGAAAAAACTCCTAAAAGATTTAGGTTGGTACCTTAAGTAAAGAAAAACCTCTTTAGTATCCTCATGGGCATAGTGTACAGAATCTTTGTAAAAAATATTTTCTATGTATGGTAAAGGTGCTATCTCACAACAACCATAAGGCCACTACAATTTAGGGAAGGGCTTATATCTGTAAGTTTTAAAGCACAGTTTTACTGAAAAGAATAAATCTAGGAAGACTCAAGCAGAGTAGAAAAAAAGTTTTAGAAAATGATGTTTGGTAGAAATCCACCCAGCTTGAACTAAAAGTTCAGTGATTGTCCCAAACAAAATGAAGGACTTTGGATTCCTGTGTTACTGTGAGCAAGAACCAAAGATCAGAGTCAGAACCAAGTGCTATAGAGAACCATGCCCCATTTAAAACCAAGCAGGAATTGAGGATATGAAAACTGTTGCCTGTCTTGGTTTCAGAACTGCTGTGAATAGAGACTTCTGGCTCCTCCTAATTGAACACAAAGGTTTATAGAAGTGATCCTACCCTCTATTGTCCACTGATTTTAGCTGTCTGGAGGACAGATAACTTTTCTCTTTAGGTTTTGGGTCTTCAGAAAGAGGAACTATGTAAGAGGAGACACACTGAAAGGCCTCAAATGGAGGGCTCCTTTTTACCCTCATCTGTTTAGAGTCTGAAATTTTAGACCAAATGAGCACAATTGTTTTCAAGGATGAGAAACTGGGGCAGTGTTGAAGAGTGAGTGTATTTGCGTGTAGAAGCAATAAAAATCCGTTTGTGAAGGCTTTGATGGTTTTGAAAGGCTACCAATTTCTTTGTCAGACTTTCCACTAAGTAGTAGAGCCTAATTCCTCTTCTGAAGAGCTAGTGATGTGTATGTAATAGACCGTGGCACACGTAATGATGCTTGACTTCCAAAGCTCAGCTAGAAGGCAGGGGTTTTACTTGCTCTTCTCTCGGAGCACTTGATGCTTTATCTTATATCCACGCTTTAAGAAAGCCCAGACTTGATAGAAAGACCATATGTAGATTTTCAAAGACAGCCATCCAAGGCCCCACACCACAGCCAACAAAGACCAACAAACACAAGTGACTAACCAAACATAGTAAGAAATACCACACAGACTAAGGAGTTTGGTGGATGGAGTTGAGCCCAGAACAGTCATAAAACAATTTCTTGTGTTGCTTGTAATATTAAAAAAATCAATCCACACTATCTCCTGCTACACTCTAGTAATGCAGTCTCCCAGCCCCCAAGGTCTCCATGCGGCTGCCACCCAACCTTTCCTTTGAACCTGCTCACGGTCCCAGTCATCCTCCCCTGCAGCTAGCTGTCACAAATCCCCTTAACCCAGTAAAATCAAAACTCTAGAGGCTTGTAATTTATCAGTTAGCTTTATAACAGTAAATTCTCAACTCACAAAACACCCACACAATGAACTCAGAGCCAATTGATATTGATACAAGCTGCCCACCCAGCTTGGACAAATCGTCCTATATTATTTTATCCCTTCTATGATATCCATAGCTACCTGTGTCTATCTAAAGCCATGAGGGTTAAGTTTGTCCTCTTCTTCCTCCATCTTCTCTGTTCTGTCCCCTCTGTTCCTCTCTGCCTGTCTCCAAAACTCTCAGCCTGCCTTCCTTTTCCACTGCCCAATCATAGGCTCGTGCCTCACGTGTGTTTCGACAGCAAGCCACATACTCGGTAGTAGTTATTTCAGGAAAGGTAAATGATTTCATTGTAAGAGTAAATTTATGTGATTGTATGATGAAATAACATAAGCCGACTGAATACTACCTGGTTAAGAACCCCAGGGAGGGCGAAGAGCAGGTGTGCTAACCCTGTGTTTATTGTAGCTGTACTGACCCCTGTCCGCGAAACAGCTCCTCCCCCTCATAGGTGACTTCCTATCACTACTTCACCAAAGAACAAAAATATTTACGTAATTTAAAGTTAGCGCTGTCCAGATTTCACCATGGCAGTATTACAGCTCCACACAGGACTGTCTAGGGATGATATGGAAGCATAGATGTAGCGATAAAAGTTTGAAAGCTGCATTAGAGCAGGTTACAGAAACCTCAAATTGGCTGAAATAAAACAAAACAATGCATTTGTTTTAAACTAAAACTATCAAGATGCATTTCTCTGCAAGGTAGGTGGCCCATAAATGACTTTCATGTTTACTAGAATTTCTGCTAACATGTCTTAGTGAATATGTAAGAGAATATGGTCAGGGCAGTCTATTTAAACACCAACAGAATTCAATAGTTGCCAAGCAAATACAATTAGAACTTGCCCACAGTCCTGCAAAATTGTTATTCAGGATGAGTGACACTTTGGAAATGATTTCTGACATGTTTTGAGGCTTTTCATCATTTTAAGTATCGCCTCTATGACTATAGTATTTCCCGAGATTTTGAGGACACAGAGAGACTGCTAATCATTGGTAGAAGGGTTTTTCTACTCCCGTTTTATCAGCTGAACTGGCCACTCTTCTAAAATGACTCATTTTGCTTTGATTCTCAGGCCCTAAGGTAATGCTTGCAAGAATGAAAAACAAAGGCACAATTTGCAGTAGGTGTTCCATGGGGGCTGGAACTAAAAGAGATGTTTAGTTTGAGGTCAGCCTGGGCTATTTAGCAACATTGTATCTCTAAATTCAAACTACTAACTAGCTTGAGCGTTTTCTCATGGTAAACACATCTGTGGTGCAAGCATGAGGACCCGAGTTTAGTCCCAGAATCCATGCAGATAGCAAAGGCACCTGTAACACACGCACACGCATGCGCGTGTGCACGTGCGCATGCGCACAGGAACTATGAAGGCATGAAGAAACCAGTTAACTCCATCCTAGAAAAGTATTTATATTCCTGCTTAGAGAATGTAAATGCATGCTATGTGACAAATAGCTACATGGAAAAAGTTGGAACTAATACTGCAGATGAAATCCTGTAGTCTTGATTCCTGTGTTACTTTGTAAGCCACTGCGGCAATATGCAATTTTCCTCTGTAGAGTTAAATCTGGTTAGGACTCAGGAGTCCTTTCTTTCTCATGAAAAGTTAATTCACGCTAGGAGGAATGTTTCTAGTCTCTAGGTGGAGTCTCTGAAGAATAACAGGAAAAACAAAGAAAATGAAGAAATCTATTTTGTGAATTATCTTTTTGTGAAGACAAGGGAGGGAAGTGCTTTAAGCCATACTGTATAGAACTTGCTAAAGGGAGAGAGAAAAAAAGCTTACGACATGCATTAGGCAAATTCAATTTGCACATAAATTAGAAAGGAGTCACAGCAACTTGAAGAGTGGTAAGAAAAGCTACTGTATCAGCAGGTTTACAATTTAGTCAGTTGGGTATCTTGACTGAGTTATAAATAATGAAATCTCAATCTGTTTCTTTTAATATATTTTATGAATAGTTTAGACTGTTCAGAGCTCATGTCATGGATTCAGAAATAAAGTCTAATTAGCCAGAGGGGAATGCACTAGAATAATAGTGTCCTGACTTCATAAACATTTCTTTTATGGTTGATTAAAGTAGGTCATGCTCACACTGAGAAACTATTACTAATTTTGTGTTTCAGGTTAAAGTTTCTTCATGAACTACAAATGCCATTTGGAGAAACACCTTCTTTTATGGTTTTTGTATGGTGGGTGTTTTCCTGATCTTTGTCTATTTTTCAGAAGTACAGACAAATATAACTCATAAAGTAAGTTTTAAATAAATTCCTGTTGTTTGATGTTATTCATGAAAGAAATCATCAATGTTTATGAATGCTATAGATATCTTTTCACATACACAAACACACACACACACACACACAGAGTCAAACTTGTGAAGTTTCTGATTCTAAGGACAGGGCATAGAGCTCAAATCACAGAGAATGTCAAGGCTTGTGATGGTTCTAAAGGAGCTGTAAATAGCATGACTCATATTTACTTTACTAGTTGAGTATCTTCCCTTTGAAAAATATGATTTTCTATGTTGAAGAAAATTCTAGAAGAAAATTGGAAGAGAAAAAAAAATCCAGATATAGTATATGCTGTTAATTATTTACCACGAATCTGTCACCTCCTACTCTGGGGCAGATTGATTGCTTACCCTTCCCAGCCTGTATCTTGCTTGGGTGTGGACATGTGACTTCATTCTAGCCAAAGGAATGTGAGTGGTAACTCCTTGCTAGAGAACCCTTACCTTTAAAGGCTCCTCCTTGCTCTTTGAACTCTCTGTTTACTGGATACAGGTGATAATCAGACTCCTGGAGAGTGGAGAGGCACAAGAGAGAAGATTCTCCCATCTCAGAAAGCTGTCGAGTTAGCTGATACAGGAAGAGCTCCCAACACCAGATCTGTCTTGGCCTTCCAGAAACCACCTTTTAGTGAGTTTCAAATTCCTTTCTTTCTGTCAACACAGGGACACAGGCATAGACACAGACAGACATAGACACACATGGGTTTTTCCTTTTCAGGCCTACTTATAATGCTACTTTTGTAGTTTCATTGGGTTCTTTTCTGGTTTAAAAGAACACCTTGCTCAGTTAAATACTAAAATGACAAAGTCCTAGGAGGTGACACAGCATGACTTTGGGATGATGATTACATTCCTCAGTTCCCAATTTCCTAAAACTTCCAGAATTTTGAAATCTCAGGTTCTTACATGAGAATGCAAACTCACCCATTTTCTGAGTAACCAGGTAAACAGTTTTTCTTCCCTGGAGAACTCTTGCCTTTCTTCATTTGTATGCGGCGTTTTTGTTTGCTGATGTTTCTCTTTGCTGTCGCTGTTATGCTAATGATATGCCATTGCTGTTTGGAATTCATTCAGCCATACACACCACTGACTTCACTTTTGTGCAGAGAAGCAAAAACCCGAGACTTTAGCAATGATTACAATCTTCTGCTCAGTGGAGAAAGGCACAGATTTAGATACCTAGAGACAAAATAAATAAATAAATAAACAAGTATGGCGTTAATCTTATTAGCCTTGATTTTCCCATCTCTTTGGAATTTTTGTATTGCACAATGAAAATTCTGGCAGATGGTGGCTAAATTTTCATTTGTTGTTGATTTACTACTAACTTCCACAAAACGAGAATCTGCTGACATGGAAACAGACTAGAAACAGCAATTTCAAAGCAGTTTTAAAATATTAGTGTGCCAGATAATCACCAAAATGGAAATTGTGATTTTTTTTTTAGTGGTCGTTAAACAAAATGCATGATCATATGATAGAAATTGTAGAGGGGTTGAATATATTATTTAATGCTTAGTGTTTTACGTTTTTAAATAGCCCTCAGAGAGAATGTTATATTTTGGAAGAATGTTATAGATCTCTTTGTGTTTCAACATTTATCCCTGAACTGGCAGAGGAAAACATCCTTATCTAAATCATGGCGATGCAAACTTTTAGTGCTTGTGTGTAAGTAAATAAAGGCTGTGAAAGTGGGTATGGGCTGTGAAGCCAGATGGGGGCCAGGAGAGGGAGCAAGAGGAAAGCATGGGCTAGGGTGGGCAGAGCAAAGGAATGGGGAAAGGAATGGGTAATGGAGAGGGGTTGGGTAAAGGACTGGGGTAAAGGAAGGAAAGAGAAACAAAGCAAAACAAAAACCACTAAAAAACCAAACCAAAATAAAAACCTACCACAGTGAAACCAGATATTTGTGTGATATTTAAAAAATAAGAAGTAATTGGACCTTTGAAGAGGGCCAATAAAATGTCTCAAATACATTGCACAGGTTGACTGACAGGGGTTTGACTTGAGTGTGAACATATGCTCCCTCTTTCCCCCTCTTTCCCCAGTCCCTCTCCCTTATCCATTCCAGCTCTCCCACCACTGTGTCCCTTTGCTGTGCCCACCACAACTGGTCTTCTCAATACCTCTTGCTCCCTCTCATGACCTGACCCCCAACCTAGTTGTGTGTGTTGATTGGTCGGAGGTTGCTGTGTGAGCCTTAGAGTAGAAGAAAGGAGAGAAGTCAATTGAGAGTCAAGGTTGGCTGTGAAGGTGGATATGAAGACTGAAGACGTCAGTTCTTTAGGTGATAAATTCTCAGCTTTGCTTAAATGGTCCCAGAAAATCTTATTTCCCTTTTGGCATTTCTATTGTCCCTGGATTGCAATTAGTTAAATTTCTCCACACCCCACATTTTTATTTTGGACTAATAAAACCCCACTTACTTTCTTTATGAAAGAAAGCCCTTCTGTATTTAGTTTTAAAAGGGTGACTTATTTTCTGGTCAAGGAAGGGAGCTAACCCTCAGGTCATTAAGGCCCGGTAAGGATTGAGCGGTGTGCGTTCTAGTTCCTTAATATTGGATATTTTTGTATTTAAGCTTCTGGATATTTAATAGGAAACATGTTTATTGTTTCCTCCCTAGGCTAATTAGAATTTAGAAAAACAAAGAAGAGATTGTGTAATAATCGTCTAAAAGGGATTATTAGGCATTTTCTAAAAGGGAGTTTGGAATCCTTAAACTGTAAGAGTAGCTCTTGGATTTCACAAGACGGCTTCATATGAGTTATTTACCTCAAATGAAAGATTTCTTAAAATTCTTTGTAAGATTGGCCAGGTGCAGGTTGAGACAAGCGGCATTTAACAATGGATGCTGGAGCACATTTTCAAGGCTAAAAATGAGGGCAATGTGAAGACGTGATGCTTCAGAGTGGTGCTCTCCAGCCTTCTGCATTGAGGAAAATTTCTCCTATGTGGTCCAATATGGTATCTGAAAGCCTTGTTCTGAAGGCTTGACATGTACATAGTGTGACTTTTTAAAACTAATAACTCATGGCTTATTTTGGATAATGCAACATTAGAGTGATTACGGATGCGGTGTTGTTACTGTCTTTTGATGGGGGGTTTGTACCCATGGAAGACTGAGGTTCAGGGATCCAGCTTCTGGGAGATTCCACAGGAGCCAATTCTTTTTCTTATTCCCAGCAGTACTTCATATTTCCACTTGAATTGAGTTTTTTTGTTTTTTAATAATTCTAAAGTAAAAAAAAAAAGTTACTTGTTTAAATGTGACCATTTAAGAAAATTGTTGCTACCCTTTTCTTTTTGGTTTAAATATTTAAACCTATCATTCATGTCTTTGCAGGGAGAAATTTGTTTTCAGATTTCTATCCAATGATGGGGAGTTATGCCTCAGAAGCATGACATGTTTCACATGAGAGCATGTTGACATATTTATTGGCTACCATTGGGTATTATAAAATGGACAAAATCAACAAAGGCTAAGGAAGTTCTGGCTGCATATGGTCCTAATATTTTTGCAATATAAAAGACCTCCATCTTATTGCAGATCAAAGAGCATTTTGCAAACTCCCCAAACAAACATAAATATGAGAAGACACATAAAAGTACATCGCGCCATGAATTACTCTTCAGTAGCTGTAGATCATGTAATGGTCTAGCTTTAGGTCGTTATGTTGTACAGATCCGGTGCATGAAAAAGTCAAAAGTTACAAGTAGCACTCATCTGCCCTCATGTAAACATGTCATTCCCACAGTGGCAGCCAGTCTGATCAGGAAGCTGCCACATGTACAGACCTGAGATGTACCACAGACAGCAAAAGCCAAATATAGGTAAGAAATGTGTCAGTGCGAAAGCCCCAGGGAAATCCTTATGTCAAAGAAGATTCATGCTTGAATCACTGGTGACAATGTGAGGCCAGCAAAGGGTGAGAACCCATATTTTGTTTTGTTTTGTTTTGTTTTTTGTTTTCTTGTTTTGTTTTGTTTTTAAATGGAATCATGTATTACAGGTACAGTCAGGCCCATACCCAGTGAGGAATAAAAAATAATAACACATGTGCATGCGTGTTAGCACACATATGCTATAAGAACCAGGAACTAAAAGCTAGGCTGTGCTCAGCAATGTAATTTTAGAGTCCTCCCCCTCTCTCTTCTTTTAAAATTGATTTGTTCCTTGGCAATTTCATATGTGTATACAGTGCATTAGAGTTCTCTCAAATGATCATCTAATGTTATAATAAAAGAATTACCCATCCTTCCAAGACTTGGGGGAACACTTTGCAGGAGATAAAAGAACATACAGACTCAAGGAAGGGGAGGAATTCTGTGACGTGCTGCCTTCTGGACGTGGTGTAGCCATTGTACTCATGAATCACAGCAGCTGGGGACTCTTGCTGAAGACCCACATGAGATCAAACCAGCCAACATCCCAGCATAGGTGCAAAAAAACCACCCCACTTCTCACTGAGGAGCTTTCGGAAGTGATAGTGGCTAGAAGAGAGAGAATCATTTTCCTTTAAGGTGGTGACCATTGGTAGTTGGCCATGATCTAATACTTGGCCCCACTCCTGTGTACACATGGGTAGCACCTGTTGGACTTAGTGGGTTAACAAACCAAAACCAAACAAAACAACAACAAAACCTCAAAAACAACAATAACAAAAAAGAAAAAAAATGTAGAAAATCATGACGTTGGAAAGGAGTGCTAAGGGACCTGGGGGTGAGAAATAGGGGATATGATATTTCATCATAGACATGTATGAAATCATTAAAGACAAATTTTAAAATAAAGAAACAGACACAACCCTTATCTTATATAACATGATATTTTAGACAGAAGTTTAGTAGTTGACTGCCCTACAAGAGTATTCCAGGACATTCTTTTTGAAAATACTAAGGAATAAACGAAATTGGAAGATGTTCCATGACGCCAGAGTGTAATGTTTGACTGACATAGTTTGCAAGTGCCTGCTTGAAATTCCTAGATAATACCTTCCCTTTCTTTCATTGACAGTCTGAGACATACACATGGGAACATAAGCTAGTGTTACAGTTAAACCAGGAGTAATAGCATTTTAGGGTATGTATAGCATATATGTTTCTGAGGCCAAGGGTCAGCCTCAGGTGTCTTCCTCCATCACTCCTTCACCTAAGTTTTTGAGACAAGGCTTCTCATCAAACCTTGAGCAGTGGTTCTCAACCTGTGGGTTGGGACCCCTTTGAAGGGATAACTGACCCTTTCCCAAGGGTCACCTACAACCATTAAACATCACATATTTACATTATAAGTCATAACTAGGAAAAGTAGCACCAAAAATAATGTTATGGCTGAGGGTCACCACAACATGAGGAGCTGTATTAAAAGAACACACCACTGAACTAAGGCATGTTGTTCGGCTACACTGAATGGTCAGCAAGCCTCCGTATCCCCCCAGTTCTGCCTCCCCAGAATAACTGGTACTGCAGGGTACACACCACTGTACATGGGAGTGAAGACTCAAACTCAGGTGGTTGGAACTGGGCAGCATTTCCTTGGAACATATATTTGATTCTTTTCCATTCCAAAACTTGTTAGTGAACACCACTTTCTAGGTTTCCTGAGGTTTTGTCAACAAGAACAGAGTAGGAAAATGACGAGGAACAGTTACAACATGAAGCGTTCTTATGTCTGCTTATAAAGTGCAAGGGACAAGGAGATTAGAACGCTCTCCTCTAGTTTATTGCTATTTCTCATTGTGATAAACAATGTACAACATGAAACTTGCCGTTTAATGCTTATGGTTGACCAGCTCATTATGTGAAGTAAATTTACACTGCTCTGTCGTAGGTATCTAGAACACTTTTATCCTGAAAGATGGAGACTCTAGGTCCATTCAACACTATTCTGCTTTTCCCTCTAGTTCTTGGCAACCGACTTTCTACTTTTTATTGATTTGATTTGGCTGTAAGTAGTATTTGTTCCTCTATGATTGACTTCTCTCACTTAGCATATGTCCTCAGTATGCATCTATGTTTGCAACCTGTGGGATCTAGGATACAAATGATGCGAAGACATGGTAGAGCACTGTGTGATCAGGAAGTAACTGATTCAGATGGAGAGCTGTTTCCCAAGGGAAGAACATTCTAGAAAAGATAAAACAAATAACTACACCATGCCTGGGGATGGGATTTATCTGGCCCAGATATAGGGTAAGAACACAGATCTGTAGGTGTCAGTGACCCTTGTCATGTCCAACGCAAATCAATTCAGGAAAAAGCGTCAATTTCTTCTGGGCTTTGTTGACCATGTGAAAAAATACACTTGGATTTTTATCTGAAGTGTGTCCAGAAAACTGGTGGTGGAGGACTGGAAACTTTTCTGTGGAAATGAGATATAATAATATGTGTTTAGGAGGTAATTTTGACTCTGAGAAGAGAATGAACAAAGGGATGAAATGGGATGAAATGTACAGTTAAAAAAAAAAAGTACATGTAGGTGTTTTGGCTTGAACAGCAACAGGCAACAGCAGATGCTGGCGTGGAGGAGGCCAGCCTCCTGCTTTGGGTCTATAGATCTTGTAAGGTGGCAGGCTGTCCAAACACTGCACAGAAAAATCAATGAAGGGAGAGGGCAGGAACGTGTGTGATGTATTGGGCATACCAGGCGTTTACTAAATGACTGCATGGCTTAGGCTTTTGGATATTCCATCCTGAAGGTGATTTAAAAGCAGTTATCACATTCATTTTCAGAGGAAGAGAAGAGAAGGGAAGTCCATTTTTAAAAAGGCAACACGTTTTCTGTTTTATCTGTAGGGAAGTTGTCTTTTCCATCTTAAAAAACAAAAAAACCAAAAAACCAACCCTGAGGGGGAAAAAAAAAACTTTACAAGAAATTGATTTAATTGAAGCTATTGTTACACACTGCAAATATGTTTGGTTCATGCCACAGTTCTCAGAAATTTATAAATGGGTTCAGACTGTTGTTCAGGCACCAGGAAATAAACCTCCAAGCTATTTACTACCTTCATGATATATAAAGTTTGCAGTTTTGATTTTGTGTGATTATGTTCAGCAATGGTGACCTTTACAGGCAACAATATTGCAGTGTAATGAGGGGATGTTTGATCACAGGTACACAATGAAGAGTTGGGGCTACTTCCTCATTTCTTCCCGGAATTCGTGAAATTCAACTGACAGGCTTTAACCTTTAGACTGCTGAAGTTATAAAATGTATAGGGATTTAGGCTGTTTATACAACACGTTAGATATATGAAATTTTTAGACACCGTAGCTTCTTTTATCATCTGGTAAAATGATTTTGTATATTTAATAATATCAGTCATTGGTAACCCTGACAGGCTGCACTCGGGTGGATCACAAAGTATATGAAGTCTAGTTTGATGAAACCTGGAGTGGGGCCACGGAGTCAAACAAACAGAAAGCAAGCACTCTCTCCAGACCAGGCATTTTCAAAATAGATGATGGATAAGGCCTTTCTGTTTGGCTTCTTTTCTATCCATGGCAGCTTAGAAGCTAGAAACGGATAGCTTGGTTTTCTGTTTGATAGAGATTTCATTCAAACTCAATAATGTTTTAAATAAAGGAAAGATAAGGAAGGCTTAGGTGTTAGTGAATTAGAGGCTGTGATTACAAGGCTTAATCTCCAAGGGGAAATTAGTGATGAGAAGATTGATGGGCAAGAAAGAAAAGCAATAGACCTGGAGCTCCAGTCCTGTGGCCCCAGCAGGACACTATAAGAAATATTCCCCAAACAAATTGGTCCCAATTCTTGTAATAGTCATTGTACTAAAACCATCATTTCTTGGCTAAATCTATAAAGACTAAGTGGCAATGTAATCAACCTCTCCCGCGTGGCTACAGAACTTTAGTTTTCTAGTTAAGGATTTAAAGTACATAGACCTGTATGAGCTATTTCTAAACAATCTGTGATAAGCATCATATGTGATAGTCATGGAAACCTACTGTGTAGGAGAAAAAGAACTTGTCCTCTGGATATTAGTTTAATTACACACATAAAAGGGAGAATATATAACTAGGGTGTAAAATGCGGAACCTTTTACTTGCCTTTCTTGGACATAAGAAAGTACCAAAATCACACATCTAAGTCGTCCTTATCTACATGATAACCCAATGAAAAACAAACAAACAAACAAACAAACAAACAAACCCGTATATTCCAAATGCCTAGTTACACTGAAGGGTACCAGGTCTGAGTCTGCCAGCTTGGTCCTTGCCTTTTGTACCTTTTTTTTTAAAGCAAATTTATGTACTTTTTCTGTAATTCTAGTTTTCTCTTTTCTCTTTCTTTTTCAGTTTTTAGAAGGAAGGCACTAAAGGTACATTCACTGAATGAATAAAGAAGTAAAGGCAGTTTATGATAACTAAAGAAGAGCCAAAGAGCTAAGCAAATGACATGGCAAGAAACTGACATTTTGAAATTGTGTTGAAAAAGGTCTTGTGACTAAAGCTGCATGCTTCCTCAAAGACGTCAAGTGGTTTAATCTAGAGAGAAGCTGGAGCCAAGTAGAAGCTCTCAGGTTTCATTCAATTAGGAAATGGTTCCAAATGTTTGAAACTCAAGGGGACAACATTCAAGTGCTAGTTAAAAGGAAGATTTGTCAGATATGGAATCATGGAAGCTGTTTTCTCTGTTTTGCTTTTGTTACGCTTTCAGACTTAAGCCCTTTTTAAGATGTATATGTATATATGTATATACATATATATCACACACACACACACACACACACACATATATATAACACACACATATATATGTGTGTGTGTGTAACAGTTTTATACTTTAAGCAAAGCAACTCACCTTCTAAACTTAACTAGGCTCCCACAAACTTTAACATCTAAGAACAATCAACTCTCTTCTGAGACCTCAATGCAAGTGTCTCTGAAATAGCTCTTGCTCTTTTCTAACAGACCCAAGGGATCAGCTGGTCATCAGCCATGTAACTCACCGTATGTAGCCCTTCTAAGGCTCCAGGCAGAGATAATTCTCCTTCATCATCAAAGTGGCTGCTTATCTTATGTCTGTGGTGTTGTCTTGATTGGTAGATTTTTCTATGATAAAGTACTTACACACGGAAAAGTCATGTAAGGCTTCACACTGTAGTACTGCTTTATTGCTATTATTATATTGCTTTTCAAGCTTGGGAGAGGACAGAGCCAATCACGCCCCTCAGAGATGAAGTGCCTTGGGTTGGAAAAGCCACGAGTGGCAGAACCTCTCTTGGTTTTCTTTGGTGAGGGAAGTTATTCTTTCTAATACTGAGTTTAACAAAGGACCTCAGGAATAAATATATACTAGAAACCTGGTGGCTGTGACTAAGTATCACTCTGGTTCCCTTTGGAGGCTCAGAGGGAAATGTAGAGGTATTTTTGCTATGAACCATTCCTTACTGCTTTATATCTTTTAAACTGGAATTGTTATTAAATTTTAAACACTACTTTCAATATTAAAGATTTTGAAACCTGGGAAAGAGGTCTGCTTTTAGAGGATATAGTAGCAGGAAGACTTGATCTTGGTTTGAGGGATAATATAGAATTTTAATGGCCCTCTAAAGAAATATGATGCATAATTACTGCTACAAAATTCCTAGGGTGGTCTATGAGACAATTCTTTAGTTGCCAAGGAATCTGCTTGCAAGCTTGATGACCTGAGTTCTATCTCTGAGACTGAGGAGAAGAGAGAACTAGTTCCCACAAGGTTTCAACTCTCTCTCTCTCTCTCTCTCTCTCTCTCTCTCTCTCTCTGGGTCTATGCCAGGTTCTTAAAGGGCCCCTAGTGACTGTAGGGTTCTGAAACTTCATTGATGTCACAGTAAAGTTTCCTCTAAATGAGAGGTAGGTAGAAGAAGTCATGAATTTTTAAATTTATGTTTATTATAAACATTCCAGAAAATCAGAAAGAGAGTTAAACAAAAGCATCCAAATTGTAGAAAGCTTTAAAATACAAAAAACAGAACTTGAAGATTAGAGAGGAAATTCAGCAAAATGTATTGTTTTTTTTTTCCTAAAGACCAAAAAGTCATGAAACTTCAGCTCTACAGTAATTACAGAAAGAGATGCAAAAATGTAAAAGTTCCATGAAACACTGCTGTGCTGTTAGCAAGAACAGAGCAAAGCAGAGGTCTTCTGTGCAGTATGACCCTGTTGCAATGCCCAACTCAAAATCTGACACCAAGAAAGATAGTATTTCATATTTTAATATACATGAAATACAATCTAGAAAAGTCTTATTATTACTATGTGAGCAATCACAGTGGTTTATTTATTTTGTTTTTTTTAAATATTTTTTATTATGTATTTTCCTCAATTACATTTCCAATGCTATCCCAAAAGTCCTCCATACCCTTCCCCCACTCCCGAACCCACCCATTCCCACATTTTGGCCCTGGCGTTCCCCTGTACTGGGGCATATAAAGTTTGCGTGTCCAATGGACCTCTCTTTCCAGTGATGGCCGACTGCATATTTGATACATATACAGCTAGAGTCAAGAGCTCCGGGGTACTGGTTAGTTCTTAATGTTGTTGCACCTACAGGGTTGCAGATCTCTTTAGCTCCTTGGATACTTTCTCTAGCTCCTCCATTGGGGGCCCTGTGATCCATCCAATAGCTGACTGTGAGCATCCACTTATGTGTTTGCTAGGCCCCGGCCTAGTCTCACAAGAGACAGCTATATCAGGGTCCTTGAAGCAAACGCTTGCTAGTGTATGCAATGGTGTCATCGTTTGGAGGCTAATTATGGGATGGATCTCTGGATATGGCAGTCTCTAGATGGTCCATCCTTTTGTCTCAGCTCCAAACTTTGTCTCTGTAACTCCTTCCATGGGTGATTGTTTCCAATTCTAAGAAGGGGCAAAGTGTCCACACTTTGGTCTTCGTTCTTCTTGATTTCATGTGTTTTGCAAATTGTATCTTACACCTCGGGTATACTAAGTTTCTGGGCTAATATCCACTTATCAGTGAGTACATATCATTTGAGTTCTTTTGTGATTATGTTACCTCACTCAGGATGATGCCCTCCAGGTCAAACCATTTACCTAGGAATTTCATAAATTCATTCCTTTTAATAGCTGAGTAGTACTGCATTGTGTAAATGTACCACATTTTTTTATCCATTCCGCTGTTGAGGGGCATCTGGGTTCTTTCCAGCTTCTGGCTATTATAAATAAGGCTGTTATGAACATATTGGAGCATGTGTCCTTACCGGTTGGGACATCTTCTGGATATATGCCCAGGAGAGGTATTGCGGGATCCTCCGGAAGTACTATGTCCAATTTTCTGAGGAACCGCCAGACTGATTTCCAGAGTTGTACAAGCTTGCAATCCCACCAACAATGGAGGAGTGTTCCTCTTTCTCCACATCCTCTCCAGCATCTGCTGTCACCTGAATTTTTCATCTTAGCCATTCTGACTGTCGTGAGATGGAATATCAGGGTTGTTTTGATTTGCATTTCTCTGATGATTAAGGATGCTGAACATTTTTTCAGGTGCTTCTCAGCCATTCGGGAATCCTCAGGTGAGAATTCTTTGTTTAGCTCTGAGCCCCATTTTTTTTAATGGACTTATTTGATTTTCTGGAGTCCAGCTTCTTGAGTTCTTTATATATGTTGGATATTAGTCCCCTATCTGATTTAGGATAGGTAAAGATCCTTTCCCAATCTGTTGGTGGCCTTTTTGTCTTATTGGTGGTGTCTTTTGCCTTGCAGAAGCTTTGCAGTTTCATGAGGTCCCATTTGTCAATTCTCGATCTTACAGCACAAGCCATTGCTGTTCTATTCAGGAATTTTTCCCCTGTGCCCATATCTTCGAGGCTTTTCCCCACTTGCTCCTCTATAAGTTTCAGTGTCTCTGGTTTTATGTGGAGTTCCTTGATCCACTTAGATTGGACCTTAGTACAAGGAGATAGGAATGGATCAATTCGCATTCTTCTACGTGATAACTGCCGGTTGTGCCAGCACCATTTGTTGAAAATGCTGTCTTTCTTCCACTGGATGGTTTTAGCTCCCTTGTCGAAGATCAAGTGACCATAGGTGTGTGGGTTCATTTCTGGGTCTTCAATTCTATTCCATTGGTCTACTTTCTGTCACTATAGCAGTACCATGCAGTTTTTATCACAATTGCTCTGTAGTAAAGCTTTAGGTCTGGCATGGTGATTCCGCCAGAAGTTCTTTTATCCTTGAGAAGAGTTTTTGCTATCCTAGGTTTTTTTGTTATTCCAGATGAATCTGCTGATTGCCCTTTCTAATTCTTTGAAGAATTGAGTTGGAATTTTGATGGGGATTGCATTGAATCTGTAGATTCCTTTTGGCAAGATAGCCATTTTTACAATGTTGAACCTGCCAATCCATGAGCATGGGAGATCTTTCCATCTTCTGAGATCTTCTTTAATTTCTTTCTTCAGAGACTTGAAGTTCTTATCATACAGATCTTTCACTTCCTTAGTTAGAGTCACACCAATATATTTTATATTATTTGTGACTATTGAGAAGGGTATTGTTTCCCTAATTTCTTTCCTAGCCTGTTTATTCTTTGTGTAGAGAAAGGCCATTGAGTTGTTTGAGTTAATTTTATATCCAGCTACTTCTCTGAAGCTGTTTGTCAGGTTTAGGAGTTCTCTGGTGGAATTTTTAGGGTCACTTATATATACTATCATATCATCTGCAAATGTGATATTTTGACTTCCTCTTTTCCAATTTGTATCCCCTTTATTTATTTGTCTTAATTTTCAAAATTATCAACTGAGAGTTACTGTACATATTTATGGATTTTAAGTGTCATTTCAGCACAGGTATGCAGTGTGCAATGAGCAGATTAGAGTAGTTGTCTGATCCATCACCTTACACGCTATCAATTCTCTCTGTAGGAAGCATTCAAAATCCTCTATATTAATTCTCTTGGAATGTAAAGTAGTTAATTGACAGATAAGTTGGTCATAGTCCTATTCTTTGTCGACTAACTGAGAGGGTCATTTTAAAGACCTTAGAAGTCTTTCAAGGTTTGCAATCCCATTTTTCTCAGTGAAGTAGATCTCAGAGCAGACTTTTCTCCTATACTTTCTGTCCTCTAACATCATTCTCTTGGTGAAAATTTGAAGGCCCAGGTAACAGCTGCCCCGAGAACAGCTTCTACATTTGGCAGGGAGGCGATTGTCGAGGATGGGACGAAGCTGAGATGCAGACCTCTTTCCTAAGTTTCTGAACATCAGTGCTTTGCTGACATCCTCCTTTTTTTGGAAACAGTACAATGTTTTGTTTCACCTAAAATACATTTTGATTGTGTTAAAACATTTTCTTTGCTTTCTTAACAATTTAACTTTTCCCTTTGGCCTCTTAAATAAGGAATTCTCCCGAACTCGGTCCTTAGACTAATTTTTTTCCCCTCTGCACACTTGAGTAGCTGATTGAGTGACTTTGCATCCCATAGAAACATACTATGAGGTTTTAACTATTAATCTGAAACCAGCCTCTGCCCATGGATAATCTCCCCACCCTCAATTCCTTAAAGCAAACAGTGTTTTCAACTCTATAGCCTTAGATTTCTGTATATTCAGTCAGGAAATTCTGCTCTGAAATGGCCTTGCCATGTCTTCCTACCTGTTATTAGGTCAGAGAACCTCTCACAGATACCTTTAGTTTTTATTATTAAAAAAAAAAAAGTCAAGATAAGAGCTCACTCTACAATCCAGGTTGGCCTGGCACCCACTCGATGGCCCAGGATGGCTTTGAACTTGTGGCAATTCTCTTTCATTGAGTTCTCCATTCTGGGATTATAGGTATGACTAATCAAACCTAGATTCTCCTAGTTTCTTTGAGAAAAGCAAAAAATTCCCCTGCCTCCAATTAGCTCCCCAGGGAGCCGGGCAGGGAACCTGACTGAAACTGCAGTGGCCACATAAGTTTCTTCTCATGAGTGATGACTGAGCTATAATCCTTCAATATGCAAATCAAGTGCATCTGTCATGATGGCTCTTAAGGAAAAATCCATCTTTGTCCAAGGCCATACTGTGTGTCTCCTCAACTCAATTTGTGCTCCAGGAAGACGGTAATGTGCATAGTAATCTAGATTGTTCCCTAGGTAAACCCAATGTCTTTCTCTCATCTGTCTACTACACCAGAGACATCTTAAGTTGCACATCTAAGTAGATTAAATCATGTTTTCCCAGATGTTTAGTTTATTAAAATTGTAAAAACAAAGATCTCACTAGATATCTTACACTGGTGTTGAATTCCAAATTCTTCTGCTATAACCTCCAAAAGTCTGGGATTGCAAGCATGTGACATCATACCCAGTTTCGACAGCTCTTCACATGTCTCTCCCACCCAGAGAACAGTTTTCATTCTGTGGAGTATATTTAGAAAAATACATGGAAACTATGGAAAAACTGAAACCTTTCAAATAAATTTCTGCAAACATGTGCAAGTATATATGTATATAGTTCCAGTATTTTTCATACCTATTTATATGAAGAGACTGTATAGTATGTATTCAAATTTCTAGTCTTCTTTTGCTTCTTTTCTATACATTTGTGGAATATTTTAAATCAAAATACATCCCTTAGTAGTATATTTTATGATAATTTCCATTTAAAATTTTCTCCTATGTAATGAACTAGTACATTAGAAGTAAAAGTTATCTTTGTGTGAGAAGGGTAAGTTAAGGATTGTAGTGTGGACTGTTGCATTGCTGATTCCGAATGCCTGGAGGCTTCATTGACTGAAGTTCTCAATTTTGGTTTTAGCCACATTAAGAAAGAAACCCCCTTTTACTGTGGAGGATTATCTGTCTGCTTTCACTGGTACATGTGTTTTAACTAAGATGACCTAAATGAGATTAGCTATGCTTATAAGAAAACTTTAGTGTCTCCTAAACTTTAGTGTACAGTGAAACTTTATATATATTTGAGACAACTGAAACTCTTAAAGCATGCTTACAAATCCCACTACATTTGATGAGTATTATCTTAGCAAACTGGATGTCATATAACTATTTACAATATTACAGTATCTTTATTTTTAGTTAACAAAATGTAATCAGTACAATTTTCAGAAATGTATACTTAGGAGAATGGATTTTGCTCAAATTTCTAAAATTTTCTGTTCTCTCAGATGCATTTTTTTTCAAGACAGGATTTCTCTGTAGCCTTGGCTCTCCTGGAGCCTGTTCTTTAGACCGAGCTGTCCTAGAACTTGTGGAGATGTACCTGCCTCTGCCTCCCAAGTACTGGGATTAAAAGTGTGCACCACCAGCACCCAGCTCTCATATACATTTTTAAAAGGAGCAAAAAGGGTGAGAAGAAATCCATAGAAATCAAGACAAGTCAATTTCAAACGATTTAATAGGAAACTTGACACTATGATTTTCTACAACTCTACACGATACTATTTATTTTTTTACATTAGGAAAAAATACTTAGAAAATTAGTTATTCTAATTATTCAACAGATTCTTATTATTTATCCATTAAGTATTAGGTACTATACTCATTTCTTCACTGTGTAACAGAACTAACTATGTAGCAATTTCATTATTGCATAATGTATAAGCAAAAGCTAGAGAAAGGCACAGCTCTGAAGGAAACAGCTATACTATACTTTGTTCTCTCTACACAGACAAAATTATTAGAAAGATGATTTTGGGGGAATCACAAAACCCTGAGTTCATTATTGTTTTTGCAAATTCTTTCTTTTTTTCAAAAATAAGTTTTATTAGATATTTTCTTCATTTATATTTCAAATGCTATCCCCAAATCTCCCTATACCTACCACTCCTGCTTCCTGGGTCCTGGCATTCCCATGTACTGGGGCATATAATCTTCATAAGACTAAGGGCCTCTCCTCCCATTGATGGCTGGCTAGACCATCCTCTGCTACATATGCAACTAGAGACAGAAGCTCTGGGAGATACTGGTTAGTTCATATTGTTGTTCCTCCTATAGGATTGCAGACTCCCTTTAGCTCCTTGGGTACTTTCTCTAGTTCCTTCACTGGGAGCCCTGTGTTCCATCCAATAGATGATTGTGAGCATCCACTTCTGTATTTGCCAGGCACTGGCATAGCCTCACAAGAAACAACAATATCAGGGTCTGTCTGCAAAATCTTGCTGGCATATGCAATAGTGTCTGCGTTTGGTGGTTGTTAATGGGATGGATCCCTGGGTTGGGCAATCTCTGGATGGTCCTTCCTCAGTCTCAGCTCCAAACTTTGTTTCTGTAACTCCTTTAATGGGTATTTTGTTCCCCATTCTAAGAAGGAATGAAGTATCCACACTTTGGTCTTCCTTCTTTGTGAGTTTCATGTGTTTTACAAGTTGTGTCTTGGGTATTCTAAGTTTCTGGTCTAATATCCACTTGTTAGTGAATGCATATTAAGTGTGTTCTTTTGTGATTGAGATACTTCACTCAGGATGATAGTTTACAGATACATCCATTTGCCTAAGAACTTCATAAATTCATTGATTTTAATAGCTGAGTAGTATTCCATTGTGTAAATGGACCACATTTTCTGTATCCATTCCTCTGTTGAGGGGTATCTGGGTTCTTTACAGCTTCTGGCTATGTTCTGCTGTGAACAGAGTGGAGCATGTATCCTCAATACAAGTTGGAACATCTTCTGGGTATATGCCCAGGAGTGATATTGCTGGATCTTCCGGTAGTACTATGTCCAATTTTCTGAGGAACCACCAGACTGATTTTCAGAGTGGTTGTATCAGCTTGCAATCCCACCAGCAATGAAGGAGTGTTCCTCTTTCTCCACATCCTTGCCAGCATCTGCTGTCACCTGAAATTTTCATTTTTAGCCATTCTGACTGGTGTGAGATGGAATCTCAGGGTTGTTTTGATCTACATTTCTCTGATGAATAAGGATGTTGAACATTGTTTCAGGAGCTTCTCAGCCCTTCGGTATTCCTCAGGTGAGAATTCTTTGTTTAGCTCTGAGCCCCATTTTTAATGGGGTTATTTGATTTTCTGGATTCCAGCTTCTTGAGTTCTTTATATATATTGGATATTAGTTCCCTATCTGATTTAGGGTAGGTAAAGATCCTTTCCCAATCTGATGGTGGCCTTTTTGTTTTATTGACAATGTCTTTTGCCTTACAGAATCTTTAAATTTTATGAGGTCCCATTTGTTGATTCTCAACCTTACAGTACAAGCCATTGCTGTTCTGTTTAGGAATTTTTCCCCTGTGGCCGTATCTTTGATGCTTTTACCCATTTTCTCCTCTATAAGTTTCAAACAATGTTAAAGCAGACCAATGCAAGCTGCCTTTAAACTCTCTACCTTCAATATACATGTTTCTGTATCTACCTCTGCATAAGCTTTATAATTGTTTACTATATTTCTTTAAATACCCTGTATTTAATTTATAAAACAAAAAAAAATGATGTAAAATGTTTGTTTTAATCTGTCATTCACATGAAGAAAGATAAGAGGTCCAGTATGTAGCTCCCATAGCTCATTTGATTTTGATTAATAATAGCAGTGAGCCAGGTTGAACTACATTGCTTGGAATGAAACCATGCTTTGGGGGGTAAGTTCTATTAGTTATTTTGGGGTCCGGTGTTTCAAGCAAAGCTCCTTTAGTAGTCAAGCTCCATTTTTCTTTTAAAAATATGCATTCATTTTTGTGTGTGTATGTGTGAGCCCATGTGGGGGCAGGAGCCCCCAGAGGCCAGAAAAGTCACTGGAACGACTGAACTATGAGCTGCTTGAATCACAATTGCTTTCTTGCCATTTTTTTCCTTCCATTGTACATCCCAACTTTTCCTTGATTTGGTTGCCACCTGACACTGGAGCTTGTTCATTATTCCTCAGCTCATT